>NW_026562460.1:0-1432336 GCF_027474105.1 Poeciliopsis prolifica | reverse complement strand
GTCCAAACCTAAAGTCCAAACCCTAAAGTCCAAACCCTAAAGTCCAAACCCTAAAGTCCAAACCCTAAAGTCCAAACCCTAAAGTCCAAACCCTAAAGTCCAAACCTAAAGTCCAAACCTAAAGTCCAAACCCTAAAGTCCAAACCCTAAAGTCCAAACCCTAAAGTCCAAACCCTAAAGTCCAAACCCTAAAGTCCAAACCCTAAAGTCCAAACCCTAAAGTCCAAACCCTAAAGTCCAAACCCTAAAGTCCAAACCCTAAAGTCCAAACCCTAAAGTCCAAACCCTAAAGTCCAAACCCTAAAGTCCAAACCTAAAGTCCAAACCCTAAAGTCCAAACCCTAAAGTCCAAACCCTAAAGTCCAAACCCTAAAGTCCAAACCCTAAAGTCCAAACCCTAAAGTCCAAACCCTAAAGTCCAAACCCTAAAGTCCAAACCCTAAAGTCCAAACCCTAAAGTCCAAACCCTAAAGTCCAAACCCTAAAGTCCAAACCCTAAAGTCCAAACCCTAAAGTCCAAACCCTAAAGTCCAAACCCTAAAGTCCAAAACCCTAAAGTCCAAACCCTAAAGTCCAAACCCTAAAGTCCAAACCCTAAAGTCCAAACCCTAAAGTCCAAACCCTAAAGTCCAAACCCTAAAGTCCAAACCCTAAAGTCCAAACCCTAAAGTCCAAACCCTAAAGTCCAAACCCTAAAGTCCAAACCTAAAGTCCAAACCCTAAAGTCCAAACCTAAAGTCCAAACCCTAAAGTCCAAACCCTAAAGTCCAAACCTAAAGTCCAAACCCTAAAGTCCAAACCCTAAAGTCCAAACCCTAAAGTCCAAACCCTAAAGTCCAAACCCTAAAGTCCAAACCCTAAAGTCCAAACCCTAAAGTCCAAACCCTAAAGTCCAAACCCTAAAGTCCAAACCCTAAAGTCCAAACCCTAAAGTCCAAACCCTAAAGTCCAAACCCTAAAGTCCAAACCCTAAAGTCCAAACCCTAAAGTCCAAACCCTAAAGTCCAAACCCTAAAGTCCAAACCCTAAAGTCCAAACCCTAAAGTCCAAACCCTAAAGTCCAAACCCTAAAGTCCAAACCCTAAAGTCCAAACCCTAAAGTCCAAACCCTAAAGTCCAAACCCTAAAGTCCAAACCCTAAAGTCCAAACCCTAAAGTCCAAACCCTAAAGTCCAAACCTAAAGTCAAACCCTAAAGTCCAAACCCTAAAGTCCAAACCCTAAAGTCCAAACCCTAAAGTCCAAACCCTAAAGTCCAAACCCTAAAGTCCAAACCCTAAAGTCCAAACCCTAAAGTCCAAACCCTAAAGAAAGGTTTTCCCAGGCCCACCTATTCCTTAAAATTGATTAAGTTGAATGCATAAATTGATTTAGAAAAAAAATTTCTAAATCAATTTATACATTCCACATTTAATATACAAGCCATAATTTACATTTCTGTAGAGATTATTATTATAAATCTCTACCCACTTGTGTTTAATACCTTTAGCTAAGTTTTTAGCCATTCATTTAGAAGTGCATAGAAATTGAACTTAACTTCCTATGAACAGGGATCCAGATTTGGCATGTACTCCACAATGCAAAATTCTACATGTAATTCTATTGTCCTGCAAGGTTACAGGGTAACCTTGCAACCCTAAGGTTAGAGAAGCACTTGATCCGAAATACTCTCGTGGGAAAAAAAATTCAGTAAGTCATATTTTTTCAGATTGGTGCATAAGTTACATATTTTTAAAGTTTAACCATTCATTTACAATCTTCCTTAAAATAATTTACCAATTTGTGGAAATAAAGACTAAGATTTACAGTTAACACTGGGAATTCTTTTTGTAATAAATGTTACAATATAAATTGCTGCTGTTGTAAATGGTTACTTTCTGTCACTCACCTTTCAAACTGACCTCTCAATTTAAAACTGAACTTTAAATTTAAATATTGGGACTGTACTATAAAGTCTATAAATACTTTTACTAGGTTTTTCCAGAGCACTACTCTTTAAAGAGATGGAGCTACTGGTGTTAAATAGTGGCCAAAAAATAGAAATTGAAGGTGCCAGTTAGAGATTTAGGATTAGCCAATAGTTGACAAAATGTACCACAAAGATCTTTGTGGCACATGAAGAGCATCATGCTTTTTACATGGAAGCAGCAAAAAATGTGTTTGCTGAGCTTAATAACTGACTTTTCAGAGTGAAAATTGGACCCTGACATTTTACTACAACAGAAAAAGTGTCCAATGAAGGCCGGATGCCAATATGTAAAAGGAGGAAAACTTCAACAATCCAATACAGAGTTAAAGGGCATCACCAAAAATTAGGGTGCATTTTATTTGCAAGGTGCTCTTCTAACAGGAAGATTACAATTGTTACAAGGCTGTTTACACATAACTATAAGCATGATCCCATAATTGGAAAGTTATGGGAAACCAAACCATCCAAAACATTTTAAGTAGCTTTGGAGTGAATAAAATTAAATGTCATAATATATTCAGAGAATTAAATTAACTGTTTAGGACAGCAGCAATGAAATTAGCTTAGAGAAATGTTACCCTTTAGGGAGATGCGTTTTACCCTACATGTTAGCAGTACTTTGAATAGGCCACATTGCTGAAAGAGTTACAGCGATACCATGTATCGTTTTGTTTTGGAGCTCAGAAATAATCCTAATCAGAACAGACACTAAAGAGTTTTGGATTTATTTAATCAATTGTGCAACTGTTATCAATGCTGCTTAAAATAATTTCCCCAATTTGTGGAAATAAGGATTTTAAGAATTCTTTTTGTACAAAAATGTTAGGGTGTTATAAATTGCCACTGTTCTAAAGTTAATTTCAATCTCTTCATAAGTTTAACATTAAATGAAAATGTAAGATTTTACATTTAAATTAAATTGTATATTGCGATGTTAGTTTTCCATTTACTATAATAGTTGATTTAATAATAAAATGTTCAGTTTACTCTAAGATTTTTACTATATTTTTCCAGAGCACTACTCTTTAAAGAGATGGAGCTACTGGGGTTAAATAGTGGCCAAAAAATTTATATTTGAAGGTCCCAGTTAGAGATTTAGGGTTAGCCAATAGGTGGCAGAATGTACCACAAAGATCTGTGTGAGACATGAAGAGCATCATGCTCTTTTTACATGGAAGCACCTAAAAATGTGTTGGCTGAGCTTGAGAACTGACTTTTCAGAGTGAAAATTGGACCCTTACGGCAACAGAAAGGGTCAATTGAAAGCAAGATGCCCATATGTGAAAGGTGGAAAACTTCAACAATCCAATGCAGAGTTAAAGCACATCACTAAAAATTAGGGTGCATTTTTATTTGCAAGGTACTCTTCTATCAGGCAGATTGCAATTGTTACAAGGCTCTTTACACATAACTATGAGCGTACTACCATAAGTGGAAAATTATGTAAAGTAGGTTTGGAATCAATTAAACAAAATGTCATAATATATTCAGAGATTGAAATTAGCTGTTTAGAACAGCAGCAATGAAATTGGCTTAGAGGAATTTTACCTTTTAGGGGAGGGGTGGGTACTCCTGGTCCTCGAGGGCCGGTCTCCTGCAACTTTTAGATGTATTTCTACTTCAACACACCTGATCCGAGGTCTCTCAGGACTCTGGAGACTTGACTGCATTTAGGAGGTGATTCAGCTGTTGGATTCAGGTGTGTTGGACCAGGGAGACAACCAAGAATTGCAGGAAACCGGCCCTTGAGGACCAGGAGTGCCCACCTCTGATTTAGGGAGATAGATATTTGAATGGGCCACATTGCTGAAACAGTTACAGCTATACTGTGTATCATTTTGTTTTGGAACTCAGAAATAGTCCTAATCTTAATAGACACTAAAGAGTTTTGGATTTCATCAATCAAATGAATTTCCTGATATGTTATTTTTCTCAACTACATCATGTCTAAAGAATTTTATTTAAGCTGATTGGGAACTAACCCTGCAATAATATTACATGAAATTTTATAGCTCAGGTCATATGAAGTTAAAGCTATTGACCCTAACTTTAAGCTGAAGATTTTCTGAAATTAAAATTCTTTCCTTCTGCATTTCTAAGCTGTAGGACTGAATAGAGAATACCAGCTGGAGTGCATGTTGCTGTGTGTGTGGCTATTCCTCATAGAAGACTGGACTGCATTTAAGACTCCTGAGTCCTGGAGTCACCTTTCCCACGTGCTGTTCCTATAGGCGGAACCTGGGAAGGCTGATACGTACCGCCCCCTGGTTTTAAAAACACACTGTCCGTTAACACCGCAAGGTGGAACCAGCATGCCCAGGAAGCAGAAGAGTTCTCCGTTGATTCTTACTGGTCTGCGTTGAATCCTGGCAGCCTGCAAGTTTACTGACTCACCTTAGCTTCACAGTGCAGAGTGAACTGCACACCAGTAGATCTCCAGCAGGTTGTTGCAGTTGTGTTCCCCAGAAGGATGAGCAAAAGCAGCAATAGCAAGGTGTTGCTACCCAATCATCCTCCCAGGGAAGAAGAACCTGGACCAGCTGCAGCAAGCTGCTGCCTTCAAGGTCTTCAAACACCTGCTGGGATTCAAACCATCAGCCTGCAAAGAAAGTAAAGAGCAATTCTAGTGCCATCATACACCGCAAGACCTCTAGAATGCTCTGTATATGTGGTCCAAGATGAATACTTGACCACATTTACAAAGGAAGGAGACTTACCCAAACTTGCCAGCAGGGGAGTCTATTGTGACCAAGCTTAGCAGGAAAACAGTTCAGCGATGCACCCCATTATGAGTCATGGTCCTAATTTTATGTTTCCAAGTCATTATAAGCCATCTAGTTTGAGATGAAAGCTCATTCCTATCATAATTTATAGGGTTTGTTAGATAGTGTAAAAACAGAGAAAATAGAAGTTAAAATATGAAGCACCACCAAACAATGCATTCTGGGAAATCCAGACAGACATTTTCAAGTAAATTTATGATGTTCAGAACGTCGTTAAAACACATTTCTGGCACATAGCAGAAGCTCAGAGATGAGGTTTGAAGCTCAGCTGTGATTTCTGTCTCAAAAACAGAGTTTGAATAGAAATAAAATAAAATAAAACATGGTTAAGAGTAGATGCTTAAAACCAAAGTTCGTCTTCAGAGCAGCGAGTCCTTCATCCAACAAAGGCTCAGAGATGGCATTTTAAAAGTGTGATTTATTAACAAAACAAAGCTCAAAATAAATCAAATTGGGATCAAATCTGGTGAAGTTAAAGTAAAAGGCCACTGTGGTTTGGGCCACATCACAGTTTGATAGGACGTTCCCAGCTATACTGACTAGGTAGAAAAATGAATAGGAGTCTTTGGAGTAGGCTCGGACCGCCAAACGTGGTAGGCACCTGCAGAGGGTTGGAGGGAGCAGACAAGCCAAGTTTTGTAAAAACGACTTATAATATTGGAGTTGTTCATTCTTGAAATAAATGGAGGTCAATGGCAGCTATGTCAAGGGAATGAGCAACATATTCTCCTTACCAAGATTGTCTCTCTACTACTTTTAGTTTAGTTTATTTGCTGAAATGTGAAAGTGGCTTTCGTCCTATGTCCCCAACCCTCCACTAGATGGCAGTATAGGACTGTCATTTTAAATGGGGCTCTCCAACAAGCCAAGTTTCAACTCAGATCAAAATCTAATCAAATGAAACAGACCAACAAATATTTAGAATTAAAAAAACATTTATTTGATAATAAATTACAAATTTTATTATATTAGAACACTGTGCATGACATTCATAAAAAAAGATATCAGTGTCCAATCATGTTGAACAATATGCAAGGGGAGTACAATAAGGATCTATTTTTCAATGCCTTATTGTTACAGATTTAATACCTGTGGAAAAAGAAATTACACTTGTAAATCAATGATCAAGAAAGAAATACCTGTTAATGAAAACTGCATTATTTTGAGGACATTTTTTAACATTATAATTGCAAAACAAAATAAAATTAGAAAAATTTAGAAAAAAACAGTGTCATAAAGCCGGGCGAAGATGGTGATGATAAAGCTTAATGATGAAAAGAGGATAAAAATCCTGGCAGCACAGAGGAGAAAAAGCTATGAGCTCATTTCTGGTAGCAAGTGGTGAACAGTAATCGGCCGACAGCGACACGAGAAAACGAGAGAGTTTAGACTGAACAGAGAACTAGAAACACAGGTTGGGTATAAATACACAGGAGGAAATGAAGGGAACTGGAAAGAGTCGGATCAATCAAGGATAGACAAGAAAACACGAAAACTCAACTGACAGAATCCGAAATAAACACAGAAAAACTCAAATCTTACAGATTGATATAAAGTTTCAGACTGAAAACAAATTGTTTTAGCTCATTCCTTTTAAATGTATTATTTAAAGGGAAAGGTCTAAAAAGTTGAGGCTGCATAATTACTGAGTTTTTTAATCTATTTTTGTTTTTCCTCATGAAATTAAATAGCATCTTGTGAGAACTTTTTGTTTCCATCCAGAGATAAAGCAGCATAAGACGTGAAGTCTTATGCTCCGCATGGTGAACACAATTTGAATCTTAAATCTCTGCTGCCACTAAAGTTCAGATAACATCTGGAATCTGTTTCTCATGATCATTCCTGAGTAACCAATAGATTATTTTACAGGTATGCTACAAGTAGCAGAAATGTAACAATATTTAAGAGCGACTGCTTCACATTTTTTATATTAGGAAAAGTCCAGATGCAGCAGAGAAAGGGTTAATCTCGTCAATCAGATGTATCTCAGAAGAGTTTCTTTTAGAAATAATTATCAGGCTGATGATAATTTCTCGTCCCGCTACTGCAATACCTTTTAGTTTGCTGAGATTAATTAATAATCTGTGAGTAACTGAGTGCAGATGAGGCGATATGAGACGTCGCTGCCCGACTCCTTTGAGAATAAAACCAGGTGAAGGACCAGCATTTAGTCTAATTTCCATTAGTGACATTGTTCTGGTAGCACTGCTAGAGTAAGAACCAAAACCAGGTGAACACAAATATGAAAATATGTTCAGTGGTGTCAAAACCTTACAAAAGTCCAGAAAAAGGATAAAAATGTCATCAGAGCATAAATCTGAATAATCAATTAAATAAAGTACTGTCTGATTGTGAGGATTTAAGTTCTGTTGTCTTGTGTAGTAGGGCCCCCCCACAAAGGCGAGACATTGAGTCTTCCGTGTCCTCTCCGGGAGAGAGGGGAGAATTGGGTACCGGGGCCGCGCCACCGCTCTGCGCCGAGTCGGAGGTTCCGAGTTTGGGGCCGTCACTTTGGGTCACCGAGCATTTTTACCCATTTTCATGGAAGTTGAATTTGACCGTTCAGACGAAAAATGCTCTTTATTTTTATTAAATCAACCCAGGCAGCTCCAGAGCCCTGGGATGAGAGGAACCAGGACTGGAGCCTCTATTAGAACCAGGAACTTTGTTTTAATTCAACCCAGGCATAGATCCAGAGCTCCTGGGTTACAGAGAACCAGGCCTATTAGAACCAGGACCTCCAGCCGAACAGGTTCACCGACACTTAAAAACCCCTCACGGACTAAACTAACCAGTCACGCCCAGCAAAGCCACACCCCTGGTAAGGCAATAGGACTTAGGAAATACTCTAAGTCGCTGGACTTAGTTTTTTTTCCCCCACGGGTCTCACTCCGTGCCCCTGGTACCGTAATGGCACTTTAAGAGAGAAAAAAAAGGGGGGGTGCCAAACGCCTGGCCCCTCCCAGGGGTTTGAGCGCCGATGTTGGACTGTGGCTCGGAACTTGGAACTCGGAGCCACGGTCCAACCCTGGAGCTCAAAGGCCGCGGGAGGAGCCGGACACTCAACCGAATGGGAAGAGCCCCCTGTGCATGACTTTCGTTCTGGGTGCTAACCCTGAAATAGAGCTTTTGTCGTGTCTCAGCTTAAGATTTCTTGAAACACTGGATTTTGACTTTTTTCCAGCTTCAAACGACCAGAACTACTACTTCTCAGAATTTCTATGCTGTTTCAAAGATAAAGGCAGAAAATTGAATGTGTTTGTCTACATCCCACTGAACCTCTGAGTGACACCAGAGTAAAGCTAGACTCTGTCAAAGCTAAATGTTCCCAGAGTGCAGAGTTTTAGATGCACTACAAAAGCTTTGAGAAGTGGCAGGAGACAGCAAAATTGTCTCAGAGGCAAAGTCACTATCTTATGAGATTGTTAGTATGGACTTCCTTGTGTGCCTCATAGTTTTGTATGACTTATTATGTGAAATCAACTTTGCAAGCAGGGTCAATGGACACAGCCATTGACAGAGAGACTAATCGAGTCCCTGAAAGAGTTTTTGCTCAAGTACAGAGAAGAGGGCTTTGAGAAGTCACTTGACATTGCAGGCAAGATAGCCATCGAAATATATGCTTGTCCTGAATTCAAAGAGAAATGACTTAGGAAGCAAAATAAGTTACTAGTTTACAATTCTTGCACTGGTCATCATGAAAAGGAACCCACAAGGCACTTCAGGCGCGTGGTTTTCAATGTTATTGTTGAAACACTCCTGTAAGAGCTGTCTGAGATGTTTTCAAACTTTCAATTTGTGTCTGAGAAATTTAAATTCATCACTGAAATGGAGCACATGACTCATTACTATTACTCATCACATTGACTTCAATGTTGGAAATGCTCAACTTAGCATCATGTTTCTCCCCATGGTTTGAGATGCTAGAAGCCTTTATTGGGTGATAAGCTTCATTCTCAGCTTGAGGCAATGTGGCAGTGCTGTTGTGCATTGTTTGGACAACGGTGACAGATACCCACACAAGCAGTCCATACACAGTGAGGGGGAGACAGAATAATAAGAGCATGACCTATATATGACAGACACATGAACAAAGAGCAGCTTATCATCCCTCTGATTCACTGTAACAGCTGAAACAGTGACAGAGAGCTGATCTTCCAGGCCCAGAAGCTTTGAGATTAGTCTCATACACATACCAAGTCTCTGCCCAGATAACAAAAGATAGAAAATTAACATTTCATTCTGGTCGAAAAGGTTGATTTTTAGTTGAGGTCAATGATTAACTATGGATCAGCCATCAAACAAGCATCCAATTCTAGCTAAGTAACCAGTGATTGAATTCTAATTAGTGAAATGCCAAAGTCTGATCAACAACTGATCAATGTTGAATCAATGTATGCTGTTGTTGCACCGCTTGATTCTTTTCTGTATATTTTCTTAATTATCCATAAAAATTATTACTGATTGTTTATTATGTGCTGACACAAAAACATACACAAGTCTCCATAAGGAGCGCAGCTGTCCAGCACCCCCATTTACATGAGTGGTATGTCCCAACCACACAGCCCCTTCACTGTTGGGTTGTTTACAGATTGCAAAAGATGTTAATTCAAAGTTGAACTATGATCAAAAAGGTCGAAATTATGATTAAAGTTCACAATTGATGGTGGATCAAACTTGTGTTCTTACATACACATGATTTCAATTGGTGGCTGATTAACAACGTTTTGCTGAATTCCAACAATCTGAATGGGGTGTGTTGAAGCAGAGGAACATCTAGAAGACGCAAGGCAGAGTACCTTGAGGACCAGGGTTGGAAAAAATTGGTAATCAATTTTGAATTAATGTATGTGCTGCATTCCTCCGTCTCCTCTCCCATTGCACCACCGCCAGCCTGAACTATTGACACAAAGCAGGATGGATCCCTGCTTTCATGTTGATGACAGTAAATTCCGACCCTATCATCCGAATGTCACAGCAGAAATCAAGGCTCATCAGACCAGGCAACGTTTTTAAATCTTCTGTTGTCCCACTTTGGTGAGCCTGTGTGAACTGTAGCCTCAGTTTCCTGTTTTTAGCTGACAGAGTGGCTCCCGGTGTGGTCTCCTGCTGCTGTAGCCCATGTAACACCTCAAGCTTAGATGTGTTGTGTGCTCAGAGATGGTCTTCTGCATATCTCTTGTAATGAGTGGTTATTTGGGTTAATGTTCCTGTTCTATCTGTTGGGAACCAGGGGTTCTTAGGTCCTTCTCCGACTGTCCACTAGATTACACCAGAGGCTGCACCTCCCGCGGGGCGTGTCAGGCTTCAGCACACCTGATATGCATCTCCTATCATCTCTGGGGTTCAAGAGGAGCTGAGTGTTTGCCAGCAATGGTACTAACTTTCTGTTTCTGCATGTGGGCAAGACAATTAGAACCCAACGTGTCACTATCAGCTGAAACCAGTCTGGCCATTCTCTGATCTCTGGCATCAACAAGGCATTTGCATCCACATTCTGCACGCAAATGGATCTTTTCTTTTTTCAGACAATTTTCTGTAAACCCTACAGATGATTAATCATGAAAATCATAGTAGATCAGCAGTTTCTGAAATACTCCGACCAGCCAAGCTGGCACCGACAACCATGCCACGTTCAAAGTAACGTAAATCACCTTTCTTCCTCGTTCTGATGCTCAGTTTGAAGTGCAGCAGATGGTCTTGACCATGTCTAAATGCATTGAGTTGCTCCAGGTGATTGACTGATTGAATATTTGTGTTCATGAGCAGTTGGACATGTGTACCTAATAAAATGGCTGGTGAGTTTATATGTTAAACTTTATTCACATCCAATACTAACCATCAAATGAGAATAAAAAGTCATTTAGAGATAAATCTGATGGGTGCTGACACAGTCTGAGTCCTGCCTGCCGCAGTGCAGATCTATAAATTTAAACAACAGCCTGCAGTTTGTTCTGAAGCTCCTTTGCATGCTCTGATTTCAAAACTGGCTCATTTTTTTCTCCCACACACCAGGTTACACTTAACTTTGAACAATGTAACTTTTGGTTCTCAACTGGGATAATCTGATTTATTTAAATAAATCAGAGAAGTCACTAACATGACCTCTTTGTCACCAATCACAGTCTGCCACAGTGGCGTATCTCGCCCTAAAACTGTATCTCAGGACCCCTGAATAGGATTGCCACCTGTCCAGTAAAATACACAGTCGTCCTATATTTGGTCGTTAAATTGCGTCCCACATTGAACCGATACATAACTGTCTGATAGACACGCCTATAATAAACACATCAACACTAAGTTTAACAAGAATGGCTAAAATAAAGGACAGGAAATATTAAGGTCAGCTACATGGTCGTGGCTGGAGCTGAAGGACCTCTGAACTCTACGGACCAACGCTGAACCTCATGCTTCACGAGTTTCAGCGTTTCAGCGATAGCTCACAGTGCAGCAGCTGTGAGCTATCGTCCTGCATCTTTTTATATCGTCCTCTACCTGATTCCATGTCCGTTGAAGAAAATATGCTTTAAAAAATACAAACATGTGTGAAAAAACGGGCATTATAAGCTGAACAATTTCAGTGGGGATGGAAGTGAAACCAAAGAGTAGAATTCACTCAGGTTCAGATAGCAGTTAACTATCAACCAGTTAGATTTATTACAAAGTAATGGACTGAAACACATGCAACCTTGTCTTAACTCAGTCAGAGTTTACCTCAAAAACATCAACAAAACAAACAAACAAAAAAACAACATTCACTCCAAACGAGTGAAATACTCTCAGTAGGAAGTCTTATAAATTTGAAAATAGACACAAGTTATCTCTCGGAGAATCCATTCATGGTCCTTGGTAAGAAAAAAATAAAAGATGCTGGCCAGCAATAAAAAACAAATATTGTTGATATAGAGCTCTATATTTGTGTGTGTGATGCAAACGAAAAGATGGATGCTCGAGGTGGTTCTGACTGGGATGGAGACCCAGAATGAGATGGCAGTCAGCGTCCACAGACCTGGGAACTTAGCAGCTTCTCTCTCTTCCTCCGCAGGAACAAGAACAGATTCCTAATGAATCAGCCACAATAACAACGAAGCTCTAGCAGGAAAACTTATGAAAACATATATGAGGCATGAATAAGTCAGGTCATATGCAGAAGCTGGGCAGAAACTGGCATGTCTCAGTTCTGCAGCAGCTCTGAAACTTCTAAGCCCGGGAGTTTCCATAGCTACTGCAGTCAGAATGCTGCTGTAAAGTACTGCCGTAAAGTACTGCTGTAAAGTACTGCCGTAAAGTACTGCCGTAACGTAGTGCTGTAAAGTACTGCCGTAACGTACTGCTGTAAAGTACTGCCGTAAAGTACTGCTGTAAAGTACTGCCGTAAAGTACTGCTATAAAGTACTGCCGTACTTCGTTCTTAAAGGGACACAAATTAAAAGCAATAACACACACTACACAAATATAGCTGTTACAGAAACTGTGAACATTGATTGATATAAATATATATATAGAGGGGGCAGACTTGTATCATCAGCACTTCAATTCAAATGGCATTGCAATTTTAATTAGCAATGCAGTACTTAATTTAGAATTATTTTATATTTATGAATGAAAATTGTGTACAGTATTGGATTTATTTATTTGAAGATAATTTTGTAGTTTAGTGCAACATTGTGTATAGGCAAAAAAATATAATAAATAATGGGTTAGTCTGATCCTGGTTCTTATTGCTCTCACTTGAATAAAGTAAAACTAAAGAACAGTGCAGAGTGTTAGTCTGTGTCTGTGAACAGAAAGATGTTTGGTACTGAAACTATGATAGATGTGAACTGAAATAGTAAAACTCGACCCATAATGTTCACTTTTCCATAGATGGACAAACATTCTTATTTTTAAAAAAAAGGCCAAAAGTTGCATAATATTCTGACAGAAATAAGAGTAATGCAGTTTCGAAGTATGAATTTCAAATAAAGTTCTGGCTAATGACGAGTTTTCATGAGTCATTTACCTGAACTTCTACCTTGATAATAAAATGATTTTAGTAAAATCTTCTTTAAATAGTTTAGAGTGGATTTTATTTTATTTTCCAGGGGAGCAGACCACACTAGGACTGTGTCACTCCACATCTGCATGGATCTCATTAATGTTAGCAGATGTTGGCAGGTATGATGTAGTCTTGAGATTCTGTTTCAAACTGAGTACCTACACCTCTGGAAAATATTAAGTTTCTCTAATTTTACTCTTTATAAGTTTATGCTTATAAAGATATGCTTAATGCTTAAAATAAAATAAAATCCACTCTACGGCAGCATTCTGATTGAGTAAAATGAACATTGCTCTTTTATTCTCTTAATTTTGTTTGTGAATGTATGCAAATAAGCAGTTAGATTTATAAAACGCACAAACGAATATCTTCTCCTGGGTCTTAGCCCTTCTGGGGTCTAAGCACCCCTAAAGGTCAAATCCTAGAATCGCGCTGGTCTGCCACATCACAATACACAAAGACAAACTGAATTATCCAAATTCCGGGATTAAAATTGTTTAATATTTAAAAAATACTTCCAATTTTCCCTTCTTGGGACATAACTTTTACATGCTGCTATATTCATACTGTGTGGATTCCTATTGGTTTGTTAGTAACTGAAAAATGTAAAGTAGTACATGATGTCCTCAGTCCATCAATAAGTGGAAAGGGTACTTCATTACTCCAAATAGTATAACAAAAACAAGAGCAGCCTGTGTGGCACCCACAGTGTTCAACTGATACTGTCCATATTTGTGAGGAAACATAAAAAGAGAAATGTCACCTGTGGATGGAAATAAAGGTATCTGAGTCAGTTAATGAAATCCCAATGAGCTGCAGCTTCTTCAGCATTGAAGGGTTAGTCCAGATGTTTATGTGGAATGCAGATAAAACATCTGCATAAAATTGCTTTATAAGAATTTTTTCCACAACAAATTACAATGAACTTAAACAAAAGTGGTGAAATCCTCAAAGAGGGGGAAGTCTAACTACTAACCTGATAAAAAAAAAAATTGCTGTTATATTTTAAAGACCTTGTTTTCAGATTTTTGTAATCCCTAAAATGAACTGAAACTGGCCATACATTGGCAGAATGAGCTGTCCCATATTTTAAAGCTGCAGAATGTAACTTTTAGAAAAACATTTTTATACATATTTGTTGGAACTGTCACTATGTTGTGACAGTATGGTATGAAACAGATAATTTGTGAATTGTCAGGATAACAAATTTTGCATTGCCTCAAAAATTAGTCTGAAAAATAATATATTTTTTGAAGATCATTTTAAACTGATGTAATGGTAATGACATAATAATGCAACCCCATTCTGCCAAAAATAAATACACTTTATTTTCAAAAGAACATTTAACACTGGAAATGGTAAACTCAATAAACAAAACAACCGAAAACAAAAAAAGGACTCTCAGTGTCCATTTAACAAAAATTTACTTGAATAACAACTAAACACAACATCAAATAAAAACTACATTGAACCAAAAGAGTACAGAGATTAAAGTCTGTACAATATTGCCCTTCAATAATCATTAGATAGAGAAGATGGCCATATCAGACTCCTCAATCCTCCCTTACGCTAAGAAAAGGAGGAAGTGAAGGGTCAGTGGAGAGCACCAGAGTTTTTTATCCAGTGTCATCAATGCAAAGAGAAAAGGGCAGAAAGAAACCATAAAGCCGATCAATTAAAATGATGTTGATCATTTTAATTTATCATGCAATTTATTGTTTATCATGACTCATCATAGATCTAGTTCTTTCTGGTCTGGATTGGTGCATTTCTTCACATGGCAACAATAGTTACTCAGTGAGGAGGGGGAGGAGATCAGTTTATTCACAAATGATCTGTTGTCATAAGATAGTGTTACGATATGGTGAGAGTTTTAATAAATATGTATGTTTTCCATAAAAGTTATGTAACTGCACCTTTAAGAGACTTTCTAACTTCTCTCCTAAAATCGCTCACATTAGTTGGCTAAAGTTTGATTGAGGCTGTCTGTTGTATGAATCCGCACAGTTAGCTAATAGTGAGTAAATACATAAAGATCATTTCCTAGAAGTTGGAAAAAAAACAGAGTTGATGCTGAAACACCACAGATAGCCTTTACCAAAACCCAGAGTAACTTTAACTGTGCTTGGCCTTGATTTGGAATATTTCTAAAGAATGTTAAGTTTATGCTATCTTTGTTTTCAAATTTTGTTTTGGTTATATCTATATCAAAAAATCCTATAGTCCTATAACTACAGATAAAAACATTCTTGTCATCTCTAGTTATTTATTTATTGTTTTTGGGAACCTCTAAAATACTGTGTTAGCATTACATCCATTAATAAAAAAAACAGGGGCGTATAATTCTGTGTAAAACTAACACAGTTTTATTGGACATGCTACTAACAAAAAGATGGAGGACAAGGTGGAAAAAACTGACGCAGGTGTATTTTTTGGTTATCAATCTATGTGCCTAGACAACAGTATCAATCCACAACTTTAGCTAAAAACTTTTTACTTTCTTTGAATGTTAAACAGCAAACTTAGCAGGCCTCTAGTGGGAACATGTTGTTGAATCCCACAAATCTAACTATTTCTAGTTTCAGTTGCTCTAAATAGTTACAGATCTGTCTGACTAGCTGTTAGCCTTCCATCCCTCTTACAATTTCCTCACTTTTATCCAACTCTTTGCAATATGAAATCTGTCTGCTAGAGGTGAGATAATATAACAGAATCTAAATTCAAAACATCCAAACTGTTACTTTCAAGATGAAACAGGCCAGCCCGTTTCTCTGACAAAGTTTCTGGATCATAGCTCTTTTGTTTTGGTTTAATGTTCTGTTCTCAACCCTGCAGTTTTCAGCTTTCTGTGTGCAAAAGCATCACTCAGAAGGGCTTAACAGGTTTCATTGGAAACACAGGATGGAAGAAAACAGAAATCAACCCACCTGGGTGCCACAAATGGCAGAACCCAGGATTTGTCACAGTAAGTCAGGTAGAAACCGAGTCCAGCTCCAGCCACTGTTACCGCTGCTTCTTCTTCTGCTTCAGAGACTTCCTCCTCTTCATGATCATCTCATACAGCTTGTCCATGCCCTCGTGAAGCCCCTCTCCTATGATGGCGCACGCGGGTTGAACGTGGTAGGTGGTGGAGGGCGCCAGCTCGTGCAGGGCCAGCTGCTTCTCGATGTCAGCCACTGGCAGGGACTTCGGCAGGTCCTGCTTGTTGGCGATGACCAGCAGAGGTGTGCCCTGGTTCTCCGTGAACTTCGTGACCTTATGCAGCTCGGTCTTGGCCTCCTCCAGCCGGTCCACGTCCACCGAGTCCACCACGTAGATGATGCCGTCTGTGCAGCGGCTGTAGGACTTCCACAGGGGCCGCAGCTCTCCTGTCCCCCCACGTCCCAAAAGTGACAGCTGATGCCCTTCGCTGTGCCGTTACTCAGCCTGATCTTCTCCGTGTTGAAACCGATTGTGGGGACTGTGTTGACGAATTCATTAAATTTCAATCTATAAAGAACTGTGGTCTTACCGGCAGAGTCCAAACCCAGCATGACGATGTGAAGCGACTGGAAGGCAGATATGTTGGAGAAGCTGTTCCCCATTTTGATGCACCCTGCACCCCCTCCCACGCAGGAGGATTGGATCCACCCTCCCCCAAAACTGGAAATGAAGGTTCTGCAGCTCAGACTCGTTAATTCCCGGGTTGAGGTCGTAAAATTCCGCAGGTCGACAAACAGTGAGGGGCTTGATGGGCTGCGCTTGGCTCTTGGGAGCAGCAATGGAAAAGGAAGCGGCGTGCCTCCGCAGGACGCAACGCGCCGTTTATAAGTATTCCCCTCACGCACTTGCATCCATTTGATGACGAGGAAAACTCCACAGTTCAAACACTCCTTACAAATGCCACAGCTTTGAAAGACAATCACAAAATATATCTGTGATTCCCGAGATGTCAGCTAATATTTCCCAGAGGTGATCGTTATTAAGCATGAGGAAATCACACAGATCCAGCGGTCCAATAGCAACACAATTCCCTGCTGCTGCCTCGTCCTTCGTCGGCTCCGAGTCAGATATTCAACCCCTCCTCTCCAGTCGCTGCTGCAGCCGTTCTGATGTGAGGCTGACAGAACATCAGAGACAGTCCTCGATACGCTCCACCCCTGCAGGACAGACACGTGCTGATGAGGCAGCATGCGAGCGCCTCACGAGCCTCCGATTAACCACAGAAGTCCCCAAACGTCTCACGTCTAAGTCATTCCTAGAACCCGACTGAACTGCCCGTGCAGAGGGGGGGGGGGGGGGGGGGTGCTTGATAGCCTGCCCCTTTTATCCTTGATGCCCCCCCCCTTTTTTAAATCATATCTTTATTGTTTCCCAAGAAAGCCCCTCTACATCACAGTGGGCATTTACATCTCCAAATTAACTTTGCAATAAGATATACAAGTAAACCATTGCCTCACAACAGTAACATCAAAGTGTAACTGCCCTTCCCTGAGAGGGATTTTAAAGTGATTACAAAGAGAGAAAGAGTAAAAAATAAATAAATAAATAAAAAACATACAAAAGTAAAAATGATCTACGCAGTATAGCTATCGTTGGAGAATGGATTGGTAAGAACGTCCATCAGGTCTTTAAAGATAAAATCAGGTCTCTTAGGCTGTACATAGTTCATCCAGATCTGCCACCAGTAATCAAATTGTTCAGTCCTGTGACTGAGAGAGGCTGTTATTTTTTCCATTTTATATATATTAAATGTTATATCCATCCAGTCATTTAAAGTAGGTTTCTCGTGTGATAACCATTTTTTTGTAATATTTTTTTTTACTTGTTAACAATGTAGCCATCAAATATTTGTTTCTTTTTGTGGCTTCCAGTGGCGGAGCCAGAGGGGTGGCCGGGGTGGCACTTGCCACCCCCAACAGACCCCTGGCCACCCCTACTGCCACCCCACTGGAAATTGTCATTTTAAAATATAATACTTATGAGATCGGCAAAGATTTGCCAGAAAAACTAATTTCCGACTGTCCCTGAAGGCAGCCCGATGCCCGACGCTGTTCATTTTAAACTGACATGTTGGTTCCTGCTTGATCCAAAACACATCAACGGCTTTAGAGTTACACCATGGAGGAGTTCTGCAGGTATTAACATTTTACGCTCAGCAGTAACCGCTGTTTCCTTCCTAATGAGAGGCGGCTCTTGTCCTACATTTCTAAAAGAAAAATAAATGGTTGTGCCTGGTTTATTATATTAGCCATGCTAGTGCTGATAGATCGTGTTTTAAACAGATTCTTTTAACACATGTTTTAGTGACATGCTGCCCTCTAATGTTTTATATCTCCCAGCTCTTGCTTGAAATGTGTGGTAAGAATATGTGAAAAACCATTAAGTTTTATAATGACTGAAATGTAAGTAGGCTATGTCATGAAAGCTTTGAATTATAACCTAACTAGTTATATTAATTAATTTTAATTAATCTATTTTTAATTTAGTATTTTAGCTAGCTACAGAAAACTAAAAACTATAGTTTAAATAATAGTTAAAATAGTGTCTCTGCCAAACAGTCATGGAGTCTAAATACCAGGCTCTTATTTTGTGTAGAGCCCAAATGAAGAGAGAAGGGAATATCTCCCAGTTCTTCTTAAAGAGGCAAAAACCAGGACCAGACAGAACCCTGCAGCAGTGACCAGGACCAGACAGAACCCTGCAGCAGTGACCAGGACCAGACAGAACCTTGCAGCAGTGACCAGGACCAGACAGAACCCTGCAGCAGTGACCAGGACCAAACAGAACCCTGCAGCAGTGACCAGGACCAGACAGAACCCTGCAGCAGTGACCAGGACCAAACAGAACCCTGCAGCAGTGACCAGGACCAAACAGAACCCTGCAGCAGTGACCAGGACCAGACAGAACCCTGCAGCAGTGACCAGGACCAGACAGAACCTTGCAGCAGTGACCAGGACCAGACAGAACCTTGCAGCAGTGACCAGGACCAGACAGAACCTTGCAGCAGTGACCAGGACCAAACAGAACCCTGCAGCAGTGACCAGGACCAGACAGAACCCTGCAGCAGTGACCAGGACCAAACAGAACCCTGCAGCAGTGACCAGGACCAAACAGAACCCTGCAGCAGTGACCAGGACCAGACAGAACCCTGCAGCAGTGACCAGGACCAGACAGAACCCTGCAGCAGTGACCAGGACCAGACAGAACCCTGCAGCAGTGACCAGGACCAGACAGAACCCTGCAGCAGTGACCAGGACCAGACAGAACCCTGCAGCAGTGACCAGGACCAGACAGAACCCTGCAGCAGTGACCAGGACCAGACAGAACCTTGCAGCAGTGACCAGGACCAGACAGAACCTTGCAGCAGAGACCAGGACCAGACAGAATCCTGCAGCAGTGACCAGGACCAGACAGAACCCTGCAGCAGTGACCAGGACCAGACAGAACCCTGCAGCAGTGACCAGGACCAGACAGAACCCTGCAGCAGTGACCAGGACCAGACAGAACCCTGCAGCAGTGACCAGGACCAGACAGAACCCTGCAGCAGTGACCAGGACCAGACAGAACCCTGCAGCAGTGACCAGGACCAGACAGAACCTTGCAGCAGTGACCAGGACCAGACAGAACCTTGCTGCAGTGACCAGGACCAGACAGAACCCTGCAGCAGTGACCAGGACCAGACAGAACCCTGCAGCAGTGACCAGGACCAGACAGAACCCTGCAGCAGTGACCAGGACCAGACAGAACCCTGCAGCAGTGACTAGGACCAGACGAACCCTGCAGCAGTGACCAGGACCAGACAGAACCTTGCAGCAGTGACCAGGACCAGACAGAACCTTGCAGCAGTGACCAGGACCAAACAGAATCCTGCAGCAGTGACCAGGACCAGACAGAACCCTGCAGCAGTGACCAGGACCAGACAGAACCCTGCAGCAGTGACCAGGACCAGACAGAACCTTGCAGCAGTGACCAGGACCAGACAGAACCTTGCAGCAGTGACCAGGACCAGACAGAACCCTGCAGCAGTGACCAGGACCAGACAGAACCCTGCAGCAGTGACCAGGACCAGACAGAACCCTGCAGCAGTGACCAACCTGGAGAATCCAGCCAGGAGACTCCAGGCCCAAGTGGATCACCAGCGGGTTAGAGGCTGACAGAGAGTTATTAAGTATTAAAATCCAATAAGCCTAATTCTAAAGGTTAGCATGATGCTTTTTGCATTTTTTATTGTGTCTGTTTATGCATTTCCAATGAAGTTCCAGAGAGAGATGAGGGTGATACAGATTCAGAGTCAGACTCTGGGGAGGAAGACAGTGAAGCAGAAGGAAATGGCACTGAACTGCCCCCACCCAGCACAACCTATTGCACACCAGAAGCACCAGTTTATTTATTTATTTACTTTTGAGAATTTATTTTTGGTGATATTCTGGGCTCTGAGTTTACATTTACATGTTCACTGTTCCATAGTGCCGTTTAACGTCTTGTTTGGTCATGGCAAATCTTTGTTAAATAAACCATTTTAATTTGAGTGTGTGTGAGAAAATATTTGTTTCCTTTTGTTCATCATTTGTATATGGACCCTCTGATGAAGCCTTGCTCACCCTTTGGCCACCCCTTGAAAAAAAAGTCTAGCTCCGCCACTGTTCTTGTTGGGGGGTACTTGGATCAGTCTTGGTTTGTGGCAGCTTGGCTAAAATATTTGAAATTTTGAGCCAAACGTATGTCAACAGTGTCACCTCTGACTTTGTTGTGCTGCCACACCTCCACTCTTGGCACTTTAAAGCAAGTCAGACCAACTTATCTGTCTCTTGACGACATAAGATCATCTCAATTACATCAAGGGCATCGAAGATGGAGACTTCCAAGGAAAAAAAAGTCACTTCCTTTTCTAAGGGAGCTCAGTAGAGGATTGTTGAGCTTCCAAAAAATGATTCATTTACAAAGGCAACTCAACCTTTGTATGTGAAAGTTATGGCATGTCGTTTGCCTCGGCTACTACACAAAGTTCTCAAGTTGGCCTAAACATGCTCACAAACTCATGATTTTGATAACGTTTAATACCTCCTTGTCTTAACTGCATGTTGACCAAATATAAAGCCAATAGATTTATATTATGTTTACTAAAGTTTGAGGTGTGTACACATGAACATATATCATAATTAAATTGACCCAAAATGGCTGCCTCCCTGTACATTTTACAGCATACGACTAGGAGACTTTATTTTTTCTTGATTCCCATGGATCTACATTCGTACCAAGTTTCCGATCTTGATGACACACAGTTTGTCTTCTGTCAGAATAGGAACGTAGTGTAGAGGATCTTGGCCATGCCCACTGGCAATTGCATTAACTCATTTAATTACATGCAACATGAGGACAAGTTTTTGAATATGTTTCAGCCTCTAAATTTACAATTTTCAGTGGAAAATGATAATAATAATATAAAGACAAACAAGTTATTTGCAGCTTTGGCCTAAAAATACGTCAGGCCTTCAGTATTCTGGGGCTGTCACCATTTTTTAAAATGATTTTTTATGTCCTCTATTTAACCAGGTAAACCTCGTTGAGATCTGGATCTCATTTTCAACAGGGACCTGACTTTCATCTGGACCTCCAGCCTTGTTCTTGCTCTCTAACTGCCTCTTCACCTGACTTTGAGGTACAGAAAAGTGGGAGGAGGAATCAAAGGGGACAACACCATGTCCTGATTTGGTTGAAGTCAAACTTGTGGAAACAGCCGTCCATGACTGAGGTGGAAGGCAGGACATCTGTAGTTTGACAGGAAATCTGTGGATCACAGAAAGGTGGGATGTCTGTATGGTAGAGGGCAGGACATGATGATGATGATGATGATGATGATGAGTTTGTTCCTGAACTCAATGTGTTGAAGAATGTCTTCAGCTCATTTGCTCCATCTATGTCCTCCTTTTTGCGGTAATCTTGTTCATCTCTGACCACACATTTCTGCAATTTAATCTCCAACTTTGTTTGTTTGCAAAGTAAAGTACATCATATATTTTGTATAACTGTAGGAACAAGTGGTAATGACAGATAGACCAATCCCAATATGCATAAAATATAGTATAATTCATTTTCCCTTTAGTATGCTTCCGAAAAATGTTGTATTTTTGAAATTTTTATTGTATTACATTTGTAATTGAACCAAATACAAACTTCAAGAACAAAATATAAGAAATAAAGAACCAGCAGTTGGTAACAAAGGCAACATTACCCAAAAGGTAAAATACATGAAAGCATTCTGATTATGGCTAAGAAATGTTTTTTTTATCTAACATTAATTTTTTTACTTTCCAACACATGGCAACATTTTTTGGCAGCAGGTTTTTATATCACCTTCCAAGTTTTTGAAAGTCTAATGTTCACCAAAAACAATGTCTGCTTGTAAAGGAGAGGAGAAAATGCAAACAGCTAGTTTACAAAATAATTGATATAGTGGATAGCAGGATGTAGCATTGAATGTTTGCATCTATTTGTCAGGGAAGCAGATGCAAAGATTTAAAGAAAGTAACTCAATGGATAAAGATTGTTGCGAGAGAATGTACAAGAATGTTTTACAATAATTAATGACAATACTAAACACACTGTGCAGAACAGTCATCAAACTGCATCTTTGGATAAACTCTTCTTCAGCATCACTGCTGTAGGCTGAGATTTGTCATGTTCTTGTTCTTTTAAAACTGGTACACAGTGAAATTTGGTTTTAGTCACATCAAAGTCTCATTAAAGCTAAAAATGTATCTGTCCTTGTTTAAAATGATAGTTCATTTTGATTAAGGCCACTGACGCAGTCACTCAGGAAACTACACTACAGCAAAGTGAGTGCCCATGGCCAGCCAACCAAAAATACCCTGAGAGCATCAAGGTTACAACAGAACAAAATCTAAAGCACTGCAGACCTGTCTTACCTCAGAGTTCCTGTGACCTTCAAGGTTTCGAAAGAAAGATGCCACAAACCTGTGCCATACATTTGCTAAAAAAAAAAAAGAAAAAAAGATCCTGATAATCCCAAAGTCTGTTAGAGCCCAGCCAGTAAACACTAAAACAGTGGTGAAACCTTTTGTAAGTTGTTCATCCTGTATCATTTGGTCAAAATCCATCAAAGAACTGCAGAAAGATTAATGTCACCCTTCCTTCGTATCCTGTTCAAACTCTGGACTGACTTCTTATTGACCCATAAAATAGTTCTTGCTCGAGCAACATCCTATAAAACTGTTGGATTACATTCAACAAAAAAGGACATTTTTTAAGGTTTTGAATTCTCAAAATGGAGTTTCCTCAACCACCATACCTCCTCCTTCAAACAAAGAGACGTCATTAACTTACAAAGTTAATCTTAATCAAACAAAGACGGAAAACTGGAAAAAGTGTTAAAAGTTATTTCAGCACACTCACAGTTACAAAAACAAACCATCTCAAAAACCTTGAGCAAAGTCCTTAAACAGGGTCAAACCTTGTTGCAAATGATGAATGAATAATTCTTTTATTAAACTTGATTTAATATCTTCCATACCAACAAGCCAGAGTGGTGCTGAATGTCTGAAGTCAGAAGGACCATGACCGGAAAAGATCATTATGGTTTCATGTACATATGAAATACAGAGTGAGACTGTAACATAGAGACTGTATAGAGACTGTAAAACGTCTTAGTTTGAAAAAGTGATCCTTCAATTTGAAACACAGTACTTAATCAAAGGTTTTAAAGTTTTGCTCTACAAAAAGTTTGTGCTAAAAACTAGAGTTGAAAAATACTTACATGTGCAACATGTCATTGTCTGTAGTTCCTAGGGTGTGTGTGTCCTAGGGAGACCTTAGGAGAAGTCTGTTTGGGTTCCACCAGGCAATGAACAGAAAATACAGGCATTCAAGAAGAGTCAGTTGATGTGCAGCTCAAACTCAGAAGGCATTGTCATCCTGAGAAGCAGAGCTGAAGGCGGAGCTCCGCAGGAGGTCCAGGCAGTTGACCAGGATTAGCGTGCCGGTGGGGTGCTTCCAGCGTTTGGTGATGGGGCTCTTCATCTTGTCCAGGCCCATGTGGAGCTCCTGGATCACGTCCCTGTAACTGTCGCCGATCTGAGCAGCCCACGTGACCAGGAAGTCATACGCTGGCTTCCACATGGCCTGTGGACATGAAATGCAAATATTGCATGATGTATTAAGCATGACTCCTGCTGGCAATGACTAAGAAGGTTTTCATACCCATTGAACATTTCCACATTTTGTTCCCATGAAATCAATCAAGTTTGTAGAAGCATTACTGAAATTACAGTTTCAAATCTTTTGGGTTTTGTCTCTCCAGACTTTACACAAACAGTCAAATTCTTGCACATTCTTTGGATGGAGAATATTTGGAAGATAATCTAGATTGAATTAGGTTCTCCCTTTAGTATCATCCTCTATATAACTTCATAATGGCAGCATCATGTTGTGCTCCCATAACATGATGCTGCCATTACCATGTTTCACCATGAGCATGAGGAAAAAAATTCAGTTTGGGTGATATTTGACCTTTTTCCACAGGTTTGCTCTCTTCACTAAGTGGCTCAAGAAAAACTGAAGAGCAGACTACTTTATGTTTTTCCTTTAACTAGACTTGCATAATATTAAAAACACATTAAATCTGTGATATTATTGTAGAATTATGCAATGATAATATTAATTGCAGTTATGCTACATTATGTTCACTCTTCCTTTCTTTCTATGTCATCATAAAAGATGACTTTTTTCTACATATATTGTTCCTTTTAACTTTTACTGTACATTAAGCACAAGTGCTTGAGTTAAGCAAACTATTATCAACAAAATCTTGGGGAATCAATCTGACTTTAACTTATTGATTAGCAAAACCTAGTAGAGTCCTAAATAGATGACACTTAAAATATAATATCTCATCAACTACCACATCAAGTGTGTTTTTTTAAACTGTTGTGTGTTGGTCACAAACCTTCAATAGAATACATCAAAATTTGTGCTGATTAATCCCTTTTGTTTTTTAATTGAACTGAATATGAAAACATTCAATGGATACTTTAGCAACAACAAGTTCCAACAGGCCTACTTCACTGTCCACCACGCCATGCTTGTCACGGTGCGGTGCCTCATAGGCGTCCATCTGCTGCCGGGAAACCTTTGCCAGCTTCTCAGCTAGGTCCCTCCATCGTCCGGCCACCTCCACGGCGGTGGTCAGAAGGACAAAGTCCATGACAAGCCTGGCCACGAGACCCTGACAATCCATCTTCAACAAAGCCTGCAAAGAAACACAATTTCAGACCAAAAAAATCTGAATAAAGTAGCTTTAATGGAGGTAAATTTAGTCATTTCTCATTGCTCATATCTTCTTCTTGAAACATTTCACCTTTATCAAAATCTAAAAACTCTATAAGTTTTCATTTCAAATGAGCTTTTTCAGCTTCTCACAAATCCACACTTATCAAAAGTGCCCCCCTTTCCTAAAAATACTTCCTCTGATCTCAACACAGACGGGTCTCAATGACAAAGACGCAGTCACACAATCATCATGCTTCAACTCAACAGAGCAAAGCTGACTTTAATGTTCTCATTTGGACCTTGAATGAATGTGTGGAATGACAGGATTTTAAGAGAGCATGAGGGAAGTGGGTAGGAAGGGTTAGGGTAAGTGAAGCATGTGAACTTCATGCTCCAAAAGTCTCCCTCGTTCTTGAGATGAGACAAGACCAGAGAATGACACAGTGTCCGATCTAAGAGACAGCAGAATGAAGAGCAGTTCAGACACAAGTATATCTATCAATTTCACTAGTAGGACACTGTGCAGATTGTTGGTTTGCCACTGGATCGATAAACATTGAGGGAGAAGAAGAACTTTAGTTTTGGCAGAATTTTCCTATTCAGTTTCCCAGTAACAAAGTAAAGTGAACACTTCCTGTTCCTACATGAAGTTTTTTTGTTGAAAACTTTGTAGTGTTAGTGAAATGTATCTGCCAAACACAGATAGTTTGACAAATTCAATCAAATAATAGCTTTGCAAATCTGGAAACTGAGACGGTGCTTATTCCTGTTTGCAAAGCAGTTCAAGCTCAGTCAGAATGCATAAATCATGTGTGAACATCAATTTTCATGTCTGCAGCTTTTCTTCCAGGATTTTCCTCTATTTTTAGCTAAATTCCCAACAACTATGACCACCTTCTATATTCTCTTGTACATATTGATTTTCTTTCATCAAGAAAATCAATATGTTAATCAAAAAATCTGTTTTTCACTCAACATTGTTTATGGCGCTGGGACCTCCAATATTCAACACATTTGACTCTAAACAACTAACAGGTTTTTTTTCTTCTTTTTGTGTACACAAAAATCCTCTGGGAAAGGTCAGCTCTAATTTATTGGCCAATACTTGTATCACTTCTTTTGTAAACAGGGGCATCATGGCAGTTATCTGAAAAGAATTATAAATCCACCACTAAGTGTCCACACAGTCAATGCAAATAATTGCTGGATGAATCAATTTTGAGAGCTGTCCCTGATGGATTTAGTCCTTGTATTTTATTTAATCCAGCAATAAAGCTAACAGATGAGAGGCACCAGCACCTCTCCTGACCCACGAGAAACAAGGGTGTAAAGAAAATGGATGGATGGATAATAAAGAATTATAGCAACTTTATTATCTTCTAATAGAGTTGCTAAGCTTTAGCTAACTGTTAAACTGATCATAGTTCGACATCGTTGTTGAAGCCATTACTGTGAATGACCTTATTAGTATTTTGTGTTTCCTCATTTAAAAACGAGTATTTGTTAACATAAGAATTTATGCTTTTATTTTGAAAGGGTTTGAAACGGAAGAGTGGTGAAGTGTGACGCCAACGTTAGACAATTAACTGACAATTAACTGACAATTAACAGCTGGTCATCGCGCAGAAAGAGAGAGCGCTCAGGTTGGAGTAAAGCTAATAAAGGAGTAGTTCAAATTAGGGTGTAGACAGTCAGTTGGTTGGCGCTTGGTTGATGGGGAACAAGGTGAGAGTTTTTAATATGTAAATATATATTTAGTTTCACTGTAAAATGTGTAATTTGCTTTGGGTGTGACGGTTGTGTTATTATACGGCACTAATATTCGTTAATTAACCGTTAATAGTTAATATGTTGCACTTTATGACAGGTTTAATTACAGAATGTAAGAAAAATGATTTATATGTTAAAGTAAAATGTGAAAACAACACTGTTTGAGTTATTAATGTATTTTATTTGTATGTTCTGTAGCTCTTACGGTGTGTTCACATAAAAAGGCATTAAATAGACGTTGTGAACCATCAGTTTGAGAGACCATCCATTCAACCGGGACGCTACAATTACAGCAGATTTGAGCTTTGCATAGAGTGATGCTGAGCAACCAATAGGCAGAAGTTGAAGCCTTAAGATAACTCCACTCCTCATTTGCATAATGAGGCAGAAATGCATCTGGCAACGTAAAAAGAGAACAGAAGGACATGTAAAACAAAAATCCATGTATAAGGAAAAGGCAATACAAAATACATACATTTCTTGAAAAACATACTGTATGTACATTTCTTAATGAAAACACGAGTAAGGAAAAGGTCAAACAAAATGCTTTTAGGGTTAGGGTCTGCTTTTTTTTTTAGTCAGGTTAGTTTCGGTCATCCATTAACAACTGCCTGAAAGTGAAAAAATAACTGCAAAAATCCTACTAGTTGTACAGCATCCTCAACCAAAGAATTCTGGAATAGAGTCTAGAAAAAAAAGAAATCAGAACTAATGTAATAGAACATGCAGTTACCATGAGTACCATGTTGGAGTAGAATTCTACAAATATGACAATATTTCCCCCCCTTTTTTGAAACAATGCAGCATCTACAAATGTGCTACAAAGATCATTCTGGATTTCCTGGAGTCTGACACCAACTGAAACAACATGTGGAGCTGCTGTCTAATAGACACTATATAGTCTCAGTACAGCACAAAATTGATGAGTGCAACACTAGGGTCCATCTCCAAGTTTAAAAAAGATCTGGTGTCAACTTTAATGGTTTCTTATAAAGTATTAAGCACTGAATAATTCTGAACGGGAATCACTTGATGTTGCAAACAGAATAAAAGAAAACAACTCTAGAGACTCAAGATTCACTGTTGTGGAAGAATTCAAACTCTGTGCTGTGTTTTTCCAAAATGTCAACTGGTCTCAGTATTAGGTGACTAAAAGAGCATGTGTGAAATTCTAGTTAAATACCAGCTTCCACCAGCTCGCCATTAGTGCAGCTCCCAAACATAGAAATCGTCACTTGTCACAACTTGAGAATTCCTCCAGACATGTTTTGAGAAATTATGCTGGACTGGAAATGAACTAAGTGGGCGTTTCGATCATAGGTGGCCACATACACAAATACACACACACACAAACAGAATCTGTACATCTCCCAACCCTCACTCTGACCTGCAGAGACCCTTTTTGATAACTTATTTTGTCTGTCATCTGGCTTCCATTTTTCTCCTCTGCAAATAAACTGACACTCAATCTCACTCCAAACTCCTCTTGATAGTTTCTATTCATCTTCATTTTCACTTGAGTTGTCTCTTGCCATCCCCTCCCACTTACAGTCTCCATCTAAACCACAATGTGGCTTTTGAAATTGTGTTTCTTACCCACTTCTGCATTTAAACATTTTTCTGATTTCTTTTGTTTTGTGAAAAGCAACCTTGGAACCAAAACCTTGAAAAAATTAAAGATCGAGACGCCATGAAAACGCTTATTAGGTATTGTAAACCAGCCCTGCACCGGCTCCTGAAATCAGCCTGCATCTCCTGAGAGCTGCAGGCTTTTACAATCATTTTGTCAATTATTCTAAAAGCAGCAAATGCTCCCACCCAGCTTCAGAAAGAGGAGACACAGCAAATGAAGCAAGCCAAAGGACAAAAAAATTATAGACAAAATGAGTGGAAGACACCCTCTACTGTTCTTTTGTGGCATAAAGAATTTCTTCCTCTCCTCCCATTCTTTGTACTTGGTCTAAACCAGTGCTTCTCAATTATTTTCCGTTACGCCCCCCCCCTAGCAAGAAGAAAACTATTCGCGCCCCCACTCCCCACCGTGACTATCCATTTCTGCATAACATTTTTTCCTTATTAACATTTTTTTCGCTGAAAAAACTCTAGCGGCTTATCGGCGTGATTGGGATGTAACGTATTTAAGTGACGCGCTAATTTATTTGGCTTCATGCTGTCCGCTGCGAGCATTTTTAGACACAGCAAACACACCGGTCTTTCCTCTTCTCCAACTGTAGTCACAGTGAAGCCAAGCGCTAAATACGCTTCGTATTTCCTCTTCTTAGCTTTCGGTTGACTTTCTGTTGTCTCATTATCTTTGTCTCTCTCCGCTTTTCTTTTCATCCCTGTGAAAAACTTTTTCATGTTGGGGGTTGTTGAATAACGGAGGCCATAGACAGAACGCAGTCGGAGCTTTTTGTTGACTTAACACTGCTAACCAAGGCAAACCTGTTGTCTTGTAAGTCGTAAAATGTTGCACTGTCGCAAACGTGACAGAAGTAACAATGAGAGCGCCACTGCCGCCTACTGTGCGCAATTACACTTTATACTAGTACGGCCAAAAAAAAGCCTGTTCCCCAGGATCACACGCCCCCCCAGGTATCGCACCGCGCCCCCCAAAGGGGGCCCGCCCCACTATTTGAGAAGCACTGGACTAAAAGTTGGCTGTCTTAGTGGTCTAGTGCCGCATCAGCCTAACTCCTGCTTTTTAATGATGTAAAACGAGTTGCTACCTTAGCTCTGATTATCTGAACTCAGCCAGAAGGACAAGGTTTCATTTGCAGTTACTTCAATCTTATCTAGAGATATTTTTAAATTGTAATTTTAGACAGAACTTTAAACTAAAGAATCAAACATGAAAGTCTAACTTTAGATGTACTCTAAAATATAAAAGCAGAGTTAGTTCTTAGAGTTTATACTGACAGTGTGTGTTAAGATGTTTCATGCAATTAGTATTATTTATTAAGATTTGATGTTTTAATGTGTGGACTTTGATTTTTATAGATTTATTGAATGATGGCCAGTGTAAATACTTATCAAAATGAATGGCCATTCGGATTTGATCTTTTTTCTTTTGATGTTTGTTGCACAAATTCAAATATATGCTACATATTAACCAACAATTCAATAAGTGAACTTGTGTGTTTCTTCTTAAATACCTCTTATAGAGACTTACTTACATCTTCTGACAACGAGCCCAACTTATATGAAACTGACTAAGTTTGCTATTGGTTCACTTTCCCTAAAGAAAAACTACAATACACTTCTAGTTGCTGATAAGGACTCCATTGCTAAAGCTAACAAATGATAAATGCAAAGCATTCATATTAAGTAAAATATAATCATACTCAAAGCAATCAAAAATGGTTATATTTTCTCTAACAGGTAATTTCTCCTTTTCAGGGAGCCTAAACTGTATGAACGGAATGATTGAAATATACTATGAAAATAGAAGAAAAAAGATTTGAAACTTAAATATAGTTTTGAAATAAAAAAAATTAACTGATCAAAATTTCAAATTGAAAAAAAATTGAAACTAAAAAAGTTTTTAACTACTGAAACCAAAACTATTTTTCAGACTCAATTTAGTTTTTTTTTTAGTTTCAGATTTTCAGTTTCAGTTTCAAACTTTTGACCCAGTTTTAGATCAGGGGCAGGACCTCCTCAGATGACAGTGTGGAATCATGACTGACAACTTAAAATAGTGACCTGGTCACTGTTGCATTTAGGGACTATGGGATTTGGAAATGTCTTTAAAGCATCACTTATCTTCTGTGTATATAATTAGCTTTTAAAAATAACATGATTCCTCTGAATCATGTTGGAGGTCTAGCTGCTTATATCAACACATCCACAAATATCAGTGAAAAAAATAGAATATTGACAATAGTAACATTTCAAATATTAAATATTAACATTTCCCAGATGAGGTGAAACATAGGGTTAGGGGAACAATCTAATCCTGAGTAGAATTGAAAATAATTCAAATTCTAGCTGTATTTTAAGTACAACGTGAGTGATAATGTAATTTTAGATCATTTAAATTTTTTAGCTTAGAACAACTTAAAAGTTAGACTTTATGTAGAATTTAGTCAGAGTTTTGAATTATTTATTAGACAAAAACAAATGATTTGAGTAAGAGGGACTTAAATTTATGATGTAGAACATACTTTATGAATTAAATAAAAAGTAAATTGAGTTGGATAAACGTAATGAATTGATTTGGATTATCACAATATATTGATTATGATGAACATAATAAATTGAGTTGGTCAGACGTAGAATACGAAACTGACATTGAACTCAATTGTTACAAGTACAGTCAAAGTAAACAGTTTCTTTAAGTTCATTTAATTCAATTAATTTTAAGTTAGTTAGATTTGTAACGTTTAAGTTAATTGAGCACAAAAAAGCAAGTTGTGATCATTAACCAAATTGAATTAATGTAAATAAGTCCATTAAATAAACTACATCTAAAAACACTTTTTCGAGTGTGATGTCAAAATATGTAGATGTAATATGTAGATGCTCAGAGATTATTTTTATTAAGATAGCTGAAGCTTCAATTCCCACAATATGGGGAAGAAGAAATAAAAAACATCTATTCCTTGGTGGAATGAGGTAGTGATGGGTCCGGCAACACCGATGCATCGGTGCATGTGTCAAGCTCATAGACAAAACCCCGTGTCAGTGCACGTATTGATTTCAGCAAGTCACGTGACGATACAGAAACTGTTTTGAGATGCCGTCCTAACTGTGTTTATAAGGAAGCGAATCTGTCAACAAAATGCATTTCCCCGTCAGATAAAACGTCCTGCAGGGTGTGGTGTGCTGCGTGGTGGTGATCACGCAACACACCGAATCTAAAATCTGGCATAATCAACATTGTCTTGACCCTTTTATCACAGGCTGTGGGGATTTCCCAGAAAGCAGCCTGTTGAATGTGACAGGTAGCCAATCAGAGAGCGCAGTGACGTAAGAACAGAGGGAATCCCAAACAGTTGACATGGCAACTGAGAGTCCGGTGGACATCGAAGGTGATATTTGGAAATGTTTATGAATATAAAGGTAAATATGTTTGCCATATGTGGGTTATGTTTATTCAGTTAAAAATGCTAACTACGAACAAACATGACTCACCTCCTAATCATAGTGCAGCAAATAGAGCGGCTGCTCCCGCTGTCTTTTATCAAACGCCTTTTCATTTTGTAATGTCTTTTATTGCTTAAAATTAATCCACAAACAATCACTACTGCTTCTACATCGTCATCTGTGTTTGATTATTATAAATTCATGTATGATATGTTGATAGTTTCACTGGATTTTCTTTTGGAATCGGTTCTTGTGGCGTGTTGCTCCTGCCGTGTGGCTGGACACACGAACCGACCGAACCTGTTGGTCTTTATCGGCTCTGTGGTCACAGAGGTTTGGAAAATCAGCCGACAATCCATAAATCGTGCCGAGTGAACCAGACCTAAATCTCACAAGCTCTACTCCTCTCATCTCGTCTCACTGTCCCAGCGCTCTCTGACTTAATTATTTCTTGTGCGGCCCGGTGGTTGGGGGACCACTGGACTAGGTCATCAAATCAGTCTGTCAAGCACGTTGCCTGTAGGGATTCCTAATGTCCAGCAGGTGTCAGTATTCAGTGACACAGTATCGACACAGTATCAATACAGTGTTGCTATGGGTCGAAATGCTTCATGACGCCTCATTTACCCATCAGTAGAATGAGGAATATAGTAATGCTATAAGGAAAAGAAATAGTTTTCAGGTTGAAAAGGAGGAATGATACTTTTGAGGTATTAATTCAGTGTAAAAGTCCACTGACTGTAAGGATTTGAGTTTTGAGGTAACCTTTATAAATGCGTTTTTGGATTTTTTTTGTTTGGGAGGAAAATAGAAGTAAGAGCAGGAACTGCTTACTCTAGTGTAGCATTTCTCAACGAGGGTGGTACTCTTGTTTGGTGTCTGATTTTCAAATATTTAATGTTTTATTGCAGATTTTTGTATATATGTTTTCACAGTGCTGTGATTATGTCAAAGCAGCAACTTATATTAAAACATGTTTTATTGTCCATCTGGCTGCTGCTCTTAAAAACATGTAATTATTAAAATCAACCTCACTGTATATCCCACAGAAAAATGAATACATTTAAATCATTTTAAAAAATCCTCCCATGGGTAATGCCAGATAGAGAATGTGCATTTTATAGAGTTAACATCGATTAACAAGATGGAAGTGATCCGGTATGAAACGTCAGTACTAGAGCACTTTTGAATTTCAAACATCAGAATAGCGGGATTGTTATCGTTGTTTTGAAAGGTTTACGTCAGTCTGCTTTTCTCCATCAATATGCTCCCCAAGCACTCCACACGACGAGCGCCTTGTGCAAAACTCTGAAATCTATTCAACTCAATTAATTATGATAATCGTAGTCAATTTATGAAGTTTTTTTAAACTGAATTTAATAAGTGTGTTTAAAATGACAAATTTAAGTCAGTCCTACTCAAATAAATGAGTAAACAATCTTTTTCCAGCAGGATTTTTTGAATGAGGCAGCCTTTGTTTGAGAGTATTTAGACAGGAAAGTTGGTAATGACAGAGAAGAAAGACATGCAGCAAAGGTCATCAGGCCAGAATCAAACTTAGGACACCCGTGTTGACTTCTTTCCCAGATCTTTGTGTGGTACAGATTGACAATTTCATCTAGCAGGACAACACTGATTCACTGTATAGCTTGAACACCTCTGGATAAGACACATTGAAAAACTGGGACTGCTTTACTTCTCAATTTACCATCTAATTCCTACATCAAAGCACTCAAGATCAGATATCTTTCAATGTCAGTTCAAGAAAGTCTGGGACTTTATACTCCATGACTAGAAAAATAAAGATAAAAACATTTAGAAACCACAAACTGGTTATGAAATGCTCATACATGCTTCTTTCTTTGCATGGTAACACTGAATAATTAGGCATTGTTCAACATCAGATCTACGTTTTTATTTACAAACCAGTGTATGAACAAAATATTCTTGCCCATAATCTGATAGTTTGAGGCACAGATCCGACCCCTCCTCCTCACCATGGACCCGGTGACTGATCATCATGGAGGCAGAAACTGAGTCATTATTAGATCGAGGGCAGCCAGACCAGTTTACTTTGCTAAATTATTATATGTAGCTAAATATTATTGTGGTGGGGCACAAATAGGCCTTCTGGCACACATATAAATAAAAACTCAAAAAGGGGCATCAAGGATAAAAGGGGCAGGCTATCAAGCAGCCCCCCCATCCTTCCCCCTCTGCACGGGCAGTTCAGTCGGGTTCTAGGAATGACTTAGACGTGAGACGTTTGGGGACTTCTGTGGTTAATCGGAGGCTCGTGAGGCGCTCGCATGCTGCCTCATCAGCACGTGTCTGTCCACTGGGATTGACACTCAACTTTAAAGAAATCCTACAATTTCATGATAGAAAAAACATTCAAAATGCCTTCAAATATTATGACTGGAAATACTTAAAATTATACTGAGAGTAATTGTTTTAAGTTGCTATGAACATAAATTAATATTCTTTTTAGAAAACAAATGCTTACTCTTTCCCATCTCTCGCTACATATACATGCTCATCTTGTCTGAAGCCTGAAAGTCACAAGCATCAAGACAGGAGTCTGAACTTCAGTGTTTTTGTTCAATAAGAAACCAATCAGTAACCTCCATCATGCAAATAACAATTTCCTTAATGTTTTTATTAGTGTAATCCCAGAAAAATATCGTGTCCATTCCAGTTGACGAGGGCTCTGAAGGAGTTGAAATCATGGAGGGTTAAAATACATGAATCTTTATTTATCAGATTAATGATATGATGTAGCATGCGGTATGAGCACAGCAGACTGCTTCCAACATCAGCGTTCAGAGAAGAGACCATGGAACCTTGAAGATTTGACTGCTTGTGTGAGGAATGGTTCAAAATCACTTGTCTTTTCCTCCGTATAGAAGGAAACTTGAATAGTCATTACCATCAGAGACTTTTGTAAAAAGTATGAAATAAATATCAGTCAGCATGTTCCGTAGTTTCTCTTGTTATTAAATTCACTTCTGACCTTTTTGGTTTCTTTCTAGGTATGGATTAGTTGTGTTGCTACACCTGGTGGAAATTTCATGTTTATAGCACCTTTAGAAATATTTTAACTGTGAAAAATTTGATGTGTTCAATACTTATTTTACCTGCCATAAATGTTTTTTTAAGTAAATTAGCATGTACACCTTTATTAAATTTTACACACGTTTTGACTGGGTTGTTTATCTAATTGATCAAATATTAAACTCTGCTTGTAAACGCAGCACTGATGTTCCATTTTCCCAACAGACATAGCGGTTGAAACACTGCAACACAAAGGCGGCTCCTCAGCGCAGCCACGCTGCTTTTCATCTGCTTCTCTTTTTCTACAAATATACCATCAGCGCCAAAACACTCACGGGAAAACTATGAGTCTATTCTCACTGTTAAGACACTCACATTCATTTGAAGGGAGAAGATGATTCCATACAACAGCATTTAAATCTGCACCTATTTATACTGTAGCACACACACTGAAGCTCACTTTAATTTTCTTATTTTATCTTTTCCAAAAAACAAAAAAGTTCTCAGAAGAAACAAGATTTTGTGATTTTAAAATGGATGGATTGCTGTATGTCAGAAAAAAGCCTTTCATAGATGGCATATTTTTTTCCACTATCTTTTATTATGTTCTCTTCCATACCACAGATTCTGTCTATAAATGGGTCTAACTAGTGTTTACAACTTTGGGTAAATTGCAGTGTGGCTGTTCTGTGTAACTTCAACTGTTGTACAAATCTGACCTCTGTCAGAGACTCTCAGGGCGATTATACACTGATTGTGAAACATTGTGAAATTGTGACAAAGGCTCTCCTCGTGGTTTTAAAGTTTTAGATGAGCAAAAGATGCCAAGTTTTACAGTAGACAGTAGTCATATGCCATAGAAACCTCTTTCCACTTTATGAATGCATTTCATTTTCTTTAAATGATCCTTCCAATGATTCAAAGAAAAGTAATAAAGAAAAAGAAAATATTCTGTTGGTTGAAAAGACAAAAAGGAACAATTTGGAAGCTGCATGCCATGACAGACAGTGAAAACTAAGAGCATTACAGAAGCATAGAAGAACAGATTCAGACACAGTGGCGTTAGATTTATGGTTGCTTTGCTGTGCCAGGACATGAACCACTGGTCATTATTTGCACCATGAATTTTGCTGTCTGCCTATGATCAGGAAGGAGGTTCCAAAGGACAAGCTCCACCCCTCAATGGTTGAGAAAAAAAACTAAATGAATGTTTTGAAGTGGCCAAGTCAAGCTCTGAACTCAGATTTGAGCTACCTTAAAACAGGCAATTCATGTTCAAAATCTGTCAGGATTTGAATTTTCTGTGTGTTTATTTTGAGTTTCTGTGTCTCCGTGATGTCCTGTCTCCCCTTGATCATTCCCAGGTGTGTCTCGTTTCTGTGATTTAACCCCACCTGTGCTCTTTGTTCCTCATCGGGTCCTTGTCTCAGCTGTCGATTCAGTCAGTCATTTGTCATCGTGTGCTGTCTATTCTGTCCATCTGTAAAACCTGTTGCTACCAGTGCTGAGCCTTTGCTTTCCGCTCTGCTTTCCGCTCTGCTGTGCTGGCAGGATTTTTGGACTGTTTGGATCTGTGTTGTACCATCAACCATCATTTTTCATCTCATCCTGTGTGTATAGCATCTGTCTCACCACCTCTCACTACATTTCATGACAAAATCTTTCTAATGTGGTTTGATTAAAACTATTCTGCAGAAAAGGATGGACCAAGATTTGTCTATAGTAGGGGTGGGCACTCCTGGTCCTGCAACTCTTGGATGTCTCCCTGGTCCAACACACCTGAATCCAACAGCTGAATCACCTCCTACAAGCAGTCAAGTTCTCCAGAGTCCTGCTAATGACCTCATTATTTCACTCAGGTTTGTTGAAGTAGAGATACACCTAAAAGTTGCAGGAGACCGGCCCTTGAGGACCAGGAGTGCCCACCCCTGGTCTACAGTGATGTCAAGAACTTTTTCCCTGATCCCAGATGCTTGATGTCAGTTGTTGCTGCTGAGCAGCTCAGAGAAGCAAGAACAATTACTGGTTTAGGGTTAGGGTGTCTAACTCCAGTCCTCGAGGGCCGGTGTCCTGCAACTTTTAGATGTGCCTGTGCTGCACCACGTGAATACAATAATTAGATAATTAAGGCTCTGGAGATGTTATCTAGACAAGGAGGAGGTAATTAAGTCATTTCATTCCAGTGTTTTGTACTTGTGGCACATGGAAAAACTACAGGAAGGAGGCCCTTGAGGACTGGAGTTTGACACCTGTGGTCTAGGGGTTTACTACTTTTCCACATAGAGATGGTTTTTAAAAATGAATAAATTATTAGACTGTAATTATAAAATTGAGATTTGTGTTTGCTCAGGCTATATTTGATTATCAAATTTGTTGGGTTTGACAAAAAAGGAAAAACAGGAGAAAACTGCAAGTGGGGAATACTTTTGTGTATTTTTTGCTTTAGCCAATTGAGAAATAATTGCTTCCTGAAGCTGTGGGCTGTATTTAAGTTTTAAATTTTATGTCCGAGATGTATGTAGTGCACCAGTGCGAGGTTATGAAAGCGCTGCGGACTGAAAATGGCCTGAAGTGTAAACAACTATCCTCCACTGCGAATAGAGAAGTGCGAACAAGACGACTGTTAATATTAACTCAATATTTGGAAGAGTCGCAAACACAGACAGCTTTGTTCACTTCCTCGCTACCATTGTTAAAAATACAGACAGACTACAATTCTAAAACAACACCAAAAATTTATGCCATCATTCACAATTTCTCCTTGTTGCTAATTGGTCTGGTCAAAAGTCGATCGGAGGCAAACTGAGTCAAGAGGAGAAAGCCCAGACTGTGACTGCGTGGAGGAGAATCCCTGAGGCTATATTGAAAAATCCACATTTCCATGTCAGCTCAGCACTTTCAAAGTATCAAAAAGACAAAAAGGATTGCCAACCTACAAGATGTATCAAAGCCTGCAGAGACCAGCTTACCATCTCTTTAATATTTAAAAGTATCAGGACATAAGGCCATTTCTTTCAGCCTAATAAGAGGCTGAAAAAACTGCCTTTCAAATCAAGCCCTCTCCCCCCAGGTTGATTTATAAGATCAACTGGATTTATCAGATCAGCATGTTATATGCAAACTGCACACTGTGAAACTCCAGCAACAGACATTGGTAGGGGGAACAAAGCACTGCTGTTTTCCACAGCTCCTCAGGCCCCTATTACACCTTGGTGCCAACACAGCAGTTATCGACTCCCAGTAGAATTAGTAGAACTGGATCACTGCCTGAAGCTTGGGGCCTGAAGCAAATGCTAAGAGATTATAAAGCTGAAGAAAGGACGTTGTTTGAGCAAAATCTCCTAAACATATGGCTGTTTAAGTGGTGAGACGATGGAATAAAGTCCATCCAATTGAGACCCAATGCTTAAAAAAGAGCAAGCAATTAGTTTTCTTTATTTTCATACTAAACAACTGCCACAGAGGAACATGCCAAAGCTGTAACTTACCGTCAGGAGTTCTTTCTGGAAGGACTTTCTCTCTTTGCTCTCTGCATTGTTGCAGTCCTCCTTTAGCCTCTCCAGGACCGACGCCACCCTCTCTGGCTCACTGTCGAGCTCCGTGCGGCAGAAATGTGTCAGGGGCAGGTTGACGTATCCAAGAGCGTCCGCGAAAACTCGCCAGTTGCCGATGTTCTCCATCAGTATAGTTCTTACTGAGGCATAGATGTATGTGAGGAACTTGCAGGGCTTCAGTATTTGCTCCAGTAACAATGAGGTTGTAAGTTCAGGCCCGCTGATATTAGTGGGCTTTATCTTGCCAACTATCAGAACATTCTTAGCGTGAACAAGCCCTATTTTGCCCTGATAATACCCAATGTACCACTCTTTTGTCCACAACTGGCCTTTCAGCTTGATCATCTCCTCGCTCAGAAGGGCTACAAAGTCTCCTTTTTGTATTCAAGCAAGTACTGGTTTTTCATTTGCCTGATTACAGTTTTGATTAATTTCCCAAACTTTAGGTTGTTTATTTTCCTGTCCTGGAAAACAGGGTATTTGGTTGCAACAGCAAGAGGAGACAAAACTATTTTCCCTAACTCCTTTTTCTTCAGGAATCGGCGCTGCACTGATGTCTTTGGACCTGCTTTAGGTGGCGGTGTTGGTGTTTGGACACAAAACTGAGCAAGGATACAATCTTGGTCATCTTTGACTTGGATTCTTAGAGTGAAATCTGAAACATCGTCAGCATCCCGAGTGGAAATCATGTAGATCAACCTGCTGACTTTCCCTAATCTAACCTGGAAGCCCCGGACCACTCTGGCCTGCTCACTGGCTTTCACCTCATAGTTAGCCATGTTGGAGTAAACCTCAACATGGAGGTCTTGAGGTTTTGACAAGACAAATTGATGTTTTCCCCAAAGCTGCAGGGCAACAGGTGGTGCAGACTGTGCCTGTTTACCCACCTCGCTCACCAACAGGGTCTTTGGAGCACATTCATGGCCAAACATGGCCACCACAGTTTTGAAGGCTGGGTGGATGTGTTTTGGACCATAAACTCCTAAGGTAATCTTTTTAACAACATGCTCCCAGACTGTTGTTTCAGGTCGTACAGACAGTGCCTGGGTGACCACACATACATACATGCATGGCTCAAGGTTATCCAGGCCCACCTGAACCATGTCCCCATAGGTGTAGGCCTGAGGAATGGGGGTATATGGCCCCTCTTTACAATCACTCCTCACGCATAAAACTTGTGTTGTCTGCCTGTTTTCCATTTTTACAACAACAGATACTTTCATCTCCAGGGTGATGGTGGTTTTGGTCTCCATGTTGCTGAGTTTGATCTCTACCACAGGGCTGACAGTGGTACAGCGATCACTGTTCAGTTCAAGTGGTGAGTCGAGCAGAGCTTTGATTGAGATTTGTTGTGTGTCCCCTGCTGCCACATGGCCCTTTGGCACAAAGATGCTAATGTTGGTGTCTGGAAGCTGCACTGCTCCTCCTGAGCTGTCCAGACGACAGACGATGTTGGTTTCTACCGGCTGTGTTTGACCCCAGCCAGGGCTCTGACCCAGTGAATCCAGGTCATGGCAGGACCTGGCCAACTTGCGATGGGTGAGCCATGCTGCGCGGAAGTCCTCCCTCGTCTGGAACTGCTCGGGTGCAGGTGCTGTGAGACCTCTGAAGAAACTGTTGGAGGCTTGAGGAATTTCTGTCTGAGCCTGAAGGACGGACAGTTCAGACAGGCTGTAGGAACGCTTGCTTCTAAAAAACGGGTTGTCTCTTTGAAATGTTTGCCCCACAACCACAGAGGGACTAAGAGTGTTCAAACTACAGACATAGCTGGAAAAACAATTGTCTCCAGTGTTTCTGGTAGAATTAGGGCCAGAAGAAGAGAGTGTATCAAACAGAAGAAGGTCAATTGATTTCTCTTTTATTGTCTGATCCAAGGAACTCTGAGAAGCCCTGTTTAGAAAAGGATTTGTAGAGGTATGGGTTGTTGCAAAAGGATTTCCATTTTGAAAAGTGGTCGGTTTTAGAATTTCTCCGGTCCACTCTCCTAACAGGTCCATTTCTTTAGCTCCCTCCTCGTTACAGTCTGATACTGTGTCTATCATCCCGCTGTCGCTGAAGGACGAGTCTCTGTAGTTGATGGGTTCCACATAGGCTGCGGGGATGTAACCCATTTCTGTATTGTTGTGAGCATACCACCACTCACCCCCAGATGAGTCAAGAACATAGAGGAGGTCGCCCTTAGAGAACTTGAGAGTGGTGAAGCTGGATGGGCAGTAGTCCTTTATGGCTACAACTTCCCTGGCAGCACCAAAAGAAGCAGTGGTATCCAGTCGTAAGGCACTAGGAGAAGGCACTAAAAAAGACAGCAAAAAGATTGGTTTTCTTTTCCCACAATGCTGTGACAATCAGTGAATAAAAAAGTTGTTTCACATACAAAGAGTTTAAAAGTATTCATGCCCCTTGGGCTTTCAGGGGTTTTTTCCACATTGCAACCACCAACTTCAATGCATTTCATAGGAGCAAGACCAATGTTCTTTGAGTGCAACATGTTTTTTTATCTTCAGCCCCAAGAATAAACTATTTGTAGACCCAACTTGTACTGCAGTTAGAGCTGCAAGTTATTTGGAGGTTGTCTAGAGCAGCTTGAACATTGAAAGTGAAATGTTTGGGCATTCTTTCTCATGCTGATCCAATTACACAGAGAGGATCTGTAAACATCTATTGCTATCAAGGATTCTCATTTGGATTTACAACCCCACTTGAAATCTAGAGTCAGTTGAGTTCATTACAAAGACATGTAATATTCAAATGGATAAACGTTGCTGTTTTTTATTTATTAATTTATTCTCTTCTGTCCAAATATTCGCTCATTTGGAATTTGATGTCTGCAATACGCCCCAAAAAAGTTGCGACAGGAACAACTAAGTCACTTAAATACAGGCCTGGTAGCAGTCATCATATTAGCAGATTCTCCAAGCTGAGTTGCAGCATTGAGCTACCAAGGTGATTAATGCTCCATCGCTGGTCACTTAGTACAGATGCAAAATATAAAAATAAAAAAAACTTATTTGAGAGAATCTTGTTTTTATAGTTTTTTAGGTGCATCATATCTTGGACTGAGTAAAACAGAACAAACTTGGATATTGTTTTATGACCTTACTCTGCTTTTACTATCTTTTCACATTTCAAACCAAGCTGTGTTTCTCAGTCTTCATGATGCTCTTTGAACTCATCTTCTCTAGCAAACCTCTGGGACTGAAAACAGAACAGCTGTATTCATACTGAGATTAGATTTTACATGGTTGCTCTAGATTTACAAATTAAGTGATTTCTGACAGCAGTTGGTTGCACTGAATTGTTCACAAAATAAAGGGGGACTGAACACATTTTCTTGCTTTTACTTTTAAGAATACTTTTAGATTTTTATTTGTACAAAACATGAGCATCTTAGTTATATGTGAGATGAAATTACAAAATGTGAACAGTTTAAAGTTGGGTTTTGGGTTGAGATTTTGTTTTCTGTTTTTCTTAGTCATCAGTTATGCCTCGTTCTTTTTTGTTACAACCTTCTTCTTTCTAATTTCATCATTTTCACTTATTTCTGTTAGATTTGCCTCATTTTTGTGTTCATATAGCCCTGGTCCTTTCTGGCTGGCTCACCTCCTGTACTAAAGCCTCTCATTTTCTTCCTGTACTTGATCCTCCCTCCCGTCTGTTCGTGTCAGCCCCTTGTGCTTTCTTTATGTTCGACTTGTGTCTTCTGGCTAGAACTGTTTTGCATTTATTTTTTGTCTTCATCCTGATTTGTGGAATTTTTGTAGTTTTCAGTATTTTTTTTTTTTTTCATTATCATGAAATTAAACTTCTGCCTCCACCTCTCTGTGGTTGTGTCCAACACTACACCAACCTGCATCATGACATTTTAGTTAGTATGAATGTCTTTACTAGGCAATGTCACCTAAACTACACTCAACAAAAATATAAACGCAACACTTTTGTTTTTTTTCATGAGATGACTCAAACATCTAAAATTCATTCCAGATAAACAATATTGCCATGTCTTTCAAATGTCCCACAAATCTGTTTTTGATAGTGAGCACTTCTGCTTTGCTGAGATAACCATCCCACATAGGTGCACACATCAAGCTGCTGATCTGATATCATGATTAGTGCACAGGTGTACCTTATACTGCCCACAATAGAAGGCCATCTGACATGTGCAGGTTTGTCACACAGCAAAATGCCACAGATTCCGCAAGCATTGAGGGAGCGTGCAATTGGCATGCTGACAGCAGGAATGTCAACCAGATCTGTTGCTTGTGCATTAAATGTTCATTTGTCCACCATAAGCCGTCTCCAAAGGCGTTTCAGAGAATATGGCAGTACATCCAACCGGCCTCACAACCACAGATCACGTGTAACCACACCAGCCCAGGACCTCCACATCCTGCAGGTTCACCTCCAAGCTCATCTGAGACCAGCCACTCAGACAGCTGCTGAAATAATTGGATTGCATAAGCAAAAAATTTCTGCACAAACTGTCAGAAACCGTCTCAGGGAAGCTCAGCTGCATGCTAGTCGTTCTCATCGGGGTCTTAACCTGACTCCAGATCGTCGCTGTAACAGACTTGCTCACATTCGATGGCATCAAGCACATTGGAGAGGTGTTCTCTTCACGGATGAATCTCGGTTTACATTGTTCAGGGCAGATGGCAGACAGCGTGTGTGACGTTGTGTGGGTGAGCGCTTTGCTGATCCCAATGTTGTGGATCAAGTGGCCCATGGTGGTGGTGGGGTGATGGTATGGGCAGGCATCTGTTATGGACGAAGAACGCAGGTGCATCTTATTGATGGCATTTTGAATGCACAGAGATACCGTGATGAGATCCTGAGGCACATTGTTGTGCCATACATCCATGAACATCACCTCATGTTTCAGCAAGACAATGTACGGCCCATGTTGCAAGGATCTGTACACAATTCTTGGAAGATGAAAATGTCCCAGTTCTTGCATGGCCAGCATATTCACCGGACATGTCACCCATTGAGCATGTTTGGGATGTGCTTGACCGGCGTATTCCGAAAGTGTGTACCAGTTTCCACTAATATCCAGCAACTTCGCACAGCCATTGAAGAGGAGTGGACCAACATTCACAGGCCACATTGAAAATCTGATAAACTCGATGCAAAGAGATTTGTTGCACTGCATGAGGCAAATGGTGGTCACACCAGCTACTGACTGGTTCTGAGTCCCCAGACCCAATAAAGCAAAAATAAAAATGCACATTTCAGAATGGCCTTTGTTGTGGGCAGTATAAGGTACACCTGTGCACTAATCATGATGTCAGATCAGCATCTTGATGTGGCACACTATATTCTCAGCAAAGCAGAAGTGCTCACATCAAACATTTAGACAGATTTGTGGACAACATTTGAAAGAAATGGTAATATTCTTTATCTGGAATGAAGTTTTAGATGTTTGAGTCCATCTCATGAAAAATGGGAGCAAAAACAAAAGTGTTGCGTTTATATTTTTGTTGAGTGTATATTTGAACAGTTGTAATATCAAAGTCCTTAGTGTTTATCATCAATGTAGAATGAATTCTTCCTTAAATTGATGTTTAGAGCATATTAACATTTAATGTTTTTAACACCATTTTTTTCCTAAAATATACAAATTGTTCCAATCTATAGTTCAATCAAAAGAAGTTGAACAAAGAAAACACAGTTTTATGATGTGGAATGCTGACCTTTGACATCTGTCAGACGAGCCTCTGACACTCCCTCACTGAGATCGACGAGTGTCCCCTCCGATTTGCAGCGAGGAAGAGAAGCGTTGTTGTTGGCTCTGATTCTATGAGCGGCCATGATGTAGTGACTTCCACGACTCTGCCAGGGCACTTTTATCTCCAGGCAATGGATGTCAGCAGCTGACCAGGGCTCTCTGAAAAACAATTCGAAATGATAGCAATTTACATTATCAGTGAGTGTTCAGTTTGAAAGTAGTACTGATGTTTGAATTATTTTGCAGAGCATTTCAACCCACTTTGAAAATTGTCAGCTCATTCTGTGTGTGTTCAGTAGGGAGCTTAAGGGCCTTCAAAGATGTGCTTCTTTTTCAGGAGTTTCATGTGTACAGAACTGGCATATAAAAGTAAACAGATTTAAAAATTTATGCCAGCTTGAATATATTAGGGATTTTAAATGTGTGCATTTCTGTCGAGTTATTTGCTCAGATAAATCTAACTTTTCTTTAATATGTAACCCTTGAAATGGTATTAGTATAAACATAATCATAACTCACACAAGGGCAATACATAGTATTTATTCTTCCATGATAATGATAGATGATATGATAAATTGCCCATTTCTACCATGGTGTACCATCCTCTGATGCCTACTTCCAGCAGGATAAGGTATCCTACCAAAAACTCAAATCTCTTTACTGACAAGAAATTCAATGCATTTCAATGGTCTCCATAGATACCAGATCTCAATTTAATAAAAAAAAAAAAAGTGTGAGGGAAACAGGAAACAGCAACTAAGGGAAGTTTGCCCAAAATCTTGTTGGAAAGGTCTCACACCTCGTTCTAACTATGTACAACATATATAACTTTTAGATATTGCTGCCCTGCGATTGACAGACACCAGCACCCCTTGTTACTCTGCAAGGCTAAGCATGCTATAAATGGATTTTGTTCTATTATTTTAGCATCAGTAGGAATAATTATGGATTCTCCGTATCAAATAAAAGCAATAGGAAATTTTTATAGTAGGCCATGCCTTGAACTTCATGATTCAAAAGATCCTGAATATGAAGAATAGTCAGGACTGTTCTGTGGAACATTACTCCAAGTTACTTTGGAAAACCCTGTCAAATATTTGAAAGTATAGGAAGCTGAAGTATTTAAGCGCAATGTTAAATAATAAGTAAGCAATCCAGGAATGGTAATTATTTTCCTTGAAGTTGATAGGCTGTACCCTCAACAGCAAAGAAAAGGATTATAGATTATAGATGTTAGTTTCTACTGTGTATTAATGCAAGTTAAAGTAAATTGCTTTTTGACCTACTAAAATAGGCAGGGTTAGGTTTGGGTTAAGCACTTTCAGAGGAGATCTCAATGTTCACGTATTTCAGCTATTGGTGGTCGTTCCTAATTCCTGTTCATTCCCGTGGATCCTGCAAGGCTCTAGCTGAACTCCAGCTCAGTCGCTGAATATTTTGATAGTCTAAGTAAAGAAAGCTTATGGTAGAGGTTGAATAAAATGTACCAAGCAGATATGGGTCAATGGAACAAAGCAGCCTGACATATCTCAAACCTGTAACTTTAATTTATAACTGTGACAGCCCACAGGTGGATATGTATCGTCAATAGGGTCCCCCACACCGGTCCTGATGCTGATGTATATGTTGATTCTTCTTGTTTGGAGCTGAATAAAACCTTCAAGGTATATCTTGTGACACAACTAAATCACTTTGTTCCACTGAAGAAAAAGAGAACTATGTGCTTATGGAGTCATATTACTGTTGAGATATTTCCACTGCTGTAAATAACACATGCCTCATGCAGAAGAAGTGATGAGAGTAAAACAATCAGGAGCTCAGTAACAACTTCCCTTTTTAAAGTGTTTCAGCTTGCAAAAGAGGAATTCATGTATTGAAAGTTCTCTTTAATTTTTGTTGGTATTTAGCTCTCCACCCATTATCTGAACATGAGTAGCTAAGCTTTTTGTCATCCAATAGGGTTGCTGCTGCGTGTCCTCCACTCTGAGCATTCCACCACCTCTGTGCTGTCACAGTTCTAAATTAAAGTTAAAGTTTTAAGAGAGACAGACATGACAAAAACACACAACAATATTATCACCCTCATTTTCTAAGGATTAAACCTTGGGTATACCACATGTAACTTCTGTCCACTTCCATGAGAAGTTACTTATTGAAACAAAGAAATCCCTGTTCTTCATGTAAGATTTGAATCATTTGGCCGCAATTCTCTAACCCAGCCAGAGACTCAGACACAACTCACCAGTCGATTCATTAATATGTCGTAATCAACAGTGTCAAAAGCTGCACTGAGGTCCAACAGAACCAGCACTGTGGTTCTTCTATAGTCTGTATTCAGATGGATGTCACTGAATACTTTGACTAGGGCAGTCTCAGTACTGTGGAAACTAGAGTGATAGATATTAAAGCAGTTGGTTATTGTTAGGAAGCTACTTAACTGTTGAAACAGTTTTTCAATAACTTTGCTGATGAATGGGAGGTCAGAGGTCGGCCTGTAATTTTGCAGCAGTGATTTGTCCAGATTGTTCTTTTTAATCAGTGGTTTGATAACTGCTGTTTTTAAAGCCTGAGGGAAAACGCCTGATGTGAGTGGTGAGTTACTATTTGGATCAGAGCAACAGCAGGCAGAATTTCGAAAGAAAAGTTGTTGGTATGATATCGAGATAGCAGGAAGAGGAGCTTAATTGAGTTGTAATTTCTTCTATGCTTTAATAGTTAAGTACTTGAGTCTTTTTTTCTGCAGTTGTTATGATTGGTGCCATTATTGGCACTGGTACCGGATCTATCTGGTGACTGCACTGTGGCACACACCACAAAAATAAGGGAGGCCTGGGGGTAACAATCCCTGGACCTGAACCTTTCTAAAATCCGTTCTTGCTCAATAACAGCAGGTTTAAAATCACACATTGGTTACAGTATTCAAAGGTCAGATCACACAGAATTTACCCCTCTGCCTTCCCAATGTGTGACAGGTGGAACATATCAGAAAGCACTCTGTCTCATGTTTTTTGGTCTTGCCTTTCACTAACTGGTCTTTGATTGGAAATATTTGATTGGTACTCCAAAGCATATAAGACTTCCTTACAACCTGAACCAGGACTTATAATTTTTGGATGCCCTCAAGTGCCGGGGACGATACCCGCTGCAATGTGGCATTTAGTGGAACTGGGACTGATTGTTGCCAAGAGACTAATCTTGAGAGACGGGAGGTCCTCTGTTCCTCCTTCCTTCTACTTGTGGATGACAGACACAATGTCCATAATACAGATGGACAGACTTCTTAAAGGCTCTAAAGACACATGTTTGTGTTTCCTGGCATCCCTTCCTGGAACACTTTACAAAGACCAGACTAAGCTGAACAAACTCTTCCATGGACTCTCCCCTCAGTCGCCCACTAATGTATGTATACTCTTGTATGTGACCATGTATATATGTGTTGTGTACACCATATGTCAACTGCAATGTTTTATGCTTTGACCTGTGCATTTGGGCCCTGTTTTTTAATCTGCATGTTCTAAACTTAGAAAACTTTACATTTATAATAATAAAAAATCTCCAGAGGTTCCAGGAGGAACCAGAGGGTCTGAGGGCCAGATCATAACCAGCCTTCTTTAATAGGGTGTTCAGCCTTTTTAGATCTTTGGCTCTGATGCTGCTGCCCCAACAGATGATGGCAGATTCATAATAATTCAGCACACTAATAGTTGCCCAATAATTGTGCACACATAGATATTGTCCTAAGAAAGACCAAACCTTACCATTATTTTCTTAAATATTCATGTTTCAGAGGTTATTAAGATTATGGACAAGAGGGCTGCGGTTGTTAAACAATAACATGAATCTTCAAAACTACAACTTGGGTGATAATTCTGACCGGTTCGTAGTGTTCCTCTCCTGATCTGTTCTGTCTCATATAATACAGCCCATCATGTACCAACATAGCCAACACAGTAGAAACTGCCTGTATTCATCTTCACTAATACTCCTCAGTCTGGGATTTACTTCTTCTCTATCATGACTATATCTTTACAAAAGTGCTTGTCTCTAATGACTTGGCGGAGTTTAGTGTGAATATTTTAAAGCTTTGCTATTTTGCAAAATTAACTTTTTTGCATGTTTTTTTTTTGCGATAAAATGCTATAAAATGCTTTTTTTCAAGCATTTTTGCTGCTTGAAACAGTCCAAGAGCAAACAAAAAGAACACTCAACTGTTTATAGGTAATAAGTAAATGTTCTGCAGGTGTCTGTAAAACAACTAGTAACAAAAAATCTCTCACTTTCTTCAAATCTAACAAAATTGGTGTCAAACATTTGCACCACGAATGTGCTGGTTTGTGCAGCAAAGCTTTTAGTTTGTGATGCTTTGGTTATTGATTATTAAGGGAAATTTAAAGGTCAACCAGCCCCCATAAAACCCATATCCAACAAAATTGGTGTCAAATGTTATGCTACATTTGTGCTTTCCTAAAGCGCAATATTTATGGCATATGGTAGAAACGGTAGAAATTTGGCATGTGATATGTGAAGACTCCTGGCTAACTGCAGTAATGCTTGTTGTTGATGTAACCAGCTGGAAAGAATACAAAGCAAGTGGGAAGCAGCGTGGCTGAGAGTGCAGGGGAAGAGTTTGTTAAAAAGGCAGTTAAAAAAACGTTCATCATTTCGACCTGGTTTGGGTATAACCTCTCAGTCTTAGTGCGACTGTCAGGAGGAGGGTGGCAGGTGTCACATTTGCCATCCTCAGGACAATGGGAAAGAGAGGAGTAATGCAGGATCGGTCACCCTTACTGGGACACGCAAAGTTTAAAGCAAATGTCACGTTCAGACTGCGGGGAAGAGGTGTGGGGCGGCACTTCCCCGTGTCCAAAGCCACACCCAAAACATTTTTTAAGAATTCTAAAAAGTGCACAGAGTAAACAACTTTTGGGATTTTTAACATGGACACTTTCAACAGTGTCCCTGTTGAAACAGGGACACTTTGTGAAAACAAAAGTGTTTTAACTAATGATGAAGAGGCAGATGATTCTACTTCTTGGAATAGAATCACTTGAAGGAAAGTGATGGGGATGTACATCTGAAGGAGAGGTCAGATGTGTTTATGATGTGTTTATGCTCTCCAGGAGTAGATATCCAGACTTCAGCCTGACCACACTGCTCAGTTTAACAAACACCCAAAACAATGCAACGTAAAACAATAGTGGGTGGGGTCCCTGTAAACTGGAGAAAGCACAACAGGAAAACTCTCTGAGGTAAATCACCATGCATTGTCTGGTAATATGCTGCTGGGAAAGGCCATAATGACGCTCAGTGTGCTTCCCTGCTGAGGACATGCCAGGACCTCTCTCTCCTGACTTCTCTAACATTCCTGCTCAGTCAAATCATTCGGCTGTCACCACAGACTTTCATAAGCCATGGAATTTACAATTAGCACAGTTTAATGACATACCAGAGGATTGTGACCAGAAGACTGGCACTGGCATCCTTTAAAGTTGCAGTATGCAACTTTTATGAAGTTATTTTGTCTTAAAATATTGTGAAATCATTATAAAAAAAAGCTCAATTGTGAAGAAAAAAAAATTGAGCTCCTTCACCTGGTTTCTGAGCTTCTGATGCTATCAAATTTATATTGTATTATTTCATATTCTTATGGTTGTGCCAGTAGGAGCCATCCATTTGGAACCACAAAGGATAAGAGGTTCTTTAGGCAGATGCATCCTGTGGGCCTATATGCTTCCTTACTGACACAGTTTGGTGCCTGTCTGTTTGAAACAGTTTCTGTGTCACATGATATTCTTATGGCGAAATGCAAACTGACAGAGGGTGGGTTCGCCAATGCATTGGTGTTGCCGGACCCTTTACTACCTAAGACCCTCTCCCTGGCTCTGATTGGTTGCTTCTAGTTAGCCTGGGAGCATGCAGAGGATCTTAATCTTTTCACAGATTATTGATCTCGTACTTTACTGTCACGACATAGTGACAGTTTTAACAAATGTGTAAAAAATATTTTTTATAGAAGTTACATAATCTTTAAAAGCATGAAAGACAGGACGATTGTAGGCAAGGCTGAACATGATTGTGATGTTCTTCATGAACAATATAAAAATTAACCTGTATGTTAAATGTTTCTGTTTTAATTGCTGTCTTTTCTTGAAATAAAATTTGAAAAAATAACATGCACACTTAATATGGAAGCAAAAGCAACTCTGGCTTCATTTGAAGCAACTCGATCGGCATTTCAAAACTGCATATCCATATTCTAAGAAATGATCCACTTAGCAGTGAACACAGAAAGAAAACACTGCTCACCTCGTTGCTTCACTTTTGTAACAGCAACATCTCATCAACAGCAGAACATTTAACAGAGGCATCTTTTGAGATCAGATGGATTTTAGCATGAGCAAAAGAACCCAAAAACGTTGCTCAGACTCAGAAATAGTAAAAGATTGCTTTTTGACTTCAGCAGAAATATTGTCCAAAGACTTTGACAACAAGAATGCAACTCTCAAGCAAATAAAGGGATTACAATGATCTAATTAATCAATAATGAGGCAGATGGAAGACATTGGAAAGGACATGAGAAAACAACTGTTGACAGATCTGCGGCAGCTCCATGTTTCTCTTAGCAGTGGATGACAGCAAAGATGTGACTGATATTATTCACCTGTGTGTTTGGGTGAGGTTTCCAAAAAATCACTCTTTTTGTGACAAATTACTGTGCTTATCACCGCTCCACAGCCAAGGATATTATGACTGCACTTTTGGTGTTTTTCAAGAAAAATCATCTCATTTGGTCAAAAAGCAGACATGTGTATTTGCACTGAACCCCCCTGGACCTGCATGAAATGGTTCCTGCTTGACGGTGATGTTTTCAGCAGCAGTCAGTGGAAGACAAGAACCACTGTGGCCGTTACAATGCCGCCAAGAAAAATAATAAAGTCAGGTTTTCAAAAAAAATAGAGAAAGAAAAAGACAAGCGTGTCAATTTATAACCCAGATTTTCTCTGAAAGGTGAGAAGACTGTGTGAGATTATCAACCATTGAGCAGAATTATCTCAGCTTCAGATTACTGTTTGGCTTCATTTTACTAGCTTTCTATGAACCAAGGAAAAAATGACCAACATATTCATATATTTAACTTGTCTCTGTACCTTTTACTATACCTAACAGATTTGAATGCCGATGTTTATAATATCACAAAGTCTTCTAACAGTAAACGTTGCCTTATAAGCGGTTAGTTATAGATTTAAGAGCTTAGCTCTTAAATCTATAACTAAGTCTGTGTTTGTTGAACATTGCAATACTAAGTATTGATGTTTTTTACTTTATTTACAGTTTTACCGGCATGTCCGTGTAAAAGCACTCGTCAATAAAACTGACAACAACAACTTATGTTCTTTGTAACGGTGGATTAACAAAAACTTCAAAGGAAGTATTTATATGGTAAATATTTTCATATAAAAATTAACCTGTATGTTAAATGTTTCTGTTGTTTTAATTGCTGTCTTTTCTTGAAATAAAATTTGAAAAAATAACGTGCACACTTAAAATTATGACTAAATATGTTTCTATTATTTTAAGGACTGTAACAAAGTAAAGTGATATCAGTGGTCACAAGATCATCAAAGTGTTACCACAACACTTTAACTGATTGCAGCAAAACTCAAAGTTGGATTTTTCTAGAAACTGAAAATAAAACCAGAGAGCCCCGTCTTTCTTCCAGTGGAACGGTTAGACATCTCAAAAGCCATTTGAAAATCTCCAAGTTAATGTAAGTGTCATAAAACGTGTTGAAGGTGGTGAGGAAGATGCTGTGGGCTCAGGTTGAGATGAAGAATGAAGAATGAATTTAATGAAATCGTCAGAAACACAAAGTCCTAAATCCAGGCGGCACAGGATGAGCAGAAGGCTAAGGCACAAACTGATAGCAACTGGTCAACAAGAGACATTTGACAAAAGATAAGACAGCTAAACAAGACTAGACTGCAAGACTGCTTGACACAACAGATCAGACAAGGACCCAACAAGGAATAAGGAACACAGACCTGTGGGATTAAATGCACAGAGGGTGGTAAGGTGACGAGACACAGCAGAGAACAATCAAGAGCTAGACAGGACAACATGAGACTCAATAGACACATAAACCTAAAAGAAACACAAAGAAAACTCAAATCCTTACAGTAAATAGGCTGTTTTTTACTCTTCTTCCTCCAAATGTGATAAAAACTAACATTAAAAAAGCAAAATGCCAATTCCAAAATACTTTGGCTGTTTTAAATTAGTGAAGCTATGTCTAACAGGGACCAATGACCTAAACATGAATATTTTAGTTTGTAGGGTAAATATTAATAGCACTAATGATGAAAGCCATAAAAATATTATTAAACAGTTCCAATAGTTTCTAAAAAGAACTACAGAAGACTGTAGAAAATTGCAAAGTTAACCTGCACTTGTCCCCACGTCACAATCTCAGCCACTAAAACAGGAATCAGTTGTAGGCATTAGTCAATCCCAGTTAGCTGTATGTGAGTGACAGATATGGAATGAACATTGATGTTAAATAGTTTCCACAAAAAGTGGAATTTTGTATTTTCACAAAAGCAAGTTTGTGAAAACTGTCTGGTTTTAGTGCAACCACACAGTTCTAGACGTTTTGCTTCCATGTGGAGCTGCAGACATGAGAATGTAAATCAAGCAGATAGTCATCCTTAGTTTTCTGCTGAGAAATGAGCACAGAGCCTTATTTAAAGATGAACAATAAAAGCTAAGCTTCAGGCAGCTCAAAGCAGTGTGTGTGTGAATCCTGTTTTCAGCAGACTTCATCATGTGAGAAATGCTGGTTTCTATTTTTAACCTGTGCTCACTTGGCACTGGTGACGTTTTTGCAAAAAAATTCTATTGTTAGTGCAATAGATTATAAACAAAACTGAAACCCTATGTTGCCCATGTCTACCCAGCATACTGCAAAAACTGCTCAGAAACATGAAGAAACACAACAGCCCCACCAGCTTTTTTCATCTCTGCCTCCTGATCTGATCAGATTTGTAGGGACAATCTGATGAACAAGTCCAACAACAACAGCCACACCTCGACGAGTCCGTAAGTGTCTGCTGCCAATCTCCCAGTGCCGCTGCAGGACAAGCTTCTCCATCACTATCTGGAATGAGGCAACTAATCAAATGCACCCCACACAACATTGTTATGTATGGACTAGGCCTTTAGAGAAACTCAATGGATGGATAAATTACCCGTGCCCTAGAAGAAGACAAAGCAGTTTTAGTGTAGCATAGATTTCATGTGTATTTCCTCTCTAGAAAAAACTGTGACTCTGAAATAAAACTAAATTTCCTTTCACTTATATGCTTATGTTTCTCAGGTTTGTCTTTCTTTAAAACACTCAAGACATCCACAGTTAAACTTCGCCTTAATTATCTGCAGTAGGTCACGTTAAGTGGCATTCTTTTTTTTAACACAAATACAGACACTATTATATTTGGTTCTGTCTGTTTCTCTTGTGACAAAGGTGTTGATTTTGCTGCCCTGATAACTCATGAGTTGTGTCACTAATCAATGTGTGAAAATAGATGCTGCTCTAGGTTTTGATAACCAAGTGTAAGGATAATAAAATCTTACCTTTCTCCATCTCAGACATTTGTTAAACGTAAAGCCCTTTCTTTCTTATTTAAACTTTGTTCTTGGATTATTGCAATTTGGTTTTTTTGGGGGGGAAGAGTTGATTAGGGAACCCTATCACATATACAACTGGTGAAAAATGTGATGTCTAACAGGTAACAGATGATATTACCATATCTTTCAATCAAGTTTAACTTTGATTTAAAAGACAGTTTTTTGTCTTCTAATCTATCAAGTCAACCTAAAGTCTGAAGTTTGTATATTGACTGGATCTGCTTCAGTCCTCTGTTAGGAAATGATGGCGGACACTTAGAGGAGTCTGGAACCTCTCAGTTGTGGCTCCATGCATAGGAACAAGCACAGGAACCGTGGCTCCTATGCTTGATTGTGGCTATGAATAAAACAATATATATTTATATGAACTATTACTATAAATGACGTGTTTGGGAGATGGGCCTTGTCAATTGGCAGCAGGACCAGCACAAAGTTGACCCCAATAAGGAGAGGAAATGATTTTCTCTCCTCAATTCTCCTCTTCTATTCCTTTATGGTCCCTGCAGAGGGAGTGTACTAAGGCTCCTTATTTTCATCAGTTCACTTCCTGTAGGGTGGATATCCCAGAAGCCCAAAGCATTGTGACAAATTGTTATTAAAACAAATCCATTATTACACTATAAGTCACGCTTTATTTGCTCCCTCCCCAGTTGTCTGTTTTTTATTTGATTAAAAAATACATACATTTCATTTTTTAAATTTTTCTAAAAAGTCAGACTATAAGCTCTCTGCTGCACTGAGCATTCTACTGGCAGGACAGAATTCTGAAGCTCTGACAGATCTTCTAGTTGATGCACTGAACAGGGAGCGCGCTCCAATGTTGGCCACTTGCGGCTGGATCTCTTAAGTTTGTCTCAGCACGAATTGTGTATGGACATTTATATCAAGGAGTCAAGTTTCTTGGGAGAATTCATCATGGCAAGTTAAAAGTGACCATATTTGCTTTGTTTCTGAAGTTCAATGTGAACGGCAAATATGTGTTTAAAGGTGTGCATAGATGTTTATTTATCTCATCTTGCAGGGTCGATCCAAGATTGTATGAAGCCTTGATCATGATTTGACTTAGGGAACCCTCTTACTACTAAGAACATCAGCACCACTAATAAGATTTCAACATAGACCTTGTTTAATTGGCCAATCTTAAAAGCAATCAGTTATAATTGTAGTTTACTGAGATGTGAACAAACAAAACACAAACTCAACGGTTAATGTAATAGCATTAGATTGTAGCTGTGATAACAAAACAAACTTTTACAGCAACAGGACAATTGTTTCATTCAAGTATCGCCCTCCAGATGTAGAGCATGTAGGTCTGAAGAAATGAAGAGTAAAGACAAATGAGGCCATGTTAGCTTCTAATGTAGTGCTAAAAAGGTTTTCACTTCTGATGCATATTAAAGTACATTTTGGTACTACAGTACAATAGTTGGTCCCTATTATTTCCTGATTTCAACAATTCGTGCTCAGTTACTGTCCAAACTGCTCCCAAGAATGTCTCCTTGGAGCAAACTCCCAAGAGACACAGTAACAACTTAACTCAGTGACATTTCTTTATTCATCTTTTCTTTCTAGATGACTCAAAAGTACATCAGTAGCCAACACAAGAAGTTTGATAACCTACCAACAGATGAGAGAAACAAGTTTCATAAATAGAATTTTAATAGTTCACTTTTAACTTAATAGTGAATTTATATTCAAAAACAGTGCATCCTAATATGTATTAAAACATGAGAGACAATCAATAAATCTGCTTTGGTTTTCTGAGTCAATCATGAATAATGTAAATATTTCCTATCAGTGGGGTCTTTGAGGAACCTTTCAGCTGAACGTCTTTGTAGAGAGATCACTACATGAGAACAGGTGAGCAGGGTAACCTTACAGATTTGACTGCTGACATTGAGCAGTGAAAAGGCTGGGTGTGCTTCATTTGTGTAAAACTCACCCTAGTTAGGTTGCAATAGTGGAAACATTTAAAGTGTCACAACTAATTTGACAATAACTAATCATTTGCAGCTGCTCAGAGTTATAGATGCATGGCAACTGCATAGTCAATAATAATAATATGGCAACCTCACCAAAAAATGTTCAGACATAATTCATGCTGCTGTATCGTTCCGGATGCTACTCTTAGACGTACTTTTCTTAAGAGACATTAATTAAAGTCCTGCACCTCGCAGCCCACTGCATAGTCTTTTCATTGACGCACTGTTTCCTCGAATCTTTCACTATGTAACGCAAATTTTCTCCTTATGTTTGAGTCTCATTTTTAAAATCTGACTTGCAATAACCTATGTTTATTACATGATCTAATCTTCACAGATCACATAAGTTGCAAACAGATTACTTTATATTACTTTTTATCCACATTTTTGGACGAGTTTCAACTGTTACATAACTGTTACGTTCCAGTGACTGTAGCTACAAAAGGGGAAAAAAGTTTAGCCATTTTCTTTTTTCAGTTCTGTGGAGTTCAGTGCATGTATTCCTGCTACTGCTTTGTCTTTGTTTGTGCTATTATCCAGTCTTTTGACACGCACCTCCCTCTGAACCTAAATCAGAGACACTTCCTGTCTCTGATTTAGGTGGAAATGTTTGTTTTCTTGTAGAAAGGGAGAAGATATCAGGAAAGAAAATTGAAGCAAAGACTTAATGCAGTTTGCAGATTTTTTCAATGACATTTGAAACTAATTTGCATTATCGAAACACAACTGGCTTGATGGAAATTATGCTTGGACCAATTTGGATCATTTAGATTTGATCATTAGATTAGATTATCAACTGAACATAGCAGCACCACTGAACCTGATTCTTAATTGGAATAAGTTCAAATTAAGATAATCTCTTTTTTTTTCTCATCAATAATACTATTTATGCAAAGATAGTGCTTTGTAAATTGTTTTATGTGCATGGAATCAGTTTTTATATGAAGTTTCACCACCTTCTGAGCATATCAATAAATCAACATTAGTTTAGTGTTGTGTGCCACTCATTAAATTTCTTTTCATGACATTTCTCCTCACACATCAGAAGTCAGTATGGCCCCTTCCTGTCTCTACTCTATGCTCAGTTTGAACCGCTGCATACTTAAACAAGAGGAACATCTTCAGAGAAAACCGTAGTGGATAATAGGAATGAACCCTCAGCAGCAAAACAGCCCAGTGCATAAAAACAACCTCTCCATGACCAAATAAGTGGCTCCATATTAGCCGTGAGAGCAGACCGGGTCTCTGCTAAAAGACAAGTCTTCCTTCAGAGACTGTGGAGGAAATGCCTTTGTGATGAGAGGCTGCTAGATCTCTACTGACTCTCCCTGCCTGCTTGATTTCTTTCAAAGCACCACCCCTAACATTTTGTTCTTGCCTGCTCAGTCATACTTAGACTTTAGATCAAGCCTACAAAAGTCTAACCCAATCCAGCCCAAGCCCAGAGGCGTTGTGTCCGAGCCTGATCCAACACAACCAGTTAACCCTAATTATAAGCCTGAACCCAAAGTAATTATTTTAATTCTGATTTTACTCATTCCTTTTTTTAAACCACCATGGAAGTAATCACTGTAACTCCTCCCATTTTTAGGTTTTGCTTAGTCTTCCAGCTCCATCTTGTCACTTGTTGTGACAGTGTGATTGACAGGATTCTATCTTTGCTGCTGCCTGAGCGGAACAGGCCTGCATGTGCATGCAGTGCATTACACTTGTTACAGTCTGATTAACTTCTGCACCCTACTTCATCAACAGGTTAAGTTATCTACTCCTCTATAATAAATAGATTAACACAACACAATTTTATATTCTCATCTGGTTTGATCTATTCTGTGTATTTTGTGGGCTTATTAAACATAACAGTCTGTTTGATCAGCAAATACTGATCAAACAGACGACTAATTTGATCTGGGATCTGCACACTAGTACGAGTCTATGGATCTCCTCCAGGTTTAGGCGCACTTCGAGCATTTAGTATGCCACGATTTGAACCGTTTGGACTCTTTTTATGATGTTCCACATAGACTGTGAATGTAAACCAGACACACCTGACACTCAAAATGCTTTTGGTCTGAACGCACCAAAAGGACACGAGTCAAACTTGAAGCGTCAAATGCGTTTTTGACAAGAGTAATACGTTTGGATCTGTCTCTTCATCAGATTGTCCTGGATCTGATGAAGTTCCCTACCATAGGCTGATACTTATCCTCATCTTTACCAAACAACTCCAGATCTGATTCTCCTGTAGAATCCTGTTTCACTTCTTCCTCCTACAACAACGTGGAGTCATTAAATACACTGAAATGGTGCTGATGTCCATGACAATTCATATTCATGAAAGGTCTGTTATTTCTAAACACAAATTATTCAATTGTTTTCACTAGTCAAAATATTGTTATAGGGTTTTTTATCATCAAGAATATCAATAATTATAACAAAAATAACAAAAGAAGTTAAATATTTAACTCATCTACCCTCTTTCCATAAAATGTGGATGCTGGCAGGTAGGCCATTTTTATTTAGGAAAAAAAGGCTCTTCACTTTACGCAAACCTATCACATGACACATCACTGGAAAGCCCAGGATATCCTCTAAAGCAGGGGTCACCAACCTTTTGAGACTGGGAGCTACTTCACAGTAACACGAAAGGCTACTTGTTTGATACAGTCTTTATAACTATATTTATATATGATCATGCTGCCTGATCATATTAATGTCAGGACTACTCACAATAGTTATCAGTAATAATTTACCATGGTGCTTTATAAATTGTTTTATGTGCATTTCTTCTGTGTCAAAAGATATTTTACACACACAGCTGTCAGTCTGATGCGTGAGGTGGGGAACGCCAAAGCTTCCGTCTTATTGGTCAGTTTGCTTTTGTTTATTTCATGGCTTTGCGTTTTCCTGTGAGCTAAAAATGAACCAGTTGGGTTTGAACCTCCCGTTGTTCTACGTTCAGCCTGAGCTTCCGACAGTCTGCGCGGTTCTGGCGGGTCGCCGGTTTATTCACTTTTTTTGTGGTTTCGCGAACCGAACAGCTGACGGGTCCCGCTGGCTGACACCAGCAGATGTGGAAAAAATAAAGGTCCAACACAAAACTATCACTGCACCTGATCTGCAAGAGCACAAAATCAACACAAACCTAAAACACAAGAACAGCGGATTTGTTTTCCCAGACGATGCTAAATAATAAAGACATGGAAAAATGTTGGTGTTGATTCCCAGGTGAAGGTGTTGGTTCCCAGGATCAGGTGTTGGTTCCCAGGATCAGGTGTTGATTCCCAGGTGAAGGTGTTGGTTCCCAGGTGAAGGTGTTGATTCCCAGGTGAAGGTGTTGATTCCCAGGTGAAGGTGTTGGTTCCCAGGTGAAGGTGTTGGTTCCCAGGATCAGGTGTTGGTTCCCAGGTGAAGGTGTTGATTCCCAGGTGAAGGTGTTGATTCCCAGGTGAAGGTGTTGATTCCCAGGTGAAGGTGTTGGTTCCCAGGATCAGGTGTTGGTTCCCAGGTGAAGGTGTTGATTCCCAGGTGAAGGTGTTGATTCCCAGGTGAAGGTGTTGGTTCCCAGGTGAAGGTGTTGATTCCCAGGATCAGGTGTTGGTTCCCAGGTGAAGGTGTTGATTCCCAGGTGAAGGTGTTGATTCCCAGGTGAAGGTGTTGGTTCCCAGGTGAAGGTGTTGGTTCCCAGGTGAAGGTGTTGATTCCCAGGTGAAGGTGTTGGTTCCCAGGTGAAGGTGTTGGTTCCCAGGATCAGGTGTTGGTTCCCAGGTGAAGGTGTTGGTTCCCAGGTGAAGGTGTTGATTCCCAGGTGAAGGTGTTGATTCCCAGGTGAAGGTGTTGGTTCCCAGGTGAAGGTGTTGATTCCCAGGATCAGGTGTTGGTTCCCAGGTGAAGGTGTTGATTCCCAGGTGAAGGTGTTGATTCCCAGGTGAAGGTGTTGGTTCCCAGGTGAAGGTGTTGATTCCCAGGATCAGGTGTTGGTTCCCAGGTGAAGGTGTTGGTTCCCAGGTGAAGGTGTTGATTCCCAGGTGAAGGTGTTGGTTCCCAGGTGAAGGTGTTGGTTCCCAGGATCAGGTGTTGGTTCCCAGGTGAAGGTGTTGGTTCCCAGGTGAAGGTGCTGGTTCCCAGGTGAAGGTGTTGGTTCCCAGGTGAAGGTGTTGGTTCCCAGGTGAAGGTGTTGGTTCCCAGGTGAAGGTGTTGATTCCCAGGTGAAGGTGTTGGTTCCCAGGTGAAGGTGGTGTTAGACGTCCAGAGAACGAGACGGTGAAGCTGTTTGCTTTATTTCTACTCTACTTTGACTAGATTAAATGGCTTAACCCACAGTCCTAGCAGCAGGTATCAGCCGTCAGGTGACCCATCAGCTCTCTAGTTCGGGAAACATCAAAGCTCATGAACTGACGACCCGCCAGAACCGAACACGGTAAAAAGCTCCACCTGGATCCAAACAACCTCTTAGAACTGTGGGAGGTTCAAACTCTTGTCATTAATTTACAGAAAAAGCACCAAGCTGCCAAATAAACAAAAAGTAAATCTAACAAAAAGATTTGGGCTTTGGGTGCTCACCCTCAGAGACTCAGGCAGATGTGCTCTACGAATAAGATGTTTTGGCACAATTTATTTATTTATTCTTCACAATTTTAATAGTAAATAGGGTTAAATAATAAAATTCCAGAAGTTATTCTTTTCTTTCTTTACTTAAAGGAAAATGTCAAGGTACACAGAGTGCAGCTGCAGGCGCTGCTGCCCTCCGATAGTTTCCTGCAGGCGCCTGCGCAGTTCTGAACTTTAACAGCAGGAAAGAATTTTATACATAAAGCAACTTATTTGTTTTTATCATTTCGCTCTTTTGAACTCTAAATATAAACAAACTTTATTACTTCAATGTAAAAACATTTAATTAAATCATGTTTTGGTCGTGCTCCCTGATGATAATGGCTATTTTTAGAAGTAGCTCCGCGGGCGACTGACAAGGTCCCAGCGGGCGACCGGATGCCCGCGGCCCCCATGTTGGTGACCTCTGCTCTAAAGACTACTGTAGTACTGTAACTACAGTTGCTCTTGGAGGGACCGAGATCTAGAAGGAAGCTCAGAGGGGACAGAGCTTTCTCTGTCGTGGGTCCTAAGCTATGGAATGACCTTCCTTTGCAGGTCAGAGGCTCCTTCTCTGTCCACTTTTAAAGCTCGTCTTAAAACCCATTTATTTTACTTGGCTTTCAACTCCAGCGAGATCTAGTTTCACATTGTTTGTTTTAAACTGTAAGAGTTTTTATTTGTTTTTATCTATTTTATGTGCAGCACTTTGTATCAGCTGTGGTTGTTTTAAAGTGCTTTATAAATAAAGTTGGTATGGTATGGTACAAGTAGGAATAAAAAAATAAGATTCAACAAAATGTCCACTATAATAGACATAAGTGTATGGATATGAAACAGGACAAACATTTTCTGCCCGTTTTGTCAGTCAGAATCCAGATTATTTTAGGCACCAGGAAAAGATGACCACTCAGAACACAGAGAAGAAGCTGGCAATAGCTACAGAATCTGGTTCGCTGCATATCTGCTAAATTTTGAACATTTAAATAAATCAGTGTAATTAAGAGTTACATGTGTCCCGTATCAGATTTAGGGAAAAAGGAATATCTGTTTGCATGGCTTGTTTGTAAAGCCATGCAAACAGGAAGTGGGGGGTTGCGGATGTGGGACAACTGATCAAAAGGGAATGTGCACAGCTTATATATTTTGGTGTTGAGGTTTTTTTTTTTATCAGGAAAGTTTTCTTTTATATTCAAACAACAGTCTTATTATGGATTTATATCCACATTATTACTTTTTGCCAAAATCAGTCTGGCCATTATTTTAGGAAGGTGAAAATATAAGATTGGACAAAGATGTTTTTTGAGCAGGAGGTTGAAAGCATGAGAGAAAAAAAGCTGCACTGCAGATCTCACAGCCAAACACAAGAAGTATCTTTTGTTTCCTTATTTGCATGTAATATTAAAATGGCTTGCAGCAAGTGAACACCAAGATTATAACAGTCAACAATGACTTTATTCTAAACAGTCCCTTGCCATATTATGAATGCTGATTTTGCAGTAACAGTATAACTTAGTGTAAGGTTGCACAGTGTTTCAGTTATTAAAATATTACTAGAAAAATGCATCAAATTATATGCTGTCAGTTGTAGACAAAAATGGTCAGTTTCAATAAATAATAAAATAATTCTGAGTGGTCAATATTTGATCTGTCAATCACCAATCAAGGCTAATCAAGGATTAACTAGTCAATTCAAGTCTCTAGGCAATTCATTTGTGGTCATCTAGTATTAATGAAAAAACTAATTATTGTTTGTTTTGTTGTTTTTTTTTTTACCAAATATACTTTTGGTAGACTCCTGTCTACTCACAATTCAGAAAGTTTCCTATTTCTAGATTTTTACTGGAGTGTTTTTCAAATATTTTAAAGAAAATGCAGCTGGAAAATGTGTTCACTGATATTTCAAAAAGAGCCAATCCAAACCTGCCATTTATTTTCCTTTCTGGTGCCAATTAAGAGCTGAAGACATTCGACATGAACTTGTTTCAAATGGGCAGTTTTATGCGTTTTTAGAGGTTTTCTGAAGTGTTCAAGAATTTAAGTTATTGTTGTGATTCTTAATTACTTTCTTAATCTTAAAGCAACTGGCATTTTAATGTAAAGAAGAATTTTGTTTGCTGAGGAAAAAAATATACAAAGTAAAAAACTATTATTTTGCATCCAAGAATGTAAAACCAAAATCACTCCAGGAGATCCACATGTTGGACTAAATCCTACAAAGATGCAGAAGATTATCAGGAGCTTTTTGTGGGTTGTAGATGCTGCAAAGAACAGCGGATATGATGATGATGATGGTGATGATGATGGTGGTGACGTAGAATCAATTTAAATTAGTCTTGTGTTTCTCTAGATGCCATGGTAACCTTGCACCCCCCCACAGACCTTTAGTATCCAGAGACACCATCAGGTTGTGACACCTACTTCTGTTTATTGCTGCTTATCGCAAATGCTTCAGAGGCGCATTGGAAATTCAGGATGGATTAAAGAATCATTGCTTTCGAGTAAAACTGTAGTTTTCCAGCGTTACGATCCAGAGAGGATCCAGCGAGGAAAACGCGCCACGTCGAGCTTCTTTCTGTGTGAAAGTGCGAGCAGAACGAGGCTTTAAAAAGATTGGAGAAAGCCAAGAAATATGGGTTCGCTCCGTTTCCTTCCCTTCTCGCGATGCAGTGAAAAGTTGCCGAACATTCTGCTCCAACAAACATGGAGGAAGATGAGAAATTCCACAGGCTGAAATCTTACCTGCCTGCCAGGAATTCTGGGTTTGATTTCGACGCAAACAGCCGCGCGTCTCGATCCTCCAGTCGCTCCTGGTCGCGTTGGATGCGAGTCTCCGCCGCTTCAGCCCGGAGGCTTCAAGAGGAAAACTGCCGAGCTTCGTCTGACGTCACCGGGGCAGGGCGTGGCTTCACTGGCACTCATTTCCATCAAGACGTGACGTCACGCTGTCGCTTCTTTAAGTCATTCCCTGTAGCGAGTTACGCCAATAATTAGATAATCACATATTGGTTCTAATAATTCGAATATTATAAATGTAGTTCATATATAATGAATAACATGTTAGACAAAGTTTTATACTTTAATAAATAAACACTTAAATAACCCAAACTGTTCATTTTTAACACAGTTGGTTCTTAAACTTTTTGACTTTTGGCCCCAACTTTTTGAGTCCAACAAGTTGCTTGTTTTGACAATAATATTGTGTTGCATTTGTAGTATGAATAGAAAAATTCTGTTTTCTGAGCCAGAAAATTAAATTGTAACATTCCTCCAAATTCAGACAGTCTCACGCTAAAAGTGAGGGAATTTTTCAAACTCCGACTTCGAGATCCAATAAGGCAGCTCCATGAATAATAGTTGTGGTGGGAACATTTAAATATTGTGAGAAACTCTTGCAAGAGTCAATGTTACATGTAACAGCTTCAACTCTCATATGAACAAATTAAAAGATGTTGGTGTGCATGCGGAAAGTCATTTCTTTATGAACAATGGCTAATCGGGGATCCCCATTTTGACTATGCTAACTGGAACTCGGACATGACGTCATTCCCAGCTTCAAGTTCCAACTTCCATTAACGGTCTACTGGTTTACCTAATTGCTCTCATTCTGGTTTGATTTATATTCAGTGTCTGAATGGGTTAATGTACAATTCATATGTTTAATAAGCATTTCTTTATCATATACATGTAAACATGCACAGAAAAAAATCTGAACAAGCAAAAAATCCATGCAACAGATCTAACTTCCACAACACTGAAATTAATGTCTCAAAAAGTGAAAAATGGGAAATTAGATGAATAAAATTATTTTCTCATAAAATAAATTCATTGAAATACATTTCAAACTTAATAGATCCAGGGCAGAAATGTGCTATTTTATCAATTGGGGTATGTGGTCGTTTTTGACTCCATGTTTTCATTTTAAATACTTCTTCATAATCTTCAAACCCTGGCAGCAGGCGAGGTCTTCTGCTTATTAGCTTGTTAAAACTTTACTGCTACCAGTGGTACCCAAATGTTTCAATTATGACAGTGATATCTGTGGTACTGGAGGAATTGATAACCTTTGTCAGTCTACAGGAACAACACTGGAGTTTCCAGTGTAGAAATGCACGTAGCTTTTTATTCTGTACATTTGCATCAAAAACTCCAGTGAACTTCATTGAGAGATGATGTGATAAACACATGGCAAATTGGAATGAAAACTACATTGCTAGAAAACATCTATATGGATTACCACCCACCACCCTTACTTTGATAAATTATGCCCATTACATCATCAGTTACCTTCAGACACCTGAAGGTGTGAAGACCTCACCTGTGTCTATCATAATCTTAATAAATGTCGGGTTTACTGTCAAAACCGTAGTTATAGACGCCATTGACAGATTTAGGTTTGAAATGATTTGTATTAAACCAGGAAAGTAGAAACAAAGATCATGTAAAAGAAGTAGTCATTTACATTTAGTTAATCTAATCTAAATTCCCAATGTCCCATGGGAAATTTTTTCTTTTGCGTTCCCTGGCAATACTGTACTGATCAGTTTATGTGGCATAACTGAATACTGTCAGCCTTTCTTACGGTGGCTGCCGTACTTTCTATTTTATGTGAGGTTTTTCCATGAATGTTAATACCTCTTTGTGAAATATCTGAAGTTTTATATCTTTTTCTTTACGATAGAAAAGCGCCACAAGCCTAAGATATAAACAGAAGCGTTCCGTAAATAGAAAAGAAATAAACAAACATTCTAATTTGGACTATTTCTGAGTTATTATCGTAGGAAAGTCATCTGACAGTTTTAATTGTGTCTCTGTTGTGTTCGCAGTTTGAATGGTTTGACGAGCTGCTTTTCAGTGCTGTTCCATCTTAAACATGCAGAAAATAAATACCACCATTAGTTTGCTGTGTCTTATAATAAAAAATGTGTTTATTATTATGAAGTCTTTGGTGCAAAAAACTCATTAAAATCGATTTATTCACTGCATGTTTTTGTCTGTTAAGGTTGAGATGGAACTAAACATGAAAATGGCCCTTTAAACCATTCAGACTACAGAGACACAATCAAAACTGTAAGACGACTGATTACCCAGCAATAGATATTTCACAAAGAGGTATTAATATTTAAGGAAAAACCTCACATAACCTTGTATTAAAGAAGAAAGTACAGCAGCCACTGTAAAAAAAGGCTTGCAGTATTCAGTTATGCAGCATAACTGATCAGTACGGTATTGCCAGGGAACGCAAAAGAAAAAAAAATCCTCATGTCCCCTAGAGGGCCACGTAATATTAGAATGTTTTTGGAAAACAAACAAAAAATAATATTTTCAAGCAAATATATTGGAATTTTGTATTGATAATGTAACAGAAAGTTCAACCAGATGTGTGAACAAGTTTTCAAATAAAGTAAGATGACACAGATTGTATAGCAAACATAAAAGTCACTTGGGCAGAATTTGCCTCGACTTCGGCCACTCTGCTCTTCCATATAAACACAACAATAACCTGATCAACGTTGTTTTCCTCTCCTAAACGCAACTAAGTTTTGTTGCTGTATTTTACATTATGGTGCATTTGCTGGTTGTGCAATTAAAATTAGAAGTTAGTTTTTAAAGGCATCTCAAGTATTTAAAGATTTCAGTGATTTGCGAGCACTTCAAGGTCCTTAGCAGACAGTGGGTAAAATTAATACCCACTGAGTCAATACAATGCAGAAACACCTTTTGTTGCAACATGTTGTTCGATGTAAAGCATTTTTGCAACTGGTTGTAACTTTAACGTCAGTGTCCTTAAACAACTGTTCCAATCTTTCTTCCAGTATTTTCCTGTCGTAGTGTCATCTATCTTCCCAGCAGTTTTCATCACTGTGCAGCCACCACCATGTACTACAGTATGGGTGTCAAAGTATCCATCTGAGCTGTGGATTTTTGCAACTTCTCAAGAATGACCTCTTCACTGCTCCACTGATTAATGCTAAGTGAGACGCTCAAAACTTTCAATATTGTTTAATGATCTTCCTTGTTCTGAACTTGTCCATAGCTTTTCTTCTACCTGAAAAGGGTTAAGACAACAACCTGTCTGTTGTTGTTTTTTGGTCTTCATGAAGCAGTTTTTGTTTTTAACCAATCATCTAAAATCTCACAGCCTACACATAACAGTTGGATTTATACTAAAAAAGAACTGTCCATCCATCCATCCATCCATTTTCTTCCACTTATCCGGGGTCGGGTCGTTTGGGGAGGTCCAGACTTCCCTCTCCCCAGCCACTTCCTCCAGCTCCTCCGGGGGAATCCAGAGGCGTTCCCAGGCCAGCCGGGAGACATAGTCCCTCCAGCATGTCCTGGGTCTTCCCCGGCGCTTCCTCCCGGTGGGACGCGCCCCAAACATCTCACCAGGGAGGCGTCCAGGAGGCATCCTGACCAGATGGCCGAGCCTCAACTGGCTCCTCTCGATGTGGAGGAGCAGCGGCTCTACTCTGAGTCCCTCCTGGATGACTGAGCTTCTTTCTCTAAGGGTTTGTGATTATTTGGGTTTAGCAAATCAATATTAAAATCCCCACAAACAAATTCTACCTTTTAAGTTAAAGCTGCATTACTAATTAAATTTAATTAATCTCTCTCCTTATATAACTTATAATTAGATTTTTTTCTTTTCCATGTAAAGTTCTACTGTTATCCATTATACAGTATCATTCATCACTCATTTTTTCCACCATTCTACATGGCTGCCCCTCCACCAGCCTTCTCATCTCGATTTATACAGTTCAACTATATCTGTCTAGATCAAAGTCAGCTCTCTTTTTGGTACATATCCACATTTCAGAGATGGCAGTAACACTAAATGTTTGATCTGGGTCAGATACTTGATTTTGTTGAAGTTAGGGTTAAAATGTCACATTGTACTGATCCTCTGAGTAATAGTGGCAGTTGTTGATGTGTGATAATTGAAGTTGTTAACCAGATCAATTTCATCCTCTTTCCTGACATTTGTACGATGTCTGTCTTAAGTAATTTCAATTCTATTTCATCATAGTTCACCATCGTAAAAGATTATCAGTGCTGCTGATGAATAATTATTAGTGTGAAAAGTCATTCAGACAGTAAAGAGTTCATACTATTTCACCTCCAGTAGGGCTAGTAATCAGTTAAATCTCTCCAGCTCCTTCATGTCTCTGACTAAAACCCTTTGCCTCCTCCAGTCCATGAAGCCTGGATCTTCTTGTTTCTTCAGGAATCAAGCTTTCCTAGCGATGTTCATTTTGTCCGAGTTCTGACCAAATGGAACACAGACAAAAAGGACCAGCGGTTCATGAAACATCTGAACCTCTCAACTTCTTCCCTTACATTAACAAGTTTCCATTTTCTGCTGATAAACCTCATAGTGATAGATAGCTGGTATGTTACTGCTGTTCCGTCCAAGAGGATGACAGGGCTCTACTGTCAACCTCTATTTCTCTGGCTAATAGAAAAGAAGCCACCTGTTGCTCGATGGAATTCCATAAATGATCATCTGTGGGCTCGTAAAACTCCGCTATAAGAGTACGAGCGAGTTTTAACGAGCAGACCGGTGATGAACACGTTCTTCTTCCCCATGAACTGCTCCAATTCCAACACCACGTTATCCACGGGTGTTATCCACTTATCCTTCTTGGTCTTCTGGAGTTTCAAAGACATAACCCCCTCAACCAAGTCCAAGACCGTTTTCTGCTGGGACCTGACATTGAAAAATTTCTGGACTTCCTGTCAGAGGACATTTCTGCTGTCATCCAAATCTTGCATGACCTGAGTCTTTTTTGTTTCCATCCTGAACGTATTTTGTTCTAAATCATTTGACTAGAATGTCTGGTTCTTTTGGGGAGGTGTGGATGCTAAGCTTATTCTGGTTCACCTACAAACCTCGTTTACCTGAACTCTGGTTTGGTTCCAATGAACTTTTAAGTTTTAGAGTGTGGCATCATTATAGAATCGAGGTTTGACATAGAAATGTTTAAAATAAAATATCCTTTATTATTCCCAGAGTGAAATGAAATGCAATTAAATGCACCAAACATACAATAATGATTAAACAGAATGTGTGTGGCTAATACTGGCTAACAGGTTTCTTTCAATGACTATGCCAAACAGAAAAAAGGTTTAATTTTGTTTAATGTTAAATAGTAAAAATAAACCACTGAATCAAACTGGCAAGGTGCACACATTCAAAGTACAAAACCTGAATGATTCTCTTTACTCTTGACTTCAGTAGAAGGCTGACTCAAAACTTCATCAGGTTTCTTCTTTGACTTCTTGTTGCATTTTACTTTCTGAGCTTTTGTCCTCTTCAGCTGATGCTCTTCAATCCGCTGCTGCTTTTTCTGCAGATACACTGACACGTTGTCAAAGCTCACTTTATACAGGTGCTCAAAGTGGTTTGTGACACTTGTGAAATCTGTCATGAAAAATAGAGCATGTGTCAGTGAAATGCAATTTTACAGGATAAACTAAACCCGAGTCATTGCAGCTATTTCCACAAATGACTTGAAACGTCTGATCAGGATTCATGCAAGCTTGGCTTTTTAAGAGTTGTTTTTCAAACTCTGCTCTTCAAGGCAACCTGGACTGTACATTATATATATTTTCCTGCTTTGGAACACATCATTTCAATTGAAGACTGATTAATAATCTTTTGCTGAACTGCAATCACGTGAAACATTGAGCCGTAAGGAGCAGGCTTTGGAAACAAACTAAAGCTGCTCTTTGAGTAGCAAGTGGCTCTCTAACTAGTTGATGTGCGGCTCGGTTCGGCTCGGTTCGGTTCTACTGCAGGTAGTGAGCTTTTCCATTATTCTCTGGTCCTCACTACCGTCGGTGGGACGTGAGCGGCAGCAGCTGCGCTCAACTCTCTGCTGATGTTTGCAGCAGCACTCAGCAATGGAGAACCTTCAGGTTCTGGTTCTGATGGATTCAAATGAACCCAGACATTTCATTTTGTCTTATAGGAATTAATTAGGAGCCCAAACATAATGATAAAGACTGCTGATTATTTTGCTATACATATAAATATAATGACATTCTGGTATTTTATTTTTTTCCAAATGTGCAAGCTTTTAGATTTAGGTCAAAAGACGTAAACAAATATCCCCATCTGAACTTTTTTTTGTTTTGTTTTTTAATTAGAAGGAAAAATAATAAACAGTATAAAAACAATAGGACTTTGTAGCGTTTGCTGCTTGGGCCTAATAAAATTCACATCACAAGCTAATATTATTTAGTTCAGGTGTTTCACACTGTCTCCACTAAACTGCAGCTCTGACAGTAATAAAAAGATAAATGGTTCAGTTGGGGTCAGCTTTCTGTCAGTTCTTCAGAGAGACGAGCTGCTACTCTGCTAAATCAGTAATTCTGCTCCAAAACGTAAAGTGTTCCTGGCGCTGAGTGTGATTAAACTCATAATTACACTCCTCTATACAGAGTAGCTCTCTTATAGCAGACAGCACGTTTAACCACAGTCCACAGTTAAATTATAAGTTTGGAGTCTTCAGTGATGTGAATCACAAGTCAATCTGTGAATGCGGTTGCTGTCAGGTCACTTCTGGTCCTGCGAGTTCTAATCTTGAAGTAGGTGTGAAAATCTGAAAAACCTGACGCCGGACCTGCTGATGGAAAATGAATTTGGCAAGACGGACCAATTGAAGGTGCTCTAGTGGAAAAGCATTTCAAGATACCACACAGGACGCAGCTGGTAATGAGGAGCTACAAAGATTTTAAACCTGTTCTTTAAGCAACACCTATAATCATACAAAAAATAAAAATTCAAATGTAATTATTTGCAAGTTGACATGGAAAATTTGATAAAGTGTTACTCTGCTGCCATAAAACAGCTGGTGCTTGATGCTCGGTCTAATCTTTAGGCCTTTTAACACTGCAAGGCCCAACCTTCCCAACCACTGTGACTAAGCCTGACTTCCAGCCCTGCTTGTGTTTGCATTGAGATGAGTCTTGTCTCAAAATTCCTGCTGAACCATCAGAGGCAGTCTCTCCAGAGATGATGGACACTTATTCATTCCGTATTGTTCGGCTGCTTCCGTACCTGCTTTTCAGCAAAGAAAAAAAAAAAAGATCTCAGCTTTACACTACTAAATTAACTAAGGCTGCGTTCACACTGCAGCTGAAGAGACCCAATTCTAATGTTTTTGACGTAATGGGACCTGTATTTGATCTTTTCATGACAGTCTGAACAGAACAGGTCCAGATTGTTTTCGAATGTGACCCAGGCCACGAGGGTATCCAAAATGTATCCGATTCAAAATGCGACCTAAAGTTCAGGTCGCATTCATCCGAACTGAACATCACTGATTGACATATGTCACTATTCTGCATCCTGATACACGCAAGCAGGAAGAAAAGCAACAACCAGACTATAATGAGGATTAAATTGTTGACATGCTGCTCCGGTCGGACAACAACCTGAAATATGGAAGCTATGCTTCACCATTAGCCTCCATGTTTACTTCCACAAACACTGAGCACATCTTCCTTTGATGGTGGTTGGCAGAACACTGAGAGCGCTGACGCTATTGCGCCCTCTCCTGTGCATGCAGGACACTTTCAGGTTGTTGCTTGTTCAGACTGCAGAAGACATACAAGTCACATATGTGCGGCAGTGCGAATGGCCCTGGCAAAAAAATTGGATTTGACAAAAAATTGGAATTGGGTCACTCCAGGCTGCAGTGTGAATGCAGCCTAAATTATCTATGTATGACCTGGACTTGTGCTTGGTGCTCCTGAGCCATCTTGCAGAAATTCCCTGCTTGGAAAAACCCCCTGTTAGAGTCTTGGCCCCTTTTGATCAGGAGCAAGAAAAATGCTCCCTGATACCAAAACTTAGTCTGAAGTGGTGCTTGTAAATCCAGACTGCAGTGTAGCAGTCAGATCAACATTGAAACCAAGAAATCTGATTAAGCATCATCGGGTGTACCTTCAGGTTCATGCAGACCAGGAAGTTGTAAAATTATATATACTCAAACACAGAAACCAGGTTGAACCCAGGTGGCCTGGTCCTGAGTACAAAAGGGGCTTTTGTCTAAACTTTCCCAACCAAGAACTTATTAGAATCAAACCTGTCCTCTTTAACATGAAACAGACTATTTTCTTTTCTTAGCAAAGACAAATGACAAGACCATCTGTGCTGATATAGCAATCCAGTTTCACACATACAGTGACAACCTGCTGTCACAAGAGCTATGACCAGAACCAGAAAGCCAGAATCACTAAAAGCAGATTGACAGACTCTGTCCCAGGGTGTTAATAAATTTGTTTCTTCTTCTTAGCCACACTATTGTTAGAGGTTGGACTTACTGTCAGGTGTGCCCCTTTGCGTTCTGATGATATCAGTCACTCTTCTGAGGTTGTTGTTCTCAGTGTCACACTAGAAGAAGAACAAATTGTAAGCTGCCTGTTTTGAAATAGATGGCATTAGCAACATTTATATTTTTCTAAACAGGTGAAATGGAAATAATTGTTTTAGCTTAGTTAAAATCAGAGGTACACACATAGTACAATGACTGTACTCGGGTGGAAATTAGCACTCACTACTGGCCAAATGCAGGTAAAAGTATAAAGTGGTGTGGAGCAAAGCGCCCGCCACCATGGTGGGTTGACAATTTCAGCAGAAAAAAAATATAATTCAGTTTGACTGACTATCTGGAGTACAGACTGATGCACATATTGTTCATTTCTGGTGGCCCTAAAAAAAAAAAGGTATATTAAATATAATTTGTATCAACTGCGACAGCCAATTAGTTGATTTTCTTGATGGAAATTGGGCTTATCCAATGAAATTCCTCAGTCCTCCTTGGCCTTCTCCTCTTGTCCTCTCCAAGGTTATAAATAGCACCATTTCAACTAACTGGAGTCTGTGAAAAGTGAGGGGCTTTTTGTTTATGAAAACAAAAAGCGAAACAGCACGTAAAATGTGTCAAACTAACTGATATAATAATTACCACACAAATTTCGACCACTGGAGCAGATTGAGCAGTGGAGAAGGAAGGGGAATTAGATTCAGGTGTGTATGAGTTCGAGTAGAGGAAGCCAACGCCAAGTTAGCAGGCAGTCAGAAACACACTGGGATAACACAGAGATAATGGTGGATATGGAAGTGAAGCCTTGGTGCAAATTCAAACTGAAAGACTCTTCAGTCTCACCTGCATCATCCAATTGTCACGTCACGCTCACCAACCACGGTGAGCGTTCGTGGTCCGGTCCGGTCCGTGGTCCGGTCCGGTCCGGACCACGACCCGCCTCGAGATTTCAAGCTTGGCCACGGCCAAACACTTTGATGTTAAAAAAAGTAATTTGATAACTTTTGACCTTCACTGCCTCAAGACTATGATGACTGATTTTGATCTCCAAGCTGTAGGACGATCCAAAATGACTAACTTCCTGTTGGGTTTAGACCATGACTCCCAGAGACGCTTTTTTATGGCCTTTAAAAATATACAAGTGTACCAAATTTCATGTTAACCTTTAAAGGCATGGCTTTTTGGTATTTAAAAAAAAAAGATTTCTAGGGGTCACCGTGGAGGAAATAAGCCACAGCCACCAAATATTGGACTGCATTCCTGTTGGGGGGTGGACAAGGCTCAATCACAGTGAGTTTGGTGCTGCTCGGGTGAAATATCTGGAATTAAGAGCCAAATGTATGGCACCGGCGTCACCTGTGCCATTCTTTGTGCTTCAAAGCAAGTGACACCAACTAGTTTTCCACAAGATCATATTGATTAGGTTAAGGGTGTCAGAGATTGAACTTTCCAAGTAAAAAAATTAAAATAAATAAATAAATCACTTCCTGTTCTGAGAGGGCAGCGCTTAGATGACATCAGACTATGACCACATCACTCATTCCAAGTTTGGAGCCAATTGACCTTTTTATATGAAAGTTATAACGTTTTGTTCTCCAGAGCAGTTTGGCCTCGGCCATTTATGATTCCACTGTAATCCGAAAATTTCAGTTGGGGAACAATTTTGGGAGAAGTTTGGAGATCTAGTGAAACTCATCCATGTGTTTATCTTTAGTCGCATTGATTATTGTAACAGCGTCTTCACAGGCCTGTCCAACAAATCAATCCTCCAGCTGCAGCTGATCCAGAAGCTGCTGCTCCTGTCCTCACTAAAACCAGGAAGATAGAGACATAACAGCAGTTTTAAAGTCCCTCCACTGGCTCCCTGTAGCTCAAAGAATAGATTTAAAATACTGTTGTTAGTTTATAAATCACTGAACGGTTTAGCACCAAAATACATCAAAGATCTGCTGTTGTTGTATCAACCTTACAGACTCTCAGGTTCTGGTTCTGGTTCTGGTTCTGCTCTGCATCCCCAGAACCAGAACCAAGAGAGGAGAAACAGCTTTCAGCATCTATGCACCAAAAATTTGGAACAAACTTCCAGAAAACTGTAAAACAGCAGAAACCCTGACTTCCTTTAAATCTCAACTAAAAACACACCTGTTTAGAATTGTATTTGAAATGTAATATGGAACAATGTATTGTTTATTCTATGATGCATGACTTTGTGTTTATGATGTAAAGCACTTTGAAATGCCTTGTTGCTGAAATGAGCTGTACAAATAGCTGACCCTAACCCTAACTGATTCCAGTTAATAATAGGTGATGGCAAAAATATTTGTGTCACCTGCAAAATTAACTAATATTAGTCATTTCAATACATTATACATTTCATTAACATAACAAAAACAATTTGGGGTCAGATATTCTGGACAGTGATTGCCCTGCTATAGAAACTCTTAACTCTTTACACAATCTAATGCCAGGGCCCTGATTCAATATTTTTCTAGTTTACTGAATAATATATGACCAGTGATGGTAGTTACTTTGAAAAAGTAACTTAAATCAGATTATTGATTACTCCTTGAAAAAGTAACTTAGATTACTGATTATTTGATTTGGAAAGTCACATAGTTACATTAAAAGTAACTTTTTTAGTTACTTTCAGCAGCTGCTAACAACACCACCTGTGAAAATGATATTGATCTTTCCCAATACTTGATTGCAAGTTATTTTATAATGGTAGCATCAACAATGTATCTCCACCCATGAGGTTGAACTAAAGAGAATCTTTTTTAATGGTTACAACAGTACAAAAAAAACGTAAGTAATTTGTGCGTGTTTTTGTGTCCCACTGTTGATTTTAAAGATTTTAAAGCCCCCATCCTGCCCCCAGCCTCCAGGTTGTGTGTTACGGTCCTGTGCTCACAGATCTCGTCCTGCCGCTCCACAACTCTGATGGCTGCTTCACAGATTTGTGACACTTATATAACTGTTAATAATTATAATGGCATTCAGTTGCTCAACTTTACGCACTCGTTCATTCGTGGCTGTTTTCACGTTTATTGCGCTGTTCAGATTAATCTCGATGTTTTCAATTTTCTGGATGGTTCGACGTCATTCACAGGTGACATATTAACTTGACATTAACAAAGACACAGCAGGACGGATCATCTGAGAAATGATGGACAGGGAGAGCCTGACTAAAAGTACCTTAATAACAGACAAATTCTGGGATTTCCAAGCCCAAATGAGTAACTTCACGTTTAAAAACGAGCCCAAAAGGGCACAACCTGCAACTCATTCATTTGAAAAAGACTTAAAAAAAAGCCCAAAGCCGCTTTGAATGATCGGACTTGGCGGCAAAAACTCAAAATCTTTTCTACCATCACAATGCACATTTCCCTCCATTGTTTACATTCCTGTTACTGATTTTGTCGCATAAAGACGTCAGTAACTCAACAAGACACATACAAGAAATGCAATTAAATAACAAAAGAAGACAGTAACGCAAAGTGATTTCGATAAATGACTGTAGTCTGACTCCTGGATTTGAAATAGCAACGCGTTAGATTACGCGTTACTGAAAAAAGTGGTCTGTATATGTCTAATGCGGTATTGTCTATTTACCCAAAAGCCATATTGACTCTCAGTATTTATATTTATCCAGAAAGATTTCTAATTGGTTAGAGTTTTTCTAAAATGTTTTTGAAAATTGCAGCAAAAATGAGACAGGTCTGTGGTTTGCAAAGCTGTGTTTAGTCAGTTTTGAGTACTGGGATGACTTTTCATCAGATTGGGAAATGTACAAAGTTGAATTGAAAGCATTTCTAAACATTGAGTGGTGATTCCTTTCTGTAACTACTTCCAAATCTTCATTCAACCTTGGGTGTGAGATACTTTTCACTAACTCAAGACCGACCTCTAAAGTTGGTCTCTACTAAAAACTGATTAGTTATTTGCCAATATAGTTTTCAATATCATATGAGGAAATAGTTTGGTAACGTATGTCTGGCATGATGTTTTAATGCATTCCAGATTCCCTTATTGTTTTTATTCTCCTCTAACTTATTTTTATAATATCCTTTTATTGTAATCTTATTATACAAATTAATTATAGAAGACACAAGAATAAAATATCTGGTGCATGTTCTGTTCTCTGTTTTAGATATGTTCTGTATAGTAGGTCTTTCTTTTACAGGCATTTCTCAGACCTTTGGTTAACTATGGATTATTTTTATATACCTGTCTTTTTATATTCTTAATAGGACAGTGCTTAATGTATAATGAAGTAAATATATAAATTGATTTTATGCCTTTACATCTTTTTTATTATACTTTTCATTCCATTCTTAATGCCATTAACTCATTTTTACAAACAATTAGGCTTAGGGTTACCCTAAATCTGCCTCCTCACTCCTAATTCGCTTTTGTTTTGGGTATTTCCATATTTACATGAGTCAATTATTGTCATATACAATAAAAACTGGAAGGTGGTCAGTGATAAAACAAACAGCTAGTTATCTGCTTTTTTTTTTTTTTTTTAAAAAGAAGCAAACATAATGTGAAAAACTACAAATCTTACTTCATATTTTTTTTAAATTTTCCTTTAAAAAAAGTTTGACTTTCATTAAACAAAAGGGGATTTGTTTGGTCACACAAGGAAAGACTGCAGGTGTCATTTGGAATACAATGCGTGTCACCAAAAGCTTCTTCAGAACAAACCCAACGGAGAACAAGCTCTCATGTCAACTTCTCAGCTGTAACCACGCAGACATGTGGGCATATCAGGGCTGGTCATGATGATCACGCTGTTTTTTTTCTATTGTTGCAGTTAAAGGTCAAAAGAGCAACAAAGTTGTACAAACTTGTGCATTTCTTGATCGAGCAGGAGATGAAATGCAAAGTTTGAACTTTATTATTTGCTTTCCAAACTGATGAAAAGCTTCTTATCGATGCAACAACTCTGATTGGACAAAATAAGAAATAAATACCAATCCTTTGACTGGTTCACAACCTCACTCCATAATTCACTGCTATTAAATAAAATAAACATTCAGAAGAAGAATAGATATTAAAAATAAGATTATTAATTTGTTTATCTAGATGTGTGTAAGATTGAGTCCAACCATACCTCCCAGGAGTTTTTCTGAATGTGTGGATTTGGAGTGGAACATCACTGGAGTCCAATAGCACCCAAAGCTGTCCTTTCATGTCAAAGCCTATGTCCATGGGGCGGTGGAAAAAGTGGAGTTTACTGTGAAATCTCAGCTTCTCATCACTGGTTTGCTCCAAGGTGAAAAGGTAAACGTGCATCAGTCTGAGAACACATACCAAATGTCAAAATCATAAAAGACTCTTACTAATTGGGCAATATGTGCTTTTGCAAGAAACATTGCTTGGCTTAAATTCTGTCATTGTTGTCTGTCTTGGTCTCTACAAACATGTTCCAAAAAAACTGATTTGTAATGTGACATTTGAAGCTGCAGGTCTGTTGCTGCAACAAATCAATCCTGTGGCTTGTCCACTTTCATACAACCCTAACCACAGGCTCAGAAGTTTGAAATTTTCACCAGTGGGTTGAATAAAAGGATGCAACCAGTGTTCAGACAGTCCGAACTGTGCTTCAGGAACAGTGTGGTGGGGGTCCTTTGCTTGTGTTCATGGTTAGGGAAGATACAGAACTTCTAGTCCAGGGGTGTCAAACTCCAGTCCTGGAGAGCCGCTGCCCTGCAGTTTTTCAATGTGCCACAGGTACAAAACACAGGAATGAAATGGCTTAATTACCTCCTCCTTGTGTAGATCAGTTCTCCAGAGCCTTGCTAGTGATCTAATTATTCTATTCAGGCACATCTAAATGTTGCAGGACACCGGCCCTCCAGGACTGGATGTTGACGCCCCTGTTCTAGTCTATATCCTTCAAGTTCCAGAATTGACTTTGTACTGTTAAAAAACCTTTTTCAGCTTTTGGTGTACAAGATTGTGAAGGAATGTAAGAAAAAATCATGTAGACTTCACACAATGTAACAAAAATAATGTAATTTTGGATACAATTGAATAGTGATGAATATGGCAAATGGTAAATTTTGTATTTGAATTAAGCTAGTTTACAGCATAAATCTGAGCCCTTTCAAGGGGTTTGGGGTAACCCAGAGCTCATAAATTTACCAGGCTTTGTTTTGCTATTCCAACACTTTTATTATTGATTTGGGGTAATAAGCTGCAGATTTGAAAGAAACACTTGATTACTTATCACTGCCACAACAAAATCCATAACATTGACTGTAAATGCTACAAAGAAAAATTATTTTCCATTTTCAACAGTCATGTCAGCTGCAAACTTCCTCCAGAATTTCTATACGACATGCAACAATTCTTTAGGAGAAGAAAGAGGGGCAGGACATAAGAATAAAGAAATCTTGAACCTGACATGCATATAACCCTTGCTTTGGAGACGACAACATTCATTATAAAATATGGTTGAATAATAAATTACCCCAGAACTGCATTTTCGTTTCTCATAGGATGCATTTATGAACTTTTACTATTTGTATGGCATGAGACTTCATAGCAGTAAATAATCCTTAGAGAAACGTATTCCAGCGTAATATGGTGGATTGGATAGACTTGTCCATCCTAAACTTATATCTACGCCACTGCACCCTGCACAATTCCTGCCCAGCACTACTGCAGCTTGGTGGAGTAGGAAATTCAAACATGTTAACGGTTAGGGTTAGTTTAAGGGTCAGCCTGTAGAAATGAATGAAATAGGAGTTAAAGTCAATGCAAAGCCCTGTAAAGGTAGAAAGACACACTTGTGTATGCATGTGTGAGTAGAAAACAGATTTCCAGGGACCCGGCACTCACCCGTCACACAACACAGCTACATCATGGCCACCTGGGGAACTGCAGATACGAAACACAGCTGTGTTCTGGAAAATAAAGACAGATTTAAAGACTGAACTGATAGTATACCGACAGAAAAAGAAGCAGCAATCTTTCATTAAAAACAAATATTTCAGAAACTTAACGACATGCAAACATCGCCCTTTTCATTTATTTTCCATTTTATGGTCACTGATACAAAACAATAATGATATCAATATCAATAGAAATTAAAGCTGCAAGCAGCATTGGCGGCCGACACAGCTCAGCGCCGCAGTTATCTATGCTTAGTGGATATGGTTTTAATATTTCACAACATAGAGGGAGAAGCAAGATGAGTGACCCAACAATCTTCTGTATTTTCTCTTAGTGATGTCATTAATGTGCTGCCTGAAAAATCTGGTGCAACTTGATTAATGTATCATGGAGCTATAACTGTTCCAATAACGTAGGGGGCGCATTGATCTCAAAATTCCAAAATAATCCGCTTGGCATCGTTAGAGGTTAACGAAGATGACTCGCATCCAGTTTGGTTCAAATTGGATGATGCACGTGTGATTTAAAATCAGCGGCGTGTAAAAGGCAAGGAATTGGAATTCGCCATTCAGCCACACCCACATGGTTCAGACACCAGCCAGTGTTGACAGAAGAATTTAGTTCTGTCATTAAATACATGTCCAAAATTTGATGAATGATAGAGAAAAGGGAAGAGAACTGGAAAAAAAACAGGTGACTTTATGTTCAAAAGAGGTGAGGCTCATGTGATGCCACTAATGAACCGTCTGAAAGTCATCAGTGTTGGTCAGTACTGAGATAAAAAGGCATGATAAAACTGTGATCTTGGGTGTGGAAGTTACTGGTGTTTACATGATGAATTGGCAGATTTTGAGACTTTTCTACACCCGCATGCTTTCATATACAAAAGATTTTGATAACTATTGACCTTCACTGCATCAAGACTGTGCTGAGTGATTCTGAAATCTGAATCGCACAACTTGTAGGAGGAGTTACAACATATACAAAAAATATATAATAACTGCTTCGATCCAAAATGGCCGACTTCCTGTTGGGTTTGGGCCACAACTCCAAGAAACTTTTTTTAAGTCCTGTCAAGACACGTGTACCGAATTTTATGATTGTTGGTCAAAGAATGGCTTGGGCCTAATTTTGTTGAAAGATTTTTAGGGGGCGCCATGGACACATTCCTTAGATTTCTAGGAAAGGCCCAGCAGGAGGAATGCTGCAAATGTGGCGAGAAGGACAGCTGATTTCCGCCTTGTAGCTGGAGGAAAGCAGGTGACCCAGATGTTGCAGGGTAAGATAATGCAGATTTATGTTTTCAACTACTATAAAACTTGTAGTGCCGAATATACATGCGTCAATTTAGCCAGGGTGGTGTTGCAAATAACTTAGTGACAGATTTGCATGCTGGCGCCGCACATTCATCTTATATTCCAATGTATTTTCAGATGTTGGTAAACTGCAGCCTCCGAGTTGCAGGATGTCTCATCAGTGTCCATCTTCCTGACTGCCATTTGGTGTTTACCTTCAGGATGTCCAGAGACCTTCACCTTTCTGGAGCAGAAATCACATGAGCCCAACATGCTGATAAAACATTTGCTAATTAAAAAAAAATGTGGCTGATGTTCTTACAAAGTTAAAAGCAGTAATCTGCTTTTAATTTCTCAGTATGTTTAATTATGATTCATCTGATGTTCAATTTATATTGAACATCCAATTAATTAAGGTTACAAGTTTTGGAACCATTTTATGACTTTCCTACATTGAATATTTTCCAAAAAATACCAAAAAATAGAAAAGTGTGCAATTGGCCCCTTCAGCAAATCACAAAAGAAATGTTTGTATTTAAACAGTATCAATGTGAAAAGGCGAAAGAAACAAAGAATGAAATATATCTGCCATTTATCTAAGAAACAAGAATGAATCCTTAGTTCCTCCCCCCATTGTTAGAACAATGCTTCAGTCCAATATTTAGGAAGAGCAACAGCAGCAGTGCAGAATGGCACAGACTCTGTTAGAGCCACTGAAGTGAGGAGCCAGCTGTGGCTCTGCAGCACAAACAAAAAACCCTCCAATAAGTAAATACTTAAAGCAAGAGACATGGAAACCTTTTATTTACTTTCACTGCTCATTAGGGTGAAACACATGAACAATAAACATCACACTGCAGTTTGTTATTTTCTTACTTTGGCTGAATCATGATAAAATGCCTCATTATGCCTTTGAAATCAAAACTAGCAAAACTGAATGTATTGCTTTGATAGACTTAGCTTTGTTTTTCTCAAAGGTAGCAAATATTTCAGTCATCTTTAGCTCTCTAACTAATATGTTAATGAGAGAAGAGTTTGAAACAGGAGGGGCTGATCGTTACAACCAGCTGACAGTTCAGTGTGTCGGAGCTGAGAGCAGAGACACAGAGCAGACAGAGCATTTATTTATTTTCATCTCCAACATAGAGCCTCCAAGTTTTGTAAATGTGTAGCAGATATTAGATCAGTGACAGTGAACAAAGTCGTATCTAAAAATTTTAATTACTAGTCAAGCTAATACAGCGGTGGTTGATTAGCTAATTTAAACACCTGCTTTACTGAGATGATCAGTAAAGTCAGTTTGTTGCATTTTTATTTTCAGCTGAACCAAAACACACCTTATTCCACAGCACACCTATATTTTAAGTTTGTCAAAGCCAAGCAAGCAACTGACATACTTCCCTGTCACGCATTTATTTTTTTCCTTAATTAAAACTTTTTTTGACTTTGTTATCCAGTCATGATGTAGATAATTCAACTACCCTTTTTCTTTCATATACGGAGTATACTTAAGTGTGGCAGGGAAATTACGTGGGTGACGTCATGCTGCAAGGGGTCTATAGTTTTAAATAGAGCTCATTTAAAAATATGCCAATATATATCGTGTATCATGATTTTGCAAAAATATATCAGGATGTTAGATTTTTCTCATATCGCCCAGCCCTAGATAAAAGTAGTGGAATTTAATGTGAAAGACCAACAAAAAGTGGTACACAATAGTGAAGCAGAAAGAAAATTATATATAATTAAAAAAATAAATAAACTAAGACAGAATGCAGAGATTTAAAATATTAGACAATCATTTAACTATTATTTAGCAAATAAAAATTTACTTATTCTTTGTAGCTTAAAAAACATTAATAAATGATAATCTATTGTATTTGATTTAAAATATTTAATGAGCAATACATATTTTTTTTGCAGACAATATTTGATCTTCTTACATTTCCTTTGGCAGTATCAGAGCATAGCTTGTCTTCAAGCTGTCCAAGGTCCCAGTTTTGCAGTTTGCGACCAGACTCAAACTCCCACAGCTTCACTGTTCCATCCTGGCAAATATAAGATTTCACAGGCTCAATTTTACAGCGCTTTATGATAAAAATCAGCATTAAATCCATGGTCTCAGATTTTTACAAGTTTAAAAAAAACAAATGCAAGTATCCAAAACAAGTGACGAATGCATTTTACACCCAAATTTTTATAACTCCTACAACTCTCAGTTGAAAGTGCATGTCTGTAAAACCAAATGTACTATCAGTGTTGCAAATAAGAGATTATCTAAGTGCATAGCCTAACAAAGGGAAACACACACATGCATACATACCCCTGATCCAGACAGCAGCCAGTGTGGATGTCTTTTTGGGATCTCTAGCGTGCTGACAAACCTGATAGAAAGAACGACACGACTTTATTTTATTAACACAGCACCTCCACACACCACCACAGAGCAAACATGTCAATTTAACAGATTTACAGAGTTAAGATTTGCTTTGCTTGCATTCATATCCAAGCTCAAACAAATTTGATGATAACATTCATTGAATTATTTAAAGTTCAAAAGTTTTTGTAAATCTGATGCAAAGTAGCAATTATTGTGGGCTTTAATTAAAAAATAGATGCTAAAACAATGAAGTTCAAGCAGTATCCAGTATTTTCCATCAATATAATGTAATTTTACATCACAGTCAAGTAGATATGTTACCTTCAGTCATTACAGAAAGAAGATTTCTGCATGTGAAACATGACCTAAGTAGTAGAGCAGAGCCCCTGCTCCTACAGTTCAAGGGAGCCAGTTGAGGTGGCATTTGCTCAGGATGCCTCTTGGTGAGATGTTCCAAGCATGTCCCACCAGGCAGAGACCTAACATAAGACCCAGAACACCTGGGGGGACAATTGCCTCTTTTCCACCGGCTCTACTTCAGCAGTCTGGCTCGGCTGCTAAGCTTGGCTCTATTTCGGAGTGACTGCGTTTCCACTGGCCCAACTCGGCTCTGTAGCAGGGATTCCCTGGAGGAGTTGCAACAAGTGGCTGAGGAGAGGGAATCTGGGCCTTCTTAGTTAGGCTGCTACCCCCATCTGACCCCGGATAAGCATAAGACAAAGGATGGATAACCAGAAAAAGCAATGTGACTTTGCAATTTAACGCCTTGAAATTGGCCCTATGTCTCGTTAAGAAACTCCCGGTCTTTCCAATACTCTACCTTTGACATCGTTCATAGGAATGTTGCACTGAAGTAGTTTGTATGATAAGTTCAGCAGACACACAATTTTAGCAGACGTTTACTTATTTCCACTGGCACTAATCTTAAAGTGAGTGGGGAAGTCGGAGGACAGGACTGCTCCATGAGGAAAAAGCTTGGCTTGCAGCTCAGATGAGGAGCTTTGTGGAAAACACAAAGCTTGATGAGACCAGGCGTTTTGCACACCATAATTACTGCCAAGGGAAATTCAAGGATTTTTCAACAAGCATAAAATCACTAAATAAATTACAGGTTTGTTTTTGATGAGGGAATTACCTTATGACACAATGTATAGCTCAAAAATGTTGAGCTATACGTTTTTATAGCTCAACTATATCTAGAAAAAGTATAGCTATTATACTTTTTATAGTATAATAATTATACTATACTATAAAGTGTAGCTACTATACTATTTAGTATAGCACTGCCCCATTCAAGGTATGCAAATTTTTTGCATGCAATGCCTTTGTTAATTAAAAAAACCCACAAAAGCTTTGTTACAATTATGATTGCAATGATTGATTAAATTCCAATATCTTGATTATTAAAATTATGTTTACGATTTAGGGCACTGCGTCCCAGTGAGATAATTAGGGGTAGGGTTAGGGTTAGGTAAGCTCAATCCTGATTTGAGCTTTCTCAACTCAGGATTTGAGAAAGCTATCCGTTATGGAGTCTTCTAGGATCTGCTGAAATTGGCTAAAAATTGCAAAATAGGAGATAGATCCAAAATAATGAGGCGGGTGTGCCTGTGATTTGGATTTCAATTGGAATGATAATAGATTAAAGATATGGATCTCAAAAGGATTAACTACCTATTATTCATTTGTCCACAAAGGGATATTTCAGAGTTTTGAAACCTTACAGAAGGATCATGGCCTGGAAAAAGATTATTTTTTCAGGTACTTGCAGGTGAGACATTATTTTAAGAGAAATTTTAAAGAGGTGTTGAGAAAAAGTCATTCAAGTTTTATGGGGGTATTTCTATCACTATTTAAGCCCAGACAGCAGAATTATCTCTAAATTCTATAACGCCATACAACTATCTAAACATGAGAATACAGAATACATAAAGAGGAAATAAGAAAAGGAAATTAAGGTGATAATCTCACAAGAAGGCTGGGCAGAACTGCAGTGGGTCTCAACCAGATCAAGCACAAGGCGGGAGTTTTGCTGGAAAAACGTCACACAATTTTTTGTTCCACGCATTCAGAGACGATATCAAAAAAACGGGGACCATATTGGGAAGAGTTCCATAAACATATTGAAAATATATTTCATGTAAACATTCCATTCAAATGTGAAACGGTGTACTTGGGCAACCTACAGTTGGAGACATGGACCAATAAAAACTACTGGCAGCCAGTAAGAAAGCCGTCACAAGTAAATGGCTAAAACCAGATCCATCCACTATCAGTGAATGGCTTGATCTTGTTTTTTATGGCTTGAACAGATTTATGTTATAGAAAAGATTCATTTTTCCCTCCAAGTTGACAAAAGGAACATTTTATAAGAACGTGTGAGTTTTCTTTTTACAATGAATCAAGACATTTAAATTGAAGGAACATGAGGCAGATTTTAAAAAGGTACAAAAATGCTACAAACATTTGAACCATAACAGCATTCCATCAAATCATAAAAAATAAATGCCACTAATGGGCATAAATAGTCAAATGCAAGTCCAGAAATATCAAAATATTTGAATTGTAACAGATTCTCCATTCGGTTTTTCAGACCAAATGGACTGAGTATGTAAAACCCAGTAGATGTGTCTTCATTTGACTGTACTTGTGAAATATGTTCTTTGGTTTTTATAGCTTAAGGTGGTGCAATCCCCACTTATGTTCAATTTTGTTATCGTTCACAACTAAAATTAGTAGCAGTCTGTAAAAGAAAATACCAGAGAGGCAGTATGGACAAAATCATTTGGACTCTCTGCTTCTGTCCTCATGTTTGACCTTAAATGGGTAAAGCTGTAATTAATGAATGAGATGGAAATCTGTCTTTCTAAATTAAAAAAAAGAAATCCACCTACACAACTGTAAATCTCATATGAAATTACACAGTCAAATAGTTTTATTAGTTATCCTAGTAAGTACAGCTAGTTCTACTTTTTTTAATGTAGGTGTACTCACTGGTGATGCCTAAGCAGTAAGACTGGATATTGTAAGGAGACCTGCGATGGCTCACTCTGATCTTCTCATCACGGTCAGCTGTAATGATGTATCGGTCATCTGCAGATATGGTCTAAAAGACAGAGAATGGAGCAGTTCGTCACCACTCCCTGTTTAACCCATTCAAACTTAACCACTAACCCTCAAAGTAAAGCTGACAAGAGCAGAGCAAAATCAGCTGGCCGAGGCAAGTTTCAACCTTGATGGCAAACCAAAAGAAAGTTGCTATCAAATTTAATTCTGTTTTTATTCAGTATATCAATTTGCTTGAGGCTGACATTTTTAAAGGCTTAATGTTTCTGGGGACGACCAGATGCACGTTAAACTAAGCCCCAAAAATTCTATCTAATGGCAATGCTTATGAAACGCCACTCAAAACTTACATACCGGTAATTCAATTCACTTTCATTCTAATCTATTTATAATATTCAAACAAATAATAAAGAGAACCAAGTTTTGTTACTTTGTTTCACAATATAAGTTCTGTAATACTTAGCTCAAAGTAAATAAAAAAATGAATCAGTGCTTTGTTTAAAAAAAAAATATATATATATATATATATATAAACATACTGCTCTATCAATCTGTAATTGTATGATCCCATACTAATTTATGCAGTTTCTTGTAAAGATATAAAATCAGTAGTTGAGGTACAAAAACTTATTATAGAAATTATTATAGAAGTAGAAATAAGTCAGCATTCAAATTTTTCATGATGAGCTACCTAATTTTTTTGTCACCACCAAAAAACAACTAATTAAACACAAGTGTTCATACAAGATGGAGATAGGTGGACATATTTATAGAGATTGGTTGAATGTTGAACACTTATCTTAAGCCCTCATTGTCCATAATACGTGATTCTTACCACAGCAAGCAACATCGAAAGGTGACCCATCTTCAGCTCACCGTCCTTCTCTGGTTCAACCACAGAAAAGGAATAAACATCTCCAGACTTGTCCGCCACCAGCAGTTCATCTTCACCCTGGCTGAACACTAGTGATGTGCACCTCCTAATCACCCACCTGTGGGTGATTCAAACACATTCAAATTTAAAACTACTTTATTGATCCCAAAGGGAAATTACATCTCGTTTTAACATATTAATTCCAGAATAGCAGTCTGTATTATAGCGAATCCGAGGAAGCCTTTGGCTGAAGACACTCTGTTTTCCCAAAACATTCTCATGAAGAAGATGGTCAGAGTTGTCCATAATTTTCTTGGGGAGTGGGAGGGACGGACAGCAGAGCTGCTCTGCAACCTCCGCCTTTAAGGGCTTGCTTCAAGAGGAGAATTGTGGAGCATCTTTGCTGATTGGGACTTTGATTGAGCCCAGAGAAATGTATCACTTTACTGCTACCATTGGTTGTTTATTTAAGAAACAACAAGAGCACAACACTAGCAGCCAACTAGCCAAACCAGAAGGTCACCACAACACCGAGTTGGAATTTAAATGTTAGAAAAAAAAATACAAACCTTGACAATGACTTTGGACAATCAATTAAAAAAAAGAGTCCCTTGACCACCAATTGGAAGTGTCAGATGTGAAAGCACAGCAGAAACATATGTAGGCACTGACTGATGAGGTGAAGATGCTTTGTTTGTAGAAAGAGCAGAGAAGGAAGGACAAGCAGTTTAGCGACCTTAGTGGACCTTGAGAACAAATGACATCGTCACCACTGGATTTTCCATTAATCCCAGGTCGTGTGCAAAAGCACTGAATGCATGCAATGAAGGGAACAAACAGGTGCAGTATTTATTAAGACAAAAGGCATTGAGCTGGATTATAATAATGTGAAACGCTGACATCTGATACCCAGAAGTAACAGAAAGGTTAAGCCACACAAGATCGCTCCTAAAACAGAGTAAGACGCTCAAAAGTACAGATGTTCATATGAATCAACATCTGACAAAGACCAATGCTGACATTGCAAAGAAAACAACTTTATCTGAGAAGAATAAAGAAAATTCAGAGCACATAGACTAGAAACTGTAGAATACTTATTAAGCTTAATGGATGACCAAAAGAGGCCAAAGTATTGATGGTGAAATGTATCGAAAAATTGGAATGACTTTCCTCATACAATGAAATGGCAGGACCGGACGTGGAACTGGAAAGAGATTCTTTCACAAACAGTATAATGTGCAGTGATGGGGCTCAGCTAAACAACAACAAATACATAATAACACAATGTATTCAGGAAAATGAACAACTGGAAATGAGTGCAGCACATGGCATATAAAATAGGGTATTGATCCAGGAAATACATATATATTTTTACACAATGTTTGTTATCACTACAGTAATTTTACATAGTAAATTTATAGCTAAGGACAAAATATTGAAAATTTGTCAAGGTCATGTCAATATCAATAATTCACTTGAAGTTTCTGTCCTATCTGATAAAACAAAGAAGAATGGGGCAAACTGCCTAAAAAAAAATAGCTGCGTACAGAGGAGTAGATCATCGCTGTCCACAGACTTAACTAACACAGAAACTTCTAATGTTTACCTGATGCTAATGCAACGCCATGAAGGTTCACACTGAAACAGGATCAGTCGTTTGGTGTCATCAGTTATTGCCATCAATTTTCCAGATGAAGACGCTGCAAAAGCAAGGACCGTGTCACTTCCGGTGTCCTCTGATGCGTCACTGAAGACAGAAAACATAAGGCTATTAAATTAGCACCACCTCTGATATTAGTACACATGGTTGGTTATCCAAAGCACCCTCTTTACCTGCTATTTACATCTTTTACTTTTTTTATCCTCTTTTGAGCACGGCTGCAGTCAAACACAAATGGTTCTCTGCAAAAGAGCACAGAAATGTTCATGTTTTACATTTGAATCATTGCTGTCATAGTGACACATAAAATGATGATCACTTAAAAGTATTGGCAGCAGAAAGCAGTACAGTACAGCACCAGCTCCATAGTTTCTTCTATCCACTTTGGAAAACTTCAGGCAGAAATAAATAAATATTCTAGATTTAGATTGTTGTGAGATAAATTGAATCAAATTTCCCTGTTAGACAGAAACTATTTCTATCACTATGTGCTTTCTGAGATTTAATGTGAAGGTCAACACAAGCACTACAGTCAAACCCTTCCAGCTCACCTGGCAGTTCCTAAACATAACTGGACAGAGGAGAACAAAGATACAATGTGGGTGTATCACTACTGTGACAAGGTGTGTGGTGACTCCTGAACACTGTGAGCTGCTGTAACTTACGCTTACCAGAAAATGAATTTCCTACCATCCCGGTCGCAACAAGTCTATAAAACAGTGATGAATATTTCAACAGAAGAAGTTGGAGCTATCATCAAGGGAACCCAAAACTGGAAAGCGCCAGCACTGAAAGGCCAGACATGCTTCAAAACTTCTGAATCAAGAAGTTTATAGATGCACGCCACCAACTTGGTGTTCAAATATAATCTAATGCTCCTGTTAAGAAAATTTAAGACAAGGTCCTCCAGCTACAAGCCTGAAACAACACACACACACTCACACACACGCACCTCATCACATTCTACCGATTGACTTGCAAACAGGAGTCTGGTAAAAATGGAAATCTGGGCAGATGGCTTCCTGTAATAAGTTATGCACTGATTCCGATATAGCAGTTTAGACCTCTGTTTTTGAGCACCAAAAATATTTAAATCATTAAAACTGAAATCCTTATATTTTCCAAATTTCGAACAACGCCGAATATGAAAGTGGAAAAAGCTGATACTGTAGCCAAGCTAACGGCGCTAAGATGTGCTCTGCAATTGTCAACCAGGAATATGCAAAGGAGACTTCATTGTCATTGTTAACCAAAAGAAAAATCTCCTCCAATGCCCATCAAAACATGGACACCACCATCAAGGTAATTGTGTCCCGCAATTAGGAAAACAACAACTCGACAATGGAACCCATTAATAAGCTGACAAACAAGATGGATGACTTCAGGTTTGAGAACAAACGACATGAAATCCTGTTTTCAGACAGAACATGTGTTCTGAACATGTGTGCTCTTCCCCCAAACAAATCTGGCTTTGGTGGTTGACAGGAAAATGATACTTGTCTTTCCAAGTATTTAGTAAAGTATTGTCTTTACACTTGTGCCAAGTGTAAAGTTTGGTGGAGGGTTGTTTGTCAGGAGCTGGGCCTGGCCCCTTTGTGCCAATGAAAAGAACTCTGAATGCTTTAGCATACCAAGACATTTTGGACAATTCCATGCTCCCAACTTTGTGGCAACAGTTTGGAGCTGGCCCCTTCCTCTTCCAAGATGACTTTGCACCAATGAACAAAAAACACAGTTCATATAGACATGGATGGCAGAGACTGGTGAGGCTGAACTTGACTGGTTGGCACAGAGTCCTGACCCAACAGATCACCTTTGGGATGAATTAGAGCAGAGTCTAAGAGCCAGACCTTCTTGTCCAACATCAGTATGTGACCTCACAAATGCGTTTCTGGAAGAATGGTCAAAAATCCACATAAACACACTCCTAAACCTTGAGGACAATAAAGGAAGAGCTAAAGCTGTTCAGGCTGCAAAGGGAGGACCAGCATCATATTCAATTTGATTCCTGAAATTGATGACAATTATTGTCGAGATCTGCTCCTTGACAGCTAGCTTTTTCTTGTTTATCCTTTGTTTGTGTGTGATTTTCCCTAATCACAATCAGCTGTTTTCAGTTTGTTGATTATCTCCCGCCTGTATTTAAGTTCTCTCTAAGTTCTCCCTTATTGGGGCAGATTCTTTGTTGGTGCTTTGTGAACCTGGGTGATGCCAAGCACGTTTCAATGCACGGCTGCTTACTACCTGTTTTGGCATATTAAAACGCCTTTACCTGCTCATGCTGGTAAACCGCTACATGATAATTATGAACAGATATTTGAGGTAGACATTACCAGAAGAATTAGATAAGCATTAGGTGCTATATCCAAAGACAAAGCAGCAGGCTGCGATGGCTTGACAAGTGACTTTTAAACATTTTTGGGTTTATACATCCTTGTGGTTGGAATGTTTACAGAAATATTGGAAATGACTGTCTAATACAAATTATGCCCACTCTATGATACAAGGTATTATCACACGCATTTCTAAACCCAGAAAAGATCCAACTCTACAAGATCATTTATGATCTATAACAGTATTAAATAATAATTACAAGCTCCTGACACATTTATGCCCAAAGGCATATCCCAAATTAATTCTGACAGTCTGGATTTATAAAAGACCATTCTATAAATAATATTTGCCTTATTTTGAACCTAACTGAATGTAACCACTTAGTTGAAAAGAAAGGTTTGGTATTTTTAGACTTTTATAAATCCTTTGAAATAATAGAACACAAATTTATGTTCAAAGCTTTAGATTTATTTGGGCTTGGAAATAAATGTATTAATGTAATGAAAACATTTGACAAAAAAACCCAAACATTTCAGTGCATCTTCCACATGGTATTCATAAAATGTAGAATTAAAGGTATAAAACAAGGATGTGCAACCTTTCCTTTCTGTTTTTGCTCCTTTCTATTTGCCAAATTGAGAATTCAAAATGCTCACTTTGGTAAATTATCTGTGCAAAGCACAGATAATTTAACGACAATCAACAACACAACCATCTTCATAAACAGCCTGAATGAAATTCCAAAACTTTTCTAATTGATTTAAACCTTTTCAAAGGCTTAAATTAAATGTCAACAAATGTGAAATAAAGGACTGTCCTATATCTACTGCTTTTAATATTCCTGTAAAATCCAACTTCAAAAATCTGGGTGTGCATATAAATGGAGATAAGCCTTAATATTTGCGAGAAACTTTAAACATGCAAGACTCATAAAATCGATAGATAGATATTTATCTATTAATTATCCACTTGGACTTATTCTCTGCAGAGTATTTCTGAGTCGATTAGTGCATCATTTCACCAAATATCAGCTACAACAATGAACAGAGGATCTCTAACAAGTTCATGCGAAACTTCACTACATTGATGTTGTTATTTTCAGTCCTAACATTTCATTTTGCAAGCTTTTAGGAATTGTAGAGGGAGCCTGGTAGCTACAAAAGCTAACAGAGATGTTAGCTTAACGTCAAAGGAATGAATTACTCGCTCAGTTGGTTGATTCCATAGTTCTCTTGTTAGAAAGACAATTATGTCCGAGTTGAACAACTCAGCTCTTTTTTTTTAAATGAAGTAAATTCATAATTGAAATATTATGTAGAAGAAATCAGTCATTTAGCAGGAGCACAGTGCTAACTGGTTGATGTTAGCTCACAAGCTGAGCTTAACGGTGTTTTTTGATGCATTTATACTGCATCGTTTTCACTTCTAACACATGGATACTTTTTTAGTTTTAAGTTTGTTATTCTAACGGTAAAATTTCTTACTGCTGCTAGCGTTGACTTGATAACAGTGTTTGCGAAACGACTCAGCAGAAACACATAATAAAAACCATAATAATAAACCACCATAATAATGTAGACCCAGCTGCTCCCCTCAGGCAAAACCTTTTCTAACCTTAGTTTACTGTACAGAAAATAACATAACATTTCTAACTGTTTACAGTGTTGCGCATTTTCGCCAATAAATACAGATTCTCCACTGGTGATTGAGAACCATTCTTCTTCGACTGTTGATGCGAAATCTTTCTGCCGGTCTACAGCTAGCCTGACGCTACATTAGCATGTGTTTGTGAGACGGCCACGCACGTGGTAGCCACGCTATTACGTAAAATGGGCATCAGCCAATGAAACGCGACCCGTGGACGTGGGAAGGTCCATAGAGGCTGGTCTGCCCACGACGTTAACATATGGTCAATGAAATGGTGCGTGTGTAAATCCAGCCTATTGTCAGAGGTTAGCCTTCCCAAGAAGATATCTGTAATGCACTTTGGTTACTTTACCCTTCCTGTGGTACATCATGAAGGAGTCCAGCGATGAACAACTTTATATTTGGTCGTCAAGAATAAATTAGACCTTTTGCTGTGGAAACTGTTACTGACTCCAGCTCTTTTTCTTTGGCTATCCAACAAAAAGAACGGAGAGATATAAAGAGCTAATACAACAAAAAGTCAAGAACAATTAACTCAAGTCCAACCTGGGCTCTTTGGTGTGGATCGCTATGAGTTTGCTGCTGCAGGTTGACAGAAACCATTCCCCACAGAAACCCAAACAAGCCATTGCTCACTGAACCGAACTGAATGCTCTTAGTTCGTGTTTTCCACGTGGAGAATGCGGGAATGACCTCCACAGGAAGTACATCACGGTTACTTGCAATGTCACGTCCGCTTTGGGCCTGTCAAAGCACATATCACTATGGCAAGCCATTTTAACATAAATTCGGATTCGTCTGACTATCCGTAATTACATTCTGGATATCTAAAAATGCATTTTGACTATCTGGAATAGCAATTTAAGATATTTTATTTACATTCTGACTAGACAAAATTCTTTCAAGATGTCTCAAATGACGTCACTGGATCTGTAATTTGACAGATTATCAGAGGTCAGAATTACAATTTTAGATATCTGAATTAAGCATGATGTGAAAGCCATTTTGTGCTGTTCAAACAGTTGCCTGCAGATTTTTATGTTTCCTGCACATTCTGACATGGATACTTTTTTAGTTTTAAGTTTGTTTTTCCACGTCTTCTAACGGTAATATTTCTTAGTGCTGTTAGTGTTGACTTTAATGGCACAAATTAGAAAGAGCTCGGCAATGTTGGAAATGCGGAGAACTTTATAAACTATAAGACTGCTAATGATATCTGCAAAAAAATCCTGTTTATTCATTTCCAACGAACCGAATGCACTTAAAACATAAAATGTTTCATTTTGTGTTTTAAGTTTTTATTTTATGTTTATTTCAAATGTCTTTTTCTGTTTTCTCTATTTTTCATTGTTTTATTAAACTTACATATTGCTACACAAGTCAGGAACGTTTGGACTATACAGAATACATATTCAGTATATCAGAATGTCATTTTGACTAGTCAGAATGTTAATTTAAGATATCTAATTCATTTAGAGATATCTTGAATTGTAATTTTGACTAGTCAAATTGTATTTTGACTAGTCAAAATTACAAGCAAAATTAAAGATATCTTGAATTGTAATTTTGACTAGTCAAATTACAATTTGACTAGTCATAATTACAATTCAAGATATCTTTAATTTTGTCTAGTCATTATTTGTTTTTAAGATATCCATAATTTCATTTTCACTAGTCAAAACTACACTTTTCCTATCCAAAAATACATTTAAGATATCTTGAATTAGAATTATGAGTAGTCAAAACTACAATCCAGATATCTTGAGTTTACTTCATGACTGGTCATAATTTAATTGTACATTTCTGAAATGTGTATTTCAAATAGTCAGCAATTCATTGTAGATATCTTCAATTGAAGTCTTCATGCAAGTCAATGGGAAATCTGACGTCATTTCGACTAGTCAGAATGTCATTAGAGATATCTTAAATAGGTATTTTGTCTAGTCAAAATTTATTTAGCGATATCTTAAATTGCTAAAACGTCTAGTCATAAAACAATTTGAGATATCTGAAATGTAAGGCAAAACCGAATTTATGTTAAATCGGCTTGCCATACATTCTCGAGTGTTTTCTGGTTGGCTGCGGCTGCACTCGTCCCTTCTGCAGCAGAGCGAGGGCTTCAAGGGGCGTGGTGTGTCTTGTTACATAAAGGAGCGCTGATCGTTGATTTAGAGGAACAAACTGTTCACGATCCTTTCCTTTCTTCACAAGGTAAAGAGAAAAACGCTGCATTTGACCTGTCTAAGCACTGTGGTATTTCCATTCTAACCAGTTTAATTGTAGATAAAGAGAAGGTTTGATAATGACATGAAGATTCATTTGTTATTGTGTCACTATATTTCTTTAAATTAATGTTGATGTTTGTTTTTTAGTGCAGGTTGTTAAAAACATGTCGACCTTCCTGTTAAGGATCGGACACCTGCGATGTGTCAATCAGGTAATTCTTCATCCTGACTTTTAAAAGCTCATGTTTCAGCCTCTGGTTGCTGAAAAAACAGGACTTTCACTCAGGCTTTACAAGTTGCTTATGTGGACACATTCTAAAGCTGCAAACCAATGTCTTTCTGTGTGCCTATGCGAGCCAGTCTAGTGTGCTTTGCTTCAAAAATACATACTCTGATCATTTCACAAAATAATATATATTTTTTTGGTCATTAGGCCTGCATCGACATAAATTCAGAGATCAGTGGATATTTCTTTCTTTCTTTTTGACAACACTGTTTTGTACAAAAAAATTAACATTTCCACCCCACATTCATACAACAGAGGTGTGTAGTAATTTCTCACATCTACACAGTTACAGTTCCTTAAGCATCTGTTTTTATGTACATTTGGGAGTACCCTAGTGAAAAAAATATGTACATTGATATATTTCAAATATACTAAGTATTAAGTTTACTACCTATAAATATATATGAAGTATACTAAAAGTATGTTTTTACCAATTTGGACATTCTAACTTTAAATATAATTGAAAACAAATAAAAGTATACTTTAAGTGAACAAAATATGCATTTGCCCAAGTGTAAATATACCCTTGCTCAAGTCTATATTTAGAAGATATTTTAAATATCTTTAGAATATTTGCTAAAGATATTTTGTGTATATTTTAAAATATATGCTCAAAATAGAATGTGTTACAATTCACTTAACGCTTACTTTAAATTATTAATTTCAGTATGTTTTAAATTTCATCTTATATACTTTAGGCTAGTAAACTATGCCTTTCTAGGTGCCTTAATAATCTTTTACTATTTTTGTTAAAATGGAAAAGAATAAAAAATAACAGTCCTTATAATGGAACTTAATGTACTGTTGTTTCACAAAGTAAGTCATATATTCATACCTCAAAATATCAAACATTGATAGTTTAGTGACAGAGGCGCTACAACGAGACAACACTTGTCTTGTTTAATATGTTAAAATGTAACATACTTTGTAAATATGTATTTCCCTAGGGTAGTTTTTCTCTAAAAACAAAAAACAGCATGTTTAAACTTTAATGTTGTGACATGCTATGAACAAACAAAAATTAATATTAACAGCAGCAGAGTAGAAAATTGTCACATAGCCAAAGGGAAAGCCTGCCATTGGCTTCCTGATGATTCCACTCCATTCAAATGTCTCTTTGCAGCTCCATCTCCGTTTGCCTTTCTCCCACTTTGGCTTCCTATCAGGCCAGTCAGCGAACAGAAGGAGAAGTTGTGAACAAGGACATGGATTTTCTTTTCTGTTTTAGCGTACTCTCACTTTAGTTGTAGCAATAGCAGCTGAGGAGCTGAATGAAGCCTTTCAGTCCATATTGACACTTCTGTCTTAGCATGATTGTTAATAGTGCAGGACATTTCTGGTAAGCTTTTTAACATACATCATAGACAAATGTTAGTGACAAATGTAAAACTTCAATAGAATCCATGGTTCCAGGAAGCTGCCTTTTCTCAGCAATCTGGAGCCCAGACTGGTTGTCACCATGAAAACCAGTCAGAGTTTGATCACCTTTTTTTGGTAAAACTAACACAATTATTTGCAAGGTCACATCATCATTCAGAGCATGGTGGTCATAAAAATGAGCACACACCTCACTGATGATGCAGTTTAATGTCTAAAAACGAGCTAATAAGTAGTTTATGATGTAAAGCACTTTGAAATGCCTTGCTGAAATGTGCTATACAAATAAAATTTGATTGATTGATTTGATTCTTGAGGACCTGATTGCATTGACAAAGCTCTGGAGTCTCAACATCTTAAATCTCATTTTTGTGACCAATAAAAAAGTGCTTGAATTAGTTGCTGCTGGTCAATCCCTGCTGTCACACACAAGCCAATGTCCTAAAAAAGAAATCAAGGTTTTTATATGGCAAACAAGTGAAGTTATGTGATTTAATTAGGTAAGTTGTAAGATCTGTGGTCTTTAGACGTTTCCATGGTAAACAATATTCTGAAACTTAAGTGTTATTCTCAAATTGACTTTTTCTGCCCACATCAGCATTGTTTTACATACATTAACAACCCCTAAGCATTTCATCAATTTAACTTAATTTTTTAAGTAGAGCAGAGTATTTTTATCAGTGTACTTTAAATCACTGCTGGTCCATTGCTGCTCTGGAACTCTGATGACTTTAGCCCAGTGCTTCTCAAATAGTGGGGCGGGCCCCCTTTGGGGGGCGCGGTGCGATACCTGGGGGGGCGTGTGATCCTGGGGAACAGGCTTTTTTTGGCCGTACTAGTATAAAGTGTAATTGCGCACAGTAGGCAGCAGTGGCGCTCTCATTGTTACTTCTGTCACGTTTGCGACAGTGCAACATTTTACGACTTACAAGACAACAGGTTTGCCTTGGTTAGCAGTGTTACGTCAACAAAAAGCTCCGACTGCGTTCTGTCTATGGCCTCCGTTATTCAACAACCCCCAACATGAAAAAGTTTTTCACAGGGATGAAAAGAAAAGCGGAGAGAGACAAAGATAATGAGACAACAGAAAGTCAACCGAAAGCTAAGAAGAGGAAATACGACGAAGCGTATTTAGCGCTTGGCTTCACTGTGACTACAGTTGGAGAAGAGGAAAGACCGGTGTGTTTGCTGTGTCTAAAAATGCTCGCAGCGGACAGCATGAAGCCAAATAAATTAGCGCGTCACTTAAATACGTTACATCCCAATCACGCCGATAAGCCGCTAGAGTTTTTTCAGCGAAAAAAATGTTAATAAGGAAAAAATGTTATGCAGAGATGGATAGTCACGGTGGGGAGTGGGGGCGCGAATAGTTTTCTTCTTGCTAGGGGGGCGTAACGGAAAATAATTGAGAAGCACTGGTTTAGACTAATTTAATATTTGGCGTTTTGAAATACCGAATGAAATGCAGTAAAGATTGTTTTGTATTTTTTGGTTTTTGTTGTGTGGAGGTTTGAACTAACCCTAGTGCTTAAACAATTTATTTTCTGAGAAAAATTACAATGTCTTGTATTTTGAAAAAAATATTTTTGACCTCATTACTACATACATTTGTGTGAAGATGCTAACTTGAAATTTGATTGAGTATTTCACAGATTCAGTGATGTTAAATTTACTTAATCACAGATTAAATATTCTCAGTGTGAGGAAAAATAGATTTACTGCTGATTTGGCACTTTTAACTGACTGTTACATTATAGTTTAAAAGATGACTATTCTTGCAGTTAAGTTTAACTGTAGAAAATAAAGGTGTAATTTCAGAATGACTTTTCTTTATATTTTTCAAGTCCAATTCCATGTTTCATCACAAAACATCACAAAGTTTGAGACAAATACAGATTTTAAAAAATACATAATCTATTTACATTTAACATATGTCAATTCAACATTGTTGTTGATCACTGAAGGACTTCAAATTCCAAGACTTGGGACTTGATTCAGGATTTGAGGATAAAGACTTGACCCTTAGCTGTCACTTACAAAACAATGATTTGGTCCCACCCATGTTCATATTTTTCTTAGAACAAGCTATTTAATTTGTATTACAGTTTTTATGAATGTGATTTCAAAGAAATATTATTATCTGTATTAATATTTGTTCAAACATGGCAAACAAAACAAGGTTTTTTCTGTGGTTGTACATTTAACCAAAAAATGGTTACATATTTTCATAAAATACAACACTGTATAAAATCAGCATGAAATGCCTTTGTTGTTCTTTACCGCAAGTGCTGTGTCTATTAATTATATTTTAAAGCTATTTGTAATTTAGAAGCGTAATAGAGTTGAATTGCTTTGGTAGAAACAAAAATCTTCTTCTCCTTCATTAAATCAGTTTTCTGCACATTTCTGTTCATTGTTTATCTATTGTATTTATTCACTGATTAAGATTTTTTATTTAAATAAAAACAACAGCTATTGATGTTTGTGCAGAGCATTATAAGCAGCTTAAGTTGTAAAAAACGAAGGTCATCTCTAAGTGAGCTGACCTAGACCTACTGATCATGGTTTAGAAAAAAAAAATCTAAATGCTTATCAATGTCACATTAATAATGACTTGGCTTGTCTAGTTAGAAATGAATATTTTTAGAAATGTTCAGCTTTTATTCAATTTTCCAACAAGGCTGTGTTGTGGAGTTAAACCATGCCTAAAACATGCTGGAGGGTTTTTCAGCTGGCCTTAAAATAAGCAGAAGAAAACTGTAAATGCAACATGTTAGTCAATATTTTCTTTCAGCCCAAAGAAAGCCCAATATGTATAAGTAATTATTTTTAATTTAGTGTTAAAGCTGCTTGATCAGGGATGGGCAATCCCGGTGTCCTGCAACTCTTAGATGGCTCCCTGGTCCAATACACTTCAATCCAACAGCTGAATCACCTCCTAAGTTCTCCAGCGTCCTGCTACTGACCTCATTATTTGATTCCAGTTTGTTGAAGTAGAGACGCATCTAAATGTTGCAGGAGATCGGCCCCTGAGGCCTGGAACTGCCCACCCCTGTACGACATGCTGTTAGTGAGCATGGCTGCAGGGCTGGTTACTGCCTCGTCAGCACTATGTTGCACTCAGCACAGCCACATCAGTATGGACCCAGATCTGTTTGCCAGTGGCGTGCTATATATCGAAATAGTGTTCTAAAAACAAGTTCTTGAACTTAACCCAGTGAAATGAAAACTATTTCTGCATAAGTCATGTCATATAAGTTGTTGTTATAGCATGTTGTTATCCAGCCAAAATGGAACACAATTGATAGGTAATAAGGGACTAATAATTTTGACCCTGGTAGTTTTTGGTTTTTGTGAAAGAATTTAGTTTCTGTATGCAAAGAAAACCAATCATCTAAAATAAAGACTAGGATGTTTGGAAAAGCTGTATTGAAGAATCACTAATTTCATTTTATTTTTTGATAAAAAAGAAAAATTTCATAGAAGGTCTACTAATTTTGACCTCAACTGTAGGTTAATTACACTCAGGCTGAGGTTTTCATGTCTTTTCTCTGTTATGGGATGGTATTTTGTAAAATGAACTTTTTGAGCTTTATATCATGTTATTATTCCATAATCAAAACCATAACTAATGTTGCTTTGACTTAAACAAGTGGAAGTGTGTAGAAACATTCCTGCAGTTTTGTAAGCATTTGCAGTTACAGTAAACTCTGAACCATTTCTCTTGTTTTTGTGTTGTGCTGCCAGTGCTTGAAAACTCAGAGTTGGAATATACTGAGCAGAGCATCGACAGCTTTGCCTTTCAGCACAAAATCATCAGGATCCAAAAATTCATCAAAAAAAATTAGGAAAGGTAAGTTTTAGAAAACAAGTTCTGCTGTTAGGTTATGTTTTACTTTTTTCTAATATTTTAAATGAAATTTGAACTGTGGCACAAAAATCGTTGATCTAATCATTTCCATGAGTGGTATAGATATCCTAATATTGGAGCAGATAAAAAACCCAAAAGAACTAAAGAGTGGGAACTGAAACCCCAGGTCTTTGGAGTGTAATCAGGTTCGAGGTTATTTTGAAAACCTTGAACCTGGAGAGATATGGGGCCCAAAAGCTCAGGGAGGTTTTGGGCCCCCTTCCAAATGACAAATGACTGCGTACTTTTGTTGAACACCTTTTGTTATCCTGGTACATGCAAATAGCTTTTCACCTTCTATTAGCTTTATCTCCATGTTATTGAAAGTTACCAGGTCATTGCAAGCCCTGAAACATGCTGTGTTTAAATTGTTTTTCATAAAGATAAAGATTATTAAAGTAATTGGCTCTAATAGACAATTTCTGACCTGTTCTGGGTATTTCTGGAGATGGCACTAGGAGGTGGCAGAGGAGCTTGATTAATGAATTAATGAATGAATTCATTCATTAATTTTCCTTGACAGATTCTGTCTCACATTGTTCTGTCAGTGTAACACTAAAACAGGCTCAGGAATCAGGACACTGGAATCAGGATCTGCTTCAGTTTATTCCTATAAAACACAGTGTCAGATCCCAGCAGCTCAGTTAAGCAGCTTCTGCCCTTTTTATATTAACAATAAATGGAATAAAGAAAAATAAAATCATGTACAAATCAACGTCAAAGAAATATGTTAATACATAATGCAAACTAATATAAATAAAAATTATAGTACAAACTCAAAATTCTAAATTTTATCATCAATCGACAGCCTCATTTTGTGGATACTAAATGCTTCAATCAGCTTTTGATAAGCATGTAAAAAGCCTCAGAAAGTCCTTCAAGGAATTGATCATAAAAACAGGACCAGTGACCGAGTCCATAATGAAAAGACAAACTCAGAGAAGAACAGCTTCAAGCACTGAAGCACAGGTTCCTTTGTCTCATACATTTAGACAAGGAGGATGTTCTACTTCTGGAGGCTTGGAGTTCATTTGGGGTTTTGTTGTTGAGAAGGGGAAGCTGACAATAACTTTTGAAAGAAAAACTAGAAGAAGTTGAATTATATAAAAAAATAATAAACAAAACAAACAAAAAAGTAAACTTGCAAACTACTTTCACCCAATCATCACACACATTCACACCGTAATGGTAAAAGCTACTGCAGGGCTGCCCAGAGTTGATCCTGGAGGACCGACGTTGGTACTGAATAGTAGCAACACCCCATGATTACAGGATTAATTTTCATCATAAAGCCCTCACCTGTGCTTTATGATGAATCAAAACATATAGAACAAAAACGGAACAGCAAATTGTGTACATTGATATTTTAACTATGACTTCTTTGAATTAATCAATACAAACAGCATGGAACAAAGTGCTTCAACTTCTGGAATTGGTTTGGTTTGGCTTTATTGAATGTACTGTAATAAAAGAATAAACAAAGTTATTTACTAACCAAATGCATTTAAAACAAAAGCAAACAAAATAAAAGAACAGTAGTAAAGTATATTTACACGTTCTTCAAAGGAATGGGCGCCCCTTTTACTCTTAACTTGGTTTTATCAGTTTTCTTATTATTTGCCATATCAATAATTAGTACAGTGCATAATTGCAAGTCTTCTCGTTGTTCATGTTGTAGCACTTAGTTCATGTTGTAGGCTTTTGTCATTTGTAATTGTGCTTTCAATTTGCTGAAGTGGTTTGCACTTCAGGGCCACTGTAGGCTAGGGAACACTGAAGAATAGGGAGCGCTGGGGCGTGCTGCGGTGGCGGAGGGGTTTAGCACAGCCCACATTTGGAGGCCTTAGTCCTCAACGTGGCCGTTGCGGGTTTGACTCCCGGACCCAGCGACATTTGCCACATCTCTTCCCCTCTCTCCTTGCCCTCTTTCCTGTCAGCTTACTTCATATAAGGACCACTAGAGCCCACAAAAACCTTGGAAAAAGAAATATAGATATCAAAAAAAAAAAAGAATATGGAGCGCTGTTTCCTCCAGGACATGTTAGGCTTTATTTAAAATAAACAGACTTGTTGACAGTTTACTTTGTGTGTATTTATAATTTTAGGTTTCATGTTATTTTATTATCAACAATGACCCCAAGAAATCTATATTCACTTGTTCTTTCAATTTTTACACCATATGTATGTATAGGGATTTGACTTACTATTCCCAAATAGCATGATTTCAGTTCATTCAAGAACAAGTAAGTACCTTTCAGCTTTTGACCTTGTTTCAATAGTTTAAGTTTGTTTTCTACTCACACATCACATTATTATAGCTGGTTTGTCCATCTTGCTTTTTTGTGGCAGCGGTTGACAGGCTTCAATTTTGTGTCAATTCCTTTTGCATTCAGGAAAGCTGTTACATGTAGCTCAAAAGATTCACCATCTTGCTTTTTTGGTACCTCTTTATCCATTATTGTCTCTGCTAGTGCTTAAGAATGTAGTCAGATTTTTAATCCAGTTTACTATGTCATTTAGTGTGGCATATTGCTCCTGCTAAGCAACATGGATTTCCAGTGACACAGTCCTTTGGTCTTTTTCTGTGTTGTGTAATCTCAATATTTTAGCCTCTTCCACCAAGTCAATTTTTAATGTCATCTACCTCTTCTGAAGCTCGGTTCTACTTTTTTGGTGGCTTTGCTGTACTAATTCAATAACCAATTTGTGTCAGAGAGAGACTGGCACATGAAATGATGATCATGGATCAGGTAGTAGCCTGGTGCTACCTGGTGCCTCCAGAGGTGTATTTAGAAATAAAATATATTTCTATATTTCTTGTGTGTAGCCAGAAGGCTGGGACAGAACTGCCTCTATTCCAGTGGCCAATGCATCCACCTCCTCAACAAATTTCTTGCAGGGATCTGGCTGAATGAGGACTGGCGGCAGGGGTGGCCCTAAGTGAAATGTGGTTTGGGGCCCTCAGGTTCTGCTAATAATGTGGACTGGCTGCAATTAGCAGTCTGATCATCAGATCGCTCACACACCTACTATAAACTTATTGTATCTCTAGCAGTGATGTTTACATTATATACATGTATAATATAGGATACATTTATTGGCAAACTGACTTATTGACCAATTGATTTCTGAGTGATAATTTCCTTAATTTTGGGGAATTGTGATACTTACACATGAAGCCCATCTTAACCCCTAAACTGATCTTCATCAGCAAAGGTTTAAAAATCAGCCTCTGTCCTCTTCTGCTCCACAGTGAAAAGTTTAACTGACAGACTCCCACCAGATTGTATCTGTAAGCTTACAGTTAACACAAGCGTACAGATACTGTATGCTTATACTGTACAGATACTGAACAGGCCACTGTTGCCAACTCACCGACTTTCTTGCTATATTTAGCGACATTTCAGACAAAAAAAAAATTCATATCAGCCAAAATCAAAATCGGCTGGTCTGGCTTTTAAAGATCGGAAACCAGGGATTGGCTAGAATACTGCAATCGGTGCAGCCATACACAAACATTCATGACATTCTTTGATTAAATAAATTTCTCTTAAGCGTTACTCCAATACCTAAAAATGTAATTTACACCAGGTGAGTCTTTCTCCCCTGGAATGTGGACCGGTATTGGACTGATTTTGTGCATTCAAAAGATTTTAACAGAAGTTTCATATAACTTAGAAGTTGATGTAAAGAATAATGTTTGTTTTAGCCACAATATGATTTTGCTCAGCAGCAAACAACAAATCCCAACTACACCATAGAGCAGCTCATCAACTTATTAATGCAGTAGGCAGGTAGCCTGATGGGAAAACATTTTGCTAGACAATATCAAACATTGAGAAGTTTTAATTATTGTTATTAAACATTATCAAACATGGTGTTTTGCAGCCAAAAATACCTCTGAAATATTCAGAGCCAACCATGAGAACCATCTCACTTAAAGTTAAAACTCAGTTTCGCACAAACATAAAGACCCTAGCATAAATGTTTCGTTGTTGGACTGGACCGTTCATGCTAATTTTCTATTAGCAGCTTTACAAATCTTTTACATTACGTTTGCAAGGCACATTAAAACAAACCTTTATCTTGTTTTTTTTTTCTATTCATCCTCTTTCTTTTCTCCCTCTGAAGCATAAATCCTTTTTTTGAAACATTGTTTCAAAAAAGCACAGCAGCTCATGTTATATCCAAGAGTGCGGTACCTACCACAGCCACTAAGGGCCCCCAAGAGCATTTGTTTTCTTTTCATCAAGAAATTAATTTCTACATACATTATAAAATATATATTATTGTAAAAACAAATAACTTCATAATGAAATTGTGTATTTTGATATTATAATGACATAGAAATTATTACCAAAAAAATCGGGGGGGCCCCTTAGTGATCTTTCATTGCAGTTACACGTTTTACACCATTTCAAGTTCAATGTTAAAATCACATTCATAACCCTTTTAGTTTCTTAGATTTAGCATTCATTTATAATTTTATGATAACCATAACTTATTACTTTTATTTTAATCATAATGTGAGTTATTACAGTTGTTCTGAAAAGAAACCAAGAATAATCTGTTACTGTAATTATTTGATACCAAAGTTACAGTTACTTGTTTTACTTGTAAGTGTTCCCACAAGAGTAAGTATTATTATAAGTAAACCAATATTGATGTAAGTAAATCTTATCTAATTACTCAAAATGTTTAGATTTCATCCTATAAAACTTTCATGCTGTGAAACAATAAATAGTCTCAGCTATTTTTTATAAATTTACAAGCTTTATAAAATAACACACACAACCAGATTTATTTTATTGCAGACTGGGTCTACTGTTGGCTTTAGATGTCACTTGTGACTAGTTTTAAAGACAACTTTATTTATTGTTACTGTTAACTAAAATCTCCATCATGGGGAAGTGAGATTATCTCGGATTTTCTTGACACCCCCTCCTCGAGGTGAGACCTTTCACATGCTGGGAGTCCAACACCCTCCTGCAGTTCTGAACCCTAATCCCCAGGAGAGAAGAAGAGGTTCGTCTGGGATGCTGGGATGTCAAGAAGCAGATTCTTCATCCTCAGTTGTCACAAAGGTCTTAATATAGTCATCAAAACTCCACTTCTCTTCACAACCTATAAAAAGTAAAATCAAAGTAAAATCTGAGAAACTGATCATTTTAAGTGGCCCTGTTGTGTGTGAGTTGTGTACTTTATATTTCAATAAAGTAAGCTTACTGAAAGCACAGGTAAGATTGCCAACTGTTCCATGTTAACTGAGGTTTCCCTTATTTTCAGCCAAATCCAAGTGTCCCATATGACTGCTTGGTCTTCATATTAAACTCTTTATGGGGTGGGGACAAAATGGCAAACTTAGCTTGCCTACTAAAGCAAACAAAACACTATATCTTTCATATGCAAAGGTCAAATTGAACCAGACTTAGCATGAGACATCCATGTTAAATGCCCAACAATACAATGCGGTCATCTACTGACATAATTAAAGCCGTATCTCCTCAGCCACTTTTTTTCTTGAAAGTTTTGACCATCCATCCATCCATCCATTTTCTGTTCATCCTTGTCCCTATTGGGGTCGGGAGTTGCTGGTGTCTATTTCCAAATAAAGGTGTTCCGGGCGAAAGGCGGGGTCACCGGTCTGTTGCAGAAAGTTCTGACCACTTTAACCTAATTAAGATGAACCTTTATCATAAGACAGATAGCAGGTTGGTCTCACTTGTAATTAGTTGCTTTAAACTGTTACCTACATAACAGTTATATTTTTGAAAAAGTAACTATTATTGATTACTTTTTAACCCTCTCAGGCTCAAATTACTTGCAAAGACTAGCTAAGTAGCACTGAGTTGTTGCAAATCTGCAACATCTGCCTGGAGAGGGTTAAAACTAACTTGCCCCACACTGTTTGTGAAACCTCCAACTCAGCAGATTGTGGTACTAGCTTGATGAAATGTCTTTATCCTAGTAAACTTTGAAATTTTTTTAGTCATGGTGATGATGATGATAATAATAATAATAATGATACCAATTATTATCATTATTATTAGTCAGTGATCATTGTGCCACAGTTCATTTTATTTGTTTTTTCTTGATCTGTTTCCACTGAGCATTTTTCTTTTTGACTTCAAAATAGTTCACTATGTTGACAAGTGCACTCATTCATACAGCCTAAAAGACTAAAGGGCTGTTTTCCCTAAACCTTTCACTTTTCCATATGCTAGTATGATATTTTTTACATCCCATACTTGTATTAGACATTTTGATGACTAATCATATGCAATTTCTGATTGAACATAAAATAATGTATTTTGTTTGGTGAACGTCCCTCATTCTAGACAAAAGCAAGCCTAAAACATACTTCGACATAGAAAAACTTGTTCAACACAAGCCATGTAACTTCCCTAAGAAAGAAGTTTCTCCAACTGCCTCAACAGTAAATGAAGCTTCACTGGAAGCCATAGCTTCTGTAGCCACAAAGCACACGTCCCCTGATGCTTCAGCTGAAACTATTGCAACCACTTATGACATAACAACTCAACCAGTGACAACATCCTTTGTTAAAAGTGTACCCTCCAAAATAACAACTGCTGAATCTATTGTTGAAGTTCCTGAAGACTTTCCAGGAGAAGACGCTCTAATTTTAGAGGCCTCCAAAGTGGCTGATGAGCCTGTAGTTGATGTGCCACAAGTCCCTATGCATCCTGCTCCTGCCTCTGTAGAATTGGCTCCTGATCCATTTGTGGACGTTGTGCTGGTAGATGGGGCCCTGAACGTAATTCATGAAGCTGTGGCAAATAAGAGATCCATAGAGCCTGTGGAAGAAACACCTCCTGCAGAAGGGTTTCTAAAGTCTGTGGTGGAAGGGGGTGGTGTGGAGGTGTCCCTGGAGCCTTTGACAGAAGCAGCCCCCAAGGAGGTGTCCCTGGAGCCTTTGACAGAAGCAGCCCCCAACGAGGTGTCCCTGGAGCCTTTGACAGAAGCAGCCCCCGAGGAGGAGTCCCTGGAGCCTTTGACAGAAGCATCCCCCAACGAGGTGTCCCTGGAGCCTTTGACAGAAGCAGCCCCCAAAGAGGTGTCCCTGGAGCCTGTGGTGGAAGTGGCTCCCACAGAGCCATCTCCAAATCTTGCAACGAAAATGACACTGAGAACTGTGTCAGATGGGGTACCTGAAACTCTAACTGCAGACCTTCCAGCATCCCTGCAGCCCATGGCAAAAGCAGTTCCTCAGCCTGTGGCAGAAGCAGCTATGTCAGAACCAGACCCTGCAGATTCTGTGCCAGAGCCTGAAGAAGAGGTGGTGCTGGACCCTGTGGCAGAAATGACTGATTCTACAAATGTAGTTCCTGGCTCTGAGGATCTTGTGGACCCTGCCTGGGTCCTTTCCAAGACTGCTGAAGAAGAGCAGCAGCTGGATTCCCCTGCTGAAGCAGTTGGACCATCACAGGGTACACACTATAACTTTCCCCTCCCTACAATCCTTCTGTTTTCTCCTGTGGAACCTGTATTTCTACAGAAAAATGCTACATAACCAGGCACTTTTTTCTTCTTAGCCTCAGAGAATGTGTCCTAGTGGTCTTTCTCAGTGTTACTTGGTGAATATCTGCAACAAGTAACTACTGCTTTTAGAAACTGACTGCTCCTCATATCTTACCTTGTTGTCTGCCCTATTTTACTCTATTTAACCTTCTATGCTGCTTTCATTTATCTTCACTGCGGAATGATGTCACTCCCAACATGTTGCATGTTGAGGGGGAAAAAGAAAATGTAATTGCTGTTACCCAGATTAATTGACATGTGCTTATTCCATACAAACATTTAGCCAAGTCATTTCTATGTAATGTATATATAGAAATCACTTTAATATATTTTATGAAAGTGGTTTAATGAGATTAGTGACAGAAGTGCAAATAAATGGTTTACTGCCGGAGCTATGTGTGAGGCAGACATGATGGATTACGATTTAAGTAAAGCTTTAGTTTTTTCAAGTCAAATGCCAAATTTGGATACTCTGGAAATTAATTTAAAGAGTCAGAAGTCAGACCCATCTGAGTTCAATGAAATGCAGCATTAATTCACTTTGTTGTCACATGTTTTACACTGTTGGGCGTCTCTCGTGATGCATGGGCTTGCATTAATGAAAAGTGTCAATTTTGTCATTAATTTATGTACCCTTAGAAAATGTGTTACTTTGGTTTGTGCTTCTAAATTTATATTTTTCCTTTACAAAATTACATTTTTATATTCCCAAAAGATTTGGAAGTATTTATATAGAAACTTTGATGTAAGGATTCATAGTCTCACCCCCAGTTAAAAATATTGTTCATTTCAATTTTTAAACTAACAATGGAGAATATGAAAGTCGTTGTTTTCCAGCTGGTTACACCTTTCAGTACTTCAGACTTTACTAAATATACTCACCTGTTACTTTTTATGTCTTATTTGCAAATTGCATGGCAATAATAGTACTGACATGTCTGACTTGTGCACTTTATTTATATGTAACAGGTAAATGTGATTTTCTCTTCAACTCCTTTCATATAAAAAATCACATTATGAGACTGAATCTTGATTGTTGTGGAAACGTTTAGATTGTTTTGCTTTTTTTTCATCAAATTTCTTTCCAACTGTAAATGTTCCTACTTGTTAACCAGAGTGTTGGTAACAAACAGATGGGTGACAAATGAAAATTTAAAGTACTATTAAGACTGAGTAAAGACATGTGGAATGATGGGACAGCTTAGCATTTTGGTTCAAACACTGGACTCTTCTTTCTTTGTGATACTGCGAATGGTGACCAGAAGCGATATATGGATACAAATATTTCAGCCCTCACAGATTTCTTGGAGGGGTTTTTTGTTTCTGTTACACACAAATATTTCAAATTGTCAAACAAATTTGAATTAAAAATGCATTTGCCCTTAATCTATGGTTTCATAACCCTTGGCAGTAATAACTACCTCAAGCCTTCACATTAGCCGGCAATATTTATTTGGCCTATCCTTCATTGCACAATTGTTTTAGTTCAGCAACAAAGATGAGTTTAAACACACAACCTTCCAAATAATGTTTTAAGCCATTAATGCAGAGGCTCACTTGGTGGTGCCGCCTGAGCATTCTTTTATTCAGGAGGTCACACAATCCTTGCTGTAAGCTTGTGATATTTCTATGATTTTTTTTAAAAAAATCTGTTACAGCACACAATAGAATTTACGATTCAATTATAGCTTGACATCTGAATTCTAATGCAGCCCCAGATCATATAGCTTACGTCATGTTTGAACAATATGTTCTTTTTATTAAAAGATGTTCACTTTGTACCGCACTCACAAAAAATTCCACTTTTGTCTCAATGAACCACAGACAATTTGTCAACATGTTTTTTGCTAGTGTTTTGTGTTCTTTTGGTTTCCTGTGGTTTCTTCCAGGATACAATTTTTGTATCCAGGATATCCAATTTTTGTCCTGTCTCCTACCTTTTGTTTAATCATGAATTTACTTTAAATAGTATTGACAATTATTTTCATGCCATTTGGACCTGGACACTACTCAACTCTTCTGGATATCAGTAACTGAAAAACTTTCTACTATTTTGGGTCGCACAGTCCCTGTTTCACCAGCTCTCTGATAATTGGTAATCACACTGAAATTGGACAATTTCCAGATAAATTCAAAAAGCCATTTCTTGATTTTCTAACTATCACCTAGAAAGTAAAACTTCTCAATTGGAAATTAAAAAACTCACTACATATTAACATCTGGACTAACCTTCTTACTGAATATATACACCTGGAAAGCATTAAATTTACGCAAAAAGATTATTTAGCTGTATTTATTAATATCTGGAACTCATTTGTGGAATTCTTCAAAAAGGAATTCCACAAATGGGGGTGATGCCGTGTACATTCCAAAAAAAACTAACATGAAAATATTGACTAGATAAAGTCACTTTCACTTACATATCTTCTAATAAAGTTTTTATTATCCAATCTTTTCTCAGAATCAGTTTGTGGATAGACACAACAGATTATTGCTTCACCTCACACACACAAACATGCTGATGATGTAGATTTTCTGCGCTCTTTTAGATTTGTAGTCTGCCTTTAATATTGGCAATGGCAGTGGAGGAAGTGAACAAAGCCATTCAGTCCATGTTAACCATGCTAACAAAAATGTAATTAATATTAACAGTAGGCTGTTAATGTTAATTTTTATATATTTATTGAAAAAAATCTTTATTTCTGTCAGTGAACAACATTTACGATAAACTTTATTGGATACATTAAATATATCTCTGACATCCATTCATCCATTTTCTTCCGCTTATCCGGGGTCGGGTCGTTTGGGATGAAGCTTAAGACGGGAGGCCCAGACTTCCCTCTCCCAGTCATGTCTTCCAGCTCCTCCGGGGGAATCCAGAGGCGTTCCTAGGCCGGCCGGAGACAGTCCCTCCAGCGTGTCCTGGGTCTTCCCCAGGGCCTCCTCCTAGTGGGACGTGCCCGAAACACCTCACCAGGGAGGCGTCCAAGAGGCATCCTGACCAGATGCCCGAGCCTCAACTGGCTCCTCTTAATGTGGAGGAGCAGCGGCTCTACTCTGAGTCCCTCCTGGATGACCGAGCTTCTCACCCTATCTCTAAGGGAGAGCCCAGCCACCCTACGAAGGTGGCTGGGCATTTCGGCTGCTTGTATCCGCGATCTCGTTCTTTCGGTCATTACCCAAAGCTCATGATCATAGATGAGGGTAGGAACGTAGATCGACCAGTAAATCGAGAGCTTCGCTTTCTGGCTCAGCTCTCTCTTCACCACGACGGACCGGTACAGCGCCCGCTTCACGGCAGAAGCGGGCGCTAATTCGTGAACAAGATCCCAAGATACTTGAACTCCTCCACTTGAGGCAGGACACCCCCCTCGACTCGGAGAAGGCACTCTACCCTTTTCCGGCTCAAGACCATGGCTTCGAATTTGGAGGCACTGATCCTCATCCCTGGCTTCCTGTCTAAGAAAGAAATTTGAATAATTGACTTATTTTTTAACAATGCTTCCACTTTATTGGAAGTGGGTGGAAAACAGTGCACTGATATATGACTCAGCTGCGAACCGCTCCAGCGAGAGCTGCAGATCACGTCCCGATGAAGCCAATAGGACCACATCATCCGCAAAAAGCAGAAATGTAATCCTAAGGCCACCAAATCGGATCCCCTAAAAACCTTGGCTGCGCCCAGAAATTCTGTCCATGAAAGTAATGAACAGAATCGGTGACAATGGGCAGCCCTGGCGGAGTCCAACTCTCATCGGAAATGAGCCTGACTTATGGCCGGAAATGCAGATCAGGCTCTGACACCCGTCATACAGGGACCTGACAGCCTGTATCAAAGGGCCTGGTACACCATACTCCCGGAGAACCCCCCACAGGACATGGTTGAACGCCTTCTCTAAGTCCACAAAAACACTTGTAGACCAGTTAGGCAAACTCCCACACACCCTCCAGGACCCTGCTGAGGGTGTAGAGTTGGTCCAGTGTTCCACAACCAGGACGAAAACCACAATGCTCTTCCAAAATCCGAGGTTCAACTATCCGACAGACCCTCCTCTCCAGGACCCCTGAATAGACCTTGTCAGGGAGGTTAAAGAGTGTGACCCCTCTATAATTGGAGCACACCCCCCGGCCTCCCTTTTTGAACAGGGAGACCACCACCCCAGTCTACCAATCCAGGGGAACTGCCCCAATATTGCAGAGTTGCATCAACCAACACAACCCTACAAGATACAGAGCCTTAAGGAACTCAGAGCGAATCTCATCCACCCCCTGGGCCCTGCCACCGAGGAGCTTTTAAACCACCTTGGTGACCTCGTCCCCTGAGATTGGAGAGCCTGACCCAGAGTCCCCAGGCTCAGCTTCCTCAAAGGAAGGCATGTTGATGGGATTGAGGAGGTCTTCGAAGTATTCTGCCCACCGACCCACAATGTCCCGAGTCAGGTCAGCAGCCCACCATCCCCACTGTAAACAGTGTTGGTGCTACACTGCTTCCCCTGCTGAGGCAAAAACTCCTCCCACGCCTGAATTTTTGCCTCAGCAACACCCTGAGATGCATGCCGCTTTGCCTGCCGGTACCCATCTGCTGCTTCTGGAGTCCCACAGGCCAAAAAGGCCTGATAGGGTTCCTGACAGCATCCCTCTCTGAATGTGTCCACCAATGGGTTCAAGGGTTGCCACTGCGACAGGCACCGACAACCTTGCAGCTGCATCTCCAGTGAGCCGCGTCGACAATGGAGGCACGGAACATGGTCCACTCAGACTCAATGTCTCCCACCTCCCCCAGAAAGTGTTCCAAGTTCTGCTGGAGATGGGAGCTAAAGCTCCATCTCACAAGGGATTACATCAGACAGATGTTAATAATTCTGTAAAGTTTCAAACTTCAACTGAGTCCATGCCTCCTGGATGCAATCGTTTCTTAATAGAAACAATTAAGAAAATTATTAATCGTCCGTACGCACATTGCTGCATACAGACCCTCTGTATGCAGCAATGTGCATACAGAGGGCTGCTTTTTATAAGGCTTGGTCAGAAAAAAATGTGCAGCACCATATTTTACGCACAAATTAGGATATATATATCAATGTGGCATGAACTAAATAAGAAAAGAAAGTCCCCTTGTTCCATGTTCTCTACCTCTTAAAATGCAGAGATCCATTGGCAACTACTTTTCTGAAATTCTATCCAGATTTTGCTATATTTGTCACCTATCTGAACAGTTATATATAAGCTATTGTAAATTGAAATCTTCCATGACCTGCAGCCTATCAGAGGAGCACAAGTGCAATGCTCAAGAGCTTTTATCTCGCAACTGTTATATTTGCCCCATCTCCAACACCTGAATCAAATGAACTGCTCATTAGCAGTGCCTGAATGACTGCTAATGAATATATTTAGTCATTTGATTCAAGTGTTTTGGAGAAGGGATGCATCTAAAAGTTGCAAGAAGGTAGTTCTCTGGGACATGAGTTAATCCAAGAGACATCTGTTTTTCTACAGTCTCTACAGTCTCTCTCTTCAGCTAGTTACCATCTAATCTTCAAATAAGCTGTATAATGCATAACGGATTCAGTAAATCAAAATGTATTATAAAGTATTGGATAAAAGTCTACAAAATTGTTGTTTTTGCTGTACCTAAAATCTTCTCTGAGTAATATTTAATTTGTTGTCTTTCTGTGACACTCAGGTCATATGGACCCAGTGCAGAGGCTATTCTTGGACTCAATACGAGAATACTCAACAAATTCCCAGTAAGCATTAACACTTCATTCCGTATCATGATACTCTTTTGTGCAAAAGATCTCATGAGGTGCTGATCAGTTGGTTTTTCACCTGTTTTAAAACAGGGCAGCTGGTGGTCTGGTTGATGCTGACTCACAGTATCAAAAGGGTTTGGAAGAGGAGATAGCAAAGCTACAGAGACTGTATGGTGGTGGAGACCTAACCAGTTTTCCTAATTTCAAATTTACAGGTGAGTTAACAGTTGAATATTTGGTATTTAGTTATATATACAGATGGAAAATTTTTGACAATTCCAGTGAAGATATGTGATGTGAAGATATCCTTTTTATGAATTTGTCATTTATTGCAGTAGTGCAATCTCACTAAAAACTCAGTTTGAAAAACACAACATATTATCAGGTACATTAGTGCATTGGAGAAAGAAGTCCCAATTTATGAGACAACATTCCAGAATCAGCCTGTGGTACTAGGGTTGCCACCTTTCAGAAATTAAAATATGGGGCACCCACCATGGCCCTTATCACCCTCATTTTATTAAGCCTTGTGTTTTCCTAATTCCGACCACAAGATGGTTGTGATTGGTTATTTATTCAAGCAAATGCAGTATTTTCAAGGAATACATTTGAGATTGGATACAAATGACTTGTGGGCATAAACTTTGTCAAGTTGAAAGCACAACACAGAGCTAGTGCTTGGATTGAGTGAGCATGTGTGAGATGAAGGGCTGTTGTAAACAAATATTTTAGTAATTGAGTAGTCTATCAATTATTCTTACGATTAATCAAGTAACTGGATAAAAATAATAATAAAATAAAATATTGGTAAATCTGGCATAACACCAGTGTTACTATTGGATATCAATATCGGTCCAATTTTTCATTTTTGAGCTTCCCCAAAAGTTAGTTTTTGTAGTTTAGAAAAGTAACCTGTAAAAATAATAGCTCACTTTCTAAATTAACCTGAAGAAAAGTTATACAAAGATCTGAAATTCTATTTTAATTAATGATACAGAGGCAGGCTTACAAATATGCTTATAAAAAATGTCTATGATCCAGCTTTTAGTTTATGTATTCATCTTCAGTCAGTTTAATTGATGAATTATGACCTTACCCCATACCTGCCAAGCTTTGGGTTTGAAAATACAGGAAAGAACACCTGGAATGCGGAGGCACAGGGTGTCGGGCTATCGACAGATCGGGGTGGGAAGAGGAAATAGACGAACATAAGTCCAGGGACCGGGAGACCAGGGGACGAAAGTTAGATTTGGGGGGGCACCTTCGTTCATCACACTCATCTACCAGCCATGTACCGCCACTATGCACTCGGCCACCCATTTGTTGAGACCGGGATGATATAAAATGTATTGTGTGGTTCGGCCATGAAGCTACACTTACACTGTAACCATCAACTACTCAGCCATCCGCCGTGTTCAGTCTATCTACTTACCTGTATAAATACCTGCCAATGGCAGCTCTTCCTGCCATTGGCTTTGAACCAGCAGCTCCCGGAGGAGAAAAGCTGCTGTACTCCAGGCATTGCGCCAGTCATTTTAAGGATAATTATTGGTCCCCTTAATCATTACAGCAATGAAAACCCAGGCATTATCATTAATGCCTCAGAGATGGAAGTCACAGCTCCACACAACGCAAATAATGTCCCGGTCAGAACAGTGCGCTAAATAATATAACATAAATCAACGAATCTTCAAGGAAGCTTGAGGAATTTTAATAATTGAGCTACTTGAATCATTTGAGGAATTGTTTCAGCCCTAGTGAGATGCATGTGCAATATATTATTCTCTGTTCACAAAGCATAGCTCACCGCAGTCTATGTGAACCTGTAAGCAGGACTATACCTTTTAGAAGTTTGCATTGTGTGTGCACAAGTACAGCAAGCGGTGGGGCTTTTATTTTTACATGCCTGTTGAGAAATGCTACCATACATGCATACATACATGCATAGCTAGCCTAAGTGACATCCCATTCCCAATTCATAGTACACCCTTTAGTCAATGTTCCTCAACTGTCAATATTTTGTATGGCCACCATTATTTATCAAAAATGGAGTTCATTCACCAAAGCTTCACCGGTTGCTATTGGAATGCTTTAACACTCTTCTATGATGACATCACAAAGTTAGGGGCCATTCAAGACTTTGCGCTTTTCCACCTTCCACTGGAGGATGCCCCAAACATGATCTATTGGGTTTAGGTCTGGAGACATGCTTGCCCAGTCCATCACCTTTACCTGCAGCCTCTTCAATAAACCAGTGGTCATCTTAGAGGTGTGTTTGGGGTCATTATCCTGCTGGAACATTGCTCTGTAACCCAATTTCCAGAGGAAAGGGATCAGACTCTGTTTCTGTATTTCACAGTACAGATCGGAGTACATGACAACACCTGTTGCACTCATGCAGCCCCAGACCATGGCATTCCCACCAACATGCTTGACTGTAGGCATCACACACTTATTTTTGTACTCCTCACCTGACAGCTGCTACATGTGGTTGAGACCATCTGAACCAAAAGAATTAATCTTGGTCTCATCAGACCACAGGACCTGATGAGACCAGAAATCCATGTCCTTTGATGACTTTTCATCAGAAAACTGTTTGCAGACTTTGTTGTGTGCAGACTTTCAGAAGAGGCTTCTTTCTGGAGTGACAGCCATGCAGACCAAGTTGATGAAGTGTGTGGTGTACGGTCTGAGCACTGCTGTCCCACCTGTAGCTCTCTCTGTAGCAATGCTGACAGCACTCCTGTGGTTGTCTTTCAGAAATAGCATTTTGATGTGACATTGAGCATGGGCACTCAGCTTCTTTGGACAAACAATGCAACCAAAAAAAAATAAAATTCCCTTCTCACCCACCGCGGGTGGTTCTTATCCTCTGAGCTCGGGTCCTCTACCAGAGGCCTGGGAGTTTGAGGGTCCTGCAGTATCTTGGCTGTGCCAAGGACTGCACATTTCTGGACTGAGATGTCTGATGTTGTTCCTGGGATCTGTTGTAGCCATTGATCCAGTTTGGGGGTTACTGCCCCGAGGGCCCCGATGACCACAGGCACCACTGTGGTCTTCACCTTCCAGGCCCTCTCCAGTTCTTCCCTGAGGCCCTGGTATTTCTCCAGTTTCTCGTGCTCCTTTTTCCTGATGTTGCAATCACTTGGTATTGCTACATCTACCACAACGGCTTTCCTCTGATGTTTATCCACTACGACAATGTCTGGTTGGTTCGCCATTACCATTTTGTCTGTGTGGATCTGGAAGTCCCACAGGATCTTAGCTCTGGTGTTCTCCACCACCTTTGGGGTGTTTCCACTTTGATCTCGGGGTTTCCAGTCCATATTCTGCACAGATGTTTCTGTACACTATGCCTGCCACTTGGTTATGTCATTCCATGTACGCTTTCCCTGCCAGTATCTTGCACCCTGCTGTGATGTGCTGGACTGTCTCAGGGCCTCCTTGCACAACCTACACCTTGGTCTTGTCTGGTGGTAGATCTGGGCCTCTATTGCTCTGGTGTTTAGGGCCTGTTCCTGGGCCAGGATGAGGGCCTCTGTGCTGTCCTTGAGTCCAGCTTTTTCCAGCCATTGGTAGGATTTACTGATATCAGCCACTTGGGTTATTTGCTGGTGGTACATCCCATGTAGGGGCTTGTCCTCCCATGATGGTATCTCTGGCACCTCAACCTCCGTTCCCTGTTGTCTGAGACATTCACTGAGCACATTGTCTGTTGAGGCTTTGTCCCTGATGTATTTATGGATCTTAGTTGTTTCGTCCTGGATAGTGGTTCTCACACTCACTAGTCCTCTGCCTCCTTCCTTGCGGCTCGTGTACAGTCTCAGGGTGCTGGATTTGGGATGGAACCCTCCATGCATGGTTAGTAGCTTTCTAGTCTTAATATCTGTGGCTTTTATCTCCTCCTTTGGCCAGCTAATTATTCCAGCAGGGTATCTGATTACTGGCAGGGCATAGCTGTTTATCGCACGGATTTTGTTCTTGCCATTGAGCTGGCTTCTCAGGACTTGCCTTATTCGTTGGAGGTATTTAGCTGTGGCTCCTTTCCTTGTGGCCTCATCGAGGTTGCCATTTGCTTGTGGTATACCTAGGTACTTGTAACTGTCCTCTATGTCTGCTATTGTTCCTTGAGGGAGTGAGACTCCTTCTGTGCGGATGACCTTCCCCCTCTTTGTGATCAGCCGACCACACTTCTCTAGTCCGAATGACATCCCAATGTCAGTGCTGTAGATCCTGGGTTAGGCTTAGTATCTCTCATGGTATGAGGTAGGCAGTAGCTTGAAGGGTCTTGCCTAAGGACCCAGACTGGATTTGAACCCCGCCCTCTCGGGTGATATACTGATGCCTTATGTATTGAGCTATATATATATATATATATATATATATATATATATTTCCTAAGCTGGGATTCAAACCTATGACTACTGCCTCCATATCTGGGTTGTGCTTCTCCTTATGTCCCCACAGCACTTCTGAAATTGTTTCTTCACTTTTTCTTTCAGATTTTGTACTGTCACTAGATAGCCGCAGTTTAAAGATTTTAAATGTATATTTCTGCATCTATTGTTGAAGATAAGTTAATTTTAAAAAAAGATGTTGGCGTTAAATAATTTCAATGATAAAGCTGTGTTTTTTGTTTTAGAACCCCAGTGGGATGAAGTTTCCCAGAAGTGAACCATCAACACTTCAACTTTGTGCATAGGAACATGAATTTGTGTGACTATCAAGCAAAGGAACCGTTACCTGTTACTTATATGTGAAGATAAAATATTGGATTAGTAGAAACAGCACATTTTGTGCCTGCTCGTTTTGCATTATTGCTATCCCGTTAGACAGAGTGATTTTAGAGATGCACATTAGGTTGTCTGAATCTAAATCTAAATCAATAAATATTTAGATTTTGGGTTAGGTAAGCTTATTATAGAAGCCTATAATAGAAAACTTATAGGCTTCTATTGTCTCCTCTTTTCATTCCTCTCAAGAATTTTTCAACTGTATGTTGAAAAATTAGCATATTTCATACTTAGCAATCTATGGTTACCATAAAAATCTATGGTTACTCCTGAGAGCCATAGATTGAAATTAAATGGTTTGTAGTAATCTGACAGATTTATTTCAATAAAACAAGATAAAAACAAACATCAGATAACTATTTCAATGATGAACTAAACAATTCTTCAAATAAAATAGAGTTCTTTTGGAAAAATATATTGAAATAAGTAAAACAAAAGAAAGAAATATGAAATAAAAAAAATACCAAGGGAATAAATGTCTTCCAATCAGCTTTATTTCTTTGAGTTCTTGTTCTAAAAAAGCTATTTTCTTGTTCTCTTTTTTCCTTTTTTGTTCTCTGGTACTTGTATGAATATATATTTTTTTCAAAACAGGGCTATTGGGGAAGAAAAATATATACCTAACATTTAAATGACAAAAACTTTATTTTCTTCCTAATTATCCTTGTATTAGAGCGTAACCTCATGCCCACAAAAGGGTTTAGCTGGCAGCTTCTGACTTTACATCCATTAAACTGATCTAGTAGAGTATTTGCTACAGGCAGGACTTCTGGCAATATGGTCCTGTGTGACATTGATCTGACATTCATCAGAACATAAATCATGTTCATTAGGCGGTTTCTTTCAATAACCATATTTTAATTTCATTTGTCTTTTGTTTTTCACAATATCAGGTTTTTTTTCTGACATTCATCAACTCCTCCCTCACTAGTTATAAAAAACAAAAGATCAGACTGATAGGAAATTATAATTATAGTAATTATTACATACTAAAAATAAATGTTTATAAAGCACGTTATATACATCCTGATGAGTCTCATTTGTCAGATTAAAAATACCTTTTGAAAATAGAAGCATATTTTATACTTACCTTTAAGCATGTATAAAATGTGCTTTCCTTTAAGCCAACATTTCTGTTTTTACATTTTTTAATTCTTTTTTCTTGGTTCAGTGTAATATTGTCATTTTAAGTGTCATGTTTTTATTAGCTGTAAGTGGGAAATCAACAGAAATAAAGACTTTCAAACATCTGTGTGCAATTAATCCATGTAACGTTAATCCATGTGTTTCTCTCAGTGATAAAGTTCGTAATATAAATTTCCAATAATAATAATCAGAGCGACCATAGGATTGGAGTATTAATGCTAATGTCTATCTATAGGCATGTCTATCAGACAATGATAAACATATCCATTCTCGTATTGGTTCAGTACGGGATGCCATTTAGCAGCCAAATAAGGGACTATTCCATATTTTCAGTTGGAGCAGAGACCCAGATTAATTGCCTCCACTTTAATGAGTTTATTCTCAGTTGATTCTCTGTATATTTCTGAAGGGTTTTTTTGGCTTCTAAACGGCGTGTTTGATAACAATAATTAAAACTTTTCAATGTTTGACATTGAAAATTCTTTTTCCATCAGGCTATAGTTGGTGATATGTTGTTTGCAGCTGATCATTTATGTGGTTAAGACAAACAATGTTTTTAATTCAACTTCTAAGTTATGTGAAACTTTTGTTAAAATCATTTGAAGGCTCAGAATCAACCCGGTTCTGGTCCACATTCTCAGGGCAGAAAAACTCACCTGGTGTAAATAAAATATTTAGCTATTGGAGTTACGCTTAATATAAATTAATTTAATTTAAAAAAAAGCCTGACCCGCCAATTTTGATTTCGGTTGATACCAATTTTTTTTTGTCTGAAATGTTGCTAAATATAGCAAGAAAGTCACTGAGTTGGCAACAGTGCTGTGAATATTTTTAACTGCAAACATGACCTGGTGGGGCAGTCTGTCTGTCAAATTTCTCACTGCAAAGCAGAAAACGACAGAGACTGATTTTTTTAACCTTTGCTTATAAAGGTAAGATCAGATTCTTCACATCTATCCAAAATTAAGAAAATGGGCACCCAGAAATGGACTGGCCAATAAAACGGTTGACCGATAAATGGATCCTATATCAAAACCAAATTTTGCTAAGGAGGCTTAGGTGGGCCCTGGCTATCAGCCAGCTTCCATCCTATTATATCAACAAAGAAAAATTAAATACAATGTGTTGAAAACCTGTGTTTAAATGACAAAAGTTGGAAAAAGACAGATTCTCTTTGAGATAAAAAAAAAACAACACAAATCGTTTAAGAGGAACTCCACAACAGAGTTTATTTATTTATTTTACAATTTCGTTAGCTGCCGATTAAACTGAAAGTTATAACCATGACATGATTATATGACTTGTTTTACATGGAGTTAAATTTGTTTCACAATCATTCAATAATAATAAAAAATAATAATAAAAAATCATGTCAAATAAAAAAAGAGTTGTGATCAAAACTTTTGGATTAAAAAAAAACATAAAAAAATATCTCAATCAAATTTTAAGATTTTTTTTAAAACAAACAAAAAGATTGCCTTAAAAGCTTTTTCTTTATTTTATTTTATTTTTTTACCTGAATGAATCACACATTTTTGTTTGAAACTGGGAAACATTTGACTTTTTCTTCTTTTGTGTTCCCTCGCAAAAGGTTTTGCATCCCCGCAATACTGGGGATGCAGTGCCTTTGCATTGACGAGGATAAAAAGGCACTGCAAACCTTTCCGTAACTAGGAAAGAAATAAAAATAAATCCTAATTTGAACTATTTCTGACTTATTATGGGGTAATAAGTCATCTTGACAGTTTTGATTGTGTCTCTGTTTGTAGTCTGAATGGTTTAAAGGGCCATTTTCATGTTTAGTTCCATCTCAACCTTAACAGACAAAAACATGCAGTGAATAAATCGATTTTAATGAGTTTTTTGCACCAAAGACTTCATAATAATAACACATTTTTTATTATAAGACACAGCAAACTAATGGTGGTATTTATTTTCTGCATGTTTAAGATGGAACAGCACTGAAAAGCAGCTCGTCAAACCATTCAAACTGCGAACACAACAGAGACACAATTAAAACTGTCAGAAGACTTTCCTACGATAATAACTCAGAAATAGTCCAAATTAGAATGTTTGTTTATTTCTTTTCTATTTACGGAACGCTTCTGTTTATATCTTAGGCTTGTGGCGCTTTTCTATCGTAAAGAAAAAGATATAAAACTTCAGATATTTCACAAAGAGGTATTAACATTCATGGAAAAACCTCACATAAAATAGAAAGTACGGCAGCCACCGTAAGAAAGGCTGACAGTATTCAGTTATGCCACATAAACTGATCAGTACAGTATTGCCAGGGAACGCAAAAGAAAAAATTCCCCATGTCCTCTGGGGGTTTCCGTACAGGCAGCCGAGAAGGACCTCTCTTAAGATAAATTATCTCATAAAACACCATATATTTTCTTTTCCTTAAAGACGTAGAGCTAATTAAATGACATAAAAAAAATAACTTAACCCTAATCCTAATCAATTATGGAAGGAACAAAAGAAATGAAAAACATGATCAACTATAATAAGTTAAGCACTAGAGGCAGTTAGCAGGGATGAAAAGATGCGAGCAAATGTAAAAGTACACCAAAAGCTACAGAATTTGTTAAAAACTGTGATAATACTAAAAAAACTAAAAGAGAGAAGTTCAAATATATGCTGAGAGTGAAAATTGACAATGGTCCGTCCCTGGAAGGAGCTCGTTGGACTGGTGGTTGCTGATTGGAGGACACGGATTTGTTATGTTCCGGGGTCCTTAATTTCTTTGTGGAGTTTTTGTGCGTGCACTCGCTTTTCTCCACCACTAGATGGCACCAAATCCATTCCGTCGGTGGGCATGTATGATGTCACCTGCACACCTGATGAGAGTTTAGCTCGTCAGCGGAAGGTTCAAGAGGAGCTGACTGCCTGTCCTTCGGCGCCTGAGTGTTAGCCAGTAACGGTACCTCTGAGCCCCTACAGCTTGTCTCTGGTGTTATTTGCTGGGCTGCTCCTAGTGATTGTTTCCTTGTTGCTTCTCCTACCTTCAGGTGATCCCTCCTCACACCCTGGTTCCACTCTATGCTGATCCTTCCTGGCTTTTTGATCAAGCCTTTCCTGGTAACGCCGTGGAACGTACCCACTGGTTGCCCGAGTTCCCAGACTCACCTTCTCCGTGTGACAACAAGTTCCTCCAGGATTTCCACGGCTGGCAGTCGCACCGCTCCTCTGAACCCACTGATCCTGAGCCTACCTTTCCGCCCTCTGACATGCTTCCCGTTGCCTCCTGGGTTCCTGCTGACATACACAACGACCACCTGGAACCACTCCGTAGTGACGGAGAGACTGAGACCCCGGACATTGCAGTTACGCCCTCACATCTCGAACCTACCGTCCACAAGTAAGATCTGTCCATTTCACTCACTATGTTGTCATTTCCCACGACCCTGAACTCACCACCGTACTCTGCTTCTCTAGTGAGCCGATTGTTCCCTGAACCTGCCTCCCTCCCTGGACCTGACCTGAGCCTCCATAACCAAACCAGCAGTGTTCCAATAAACTTATTTATTTCATGTTCATCTCCTGTGTTGTGTTCTGCATGTGGGCTTGAATACACACCCATCATGATAGAATTTTTGAAAGTGGAGGCGCTTAAACGTTATTTTGGCGAATACTAAGTTGATTTCTAAGGTGGTTTTTGGCATAATCTGGACTGTGAGTGGATCAAGATGGCTAGTTCTAGTGGGGGTGTTCAGAAGATGAAAATATGGACACAGGATGGTCTATGGCCAAGTGATCATCGCGTCAGAAGAACAGGCTCAAGGATGTCTGACAAGGATGGAACGCTCCCCGGATCAATCAATCAATCAATCAATCAAATTTTATTTGTATAGCACATTTCAGCTACAAGGCATTTCAAAGTGCTTTACATCATAAACACAAAACACAAAGGCATGCAACATAGAATAAAATACCAAGTTTTTTTTTTTTTTCCCTCTTCTTTCCCTTTCTCCCCCCTTCCCTTTGACACGGAATTTAAGCGCCTGTTAACCGCCGGACTCCGCCGTCCGTTTAACCACGGGTATTCGCCGGGCCCCGTTGCCCACAACAGGAAAAAAAAAAAAAAAAAAAAAAAATTACATACATATCCACAAAATCAAATCCATACATATTACATTTCAAATACAACTCTAAACAGGTGCGTTTTTACTTGAGATTTGAAGGAAGTCAGGGTTTCCGCTGTTTTACAGTTTTCTGGAAGTTTGTTCCAAATTTTTGGTCCATAGATGCTGAAAGCTGTTTCTCCTCTCTTGGTTCTGCTTCTGGGGATGCAGAGCAGAACCAGAACCAGAACCTGAGAGGTCTGGAAGGTTGATACAACAACAGCAGATCAGGATCAGGAGCATGATATTCCAAAACAAGCTGATAAATCGACTGGAGACGGAGCGACTGCTTCCCTCACTCCTTCCCCCCTCCCTCTCTGCTCCTCCAAGCATTCACAGGATTCAATAGATACCAATGAAGAAATGTCTTCCGGACCAGAGTTTCTTAAATTTACAGATGGAATGAATCAACAGGTTCGCCTCGGCACGTCTCTCCTTAGTACTCACGTAGCAGACCTCACTACATTTAAGCAACCTGCCCCTGACTTCCCAGAGGATCCATCACTCTGCGTTTCTGAGGTCTGAGGCCGGGGACCAGATATTATCTTTACACCCGTCTCCATCCAGAATGTGTCTGGCCCCCGGGTTCTGCAGAACAGGATCACTACAATTTTTTTTTTGCAAAAACAGAAATATGAAATACAGCGGTCCTAATTCAAACCTCAAACTGATGAACTATCAGCCACCAAGTCACTTAAACTGGATCTTTTAAATACCAGATCACTCTATGCTAAAGCTCTATTAATTAATGATTTCATCACTGAGTATAATTGATGTTTCTGACAGAAACATGGTTGAATGACGATAATGACCAAATTGTACTCATTGAATCAGCGCCTCCTAACTACAATTTTTTAAGTGAGAATGGAAAGCATAAAAAAGGAGGAGGCGTGGCTTCTATATTTAAAAATACCATAAACTGTAGTAAATGTCTTTGGGTCATTTCACATCTTTTGAGTATCTTGGAATTCAGGTTAAAGGCTTCAAACAACTTTGACACTAACTTTATACAAAACTCCAGCATATGTGGAAAATTTCTTTACTGACTTGAATGATCTTTTATCTCTCATATGCATTGATTATGATTGTTTAATTATTGTTGTGATTTCAGAAAATTTTGGTTTAACACAACATGTCAAACAAGCAACACACACTCAAGGACACACACTGGACCTGGTTATCAGTAAGGGTGTGAATATTTCCAATGTCTCTGTAACTGATGTCGCCCTGTCGGATCACTTTGCTGTTATCTATGAAAGTTCTTTATTCTTTGACCCACTTGGACAAACAGCTACTGTCACAAAACGTTCCTTCACAGAAAACAGCAGAAACATTTAATCAAATCTACTCTTCTTCCTCACCCTTAAGCTGTAATGATGTAGATCAGTTGGTAGATGATTTTCAGTCTAAAGTTTCATATATCATTGATTCCATTGCCCCAATTAAAGTAAAGGTTTTGACTGGTAGAAAGAAATCTCCATGGAGAAAAGCACAAATAGTTTGGTCTGCAAGAGAACTCTGTCGCAGAGCAGAACCAAAATGGAGTAAAACTCAACTTCACATTCATTGTGACATTTATAAAGAAAGACTCTGTAACTAACGTAAGTCAATTATTTTAATTTTTCTTAGACAGGAACCGAGTTCCTTCATTATTATTATTATTATTATTATTATTATTATTATTATTATTATTATTATTATTATTATTATTATTATTATTATTATTATTATTATTATCAACACTAAAACATGCAAGGGAGGCTTTCTTTGCAGATGTCATAAACAAAAACATTAACAATGCTGGAGCTTTATTTGCAACAGTTGACAGGCTCACAAACCCTCCTATTACATTACTACCTGAATTTTAATCTAATGCTGATGGAACAAGTTTTCCAGCTTCTTTTCAGAGAAAATTTTTAAAAAATCAGAGGATTAATCTGCACATCAACTCTAAAGCCAGAACCATTGCTGTACCCAAACAAAATAAATACAGAAAAAATGACCCATTTTCAACTACTTAATTATAAAACTCTAGACCAAATTATAAGTCAATGAAGTTCAAGCTCCTGCTGTCTGGATGTCCTTCCCACACATTTCTTTAAGAAAGTCCTGCCTGTTATTGCTGCTGATCTGATCCAAATAGTAACTCATCACTCACATCAGGTGTTTTCCCCCAGGCTTTGAAAACAGCAGTCATCAAACCACTGCTAAAAAAGAACAATTTGGACAAATCACTACTGCAGAATTACAGGCCGACCTCTGACCTCTGACCTCCCATTCATCAGCAAAGTTATTGAAAAAACAGTGTAAAACAATTAAATAGTTTCCTCATGATGACCAACTGCTTTGACTCTTTCCAATCTGGTTTTCGTGCTCACCACAGCACGGAGACTGGCCTAGTCAAAGTATTCAATGATATCCATATAAATACAGACTGTGGGAGAACCACAGTGCTGGTTCTGTTGGACCTCAGTGCAGCTTTTGACATATTACTGAATGGACTGGAGAGTTGGGTTGGACTCTCCGGTTCGGTGCTCGACTGGTTTGAATCCTACATAAAGAACAGGAATTTCTTTGTTTCAATGGGAAACTTCTCATCAAAGAGGTCAAAGGTCACAACCTAGGTTCAATCCTCTTATTCAATATTTATATTCTCCCTGTAGCTCAGGTTATAACAGGAAATAATATTAGCTACCATAACTATGCAGATGATACTCAGCTCTACATTACGATGTCACCAGGTGACCTTTGACCCCATCCAATCACTGAATAAATGCTTAGAAAGGATAAATGTGTGGATGTGCCAAAACAAAACTGAAGTCATTATTTTTGGACCTAAAGAGGAACGATCTAGAGCTATAGATCTAGAGTTATAGATCTAGAGCTACAGATCTAGAGTCAATGCACAGCTTCAGTTATTACAACTAAAAACTAGAGATCAAGTCCGAAACCTGGGAGTAGTGATGGACTCAAGACCTGAACCTTGAGAGTCACATAAAGACAGTTACAAAGTCGGCCTTCTATCACCTGAAGAACATCTTCTGCAGCAGCTTCTGTCTGGCTGCTGCAGCTTCTGCCTGGCTGCTGCAGCTTCTGCCTGGCTGCTGCAGCTTCTGTCTGGCTGCTGCAGCTTCTGTCTGGCTGCTGCAGCTTCTGCCTGGCTGCTGCAGCTTCTGCCTGGCTGCTGCAGCTTCTGCCTGGCTGCTGCAGCTTCTGCCTGGCTGCTGCAGCTTCTGCCTAGTTGGCAGAAGCATCTGCCTGGCTGCTGCAGCTTCTGCCTGGTTGGCAGAAGCATCTGCCTGGCTGCTGCAGCTTCTGTCTGGCTGCTGCAGCTTCTGTCTGGCTGCTGCAGCTTCTGCCTGGCTGCGTCAGCTTCTGCCTGGCTGCTGCAACTTCTGTCTGGCTGCTGCAGCTTCTGTCTGGCTGCTGCAGCTTCTGTCTGGCTGCTGCAGCTTCTGCCTGGCTGCTTCAGCTTCTGTCTGGCTGCTGCAGCTTCTGTCTGGCTGCTGCAGCTTCTGCCTGGCTGCTTCAGCTTCTGCCTGGCTGCTGCAGCTTCTGTCTGGCTGCTTCAGCTTCTGTCTGGCTGCTGCAGCTTCTGTCTGGCTGCTGCAGCTTCTGCCTGGCTGCTTCAGCTTCTGCCTGGCTGCTGCAGCTTCTGTCTGGCTGCTTCAGCTTCTGTCTGGCTGCTTCAGCTTCTGCCTGGCTGCTTCAGCTTCTGTCTGGCTGCTTCAGCTTCTGTCTGGCTGCTTCAGCTTCTGCCTGGCTGCTTCAGCTTCTGTCTGGCTGCTGCAGCTTCTGCCTGGCTGCGTCAGCTTCTGCCTGGCTGCTGCAACTTCTGTCTGGCTGCTGCAGCTTCTGTCTGGCTGCTGCAGCTTCTGCCTGGCTGCTGCAGCTTCTGTCTGGCTGCTTCAGCTTCTGCCTGGTTGGCAGAAGCATCTGCGTGGCTGCTGCAGCTTCTGTCTGGCTGCTGCAGCTTCTGTCTGGCTGCTGCAGCATCTGTCTGGCTGCTGCAGCTTCTGCCTGGCTGCTGCAGCTTCTGCCTGGCTGCTTCAGCTTCTGCCTGGCTGCTGCAGCTTCTGTCTGGCTGCTTCAGCTTCTGCCTGGCTGCTTCAGCTTCTGTCTGGCTGCTTCAGCTTCTGTCTGGCTGCTTCAGCTTCTGCCTGGCTGCTTCAGCTTCTTCTGCCTGGCTGCTTCAGCTTCTGTCTGGCTGCTTCAGCTTCTGCCTGGCTGCTTCAGCTTCTGCCTGGCTGCTTCAGCTTCTGCCTGGCTGCTGCAGCTTCTGTCTGGCTGCTGCAGCTTCTGCCTGGCTGCTGCAGCTTCTGTCTGGCTGCTTCAGCTTCTGCCTGGTTGGCAGAAGCATCTGCGTGGCTGCTGCAGCTTCTGTCTGGCTGCTGCAGCTTCTGTCTGGCTGCTGCAGCATCTGTCTGGCTGCTGCAGCTTCTGCCTGGCTGCTGCAGCTTCTGCCTGGCTGCTGCAGCTTCTGCCTGGCTGCTGCAGCTTCTGTCTGGCTGCTGCAGCTTCTGCCTAGTTGGCAGAAGCATCTGCCTGGCTGCTGCAGCTTCTGCCTGGCTGCTGCAGCTTCTGCCTGGCTGCTTCAGCTTCTGCCTGGCTGCTGCAACTTCTGTCTGGCTGCTGCAGCTTCTGCCTGGCTGCTGCAGCTTCTATCTGGCTGCTGCAGCTTCTGTCTGGCTGCTGCAGCTTCTGCCTGGCTGCTGCAACTTCTGTCTGGCTGCTGCAGCTTCTGCCTGGCTGCTTCAGCTTCTGCCTGGCCTGCTGCTGCAACTTCTGTCTGGCTGCTGCAGCTTCTGTCTGGCTGCTGCAGCTTCTGCCTGGCTGCTGCAGCTTCTGTCTGGCTGCTTCAGCTTCTGCCTGGTTGGCAGAAGCATCTGCCTGGCTGCTGCAGCTTCTGTCTGGCTGCTGCAGCTTCTGTCTGGCTGCTGCAGCATCTGTCTGGCTGCTGCAGCTTCTGCCTGGCTGCTGCAGCTTCTGCCTGGCTGCTGCAGCTTCTGCCTGGCTGCTGCAGCTTCTGTCTGGCTGCTGCAGCTTCTGCCTAGTTGGCAGAAGCATCTGCCTGGCTGCTGCAGCTTCTGCCTGGCTGCTGCAGCTTCTGCCTGGCTGCTGCAGCTTCTGCCTGGCTGCTGCAGCTTCTGTCTGGCTGCTGCAGCTTCTGCCTGGCTGCTGCAGCTTCTATCTGGCTGCTGCAGCTTCTGCCTGGCTGCTGCAGCTTCTGTCTGGCTGCTTCAGCTTCTGTCTGGCTGCTTCAGCTTCTGCCTGGCTGCTGCAGCTTCTGCCTGGCTGCTTCAGCTTCTGCCTGGCTGCTGCAGCTTCTGTCTGGCTGCTGCAGTTCTGTCTGGCTGCAGCTGCTGCTGCTGGCTGCAGCTTCTGCCTAGTTGGCAGAAGCATCTGCCTGGCTGCTGCAGCTTCTGCCTGGCTGCTGCAGCTTCTGCCTGGCTGCTGCAGCTTCTGTCTGGCTGCTGCAGCTTCTGTCTGGCTGCTGCAGCATCTGTCTGGCTGCTGCAGCCTCACAGAACCCCACTTTGTGCGACATCAATAATCGTCCTCCCAAAACAACATCAGGAATCAAAAACAACAGACATGTCAATTCAACAAAAAGTTTTTTGAGAAGGTTCATAATTATTATAAAAAATAAGTAAATAAAATCAACTCCGCTACATAGGCACTCGGGTGGATTTGATAAGAGGTAGAGAATCAGATATTGATCTTACCTTGGTATCTCAATTTTTTGCAGATAGATGGAGCTGGAGGGTATGTAAAAAAAGTACAATAGAAAGTGATCATTATCCAATTTTTTGTTAAGGTAGGAACAAATATAGAAGAAGACCAGGTAGAAGTTGAAGGGAAATGGAAATTTGGGGAGGCAAATTGGGATAAATCTAACATAATAAATTAGATTAATATAATAAATATAGATTTGAATAAACCGATAAATGAATTAAATTTAGAAATTAGTAAAAGCACTATTAATACAGCATAAATAGTCATTCCTAGAAGTAGTGGTACTAAAAAGAAGAAGATAATTCCTTGGTGTACACTAGAGTGTTCAGTAGCAATTAAACTGAGAAATAAGGCTTTTAAAACACTTTGAAAAAATTATTTGTTTCCAAAATCTAATAATCTAATAATAGCATTTATAATTCCGGAGCTAGATATTATGAGAAATAAAAGAATAACAGATAAGTTGATAGTGTATACCAGTGAACTAATGGCTATATTAATGGCTTTAGAATGGATTGAGGAAACGAGAGAGCGAGGTTTTAATTTGCTCAGATTCAAGTAGTGCATTAATAAGTATTTTAGAACTAAATTCAGAATCAAAGCAAGATATTATATTGGATAGTATTCATTCAATTTTTAGGATGCAGCAAAAAAGAGTATTGTTGATTTAAATATTAAAATAAGCAAAAACGAGGTTAAAACTTTAGTAAAATGTATATTAAGATGAAATGGTAGAAACAGTGGGATAGAGGAAGCAATGCAAGATTTTATTATAGCTTCCAAAAAAAGTTGGGGAATTCAGGAAATGTAAGAGGAGTAAAAAAGAAGAGGATAATATATCTAGATTAAGGTTTGGACATGTAGGATTAAACAGTACTCTTAAAATAATTAATAAATGTAGAACAGGTCTTTGTAATTATTGTGGAAAATTAGAAACAATACAGCATATGTTTTTAGAATGCAGTAAGTACGTTCATGAAAGGGAGGTTTTAATTCATGATCTAAATAAGAATAAAAATAAATGAGATATTATGGATTTGCTTCAAAGATATTCTGGGGATGTAGTTTTTAATAGTATATTTAGTTTTTTAAGGAGAACAGGTATTATAGGAAGATTATAGTGGATTAACATCTTATCCATACTCCAGTCTGGAAGGTGGCGGTAATGAACCTGTAAGTTGTTTGCCAACTGCCATAAAACAAAAAGAAGAAGAAAAAGGTCCGTCCCTGCCCGTTTCTGTTTGCTGCAGCGAGGTCCTTCTCGCCTGGTCTTTCTCGCGAGTTCTTCTCGCCTGGTCTTTCTCGCGAGTTCTTCTCGTCTGGTCTTTCTCGCGAGTCCTTCTCGGTGAACTTGCTTCCTGCAGCTGCTTCTTCGTGGAACCATTGTATTAACCACAGACGTTGAGGCCAGTCGGAACAAAACAGTAGGAACACAAAATGGCCGCCTGGTTGCTGCGTTCAAGTCGACTTGGTGCACTCAAGGTAATATTTAGTTATCTGATACAAAAGCTTTTAAACTGTATTCTATGATGATGTTAGGTCATTAACGACATCATATAAGTAATTTTTTAAAGCGCATGCTTGGAAGCTGATGTTGTGACATGATGGGCGGTAGCGTTCCTAATGACCCTCAAAGTTGCAAAAAAAGAAAAATGAAATTGACAATAGATTTTTTTAAAAACTAAGATAAACACATCTTGTAACTACTTATGTGTTTTAATTTAGAACATAGCGTTATTGAGAAGTTATGACTCCTGTAATAAAGCAGAAAAAAGCACAGCCTTATCCTGAGACTAGGGCTGAACGAAATGGATTTAGGATTTATTGCGATATTTTGTTGTATTATTGTGATAGTGAATAAAGTGAGAGCTATTTCTCAATACTTTTAAGTAACTTTATTTATGGCTGTGTCCCATGACCTCAATCATTGTTGCACAAGTTGTTTTAGACATCTAGAAAAATAGACTTCAGGGATTTTGTTTATTTTCTTGGTCAAAGCAACCAATAAAAACCTCCGATAATTTTATTGAGCACAACAATCCCATGAAGAAATTTTAAAGGTGATAATCTCAATAATCAAATTTTCACAGCATCAAGTAAAATTTTCATTGTTTTAATTTGTAGAGCTTATCAGATACAGATCATAAAATGTTGCAAAAGAAAAACAGTACAGAAGTTACAAAAATCCTAAAATCTTATTGAGTTAACGTTCTCTAAATGGCTGAGTGAACTTTTTGAAAGTAATAAATTTGCAAGAAGATAGTGAGAGAAAGACTCATGTGACATGAAAAGGTGTTTTGTGGGTTAATCTTTTTGTTTTTTTGTGTAGAACACATTTCCATCATTTCCACTCAAGATTTACACACAACAAAAACATTGAATACTGAACTGAAATATTATTTTACAGTTAATTCTTTAAATTAAGGGACAACCTGTTATATTGCAGGTATTTTGACAGCTGTCAATAAGATTGGACTACAGATGATTACATGTCTTCTGTGACATCAGTACACCAACATTCATTAATTTAAAAACAGATTCCACCTCTGAGGTGCAGTATGCCCCAAAAAGCTGGAAGCACAACATCAGAAGTGGATTGTCTGGGTTGTACTCATTGTTCAATGTTTTAGTGAAGCAGAGGGCAGAAAATCCTTGATAGTCTAAGTTTTTAAAACTTGAGAAGTGACAATTTGTCCACTTTGTTAGGGTGGACATAAAACAGGTGGATTGAGGACAAAGGTTACAAACTCCTTATTTCTGAAGCTTCACAAGCACATCGAAATTCCTTAGTGGGTTTTGTTTGGAGTTCTTTTCTAGTTTAAGTGTCCACATACTGTAAAAGCATAGAACATAATAAGCACATAAAATACTCAGGCTGTCATTATCTGCACCATTTTCATGTTGTTCAGACAATAAAATATATAATTTGTGATTTTAATTTTTTTTTTTTTTTTACTTTTACTCTATTTACAGTCAGTCGTTTTGTTCACATTCAAGATTATTCCCACCCCTTCTACAAAGCATTCTATGGAATCCATATCATACACCCAATTACTGCAAAGTAATAGCACCGATGCCAGGAGTGTGTCCTCGACCTGAAAGTTTGAGGTGCACAGAGAATAAAAATATTGATGGAAATTTAGTCCCATATGGTGTGCTGCTGACTCCTGGGTTAAACACATAACCTTCCGTCTCACAAATTGTTCTCTGTGTGTCATGTAGACATTGATGGAGGCAATTGTTGAGGCCTCTACCTCATGGAGTTTCTAACAAACCTGTCTGAATCGTGTCAAATGCAATTCCTCCTAATTTGAGTCAACTGAGCTGGCTGGAACTTTATACTTTGTTCAATGTTTTTGGCTGAAAAACAATATGTAATACTTAAATTTGTTTGTACAGTATTTCTTTCCAAAACTTTCTTCTTTTTTTTTTTTTGTTCCTCCAGTTTGACAGCTGGGGCACTCTGAGACGTCAACCCCCTGGTTTGTTCTGCAGTGAAGCTAAAGAGTCGGTAAAACCAGTGAAAAATACAAAGGATCCAGACAAGAGTAAGGCCAGTTACATGTGGTGATATTATGTTTTACATCTTTCACTCTAATGCCGCGTATGTGTTCAGCACGTAAAATAAGTAGGGCACACGTCAATGTTTTTCTCTGTAAAAAAAAAAAAAAAAATCTGTAACGAGACTAAGTGTTGGAAGTGACCCAAGTAATTCACACTCAGAAAAGCTGCCTATCGAACATAATGGTAGTTTCATATTGTTATTTTTTTATTTTGACAAATTCCCTTCAAATTGTGAGGGTTTATGGGGTCTCAGTATCACACACCCTTGTTCCTAGATGGGTTGAGTGGGGTGCTGGTGCGTATCTCCAGTGGTCAACGGGAGAGAGGCGAGATCACCCTGGACAGGTTGCCAGTCCATCACAGACAAAACAATAATAACCAATTTGATCAGTTTACCCCCATGTCCTTTTGTGAGAGCGATCTGAAACATCAGGGAACATTCTACCAAACTTATACAATAAGTTCAGTAGAAGAATTTAAAGTTCTGTTTCATGTATAGAAATCGTAATGGGGAAAACCCCATTACAGATCTCTCCCTAACCTGTGGAATTGAATGTCTGCTGTAGTTCTTTTATAGTTATTTTGCCAAGGGTTGTGCAGTTTATTATTATTATTTTTTTTTTATTTAAGAACAACTTAACGAAAATGTGTTTCATGTGTTCACAAAGAGCAATACAATCTTTTACATTTCTCTGGATATTACCACTTCATAATCACTTTGTGATTATTAAATATCTGGTATCCTGCAGTTTATTAATTAAATTTTTTGCTAGTTATGGCGTTCCATTTTCCGGGTGGTGTCTTTTATGGTGTACAATCCTCGACTCCAACTCACGTCAGAAAGAAATGGGATATGTTCGACCCTTCTGCTCCTTTTGTCCTTTTTGGTTGGGTTGTTCTCTTCTACAAGCATCCAGTTTCTTCTTATATCCCTCCTGTGTTTCATTCATTGATTGCTCCTTCTCTGTCCTTCCCGACTTGGCCCACATCACACTCTTAATCTTGTCAACCCAGGTTATAGATAGTTGGATGACGGTGACTTTGAAGCCTCAACTCACCATGTCTTTTATTGCTACAGATGTGTAGTTGCAGAGACGTGTGTTGTTCTCGTAAAATACAATCAACTTGGCTGGGAATGGGGTCTGGAATTCGAGCTTCGTTTCTCAGAGGACCAGCTTCACTTCAACTTGTACTTGTCTATGTTTTAGCAGCATGTCTGGGACACAGCCATTGTCTATTACTCTTTTCCCTGCCAGCTTAAAGCCTTTCTTTTGCCAGGCTCGTTTCAGTACTTCATCTTTGAACTTGACTATTATTGAATATGAGGGAGCATCAGGTGGAAGCCTGGATCCCAGAGAGAGGTGAGCTCTTTCAATGCCCAGGTCAAATAATGTCAGAATATCTCATTTGTCTTATAGTAGGATCTCTATGAAGGCTGCCATAGAGGAAGAACTGTGCTCAGAATCTTTTACAATGCCATGGAGTCTCGATCTCCCCTCGAACTCAATTAGTTCAGCTTCAAGCTCATCCTGTGATTTACTTAGCTTCACAGCTGGCTCTACAATCTGCTAGATCCGTCCAAAATACGTCCAGTCTCCCGCTTGGTTTTTTTCCTCTTTAGCTTCTCGGAAGCCCTCTGCATTTTCACAATGTGATTCTCTTAGTTCTTGGAGAACAGTTTGTAAATTAGCTGTCTCGTCAGCTATATCGTTAGCTGCCAGTAACGCTTCCAAGTCCGAGAGGCTAGTCATGCATTCTTCATTCATTTTTTCTTCTTGTAAAATCAACTGTTGAGACAGTAGAGCTTATTTGTATTTGGACTTAGGCATTGTGACTCACTCATTAGTGTATTTTATGTCCTGCATAGAAAAAGGAAACTTTTAGAATTTGTCAAGGAGCTACTTTGCTGAGCTTTTAGCATCTCATTTGCTCATCCGGAGGTCCTGGGTTGTACAGTTTTAAACATTGTTTTAGTTGATTACAGCTTATGATTAATTCCTATATCACAATGTTAAGAAAACTTGTGATCATGATGTTGTGTATCATTAACCCACATTTTCCTTAGATTTTTTTTTTATTTCTGTAGCATTTTTCTGTTTTCTTATGTGCAAGTAACTATAGTCTGTCACTTTATATTGAAATGAATTTTAATGGTCTGTGTGTATGGAGATTAATTTTAAATGGGCTATGCATCACTTGCATCATTGTTTTTTTAAATCTGAAATTATCATTTTAATTTGTATTTTGTATATAAATGTACTCCTTACTTTTTAGTAACTCATAGTGATTTTATTTCATTTACTTTTCAGTGCATGTGTTTTGGAAAACATTATACATACCATATTTTTAGCTCTCTGTAAGATAAGCCAGAAGTAAGCTAAATATGTATTCCGTGGTCTTTCTGTGGTGAATTTCAGTAAAGTTTGTTTGCAAAGTGTGAGATCAAGATTTTGGAAAATAGTTTTAGAAAAATGTTCTGTTTAGTAACATTTGCTAGCATTGACCTATTTGTGTACAATTTATTTTCTTCCTCAGCAGGTGAAGATGAGAGGGCAGCTATGTGGACTTACAAGACTACTGTGGCCTTTCCAGTTAAATTGTTGGAACCTGGAGTTTTGCCAAACTTTCTAGGTGTAACTAAAGAGCCAGTCCGCTTCACTGCCACATCAGAAAAAACTGCAGCATCTGTTACAGCTTCCACTAAATCTGCTGGAGAAAAATCACCGACTGTCACTGCTTCATCTGATCTGTATCAAAGCCAAGAAGAAGTTTCTCAGATACTTGCTCATGATACTTTACCGGTATATGTACCAGCAGAAGAAGCTTCAGTTGAGGCACTTTGTAAAGGCTCAGTGCCAGAAGACATTCCTTCCCTTGCTGTGACCATAGATGATGTTGTAAAACCAACTACGGTTTCTTCTAAGCTTGGGAATTCAGCAGCTGAAGAACTGTCTTCCTCATCATCCAGTGAATCTGATTCAGACTCAGACTCAGACTCAGAGTCCTTTCCTGAAGATGAGAATTTAGAAACCCAAACCAGAAGCTTTTCTCTGGAATTGCAACTACCAAGTCATCAAGAACAGAGAGAAATGAAAGAGTTTACAGTTAGCGGAGTGACAAAGGGCCTACCTAATGCAGAGGAAGCAGAAGATCAATCTGTAGTAGAGGCCTCCAAAGATAATTTGCAAGTCTTTGATATCCTTACTGCTACAAAGAGTGCAGCTGAGCTTACCAGTTCTGCTTTTTCAACCCATACTGCTCCTACTGATACCCTGTGTGAAGCTCCAGCTGTACTTGTGGAGCAACATGAAGCTCCAGAAAAAGCCCAGTCAAATTCTCCTTTAAAAGCAGCAGATGTGCTTATGGAACTTGAAGATGGCTTTGTGGATGCTGGTGAAGAATCATGGGAAAAAGCTTCTACTATTGGGCCTGTACAGTCAAAAACTGTCTCTGCTGAAGTAGTGGCTGATCATCCAGCTGAAGTTGGCACCTCTGTTGAGACGGAGGACTCTGCCCGGGCGCTCGTGGAAGCTTCTGGAGAGGAGCTGTATGAGGAGACCTCTGCTGAACAGCCTGAGGGTATACAATACACCCGCCTTGCCCCTCACTCCAAACCTTTTAATGCTGCAGATAGGCTTTGTATTTCTTCCTGTCCCTAAGAATAAGGTCTTTTGGCAGGTTCCCTCACATTCTCTTTCACTCATATTACTGTTAAACTTTTATGACTTTAACATCTAACCTTCAAACTTATTCCTGGCATCCAGCTAATTTGAGGGAAACATCTGAGGATACTTTTCCTTGACTTTATGGTTCATTCCTTCTTCTGGTTTGATTTAATTATGTATGTACAATGGATACACAAAGTAATCAGACTTCTTTAAAATTTTCACTTTTTGATCACAGCCATTTTCTAAAATCAAACAAGTTCATATCATTTCTCATGAATGTACACTCAGCATACAATTTTGACAGAAAACCCCCCTGAAATGTAGACATTTTTGAAAATTTATTGAAGGACAAAAACTGGAATATCACATGATCATAAGTATTCAGACTGTGGTGTGACGGGTCGCAGCAAAGTGGCATATAGCCTGAATACCTTTTGTATCCACTCTGCATGGAAATATATACACTCTTACTGCCAAAAGCATTTGCTCACCCATCCAAATGATCAGAATCCAATGTTCCAATCACTTCCATGGCCACAGGTGTATAAAATGAAGAACTTAGGCATACAGGCTGTTTTTATAAATATTTGTGAAAGAATGGCTCACTCTCAGGAGTTCAGTGAATTCCAGTGTGGGACTGTGGTTAGAGGGCACCCGTGCAACAAATCCAGTTCTGAAATTTCCTCAGTCTTAAATATTCCACATTCCTCTGTATTATAAGAAAATGGAAGTGTTTGGGAATGACAGCAACTCAGCCATGAAGTGGTAGGCCACATAAAATGACGGAGCAGGGTAAGGAGACGCTGAAGCGCAGAATGCCAAGAGGTCAGCAACTTTCTACAGAGTCAATCTCCAAACTTCACGTGGCCTTTAGAGTAGCTCAAGAACAGAAAGCTTCATGGAATGGGTTTCCATGATGAAATAGCTGCATCCAAGCCGTACATCACCTAGTGCAATGCAAAGCCTTGGATGCAGTGGTGTAAAGCACACCACCACTGGACTGTAGAGCGGTGGACATGCGTCCTGTGGGGTGATGAATCGTTCTTCCCCATCTGGTAATCTGATGGACGAGTTTGGATTTGGCGGTTACCTTGTCTGACTGCATTGTGCCAAGTGTAAAGTTTGGTGGAGGGTTGTTTGTCAGGAGCTGGGCCTGGCCCCTTTGTGCCAATGAAAGGAACTCTGAATGCTTTAGCATACCAAGACATTTTGGACAATTCCATGCTCCCAACTTTGTGGCAACAGTTTGGAGCTGGCCCCTTCCTCTTCCAAGATGACTTTGCACCAATGAACAAAACACACAGTTCATATAGACATGGATGGCAGAGACTGGTGAGGCTGAACTTGACTGGTTGGCACAGAGTCCTGACCCAACAGATCACCTTTGGAATGAATTAGAGCAGAGTCTAAGAGCCAGACCTTCTTGTCCAACATCAGTATGTGACCTCACAAATGCGTTTCTGGAAGAATGGTCAAAAATCCACATAAACACACTCCTAAACCTTGAGGACAATAAAGGAAGAGCTAAAGCTGTTCAGGCTGCAAAGGGAGGACCAGCATCATATTGAACCCTATGGATTAGGAATGGGATCTCACTTAAGCTCATATGTGAATTAAGGCATGTGAGCAAATACTTTTGGCAATATAGTGCCAAATATTGCCAAAGGTTATATACACACTAATATATATGTAATCAGGTGATGTGCAACTGACTAATATTTCAATTGCTCTTGAATTTTTTTCTCCTTTGGTTGTGAGCTTGACATTTTCATTGCCAGCAGTTTTCCAGTGATATTTAGATGTAAATGTATATGACTAAATATGTGCTGATTTTTCAGTTGCCCCGCCCCCACCCCGCACCCCCATTTTCCTCATGTCCTAATGAGTCTTGTCAGTGGAAGTTTCTCTGTGTTGTATTTTACTTTTACAGGCTTCTATTTAATATGCCATGAACAGCCTTGAGGTCTTTCCCACAAATGTGTCTTCATACAAGCCTTGTTATTTTGGGAAATGTGATATTATAAGCTTCTTTATCAGAGCATGTGAATATGTAACTGCAGCCTCCAAAAGTCCTCGTAGTCCATTTCTTGATAGCTTCCTGCTATTGATGAATGCCTGCCAACAGTTTGATTTTAGGGGAAGAGAAAAAATGCTTCCAAGATAATTGACCTGGTTTGTGTTTCATGTGTGAAATGCAGCAAGATGCATCTCCGTCATGAGGTTCTCATTTTCTTCTGCAGAGTCAGCAGCAGTACCTCCAGAGCCTGAGAAATCTTTTGACAACAGCACTTACAAAAACTACCAGCACCACAGCTACACCAGCTACACATTTGCAGACCTGGATGTAGAGATGGCCAAGTATCGTCTTCCTCAGCCCTCGTCCGGAAAACTGTCACCCAGACACTAGGGAGTAGGTGGTGTGCACAGTGGTGGTGGTTATGTTGCTAAATCGTTTGTTAAAATGTGATATGATTAAAGAAGTGTAAGAAATTAAGTGTTTTTGTCTGATGCAATGGCTCCTTTCTTTAGTGCCATGTAAAAAGAGAACTTGCTTATGATACCCTGCTGGTATTTCTACCAGCTGAAGAAGCTTCGGTTGAGGCATGTGGTAATTAAAATGTGATTTTTTTTTTCATTTTTTTTTTCAAACTTTTTTGTAGGCTACTTCTAAGCCTTGAGGGGTCGTGAAAATAGAGCAGAATGAGCACATGGTGTATATTTCTATTGTAATGATTATTGTTTTAAACCAGTTGTCCTGATTAGAAATGAATCATACGAATGTTAGCTCATTTTTATGAGCTAACATACTTATGTTACGTATCTTAACTGAAATGTAAATGTTGAAATCAAAGAAATCCTTATTCAAATGAGCAAAAAATCGAACTAAAAACATCTACCGACGACGCCAAGCGTCAGGACGTCATTTCTCCGCCCGCCTCATACATATACATGAGCATAGCGCAACAACGTGCCCTTGCGTGATGACGCAACACGACAACTGCGGGTCCCGATTGCTGCAACCGCTTGTCAGTGTGACGAAGATTGGCACTCAGGTAAGCTGTCACTCAAAATCCCTCTTTTCCGTCCCTATCAATCAAACAATCTGGGCCGCACGCTAAAATGCCCCGGGGCAAAGAGCGTGAACCTGGGCAAAACAGCCGAGACTGTTTTGAAATGAAGTCGAAGCGATAAAGCTATTGTGATAACTTCTATCTATCTATAGGTCTCTATATTTTTTATATAAATATGTATATAAGGGAGGGGGTCAAGAAAAACCTCTGCGTTTTCGGGGCAGAGGAGAGGAGGATTGTGCTGAAGTAAAGGAAAGTTGTAGATTAGGCCCGGCAGTGTTGGCGCAGAGGGGAGGGGAGAAGAGACAAGGAGACGGCAGCTGTCCCTGCATGATTGATTGACTGATGGGAAGGATTTGAGCTCAAAGCAAGCTGCCGTCATGTGCTGCTAACGTTTTCCTTCTTCTAATCTATTTTCAGTAGAAAACTAACAAGCACTTATTGTTTTTTCGACCAAAACCAAAATGAAACGTTTCATATCCGTTGGTCTTGCTGCATATCAATCTGCTGCGGTCTTATTTTCCGTAGCCGCTTAGTTACGTTAGTTTTATTTTTGCGATATATTTCTACACTTATTTAATAATTAGATCTTCGTCTTAATGTGATACTGTCGACGATTGTTGGCTATTGCCGTCCAAGACTAGCAACTAGCTCACTATATTTAGCATTAGCTGGATGTTTTGCATCAGACTTGTATCGCAAGCTAACGCTAACGTGGTGCTATCGTTACAGCACAGCTAAGAAAGCGACTTCATTCAAACTTTGCAGCTTATAATTTTAAACATTTGCATCCACGTGTGAAAGTAGTGTGTTAAAATTGTCCCAAATAATGAAATGTATTGTGTACAAAATGTCTGTCGCTAACATCGGGTAAAAGCTAATTCATGGTGGGTGTGTTAAACACGGTTGCACGCCAACTCTACATAACTATGTTATTAACTGAATTATTAAAGGTGTACAGAAATAAAGTGATGAATGCTGTACCTAGACCCTGTCTCACTTCCTTTCTTCTTGTAATGACTCTTCCACGTTCCGTTTTGTTCTTGGAATCAGGAGATTTTATTGAACTTTTAGCTGTCGATATGGTTAATACTGTATCGCAGCAATGTTAAAGGGGTTTGTATGTGGAAAATATATTTTATTACTAAGTTTTAGTCTTTTTCCAGATATTTATCCAGCCTGTTTGGTTGAATTTCTAGAATTTTGTCTTCATTGTGGCAGTGGTTTAACTGAACTTGTGTATTGTGTAGGTTGGCCATCTGTCCCTGGTTTCTATAATGCCCCAGTGCTGGCAGTGAGTGATGGCAGCCCAGGCGGTTTCTATAGACAAATACCCAAAGGGGGAGCAGCAGGTGGGTGCAAGAGAGACCTGAGTTTGAATACATGTATGTAAAACCTCTGTTAATATTGAACCAATTTGCAATGTTCTAAACTTTAATTTTATAAGGTAGCTCCACACCATTTGGATATGTGTGGACACCAACATAACCAGGAGCAGTTGTGTTGCACAGTTGTGTTGCACAGTTGTGTTGCACAGTTCAAACCAAGCACAGTTTATATTTTTTTCCCTCTTTTGTAAACATTCATGTTGTCAGCTCTTGATGACACAATAAACATTAATTTCATTCAGAAGTGGGACAAAGTGTTTGCCCTCTCAAAAGAACCCCACAACATCATCCAAAACGCTGCAGACTTCATTTGCCTAGGTTAAGGTCAAAGGTCATGCTTCCACCATAAGAAAGAGACTGAGAAAATATGGCCTGTATGGCAGAGTTTCAAGATGAAAACCTTTGCTGAGTAAGAAGAACATTGAGGTTCTTTTCAATTTTTCAAGAACACTTGTTGGGCCGAAGAGCACTATCCTAACCTCAACATGGCTATCCTGTGTTCAAGTTCTGTCCTTGGTTCTTTTGCAGCATGTCTTTTCCCATTCTCTAGGCAGTTTTCCTGTTAGATTACGGTCAAATAAAGACTGCTAGTGGCAAGAAAGAAAAGAAAAATAAAGGAAACCATCTGATTCCTAAGCATAGAAAGATGAGTCAAAATGTAACTGTTTGGAATGTCTCCTACCACGACAGCTAGCATAAAAGTAACTCTGCATTTCGGAAAAAAAACTTTATGCCAAAAAATGCAGTGGTGGTAGAGTGACGATCAGGGGCTATTTTGCTACTTTAGGACCTGAGAGATTTGCTGTGATAACTGGAACCATGAATTCTGTTGTCTACCTTAAAATCGTGAAGGAGAACATCCAGCCATTGTTTTATGACTTTATAATGAAACAAACTTGGGTTCTGCAGCAGAACAATGATCCAAAAGACACCGGCAAGTCCACCTCTGAATGGCCAAAGAAAAACAAATTGAAGACTTTGCAGAGGCCCAGTCAAAGTCCTGATCTGAATCCTGTGATGCTGTGGCATGAGCTTCGAAAAGACAGTTCTTGTTCGAAAACCATTCAATGTGGCGGAATTACAGCAATTCCGCAAAGATGAGTGCCTTGGAAAACTATGCAAACTCTTTGCTAGTTTTCTAACAAACTTTAAGATTATTGAGATTGCTGTTAAAATGTGCATAATTGTAGAGGGAAAATGTTACATGCTTTTCAAACTTTTTAACAAACACAAATGTTAACTTGAAAGTGCATTTCCTATGAAAATGCAAGAGTGAATGCTGAATGCTTTTGGTAAAAATGGCAATAGGGTTTGAAGCCAACTGCCGAAGACTTGCAGAAATGTAAGAAATAGTCGATGCAGTGTGAAAAACCCAAGTAAAAGACAAAATTAGCACTATTATGCCGGATCACAGGAATATATTCTATGTAATGTAAAAAACAAAACGTAAACCTAAAATTTGAAAAGGATAGTAATGTTCCCCTATTTCTTTTGATAAAAATGGTGGGTGAATGAAATCCATACCTTTTATGGTTCCTTACCTTTCATTTGTTTGGAGGCATCGTTTAGCACTGTGACTACAAAATGTGCCACATGCAGTATGAAAAAAGCAATGTCAAGAGCTCAAATTATTCCCAGGTGTTAAAAGCTGTTAAACTGCCCAACTTCAAAATGACCACTGCCTTGTGTCCTCCATGACAGCCCTGAAACTGGATGATTGATTGCCATTAATAGGCAGGACCTAAAACATCCACTGTGAAACACAACAGACATTTTATATTGTAATTCTCAATTTTGCCACTGGATGGGGCATTTTTCCCCATGGGGTAAAAAATTAATAAAAATATGAATATTCTAAGAAGTATGAAGGTTATGAATACCAAGAGATATAGCCGGCATTAGGAGATCAAGCTGAATAGTATAAAGTTGAATGGTGGAAATGGCACAAAGAATGCAGGAGAATAAGTGCAATGAAATTTACAGAGCAACTAGAAAGTGGAATGCATAGTGCATTCATACTATGAATATATAACAAGCAAAGAGCAGTCCACTGACTTTATACAACCACTCTTTGCTACAGTTACAAGTCTTGACTGATTTTTCAAGTTTTTTAAATTTCATTTGAATTGTTTTTCTAGAAGATGAATAAGATCACCTCAGATTGGATGTAGAGCATCTGTAAACATAATTTTCTTAAGTCTTGTTTAAAAAATTCTGTTTTGGTCTCAACAATTTTAGTGGAAGAGCGGGTTTTGTGTTTGAGGTAGTTGTTCTGCTGAATGGGGAATCTCACATAAAATCCCATTAAGTTCACTGAAGTGAGACTGTCTGGGGAAACGGGTCAAAAGTTTAAAGTGTATGAATACTTTTGCACATAACTATCCCAAGAGGTCACATTCCGATTTTCGATTTATTTGACTTAAAACAGGGACAGTGTACCTTAGTGGAGGTGCCCCGTATCAGTTTATGCCCCAAAGTGCAAATGTCTTCCTGTGGTCCCTGGGCCACCGGATACACCGGATACACCAGATAATAGGACCCTGAAGTAGAATCTCAGTATTGTGCTTCATCTCACTTTTGACTTTCACATGATTTCAGTAACCCTAACCTGTCTCATGTTTTCTGTTCATTTCATTTTCTCTCATTTTGCTTAATTATTGCAGATTCAAAGTGTGGTAAAAGTAGACTGTGACTCTGAGTCTAAATTTGAAGGGACACTGGTTGAAGTGTCCAACCCGGTACCCTCTGAACCACAGACACCCATGGATGCTGACAAAGCATCCATATATCGGTAATAAAACCTCATTTTTATGTATTTTGTGAAAATATTGTCTCAGGCATCATCCATCTAATTTATTATGACATGTCCTTGTTATTCTCAGAGTAAATATCACTGCACCCATTTATGAAATGTTGTAAGGATTTCTGATATTGTGCTTTGTTTTCATACATGAAACCCAATGACAAGTGCTAAAGTAACTAAGTGTAGTTTAGCATTGTAACTGTTGGTCAATATTCCACAGACATCCCCTGTTTCCCTTGTTGGCCCTGCTTTTTGAGAAGTGTGAGCAGTCCACACTGAGCTCTGAATGCATCACATCAGCGAGTTTTGATGTGGACATTGAGAACTTTGTACGCTGTCAGGAAAAAGAGGGGAAGCCCTTCTTCAGTGAAGATCCCGAACTTGATAACTTGGTGAGTTTCAAACTATCAAAAACTATATTTTTGATAGTTTTGCAAAGAAATGAATGCAGAGCTCTGCAGCCTTTTCATGTTTGTAAAATTTCACAACAGGCTTGTAAACTGAGAAAGAGTTCACAGTAATATAGAACATATTTGTTTATTCCATTTTTCATCTGTCTTCTTCATATATATCAATATCTAGATATGTAGATCTATATCTATATTTAGATATATAATATATATATATATATATAGAGAGAGAGAGAGGAAGAGAGAGAGAGATAACGTGTGTATGTGTGAGGTAGCCGTTCCCCTGAGTGTTGTTTGAATAAACTCTGAGTCTGTTTTTAATTTTTTGACACAAGGAGGATATGTCACTGGTTTTACTGTAAAGATATCAATAGTTATCTTTGTGACGTTTGCAAATGCGTGACTCTGCTTACTTTCTCTTTAGCAGAGTGGCTTGTGTCTCAGCCTTTTAGGTCTCCCTCCTTTACAACACCTGGCAAGTGTTGTGTATAGTTGTTCTAATTTTCTTTTACGCTGTTATCTTTATTAAAAGTGATTGTATGAACAGTGCCCGATGAATAAAGTCTGGTTGAAGGTTCAATGGATTACCCCATCTTTGTTTCTATATTTTCAATGTTAAGATGGTGAAAGCTATTCAAGTGCTACGGATCCATTTGCTGGAGCTGGAGAAGGTGAGTGACCTGTGTAAAGACTTTTGCAGTCGCTACATCGCCTGCCTCAAGACTAAGATGAATAGTGAGACTCTTCTGAGTGGAGATCCCGGCAGCCCATACTCCCCATTGCAAGGCCAGGCACAGAACTTCTCACCCACCAAGACTCAGGTGTGCAGTGTAGGTGCACAAGCACCAATTTAGGCTTGCTGCCACTACAGCTCCACCACTTTCTTCTGTGACTCTGAGCAAAGCATATGTTTTAAAACCAGCCGTCTGAGTGGAAAACATTTTGTGTGTGAATGCTTTAATTTCCAGACGTCAAGCTCCATCTCAGGCACCCTCAGCCCCCAGGGTCAAATTGTGGTGCCAGCATCAGCCCTGCAACAAGGGAATGTTACTGTTACAGCTGTCAACCCCACCCAAGTAGTTACAGGTAAGATATTTTCTAGCTTAGTAACTAGTTAGTTTGTTCTTTGCTTGTGGAATAAAGCTGTTATTCACAACAGCTCCAGAAGTGAAATGTGCTGGTGAGGCACATTTTACTTTCTCTAAAGCTTCCCAGAAAAGGGTAACTGCAGCCACTACTACCAGCACTAATGTAGCACTGATCTTACTTCAGTGAGCTCTTGCAGCAGTAAACTCCACCCAGAGCCTTGAGGTCAACCGACCAGCCTAAAGCCAGGCGACGACCAGACGGGACTGAACCTTCCCTGGCAAACAGTTTTCTTCTGTCTTTTAAGCTCAGTCAGTCAGTCAGTCAGTCAGTCAGTCAGTTAGTTAGTTAGTTTAAGGTCCAGACTGAAAACACATCTTTTCTCCCTGGCCTTCAACATCAATTAAAAAAAGGGGAGAAAAAAGGAAAAAATGTGGATATCAGTACTTTACTGATTCCATTTTTTAGGGGTGTGGGCAGGAATCACTGCAGCTGACATGAAATATGTCTTGGTTTTTATTCATATCATTAATTTTGGGTATTTTCTGCCAATTTTATAATTTAATGGTCCTATTTTTTTTTTGCCATCTTAATATTGTTTCCTGTTATATCATATCTACCTGTGATGTCATGATTGAAGCACATTGGTAAGCTGAGATTGTTGCACATGTGCTATATAGATAATTGAAGAGCTGCATTTGGTGCTACCCAACTCTGAAGTCTTGCATAATGAAGAATTTTTTTTCAACAAAGTTTACCATGGAGGGGAAAACAACTGAGAAGACAAGAAAAATAAAAGCACAAGTGAAAAGATGACAAATAGGGAAAAAGATTCAAACGAACTGTGATTCATTTCTTCATCTTATGTAAATGTGACAAGATTTTCAGGGAATCGCAAAATATTTGTAAATTTCTGTCGGGAACTAGGTCTTAACTTTTATTTAGAATGGTCTTTAAAAGTCTTTAAATTCAGAAGTTGGTGAAACCTGCAGGAACCCTATAAATTCATGAAGGAAACATACCTAACGCTTATTCATTATTACTCAGTGCTGAGTCAATTTGAGCTGTTTTCACTGACTTGTCAGCAGCACTGACCAGCAAAACACATGACACTCTGAGTGGATATGTGTATGCTTCTTTCAGGAAGTACAGTTTACCAGCCAGTAACAGTGGTCACTCCTCAGGGCCAGGTGGTGACTCAGGCCCTGTCTCCTGGGACAATACGTGTCCAAAACAATCAGGTAGTGCTTCTCTGTTTTATCCCTGTGAACCAGCTCTGTGTTTCTAAGTCACATCTTTTGGTGGGGGGCTATGCTGTGGTATTGCCTGAAAATTAAAAGAAAAGCTAGTTCTGTATTAATATTCTTTTATGTTCTAATATTAGAAACCTAATATGGTTTCTGTAGGAAAGCACATTAAGTTTCCTACAGTCATTCTGAACGTTTTCCAATGCTATAAAATGTGTGGAATAAATATTAAACTTCAACATTTCTGTCAACGAAAATTTTCGTCTTAGCCTGCAACGCTAGTTTCTTTCAGCTGGGCAGGGTGCGAGGCAGGGGGGTGTTGTAAACAAACTGACAGATAGCAAAAGGAAAAAGAGGAAATCAGATGATTCTACAATTCTTGGACCAAATCATTTGCATTCATTGCCAATGTGGAAGGATCACCTGAATGTTTGCTTGAGAAGTTGTGAAATAACTAAAAGAGTAATGTAGAAAGACATTTCCAGGGAAGGCTTGCTGTAGCTGATCCCCAGTACTTGAATTAAAAAACAGTCGGTCTCGACAGGTGATATTGGCTTTATTTCTCCTTTGATGATTTTGCTGGATCATCGTCAGGTCACTTGACTTCAAAACCTCCATCATCATCACCATCATCATCACCATCACCGTGAAAACTAAACAAATACAAATATTAAAATACAACACAAATCAACAATACAACAACACACAAAAAACGTACCTCGCTGCCTTTACTGGGGAACGCCATTTCTTAGTCCAACGTTTGACAGTTCATTTGGTTCACTGCAATTCCTCAGTTTTTTTATAGGCCCTGCCCTCTTTCTCTACGGCAGCCCGTGAGGTACGTATTAAAAAAAAAATCCCAAAACATTACAAAATACCATTAAACCAAATAAATCACCAACAATGCAAACCAAAACAGACAAACATACATAAACAATCTGCAACAGTCTTAAATTAGAAATTCATTTAAATTGTTTAATTTAAATAAACTACAAATAATTTAGACATTTCATTTTACAATCCGTTACACTCCCACCAATAATGCATGAACCATTACTAAAATTATGCATTATTTAAAAGGTTTTTTTTTTAAAAATCATGCAGATTGTTTAAAAACATGCTCGTCTGTGTACATTAAGTTACAAATCGTTTTCTAATAACACCACCAATTTTTGCACCGGTCTTTCTATTACTGAACTCTTAGAAATAATATCCCTACCTGATCTTTGTTCTCCTGTCCTCAATTTTACTTTTCGAACCAAGCCATCGCTATCAACAATTGTTTCAACAACACGACCCAACTGCCACCTATTTCTTGGGAGAAAATCCTCTTTTACTATTACAATATCATTTATTTTTAAATTGCGCCGAACTACATGCCATTTTTGTCTAATGGAAATATTCTGGGTATTCTCTCTTCCACCGACTCCAAAACTGCTCAACCAGAAACTGCACACGGCGCCAACGTTTTGAGGAATAGATATCCTCCCTCACAAATTTCCCTACAGGAGGCAAGGCAGACTCAGACTTCATCTGAAGCAGATGGTTAGGAGTTAAAGGTTCAAGAGAACCAGGGTCATTCATTCCCTTCAGTGTTAAAGGACGACTATTAATTATGGCCATGGCTTCATAAAAGAAAGTTCTTAATGAAGCATCATCAAGTTTTCCCAAGTTTTGTGATAGAGTAAAAGCTAATACATTTCGAATGGTTCGTATCTGACGCTCCAAACACCACCAGCATGACTTGCTGATGGTGCATTAAAAATGAACTCACATTGATTTTCTGCCAGGAAAGACTCCAAATGTTTAGGACCACACTGTTTAAACTCATTTTGGGCTCCTACAAAATTTCTTCCTTGATCACAATATATCTGGCGAACGGCTCCTCTCAAACTAATGAAACAGCGCAGGCCATTAATAAAAGAATCTGTGGACAAATCCTCCAACATTTCAATGTGAACAGCTCTTGAATAAAGGCAGGTGAACAACAACCCATACCTTTTGTATTCCTTACGATTTTCTTTTAACAATAAAAGGACCAAAACAGTCCATTCCACAATAGGTAAATGGTGCAGATGCTTCCAAGCGTTCTTTTGGAAGCTCAGCCATAAGTTGTTCTTCCACTGGACGTCTGATCTTCCTGCACTGCACACATTTATGAATCATCTGAGCCACCAACCTGCTGCAGCCAATAATCCAAAACCCATTAAGCCGGACCTGCATTTGAGTTTGACCTCTGCCTTGATGACTTACTTGATTGTGACAGTAAGACAAAATAAGATGAGTAACATGGCTGTGTTTTGGCAAAATCAGTGGATATCTAAAATCTTCACTAAGAGGTGAATGTTTTAATCGTCCACCAACTCGCAGCAGTCCATCTTTTACAATAGGATTCAAATTGAACAAAGGGCTAGAACGGGGAAGGATGTCTCCCCCTTTTAACAACCTCATCTCGGAGCCAAAAGCCTGTTCTTGTACAAGTTTCACCACTGATTTAACAGCATCTTCCCGTTCTTTAACACTCACCACGTTTGAATAGCATTTGTTGTGGCATCCAAGTCTTTTGATTCTGGCAACAACTTTAATCAATTTTGACCAAGATGAAAACTTAGTGAAACGTTCCAAAAAATCTGGAGTGTCATTAGCTGTTGTTACAAATGTTTGAATAGATTTAACCTCTGGGTCACCCACTAAAAGATCAGGATAAAATTTTAACTCCCGGTTAATTTCCTTTTCCCACAAAAATTCAGGACCTGTCAGCCAATTGGTTGTTAAAATCTCAGAGGCAGTTAACCCTCTCGAAGCATGATCTGCTGGGTTTTCAGTAGTGTCGACATGATTCCATTGACTCGGATTGGTGTTTTCTCTGATTATTTGGACTCGATTTGCCACAAATACTTGAAACCGTCGTGCTTCATTATTAATATATGATAACACTACTTGTGAGTCTGTCCAGAAAAACTCAGCGTCTATCTTCATGTCAAGTTCTGATTTTAACAGAACACTCAACCTTGCAGCAACCAGTGCAGCTGAAAGCTCGAGACGTGGAATGGTTGTAATTTTCAAAGGAGCGACTCGAGCTTTAGCCATGATCAAAACACAATGTATTTCACCCTTGTCATTCTCAAATCTGAGATAGGAACATGCACCATATGCTCGGCTGCTAGCATCTGAGAAGTGATGCAGTTCTGATTTGACAATCCTTCCAAATCCATCGGGATGATAACATCTCGATATCAATAACTTCTTCACATCCTGAAGGCTAAACTTCCACTTCTCCCACCGTACAAGTAAGTCTTCAGGCAGAGGGTCGTCCCACCCAATACTTCTGCAGCACAGATCTTGCAAAATGCATTTTCCCTTCATAATGAGTGGGGAAAGAAATCCCAATGGATCATAGATAGAAGCTATTACTGACAAATACCACGTCGTGTATCAGGTTTGTCCCTCAGGTCAATATGAAAACCCAAACAGTCCTTTTGAACATGCCATCGCATACCTAAAATATGTTCAGCAAGTTTTGAATCAGGTTTAAGATCAGCAGAAACTGTACTTGTGGCTCTCTCAGATGGATTCACACAGTCTAGGACTTCAGGCCTATTAGAATTAAATTTATGGAGTCTCAGACCACCTTCCTTGCACAGTTTCTGCACCTCAGTTATTAATCTGGTTGCATCATTAGCTGTAGGAACACTTATTAGACCATCATCAACATAAAAATTATTCTCCACAAATGCTGCTGCAGATGGAAACTTTAATCTCTGCAGTTGTGCCAAATATTTCAGACCAAAATTAGCACAGCCTGGAGAGGAGGCAGCACCAAAAAGATGGACCTTCATTTGATATTCTTTAGGCTCACTTTCCAAATCTCCTTGCTCCCACCATAAAAACCTCAGGTAACAACGATGGTTAGACGCAACATAAAACTGGTGGAACATCCTTTCAATGTCACAAGTAATAGCCACAGCTTCTTTTCTGAAACGCAAGAGGATTCCAGTTAAAGAGTTGATCAAATCTGGACCAGTCAACAAAGTATCATTCAAAGAGATGCCACGAAATTTAGCTGAGCAGTCAAACACTACCCTTAACTTATCTGGTTTCTTTGAATGATACCCCCATGATGAGGCAAATACCACACACAACCATCATTGGCATTTTCCTCAGAAACTAGTTCAGCATCTCCACAGTTAATGATAGACTCCATAAATGTTTTATAATGATTGTAGAACTGATCATTTCTCTTTAACCTTCTCCTCAGATGTTGTAAACGAACGGTAGCCAGCGTCTTATTGTTTGGCAACATAGGAAGGCAGGATGTTTTAAATGGAAGGGGCATCTCCAAATGGCCATCATCCTTTTGTATAATGTTTTCGCTCAGAAGTTGTATGAACCGAATGTCATCTTGGGAAACACATTTTCCTTCTGAACCCCTTTCATTAAAATCCAACTCCAAAGCTCTTAAAACATCAGAAGTTAATGGAGTGGGCATTTCTTTCACCATCACTCTGTGTACATATCTTTGGTTTCCTTGCCGATCTAAATGTGGATTAATTGCCCCAATAATACTCCAACCAAGAGCAGTCTTCTGAGCAAAAGGTTCATTTTCCCACCAACAACAACTTCCAAGGGAGCCAAAGCAGAAGGACAGTCAAAACCAATAAGTAAACCTACTTCACAATTTTGCAAAGCAGGCATTTTGCCAGCTAGATGTAAGATGAGGCCACTGTAATGCTGTACTTCTACTTGGTATGCAAGATGTATCAACAGGAATAAAGTCACGTGTATATGCTTGCCGCAACTGTATACAAGTATCAGAGAAAAAACTCCGAACCTGCAAGCCATACACATTTTGACTTGAAATGGGTGTATCAACAGAAACCATGGTACTAAGTTTTAACTGCACTGGTTTGGTTTCAACAGTCAAGTTTCTCACAAGATCTTCTAAAACAAAGGAGGAGTCACTCTGAGTATCAAGGAGTGCATATGTAAGTATTTCCTTCCCAGGATCCTTCACAGAGGACAGGAAAACTGGAACAATACTTGATGTAGCAGAAATGTTTCGGATGAGTGCATGAGATAATACACTATGAGAAACCTGAGGTGTTTCTTCTGGAGTTATGGAACACTGCTGAGCAACATCATGAGATCTCACTCTCTCCTTGTGCAAACAAGTAGGATGATGCCGTCTACACTCCCCACAAACATGCCGCGTTTTACAATCTTTCAATAAATGACCTTTCCTTAAGCATCCAAAACAAAGATGGTTCTGATATATAAATGATCTTTTGTCTTCCATTGATTTAACTGCAAATTTAGGACATTTAGCAACACTGTGTGACATGTCTGCACAAACCAAGCAAGGCAGTTTAGATTTTAAACCATGAACACTTTCTTGTTTCTTAAACTCCGTACTGGTGTTAAGAACCTTTGCTTTCCTGGAAAGGTCATTTGAAGAAGTTCTAGACTTTAACAAAAATGGAGAAGCAACAGGGTTGCATACTATACGTGCTTCCTTTTGTATAAATCTAGAAAAACATTCAAAGGATGGATATTCTCCACATGCATCAAGTACTTCAACAACAACTCTACTCCATTTACGTACAACCCAGTCTGGTAACTTCTTCAACATCTTATGATTTTCTTCACAGTCATTTAAGATGGACAGTCCCTTTACTTGAGGCATAGCCTCTTCACAACCTTTCAAAAAGTCAGCAAAATCTCTGAGAGACAATGGATCGTTTGGTGCAATCTTTGGCCATGACATAAGTTTATCCCTAAATGCTTTCTGGATGACAAATGGGTTTCCATACCTATCTTGTAAAACTGACCAAGCACCTTCATATGCGTCCTCAGAGCTTCTGTAAAAGAAACCTTCTACAGCCTTTCGGGCTTCTCCTGAAAGATAACTTTTCAAATACAACATTTTTTCCCCAGCAGAGATGGATTTTGAATCAATTAAAGTTGTGAATGATATTTTTAAAGTCCACAAATTTCAAAGGGTCACCAGAGAATATAGCAGGTTCAGGAACAGGAAGGCGACTTAAACTCAATGAGCTCGTTAAGGCTTCAGCCAAGTTCACTGCAGGAATCTCAGCACAAACATGAGGTGGTAGAATTGATGCAACCTTTGCAGCTTTATGACTTGGGTGTTTCAGTGTTTGCTCTGATTTAACCTCAGACTTAAAATCAAGATTTCCCTTTTCAACACCATCTTCAAGTCTGCTGTAAACATCAACCCGAGCTGCAGCCATCTTAACTTCCATGTCTGTTTGCATTACCTTTAACTTGCTCTTCTCTTCATCAAGCTGCTGTAGCACTTCAGCTTCCTTCTGCTTCATTTCTGCCATAATCTGGGACTCATGACATTTCCAGTCACATTCAAGTTTACTGACTTTAGCATGCTGAGCTTCAATCTCCAACATTGATCTAACTTGAACCCTTTTGGCTGCAAGATCAGCTTCTGCCATTACACGCCCCTGAGAAACCTTGGAGCTAGTAATTGATGAACTGCAGGGAGAAACTTTCAATAGACGCTTCTCCAAAAACAGATTGATATTCATCTCTATTTAAGACTTCTCTCACTCTTTCCTTTTCAACTTCTTGATTAAAGTTTTCCTCAACAATACCCCTTTCTAAACGCTTACACACAAGATCATAAATCTCATTTGTTAATATAGTACAGGCATCTAGTTTCTGCACAATATCTGGAGTATTTAAAAAATTACGTTGAAGAAACTCATAATTCTGTTTCACTTTATCAAGACTGTTCTGGACTTGCTTATTTATTTCATTCAGATTCTCCTCAGAGCAGAAACCCTTTAGTTTCTTCCTTGCTTCTCTTGCAGTTTGTTTCCAGGATGCATAAGACTTAAGAAATGCCTTTATCTGTTTTGCAGACTCTTCTTCTGTACTGCTCTCCCTTTTCAGTCAACTTTCTTGTGCGAGGACCTGAAACCAACTCTTGTCCCTTTGGCTTTTCTTCAGTTTTCACATCTTCAGCAGAAAGATCCATTTCATTTGGCAGTGACATCTTAACTCTAAGACCTTACAGTGAAATTAAACCCACATTCAAACTTAACATTTAATTACAAAACACCATTGTTTTTTTTTTTTTTTTTTTTATAATTTTTTCTTACATATGCTACTACCTTATAAATAATTCAGAATTTCATTTGACCCAATAGCGGTCTAAACTCAGTTCATAAATATCGAGCAGGTGCCGTTATTTCCGCGTTGATTGATCAGTCAATGTCTCACCGCTCCAGTGGTCATCTGTCAGATTCAGTTTCTGATACAAACTTGGATCCAGCGCGAAGACAGTTCCTCATTGTAGCGTTGATTCCGAGGAGCGACAACTTCGGCGATGTCCGTACCAAACGTCTCACCGTCAGTGGAAGGCGACACACGGAGATGACGAGTTTTCACTGTAGCTGATCCCCAGTACTTGAATTAAAAAACAGTCGGTCTCGACAGGTGATATTGGCTTTATTTCTCCTTTGATGATTTTGCTGGATCATCGTCAGGTCACTTGACTTCAAAACCTCCATCATCATCACCATCATCATCACCATCACCGTGAAAACTAAACAAATACAAATATTAAAATACAACACAAATCAACAATACAACAACACACAAAAACGTACCTCGCTGCCTTTACTGGGAACGCCATTCTTAGTCCAACGTTTGACAGTTCATTTGGTTCACTGCAATTCCTCAGTTTTATAGGCCCTGCCCTCTTTCTCTACGGCAGCCCGTGAGGTACGTATTAAAAAAAATCCCAAAACATTACAAAATACCATTAAACCAAATAAATCACCAACAATGCAAACCAAAACAGACAAACATACATAAACAATCTGCAACAGTCTTAAATTAGAAATTCATTTAAATTGTTTAATTTAAATAAACTACAAATAATTTAGACATTTCATTTTACAATCCGTTACACTTGCTTTAAATATGATTTTCAAACTGAATTTATAAAACTTATGTGATGTGTAGATCATCTGTTCTTTCATGATATGGCAAGATTTATTTGTGGAATAGTAACTTGACAGCTTGTGTTGCCAATTCATCCTTAAAAACTAGTTCTAAAAACTAAAGTTTAAAAAAATCTCATGATGGCATTCATAGTTTATGCTTGGTATTTGTTTTCCTTTTTGTGTTTTCTATGCTCTCATGAATTGATTTTTAAAATCGATGAATTCAAATAACAGCAGATTATCAATGTGTGACTGATGAGCTGAAGATCTCATGCAGCAGGGGAAATATTCCAAGCACTAGAGCAAATCTTTTCCTGAATGTGTAAAAATGAATTTATAAAACTTATGTTTTATAAATGTAGGACTTGAATCTGCACATAGACCTTAAGCCAATCTTTTATAAAAACCTATGGAATTCAATTAAAATGTAAATGTATCACATCCTTTGCACACATGTAACAAATTTACTTACAAGAGTATGTCAGATTGCTTTGAACAGTTTTCCCTAATAAATTAAATCATCCCTATAAATTAACAAAAAACATGAAATTATAAAAAAATTTGTATTGTGTTCTGAAACATTTGTGACAAAAGTTGAACACAGAGGCTGCAGAAAATAACTGACCATGTGTTCTTAGCTTCAGCTACAGTTTCACCAGGACTTGAACCTCTTTAATCACGAGGACAACTCAACGAAAAATAAACGGGGCGTTCTACCCAAACATGCCACCAATGTCATGCGCTCTTGGCTCTTCCAGCATATTGGGGTAAGTAGATATTAATGACACCATAGGAATGGACCATACCTTAACCTTTATTTATGAATTTTCTATTCTTCTCTCATATAGCATCCTTATCCAACTGAAGATGAGAAGAAACAGATTGCCGGTCAAACAAATCTGACACTCCTGCAAGTCAATAACTGGTTAGTTTTTCTTTGAGTTATTTATTTTCACAAAATAAGTTTTTGTTTTGTCGAAATATCAATGAGATTAACATTTCTTGCTTATAACAAGACCTATGAAAAAAGTTCCAGAAAATCACATCATGCAACAATGTAGTGTTTTATTTTAAAATTGAAGTACAGTGGGATTTGGAGGAAAGGAAAAAAAAAAGATTTTTATTGTGTTATGAAATATGACAAGGTTTTAGGATCCTGTAAAATTACTTTGCATTTCGAGAGCATTAAAGCTGCAGTATGTAACTGAAAAAGAAAAGTTTTTTACATATTTGGTAAAACTGTCACCATGTCGAGACAGATAACCTGTGAAAACCTTGAGCTACTGCGATCTGCAGAAATGAGAAATGGCCTGTACTTCTGACCACAAGGCAGGTCAAGTGTCTTGTCCAAAGACACAATGACAGAGACAGACAAACCAGGGATTGAACTAGCAGCCCACTGATTGTGTGATGAACTCCTACCAGTCACCCCAATGCACCACTCCCAATTCAAAAACAACCAATCAGAGCCAAGAGTGTCTTAGGGCTGTCAATTAAGTTTCTGTACGTGCTGCTAAATGTGATAATGGCAGAGAAACAACTTTGAATCAGAATTCCTTTTAATGTCATTGTGAATGGTTAAAGCACAACAAAATAAAAAATATAGCAACTCTCGACGGAACAAAAACCAACCGGGATGTTAAGAATAAAAGATAGATAAACAAATGAATTTATGAATTGATTAATCAAGATCAAGTTTTAGATTGATTAGCTGTGTTCAGTGCAACAACAACTCTCAGAGAAAAACTAGTTTTAGCATGTTTGTCCTTGTCTTTATTGCCTTGAAGTACCTCCTTATGTCAGAAGTTTGAAGAGACGGTGGCCTCTTCAAACATTCAGTTCCTTTGACCTGAAGTTGTTCAAAAAGCTTTCCAGGGTTCCCTGCCCTCAGGGTTCTCCATACTTCCTATTCAGTGATGGTGGAGGGATGCTGGCTGCAGTAGTGGCTCTGCTGGTGATTCAGCCTCAAAACGGATGAAGAAATAATTGAGCTGCTCTGCCAGTGAAGCATCCCCAGAGATTTTGGTGGTGTAGCTGGATCTGAAATGAGTGAAGTGCTGGACCCCTTCCCTCACCTACTAGCTGTTGTTGCAGCTGAATTCCACCTCAGTACTCTCCTTGTAGTTCTCCTTGTAGTTCTCCTTGTAGTTCTCCTTGTAGTTCTCCTTGTAGTTGTCCTTGTAGTTCTCCTTGGCCACAGCTGTACAGGTTCCTGTGTTTGGCTCTGAAAGCTCTATGTCTCCTCAGGAGTTTCTATCCTCTTTCTTCATCGAGTGCTTCTGGTTGGAAACACGCTGATTAACACAGTACTGGATAAGTACTGCTGAAGTGAATACCTCCAGGTCCTGGTGCCAGAAAATGTCCCAGACTGTGGTTGCTGTAGTTGCTGAGTGACACCGTCAGGCCAAGATTTCACAGTCTTTATTTTGAGGGGTGCTGTCTGTTGGTTTGTGTGCCAGAAGAAGAAGCAGTGATATGTGCACAGAGGAGCCCAGATGGGGGAGCCGACTGGTCCTATATCCATGCTTGATGTTAGAGAAGGCTTTGTCCAGCGTCTTAGCTCCTCCAGTGGCACATTTGTTGTGTTGATGGATTTTAGGGAGATCTACTTTCAGATCAGCATGGTCAAAATCACCCACAACCACATGCATTGCCTCTGGGTGGTTGTTGTGTTGCCAGCCGTGTTGTGGCAGGGAAAGGGGGAGGATGTGACCTGGCACACACAAAAATAATTGACATCACTAAAGTCCTGCTTTTATCTCTGATTGGTTGTTTCTGATTGAACTGTGTATTTCTGTAGTGAGCATTGAGAGAAGGCAGAGGAGCATGACACAAATTATCTGTCTCATACCATCTGTTTTTTTTTAAATAAAAGCTACATAATTAAGAACAGTAACAAGAGAGATGAAATATTTCTGCCTGTCTGAGGTTTTGTCCTCTGCTGCCTTGTTGTTGAAGTGTGAGCTTGTCTTGTCAAAGCTTTTCAAAGACATTCAACTGACTGTCTTTGACAGTTGACAGAAATGGTTTTAATGAAGACAAAAAGCAGCCCACCATGACTTTACAGACCAACTGTTTAAACTGAAAAAAGTACTACTTAGTTTGAATGAACTACATCAATTGTTAAAATTCCTACACTGCTCTTTGGCCTTTTGAATTTGGGAAATGTTCTGTTCCAATACAAATCACACCTATTTGGTTATTAACCCCAATAAATAATCTATGGTACTTTAAGGCAGATAAGTTCTTTTGCTTCCTATCTACCTAAAATATGTACAAGTTGATACAAAATCCAACTTGAAAAAGACCCCAGAACATCTGGTGTTTCTAGGTTCATCAATGCACGGAGACGGATCTTGCAGCCGATGTTGGACGCTAGCTCTTCTGAGACCACCAAAGCCAAGAAGAAAACTCCACAAAATCGGCCACTGCAGCGTTTCTGGCCTGACTCCATTGCTGCTGGGGGAGGAACTCATCAGCAGGTTACCATGCCTGATGGTAAGTAGCTACTTACCTATTAGGACAAATCAATTATTATATGTGAAGAGTCAGCAACCTTTTACATATGGTATAAATTGCACATTTCAAAGATCAGGAAAAAGGTTACTTTACATTAGCTACAGGTAAAAGACAATATTTTAACTTTAGCATTTTACTTACAAAATACAAATCAGGTGTGGCCATGATGAAGCTAACCCCCAAGTAGCTTCATCTGGGAGGATAACATAGCTATTAGCTGAGCAGATAAGCTCTGAGCCAAGTCACAAGCCTATAGGAATGAATGAAAATAATTTGCCCATACAAATTATTAGTAACAGCAACATTTCAGCCAATAGGATGAAATTTAAGCGTATCATCTATGATACGGCGTATCATCTATGATACGGCGTATCATCTATGATACGGCGTATCATCTATGATACGGCGTATCATCTATGATACGGCGTATCATCTATGATACGGCGTATCATCTATGATACGGCGTATCATCTATGATAAGGCGTATCATCTATGATACGGCGTATCATCTATGATAAAGCGTATCATCTATGATACGGCGTATCATCTATGATACGGCGTATCATCTATGATACGCCGTATCATCTATGATAAAGCGTATCATCTATGATACGGCGTATCATCGATGATACGGCGTATCATCGATGATACGGCGTATCATCTATGATACGGCGTATCATCTATGATATGGCGTATCATCTATGATACGGCGTATCATCTATGATAAAGCGTATCATCTATGATAAGGCGTATCATCTATGATAAAGCGTATCATCTATGATACGGCGTATCATCTATGATAAGGCGTATCATCTATGATACGGCGTATCATCTATGATACGGCGTATCATCTATGATAAGGCGTATCATCTATGATACGGCGTATCATCTATGATACGGCGTATCATCTATGATACGGCGTATCATCTATGATACGGCGTATCATATATGATACGGCGTATCATCGATGATACGGCGTATCATCTATGATACGGCGTATCATCTATGATAAAGCGTATCATCTATGATAAAGCGTATCATCTATGATAAAGCGTATCATCTATGATAAAGCGTATCATCTATGATACGGCGTATCATCTATGATACGGCGTATCATCTATGATACGGCGTATCATCTATGATAAGGCGTATAATCTATGATAAAGCGTATCATCTATGATAAAGCGTATCATCTATGATACGGCGTATCATCTATGATAAAGCATATCATCTATGATACAGCGTATCATCTATGATAAAGCGTATCATCTATGATACGGCGTATCATCTATGATACGGCGTATCATCTATGATACGGCGTATCATCTATGATAAAGCGTATCATCTATGATACGGCGTATCATCTATGATAAAGCGTATCATCTATGATACAGCGTATCATCTATGATAAAGCGTATCATCTATGATACGGCGTATCATCTATGGAAGGAGAACAAGTTGCTGGTGGCAGTATCTCAACCGATGCCCCAAGGAGTCACGGTTCATATGAAGAGATAGAACTGAAGCAGATCCTAAAGTTAAAACATGAAGGGGGATTCATCTCATGTTATGTCATTCCCTCATCAAAATGATATCCGAGTGTTGTGGGCGATATCAAATGTTTTTGGCCTTTACTTGCTAGCCACGCAGACGATGCATGTGATGGAGCATTGTCATGAATGAAAATTGTTGTTTTTTGAAAGACGCACACTCTTTCCTTCTTCAGCCCTTTTGCACACCTTGATACTGAGAGCTGATACATTTTAAAATCCATTAAGCAGAGGCATCAGTACAGCTTGTAGCAAGAAACGATGCCTGAAAATGACATGCGGTGTACACCTAATGTGTATGTATATGGCAAGACTAACATAAACCAATCAAAGTACAATTTTATCAAAAAAGGAAAGTTTTAAGTGTAATCTTAAAAATAGATGGGGTTGTTTGCCTCCACTAAACTCTAGGAGCTTCTAGTAAACCTGCATTCTGACACAAAATGCTCCGTTTCTCAAGCTTTTTTGGGCCAGCGCCCCGGATCCACCGTTCAGGCCCCTTATCGCCCCATCAAATAAAATGTAGGCTACTTGCACTGAATATTATTTTCTGATAAATATTTATTAATAAATATCTTATTAATAGCTCATATAAGCTCTTGATTTTTCACTGTTCACTGTAAATCAGCAACAGATTCTCTGTTTTCATATCCTTACTCACATCTAGTTTGTTGCTCTTTTCTATTTCCCAGTTTTCCTGTTTCTGAGCTTTTGCAACATGCATGTCTTTTTTTTGTTAACCCACTGTCCGAGTTGCTGTCGGGGACCGATAGAAAGACTGATGTAAACCTTTTACAACAACAAAAAAAAAATCCGGTAAACTGATAAGTGAGATTTTAAGTACCATTGCATACAGGTGTTCTGACCGCTTACAGGAGTAAGTATTAAAAGTTGCCTTAAAAATGCTCTCATTATTTGGTAAGGAATGAATTAGTGATCCCAATTTATCTAAAACGGTTTATTCTGATTTCACGGCACCATAGGTGACCCCAAAAACTAATCTGAATGGAAGTAAAGAGGTAAAAAAAGGAAAGATGAAATAATGTTTCAGTCTTCAGGATTTGAAGGAATGGGTCAAGATTACAGCCAAAAAAGCCATGCAACTTGTTTCTCCATATAGTGAAGCTGTCATCAGCAAGAAAGGCTGTTTATGCAACATATTCCATTCATTTCAGTTCAATACCTTTCCTATGTCTCTTCAATGTATTATACATTATTTAATTTCCTATTATTTGATCATTTGCATGAGTGGATTGGATAGATCAACATTTGGTGAGAATTTAGTCAATTGCACCTTCAGAAATGAATTGATTTAGACAATTTGTGACATGTTCAACACTTCTTTCTTTATGTGATCTAGAAAGAAACGTTGCTCTGAAATAAAAAACAAAACAGATTATTGAGGCCAAGGCTAGTAAAGTTTGATACAATCTAACATTTAATAAATACATTGATCTACTTAAAGGTCTCTCTCAAACATTTTTCATAGCTGTAAAACTGTATTTTAATTTGATATTAAACCTCAACTTTACCTTGGGTAAAGTGTTGCTTTGGGTCATCCTTTGCACAAGGATCACATGTCTAGTCAAGCTCTTTATTTATTTCTTTATTTTCCCTAAAGTGAGAATACTAAGTTTTCTGGCACATTGCATATGGCTACATAATTGGAAGCTTCAAGCTTTTATTTGGTTAAACACCAAGTCACAGATATTAGGTGACGTGTATAAATATTTATACCAGCATGAAACATATTAAGTTTGGGAATGATTTGGTTTTGAAGTTTCATTTGCATTGGACTATTCTATCACCTAGAACAGGGCTGTCAAACTCATTTTCATTTTGGGTCAGAACAAAACCATGAACGTCCTCATCAGGGTAGGTCTTTTTTTTAAGCTTACAGGCCCTCTAATTTTTTTAACAAATCATAAATGGAGAAATACGGGTTTTTCACTCTTCATATGCTTTGATAATTAATTAAGAATTTATGTCTGTGGCCAACCTGAAATTCGGTCAAAATTATTCACCAAAACATAACCTGCTCTGACGTTTTGGGACATGTCTGCTGCCTCTGCATTAACTGCAGGCCGGGTGGGCCGGGCGCCGGCCGGGCGCAGGCAGGCCGGTGGGCGCCGGCAGGCCGGGTGGGCCGGGCGCCGGCAGGCTGGTTGGGCCGGGCGCTGGCCGGGCGCAGGCAGGCCAGGTGGGCGCCGGCAGGCCGGGTGGGCCGGGCGCAGGCAGGCCGGTGGCGCCGGCAGGCCGGGTGGGCCGGGCGCCGGCAGGCTGGTTGGGCCGGGCGCTGGCCGGGCGCCGGCAGGCCGGGTGGGCGCCGGCAGGCCGGGTGGGCCGGGCGCAGGCAGGCCGGGTGGGCGCCGGCAGGCCGGGTGGGCCGGGCGCAGGCAGGCCGGGTGGGCGCCGGCAGGCCGGGTGGGCCGGGCGCCGGCAGGCTGGTTGGGCCGGGCGCTGGCCGGGCGCCGGCAGGCCGGGTGGGCGCCGGCAGGCCGGGTGGGCCGGGCGCTGGCCGGGCGCCGGCTGGGCTGCCAGCAGCTGGCTGAGCGCTTCAGGTTTGGTGAACCGGTGAGAACGCCTGATTCTTGACACTGTTTTAAAAACTCCTTCTAGCTTTCCCCAATGAGTGGAAATTAAACACTGATATAATTAAGACATTAATATCTAGTTGTAAAATGTTTGTTTTACTTTTTTGAATATTAATTAAACATAATTAAAATGAAAAATGTCATTTTTAAAATTGTTTGGTAAAACAGAGGATTTAATTTATTTGTATGAATTTATTAATTTATTCCTGAGCAAATCAGCTTGATTGACTAAAGTTAAGTTTCAAACATACTAGTTTTATTGAACTGTAATGGTTTATCCGAGTTTTGAATAATACTCAAAACACAGATGCTTGTGTTTTGAGTATTATATTTGAAATGGAATAATTTGCTTCTATTTATTCCTGGTAGAAATACATGTTTGAACATTTTAGAATCAAACTAACAGATTTCTTTTTACTATAAAAGGTGAAGAATAATCAGGAGTAACACACGACTGACAAACAAACTTCAGCTCATTGTGGGTTTTTCTTCGCAGCTCTTTGCTTCATGTTGTCACGGTTTCTAGTTGGTGAAGGCCAGACCTGTCCGAATTCACAGCTTTTGTATTCCGGTCTTAGTTTATTGGAAGGATCCAGATTTTGCAGATTTTGAATTGGGACACAGCTGAAATATTTAGCAGCTTCCTTCAGATGTAGCCATAGAAACAGCAATGCTTCTCTGCAGGTACAATGGTGACGATGAACATGGAGAGTCTGCAGAGCCTCACATCAGATGGAGCCACTCTGGCAGTGCAGCAGGTAATGCTCGCAGGCCACAGTGAAGATGAGTCGGGTGACAGTGGGGAAGATGATGACGACGCAGACATGAGCGTTCTGGGGCTGGACAACAGCGACTCGTTGCAGTAAAAGCTGACACACTGACCTACACATACTCAGAAGGCAAAGGGTTTACACCGAGCACAAAAGCACAGAATGTCCATGGATAGTCCTGTGCTCTTCCAGCTGACCTCAAGTCTGCGCTGCGTGTGTGTGTACTTCAGAAGTTTCACTTCAGAAACAGTTTTTTTTAACAAGTTTATTCGTGTAGGCGAGTGCACTTTTTTTGTATATTTAAGCTGAAAAGATGAAATCAAGCAGAAAATACGTGTTGAAAACACAAGAAACAAGTTTGTATGCTCTGTTATTAATAGACTTTCTTGGTTTTTTGAATTATTTTGCTTTTTGATCTCTTTTTTGGATGCCAACACATAAGTTGTATATGTAATGGTTTGTCTTCATTCTTTGCATGCTTGTGTTTTCAGTAGATGTACGCATTCGTCAGACTTGCTCTCCAGTACTCATGTGAGCAGAGTGAGAGGAAAAAAAAGTAGATATGCTTATTTTTCTATACAAACATAACATTAGTGTTTTTTGTTTTTCATTTTTGTGTTATGTTTTGTAAGGAATGTTTATGTACAGATTCCTAATAGCAGGCCTGTTTTTCAGGGTTCCTTAAAGTTTTCTAAAAAAATGGAATGGTGATGAACATTGCTATTGAAATTGATTTTTAAACTCAAAAGACCAAGTAACATGGCCTTATTATGTTTTCCTTTCATAGACCTTTTGCCAACAAGCACAAACAATGTTGACCCTTTGGAAAATTAATGAAAAGACACTAAACTGCAGAGCAAAGTTTAAAAGATAGACTTTGTGTGTTGCAGCCAGATAGATATCTGAAGAAATAATCATGCAAAGTCAATTGGTTGTTGTGCTCATGTTTTCTTTTAATCCAACTCCTGGTTGCCCATATTGTGTATACTATGCATTACGTATTTGAATCATTTCACAGTTGTACCCTTGGCATGACCATGTCAATTGCACAATCAAGAACACTATGCTAACTACACAATCACAGGGTGAGAGACTGAAATCTGTGGAAAAACACACTCCACATCGGATCACACCAACAAGCAGCAGAGGATGTTTTGGATGCATTCAGCTTTTATTTCTTTTTGATGAATCTACTCCATAGATTAAGGAAATTCAGTTGAAGAAGAACTGGAAGGAAAACACCTTCATTTGTCTTCTGTCACTGTTATAGTGAAGTATTCAAAATGTCTTCATTAAGCTGTTACGCCACAAATTGGGGTGGACATTGTTTAAATCATGGTAAGCCTGTGCTGAACAATAGTTAAGCGATCTAGTTTTCATCAGTCTTGTTAGACACTTGGCCCATGACAGCTGTTCTTCATTTGGGTTTGTTCACCACGATCTTGTCTGTTTTTCCTTAGAGGTTTCTATTTTGGAATAAAGAATGCCCAACTCTCTCCTGTTTGTCTTGTTCATATGTTCACCTTATTAAAGTATAGTAGATCATTTTGTCCCACTTCAAAAAATGTTAAGTTGTTTGATCTGAATGTTTCTGAAGCAAGGATGTTGGTCAGATCTTAATTTTCAATGATGTGTTGTAGTTGGCAGACTCCAAGCCTCTTCTCTCTGAAAGAAAGAAAGAAATGGAAAGTGTTTATTATGACCTATGCATATCCAGATTAGACATGTTTTATATTTCCACAAATTTCTATAGTGTGGTGCTTTATCTGCAGCATTAAAGCAGTTGGTTTCAGTTGTTTTGTTTGTTTCTTTTTGTTTGTTTGTTGTTGAACTAAGGCTGAGAATATGGGAGGGAAAAATCCTATTGTTTTGGGGTTTTAAGATGTTTAATCTAAAAATGTTATTTCTGCCTGAATGAATGAATGCACAAATGAGCATACCATATCACAAATCCATTTCTGGCAAATTAGTAAAAATTGATAAGTTGATTGTGTCCTGGTCTTGCTGTAGTTTTGAAGAATAGCCCTTTAATAAGTAGAAGTAATTTCAAAATGAATCAACGATAGCGGCTGTGATTTCATCTAGCTGTAGACAGAAAAAGTCTCCAATGAGGTTTGCTTTTCACATAAAATGAACGTTTGAAAGTAACAGGTAATAAAGACATTTTGTTAAGCCTGCATTTCTTTTTTAGAAGTGTTTATATGTCCAAAGTAAAACTCTAAGCTTTATTTTTGCAGAAATTCTTTCTTTTGAGCAAAGGCTTGAAAATAACAGTTTATGTTGAATTATTCTTTGTGTTTTACTAATTTGAGTTCCTGAAATGACTGAATTCACAAAAATATTCTACAGGCACATCTTTACTGAGATGTTCCTGTGGAATCAAAAGTTCAGAAGGTTACTGGTCGCAGGGGGAAGCAGGTGAGCCAGAGACGAGGCCCGGTCCTCCATGCGGCTGTCAGCCACAGGTTTGACTCTCGGCCTGTTCGCTGTTGCCTCATGCTTTCTCCCTCTCCCATAATCCACTTTCTAGTCACTTCACTGCCAAAGGCCAGTATGAACAATTTTCATCAGTTTTAGTTGTGATTTGGCATTAACATAAAAGTGTGTGTGGAGAGGGGGGAGGAATGGAGGAATGTATTTTTTTTTCGAGTCAAGCAATAGTGTGGGGAATTTATTAGTACTTTGTTGATGGATGGAAACATCACGTTCTTATTAAACATTTTGGCTTTACATACTATTAACTGTTTTCTTATGAGAAAGAAGTTCAGTTTAAGAACAATTTTCAATTGTTCAGCATAAATTGTAATTTTCAAACATATCACTTGCATTCAGCAATAGTAAACTCATAAACGGGTTCGGTCGTAACACAAAAACAAAACGTTTCAACTAAAACGTAAAAGTGTTTGCGTGTCATACTAACTCTGTTCAAAGTTTCATGAAATGCAGTTGTTGGGCTTACATGCTAAAATCATTTGAATGATTCATTCCCAGGTTTGGATTAACTCACAAAAAGTTTTCAATACTGCTTTTCTAAACATTCTGCTTTTAATTTTGAATACTTACATTAATCTTCACACAGAAACCAAATTCTTTCACAAAAAACAAATGCTATCAGAGTCCAAATTATTAGCCCCTTAAGAAATGAAATATTTTTTTAGCCAAAGCATAAACTCTGATTGTGAAATCATGTGATTCAACTATGTAATGCTCACAATTTGTCTTCAATCAATCAAATCAAATCAAATTTTATTTGTACAGCACATTTCAGCAACAAGGCATTTCAAAGTGCTTTACATCATAAACAAAGTCATGCATCATAGAATAAACGATACATTGTTCCATATTACATTTCAAATACAATTCTAAACAGGTGTGTGTTAGTTGAGATTTAAAGGAAGTCAGGGTTTCTGCTGTTTTACAGTTTTCTGGAAGTTTGTTCCAAATTTGTGGTGCATAGATGCTGAAAGCTGTTTCTCCTCTCTTGGTTCTGGTTCTGGGATGCAGAGCAGAACCAGAACCAGAACCTGAGAGTCTGGAAGGTTGATATAACAACAGCAGATCTTTGATGTATTGTGGTGCTAAACCATTCAGTGATTTATAAACTAACAATCAAGTTAAAACTAAACTAGCCTTAATTTCTCAGAACAAGATTAGCCTGACAAATTTCATCCGAAAGTTCTTTTTTCTGACCATTTTAAGACTAACTTAATGCACAAATCAGAAAACAATTCTGACCCTTGTCAATGCAAATTAATATTGGCTGGTTCAATATTAAGGTGGCCTTTTTTGATGGTCACCATCAGAAACGGTGGCCTAGGTGACACACTAGGAATATCTCATGATGAAGGACTTGAGACTCTTGCTATGTTATTGTTGCAAAACATTTTGATAGATTTCTAAACTTCTGAATAATAATGGAAAGAAATAACATTATTCGATCACAAACCGGCCACAACCAAGTGTTCTTCGCAAGATTTCTGACAGAGGAGTGAAAGGAATTCTCCAAAGAATTCTCCAAATCTTGCAGAGAGCTTGGAATTGGCTAGTACAATTGTTTCAAAGAAAATAATAAGTAATTAACTAAATAGCCATGTATGAATGCTCATCATACCAGACTCCATTTATGAAGAAGAAATCTGAAGCTTGTTTAAAGTTTGCTGCACAACATTTGAACATACCTGTAAAAACTGGGAGAACATATTCTGTCCATTAATTAACAACTAATACAAAATTTAACTCTTTGGATGTCATGACACATCATGTTTGGAAGACCATAGGGCCCGAGGAAAACTTTGGTTTTGGGTCCCTCTCTTTCTGCTAATAATGTGAATTGCTGCAATCAACAGTCAGACGATTAGATCATTGACACACCTGTTACAAACCTACTGCATCTCTCACAGTGCTGTTCCATTATGCCCTATATGTACAGTATGTATAATATAGGATAGGGTTATTACCCAGCCAATTTTTCAGCATAAATTTCCTCAACTTTGGATGATACTTATGACTTTTTGTATTGGTTGATCACCAATCGGATACTTACAGTCATATCAAAAGTTTGGGCACCCATATTATTCTTAATTATTTTTATTTCCAAATATTTGGGTATTTGGAACAGCTACTTCAGTTGACACATATATAATAATTAATGGGCACAGTAATATTTCAGTATTGAAATGAGGCTTATTGGACTAACACAAAATGGGCAATATGATTCAAACAAATTTACACAGGTGCAAAAATTTGGGTGCTCTTACCATTTTATTGATTTGAATACCCTTAATTACTTATCATTTCTTTATTGAAACACAAAATTAGTTTGGTAACCCCATTAAGCTTTCAACAAAAGGTGTAGCCAATTATGAGAAAAGGCATTTATGTTGCCCAATTATAAGATAAACATCTTTCAATGTTCATCTTGCAAACAGGAAACTGCTATTTGAATCTCCTCTGAAGAATGGCATCACAGGGACCTCAGAACAACTTGACATAAGCTGTCAAGCATATATGTCAAAAAATATATATTTTTTATAAACGTTACATACTACAGCTTTAAGGTGTAAATTCAGGACTAATCCTAAAACAGACTGAGTTGTTTTCCATACTCACTTCCATCTGTCGGCGGATCCAGCCCAGTGCCTTTGCGATGCTAGTATAAACTCCTGGTTTGTTCCTCTCAGCACAGCCAATCCCCCAACTAGTCACCCCAACAAGCTTCCACACGGATGAGTCTTCACATGCAAGTGGACCCCCACTGTCCCCCTGTGAAAATGTACATGCAAAAATAGATGTGAACCTCTCATTCAATTCCTACTACTTCACTTACTGATACTCCTCGTATGACTCTAAGAATTGATAAAGATCTCTCACAGCAATGAAAATGGATGAAAGTAACGCACAAGTCATACTGTTTAATCTTTTTACATGTTCTGTGTGGTTTTTTTTAGGTTTTATTGGCCTTTATTTGAAGGTAGGTAATGAGAGGACTCCAGGACAAATAAAATAAGAACTTGTATGTTATACCAATCTGCCTGTCAAAATGATGTTGGCTAGATTGACAGGTCAAACTGCTTCTGTTTTATTTCTTGTTAAGCCAGTTTCCCTTGCTTTGCTCTTAGTGTTTCAGACAAACCAAAAACACAAAATTGCCCAGAATTATTCCAAGTTCTACTGCTGCAGAAGAGTTTAGCGACTCTACAATGGAATACTTACTACTTTAGACCAACATTTAGCTTTATACTGACTAATAGAATTAAACATGGCGAACCAACATTTACTTTTATCAACACGAGAATCCAGAGAAACCCCTACTAGTTCATAAATTATGGACTATTTAGCAGAGAAACCCCTACTAGTTCATAAATTATGGACTATTTATTTTTTTCTTATTCAACATGAGGAACCCAGTTTTATACTTTTACTTTTTTTTTTTCTTTTGGTTTTGTTTTGTTTGTAATTCCTTCTCATTCTTGAAAAGAATGAGAAGGAATTTATTTATTTTTATTAAATGTGCTACATAAATAAAATTACATCATCTACCTAAAGTCGATGGCAGAAAGCTGCTGTTGGAGTCACCCACAATACAATAATTTAGCTTTCCTAACCTCTTTGCTAAGCCTCCTTGTATTTTGCCTCCTTGTAGCGGTCTCCCTCCCATTCCCAAATGCTGTCTTAAACTCAGGCAGCCAAAGCTTCCCTCAGTTTAAGGCAAAGCTGCCTGAGTTTACCTGTGAACCAAGACTTATGATTGTATACCCCGGTGCTTTTTTCTATCCTCAAAGAAATTGATATACGAGATCACAGCATCAGTAAACTCATCCAAATTATCTGTAGCCGCCCTGAACATCTCCCACTCTGTGGAATCCAGACAGGTATGTAGCTCCTCCATAACCAATTATTTGACATCTCCCTTGCAGGGTTGACAAGGTTCATCCTCTGCCTGTAAGCAGGGATCAGATGAACCATTACATAGTCTGAAAGTCTGAGAGCTACTTGAGGCACCATCTGATAGGCTCCACCCAGTAGTATGAGCTGGTGAAATTAGGGTCAAACCAGCCACAACATATGTTTTGGAGTCTTTATTCCCACACCTCTCCTTGGGCTGACACCTTATGGTGGAGGGGTTTGAGGGCCCCAATGATCACAAGAGCTATGCTGTCTGGGGCTTCTTGCCCCTGGTAGGGTCACCCAAGAAAGACAGGTCCTAGGTAAGGGACCAGACAAAGTGCAGACCCAAGACCCCAATGATGAGAAACAACTTTGGACTTGGTGTTCCCTCGCCTGGATGCAGGTCACCGGGGCCCCACTCTGGCGTCAGGGCTGGAGGGGGGGGGAACAATAGCGAGCACCTGGTGGTTGTTCATGGTAAACATGAAGAGGAAACCCGAAGAGGAACCTGAAGAGGAAACATGGGTGCCCCTCCCATGGGCCCACTACCTGTGAGAGGGTGCAAAGGAGTCGGGTGTGATGAAAGATGGGTGGCAGCCAAGGAAGGGGGCCCTGGCGGTCCGATCCTTGGTTGCAGAAGCTAACTCTTGGGACATGGGATCTCACCCCTCTGGTGGAGAAGGAGCCAGAGATATTGTGTGAAGTTCAGAGGTTCCGGCTAGAAATAGTAGGTCTCACCTCGACGCATGTCTCTGGTTCTGGAACCAGTCTCCTTGAGAGGGGCTGGACGTACTTCCACGCTGAAGTTGTCTGCGATGAGAAGCGTCGGGTAGGAGTGGGGATACTTGCTGCTCCCCATCTCAGTGCCTGTATATTGGGGTTTACCCCGGTGCATGAGAGGGTAGCCTCTCTCCGCAGACGAGTGGGGGGATAGGTTCTGACTGTTGTTTGTGCTTCTGGGCCGAACAACAGTTCAGATTACCCAGCCTTCTTGGAGTCCTTAGAGGGGGTACTGGAGAGTGCCCCTCCTGGGTATCCCTCATTCTGCTGGGGCACTTCAACGCTCACGTGGGCTACGACAGTGAGACCTGGAGGGGCGTAGTTGGAAGAAATGCTCCCCCTGATCTGAACTCGAGTGGTGTTTTGTTGTTGGACTTCTGTGCTCGTCACAGATTGTCCATAATGGACACCATGTTCAAGCATAAGGGTGTCCATATGTGCACTTGGTACCAGGACACCCTACGCTGCAGTTTGATGATCGGCGATGTCATTGTTTTGTTGGAACTGCAAACGTATGTCTTGGACACTCGGGTGAAGAGAGGTGCAGAGCTGTTCGCCGAAGGGTGTCAGAAGATCACAGTCATGTTGCTACACCAGCCATTGTCTATGCAGAAACATCCACCTCCTCCTTTGGTCTTGCTGGAGAGCTTTGAGTCATGGTCTGAAGAAATTCCTTCCAGTGTAGAGCATTGACTGGAATCTGACCACAAAGCCAAGTCTTTGTGAAGCACAGTGCACAAGAGGAAGAAAAGTTTCTGTTTCTACTTATCAGCAGGGCCAGTCCATCCATTTTCTTGCTGAGTTAGCAAATGTTAGAGAGGAAAATCCTAGGTAAAGGTATCTTGCTTGGCACCACTTTTGCGATGCTGAGCAAGAACCTCTGCTCTCGATCTTTAGTGGTGACTTGCTCTTTTAGTCAAGAGATATGCTAAATCTGCTGCAGATGCTACAAAGATTGGTAATAAATACAAAGAAATAGTATGTCTAATAGCTCTTCAAGGTATTTACACATAAAAACAAGCAAGGCAGAGAGCACCAAAACACAGATGTAGCCATTTGCGGCATCATGGAAATAGAAGCAATAACTAACTGCATAAGAAGAAGGCAATATGTTTTTTGTAATACTGCTGTTTTCCATGTTAAATGGAAACAACCCGAACCTGACAGGAGTCAATTCCTCCTTCCAGATATCCTGCACATATCATCCAAGAAGAGATTAGGCCTTTGTAAACATCTGCATGGTTGCAGGTCTTGGTAGAGATGAGCGGTATCATAGCTGAGTGAAGAACATCACTGGACTCTCCTAGCAACATTAGTTAAAAAATGAAAAGCAAATATTTAGAGATATTTAACTAGACTAGTCAAACTCATAACATTGAAATGTAACATTACGTAGGAGACTGGATTGACAAACCACACAGACTTACCATCTTCCTCTGTGGCTCCCCAACCAGATATCCAGCACATTTCACCTTCTGTAATCTCCTCTCCATAGTTAGGCAAACAAATGGGTTCCACAAGGCCTATGGAAAACGTGTATATCTCAGAGAATTTGACAGTATTTACTGTATGTTTATCTCATGTGTTTGGATTACATGCACACCAGCAAAATCTATATAGCATTACTTCTCAACAGATGTAGTCTCAAGGTAAAAGAAAACCCCCAAAGTAATACAGTCAATCAACACAGCAAATGTAGCAACAGTTCTTATGCATAGATTTTTACAATGTTGACTAAAATGAGTCAGAACACACTAGCATTTCATTTAATCAGAAATTAGGTTTGATAGAAGGATATGATAAAGAGAAAAGCTCAACCACTTTTGTTAAAATGCTAACTGGCAGTTAACAAGGATCAAGAAAACAAAGTGCATTTGCTTTTCAATCGAGAAAATGTCATTACAGTCCTTGAACATCCAGATCAACGGGGACCCTACTGAGCAAGTATCACAAGAAAAACATTTAGGATGCTCAGTTAAATTTTAGGAGCCATGTTGATAAAATCAACAAAACTGCTAGATCAAATACTATAAACTGTTATAAAATTAATAGAAATTGTTTAACACTTCACTGTGCAGTGATGTTCTTGAACCCAAAGATCCTCTCACATTTTCCTGTGGAGCGACCGACTAGAACAGGGGTGCTCAAGTCCAGTCCTCCAGAGCTACCATCCTGCAACTATCAGATGCATCCCTGCTCCAACACACCTGAATCAAATGAATGAACCAGGCCTGTTCATAGCTGAGCCTGGTCTACTGGAGTAAGGCTGCAACTAAAAGTTGCAGGACGGTAGCTCTCGAGGACTGGACTTGAGCACCCCTGGACTAGACTATTCAAACTCAAACCATTAGCAACTTTCTATAATCAGGCTTCAAAGGTTTTTTCAATCAAAAGCCAATCAGATTCCATCAGTCACATTTTGGCTAAATTTGGCATTTTGGACTTTCCCGATTTTATAAAGTATAGCATTTTAAAATATGCAGAATATGCACATACACCATTAAGCGATGGCATAAAGAGATTGCAGGGCTGTGTCATATCCACAGACTGGTGTGCGTTTGGATTTCTGCTCTCTACTGTTCCTCCTCCTCTGCAGGGTGTAATGAGCAGCTGCGGCTTCCAGGTGTCATGCATTCCCCTCATCAAGTAGCAGGTCTTAGAGGAGTGGATTCCCAGGGATGCCAGATGGTTGACTAGTACTCTTGGTACTACTGCGGTCGCTGTGTCTTCACAGACAACTTACTACTGGTCTTATTTTTGATCTCCTCCTTCCTTGTAGGTAGTGATGGTGAGATGAAGCCTCATGAGGCATTGAACCACTTGAGCCAACTGGTTCAGGAAAGGGTTCATTTCTTGAAGCTTCATGTGCTCACGAAACCACCTACTGGCCAGGTGTATAATCACAGCCAGTTGTATCTTAACACGTGTGATGCATTGAATTTTTGTCTATTATGGCTCTTGGGAATGACGTCACAAAAGGTGTAGGATGAAATCATTTGTCTAAATTATGTATATACATATGTGTATAATAAAATATTTTTTGAATGTATTCTCTGTGTGTAATTTTTCCCAAAATAGAAGTGTCATGTGATATGGCATGTTGTGTAATAATGTTTTTCTCTGACTCTAGAGAAATGGCTTAATCAGGCAGAGGACAGTGAAAGTGCTTGTGGAACTAGGGAGGGGGTAGTGAATAGACTAATGCTTGTGTTATTATTGTACCCCGACTCCCGGAATGCACAATAAACACCTCACCTTTAAATAAAATAAGAAACAGTGACAAATACAGTTCCTCATAAGCAAAGCTAATGCATCTGCAAATGTTTAGTTCACCTTACCTTGTTAGGGCTTAAGAAATCAAAATGTTCCCACATAGGTGAAATCCTCCTCTTTCTCGCCGGCTTCATCCTATTCCTGTCTATCTATCTATCTATCTATCTATCTATCTATCTATCTATCTATCTATCTATCTATCTATCTATCTATCTATCTATCTATCTATCTATCTATCTATCTATCTATCTATCTATCTATCTATCTCTCTCTCTCTTTCTCTCTCTCTCTCTATTTCTCTCTCTCCAAACACCAAACTAAGTGTCTCAAACTAAATAACCACTATCCAAACTGTTTTCCAAACTATCAAACCTCTATCCATTCTCTAACTGACTGCAACTCGCCTACAACAACTCACATTTTGAATGGAGCCTGTGGGGTTTATAAAGCTGTCAAACCACTTCCTGAAGCAGTCACATGGTACAGCCGGGCAGCAAGGCCTCGGACGTCATCGTTTTCGGCTCCTCCCCTAAATGAAGCTAGCCTCGATACGCGCTTTACGGAAACGTCCCCTCCATTACTGACACACGCTCCGAAGCCTCAGCACGTCACATAACATCACTACTTGTAGGTATCCAGCGACATGCTCATTCATGGGCCCAGAAATTTCCTCCTGTGGTGTCTGTCTCTTGTCCTCCTCACTCTGAAACATCTGTGGCTCACCTCCAGTCCTCACCTGTCTGTCCACCCTTCTACTGTCCATCTCAGCCAACCACTGGGGCTGTAGATGCTCTGTGCCGCTCCTTGTTTGCCTCCCCTGCTTCGTAAAGTAATTCAGACTATTTCCTCCGCACAATTGATTATCCTGTCACTCCTACTAATCGTCTCCCTTTCTTCCAGTGAGTGTCTGGCCTGGATTTGATGCTGTTCCCCTGCTGAAAAAATTATTCAAAAGCTTTTGTTTAAATACAAGTCTTAACTGTGCTATCCCTATTGTTCTTAGTTCTTGCTCATCCAGGATCATGACAGAACCATCTGGCCACCACGACTCTGCAGCAGAATTACGGGCAGCATTCTCTGAACAGGGAATCCTCTTGGGATGTCATGACATTGCAATTGGTGCCATCTCCCAGCAACAGGGCTCAAATATTCAGTCTCTTAACCGGATTTCAGATCAACTACAGTGGATGGAGGTTGCGCCCCAGCCTCCGCCTCCACTGGTTCCTGCACCAGTGTCTCCCGACACGTCCGCTCTCCACGCCAGAAGAGATGTTGCTTCGGCCACTCTGGAGCCGTTCGCTGGAGAGCTGGATAAGTGCAGAGGGTTTTTACTCCAATGCACACTTGTCTTTTTTGTCACTCCCCTTGATTCTTCCCTGACGACTCAAGCAAAATTTCTTATATTATTGGACTTTTAAGGGACAAGGCTTTGAGGTAGGCAGAAGCTCTTTTTGATGAAGCAGCTATTCACAGTTCGTCTTGAACTGAGTTTCTCGAACAGTTTAAACAAACATTTCATCCAAGTGTTAGTGAGGAAGAGGCTGCTAAGAGACTTTGGAGCTTAAAACAGGGGAACAGATCAGTGGCTGAATTTGCCATTGTCTGATGGCAGACTCAGGGTGGAATCAACCAGCACTGAAGGGGGCGTTGCACCATTCACTTAATGAAAAGATTATGGATGAAATGGCCTGGAGAGATGAACCTGCTGGGCTAGATAAACTAATTTAACTCGCTATTCGCCTAGACACCAGACTTAGGGAAAGAAATAGAGACTGTCGCCAACTTCGTCATCTCGACCTATAGAACTTTGGAGCTGACGTCACTGCATGAGACGTTTACATCGCTCGGCACCATGTTGTTTGGCCACAGACCAAAGCAAACTTTTTCCAATGTTTTCATTGTGTTACCGATCGCAGTGAAGTTGTTTTCATGTTGGATATTGGATATCTGCGCTCCGCGGAGTAAGGGGCGTTTAGCTCATTTATGAACGCTGATTAAGCGGAAAAAGGTTCTGGGCTATCAATGATTTCAGGAACATAACCCCAAGATTAATTGAACCCGCATAGAGTCCTGGAATCCCCAGTGCCTCAGTAACTGCCTTCTGTCAGCCATCTCTTCTAAAAATACTGTTTCACTTATAGAACCGACTCCATCTGATCTACAAACAGGGAAGTTAAGCCCAGTTCACACGACACGATTTTAGAAAAGTCGGCCGATTCTGAAAACGTGAGAGAGAGACCACACACTAGGCGATTTAAAATGTAACGGGTTCGATCGTAGAGTGTGAGGTTTCACTGGAACATATTCTAATTCCAGATATGAAATCCCTTCAAATTTAAATTCTGTGCTGAATTTAGAGTAAACAAACAAACATGGACAACGACGTTGAAGCGGTAACTTTAGTTTAACCCAAAAAAGACGTAACCAAAAATTAAAGCTTTGGATTAAGACTGGAGACATCGTGAGCAAGGATTATATTTGTTAGTGTGTTTCAGATGCTTTTTTTTTAACTTCCTGGCTGATTTCAATTAAAAGTAAACTTTTTTTAATGGAGCGTTTCTTAACATTCTCGACAAAAGCTCAGGAATTATGCAACTATTATAGTTGTCTGTTTATGTATAGGCTAATTTGATCATTTTTTGCTGTTTTTATGTTGTTGTACAATATATGCATATACTGTACCTTGTTTCAGAAAACGGAATGACTGAAACATCAGAGCAGCTTAAAGTAGAAGAAAGCATTTCCCGCATATTAGTTTTTAGAAAATCAGATGGCAGTTATCCTTTTTTCCCCCAACTGACTGCGAAAGCTTAACGTATTCCAGCTCCTCTAAACGAAACTTGTTGTATTGTTTAAAATTGTATTATGACTGCAGAATAAAATCAAATGTGCCATTTCAACCAAAGATTGGAATGCGCTTCTCAACCAGATGTACTCTGAGCAATAATTTTATAATTATCTTTCATTAAAAAAAAACAAGTCGGGGGAACAGCACAGACATTGCGATGAATGAGCCAACATGATTAAACACGTTCAATATCCCCGATTTTAGATCAAAGCGGTCCTGACGTTCCACCGACTGGACCCGATCAGTCCTAACCCTAACCCTAACCCTAACACACTACAGGATGATCGGTTACGATTGTCGGGAGCAACAATCTTAGAACTCTGAACGTTCTAAGATTGTTGTTATAAGGGCAAAAAATTATGTAGTGTGAACTGGGCTTAAACTAAACAGCTTACTTTCCTGCCCCTTGGTTCTTATTCCTGAAGTCATTAGATTCTCCTGTGCTATGCAGCTACACCTTGTTTTTGCATGGCTCTGGGTGTATTTTTTCCTGTATTAAGCTCTGCTCTTTCTCATTGGCTTATTTAAAATGTGCTATTTTAAATTATTATCACTTACATTTTGTAGAGGTACTTTTTAAAAACCCATCTAGAGACAAGTGCTGTGAATTAGCTGTTGCAATTGCACTATGATACAAACATGAGATAGCTGTTTTCTTCAATTTGTCTATGTCAATGTGTGTCTGTCCTTATCAAAAAACTTAACATAATGAAATCACAGGCTCACTGTTACACTGTGAAAACTGATACACTGGCTAATCCTAAACATAACTGATATTGGATTAAACACAGCATCCCAGAAAGACGCAACTTATTGTAACTAGTGGAGAAAATTGAAGGAAGAAATTAGGATTTTATTGAATGTCTATTGAAACATTCTTTGACTGGAAATCAGCAAATACGCTAAAATTGTCCCACCCAAAGACTATTGGATGTTATTGGTTTGATAAATATTTTTTGATATTCTGTGGTTATACTGAATTATTTTCTACTCATTTATTTTGGTTGATGATTAAATTTGTTTATTTTTGTTAATGAAAATTCCCTTTAAAAAAAATTATTTTCTCAAGTTATCTGTTTTTCGACTCCTTTGTAGAAAGTTTCCCTGACACAGGAACTCCTACGGCTTTGTGAACATCAAAAAGTACATAGCCACACAGACACACCCAATAGAACAAAAGAAACATTTTGAGAGGGAGCAGAAGGGATTTTGTAAGCGAGTAGAGAGGTTTATGCTTGTGGAGAGTTAAGCCATGCAAAGGGAAGTTTTGCGTGCAAGAAAAAAATCTGAGTGTCAGCACAAAGACTTAAGAGGCCACAGAATATTTGAAAGAGAGGATACATTTTGAGTTATTGCAAGTTGTGAAAACAAAGAGATGAAATTCTGCTATAAAACTGAAAATATAAGCAGAAATATCACAAGTTTTGATAAAGAAATGAAATTCTTCTTACAAACAGAAAACATGTGCTCTTCAGCAATTGCTGGCAAAAATTCCCCAAACTGATATCGGTATTTTACCCACAACTTTCCTTAAGAAATGTTGCCTGTCTTAGAGTTTGATATCATTAAAATGAAACTCATCTCTCTTACTTCTCTCCCAGCCTCCATACCTTAAGACAACCATTATCAAATAACTGTTTGATAATTGGATAAGTTGCTTTTGCAAAATTACAGGTTCATCTTAAATTCATGCTAAAAGCAGACTGAGGAATTGCTGCAAAGTTAAGAATCCAATGCAATCAGTTCACGGACCTATATGCTTGTCCAGGAGCTGTCTTTGCTACAAATCAGCGACTCAGAGCAATTTGCTGGGTTTCTTTAATGAGAAAACCTTTTTATTTTATTAATAAATTAAATATAACTGCATTGTTTGATAAGTAGAAGAAAGTGAACAGATTTGAACCAGAACTGGCATGAATAAAGTAGAAGAAAGCACGAGTTCATAAGCATAAGAAAATGTAGTCTAAGTAAAGGCTAGGGAAAAATCACCAGTACCATCAAAAACAAGCGGTTCTTGTAGCCTCATCAGTGCAATGTCATAATCCTGTCCTTTTGGCCAATACTGAGAATGCCGTATAATTCTCTTTACAGCCAGAGAATGGGCACCATGGATCAGCTGTTCTGTCAGCCCCACGTGAACCGTCCACAGGGAAGAGTTTTCAAATCTGGTCACAGAAAAAAAGACAAACAAGACATTGGATTCAAATTCTAATTCAAATGAAAAAATACTTTATCAAATGTAACTCATTCTTCAAAGAGTTCATCCTTTACTTTTTCATTTTTTTATATCCACCAGACACACGCAAATCTAGAACTCTATATCAACATTTGCCCCTTTTCCACCGGCTCGACTCGGCTTGCTTTCACAGCTTTCCCACCGGCTTCGTTTCGAGGCTGGACCTGCTTTTTAGGTCCTGCTTCGGAGCAGGGCCACCCGAAGTCCAGTGGACATTTTGTGTAAAGAATATAGAAATGACAATGGGAGGAGTTGGAGCAAAATTGCTACCCAGTAACATTTCAGCTGTTCTTTGTTAGCGTGACATAAATTGGTTATAATGATTTTCATTCAGTCAGGACTGACACTAACCACATATTGCAGGTAGATTCCAGTAAAACATTGATTAATGCCAGGTTTTAAAATTAGTTTACTGGACTAATAGCCATTATTTTGTGCCCATTGTTGGACACCACACGGCACAATCGAACCATGTGAACCGTTATTTCTGTCGGCTAATGTGTGGTCTCAGGTTTTGAAAATGTGCGGACAATGGGCCGACAGCTCTACAATGGTGCAATGCACGCTGGGTATTACACTAAGGAAATGAGGACGTGAAAGGTCAGTAGAGGCACTGGGGTTGAGACTTTTTTTATTCAATGTCATCAACAAAGAAAAAAAGGCCAGAAGAAATGATAAAGACGATAATGAAAACGAGGTCGCCCAAGGGACTCCTCACTACCAGATGCACTCAACAAGTTCTACACCTGCTTTGAAGATCCTAAAACCTCCCTCAGCACCAGACTGATACCACCACCTGGTGACATGCCTCTCTGTGTGACCACAACAGATGTGAAGAAGTCCCTCCAGAAAATCAACCTCTGTAAGCCTGCAGGCCCCGACAACATTCCAGGGTGAGTACTGAGGTACTGTGCAGATCTGTCTCAGACATCTTGACAGACATCTTTCACATCTCACTGTCACTGTCATTGTGCCCACCTGCTTTAAGACCGCCACTGTTGTCCCTGTCCCCATGTGCTCCACAGTCATGAGCCTGAATGACTACCGGCTTATTGCCTTAACATCGGTAGTGATGAAGTGCTTTGAGAGGCCAGTCGTGAACTACATCAATGACTCCATTGACGTCGCTCTGGACCCCCATCAGTACACCTACAGGAGGAACCGATCCACTGCTGACGCCATTTTATTGGTCATCCACACAGTCCTCACCCATCTAGAGAGCAGGAACTCCTACATCCATCTGCTCTTTCAACACCATCATCCCACAGAGCCTGGTGCAGAAGCTCTTCTCTCTTGGACTGAGTCCCACACTGGGGAACTGGATTATGTACTTCCTGACCAGCAGACCTCAGACAGTGAGGATCCACAACACCGTCTCATCCTTCATTAAAACTCTTCCACCAGCTCTTCTTCAGCAGCTGAGCTTGACTCTATTTTGGAGTGACCGCATTCCCATCGGCCCGACTCGGCTCTGTACCAGGGTGCCTATCTCCAACTACGTTCCAGGCGAGAGGCGGGGTACACCCTATAAATATTATATGATATATAAAATAATATACACTGCTCAAAAAAATAAAGGGAACACTCAAATAATACACACACACACACACGTAGGGAGAATTTAGAGAGACCAATTAACTTTATTTTATTTATTTTCATAGTATGTATAGAAGGACTTTACAATCTGAGGGCACAAATATAGACTGTGCCAAATACGGTTCAGAATTGTGTTATTTAAACACTCTTAAAGTGAATATTTTTGATGCATTTCAGTCTAGCATGGTAGTAAACTACTCTCTGAAGATGAGTAAATTCTGCATTTGAATCGGATACGTATTGAATACCTTAGATCCATCAGACATCCAGAGTCCTGCTGAGTCCTGCTGTTAACTTTTCTAATCTTGAATGCTCAGTAAGACATTTTTTCTATTAATCAGCCTTGACAGAATTTCAGAGAGAGTTTGATTTTATGACTTACCCATACACACAATGGGCTGCAGTAAGGATCCAGCTTGACGTTATGATGGATCCTCCACAAGTATGTTCCCTCTGGAAGTGGAGGCTGACCTGCCAGGGAAACTGACCTGGTTTGGAGATATTACCCCCCACAACTCGAGTGTTGTAATGAGGCCTCGAACCACACGCTGAGAAAAAATGCAGGACAACTACTATCAAATGATCAATTTAAAAGTCATGTTTTGTTAGTGATCTACAATCAAATTGCAAAAATATTTGAGGACTTGGGCCCCATAATAAATTCACATAGCAAAATATTAACGTAGAAAAGCATTCCAATATGTATGGATGTCAAAGTAAAGATAAAATTGATGACAAGTACGTTTCAACTCCTCATCTTTGATTTTATTAATTTTTTGTCATCTGCATAACTAATTTACTAGGCTCTCATTGAAGCTAATGTACATTGACATGTTTTCTGGATGTACAATTAATCAGTATACTCTTCTTGACAAATGCCAGTTTGCTTTTCGTTTTTCTCACCTGACAATAAAGTGGAACTTCTATTACAATTAAATTTGAATTGTATAAAGTCTGTTATGACATGTGTCTAATCCATTCTGTTAGTGGTGTTGACACCACCAGAATCAGATTTGCTGGCCAAACACAGGCTGCCTTAAGTGACTCAATTGTGATTTTTTTTGTCAAATTGGATTCTTTGATTTGGATTCTTGTTGCAGTGGTCGTTCACACCTCCACACATATGCGACTTGTATATGTTCTCCAGTGTGAACGGGCAGGCGACCTGAAGGTGTCCTGCATCCGCTATTACAGTAGAGTGTGCAAGAGCGTCAGCATTCTCAGTTTTCTGCCAACCACCATGAAAGGAAGAAGCACTCAATGTTTGCAGAAGTAAACATGGATGCTAATGGTGGAGCATAGCTCACACATTTGAAGTTGTCTGACTGGAGCATATCAACAATTCAATCCTCATTGTCGTCCATCATAGTTGTAGTTTTTCTTCCAACTTGTGCATATCAGGATGCAGAATAGTGACATTTTCAGTGATGTTCAGGTCAGATGAATGCAACCTGGACATTAAGCTGCATTTGAATCGTATACATATCAAATATCCTAGTAGCCTGTGTCGCATTCGTAAAGGATCTGACTTGTGTTGCTCAGACTAAAACATCAAATACAGGTCACATTACATAAAAAAAAATTGAATTGTGTCACTTCAGGCTTCAGTGTGAACACAGCCATATTAACTTGGCTGCAGCTTTTGGTGTCTATCTAGAGACCCACTTTTTATAAAAAATGATAAAATAGTAATTAATTTCTTCTACATAGCAGTTAAAACTGTTACCATGTCATAATATAAGAGAGGTGATATGTGAAAAACAATCCAATAAATCCATGAAGCAGTCAGACTGCAGCAGAATTTCCTTTTTTATGCACCGGCGAAATGCTCACCCCTCACAGATTATCTGTCTCACGCTCTACCATTGCAACACAATTTTTAAAAAATAATATGTTACCTGCTGCAGCTTATATTTTTAATATCCACTAACCTGTGCAATGGTGCAATAGTATTATGTAAGATCGGAAGGGATGTTTTATGTTGAGGGATACTGACTAGGGACGCTCTGATCCCATTTTTTCCTGCCATTTCTGATAAGGATCACCAATGAGGGCCGATCCCTGTCGAGCACCAATATTGATCACATGGACTGGCTCTTAATTTTTGCTTTAGGTATAAATGCTACTTTGTTATCTGGTAAAAGAAAACCATAAAATGACCAAATTTAGAAAAAACATGCAAAATACTTGCAGGCACAAGGCAGCAAGTATTCTGTCAAAAAGACAACTGAAAATATATCACTAATACAATATTTAATAGTAAGGCTCTCAACAGCCTAAAATTATACATAAAGTCAAATAATCTTACAACATTGCCTATATAATATGACAGAATGGACATGAGAAATAGTTACACCTCCTCCCTTTTCTTATTCTATTTAAAGACTTCTACTGACTATACTGTAACATCAATTGCCCATGTGGGATCCAAATAAAAAAATCTGAATCTGCATCTACTCTTAAGCTGCACTTCTACTCAAACTGCAGTTACAGCGGTTCGCCACCAGCTGGCACATAGAGCACGGTTAGCGGGCGCTCCCTGTTGCGCTTGTCTGTTAACAGTGTTTGTCAAATAAAAGACCCTGTGAAAATCACACTGATTAATCATTAAGTGTGCAACAAAAACATAATGCCAAGTAAAAATGGAATCGTTCATTAAAAATCAAATGCAACTTGCATTAAAAAACAATCCGAGGTTACTATCATTCTACAATTGAGCCGCTTTTTCAAACTCATTTTTGTCTTTTAGAAGAAAAACAGCTTTTTGGTCAACTGTTCCTTCTTGTTTGGATACTGTGTAGTTGGACTGATTTTGGGTAATACGTTTCATATTTTTTATATTTGTTATGATACATAACCATAGCAACATGTAACATTTAGGTAAATGAGCCAGAAAAGGCAAGACTGGAACACAATAACAGAGGTGAGTGATACGCCTGGATGAAAAGCAGGGAAAACCAGCAAGAGACGGATCCACCCAGAGAGGGGTGAACCCCTCTCTGGGTGGATCCATAGTGGCCAAAACTCCAGCATTGGAAGGGTTGGGTGAGCAGCCAATGGGAGAGTTTGGGCCCTTAGGTATTCACTGATGAAGACAAACATCCACCATCCAAAGCTCAGTAGTAAAAGCAGTCATGACATCACCCCCTCCTCCGGGGACAGCTTGTAATGCTCCTCTGGGTTGGTCCGGACGCTGGCGATGGAAATCACGGATGAGATCATTAGTGGATGGGAGGGTGTCCAGGATCTGTCCTCAGGGCCTTTCAGTAAAGGCCTAACAGTAAAAGCATGAGGCGGATGACCAGAGGGCATCTGTTAGGAGGGCAAAACCTGGATGACAAAACAGCTTTGAGCTTAGAGACATGGAGACTTGTCTCCAAGCTCAAATGAAGAAGGCAGTTTGAGACATATAACTGCCAGATTAATTACATTGGCAACAGGAAATGGACCCACAAAGTTTCTTGCCAGCTTGCAATTCTCTGTCCTGATGGGCAGATCCTCAGGGAATAGCCACACCCTCTGACCCACGAGTATCTTGGGGCCTACGATCAGTGGCGGTTGGCATTCCAAGCATATACAGTAGCAGTCTTACAGAGTCGCTCTGGCCCTTCTCCATATTCTGAAGCAGCACATTCTGACACATGGGCAATGGCAACCTGAGTAGCCATTTCTTGAAAGAGTACTGGATAGCCATGGACAACGTGAAATGGTGAGAGACCCGTGGCACTTTACGGTAACCCATTGATGGTGAACTCCACCCAATGTTAGTTCCATGCATTTATCCTATGCATGGAGCATCCATGCATAGGATAAATAACTTTGACTTGACCTCCTGAACCATCCTCTCTGTCAAGCCATCTGTCTGAGGGTGAAAACCTGAGTTGATGTCAATGCTGAGAAGAGTGCAAAGCTCACTCCAAAAATTGGAGGTGAAATGTATTCAGACCACATGAAGTCTGAACACTTCTTGAGACATCACATCAGTGAGTTTTGGGGGCTGAAGGGTTAGTGTTAGGTTGTGAAGAGTGATGAGACTGACCATCTTGGAAATGGGTTTGACAGATCAGGAAGCACAGGATGGTAGCTGAAGTGAAAAAGTCTTCAAGTTTCTCAAAAGAATGTTTGACCTCTGAACTTGAACTGAGTCTATAAAGAGGAGCAGTCACTGAACTGTAGTTCTTAATAAAGTGCCGAAAAAATGGGCAAACACATGAAACCATTGAAACTCCTTCACATTAGATGGCTCAGGCCAGTCCAAAACCACTGTCACTTTAGAAGGGTCCATGTTAATCTTTCCTGAAGCAATGACAAAACCTAGAAAAAATACAAAAGACATGTGGAACACACACTTCTCTTTCTTAACTATTCGTTTGTTTTGGACAAATGTAAGAAGAACCTCACTGACATGTTTGATATGACAAAATAAAACCTTTGAATAGATCAAGATGTTATCAAGGTTTGGCCTCAAAAGACCATTGTTTTCAGCAGCCAAACTGCAGTCTTATTTGAACTTCCTTCCTCTCTCCTCTTTCCTCCTGCTCTGCATCCACAATGCCTCCTTTTCAACTCCACTGGTATTTCTGCCTTTAGCTGTGATATTATTTTAGTTCTTCCAATGTTCCCTAACAAGGTGTAAACCACCTTGTTGTGTCATAATTTCAGTCTGTCTTCCAGTGCTTTTTATTCTCCCTCCCTCTGATTACTCATCATCCTCATTATAACCTGTGTTGTCCTACTCCCTATTTAAACTCCTGCTCATCACCTTCTCAGTGCAAAATCATCTGTTGCCTCTGTCAAGCTTTCAAGCCCTGATTCATGTTCCAAGAGTTTCTGTTTTTTCATCCTGTCTGCCTGTCTTTGACCATTGCTTTTGCCTAGTCCTCACTGGTGTTTTGAGAAGAGTGTCTAACCTCCCGTTGCTGAACCTTCCCTCCAGTCGACCCAATCATATTTTGGATCTTCTTTGCCTGAGTCCTTCCTGCGCTTCACACTGGGCTGTTTTTACTACTGAGCTTCGGGTGGTTGTTTGTCTCCATCATCAGCAAGTACGCAAGACAATAACCTCTTCCATTGCCTGCTCACCCACCCCTAAGAACGCTGGATTCTTGGTCACTACAGAACTCCCATTTCCCAGTAAATCTCTTTCTATTTTCCCTGGTTTTCATTTAGTCACATCCCTCACCTGTTTTGTGTTCCAGACCTGCCAGAGTATTCACACCTTGCAGGACCCCATCAACACTATCACATTGTTTCTAATAAACGTTTTTGATAATCATTCTCCTTGTCTTGGCTACATGTTGGGTCATTGCTCATTTACCTAAATATTAAGGTACGATCTTGAACAGAATGAAACCAAAGCCAAATCAAGATTGGTATTCGAAGGTTGAGGGAGCTATTACTTCCCTAAAAAGTAATGTTCAGGAGATTTGTACTGTACAAGACAGTACAGACCTTTTATGAACCAGTGCTCTCTGCATTTTGAACTCTAGCCTTCTGCCTTCCCTTCTGAAACCGGCTCTGACAACCTTGCGGCCATAGCTCCTATAAACCGCCTCAATAATGAAGGCACAGTACATGGTCCACTCAGACTCAATGTCCCCTACCTCACCCAGAACATGTTCAAAGTTCTGCCAGATATGGGAGTTAAAGCTCTGTCTTACAGGGACTCTGCCAGACATTCCCAGCAGACCATCACAACACGTATAGGTTGTGATGGTTTATAAACATGTTCAGATCAGGGGGAGTGTTCCTCCCAACCACAACCCTTTCAGGTCTCACTGTCATTGCCCAGGTGACCGTTGAAGTTCCCCAGCAGAACAAGGGAGTCCCCAGGAGGAGGACTCTGCTGTACCCCCTCCAAAGACCCCAAGAAGGGTGGGTAAGCTTGTAAGAACAAACAACAGAAACCCTTCCTCCCCACCCATCAGAGGAGGGAGGCTACCCTCTTGTTCACTGGGGGTAAATCCCAACGTAGAGGTGTTCCCTAGGATGACTTGGTGTTCCCTCGCCCAGATGCGGGACACTGTGGCCCCAATCTGGAGCCAGGCCTGGAGATCAGTCTTTGAAGTAGACCTTCAGGCTCATTTCAAAGATGGCCCCCGTGGGAGCACAATGGCTCCCACGGGGGAGCCATTGTGCCCCCTGTGTAGTGGGTGCACAATGATGAGCACCTGGTGGCCGGGCTCAGCCCTTAAAGGCAACATGGGTCTCCTCTCCCGTTGGCCCACCACCTGTGAGAGTGGCAAAAGAGGTCAAGTGCAGTGTGGGATGGGTAGTGGTTGCAGAAGCTGGCTCTGGGGACATGGAATATCACCTCTCTGGTGGGTTAGAGTTACTAACCCCAAATTAACAGTACTCTTCAAGTGAATTCTGCATGACACAAGGGAGAACAATGCCTCCTTGTGAGCTACAATTTTCGTCATGACTATGTTCCGTAGATCCTTTGAATTTGATCCTTTAGATCGGAGAGTCTTAATGTCAGATGAGGAAATGGCCAGCTCCCAGCTGTTGTCACAAAGTTGGGACCATAAAATCGTCCAAACTGTCTGGGTATGCTAAAGCATTCAGTTTGTTTCATTGGTACAAAGAGGCTCCTGAAAAACAACCCCCCACCAAATTTAATATTTGGCACAATGCAGTCAGACAAGTACCGTTCTCCTGGCAACCACCAAATCCAGACTTGTCCATCAGATTGCCAGATAGAGAAGCATGATTCGTCACTCCAGAGAATGCATGTCCACTGCTCTAGAGAGGACATACCATGATTTCTTTATTTAAATCATGGTGTGGTTTACACCAGTGGTCTCCAACCCCCAGGCTGTGGACCGATACCGGTCCATGGATCAATTGCTACCAGGCCATGCAAGAAATAATTAAATACTTCTGTTTCATGTATTATTTGAGTCTGGAGGATATTTTATTTGAAAATCCTTTAACCGGCTTGTCTCTGTTATGTCTTGCACCAACATTGAACCCACAGCAGCAAAATGAGTAAGAAACAAATCAGATGTCTTTGGAAAGTTTCTTTGTGAAGGGAAAAGGCCCAGAGAAGAGACAGGAGAATTATTATATGGTGACCGGCTGGTTAATGAGGCAATGAAGCTTCAAACTCTTTCGCCAAGTAGAGACCGAGCACCCTGTGTATAAGTAACACTTCAGGTGTCATTGTCTCTCATCACTCCAGACAGGAGAAACAATAGTCATTATTATGAGTTAAAATTTTCATGAAAGTAAAATGTTTGTTTTATGTTTGTTATGATGAATGCTAACAATGGACTCGGTATTCCCTTGCCTAACCATTGCCTGGACGCGGGTCATTGGGGCCCCACTCTGGAGCCAGTCCTCAAAGTGGGGCACGTTGGCGAGCACCTGGTGGCCAGGCTTTAACCTGACATGGGACCCCCTTCCAATGGACCAAGGGGTCGGGTGCAGTAAGTGCTATGTGGCAGTCCAATCCTCAGCTGCAGAGGCTGGCTCTTGGGACGTAGAATGTCACTTCCCTGGTAGGGAAAGAGCTAGTGTGTGAGGTTCTGGCTAGAAATTGCCGGTCTTACCTTGATGCATGGCTCTGGTTCTGGAATGAGTCTCTTTGAGTGGGGTTGGACGTACTTCCTCTCTGGAGTTGTTCACGGGCAGGAGTGGGCATACTTGTTGCCCCCCATCTCGGTGCCTGTACATTGGGGTTTTCCCCGGTGAACGAGAGGGAAGCCTCCCTCCGCCAGTTTCTTGTTGTTGTTTGTACTTGTGGGCTGCATGGCAGTTCAGATTACCCACCCTTCCTGGAGTACCCCTCCAAGGGTAGGGGATGCTTGAGAGTGTCCCTCCTGGGGACTCTTTTGTTCAACTGGGGGACTTCAACGTTCACCTGGGCAATGACAGTGAGACCTGGAGGAGTGTGGTTGGGAGGAACGTTACCCCCAATCTGAACTCGAGTGGTGTTCAGTTGTGCTCAAGGGTGCAAGGGAGTTCGCCCAACCGGTCTACATGTGGACTTAGAGAAGGCATTCGACCGTGTCCCTCGGGGAGTCCTGTAGGGGGTTCTCCGGGAGTATGGGGTACCGGGATTGATACGGGCTGTCAGGTCCCTTCTGTATGACCGGTGTAGGAGTCTGGTCCGCATTGCCGGCAGTAATTTGGGCTAGTTTCCGGTGACAGTTGGACTCCACCAAGGCTGCCCTTTGTCACCGATTCGTTCATTACTTTCATGGACAGAATTTGTAGTCGCAGCCAAGGTTTTGACGTGATGCAGTTTGGAGGCCTGCTTTTTGCACATGTTGGCTCCATCAGGACGTGATCTGGAGCTCTCACTGGAGTTGTTTGCAGCAGAATGTAAAGTGCGCCTCCAAGGAAAAGGGTACAGTGCCTTCTCAGGGTCAAGGGTTGGTGTCCTGCCCCAAGTGGAGGAGTTCAAATATCTCAGGATCTTGTTCATGAATGAGGGAAAAATGGAGCAGGTGGATTGGCGCATCATCTGCCGTGAAGCAGGCGCTGTCTATCATGGTGAAGAGAGAGCTGAGCCAAAAAGCAAAGCTCTCGATTTACCGGTCGATCTACGTTCCCACCCTCCTCTATGGTCATGAGCTTTGGGTCATGACCGAAGAACGAGGTCATGGATACAAATGGGTTTTCTCTGTAGGGTGGCTGGGCTCTCTCTTAGAGATAGGGTGAGAAGCACTGAACTCCTGAGTTCAGTGAAATGTTTGTAAAAACAGTCTGGCTGCCTAGGTTCTTCATTTGATACACCTAAAGCCATGAAAGTGACTGGAACATCTGATTCCGATCATTTGGATTAGTGAGCAAATTTGTTTAGCATCATACAGCTAAATTATTTTCAATCTTGTCCAGACCTGTTTCCTTAGTTTATTTAAAAAAATGATGACAATGAACCTCAATTTAAAAACAATGTCTCATCTTTAGTGGCTTATTTTCAATAAATTCTTATGTGTTATTACTTTTGGCAGTTTCAAATTATTGCAGTGACCTTTTCATTCTTTAACAGAGAATGAACATGGTGCACATGTCCACCAATTTTGGACACGTGCATGTGAATCATGATTCCACCCAGAAAAATATCTGTTCAAATATAAGATTGCCTCAAATTTATTATATTAATATTAATTTAAAAGCCTCAAATTAATATGACAATCATGCCCAAGATGAGTGCAAGTCCTGGTCATAAACTGTACTTCTCAAGCTTTACATTAAATACTATTGGTAAAAAAAAAAGAAGTCAGATGGAATGTGTTCTCACCAATACATTTCAGAGTGGTCACCATGCCTGAGGTGCACTGGTTCTTACTGCAAAGACACAGTCAGGGTCATATCACATACAAGCACATATAAAAAAGTTACATCAATTATTAGGCAGATCCAGAGCAGAACTTATCTACACTAGAAATTATTTAAACTGAGATGCTACACACAATATAACCTAAATTAGCCGAGATATTTTTTTTATTTATTTAAGTACTAAACTTCCAGTTAGCAAAAAACTATTTCACACATCAGAGTTTAAATGTATTCCTTCTAGATGTACAGGGGATCATCAGATAACTTTCTGAAAAAAGTGAGAGATATGACTTCCTGTTTGTCACAGCAAATTAAACACATTATGTCTGTTGATTTTAAAGTAATCTGGAACTGACAGAACCTCAAAAGAATAACAGAGTTTTTTGTTTTTTGTATGTCTTTTGTCAGACAGTAAAGGAGGATAAAACAGTTTGTCTTTTACAAACTTTATCTACGCCAGTGTTTCTCAAGCTTTTTGGGCCCCATTCAGGTCCCTTATCGGCCCCATCAAATAAAATGTAGGCTACTTGCACTGAATATTATTTTCTGATAAATATTACTATCATTATTGTTCTTGTCTTGAGTTGTATTGTTGTTTCTGTATTTATTGTCAAAAATCCTTAAAAGAGAAACATTACTGATTTATTAGTTTCTAAAGAACAAAAAAGCCGTGTGAATAGAAATTAATTTTAAAGGTCTCATAAGAAAAATGCAATAAAAGGACATTCAATTTAAAATTGGTAGCCAATCAGCAGCCAATCAGAGTGGGGAAAAAAATCTTGTTCTGTGCCATTTTCTGATGTCACTAAATCCTGCAAAAAATGGCCAATTGGCAATACCAGTTTTAACTTTGAAACTTCCAAAAAGGTCTGCAAACATTAAAAGATGGATTGAACTGCAACTATATCACTCAGAACTCTTATTGTCTTCAGTGTTCTGTCAGTTTCTGGTCGTGCAGGAGAATGGGACATATCCAAAAAATGTCATCCACATGGATGTGCAAACCAGAGCTTTCAGTGGAAAAACAAAAGTTGCATTATCCTTTAATGCCATAGGCATATGGAACAGAACCATGCATGATTTTTTTTCAATAATTTATAGATTAATAGTTTCAATGTACAGAAATTGCAAAGAATGAGCTGGCTCTTAGTCAAATCCAAGTGAGTCAAATTGAAAGTGTTATTCAGTCACTTAACAACATCGTGACATTAATACTGACATGAAAAATAATATTGAAGGAATAAATATAGAAATAAAATCTAATGAAGTGATAAGTTCCTTACTGTTTTGTTTTGGTCTGTAAAACTCAACACCGCTAAGACGAAGGAGCTGGTTATAGACTTTGGGAGGTCCAGACCAAAGCCGAGACCAGTGTTCTAGAGGAACAGAGGTTGAGGTCGTGGACTCCTACAAGTACCTTGGGCTGTGGCTGGACAGTAAACTGGATTGGTCAAAACACCAGCCACCTGTATGGGAAGGTGCAGAGCAGGATGTACTTCCTGAGGAGACTGCGGTCCTTTAACATCTGCAGCAAACTGCTGTGGATGTTCTACCAGTCAGTGATCGCCAGTGTCCTCTTCTACACCGTGGTGTGCTGGGGAGGCAGCACATCCAAGAAGGACACGTCCAGACTGGACAAACTGATCAGGCGTACCGGCTCTGTGGTCGGCATGAAGCTGGACTCTCTGGTGACGGTGGCAGAGGCGAGGACACTGAACAAACTGCTGGACATCATGGACGATAGCAGCCACCCTCTACACGCCGCCATCAGCAGCCAGAGGAGCCTGTTCAGTGACAGACTGCTGCTTCCCAAGTGCCGGACCAATAGATTCAAGAACTCCTTTGTCCCCCACGCCTTCAGACTGTACAACTCCTCACTGGGGGTGGGAGGTGACACAGGACAGAGGAAGAAGGAGTGTACTTTTCTGCAAATATCCATACTTGTTAGGCCAAACCAGATAGTGTAATATCATATCACTGGTCAATCTATCCGCCAAATTCCTATATTTTCTCTTGTGTTGCATTTATATTTTTTATTTATAATTTATTTATATTATTTCTTGCTTATTTTTGCTTAATTTAGGGTTTTGGCTACTCACATTTAGTGTGTACCTTTGTATTTAATTTGTATTTGTTGTATTCTTTTGTATTTTGCTCACTGTGTGCCACTTTTCTGCCTGTAAGCTGCTGGTGACTTCAATTTCCTGAGGGAGTCTTCCCAAGGGATCAATAAAGTACGAGTCTCAGTCTAAGTCAATACATTACATGTCCATCTACTGCAACACATACACCATACTTTGCAGGGATCTGCAAAACACACTACCACACATTTTTGTTTTGAAGTGTTTTGAAAAATTTAGTTCAGTCAGGTTATTTTGGATACTAAGTGTCAGGAGCCACCTTTGCTTGTGGCTCCTGACAGTGTGTGATGTACCAAAAAGTGGGAGCTTTAAAACATCACTTGTTTATATAGTCAAGAAAATCTGTTTGAGTATAAGCCACCACATAAATTATTAGATTCCAGTGTATCATATACGTGTATTTTTAGACCAAAATTGATCAAAATACCATATTAAATAAAAAAAGGAACCATAATGCAGACAGCATTTCACCAGGAGGCCTAGAGTGGGGAGCCCCATCCCTTCGCTCCTCAGACAGAGTTTGGGGAAGAAGACGGTGGTCGCTCCTTCATTAACAGAAGTTGTTCATGTTTTCAGGTTAGTATTGTGAAGCTGGTGAAAACTGTCCCCCCTAAAATGTGAAGTGGCAAGTTAGTTTGGCACTGATTTTGGAACCATATGCTTAGATGTGCTTAGACGCTAAAAAAAGAGTGATTTCTGTCATAATTGCAGTTAGTGAAATTTTAGCTGCAACAGTTGTATAATGGTCGTTTTAGAGATGGCCATATGTATCTAGAAGCTCCGCTCCCCGACCCAAATGTATGAATGTTACAGTGGTATCCTGATGTGTTGTGTTGTTTGTTATCTGTTAAAAGTAAGAGTGCTTAATTTATAGAAGTGTTAAGGTTACTCCCAGCTACCTGAAATCAGCTCTCATCACAGTTTCAAACATTTATTATAGATGTTGCTCCTTTCCCCTACTGTGTAATCAATTCCACTGTACAGTAAGTCTCAGAATTATCCAACGGTTATGACAGCTTAAAATATATTTGATCATCTAAATACGTCCATATTGAATTATATCACTAATAACATAATTAAGTCTTTCAGAATTATTATAATTTAAAGAAATTAGTACCCTTAAAATTTGACTGCACTTGAGAAATTGGTGGTTTTTTTTATGTAAATCTGTGAGATTTAAATTTATGGTTTAAATGTTCTGATCGGCATCAAAGAAAACTTTGATGCTGTCACAGCTGGTGTGAGCTGATGCTGTTCACAGAAGTGGATGATATATGATTGTTTTAGAACAGGGGTGCGCAATACGCCGATCGCAATCTTCCGGTCGATCGCGGGAAGATTTTGAGTGGATCTCTGCAGCAGGTGACAAACTGAAGGCCTCCAAGATGCTGAGACCAGCACTTCCTCTTCTAACAGGCTTACCAAAATATTCACTGAGATCCAAAACATTTGTAGCTTCATTACAGAATAATAATTTTAAAAATCAACAAAACGTGTTCAAATGAATATTCTCAGTAATTATTGTTGTTGTGTTCCAGATCCATTAACAAATGAAAATGCGACTCAAAGACCGAATGACAGCAGAGCAGGAGTTTAAATGAGCTGATCAACCACCGCTGTGTTCATGAGCGGCTCATCAGTAATCAATAAATATCAAGCCTGGAAACCTGATATTGTAACTGAATGTTATGTTCTTAATGTAATCTTTGCTCGGCGCAGGCAGTTGCCACAGCAACAGGTGTGCTTAGCGATAAGGACAGAAGGAGAGTAAAAAGGTGCGAGTGGTTTTGAGTTGATCACCTGTTCGGGTTGTTTCACCTTTGTTGATCTTCGCTGTGGTTCATCACAGCTGCTGGAGTTTCTGAACGTTCAATAAACGACAAACTAATGACCTCATTTGTTTACAGTAAACGTGTCGTAACAAACATCAAATAGGACAAATATATTTGATTAAGTTTTAACAAACAAATGGCTTTTACCAATAATTATGTGACATTTAATTATATCCCAACCTCAGAAGATTTGCCTTTATCTTTGCAGAGCTCTTTGTTTCCTCCTATCAGTTTGAAGTTTCTCATATTGAGGTCAAAGTTCAGATCTGACTGACACCTGCTGGCCTCAGCTTTACAACCAGCTTCTGACTGAGAAACCAGTAACCTGCTCCCAGTGCCAGAATCTCACTGAGGAAGAAACTACATCAGATTTCCTATCACTTTATCATTTCTGATATATTTGTATAGAAAATGAGTCAATAGGGTTTAAGTTACAATTTTTATGTTTTCGTGTCATGATGTAGATCTCAGCCGGCTGGTGAGAGAAAAAGTGGATATTGTTTTAGAACAACAGAAGGACACTAAGACATAATCACACTGAGGAATGTTCATTGTATAATTTCATGATTTTGTTACAAAAAGACAGTTTGGGGAAGAAGACAGCGGTCGCTCCTCATTGATAGAAGTTGTTCATGTTTCAGGAGAAAGGAGAAGCGGAGACAGAAAAAAAACATAATTTGTTACATTTGTTTCAACCAAGTTGACACATGTAACACCTTAAATTGATTATTGATAGATCCAAGACAGAAAAGTTTTATTTTTGAGACTGATACAAATTTTAAATTCATAAATTTAATTGAGCGCCTGATCAGCTACTACAATCACATCTTTTAGTTTTATTTGTTCTCTATGTGTAACTTGAACTGTCCTGTATATGCAAGCAGATACCTCATTCAGTTTTGCCCCTTTGCTACCTTTTTGCTGGTTGTTTTCATGGAGACGGACTCAGCCAAACTGCTGCAAAAGTTGTTTTTTAATTCTCAAGGTCAACAAGAATTCTCAGGTTGTTCTGCATAAACTTCCCTCACCTGTGATGATGAATGTTGCATACCTGAAGGTTGCAGCATTCTGAAGCTTAATGACCTCTGCCTGGCTATAGTTGATGGAAATCAGGTTGGTTCGAAGGTCCTGCTCAATGGAGGTCAGAGAGATGAAGAAGGACTCCACATACCTAGTAACACATTTTCAAACACAGTTATAAATATAGGTATGTGCAAGGAACGATTTCTTTTATTGTAAAATGACATAGCTTCCGAAGGTCGTATTTTGTGCTTTTTTAAATTTTGATATTGAAGTCATTCAGAGTAAACATCTGTTCACTATGCTACACATTAAATAGTATTTGAATCATAGGTAGATTATGACAGTAGGAATTAGGTCCTCCTCAAGTACCAAATAACTCTTCAAAAATAATTATCAAGTAGGCTACAGTGGGAGTTCTTTGAAGTAGCTCTGCTTTCTTTGCAATTTCTTCTGTTTTTCAAATATTCATTCCTGCTTTTTTGTAGGAAAATAGCTTTTCTGGACTACTTCTTGTTTTGGATTCTGTGTGGTTGGACTAATTTTTGGCAATATTTTTGTATTTTTGCTATTTTATTATGATGCATAACCATATATTTACAACAGGGAGCAGCTGGTCAACATCAGAAAAGCTGAAATAATCTCACAGCTGAGAAAATAGTGATATGAAAAATGCTAACTTGAAGGCGTAACGTGAGGGTGGCACCATGGAGTAGCTCTGCTTACTTAGCGATTTTTTTCTGTTTTTCAAATATTCATTCCTGCTTTTTTTTTTTGTAGGAAAATAACTTTTTGCACAGCTACTTTTTCTTGTTTTGGTTTCTCTGTGGTTGAACTGATTTGGGGCAATAGCTTTTGTATCATCCCAATTTTGTTATGATGTGTAAACATAGCAACCAAGTGGTTTACAACAGGGAGCAGCTGTCAACATCAGAAAAGCTGAAATAATCTCACAGCTGCAGCCAGAATCCAGAGGAGTTGAAAAGGAGGCTTGTGGATGTAAAGCTGGAGCAAAAAGAGAGAGAGAAGCAGGAAGTTCAAACCGTCTCTACAATCTCACATCTTAAGGGGCTTCATGAGATTGTTGGCTAACAAGATGGATGAACTTCAAGCCCCGACTCCCAAGCCCAAGGACTCAGCAAGGGTAATGAATGCAGCATAAAGGACAAGAGACATGGCTGCAGGATTGTATTCCCAACTCCAACATGTCTCTGCCATGACTATGACTTCAAGCAGACAGAGATTTAAAGTGCATCAGGAAAAGAAAAGGAGATGGATTAACAGTTTTTGTGAACAACACATGGTGTCACCCAGGCCATGTTAATGTGAAGTGTCGTCTCTACAGTCCAGACACTGCAGAGACGAACTCTTGGCAGTAAGTTTCTGTCCATACCAAGAGAGTTCATCAGTGTTATTTTAACAGCTGTTTACTTTCCACCCTTAGCTGTTGCTATGTTGTACATGCTATACAACATCAGCATTCATGCCAGCCTTCTGGGCTGTTTCTCTTCTGCTACATTTTCAATCTATAATAATAGCAATAGCAGCAAAACAATGTGGTTTTGTTTTGTTGGTTATAATTAAATTTTAACCACTTTGTGAGATATGAATTAAATAAATTCATATTTCACATATCATATCTCAACTAATGAGACACCACCACTCAGCACCTTTAACAGTGGTATAGTGATCTTTGCGATCTATATTAACTATTCAACGTGTTGATCTTATGTTTAATTGTTTATTGATTCTAACTTCTTTGTTCGTGTCAAGTCGTCTTAAGTTAACTGAAATAAACTATTTTCTGCCTTCACTGTTGATGGAGCTTGACTCTTCTTTAACAGAACAACAGGCTAAAGCTTCAGATTAAAATATTAACCTAACTAAGCAGAAAAAGAGGAACACATTTCAAAATTAGCCATCAATATTAATAAGGAAGAAAGAAAGAAAACCTTGAGTATCCCAGTTGCTTGCAGGCAGATATCCCGAGCTGATTGTTCCATTCCTCTGAGCAAACTGTCCTCCATGCTCCTCTTTTTTGAACCTGCAGAACTGAGCTCCTGCCACTCAGACGTACTAATGAATGGACAGATCACAAACACAACAGTTAGTAAAATGTTATCTGTTATTATATTTGTTTGAACAAATCTCAATTTTAACTTAACCTTCCTGCATTCGGGCAAAGCTCAGAAGGAGCAAAGAAAATTTCACAGTTGACAGGTGGGAAAGTAGGAATGGTTTCATCAGAGCGTCAATTTCCAAAACCACACAAAAAATCCTACTGGACCACGCACAGAAAAAAAAAACCCTAACTCACCTTGACCCATGATCAGCTTTTTGGTCTGACATTTTTGTCTTTATTGAGCTGCAAAAATTATGCATAAAACTTCAGACTGTTTTATTGCCATCTTTGAGGTATCTGACTTTTGCTCCGCTCTTCCTTTGTCTGTACAACAGGCAATCTCTTTTGGGATGTTTGTCATTCTCACAGAGTGGAAGTCTGCCTCACCCCCCTCTTTTAAGTACTGGGTAAAAAACATGGGCTTCCTGTTTGCATCTTAAAAAATATGCTACACTCTCAATATGTTCCCAGACATATTAGGACTTTCTTGAAGCAGAACTCAATTCTGCTCAATAGTGGTAGCCTTGCTCCTATTTGGTAGCCCTGTCCTCTCACTGCTTACCAGTCAGTGCACATGTGGGTTGGTATATTTTACCTTCACACTTTCATACTCATGACAGATTGAGGCAGAGCTGAAATGTACAACTATTTTTCCACCATCTCTCTCCCCCTAGACATTTGTGGATCGGTGTCAGGTCTCTGCCTAAGGCCGCTGATAAACTTTCCATCACGTATCAGACACTGTTGGCTTTAAGTCTATAAACACACACTTCTTTTGCCATAATCCAAGAGCACACCTTTTCAGTCTGAAAAAAGGATTGTGATACGATTATTATGTTTATCATTCTTACATTTAGTAGTTTGTATTATTATTATTAGTTTTCATGTAAAGGTTAGTTTGGTTTGTTTTCTTATCCCCAGTGAGCAAAGGAATTTACTAACGTGTAACCTTTAACCCTAACCCTAACCCTAACCTCAATGTTTTATAGGAGGTCGTAGGTGAATTGTTGAGATATCTCTCAGTCGTAAAACTCTGTTTGTGTACAGGGTTTCCCCTTTTCTTGTTATCAAGAAACCCCCCCTTTCTGTTTATGGAAATAAAAAGACCAGCTCTGAAACGGAGGGTAGACCACATGGGGAGCTGCTTGGAGAAGTAGCTTTGTTGTATGCTCTCCTTTTGCATGAGATTGGTTGAAACTAATAAATGTTGTCTGTGTTCTTTCTTTCATGTAGGTTGAAAAATTATACTTATCAGATTGCATGCCTTTTGGTTTAATATTTTTGCTTACATTTTCATTTTGAAAGCAGGACTTTGCGTCTTTCTTCTCAAAACTTGTAATGCTTGTCCTCAAAACATTTTCTCGCGCTCAAACTTAGTCTTAGCTTGGACTAGCTAGCTCTGGTTTGCTAGCTTACAAAACATGGAGCTGCTTTTGTCATTTGCTTGGCAACCAATAAAATGAAAGTGTTGCTTCCTTCTAGCAGGTGTGCCTGTGTGGCTACTATCACCAGCGCCACACACTGGATGTCGGGAGAAACAATGTCAGCTTTCTGTTTCGTAGTGCTACTCTTTCAAGCTCAGTTGAAAGAATAGCAGTCAGAGGAATGTTGTAGTGCCTGTCCGCACTTTGCCAGCTTGACCATTTGCTGTCAAGATCGCTCAATTCCTTGAAGTCTAACCCCACTTCTATGTAGTTAGCTTCTTCAGTTCCTTCTTTTTCTACAAAAATTATCTTTATATCGCAATCAGGAGTTCATTGTGTATATTTTTATCATTTATTGTAAATAATTTCCCTTCTTAGCTTATTCTGCATTTTCATGATTTATTCTGCATGAGGGTCAGGAGAATGTTGGCAAATAGGAGGGCATGAATACCACCTAATACTCCACTGTTGGATTTTCTTAAACTAAATTTAGAGTAGGTATGTGCAATTCACAAATGGATAGGATGAAGAAGGAACATATGAGAACATATGGTATATGTGAATATTAACTGAACATTTAAAGACATGTCAAACCGTGGGTGCGTATAGGTATATTGGACAAAGTTTGATTGACATTATACACGTAAAAAATCAGTTAGACAAAATACAAAAACAAATTATGCAAACTTTCAACCTTGGACAAAGTTGGGAAAAAAAAAATCTAATAACTTGTCTCAATAATTGGCTTCAAAATTTGGAAGCTATGCTGGTAATTCTTGGTTACCTAAAGTAGAAAATGTCTGATTTTACACCAGACAGTGTAAAAACTGCCCTTAATCCCACCTTTGCTGCTTCATTAGTTAGAGTGATAGTCAGTCACACAGAGCATTCAGCCAATCATTGCACCTGAAGTGGTTTTTCAGGCCTGCTCCAGCTTTCCCAATCAGGTGTGACGGGGAGAGCTGGAGACAAAGGAGCTGCAGGTTTCCAAACAATTTGCTTATTATGTACTTTTAAACCTCACAATATAAACTCATGTAGATCTGAGTATCCAGTGAGCTTGGAGCCAGGAAGCTGTCATACACTGAACTATATATGAAATTGATGAGTTGTGAACACAATGTTTTGTTTGTTTGGCATGTTGGTGGTGGTAGCTAATGCTAATTGTTTGATTATCAGACACACAATGTAACTTTTTCAATTCAATACATGTGTTTAAGATAATGAGATAAATGCTGATATTTTTATTTTTGTTTTAAAGATTTGATTGTGGATATTATTGCATTTATTTCTGGATATTACTGAAAAACCATCTAGTTAACTAGCAGACTGGTAATGTACTCATTTCAATACAGGCCAGGTGACCCTTTTTGGGTTAAAAATGGCGAGTTTCTGACAACTGGCTGGAGCCAGAAGAACTTGAATTTGACTCCATACTGGTCTGGTAGGAGGCGATGGTCCATAATATTTCCTCCATTTCACTACATAGACACACAATTCATTATTCATCTTTTCATTGGACACAAATTGCGCTTGGACATTTTTCTCTTAAATATCTGAACAAACGCACCATGGACCTTTAAATGTGTCGGTCAGACGCTGTGCTGACCAGCGGAAAGTGAAGGACTCTTTGTGCACAACTATATAGAAGATCTACTGCAGTACTGTGTATATTTATTGTATTTTGTTTTGTTTCTATGTATGTTCTGTCTTGTAATGTTTACTTAATTTTTTTTCTTTAAAATACATAGTATTGAAAGCAGTTATTCTTTGTGTTGTTTTTATTGATTACTGACAACAGCTCCAGTGGATGAATTTAGTCTTCTAGTCCTTTAGTACATTAAGTAGTGGTACACAGTGAAGGAAATAAAAAATCTGGTTTCAGCTACAGAGACATGAAATGATACCAGTGCAACTCACCACAACCAAGCTCATCTTCGTGGTTTTCACAATCCATTGTTCCATCACACTGAGCCATGGTATTGACACACTGGGATGATGAACCGCAGCGAAACTTTCCCACACAGCTTAGACCCACTGTAGATGAAGAGAAGATGAAAAATGTGTGCAGTGTAGTGTTGTTAAATTTGATAATAATGGATTATCATTTCTTTTACTTCTCCTCAACATATTTAGTATTTTTTTCAAAATATGACATACAAGAAGTTATAAGACAATGATTCTATGCATGTACTCACTGACAGAACACATATACTAGTACATATGTCAAGGGAACTACACATTAAAAAAGGATTAGATATTATAAACACATATTATGTTACATATATATAATATATTAGCTCTACAAACACACAAAAATGTGTGTTTGTAGAGCTAATATTGTGATACTAGATCTCAGAGGATATGAGGGTACAATGCCCCTCAACCTGACTCTTATGTTCAAATGTCAAAAATTTTTATTTCAATCAATCAATTTTATCCATAAAGCACCCTTCATGTTTGAGCCAGCTCGCTGGAAACACATAATAAAGGGTATTTCTGACCTGGTTTGAACCATCCAGCTGCAAATACCAGAGTTGTGAAGTAAACTGAGACTGGAGATGGGAGCAAAACTCTTTTTTGCTCCCATCTCTGTAAGAGGGCTGGTGGATATTACAAGTACCTTCAGCTTTTCTTCACTTCCCTGGACTAGCCAGAGGAATCATTGCTCATATTTTTTTGCTTAATTTCTTAATAAAATAATAATCAAAATGCATTTTGATTCATTCTTGATTGAATCAGTGTTTCATCTTAGGTAAGACTTATTTCCTTAACACACCGATCATGTTCACTACAAATGGCCATACCCAGATGTTATCAGTGCTGATATGAAGATCAGTAATTACTGAAAATATAGTTTGAGTTTCTCTATATGTTGCATAACCCAAATGTTCATAAAATTGTCATATTTGATACGAGGCTCAGCCCGAAGAGGATACATGGGTCCTCCACCTGAAAGAGGGGCCAAAGAGTTCAGGTGCATTGTGAGATGGGTGGGGGATGAGGGACGTGATCCTGGCGGTCCGATCCTCGGTTGCAGAAGCTGGGCTCTTGGGATGTGGATTGTCACTTCTCTGGTGGGGAAGGAGCCGGAGCTGGTGTGTGAGGCTGAAAGGTTCCGACTAGAAATAGTTGGTCTCACCTCGACGCATGGCTCTGGTTCTGGAACCAGTCTCCTTGAGAGGGGCTGGACTTCCACTCTGGAGTTGCCCATGGTCAGAGGCGCTGGGCAGGAGTGGGCATACTCATTGCTCCCCATCTCGGCACCTGCACATTGGGGTTTACCTGAGTGAACGAGAGGGTAGCCTCCCTCCGCCTTCCGGTGGGGGGATAGGTTGTGACTGTTTTTGTGCTTGCGGGCCGAATATCAGTTCAGATTACCCACATCTTTGGAGTCCTTAGAAGGGGTACTAGAGAGTGCCCATACTGGGGACTCCCTCGTTCTACTGGGGACGTCAACGCTCACGTGGGCAATGACAGTGAGACGTGGAGGGGCGTGGTTGGGAGGAACACTCCCTCCGATCTGAACTCGAGTGGTGTTCAGTTGTTGGACTTCTGTGCTCATCATGGATTATCCAAAACGAACACCATGTTCAGACATAGGTGCACTTAGCACCAGGACACCCAAGGCCACAGTTTGATGATCGACTTTGTTGTTGTTTCATCAGATCTGTGACCGTATGTCTTGGACTCTCGGGTGAAGAGAGGTGCGGAGCTGTCCACCAACCACTCCTCCACCATCGGAGTTGGCTCCAAGAGTGGGGGAGGATGCCGGACAGACCTGGCAGGCCCAAACATGTTGTGAGGTCTGCTGGGAACGTCTGGCGGAATCCCCTGTGAGACGTAGCTTTAACTCCCATTTCCAGCAGAACTTTTAACACGTTCCATGGGAGGTGGAGGACATTGAATCTGAGTGGTCCATGTTCGGTGCCTCCATTGTTGAGGCGGCTAATCAGAGTTGTGGTCACAAGGTTGTCGGTGCCTGTCGTGGCGGCAACCCTCGAACCCGTTGGTGGAGATCTTCGGTAAGGGATGCTGTCAGGCTGAAGGAGGAATGTGGGACTCCGGAAGCAGCTGATGGGTACCGGCGGGCAAACCAGTATGCGGCACAGGTAGTTGTTGATGCAAAAACACGGGCGTGGGAGAATTTCGGAGAGGCCATGGAGAAAGTGTTCCACACGGCTTCAAGGCGATTCTGGTCCACCATCCAGTGTCTCAGGAGGGGGAAGCAGTGTAGCACTGTTACAGTGCTGCTGAACTCGACTCGGGACGTTGTGAGCTGGTGGGCAGAATACTTCAAAGACCTCCTCAATCCCACCAACATGCCTTCCATTGAGGAAGCTGAGCCGGGGGACTCTGGGTCAGGCTCTCCAATCTCTGGGTTAAGGGGTTAAATGACCAACATAAAATGCAATAAATTATAATTGCAGTTTACTAGTTTGTTGTGAACAAACTGAACTCAATATCAAAGATAAACCTCACAGCATCGGATTGTAGCTGTGGTAAGAAAACAATCTAACTATGAATATTGTTCTTTGAGACCTACACAAAGTAAACTTGCCAGGTCCTTAAAATCTTACATTTAAATATTAAACAATTTAAAATATTTTATGCTAAAACCATTAAATCAAATTGACAGCAAACTTAACAATTGTTACATTTATATATGTTGTGGTCTGTGTTAAAATATTAGCATTTATGGGGCCTTGGAAGCACTGAGGGGCCTTTTGGAGCGCAGGCTTAATTTGGATTCAACAGAAGTGCAAATGATTGATATTCATATTAATTGTATTTTTCGATTTGTTTTAAGACTAGTTGTGGGTTTAAATCACATTTAACTGGAGATATATTTTTATTATTACTGTCTACCTAACATCTTATAAACAAAATGTTAGATGGATTGCCTCAACGCCCCGACCACCAGGCTCAGCAGATTTTCTAGGGGAACCTCTGCTTTTTACATTATTCTCCAACTATTGATGGAACACAGTACATTTCAGGTATAGAGTAACAAGGGCGTTCACAAGTGATTCTTTTGAACAGCTCTTTAATGTGAATGGTAGGACTCAAGTCTCAGACAGAGCTGTTCTTTGACTTAGCATATCAACAGCTGGTATTTTTTATTTAATTTAAAAAATTTAATTGGGGAATAAGTAAAATAGACAAATACAACTGATAGAAATGGATGGATAATTTTTATATTTATTGGAGCAGAAGGGGAATTTTTTTCTACCAAAGCAACTCCAGGCTATTTTTCTTTATTATGCTTCTAAATTACAAATAGCCCCAAAATGTTAGAAATGAGATTATTCATGATTTTATTATAACCAGTCACATTTACAAAACATCACCACTCTTCTCATTAGTATGAACAAAGAAGACAACAATAAATGAGCTACATACATATGTATATATACATATTTATATACAAATAAATATGTACATATTTATATATATCTATACATATATATTATATGTGTTTTGTGGGGCAATTTCTAGTGAGCATCATGAGGTGTTTGTTGGTGGACCCAAACTGCATATGTGGATTATATTGAATGTTCTTTAATGATAAAACTGAAAACTTAGAAATATCACATTGAATGCAGGAAGCCAGAGAGGAGGAAATGAGGTATACTGATTAGGATGATTAATCCTAAACCACAAAAAGGATGGCTGAAACTGGTTTCAGGTGTGAGGGGAGACAGCAGAACGCAGACTGAGGAGACCAGACAAAGAGAGAGGGAGAGAGACAGAGATAGTGCTTAGGGCTCAAGGGAGCTCACATGGGACTATGAAATATGAATATAACACTAAAACATAACAAGAAACATAATTAAACTGGAGTGATTAAGAATAACCAGACACAAGAAATAAACTAGAATAATTCATAAAGGTCAGAACAAAAGAAAAATAGGAACACAACTGATCTAATTTAAAAAAAGAGACTATTTATGAAACACAGAATAATAAACAAACCTCAAAACAACTCTGGTTTGTGAGTGTTTGTGGAACGGGTTAAGTGGTCCTCAGCTGGAAAAAGTTTGAGGAACATCAATCTAGCACCGCACAACAACTAATGGGCATTTACTGTTTTATACAATTGTTATCAATACTTTATTGTGGCTGGCAAGTTCTTTTGCGTTATGGAGGTCCACATTGATTCACTGGAAATGCATCCTTGCAGTTTTCTCTATTTTGCTCAAATAATACCAAAAGGAGAATGTCTGTTCATCTGTATGTGATGCACTTAGGTTTTGCAGCAGGACAATAATTCAAACACAGCAATTCCACCTATGAATAAATGAAGAAAAATAAAATGAAGATTTTGGACTGGCCAACCTACATTGAGATTAAAAAGACAGTTCATTCTTAAAACCCTTAGAACTATAACAATTTTGTCTAGATAATTTGGCCACAATTCCTCCACAATTGCCTAAATGTTATTTCCGCCTTTAACAAAACACCGTCATTTAAAAACTGCATTTTGTGTTTACTTGTGTTGTCTTTGACTAATATAATTGGGTTGATGTACCAAAACACAGAAGAAGGGGTCAAACAGTTATTCACAAAACTGTAATGAACTGATGAAGCCTGGAATAAAAAAAAAACTTTCTGTACAACAACTGTGCATCAGGATCTTGTGGTTGTCTCAGTCATTGCCAGCTCCACAGAGGTAACACAAAGCTGAGCTCCTTACCTCCAAGGCCAATCCCAAGAACCAGAAATATCATCAAGACGAGGCTCGAAGCAATCAGCAGTTCAAATCGATGAGGAATGAGTCTGTTTTTCCATCCCTTATCCAAGTCATTGTCTGCCAATTAAAAAGACACAACATTTTGAATATTTAGCTGAACCCATATTTTTCCTATGAATAAATACTTTCTCCCAGTATTTTGTACTTTCTGATAATCAGAATATGTTTTTCATATTCACAAAGGTTGACATTCGAAATGGACTGTGCCTACTAATGTTCACATGAGCATATTTTGTTCCAAGAGCCTTTTTGTTGGTAGAGTCACATATTGTTTCTCTGTTAGTCTTCAGTTCAAGTGACTAACCAACAGAGGTTAGTCGCTTGGGTTAGGGTTGATTGTCTTGTACAATACGACTAATCGACTATCCTCAGGACCAGGAAAGGCTGCATTCACACTGCAGCCTGAAGTGACCCAATTCCGATTGTTGAAAATGGACTTATTTAACTGTGTGTACATCACTTTTAAGAGCTCAGGAAGCCATCTGAATAAGCTTCACTCTGATTGGTTCATTTGTTATCTCAAGCTGCCATTAGTTGTTGAAAGAGCACATGTTCAGTTTTAGTTGACGAAGTAATGGTTGGAAGCCGTCCAGAGTTGTTGTTCCAGAGATTGGGAAAGTGTAAATGAATAAAAACCACTCTCAGCTCCATCAAAGGAAACCAAGACCTGAAAACGTTTCATCATTCTTGACCGAATGCTCATCGTTCTATTTTAAAGAACACTAACTAAAGGGAGCACAACACCGATTTTTTTTTTTTTTTTTTGCCGTAATGCAACCTGTATCTGATCTTTTCATGACGGTCTGAACTGATTCATTTAGAATCCAACAGAGGCCACTTGGATATCCGATACGTTTCTGATACAAATGTGACCTAACGCCCAGGTTGCATTCATCCAATCGAAATGTCATTGATAAATGTCATTGACATTCTGCACCCCATATTCTCAAAATTGATAAGTACAAGCAGAAAAAGAATAACTATGGTCGACAACAAGAATTAAATTGTAAATATAATCCTTCTTTAGCATCCATGTTTACTTCTGCAAACATTGAGCACTGCTTCTTTTTTATGGTGGTTGGCAAAACACTGAGCGCGCTTCTCTGTGTGTGATGTTATTTCGCCTCTACTGCGCATGCGGGATACTTTCAGGTTGTGTCCCGAGTGCTGAGATCAGAGATCACGGAGTCGCATATATTTGGACGTGGGAATCACCACGGCAAAAAATTGATTTGACAAAAAATCGAAATTGGTCACTGTATCCTGCAGAGTGATCATAGCCTAAGTCTTCTTAAAATATGGCATCTTTGAGAACATTTCTAAAAAATATAATGTTTTCAGCAAAGTTGAGGTGACTGTTCAGGAATGACCCAAGGTATTTAAAATTTGAAACAGTTTCAACAGGTTGGTCATCGAGTGAAACTGAATTAATAATAAAGACTTTGTGGTATTCTGATTTAGTGATACATTTATGTTAGTTGTGTTACCAACCCACGACACTAGAGGCAGTAATAGACTCAAAAAGATGAAACAAAGGAGCAGAATTAGAAAGACAAAGAAAGCTTTAGAATTTAAGAACTGTGAGTTGTGCTGAAGTAAAAAACAGAGAAGTTCAAATACATGCTGAGTGGAACTTCCTAAAGGTGAAGAAATCACAAATTTCAAAAGAAAAGAAAATACTTGAACTCCTCCACTTGAGGCAGGACATCTTCCTCGACCCGGAGAAGGCACTCTACCCTTTTCTGGCTCAAGACCATGTCCTCGGATTTGGAGGCACTGATCCTCATCCCGGCCGTTTCACACTCTGCTGCAAATCGCTCTAGCGAGAGCTGCAGATCACGTCCCAATGAAGGCCACCAAAACGGATCCCCTCAACACCTTGGCTCGCCTAGAAATTCTGTCCATGTAAGTAATGAACAGAATCGGTGACAAAGGGCAGCCCTGGTGGAGTCCAACTCTCACCGGAAACAAGCCCGACTTAATGCCGGCAATGCAGACCAGACTCCAACACCGGTCATACAGGAACCTGACAGCCAGTATCAAACGGCCCGAATCGCCATACTCCCAGAGAGCCCCCTACAGGACTCCCCGTAGGGACACGGTTGAACGCCTTCTCCAAGTCCACAAAACACTTGTAGACCAGTTGGGCGAACTCCCACAGACCCTCCAGGACCCTGCTGAGGGTGTAGAGCTGGTCCAGAACTGGACCACACTGCTCTTCCTGAATCCGAGGTTTGACTATCCGACAGACCCTCCTCTCCAGGACCCTGAATAGACCTTGTCAGGGAGGCTTAAAGTGTGACCCCTCTATAATTGGAGCACATCCTCCGGTCCCCTTTTTTGAACAACGGGAACCACCACCCCAGTCTGCCAATCCAGGGGAACTGCAACCAATGTCCATGCGACATTGCAAAGTCGCGTCAACCAACACAACCCTACAACATCCAGAGCCTTAAGGAACTCTGGGCAAATCTCATCCACCCCTGGGTCCTGCCACCGAGGAGCTTTTTAACCACCTTGGTGACCTCGTCCCGAGATTGGAGAGCCCGACCCAGAGTCCCGGGCTCAGCTTCCTCAATGGAAGGCATGTTGATGGGATTGAGGAGGTCTTCGAAGTATTCTGCCCACCGGCCCACAATGTCCCGAATCGAGGTCAGCAGAACACCATCCCCACTGTAAACAGTGTTGGGGCTACACAATGGAGGCATGGAACATGGTCCACTCAGACTCAGTGTCCTCCACCTTCCCCAGAAAGTGTTGAAAGTTCTGCCTTAGATGGGAGTTAAAGCTCCATCTCACAGGGGATTCTGCCAGATGTTCCCAGCAGACCCTCACAACATTTTTGGGCCTGCCAGGTCTGTCCAGCGTCCTCCCCCATCATCGGAGCCAACTCACCACCAGGTAGTGGTCAGTGGACAGCTCCGCACCTCTCTTCACCCAAGTGTCCAAGACATACGGCTGCAGATCCGATGAAATTATGACATATTTGATCATCGTGTCATGGTGTCCGTTATGGACGATCCGTGGCGAGCACAGAAGTCCAACAACACTACACCAGTAGGGGGATCGCCCCTCCAGGTCTCACTGTCATTGCCCACGTGAGCATTGAAGGCCCACAGCAGAACAAGGAAGTCCCCAGGAGGGGCACTCTCCAGTACCCCCTATAAGGACTCCGAAAAGGCTGGGCAATCTGAACTGCCCATAAGCACAAACAACAGTCAGAACCCGTCCCCCCACCGAAAGGTGGAGGGAGGATACCCTCTCATTCACCGGGGTAAACCCCAACGTGCAGGTGCCAAGTTGGGGAGCATCTCGGCACAAGTATCCCACTCCTGCTCGATGCCTCTCACCGTGGCAACTCCAGAGTGGAAGTATGTGTCGCCCCTCTCAAGGAGACTGGTTCCACAACCAGAGCCATGCGTCGAGGTGAGACCTACTTAAGCAGAGTCATGCTTATGTGGCAATATGCCCTGTAGGCTCTGAACGCACCACACAAGAATCTGAATCTAATTGGTTGTGGCGCTGGCTGTCTGTATAAAAGGGGCCTCCCTCACCTGGTTGACATCATGTTTTCCTTCCGGTTCAGTCCTCAGCATTTACTGGCACTGCATGTTTGCTGCATATTTATGCACTTGAATGATGTGCTTAACACTCTAATCGCCGCTCGATCCTCCTTGTGCTAAGAAGTTTCCCACAGTCTTAATGTTGAAGCATAGCTTTAGCTCAGTTTTACCTGTATGACCCGTACAAGCAGTCTGATTCCTCTTCCTGCCAGAGCCACTACGTATAGAGCGCAGTGGTAAGTGAAATGCTTGTCTTCTGTATGCTTCCAGATTCTATTTGTGACATTTATTTTTGATAGACGCTGCTGTTTGTCCTTGACCGACTGTTTTGCCTGTTGTTCCTGGCTGGTGGTCCATCTATTATCTAGGTTATCTGTTGTCGCTGCCCACCTGTTGCTCTGATTTGGGCTAGTGTGTGACCAGCTCAGACCGATTCTTCTAGTGCTGCTCTGGGTGCCGTCTGCTGCAGCGTGGCGGTTCATCCTAGGACGGATCTTTAATTTGAACTGTTGCTGCTTGATTTGTTGCGACTGAACTGTATCATTGTGAATTAATGTATGCAATTTGAACGTTTCCTTTCCTTTTATTTTGACAAGAATGGCCAGATCGTGGTGTTGGTGGTGGACTTTCCGGTTGGTGGTACTTTTTCTGGTTTGGTGCACAATTTTCTTTTCATTTTGCTGTGTTTCTTATTAGGTCACTATCTATAATTTGCACTGCCATCTCTGAGTTGAGCCATAACTATCTTTTAATGTGTGAGTGGTTAGTATATTCATGATTAAACTGAAAACAATTGTGCAATAAATAAAATTATTGAATTGGGTGACATTGTCTCAAGCCTCATCTGTAGCAGGTCTGTGTGCCTTAAAGGAAACTTTTCAAGTAGAGTTATTGTAATCTTATCTCTACTAATGTGGCGGTCATAAATTCAAGTTGCCTATTTTGATCGCACAGATCCCACATTTATCCGACGTCAGAACAGTATGGTTTTGTGGACATTACTTAAAGCATAGTAATGGCGCAACAAACAAGTTAAGACTTTTGCCACTTGAAGTAGTTATTTGCCAAACTGCCATTGTAAAGTGCAAGTTGTCTGCCAATAACAGGAAGTGTGCTCATATTGAAAACATATCTCACCATGAACAAAAGGCTGAACTTTTGTGACTGGCATGGTTGGACTGGCTGCAGCTTGAGAATGAAGCTCTTCTGGGTTACCTGGATCTTTCTCTGGTTGAAAATCTGCGATAAAGCTGCCAAGGGGGCTGATAATAAGAGTGTTGGGGGTTTCTACAGTGGGGAAGTCTTCCTCCGTAACCGAAACCACTTCAATCTTGGAGCTATCTGAGCCTCCAACTGTCTTCGTCTTAAATTCCTAAAAGAAAGTTATGTAAAATTAATCATTTATTTAGACATCCAACTGATCAACATACAGTTAACCCAAAATCATTTTATGGCCATGAAAGATTTATAAATAAGATGATTTTCATTCAGCAACATTTTTTTGGTTTCAGATAGGAAATATGAGACCAGCATCTCTCAAAAGATGAAAAAAAAAACAAAAAACACGGCATCAAAAAAAATTATTTTCTCATAAATTTTGCTCTACAGTGTCATGTTGAAAAACATTTATACTCTTCTCAATGATCAATGGAAAAATTATTATTGGCATTATAGCAATTCAACTCTTCCTACAATAATTGCTAACTTGGTATTCGCTATTTGATTTGTTATCTTTATGCTGCTTGAAAACAGAAGAGTGGGAATTGTCAGAGCACAATGTCCAAGGTGAAGGCAATGAAGTCACTGATTCTGACTCTCTTTTTGACGAATGTCCTCTCACTAGATCAGGGGTGGCCAACCAGACAAAGACCAAGAGCCTCATTTTTTACCAAGTTACTGTGAAGAGCCACATCATATGCATGGGCACACATGAACATCAACCCATCCCTTCCTCATACTCTCATACTTTTGCTCAGCCAGATTTATTATTTTCACACACTATTTTAACACTGCAAAGACCACAGGCCAGACATTTTCAACAATGAACACTGTGCACTTTCTCATGCAAACAAACTCTGTTTAACCAAATAAACAATAATAGAACAATTTACAATTCATTTTTCCTTTTATTATGTGCATTACATGTGTTATTTAATGAAGTGGTGCTGAAGGTTTGAAGCCTTAAAATGTGACAAAGACACCTGACACATAAGGCAGAATGGCTTTCCACTAAGTTCAACAAAAAAATATCAATTGTCCCACTCTGTCAAAAATGTTTTGTGTTCATCTTCATATTTTTGTTTTCCTGTACATTTTTTTCCTGCTATTTTGAGCGTGAAAGGTTTACTCAAATAATTTTAATCTCACTGAAAAACTGCGCACAAGCGCATTTGACGAAAATACCATATTGAACTCAAGCGAAGCGAAACTTGGATATTATAGCGACCCTACAGTATGTGCTAAATGTCACTGGATGTTACGCTGTTTAGAAACAATTTAAATTAGAGTGTATGATTTCCCATTGTCCGCGAATGCATCAGGATGGATGAGAGAGCAGGGGATGGGGGAGTGAGAGTGAGGGGTGAGTTTGTGTGAGAGCAGATGGTGAACGACTGGAAAGACTAAGGCTGCGAGAGAAACAAAGATTGTTTTTTTGTTTGTGTTGTTTTGGCGTGGTTACGGCCAACAGTAACGGCGTGCTGCTGTTGTCAATAAATGACAGTTCATTTGACTACTTCTCGTCATTATTGCATGTCTGGCAGAATGCGACTCTATGAACGTAAGAGCTGCATGGAACCGGTCAAAGAGACGCAAGGAACCGGTCAAAGAGACGCAAGGAACCGGTCAAAGACACGCATGGAACCGGTCAAAGAGACGCATGAACCGGTCAAAGAGACGCACCGGTCAAAGAGCATGGAACCGGTCAAAGAGACGCGTGGAACCGATCAAAGAGACGCATGGAACCGGTCAAAGAGCCGCATGGAACCGGTCAAAGAGACGCGTGGAACCGATCAAAGAGACGCATGGAACCGGTCAAAGAGACGCATGGAACGGTCAAAGAGACGCATGGAACCGGTCAAAGAGCCGCATGGAACCGGTCAAAGAGACGCATGGAACCGGTCAAAGAGAACCGGTCAAAGAGCCGCATGGAACCGGTCAAAGAGACGCATGGAACCGGTCAAAGAGACGCATGGAACCGGTCAAAGAGACGCATGGAACCGGTCATGCCTAACAGGAAACTGGAAAAAGAACATGTTGGACTTCCGAGAGGATCGTGACTAACAAAAAAATAGGGGAAGAGAACTCTGTATGCACATCAGTGAAGGTTGGTGTTCGAACTGTGGACTGGTAAAAAGCTGCTGCTCTGAGGAAACTTATGACAGTGAAATGTCAGCCTTGATATCTACCTTGGGAGTAGATATCAAACCAGTCAAAATGTAAATAATGGTGCTTGTCACCATTATTTACATTTCACCAGGTGGAAATGCTAATAAAACATCGAAGAAGCCGTATGACACCATTAGCTCATTGGAAATAAAACACCTGTGTTTCTTAAAGTTTTGTGTGGTTGTTTACTACGTGAAACTGACAAACACTCTCCCAGTTTTTACTACCATGTCACCTTTCCCACACGGGGAGGAAACACTCTGGACTGTGTGTACGCCAACATTCACGTTGTGTACAGAGCTCTTCTTCGCCCCCATGTTGGCCTCTCCAATCACATCTCCGTCCTGCTGGTTCCAGCATGAGACAGATTAGACCAAAGAAGAAGAAAGTCAGTGTGTGGCCCAAGGATGTTTGTGTGCTCCAGGACTGTTTTCAGGTTACAACTTGGCAGGTGGACCTGGAGGAATACATCTTTTCTGTTCTGAGCTTCATCTCTATGTGCTGTTGATGTCACCACCACAAGGACAGTAACCTGTTACCCGAACCAGAAACCCTGGCTGTTTGCTGAGGTGAGAGCTCTGCTGAAAGTTAAGGACACTGCATTCAGGACAGGGGAAGCAAGGAAAGAACTGGCTGCAGGCATTGTGAGGGGCAAAGCCACATAGGCCTGGAAAATTCAAGGTCACTTCACCACCAACGACCCCCAGTGCATGTGGAAGGGCATGAGGTGCATCACAAACTACAACATCAGGGACGCGTCATCAAGGACTCCATCAATATCACTCCATCAACATCTGAGTGCCTGATGGAGGAACTTGTGGTCCACACAGACCTCACCCAGCTGGAGAGCAGAATTCTTACATCCATCGGCTCTTCTTGAATTTCTCCTTGGGCTTCAACACCAAGGAGTTGAGCTTATTGCCACAGCACTGTGTCACAGGTCCAGCCTTTTCTTGTAGACAGCACCAGGGGGTAGAAGAGTGAGAGAAGTGACCGGTTGTTGTTGAGAGCTGGAGGTGATAGTTTATGGAAGGCAGCTGTATTTGTTTACCCTTCCAGAAGAGGAATAAAGTTCTTAAAGCATTCATCTACCTCCTCCTTGGTTTTGTTGAGCTTGTTACCAGCAAATCTGTGAGGATCATGTTCTTTGATTGGATGAGCTGAGGGATCTGAGAGATTCTAATTCTTGGTTCATTCTTTCTGTGAGAGCAGAGCAAAAATGTTTCCAGACTTGAGAAGTGAACTGGGGACCACGATCTTGTCTCGGTAATCTGGAGAGAATTCTCGGGAAAGAGCCTCCGGCTTGACATTCTTAGAATCTGGGCGATAAGAGAGGGAGAGGTTAAAGCATGAGAAATATAGAGACCAGCAAAACTGATGGGGTTAAGACGTTTGGCCAATTGGAAGTATGAGAGATTCTTATGATCAGTCCAGACCAACATAGGAAACTCTGTGCCCTCCAATCAATGAGGCCACTCCTCCAAGGCAAGTTTTATGGCAAGAAGCTCTCGATAGTTGCACTCGGTAGGGGACAATCTACGGGAATAAAAGGTACAAGGATGTTATCCGAGGATGATTGTGAGAGAATTGCACCAACCCCTGCATCAGAGGCATCAACCTCAAGAATGAATTGTTTCTGTGGATAACATTGAATGAGAAAGGGGGCTTTAGCAAAGTGGTCTTTGAGGTCAAGAAAAGCTGAATTGGCTTCCAAAGTCCATGGGAATGGAATCTTGGTAGAAGTGAGAGCAGTTAGAGGTGCTGCGGTCTGACTGTGGTTTTTAATGGATAGAAGTTAGCAAAACGTAAAAACCTTTGGAGTTGTTTGCGTGTCTCAAGTAGGGGCCAAACCAGAGTACTCTCCCTGGACCTGTGTACCTGTCCACCCTCGAGGATGTAACCAAGATATGAAATAGACGTCTTATGAAATTCACACTTCTCTGCTTTTACATAGAGATGATTCTTGAGGAGATGCTGAAGAACCAGGTGGATATGTTTTTGAGTAAATGAGAATATCATCTAAATATACAAAGACAAATACATTCAGGAAATTACAGAGAACGTTGTTGATCAGTGCTTGGAAAAGTGCAGGAGCATTACAGAGTCCAAAGGGCATGAAAGTGCAAGGGGAGGGCATAAAAGCTGTTTTGCACTCATCTCCCTCCCTAATAGTGGTAGGGGTTGCGGAGGACTAATTTGGTAAAGTGGGTTGTTCCATAAACAGGTCATAGCGCTGAGGAGATGAGGTAATGGATACTTGTTTTTTTGTATTGTGATCGGATTAAAACTCCTGTAATCAAGGCAAGGGAGCTGTCCTTTTTCCCCACAGCTCCAAGTGGGGAGGACAAGAGGCAAATGATTCCAGCTGCTAAGGAGTCACTTAGATATTTTTTCATTACCTCTCTCTCAGAAAGGGAAATGTTGAAAAGTCGGTTGGCGGGTAGGGCGGCTCCAGGAAGTAAATCAATAGCACAATCATATGGATGATGAGGTGGGAGATCTGGGAATATCACTCCCAGATTGTGATATTCAGGGAGGATGAGAGAGATCGGGAGGGTCAGCTCCATCAGGATCTGCCGGGCTGGAACCTGGAGGAACGGTGGACTGAAGGCAGGAGGCACATAGACCAGGATTCTATGGGTAAGTCTGACCAGTTGAGACGTGGACTGTGTGTCTGGAACCACTCGAAACCTAACACTATGGATGAAGGAGAGATGGGGAGGACAAAGAATGATATGACTTCATGATGGTTACCTGAGAAGATGAGTTGAACCTCGTGGTTCCAACATTACAGTTATTTTTGTAATATTTTGTAAATTTGTTGATTTTATTGTTTTAATGACTTATTTTAATTTAGAGTGGACAAGATATAATTGATTTGTGAAAGACCTCTGAAGTGGCAAACGGCCACCAGGTAACTTGTCGAAGCATGTGTCACCTGTAAGTGTAGCTATGTCTAAAGCTTTGTTTTTTTTATTTCTGTTTTTATGGCGTTAATAACGAACCCGTCAAAAGAAAGCCGTACCAGTGTGTTATTTTGTATGGATAGGGGAAGTGGAGACCCAATGATCCTCTCTGCTGTCTTCACAGAGACTCTCAGGCTGAGGCCTTGCAGATCCCAGACCAGATGGAGTCATTGCTGGTCAGCAGGTTCTCAATGGTTCCTCTGTAGAAGGTGGAGAGGATGGGGGTGGGAGCGAAGCCCTTCTCATTTGTCTCAGAAAGTGCAGGCGCTGCTGTGCCTTTTTCACCAGTAAAGTGATGTGAGGTGTCCAGCTGAGGTTGTCTGTAATGTGAAGTCCAGGGAGACCAGTTTGCATACCAGATCCTGGGGAATGATCGTATTAAATGCCCCTTATCCAAAAACAGCATCCATCTTCAGTCGAGTGATTAGGTTTGTATACAAACTGGAATGGGTCAAATGATGGAGGCAGTATAGAGATCATGTGACCCTTAACCACTCTCTCATGATGATAGATGTTAATGCAACTGGTCAAAAGTCATTAAGACATGTGATGGTTGGTTTCTTGTCTTGGGGACTGGAATAATAGCTGACTTAAAACATGAGGGGACAATTGTCTGGTGCAGAGACGTATTGAAAATGTGTGAGCACATCGGCTAGCTGATCTGCACGTTCTTTGATCAGTTTTGCTGGAATGTTGTCAGGACCTGCAGCTTTTTGTATGTTGACCTTCCCCAGGGATTTTCACACAGCAGATGTTTCAAGCCTGCAGGCCTGTTCATTAGGGTGAGGGTAGCTTTCTTTGCAGGGGTTTTATTTAAGGCTTCAAATCTTCCAAAGAAGCTGTTGAGTTCATTAAGGAAGCAAATGTCATCTTGTCAGGATGGAGATGTGTTTTTATAGTCAGTCACAGGCTGGATGCCCTGCCACAGTTGTCTGGTGTTTTTGACATCATGAAAGAAACCTTGGATCTTTTGACTGTAGGTATGTTTTGCTGCCTTGATGATACGTTTGAAATTGGTCCTTGATAATCTAATAGTATCCATGTCACCAAATTTGAAAGCAGGATTTCACTCTCAGTCTAGAATACGCCTCCTTTGTCATCCAAGGTTTCTGGTTGGCCCGTGTGACTTGACTTTGTTGCTGTAACCTTCTCCATACACCATTGGATGTAGTTTGACACAGATGCTGCATACTCCTCTACGTCTGTGTGTTGGTTGTGCATAGCGCCCTCTCTGAACATGTCCCACTCTGAAACAGTCCTGCAGTGCAGACACAGCTCCCTCAGGACACACCGTTACCTTCTTCACCACAGGCTTTTGTCTGGTGAGCAGAGGTTGGTATGCTGGGATGAACATAACCGAAAGATGATCTGAAGAGCCGAGATAGGGCCGGGGCATTGTTCTGAAATTGATATTGGTATAGACCAAATCCAGCTTGTTTTCCCCTGTGGTCGGAAAATCCACATGTTGATGGAAAATAGAACAGTCTTCATGTCAGCCTGGTTAAAAGCTCCAGCAACAATAATAACACCCTACAGTTAACTGGATTGTCTGTCACTGATGGTATGTATGGTAAAAGTTACTCAGTGCTTGCTTGGTGTTGGCATCTCACAATTATGAACTCAGTGTTCACAGAGCAATGACCGGAGGCCATTGTTACATGAGCTGTTGTTAATGTAAATACAAACACTACTTCCACTGGATTTACTAGTAAGAGCATGGCTCCTGTCAGCTCTTATTATATATAATTATTAGATATTTTATTTCAAATATTCTTTCAGGGGACATAAGGTCAGTTAACAAAAATAACATTTATATAATCCAAATTCAAAAAAAGAAAATAAAGAGATTGTGCAAATGCCTGTTTGAACAGCAGAGCATTCAGCTGGGATTTAAAGACACAGCGTTCAGAGTGGGGAATGTGGACGTTTATTCTAAATAGAGGAATCATGTGCATAAGTTGTACATTTAGAGAACAGATATGCTTTCTGTCCATACAGTAGCATTTACAAAGCGGGCAGCTCGACTGCATCGGTACTGCACAGCTCCTTCTTTAAGTTTTACTCAGAGCTCCAGGATGATCAGTCTGAACAATCCAACACTAATAAATCATCATCAATAGATCAATATGATCGCTGATCAATCGTTCCCTCTGAATCCATCCATTGGCAATGTTCCCCATCAGAGCCAAAGCAGTCCTCAGTTAGCGGCTCACCTTTGCACAGCTATTTATATACTTGTGATCACCTTAAAATAATCAGACTAACCTGTACAACTCCTCACTGGGGGGTCGGAGGTGACACAGGACAGAGGGAAGAAGGAGTAGTTTTTCTACAAATGTGAACTCCATATTTATGAGGCCAAACCATACAGTGCAATACCATATCAATGGTCAATCTATCCACCAAATTGCTATAATTTCCTTTGTGTTGTATTTATATTCTTTGTTTTGTATTTAATTTGTATTTTTTTGTATTCTTTTGTGTATGCTTACTGTGTGCCACATTTTTGCTGTGAGCTGCTGGTAACTATAATTTCCTGAGGGAGTCTTCCCAAGGGATCAATAAAGTCAAGTCTAAGTCTTTAAAGTTAGTCTGCTGATCCATCCCTGTTTTCTTCTTTTAGTGAGAATGAAATGACCCCATAGAAGCATTTCATGCCCTTTGGTGCACACATCAATGCATTACAACTACATGAGACAAAAACTGACAAAAAGTACCATTTACATTTGAGTGAGGTTTTCACATACTTTTCTTTTATTTATGTTGTGTTTGTGTTAGCTTATTGTCTCAGGATAAATGCAGTTTAGTTTCATAATTTATATTTAAGCAGTAAAATATTAAAATCATGATAGAACATCTGGTTTGTTGCTTCCTGTTCTGAATAACACTTAATGTCGTCAGATTTCAGTGCATTTAGGTGAGTTTTGATAGTTTGTAGTTTGATATTGTCCACAGAAAAAGTTTAGTGGCTGTTGCACATTTTCCCGCCAGCGAAAAAATGTGCATATATTTATGCAAACTTTGACGCAAAGTTCATTTTTATACATGCCGACTTGTGCGTAAAATATGGCACTGCAGATTTTTTGTGCGCTCACAGGCTTTATGCATGAGGCCCCAGGTCTGTCAGTGATGCACTTCACTAACAGACATCATTCATATGTTCATCAACGAACTCATGACCACGTCCGGATTTCATCTCGATGTCATAAAAGTCAGATAAAATGCGACGACTGTTCAGACTGGAAACAATTTAAAAATAATCATACATATCCAACTTATTACTACATAACATATATGTCATATAGTGAGGGTTAAAAAATAGATTTGGTCCCATTTACCCTCTGTGTGAAAATAGCCTTGAAGCCTAAATGCATTGAGTTTCTGCAGGTGATAGGCTAACCTGTTCCCAGGGAAAATAAGCAGGTAGGTGTCACTAATGAGGGATGCAGGTTGTGAATATTGAAACTGTTTTCAATTTTATGAAGTCAAGTTCTCATCTTCATTTGCTCATGCATATTTTCTTATTATTAAGGAAACAGAAATGAACACAAATAAAGTTAGAAATACGAAATATACACATAAAAATTACTTCAGAATTGCCAAATGCACCATTTGTTTACATAAATTCTAAAAAAAATAAAATACTTTGCACACATATTTAATTTGACCATTTTTCAGTTTTCGTCCCTTACTGTTGTACTTGATGTATCAGTGGATTGTACTGCAGTATCTGTGAAGAGACATGTAGAGGGTCAATGGAGGGGGAAAAGATCATGGAAATATAAGAATCAGAGGAACTATCAGCAGAGAAAAATATAGTATGAAGTCATTCTATGCTTACAAATTAAACATACCTGTTTCTGGAACACTCATTATGTCATTGTCCATGCAACTTGAAAAAAATTAAGCCCAACCACACCGTACTTTCAATTACATTGTGCTCCCGTTTTCGTTCTTTATTTCCTTTGTTCCTCGTCTTCTGTCATGTCTCCAGTTCAAAAGAGACACCTGAGTGGCTTGGTTCTCAGGTCCATGGCTCAGGTTGCAGAATCCCTCCCACTTGCTGCATTGGATTACAAATGGCCATGGTCCAGAAATCTAGAGGATGAATCTTACTTGCAAGTACTTTCAATGTACCTTTTATAATTCTGTACACTGAGCAAAGAGTGGCTCAACTATTCAAACATTTCTCACATAGGGACATGTAGTTCTATTTTTCTTTCTTAATAATAAATACTTTCTTTCATAAACAGCATTTTGTGTTTACTTGTTTTGTCATTGAGTAATACTCAAAAGGTCAGTACTATGTATTTTCCAGACACATAGTGCCATTTTTGTCAGATCAGGTGTTTTAGGACATGAAGTAGAGAATGGTGGCGTGGCATCTTTCAGTTTATCTACTGATGTTTTTAGACTGGAGTGAGCAAAATAAGACTGACACCAGATGAGACACATACAGGAATAGAACAGGCTCGATCTAAAATACTACAGGAAACAAGTGAGGGCAATAACCAATCAGGAGGCACAGGTGGAAAACATTAACGGCGGAGACAGAGCTGGAGAACCAATGACCTAAATCCATACAGACAAAAAATAAAACTTGACACCTGAAAGAAAACTAAATCTATGTTACATAAAAAAACCACAACACATCCGAAAACACTGACATTGTGACAATTTTATCGCATAATCAAGCAACTAAGTGATTTTCACTTGTTATTAAAATGCTATATGTCATGGAAAAACACTATCACTCAAGCAGGTTTATTTATGAATTGTGCATGACTCAGAGAACTTGGAAGAGAATCTGTAATCAAGCCAGTCTGGATGCGAAACTCGCAAAGCTCTGCCAGGCAGAGACAACACGTACATTTTATACAATGATAAGAATGAGAAACGATGAAAAACAAGGGATGAGACGGTCTGGTTCTGATGCAGCTGTGGAAAACAACCTTCCAACCTCATACATGTAACCCAAATAGTTCTTTTGGTGAGAGTTCACAAACATTTCATATGACATGATTAGCAGATGTGACCTTATTGCATTCTTTTTCATCACATTATACATCAAATATGATTGAAAATAAATTTTACTTTGTAATTTAACATCTTGAAATTGGGCTTCTGTCTTTTTAAAAACTTGTGCTTTTCCTGAAACTCCGCCCTCAGAAAGTCATTACGTCATGGCTCCTCTATCTACCCTCTAAAAATATTTAGATCAGAGAAGTAGCTCCAATGATGGGCTTAGGAGATGTGCACTTCCACCAGATGGTTGTGAATTTTGCTGACTGGTATGAAGGAGCTGAGTGGGGAGTTGTGAAGGACTGCGCTGTTGGACAGAAGCTCTGAAGTGAGGAAGGTTAGAAGCTGTAGCTCAGAGGAAGAACTTGAAGTCTAACCAGGCCTTTTGCACAACTGAATGGTTGCCACGGGAGAAAGGATTTTTCAAACTTACATGAAAGAATCAAAGCAACAGTTGGACTGGAGTTTTTCATTTTACGATGGTTGAAATGGCTCTATTGGAACCATCAAGTATAAATTGTTGTTAAAATAGTAAGCTTCTGCCATCTAATTCACCTTACTGTGAGTAAGGTTAAACCGACACCGTACAAATACTAAAATTCTATTTTCCAGACAATAGAAACACAAAAACACGCACAAATTATTGTTTTTTTGTACTGTCCATCCATCCATTTTCTTCCACTTATCCGGGGTCGGGTCGTTTGGGGAGGTCCAGACTTCCCTCTCCCCAGCCACTTCCTCCAGCTCCTCCGGGGGAATCCAGAGGCGTTCCCAGGCCAGCCGGGAGACATAGTCCCTCCAGCGTGTCCTGGGTCTTCCCCGGCGCTTCCTCCCGGTGGGACGCGCCCGAAACATCTCACCAGGGAGGCATCCAGGAGGCATCCTGACCAGATGGCCGAGCCTCAACTGGCTCCTCTCGATGTGGAGGAGCAGCGGCTCTACTCTGAGTCCCTCCTGGATGACCGTTAAAATGTTCTCAGTGAACCTACATCATCTCTCATGAACTGGCAACCTACCAGATGTCTGTTCACTGTATTTAACGCTGCCAACCACCAGGAGGGGGTGCTGTTTCACCCATCACACCTGAACCCAACTTGGCAGTAATGACAAGTGGAATTCTATACAACATTAACTATGTTACACTTTTGCTGACTTCAGTCTTCACCTCATCTCGCACTTGGATAGTTTTGTACCAATTTGCCCTGGAAGTGGAACGTAAGTCCAGATCTTAAGCTTCTTCTGATCTGCGGGTCAAAAGCTACATTTGATCCCCAACAATGGTCTATCTGTCGAAAGTACAGCTCCATTTAACAAATATTTTTACTTGTTTTCCTTGATTACACACTTCTTGTTCTTTCAAACAGAACTGGCTGGGAATAGCTGAACAATATTTCATTAAATTAAATTGAATTATGCAATTGTCACAGCCTGGCTCTGACATAAAAGTGAGAAAATGACACAAGGACATGCTTGTTGATGTTCAGAGGAGAGACAGAGACCCGGAATTAGAATAAGGACAGAAACCCTGTGTTGTAACTTGGACATAAAAAATGGTGGACTGGTGTTAGGCATTTGTACTGCTTAAAAATACAACAAAAATGTTGAAATGTACAGTAAAAGTATTTTTGCTTTCCACATTCATTGATGGAGATATTTGACTGTTTAAATCTGTTTTTTTTTATGACTTATTAGAAACAAAGGAAAATTTGATTTAGTCACTCAGTAGAATAAAAAAGATAATCAATACTTTAGTTAAGAATTTTTTTTGTGACAGCTTGCTCTGTTAACATTGTCATATCTCTAAGATGGCAAAACCGCTCCCCCCCCAAAAAACAGTAAAACTGAATCTAACTGTCAATTTGACTAATTAGAGACATGATTACATATTCAGCTGTCACTCTGGGAAAAACAAACAAACAAACTCATGAGGTTAAAAGTTAGCTTTGTATAAAGTGAAGCTAATGAACTAACAAATAAGGACAAACATGGCATATAAACAACAAAACAGAACAAAGGCCTGATGCTACATTGTGAAAAACAAAAAGACTGATGGAAGTAAAATGTCCTCCTTAAACTAATTGTTACTTTTGTGAAGTAGCTTTTAAAGGAGAAAATGTTTTATTTTCATCATACAGTGTTCTCTTATGTATCACATAAATGTAATTATATCATAGTCAAGATGTTTTTTCATGCAGCTGCAGAGGATGTACAAACTAAGTGAACAAGATGTTTCTGTTGAAGTTCCCAGACGGGTTATCTAGGAACTCGCTGTTTTTCCCTGCATGGAGATCAAGTGTTTAGTTTTCACATCCTGTAGACATGATAGTGAATGAATGTATGAGGTTGAACTGTTCCGCCTGTTTTCCTTTGTTTGATTCTTGAAGATTAAATCTCCACCTGTTAGCAGAGAGAGGTGAATAAAGCAACTACGTAACTCAGTTTGTTGGAGCAGATTTTGATTTTCGCCTAATGCAGTGCATTTTTGCTCTCCGTCTGCAGATGTATTAAAGATTGTCTAGATCTCAGTCTCTGAATTGTGTACTTCACATTTTATAAACCCAAAATGTTACAGGAAATTTCTGGGGAACACCAACATCAAATTTCTTTCACGCTAACCTGAAGACATTTGTTTAAAAATCATGATGACATCTCTAAAGAAAATGTATGACGTATTCCCTGTAATGACCTGGCAAAAGAAATTCTAATATCAATTTCAGCATTTGTGACAGATTCTGAAACAATGCACCTTTTTTTTCCCATTGTAACTTCATTAATGTTTTTAGAAAGATTTTCAAAAGTGAATATTGTAAGGAAATCTATTCCATCTTTAAGTTTTAATATAATGAAATTAGGAATGAAGAAACAAATTATGATAACAATCTAATCTTCTGGGTTAAGTTTTTATTCACAAATACTGCTTCCTAAAAATCACCTCTATATTGAAAGTTCAATAATTTATTTAAGACAGTATTTCAATTTTGCAACATCACAAAAGCCCAATCTTTATACCAATACGTTAGTAGCTTAGTTTAAGAATTGAAATTTGTCTTGCATTTGTAGCATTTTATTTTCCTTAGTTTGTGATTATTCCAGTTTATCATATCAAACTTTTTATTACTAATATGTGCCGTGCCATAAACCTGTCCAATTAAATTTTGTTGAATTTCATCTGAAGATGGAAAAAAAAACATTACCATAAATCCACCTTTCAACTCAAATCATCATTTGCAGTAATAAATTGCTTTGGTAATATATTTCACCAAAAGCCCTGAACAAAGGAAGAAGTGTGTTTATTGGGACAGGACCAATGACTAGCAGCAGACTATCAGGATGCTGAGGCTGCAGCCAGAGGGCAAGAGACCAAGAAAAGGAGATTTATGGATGAGGTGATAGTTGGTGTAAGGGAAAAGGACTAAATAGAGAGTGATGATTTGCTGTAGCGACCCCTGAAGGGAAAAGCCAAAGTAGAAGAATATATCACATTAATGTCAGAATCTTTACATGTTCATTGATTTAGATTTTTTTTCATGACTCACCTGGTGGAGATTGAAGTTCAGATTGCACACATTCTCAACCCATCGGCTGTTTATTTCATAGACTCATCATTGACCACTTTTACTTTTGGGCATCAAGTTTTCCAATATTTTATTGATCAACAGCTAGTTACAATAATGTAATTGTATTGCAATAATGGCTACAGCAGGATCACAGGCACTAAAGCAGGAACAGACAAAGACCTTTTGATGACTCTGGGAAAGCAAACAGTATCAGGAAGAGTGTTTAGCTCAGTCTGGTTATAATACACCAATAACTCGGGCTTAACAGATATAACAAAGCATGTTATAATCTTTATGTTACATGAAAGCATTCTAAAGCCAAATAACACATTTACGGTAAAATCTGCTGTGACTAAGAAACTGGATTTCTGGCCTGTGAAGCGCAACTAAAATATCCGTGTTCTGTGATCCCACAGCCTTCAATCAATGTATATCAAAGCTGCAGGCTAGCTTAGGAAAACAGAGCTAGCAGGTACAACAAAGTTAGGAAGCTCCTTTTGCTCTCAGTTTGGACAGCAGCATCTCATTTTTGCGACACTCCTGGTGATAAAAAAAAAAAAAAAAAAAAAAAGATTATGTTATACTCAAAACTTTATAAAACGTTGCACACCTGGAACTTTGATCATCCCAAATTTCACTTTTTTCTTTTGTTTTTTGCTGTTCTCACAGGAATACTCAGAGCAAATGCCTTAATTTGTTAAAAGCATTTGAAGGGGTTATTTGTTCTGTATCCAGTTATTTATTCTTCTGTACAACAAGAAAAGCTTTTTGGATGCTGTAATTTGGGGAATCAATACAAAAAGATTTCAGTTTTGCAGTCTGCAAATGCACCAGTAAGAAGTATGTTCTTTGGTTCGCTTTGTTGTGAGTTGAGTACACCATAAAGCATGCTCAGCAAATTCCTCAACCTGACGCCTATCGTGTTCAAAGGACTGTCAATCTGCTACAAATGGCCATACCATGATGCTATCACTCCCAATATGAAGATTAGTAATTACTGAAAATATATTTTAAGTTTCTCTATATATTGCGTCACCCAAATGTTCAGAAAACTCATATTTGATATGGGGCGTTTATATTTTTGTTCAGGGTACATGTTGTATCTGAGCAAACTCCTCTAATAACTTTTTCATGCACACGTCATAATCACTCTTTTGATTTTTATTTCAAAGCCTCAGTCTTGAGGCTTTGAAATAAAAAAGTTATTAAAAGATATTTTTCTACATCAAAGCATTTGGGCGTACCCAAGTCTCAAAATCTGAGAAATCTCTGCACACAATCTCATAGCAGGATGAGACTTTCTATGTGTCATTACAGACCAGCACTCATCACATTCACATGGTCAATTGGTGACATCACCTTAGTCCTGCCCCCTTTGAACAGGAAGTCAGAAGTCTATCTGCTTGCCATCTTCCTTTTACTTTTTGATTCAAACAGATTTCAAATGTTTCTGATGGCAGAACAACATGATGCTGAATCCTTCTCTTGACATTGGCTGATGGCTGAAACGTGGGCATGGCACAATGGTGAATTCCAATCCATTGCCATTTGGATGCAGTTGGCTTGAAATCAAATGAGTCATCTAATTTCCACCAAACTGGATATTAATGACCTTTATTAATCTCTGAAGAGGCCAATAGATTTGATTCCACTATGCTCCCTTGATTACTCCAACAGCTATATCTCCATAAGTACTTCATATCTTTTTATTTCTGTTCCCTGTAACCTCATGTCTCCACTTGGGTCCATACCTCTACAGGTATATCATATGGACCTTTTCAATGCCTCCCTTTCTTCATCTTTATACTCTTTGGTACTTCCTGATCCACAGGCACAGCTTCTTCTCCTTTCTCCTCTCTGATTTTCTTCATTGGACTACTTCCAGTCTTCTTATCCGACTTTTTGGATCTGTCAGTAGATTTCCTAACCTGTTGGACATACTTCCCATCTCCATCTTTGACTCACCACCCTGTATAAGTCCTTCTCTCACTCCTTACTCTCCAGCCTCTTACACAAGTCAGTGCATGCCCTTTGTTTGGCCTTAGTTACCTCTGCCTTCACTTCAACTGAAACTGTCCACCATGCCTTGAATATCAAAATGTTCAAAATCCTACAGTATGTCCTCATCAGTGGTTTGCCACAAACCAGGAAGTGACCATAACTCCTGTCTGGAAGGTTGGACTGAATGTGATTTAGAAGGTTCACCGAATGCACCATCTATTAGCGGGTTGTTAGTTAAAGTGTTGGCGATGTGGTGGAGACTGTGGGTGCCAGAGCTCAACACAAGGCCAGAGTAGCACTGAGCTGTGAGAGCAGCTTGCAAATTTAATTCATTGCATTCAAACAATGACACCCGAAGTGTTGCTTATGCACAGGGTGCTTGGTCTCAACGTGGCGAAGCAGTTTGAAGCTTCATTGCCTCATCAGTGAGCTGGTCACCAGATATTATTTAGAGCGGGCACTGATTCAAAACTTACTTGAATAAGACTTTCTTACCTCTTTAAAATCTTTAACAGTCTTGAAGTAGAGCCTCTGCTTGTCAAGCAGCTCCAGGTATTCATCATTCAACTGATCTCTTCTCATTTTGTTTTCTTGTTTCTTCTTCTCCATCTGAAAAGACAGACAGGTAGGAGAAGCATCTGTTAGCGATGCAGGCCAACAGATGGAGGTAATGTCTTATAACACCAGTGACCCAGTTGCAGCAACACCTGTACCTTGATGCGACTCTGTTTGATCCCATCCACTATCTGCTCCATCTGTCTGAGGAACTGATCCCTGGCAGCTGCAGACGACATGGCTCTGGAGACAGCGGAGCCATTTCAAACCAAAGTTACAGAACAAAACCACAAACAACAACTAAAACAAAAGCTGCACTTTCCTTTACATCAAAACTGTATTTTACAAATTCATTTTCAACAATATATGTTTTACTTACTGTTGAAAGTTGTCATGAATTGAATTCAGCAGATTTACCTAAATGAGATTATTATTCTTCAGTGATGTTTTGAACATGTTTACCAAATCACTGTTGCAGGCAGAATTCAATCTGAGATTCAATTTTGGTGCCACAGACTGCTGTGATACTCTACCTCCTTCTCGAGGTAGACCTTCTTATCATCCAAGGTGTTATAGAGAGTGAAGAACTGCTTGGTCTCTTTGTGGGTAGCAGAAACTGGAAGACAAGATTAATAAACATTTACAGAGACAGGTCCACATGAAGAAATTATGCAACACCATCTGTAACTATATCAGATATAGAAAAGGAATCCACCTTGGCTGTAGAGTTCAATAAATCTCTTCTGGTACTGGGTCAGCTCCGCCCGGCTCGGCACCTCATCGATCTTTCTCTGCAAGATTGCGATCTCACGGTTCCTGCGAGCCTGAGGAGAGCAAAAGCAGTTGGTTGACAGAAAATATGTTCACAAATGTGTCTAAAGTTCAATTAGAACTTAGTTGGGACAATGCTGGTTCGATCCCCGCTCTGTGGATCAAGTGTCCTTGGCAAGACCCTTCATTCACCTTGCATTGTGGTGGGAGGCCCAGTCAGCACATGGCAGCCACCATCAGAGTGTGTGCGTGAATAACACATTTTGGGCTCCACTGGGCGCTGTTCAAGTACAAACCGTTTACCAAAGTCTTGACCCATAGCCAAAAGTAGATTGTACTTCCAAAATCAGACTTGAAGGCCAGTAGTCCTGTTAACCTTTAGACATAATGCTGTTATCAACTAATCGTTCTCTCTCCCCTGCTATTCATTTTTGGAGTTTTATGTTGTTTTTTAATGATCATTTTATTATGCTTGTCCAACAAGAAGCTATGTAATTGTTGTTCACGGGGGTCTCAATGTTCAACGTATGCATATTTCTAAAACTGCAACAACAAAGAAAGCTAAAAAAAATCAGTTCATCCTTTTCTGGTGCATTTTGCTCTGTCTTCTCAAACCTCCAGTCAGTCGAGGCAGATGACCACATGTACTGAGCCAGGTTCTGGTTCTGCTGGAGGTTTCTTCCTGTTAGGGGAGTTTTTTCTTTCCACTGTTGCTACATGCACAGTGTATGAGGGATTGCTGTAAAGATAATGACAACGCAAACGATTGTCATAACATGCTCGTCCAGGAGAAGTGAATGCTGCAGGTCATGACTACGTAATGTTCTGAGTTTCCTTAGAGAGTTTTTAATTTACTTTGACCGTTTGCAGAGAGCATGCTCCACTCTGTGCTGTCTCAGCAGCACAGAGTGGCAGTCTCTTCAATTTTAACATACAATTAGCTGTAAATGCCATGTTATTTCAGTCTGATGCTTTCTCCTAAGTGTCCTTTTCTGCTAGGACTCCAATTAGACAGTGCTACAAATGGTAAGAATGCTGCACTGCTTAGAGAGAGAACTCCACTCTGTGTGTAATGTTAGAGCAGTGGTTACCATGAGCAGGCGGACTTTCTGCAGCTTCTCGCTATCTGAATTGTACTGTTGGTCTATTAGCTGCCTCCTCTCCTGAGAAAAGAAAAGGTCTCATTTAACACTCTGGTTTTTGGAAATAAACATTCTAATTAAAATAATACTACATATATTAGTTCAGCTGGACATGCACCTGCTCCTCTGTGTCCTGTCCTGATGCTGACTTCAGCTCTTCAATGTTCTGCTGTAGACGGACCATCTCTTCCTGTATATAAAGCAGATTTTATTAAATAAAACCAAAATATACCAAATATTGAGAGGAAACAAATCCCATCAGTACTGCTGGTTTATGTGCTCACTCTGCAGTGTGTCCGAAACTGCTGCTCTTGTTGCTTCAGGTTCTCATTCATCGTCACCAAAGCCCTGAGCTTCTCCATCAGACTGCCAACAAAGATTATATTACTTCTGCCACTATTCCAGGGTCCTGTGTTCCAAACCTGCTATTTATTCAAGCCCAACTCTGTCTTCCTGTGTGCGCATGTTCATGTTTCGTTAAAAATCTGACCGCTGCTGCCAGTCATCAACTTTGTGATGAAATAACTGTATAGTTCTGTATGATAAAAATAAGATGTCTCACCCACTGTCTGCTTGCTCCTCCATTTCTTCTAGTGACTTCATCTCAGTCTCCAGTTTTGTTGAGTGTTCTGTAGCCTTGGAACAGATAGTGGGACACATTTAGATTTGTATTTTCAAAATTGATGTTGAGAAAAAAAAAAGAACTACCTCGCTCTGACTAGGTACTTTAAGGTAGGTTAAAATTGCTGTATAACAATCAAAAGAGTAATTTGAGCGTCAAACTTCACTAATTTTGAGGTACATTTGAGCATAGTCCAAAAGATCATGCTGATCAGCGAGGCTCCATGTCACAAAACGTATGTGTCTACATATAGTCCACAACCGTTCCCTTTCATAATACAAACCGCTCTCACATGTCTGATAAACTCTCATATATATGCCAACCTATACCCATAAATTCATACGTCTATCATCAAGATCTGTTTACATACGTTACTACTACACAAAAAAAATAACTTTTTGAAATAAACTTAAATACATCAATTCAAAATTTGAACTATATTTACAATAAAAAAACAAAACTTATTGTAAGGCAGAGATGTATTCATTTTCAAACTATTTTATTCTTTAATGATCATCCGTGTTTTTAGAAGTTTCGCTTTGACTTTCGAGTTTATTGTATTTAGTTTAGTTTAAACTTATTCAAAAGATTTACAACCATTACCCCTATTTAAGCAGCTCTATAAATTTAACAACATGATAGTAAATGTGAGAATGAATGACAGAAACTGGGAAAGAGAATATCAGTAGATACAGAATAGATTGATTGTGAATGTGAGAATTAATTCACATTCGTTCTGAATGTGTGAGATAGTTTGATTGAAACAGGAGTTATCTTGATTTCTCATTTTCTGATAGGGCAACTGTAAGAGGGTGAGTTTTTGTGGACATTGAGATGCCTGAGCTTTAAGAGAACATTATTCTTCACTAATAGCGTAAGATGTAAAACCTAGTTTGTGAGCCATAAAACTACTTTATTTGTAAAAGTTTATTAAAAGGCCATGTTATTATTTTTTGCACCTAAACAGTAGAGCTGTCAAACTTCAGCATCACCACAACGGCAGATGTATCTGATGCTGGCTCAACCTCAATAAGAACATTTCATTGTTTAAAACCAGCATTTAAGCTCACACTCACTAAGAGATGAACAAATATTATCTGGTCACAAGTCAGATCTCACTCACTCAGATCTAAAGATGTGATTTCTAGGTCTTGGCAAGTTTTGGAATGAATAAATACAACTGTACTACTATTAATGTCCATTTCTATAAGACAGAACTTTTGTCAATATTTCAAAGATATTAAAAAATGCAATCGTATAAGCTTGCTTTATGAGCAAATCAAAGGATAAAGGCACTCCATTTTAAATCTGTCTCTATGATAAGCCTGTGGAACAGCTGCTCCTTTCACCAATGGACTGGAGGACCTTAAAAACCAGACTAAGTAGGCAAGGAGGAGCTTTAAGACGATAATCATGACAGAGTTGCTGGGGATACAATAGAAAACGGTAGACACCAGTAAAACTGGGTACATTTAACCAGTTGGAGGAGGTTTAAAATATGTGATGTGGGCAGAAAGAACCAGGTGACAGGTTACATAAATTTAAATAGAACATCACACTCAACAGGAAGAGCCACCCACAGTGTGGGAGGCTGGGAGAATTATAATGAGAAAGAGATAGAGAAACATATTCTGGAGACTTGACAATATAAGATGGAAGAGCAGACATGTTGAAAAGGTATAGGTGGAAGATCTTTTAAAATAAGTGGAAATGGGACGGGTGGAAGAAACTTGAAGTGGATCAATGCAGTGTATTGTAGGACTAATAGCCCAACTTGATGTCTGATTTTATTATCACATTAAATCAATATTGTAAAAAGAGCCACTTTTCTTTTGTTTTGTAATGTATGCCACCTCAGCATAAGCTATAATGTGATGGTTGGGCAGCTGGAGAATCCACTAAAAAGACAAACTTTAATTGAATTTGATATGGAAAATAGACTCTATAGTATGTCAAAGTCTACCATCAACACACTAAACATTTTGTGCTTACCAAAATGTTTCAACCAAATGCATTGTATTCACTACAAACACTTTAATAAGAGCTGGCGAAAGGTGATTTTGTAACCAAAATACTTAATGTAAACAGAATTTTGTAAAGATGTATGCATAATTGAAGTAATTTGGTCATGTAAGGTTGCTAACTTGTTTTTGCGAGTTATGTGATGTGGGTGGCATAAGAGAAAAGAAAGTTCCAGACCAACAAGATGGGGAGTGGAGCCAAACGGTCTTTTGACCTCCATCTCCTTCGCTCTTTTTGATAATTGCCGACTTGTAGATATGTTTGCTTTTTCTTCCATTTTATTGCTGATAAGGATTATTTTGGAGATAATAAAATGACATTGGCAGGAATTTGTTTTTCCCTCTTATTTAAATACAAGTGGCTTGTGAAGGTTAATGTAACATACCCTGATTAACTTGTCTGCTCTCATTGGGTAGAGAAAGAGAAGTAGTTTCCACACAAAGCCCTTAAACTTTCAGGAGGCTCTTCTGATTCTGTTTGTGAGAAGCTGGTTGTCCAAGAAACTTGTTATGAATCTTTCAAACTTGACTAGAATGCAAGTGTCAAAGAATTTAAGAGGTGCTTCTGACTGAGGGTAGCTTGGCCAAAATATACCAGGAAAAAACGACAAGCTCCACTGCAGCATTTCATTTCCACTGAGATTTTTTTATGTTCAAACGAAACACTGTCAACTTTAAGTTGAAATTATGATCCATTTCTGACCATGACACTAAACATGGCTGCTCCTGTATCAAACACACAGCTGCAGTAAAACAGATTGTTTCGCAATAAGTCAGACCCTGTGGAAACCAATTATTACAAAAACAAATAAAAACATCTATTTGTAGTTACCCTGGGTTCTCATAGCAATAATCAGTTATCACCACTGACACAAAAAATAGATATCTGGATAAAAATGCCCAGGAGTAGTTACTCTAGCAGATTCCTCTTTGCTCTTCATTGCGTGCTTTCACCTCTGCATGCTTTACTTTGAGCTGTCAGGACAGAAAACATGAGTTTAGATTCTTATGCAGTCTACTCTCTACATAATGTAGTCGTAGCCAAGGATAAAGTTGTTGGGAGAAAAAAACCTGTAGAACTTAAAATACATCAGCTTAAAGTGCACTTCAGACTTGAATACCAAGTAGTGTTTGCAACTGATTCTGTGAACTCAGTTGAATAAAACTTCTACCCAATAGTACAAATTTTCAAATGACCCACTCAAACCCAAATAAATAAGGTTGTGTAGCCCAGAGGTTAGAGCGGCGCTACACCTCTGGTTGTAGCACCAGAGGTGTAGCGCTGCAGACTCTGCATATGAGTCTGCAGCCTCGTATACAGAGACTGCAGACCTCAACCCGGCCATCCTCATTTCCAATGTCATTCTCGGTTCTTTCGCCGCGTGACTTTCCCTGCCTGTCAAATTACTGTCAGATGAAGACCACCAAGTGTTTTCAGTTTTTTATTTTAAAAGGTGCCAGGCTCTAGTTTACAGTGAAGCAAAAACTCAACAGAAAGATGCTGTAAACCTGTGTTCTTTGTGAGCAGGTTGCAATAATTTCCCTGGCTAGCATCTAGAGATGCTAGCCAAAGACACAGTTTACATGTGAAATGCCAGGAAGTGCGCACTGACCTCCTTCAACTGCTCGGCTTTTTGTTGGATCCGTTTGTCCAGTGAGGCGACGGCCCGGCGGTGCTGCTGCACTGGACCGAAGCGTTCTGACTGCTCCTCTGAAGAACGTTTCAACTGCTGCAAGGTGATACACAGAAAGACGAAATATGAGCACAAAGCTCAATTCCATAATCACAAAATGTGATCATGTCCTCCATTGTTACTTATTCTGTGTTTCTGTGGTTTTAGGGTGCATTAAAATAAACCCAGGCTATACAAATGTATAATGCTTTGCTGACCTTTCCAGCATACTCGAGGCAATCAGTTTGATCTCCTCAGATTGGAGTCCAACTATCTGACCCACAGCACTCGCAGTTCAGCTTCCCCTGCACCAAAACAAACACAAAGCCCAGCAATTCATCCAAGTAACAATTTCAAACTGACTTGATGAAAGATTTGATCTGTGTAACCTGTCTAGCCACAAGCTGAATAGACATCCTCATTGGTTGTGGAGGATATGGTGATATTAGATAGTAAAGAATTTAAATGTCTAAATGGAATATTTTGCACAGTTTTTTCAAGGCACTTCTAACAAGTCTTAGTGCTGCTCAGTTTTTAAAACTAAATAAAATTTTTTGAGAAAGACTAAATACCCAGAGTTGCAAACTAGTAAAATGTCAGCAGCTCCTTCAGCCTGAATGCTCCTTCATGTGTCTTCAAAGTTTGGTTTTACATACAGAAAATATCAAATAAAAATAATTTTCTGTCAGAACATTGCAATATATTTTTGGCCACGTCACCACCATTACTAAACATATGTCTGTGTAATTTACTTTTGTGGAGTAAACTGGTCTTGCCAAACAAATTGCATTTCTAAGCATTTGATGGAAGTAATGTGTTTATTGAAGGTCACAAGCAGTAACCCTAACCACAGCCTTCTCTTACCAAAGGTAACATCCCTGTGACATGGCTGTTGTCCTGATGGACTGTGTCTTACGTAGATCTCCAGCAGCTTCGATCACTAGTTGATTAAGGTGGGATCGTCTCTACCAACACCTCCAGAGTTCGTGTTTTCAGGAACATCGAGAAAGTCCTTCAGGATACATGAGGGCAGGTACTGCTGGAACGCCTGCCTTCATGCAGATGTTCCAGCTTTACAAAGACTAAAACTCACAGTCTTAGAAACAGTTAGCCTTAGCATCACCATGCTGAATGCTATCACAATCTGACCTTGTTTATTTTGACATCTATAATCAATAAAATCTTAAGTCAACTTCTACCAGGGGACAATCGGATGTCATGCCATGGTGTGACTGGAGAGCAGCTACAGGCTATTCTTGTATTTGCTTTCTCTTTATTTTTTATCTAGAGAACAGCAGCCAACATTTATTGTATGATGTTTAATTTTTACAATGACACAAACCAACTTAATTAATCAACAGTCTAAAACGTCTATAATCAATAAGTCCATAACCAAGTCAAACACATTATATAGATTAAAAACTGATGCTTTAACATCTTTATTTCTCCTAATCATGGACTTTCTACTAACAGCCAATGAAAACTCATCACATCAGACCATAAAAAAAAGCAAATGTGGGATAATGAAAAGTATTTTAATATCTGCTTAAATTGTGTTATTTAAAAGGTTTTTAGGGTGCATTAAAATAAACCCTGTTTAGTCCACTTTAATCAAACTCTAGTTGTCTGCCTCAACATCCCGGTTCGATTGGTTAGGTATGAATGCACAATCGAATTCTGGTGCGGACCAAAAAAACCAAAGTCTGGTCCACCTGAAAACCTTGGTCTGGGTTCAGATAGAATCAGATATAATTAGAATCTAATTTACACAAAAATCTACTCCATTTTTGTGTAAATTTTGTGAAGAAGGAAGAAGTGGCAAGTATTTTCGTCAGAGGATTTTTGTGTTGTTTCTTCAGTAGTTCTTGGTGAACTGCCATCACAGGTGAGGAGGGGAAGCGATTACTGAAAGGGTTATACTGCAGTAACTGAAAATGAAACAAAGGTTGCCACTTTGGTCCTCAATCGAACGGAGATTTGTGGCAAAAATGAGTTCTGCATCTGCCTTATGAAACTATGTGAATATTTCCAATCCAATTTACCAACAAGTGGTAAATTTGGCAATTACATTACACCAATTCTATCAACAAATCTTAAGTTAAGTCAGAGAATTCTGTGAATACTTGTGTTTTTTAAGCTAATCTTTTGGGTTTTCTTAAAAGAGCTTTGTAAACTTCAGGGGTAAACTGAAGAAAAATGATTAACCAAAAATAGAACATAAATTGATAAGCAAGTGTAATAATTATATTTCTGGTATTGTTGTTGACATTGTTGACAAATCATGCCACAGGTATGTGAGGAATCAGCCCATATGATTTTCACACGACTTGTCATGATACAGAGGTACAGATGTACTTGGATTAAGTTATCACCTCTTCTGCTGCCTGCAGCTTGTCTTCTTCCAATACGTCTGCAATGCCAGCAGGAATCGCCTGAGGCCCACTGACCTGCGCGTCCTCTTCCTACAAATAAAAGAAAATGCACTGATAAGGCTAAAAATCCAAAACAAAACTACTATCCCATGTAAATGTTTCTTCTACATTATCTATACAGCAGAAACTAATCAGCTGCATACGACGTAGGTGCACAATATTTCAATTGATAAAATAACTGAGTGACACAGCTCAAGCCACACAAGCTTTTGAAATTGGCTTCATGGCTAAATGATGATCATTAGCTGATCAAATCCTGGCCTGGTGACCTTTGCTGCACGTATTCCGCCTCTCTCATTACCCGATATTCCTGTCCTAGCACTTTCAAATAAAAGCTACTAGAGCAATTACTGACGCAATAACACATTAATTAGACAACAGGGGAATGCAAACCTCCCTGTGTTGACTGAAGGAAGAAAACAGATAGGCTCTGCAATATCCTACTGCAGCTGAACAATTCCAAATCTATTTGACCTGCTACAAGCAAAGGATTAAGCTTGCTGCCATTTCTGAATCAAAATAAGGTAAAAAGTCTCACATGCAGGACTCAAATTGTGCTCCACATGTTTAGGCTGTTCCAAATACAGTTACTTTAGTTCTTCCATAATAAAGCCCATGTGTTTTTCTGCTTGGTTTTTTCTCCATTTTTTTAGGGCTGGAGCTAATGATTGTTTAGTAATAAAGTACTCTCCCACAATTGAGGCAAAAAGACAGTGAAACTGATTTTGAAATGGTAAGTCTATAAATTAGTAACTGCAAGCCAATAAGTTTCGTCCGGGTCTTGTCAAAAGTGCTGGAGAAGATTATATTAGAACAACTGTTATCGTAGAAAATAATCTTTTAATCCTCAGTTTGGCTTCAGATACAATCACTGGACAGAAACTTCTTTATGTCAGCTGCTTGAACAGGTTGAAAAGGAGAAACATCATTGGTGCAGTTTTTCTTGACCTTTGACATGGTGAACCACAGTTTACTGATCACAAAGGCCCTCATTTAATTTTCTGAATGATCATTGTATTGGTTTCAGTCATATTTGAAAGATTATGAACAATGTGTTTTCAATATTAATAGTAAATTTCTCTTTGAAGAATTGAAACAGGACTTCCACAAAGAACTTTCTTAGGTCCTGTTCGTTTTAGTTTGTATGTTAACAGTCTTCCTGAAATTTGTCCTGAAGCTAACCTGTGTATGCTGATGACATCATTGTTTTCACATTAGACAAAAGCAGCATCATAGTCAGAGAAACCTTTAACAGCTTGCAGAGATCATCATCATGGCTAAATGATTTCTGGTTAACTCTGCATACAAAGAAAACAAAGTGCAATAAAGAAGACATCATTACAGTCCTTGCATATTCAGAACAATGGAGATCCTATTGTATCATAAGAAAAATATTTAGGAATAATTTTGGGTGCTCAGTTAAATTTTAGGAGTCATCTTGATAAAATCAGCAAAATGGATAGATCAAATAAACTGTTTTAAAATTACTAGAAATTGTCCAACAATTTACTATTGTTGGGTTGAACTCAATCATCCTCTCGCATCCATCTGACGAGCTACTGTCTTATCACACACTAGTCAAACTATACTCAAGTCAGTAGAAAGTCTATAACAGAGCCTCAAGGTTTTATATCAGAAGCCAATCAGATTCCACCACTTTCATATTTTTGCTAATTATGGCATTCTTTTGAGTTTTAACCTTTTAAATTTAATTTTTAAATGTCTAAACAGACTTGTACTTAAACCAAACCAAACTGATTGTATACAGAAATTGCACGGCAGCAGTAAATCTATCAGCGTGACATTAAATAGCAATTGTGTTCAAAGTGCTCTGTCTGAGAGGACTTTGACTTAAATTGACACTTCCTGTCAATTTCAAGTTTGTAACGAGTTTAGTGTGTTCAAAAACACAAAAAACCAAAAACTAAAACTCTGGTTATGTCAAAATCAGAACTTCCTTAATGTTTTTGTTTAATTTTTTTATATGCATGATTGTGTACATATTGTCAACATCATGTTGCATTATTTTATATGGTTATTATTTCACTTTCTACTAGTTTTTAGATGTACTGTTTAAAAGCCCATCTAGGGACAAGTGCTGCAAATTAGCTTTTGCTATAAGTGTGTCTGTCCCTATCAAACAAGCTTAAATAAAATTCCTCTAACTAGAACCTTCCTGCTCACATGAAAGGGAATTATTTAATATTATTTATTTAATATTTAGCCTTATGTAATGCTCTGTTTATTAAGCCAACAAGCAACACAATCCTCATGCTTACCTTGTTTTGTTTACACTGCTTATTTAGACCATATCTCCTGGTGATGAAACAAAGAAATAGACTTAGTCAAGGTTTACAATGTCAAACTTTGATTTTAAAACAAAACCTCACAAGAACTGGTACAAGTCAACACAGAGGCCAAACTATTCACATGTATGTTTGAGTCCATGCTTAAACATGGACAACTTCTCTCACACTTCTCCAAACCGTTATTTATCAGAGCAGAGGAGGATGCTATGTCACACAGTTCCAGTACTCACAGTATAGCTTCACACATTCTACGTTCAGAGATGGATGGTGATGGAAGAATTTGACCAGAAAAAGAGAATGTGCATATTTGAGATGGTTAAAAAAACTGCACAGTAATGTGTACATCAAAAGAATAAGACAACATGCTACGTTAGATCATGGTCAAAGTGTCGGTAATGTTGCATTTTTAATTCCACCACATGACCAGTTACAACAATAGAACCCAGTTTCTTAAGGTTTTATTGGCTGTAATGACCTTTATTTGATATTGAATAGACAGGTAAATCATTACTATTAATCTTACTTTTTATATATTGTTTTCAACACTAAGAACTCACTGTGTGAACCTTTCTATCTGTTTCTGCTGTTGCAACTGAATTGCAGGACATCCATTTCTCTATGTCTGTTATCAGATTCTCTTCAGTATTTCAATTCAGGGTGGGCATCAAAAAAAGCATGTTCCCAAGTGAGAGCATGGCCAAAAATAATTTAGAACCATCGCTGTGTTCAAATTGCCCTATGACAGACTCATTTGTCTGATACTCTGTATGAATAAGCAGGTACAGTAGGCAAAAAAATGGCTTAATAAAACTACATTGGAAAGCTATGAGCATCATATCTAACCAGCTGAGTGGTCAGAGCAGGTAGCCTGAGAAATACTGAGCTTTATAAACATATTATTCTCTAAATAAACAAGACTGATATTCATTACAACAACCATAAATTTATGCAATGAACAATTTATGAAAATAAAAATTACATTTTAAATAACTTATTTCTGTAATATTCAAGAAATATTTACACTTTTAAACAACGGTAGGAGTGAATGTTGCTTTTCTGTGTGAAATAAAATACAAAGATAAAGTCAAAAATTGTTGCTTTGACTTTTTGTAAAATTGAAAGAAACCGTGGCATTTTTCTTTCTGGTCATGAACTCTTAATTCCATGTCAGAATGTTTTCAGACGCTGTTTTCCTCTGTAGTAAGGTCAAACGCCAGCGTAATTTTGTAATGTAATGAGGTAAGTCAAAACGTGATTGAATAAGGTTGAGTGCACACAAGCAAAGGAAATTGTGAGCATTTCAGCAAAGATTGAAGCAATTTATCTGCAATTTAGAAGAAAGAAGCTAGATGGAGTGATGAAGAAGAGAGAGTTGGTTCTACTGAAGGACTGCAACTCTCTTTCCAAGAGACATGTAGTCTGGGAAGCAACAATGACTCCAACATTTCTGGGAAGGAAGGGCTGCACAAATATTCCCTCTCCCTTTAATTTTTGTGGTTAAAGATGCAGTATGTAACTTTTATATATATTGTATTTTGTTATACATTTTAATTAAAACTGTCAACTGTAATGTTGTGACAGTATAGTATGAGAGAATCTGTGGGGGGATAAAAAAGCCAGGTCTTCTGCCTTCTCCCAGTACTAACTAGAAACAACTAATCAGAGGCAGGGGGCGGGTCTTTGTGCTGTCAAACACCCCTTTGTGTGGGCTGCTCACACAAAGGAGTGACCATCTGCCTCTGTCTCTGCTGCACTGCAGCAGACACTGCATCAATGCTCAGGCTAGTTAGCATAGCCAACAACGATAACAGTTGAACAGTTTTCCAGGGACATGGTAAGTTGCTTCTCTGCTCCTGGCTCTGATTGGTTGTTTTTGGTTGGGGCGACTCGGGAGCGGAGTATTTCTATGACTGTCAGTAGAAATACACTACTGACACTCATCAAATGACAATAGTAGCTGGAGGATGTCAATTTATTCACAGATTAAAGGTTTTTTGTATATAAAGGTTATATACCTTCAGTCATGGTTTTCTTTTTATATATTTTTAACCCTTTTGGAACTTTTGTGCAACATTCTACAGTGAAATAATTGTAAAACAGTAAGGAAACCATCTGTTCTCTGTACTTGTTTTGTCCACTAATCTTGCAGATTTTTTTCTTTCTGGAAAGAGAACACGCATGCCTTGTATTTCAATGCGAGATTTGACATTTATATGACAATTTCTGAACAGCAAAAACTAACTAATACATTTATGTGTTTTACCTGTAAAAAGTGGGCTGCGCGTTTTGTGTTTTAATAGAATGCTATGACTCAACAGCACGTTAAACAGCTTGGCCACACAGTGCCCAGCATGGCACAGCTACCTGGAGGGAAATATTACCTGCCATACTCCAGCAGAGTAAAATGGATCCTGGACTCCTCATCCAGGAGGAGTTCTGCATCTTTCTGTCTTCTGTACTTTCTCTCAGGTTTGTACACTTCCTGAAAAACACCAGAGCTCATTCACATGTCATCAGTCTGTTACCTACAACCACATAATTTGTTCATAGTTTCAAACTATGAGACACCAAGTATTTCATTTAGTGTCAATCATATTGCACTAAATGCTCACCAATACATCCAGAACCGCCTTCACAGCTTTGTCTTTCCTCTGAAGAAGTTCTTTATCCTAGACCAAAGTTTTACAACACAAGAACTAAATAGATAAAAGTACATTATATAAAATGGCAAGTAAAATTAGGATATTTTTCAGCAGTCTGTTCTTCTAGGGTACAATAGATACTCAATTTCAACTGTAATGGTGAGAAATTAAAAATTGTAAATTCTACATTAGACTGGTATATCAAATACATACAAATTCTACAAAGGGTTATTTAAAACTGTCAAATCTAATCAAATTTTATTTGTATAGCACATTTCAGCAGCAAGGCATTTCAAAGTGCTTTACATCATAAACACAAAGTCAAGCATCATAGAATAAACAATACATTTGTCCATATTACATTTCAAATACAATTCTAAACAGGTGTGTTTTTACTTGAGATTTAAAGGAAGTCAGGGTTTCTGCTGTTTTACAGTTTTCTGGAAGTTTGTTCCAGATTTTTGGTGCATAGATGCTGAAAGCTGCTTCTCCTCTCTTGGTTCTGGTTCTGGGGATGCAGAGCAGAACCAGAACCAGAACCAGAACCTGAGAGTCTGGAAGGTTGATACAACAACAGCAGATCTTTGATGTTTTGTGGTGCTAAACCGTTCAGTGATTTATAAACTAACAACAGTATTTTAAAATCTATTCTTTGAGCTACAGGGAGCCAGTGGAGGGACTTTAAAACTGCTGTTATGTCTCTATCTTCCTGGTTTTAGTGAGAACAGGAGCAGCAGCTTCTGGATCAGCTGCAGCTGGAGGATTGATTTGTTGGACAGGCCTGTGAAGACGCTGTTACAATAATCAATGCGACTAAAGATAAACGCATGAATGAGTTTCTCTAGATCTGGCTGTTTAGTCAAAAGACTAAACATTTATTGAAATGGCTCAATTTTATTTTTCAAATGAGTTGATATTCATTCAGAAAGAAAGAGAAATAGTGATATGAAAAATGCTAACTTGAAGGCGTAACGTGAGGGTGGCACCATGGAGTAGCTCTGCTTACTTAGCGATTTTTTCTGTTTTTCAAATATTCATTCCTGCTTTTTTTTTTTGTAGGAAATAACTTTTTTGCACAGCTACTTTTTCTTGTTTTGGTTTCTCTGTGGTTGAACTGATTTGGGGCAATAGCTTTGTATCATCCCAATTTTGTTATGATGTGTAAACATAGCAACCAAGTGGTTTACAACAGGGAGCAGCTGTCAACATCAGAAAAGCTGAAATAATCTCACAGCTGCAGCCAGAAATCCAGAGGAGTTGAAAAGGAGGCGTTGTGGATGTAAAGCTGGAGCAAAAAAGAGAGAGAGAAGCAGGAAGTTCAAACCGTCTCTACAATCTCACATCTTAAGGGGCTTCATGAGATTGTTGGCTAACAAGATGGATGAACTTCAAGCCCGACTCCCAAGCCCAAGGACTCAGCAAGGTAATGAATGCAGCATAAAGGACAAGAGACATGGCTGCAGGATTGTATTCCCAACTCCAACATGTCTCTGCCATGACTATGACTTCAAGCAGACAGAGATTTAAAGTGCATCAGGAAAAGAAAAGGAGATGGATTAACAGTTTTGTGAACAACACATGGTGTCACCCAGGCCATGTTAATGTGAAGTGTCGTCTCTGCAGTCCAGACACTGCAGAGACGAACTCTTGGCAGTAAGTTTCTGTCCATACCAAGAGAGTTCATCAGTGTTATTTTAACAGCCGTTTACTTTCCACCCTTAGCTGTTACCAATAATGCATGTAATGTCATCAGTTCTGTTGCTGCTCAGATACAGACACAACACCCCAATGCATCTGTGGCAATATCTGGTGATTTTAATAATACCTCACTCTCTTCAACACTGCCAACATTTCACCAGTTCGTCAGTTGCTCCACTCATGAAGTAAGATTTTGGATTTGCATTATGCTAATGTCAAGGAGGCAAATGTCCTCTTCATGAGACTATCTTGAGAAATCAGAGTATCTTCAGTCAGAGGCTTCTTGAAATTTGCACTATTACAAACCGCTACAGATCTTTCCTGCAACAGTCATCATTATTTACAATTACTCTTTGTAGATAACTCTTTGAATTAATATGAGTTACAATAACATTTAATTTTCTTTTGGGATCAATAAAGTATCTGTGAACTGAACTGACCCATAAAGTAGTACACTACTACTTTGTGGTTATAATTTGGTAACATTGCTAGAGAAGTAGGGGCACTTCAATACTGCACTGGGTGCATCCTGCAAGTAATCACTTTGTTTCACTTTTTCTATATTTTATATTACAACCCGTGTTTCCCCATTGTTAGTATTTATGTACATTTTTTTCACATAACATGTAGAATTTCACTTTTTTGTGGTGGTTATTGCATTAGGTTGTTTACTATTATGGGTGCACACATTTAATAAACACCTTATATTTATTTGGATCATTAACTATTTTGTTTTGCTGAGTTTAAGGGACTGGCTTTGGGAGAGGACTGGTTGTAAGGCAAACCAGGAAGTGGAGCAATCCATCAAGCTGCTGGAAGCAGGAGACTTGATGATGAAGAATCTGCCTCTCTCTACTCATAGCATAAATTCTAAACTATTTTTAGTGTTAGGTTGTTTTATTATCACAGTTGTGTTGTAGTCAAAATGAGTTGGTTTGAATTAGTTATTTATGTTTATGCATTGTTTGTTTTTGTCTCCTTCCCCACCCCTCCCTGTTTGTGTAGGTTAGTCTTTGTGTATAAATTCCCATGTGTGTTTATTCGTTAGGTCGGTTTTGGTTTGTTACCCTGAGTTAGGTATGCCTTAGTTCAGGGGTGGGCAATTCCAGGCCTCAGGGGGCGGTGTCCTGCAACTCTTAAACGTCTCCCTGGTCCAACACAGCTGAATCAAATAGCTGAATCACCTCCTAAGTGTAGTCAAGTTCTCCAGAGTCCTGCTAATGACCTCATTATTTGACTCAGGTGTGTTGAAGTAGAAACTCATCTAAAAGTTGCAGGAGACCGGCCCTCGAGGCCTGGACTTGCCCACTCCTGCCTTAGTTGAGGATTTCTTTTGGGCCCATTTCGCGATATTTTTGAGATTTGTTGTTGAAAGCCTTTTGTTAAGAATTTTTGAAAAAATAAATGGAGAATATTTTTTTAGATGCCTTTGTCCTTGGCATGTGTTATGGTCTTTATTGGATGGACCATAACACAGCCCCTTTCCAAATTGTATTAAAAGCTTTTCTTTAAATAAGATTCTGGTGTGACAATGTAGAAAAAGGTTTGAGATTTTTGCAAATTAAAAAATGGAAAACCAAGCAATCACATTTAAATATTCACAGCCTTTGTCATGAAGCTCAAAATTAAACTTTGCAGATGCAATGTAGGCAATAGCATAAGTTTATTATTGTTCTTACTAAGAGGACCAGTTGCATAGAATATTAATGGCAGAGAAACTCCACACAGTTAGAAAATATTGCTACTGACAAATGAGTTTGTTGCAGAACCCACCATGACAATCTGCAATTGCACAATCAAATAATTCTGTATCTGCTCTAAACGTGCGCTTATACCTCAGGGAAGACATGGCTCTTCTGGAACTGAGAAATGGAATAGGCTCTCACATAATCTCCCATCTCTTCTCTCGTCTCTATGGCTCGCTTCACCAACCACTGAAACAACAACACATGTCTTATGCAATACAAGAACAAACCAAGTGCTATGGAGAGCGTCAAATTACAAGTCATAATGAACCTGGGTTATGAACTAATTAATGAGTCGTTAATTTTTAAAAACAGGAAATAAGTGAATTCATTAAAGATATAATGAAGACCCCTTATGATGCCTTATGATAGGGTTAGGATTAGTCTGTGGCAGCACACAGTGTGATATTATTGTGAATATTTCTCAAGTTTATGTTAATAAAATTAAGAAATCATTGAATGATTTTGCACACAACTGGAAACCTGACTTCTTGTAAGTATATGGAAGAAGCAGAGCAACAAACAACAGCAAGGACGGAAACAGTCCATTTTAGGAACATTCAATAGTCTGTGAAAAAGAAAGCCAGGGCAATGCACCTGCAACCAAAACGTGAAAAAAAAAAAAAACTCTACAAAACTTGAAGTCACCTGCACTGTCACTGCTTAGTCTACGTGTTGGTAAGTTAATGTATAGAGAAGTTCATGAATCATGGACCGCTGACGCACCAAACTTCTTTTAAATTAAATTCAATGGTACAACCTGAACATCCCCTCAGATAGCCTACATGAGAAACTTATAAGGCTTGGAACACAGTCCATTTTATGTAGTTTTAATATTTTCTAATAGGCAAAGTACTCATTAAGTGAGTGATGACTGAATTACAGTAAAAACTATCCTAGTTTTGCCATTTTAAAATGCTTAATGGAAGTATGCATCTTACTTGTATCACTGGGAAAATATGAATAAAATCTAAGCCTTGGATCTGATGGGGTTCCAGGTGATGAGGACACTTCATCTTTGGTAAAACAGAAACAATTTTCTCTGTCAGGGCTCTAAAAAAACAGACAAAAAAAACAGAACATTCATCAACAATAACCAAACATTTCTCCTGTTAGCATTGTGTTACACAATTATAGCTTCTGAAATTGTAAACAAAGAAATACTTATTTTGTAGGTCTTTTGATATTTTAGTTACACAAAGTAAAAGAAGGTACTTGAGATTTAAAACTGCCAACAGTTTTAAATATCAAAGAGAATCTGACACAAAATAAAAGCTATTAGATAAACAACCAAAACAAATTTTGAAAAGATTGCAATTATACAGAAAAAAACATAAATCTGAAAATATGGATATCAGTTAAAAGCTGTGTCGTCAGGCAAAATTACAAAAATGTGGGGCGACCCGTAATATTGCCTTTTGAATCCAAAAAATTATATCCTGGGCCTCACAAAATGATTTCAGAAGGGCCCTTTATTTGTCCGGGGGAAAAGGACAGGTGCCACCATGCAGTGTCTATCTGTGTGTAACCCAGTGTTAAAAACACAAGTGAAAGTTAATTGTATTAATTTGATGTCTTTTTTTTTTGACATAAAAAAAGACAAGATTGGAAAGTATAAATAGATTTTGTGGTTTGTTTTACTCAGAAAAATATATCAAAAAGCGCTGAAATCTTTAAAAAGCTGTGAAGTAGGCCTTTAGTGATTGTTTTGCTGATGGATTGGGCAACCAATGGCTGGCGGGGTCTGATATTGCGTCAGCCAATGGGGTTGATTGTCCCGCCCCTTTCACTACTACGCTGTGATTCTGCTCAGAACGCGTCAGAGGCGGTTGAGAACTCGCAGCTAACCGTTGTTTCCGTTAGAGCCTGAAAGAGCTTATAAAATCTGGACAAATGGTAAGAAAAACAATATTGGTATAGTTTCGCAAAATATATAATTGAAAATAGTAAATTCGTTTTTTTTTAGCCCTGAAAGTTTCTTTGAGAGCAGCTGAGACTGGGAAAAAAATCCCCGTTAGCGTCAGACACGTCAGAGCGTTGGTGAGTGACCGCACGCGCTCGGCAGTTGGCTCAGTGAATTGGTTGAAAATTGGCAAAAACACGTAATATCTGACCAAATTTAATCAAAATAAAATAGTACAGTAAGATTTTCATTATTATTGTTGTGTATATTATATTTTTTCTGTGCAGTTGTATTTATTTTTCTTTGAGTACATGTCCTAATATTTCAACGGTTCTATTTCAGTTATGTGCTTTTTTCCGTTGGTATTACAAGACATTTATAGTGTTGAAGATGTACCGGCATTTTCTGATTGAAATATATGTTATTATATTATTTTTCTTTACCACATATTAAGCTAATTTCTTTAGTTTTACTAATGTGTAAGTAACATTGTTTTCTGATAAACTGATGACTTTTGCACAACTTGAAAAGAAAAACTTGAGCAATGATGGAAGATCTCTACATTATAACAATTTATTGATACATAGGTTTGATTGATATTGGCGTCTTGTATTCTGAGATGTTTTGCTTTGGCCTTGTTGCAGGTCAGGTTTGTTTTTTTTTACGGTGTGTAACATAGTTAAAATATTGTACAGAATTCCACTTGTCTTTACTTCCAAGTTTGGGTTCAGATGTAATGGGTGAAACAGCACCCCTCCTGGTGGTTGGCAACGTTGACTATAGTGAACATAGATATCTCGTTGCCAGTCATGAGAGATGGGCGCGAGGTAGGTTCACTGGGAACATTGTAACGGTCCTGTGGAATGTTCTGTTAGTTTGTTGCTAACATAAAATACTATTCCTCGTAAGGTGCTGTACTGCCGGTGATGAACCTGGTCCCTGATTATTTTATATCCTGTTTCATCCAGGTACATATTGTTTCATTTATTTATTGTTTTATTTCCTTGTAATTCTGTCTAATGTTAATGTATAAAATACGGCCGTTGGCCAGTTCATGAGAGATGGGCGCGAGGTGCTGTACTGCCGGTGATGAACCTGGTCCCTGATTATTTTATATCCTGTTTCATCCAGATAAACTTCATCTTGTATCATCCTGTCTCCTGGTCCATATTCACACAACGCAGAGTAATGACGAAAAGCCATAATAATTAAAAAGGTTACAGGTGCACTTTTGGCCTGGAGTGCCCAGAGACTTTAAGACCCACTTCTGAATTTGGATGGCGAGCCTCGGCCCAGAGAACCCAGTGAGATGGTAGATAGTGACCCGACTGGTCACTATCCTTGAAATACTGAGAGGATCGACTGACACATTGGAAGAGACTGGACAAAAACTGAATCGACCGACACATTGAAACGACTTATTTATTTTATTTTCTGTTTTTTTTTTAAATGCACGCTTTTTGTTGCAATTGTACATGTGGATCCACAATTGTTTTATTATTAAATTTTACTCTTGTTGACACTTTGTGCACTCCCTTGTTGTTATTCACACCTCGGCTCCCGAGAATATAGTCTTTTGATCCGGCCCAACTTCTTTTTAGATATACTTTCATAGCATTGGTGCTGGTCAGAGAAGTAAATTAAATTACCTGCCTTTTGCTATTATTAGGTGTATTTAAAGTAACTTTTGGGTTACATGTGCATGCCCTTTGAGCTGATTAAAGCTTATGTTAAACATTCCTGAATGTTTCCAGGAATGGCTAGAAGCCAGTTATGATCTTGGTATCACCAAAACAAAAACCCAGACAGGAAACAGGATATAGTAAACACTATAAGTGTGACTGACAACCTGAAGGTCAAAGATTGACAATGAGCATAAATATATAAAACAAAGAAATAATTCTAACTAATTGAAGCTAACTAATCTTTCTTAACACACTGAAATCAGAAGTACATTAGCCCTTCAATGTCCTACAGTTGTTGTCAGAGTGTTTATCAAATCTCTCACAATGATCACAAACATTACTGCTAGGCATATAACTGTCCTCATCAAAAGCAGCAGGAGTAATGTGTTGTATGAATACAATGGAGAACAGATGGAGAAACAAACTATTTTCAGCAATTACTGATCTTTATATTGCCATTGATAACATCGTGGTATAGCATGGTATTTGAGGCAGATTCAAAGTCTTTTGATCATAATAGAGGTCAGGTTGAGGAGTTTGACTTTCACCAAGTTGGGTTCTCCTAGGTCGACAACCCAAAATGTTGAAAGAGCCATATTGGACCAAAAAAACAAAAATGTCTGGAGCAGCAAAAAAATTAAAAGCCTTATAATGAAGGCAACACATGCTGTATGTATCTATATTAGCCTACTATCAAAATGACTAAGTTGGCTACAAATACATAATGAGCCTTCACAATTAAATGTTTTTTCCCCCACAGTGCAACCTAGAGAATGACGCACCACGTGACTACTCTGTTGTACGATGCCACCTCAAGTTTAACTTCATTACAATATTAATGAATTATGTTTCATTGCTTTGATGAAATTATAGAAATGCAATAAAGAAATCAGATTTTTGATGTCGGCTTTATGGTGAGGATTCGAAAAAAACAACAAAATGGAACGTGCATAACGTGCCCCTTATCTGGGCAACAAACAGAGTGCAATAAAACGCAGCCTGCATTTATAAAAATAAAACAGCAGCCTTTTGAAAAGGTAAAGTATATAAAATCAAATTAAGACAGTTTAGTTTGATTTCCCGCAGCAGCATCCTCTTCACTTTTGACACGCAACCAACACAGCCATCCTCGGACCTGAGCAACAAAACACAATAATGTCCCTACGTGTCATTCCAAATATATACTGACAAAAATCAGAAATCACTTTATAAAAAAAAGCCACTTTGTTACTAAATATGTGCCTATGACAGGATTGTGTTCTTACCCGTTTAATGTGACTTCTGTTTTCAGACATCACTGGTCAACTTCTCAACATCGGGCATGTAAGATATAACTTTAATCTTGACGCAGGACTGCAAGCTGCCATCTGTGAGGCGGGTGCGATATTTTGATTTGATGTAGTTCATGTTTGAGAAGATCTGCTCACACAGGTATGTTGATCCAAAGATGGATAATAGCCTCCTCCAAATGCATATGTCTTCATGTTCCTGTAACTGTCAGGAAGAGCATTTCATGCGTCATAGACAAGTTTCTCGGTTGCAGGGAGGCTTTCCATTTCGCTCCAGTTGTGGCTTTGGGCAAGCTGGGCTTTCTGGCGAGTGATGTCTTCAAGCTCGGCTGTCAGATGTTTGAATTTGGACACCCATAAATCTTTGTCGGCTATATCAGCCATTTCCATTTCAAGGTCAGCCTGATTTACTCCTGGGAATGTGCTCAACAAGGATGGGTCAATCTCCAGGGGTGTGACAGGGAAAGACAGTGTCATTTTTCATTTCGGAACTTGCAAAATCTGCTCCCAAATGCAGTCTGCATATCAACGATGGCACCTTGTAAATAATCACCGTTGAGTGTGTGATCGTGATGGGCTTCTTTGAATTTTCTCAGGGAGGGGAAGTGGGAGAGCGTGCCTCGCTGTACATCCCTGGCAAAGACAGTCAGCTTGCGCTCGAATGACAGAACAGCTTCCAGCATTTGCAGTGCAGTGTTTCCCCGCCCCTGGAGACTTTCATTCAGCTAGTTTAGGTGGCTTGTCATATCCACCATAAAGTGCAGTTTTTTGAGCCACTCTGTATCTTCCAGTTGCGGGTAGTTCAGGTCTTTGCTTTTCAGAAATGTTTTCACGTGTTCTAAACAAGCGACAAAGCGACGCAAAATCTCACCCCTGGACAGCCATCGGACTTTGTTGTGTAGCAAGAGATCGGAATATTCGTCGTCACAGTCATTAAGCAATGCACGGAACTGACGGTGGTTCAATGCTTTTGCAATTATCTGGTTCAGCATCTCGATGACAAGGTTCATCAGCGCCATACACTCCGATGGGAATGTTTGTGCAAACAGTGCCTCTTGATGCAAGATGCAGTGGAATGCAAGCAGATTTCGATCCAATGATTTCTGTAGCAAAGTCACAAACGCCCTGTTTGATCCTCTCATGCTGGATGCCCCATCTGTAGGCACTGAAATCAGGTGGTTGGTGTTTATTCCATTGTCATTTAAACACTTCAGCACAGCTTCACATATGTCCTCCCCCCATGTTTGGCCTTTCAGTGGTATTAATTGGATCATTTCTTCTTGTTCACATACCTGCATAAAAGCACAGTCTGTTCAATATCGATCAAATCACAGGACTCATCACAGGCAATTGAGTATGCTGGCGCTGAATTAATGTCCTTGATTTGCTGATAGGTGATGTTGCCTGCCATTTTAATGGCCCTTTCCTTCACTATCTTAGCGGAGAGAGGCATGTCTTTGATTTTCTGTATTATCTCGGTTTTGTTTTTGAAATCTGCAAATAGGTTTTCTGATATGTTGATGAACGACTCCTTCATGTAGTCACCATCTGTGAACGGTTTTCCACGCTTTATTATCTCCCGGGTTGCAACAAAACTTGCAGCAGTAGTGGAGTTTGGAGATGCAATCCACTTCTTAAATCTATTTTTGCGCTCCACTAATTTCTCCAGAAGTAATGGAATCGCACTTTTCTCTCACTCCCAACTGGGTACTCGGCTGCAAATGTAGCATGCCTTCCCTGGAAATGGCTTTCCACATTACTCTTTTTGTTCTATGACAACTTCTCGCTACAGAGCAAAGATTCAGGCAATCCTTCCGCATTAGCAATGAATGCAAATGATTCGGTCCAAGAAACGTTGAAACCTCTGTTCTCCTCAGTTATTTTTCTCTTTTTCCCTTTGGGATCCATGGCCCATCACACAGCCGCTGATCTGTTTACAACAGCCACCTGCCTGGCATCCCGCCCTGCTGATAGAAATGTGTGTCGCAGGCTATGACGCAAAGCTTCGTTGACAGAAATGTTGAAATTTAATATTTATTCTACACATTTTTACAGCATTGGAAAACGTTAAGAATGTTTGTGTCATGTTTGTCCTCCTACAGAAACCATATTAAAACAAAAAATATATTTCCCTCCCCATCTTTTTCCATTTTCAAACATTTTTGAAAAAGCTCCAGGGAGCCACCAGGGCAGCGCCTAAGAGCCGCATGCGGCTCTAGAGCCGCGGGTTGCCGACCCCCGACCTAGGCGGTTACAGACAGTCTGAGGTATAATGCATCTGTTCTGCAGAACACTAGTCTCATCAGCTGTGTGTGCCGCTGGTCTTAGCCAATTCCACAGATGGATGAGCCAGATGTGAGGTTCTTGTGCTGGAGTAGTCACACATGGCCGATGAGGATTAGGTCAATTTGAAGTAATGCCAATCTGTGGAAAACAAACTTTAAATGGCCTATTGTGGACTTTGATCTGTGCAGCTCTGGTGGACATCCCCACATCCAATATGCCAATGGCACACTCCTGCATAACTTGCAACATCTGAAGCATTATGACTTGTGACAAAATTTGACATTTTGGGGTGGCCTTTTAATGTCCAGTCTAAGGATTGTCCAGTTGTTGCTCATTTTGTCTGATCACCCACTGGACATGCCCCACCCATGCACTGAGCAAAAAAAAAACAACTCAATGAGTAATGCTCACTGACAGCAAGTTTGATTAAAAATTATACACAGATCAAGAGAAATATTAATTTTGTACAATAAAATGTCAGAAAATGGCCATTTAAAGTTGTTAACTCCACATGGCAACGATATCTGATATGGGTCATTGTAGTGACCTCTGTACTACAATGTCCCTTCAATAAATAAAATTTTGCAGCATGTTTCAAAAAAGTTCTGCCTGAGACATTTACATTTGCAAGTTTAGTAGAAATAGCTCAGAAGATTTCATGAACAGTGCCATCATATCACTTACATTTTCTGTCCAATAGTGGAATTTTCTTGGAAGAGTAGATCGACATCTATGTCAAAGTTACATGTGGTTATGCACCAGGTCATTCCACCAACAACCTGTGGAAAAGCAAAGGAAGAACAAGCTCAGAAAGATGGAATAATCAAGACTTCTGAAAGACAGAGTGATGGGAGGGATTCATTACAATAAGATTTTATTTTATAACTAAAACCGCTTCTTCTTTTAGTGGACAATTATGCAGCCACAATACAATCACCAACAGTATGGTCAGACCAAGTATAGTGAAAGTCTAGTTGAAATTTCTTTCAATCCAAGGAGCAGACTGATTGCCAAAGAATTGGAGCAGATGCCCAGAACTGTGTACTGTTTTTCTTCACCTAAATCTCCTGTTCAAGAAGGACTCACAAGTTCTCAATGAGGTTTAGGTCTTGCGAGGAATGGGGACATTTTATTATTTTTTCATCTTTAAAGCTTTTATTGGTTAGGCACATAGTGGAGTACTTTTATGCATGCCAGAGAGCATTGTCCTGCATAAAAATTATGGTCTTTTCAAAGATACAGACTTTTTCTTGTACCACAGCTTGAAGACAGTGTCTTCTAAAACTGCCTGGCAGTAGATTAAGGTCCAACTTGTTCACCTCCACCCTGCTGGCGTCTGATGTGAAGTGGAGCTTTGTGCCTATTACTGATCCAGTCACGATCCCATCTATCTGGTTCGTCTAGAGTCACTCTTGTCAGTCCATATTGTCTTTGAAAAAAACATCTTCAGATATGTCTTGGCCTAGACTGGATGTTTCAACTTGTGTGTCTTGTTCAGAGGTGCTTGGGTTTCAGTCTTCCTTAGCTTGGCCATGTCTGTGAGCTATGAACATCTTGTACTTCTGGGAACTCCAGGTAGGCTGCAGTTCTGGAATATGACAGCACTGGAAGATAATGGGTTCCTAGTAGCTTCAGATGTGATTCTTCTCAAATGTTTGGCAATAAATTTAAATACTTTTTTCTTAACACATTTATTACGACCCTGTTGACTAGTATTTGCAGCAAAACACTTGATACTTGTGTGATCATGCCCCAATATCTTAGCAATTTCAAGAATGCTGCATCCCTCTGAAAGACTTTTTACAATGTTGGACTTTTCAGAGTGTCTTAAATCTCTTTTTTGACACATTTTGAATGAGGAAAAGAAGCTGCTTAATAATTATGCACAACTTAATATAGGGTGTTGATCTCCACAGGCCTCCCCCTCCATTATTAAAGAAATACATACTAGTGTATAATCCCAAAACAGTTCCCCCCAGAAACTAATTCTGTTTGTGGAGGACATACCATGAAAAGATTTGGGTACCCCTGGTCAGGATTATTTTGCAATGATTCAATAATTTCTAAAATCAAATTCTTTTAGCTACAAAACTAGAACACTTGAACCATTATTGGTCAGTGCTACATCAAGCTCATTTTGAAACAATGCAAGTTAAAAATAATATTTTGCAACAAGTAAATTAAATCCAAAGATTGGTCTATGTAAGCTAAATTTTTATATATATATATATATATATATATATATATATATATATATATATATATATATATATATATATATATATATATATATATATATATATATATATGCTTCCATCCCTGAAAAATCCTTGCCCCCTTCTTGTCACCCCTTAGAGATTTTTCTAGATCCAGCCCTGCTTGGGGGTGATGACGTGAAGCACCTTATCAAATGGGGACAGGCCTTTGATGCGGGCCCGGAAGTAACCCGCAGCCAGCAGCAGCTCCAGGATTTCTGCCAGCTTCACGGTTTGTTCCTCGTCCTCTCTGCTCTCCACCTGAATAACACAAGTAGCTACAATCAGACAGCTGCGTGTTAATGGAGATTAGCCCCAGTTTTTATCCTCATATAGTTTTCATTCCATCTTTTCTGTAGTTGAAGCTGAACTCGATGGAGTTCGTCTGCCCGGACGGGTTCTTAACTCTACCTGGATCAGCTGGCCTTCCTGGTCGTACTCTGCTCCAACCTTCGATCCTGTTCTCACTCTGAGGAAGACAGACGCAGCCGCCGCCATGATGAATGAAATGCGATGCTAAATCACATGACTACGTCACATGATCGAAATAGTCAACGATCTTCTTCTCCGATTGACATGCAGCATTTTGGTGTAATACCGCCACCATCCGGAATGAGGTGACGATTAGGATACCAGCCTGCAATTCCTCAAATTATATACTGTCTATTAATTTAGTCTTCTTAAAGTATCTCACAAAATATTATAATAACACTCTGAGTTAGTGTCGTGGAAAATGATTAAATCAGGTTTATTTATGAATTATGGACAACCCAGAGAGCTCATAAGACAATCAATAATGAAGCAAGTCTGGATGAAAAGCTCTGCCAGGCAGAGACAACACATGAGTTTTATACCAAAGATAAAGGATCCAAAGCATGGGAAACAGTCTGGTTCCCATGCAGCTGTGGAAAACAACTTCCAATATTGTAACACAAATAGCTTTATCTTTGTGGGACCATATAGCAATATGACTAGCAGATGTGACCTAATTGTAATTTTTCTACCACATTTAGAAACCTGTTGTCCTGTTGCATATTACAAACCAATTCCTTTCCCTCAAGATTTTTGACACAATGAAACAGAACAATGAAGTTGTTGCATATTACAGAACAATGAAGTTGTTGCATATTACAAACCAATTCCTTTCCCTCAAGATTTTTGACACAATGAAAACAGAACAATGAAGTTCCTCTGTGTTCTGGAAAGAAATAGTCACATCTTGTGCCTACCATGTTTTCCCAATTGTAAGAGTTTCTTAATGCTGTATGACTAACCAACAAGACAAATTAAACTAGGTCATTTTCAGGAGGTGAATAGACAGGGGGAATAAAGTAAATAGATGTCCCACCAGAAAGTTTTGTTGTGAAACTTGGTGTGGAGAAAAGCGTTGACACTTCAGGAACAATTCATGCTCTCAGACATGTAGCTTGTCTACAACCTCAAGTTGCTGTGGTGTAATGGCTCTGTGATCACAGAGACTGTTGAGCAGACCTCAGGCAGCAACTTCCAATATATAGCTTTTAATCAATAAAACAACATAGCTTAGGAAATTGTTTTACTAAAATTAGCCCCATCGTTATCCATCCCTCATCCAGTTTTCATTCTGTCTGAGGTCAAAAGCTTGATTCTTATTTATTCAGGGTTTTTGTCCCCATCAACTTATAGAAACCGTTTTATGTGTGTGCAATAAAATACAAAAATTAAACATGAGGCATTCTTTTCACACTTAAGTTTATCTGAATGAATAGAATATAATAGAAATATCTTCTATTCGCAGTGGGAAATTCATGCATCATCAAGTTAAAGGTAAATAAAATGCATCCTCACAAAAGGTAAAATGATCTAAAAACTGAAAAAATAAAAATTCACACCTAGGCGATAAATCAATTAATCGCACGATAAATTAAAACTATCGATCTCATTTTAATTATCGTCTATATCGTTTCTTTCTGCTTTTTTCTCTTACTGTTGATGACACTGAATAAAAAAAAGGCTCAACTCCGGTGCTCTCCATTGACCCTCCCTTCCTTATTTCCTCAGTGTAATGCCCAGCGCGCGCTGCACTATGTTATGTTGCGGATTGTCGGCCCATTATCAAAACCTGAGAGACACATTAGCCGACAGAAATCGAACCGTGTTGTGTCCAACAATGGGCACAAAATAATAAGTCCAGTTCACTAATATTAATCAATTCCTTACTACTACCTGTCATGCATGTGGTTAGTGTCAGTCTGACTGAATGAAAATCATTCTAACCTATTTATGTCACGTTAACGAAGAACAGCTGAAAAGTTACCGGGTTTTCTGGTAGAAATTTCGCTCCAACTCCTCCCCTAGTTATTTATACTTTCTTTGCACAAAATGTTAAATGAACATTCATGTTGTTTCCGATGTTTGCTGGACTTCGGGTTGCACCAAGTCAGCTGTTCGGGATTCCCTCCGTGTTTCTCCTCAAAAAGCACGAAGAGAATCCGCGCTTTCTGATTGGCTACCAGTCACATTCAACAGGTTGGGTCACTCTCCCAGTCTGGGCAAATCCTTGATTTAGATCGGAGCGGACACAATAATCTACCGTAACACACAAGTGACAATCTCAGAACGAATAACGTTCTAAGATTGTCGTTCGGGGTAAAAAAATCCTGTAGTTTGAACTATTGCATCAGGCAGTTGGATTCTTCTCTATTTAAATCTAATAATTACTGAAGGGCAATATAATATACAGACTTCATAATCTGCACTCTTTTGGTTGAATGCAGTGTTTATTTCCACTTTGGCTTTATGTTGTTTAGTTTGTATTCAAGTACATTTATTGTTAATGGAGACTGAGAATCTATTTTATTTTTGTTTTTCGTTGTTTTATTTATTTTGTGTATCAGACCCAGTGTTAAGTGTTCTTTTGAAAGTAAAGTGTATCTATCTTTGGCAAGAAATTGCATGTATTATTACGTAATTTCCATTAAATCCATGTAAAAAGGTCTTCAAACAATATTATCGTTTATCGCAATAATTTTTGAGACAATTTATCGTCCAGCAAAATCTGTTATCGTGAGAGGCCTATTCACACCATTTAAAAATGTTGTAGTTATTAAAAATGGCATACTCAGAGTAACAGAAATGTCAGAGTATAAAAAAAGTACAAAATGTGTGCATAAAACAGCATCATGTATTCAGGCAATAAAGACACCCAGAAATGTTTCTTCACTTCAGGTATCCAGTCCCAATCATCATCAGTTCTGATGATGCCACATAGCGAGTCCACAATGACTTAAAATTGTAAGTCTTATTTTTTTTCTTTGCTGTTTTTCTGTATCTTTAAAATACAAGAGCTTTCTCTGTTTATCTGCTCTATTGTTCTTGTTTGAAGGTTTCTGTAAAGTGCAGTTAACGGGAATGTTCTGTCGTTGATCCTCACTGTTCTTAGGATGGAGAAATGTGTTCTCAAATGTGTTCCAACACAGAGACTATCTCCAGGGGGCTCAGAATACCATTGCTGGCTACCACTCTGGCATCAAAGTACAGGCTGCTTTGTGGCAGCCTGCTCCTCTTGTAGTCTCGGCCTGATGAGGTGATGAAACACCGGTGTGCAGGATAATTGCGCTGATCTTCGGAGAGAAGGTGAGTCTGGCGCCATCTGGTGGCTGAATGGTGAGTAACAAAAGGAAACGAAACCCCACAAAGAAAAGCAGAAAACCCCGCTTCAAGACAATAGATGGCTCATCAGGAAAACTAATCCCATTCTTGCTAACAGCTGTCACCTTTTAAATGCTCAGTTGCAGCATCTACCTTCTGGCTCAGACCTCTAGTATGAAAAGTGACAGCTACAAACACTTCTTTGTTCCAACAGCAATTTTTCTTTTTAATGCAAGTCAAGGTTGGGGGCTGTTCCATGAATCACTGATGTTTGTGGCAAATATCAGTTGACGATTTTACACACTGCTGTACCCTTCCCCTTCGATGTAATGATTTATCTTTGATGTCTTTTTTGGTTTGTTTTATTGTTTCTTTTTGGAGGGTGGGGGGGAGGGGGTTAACATACTTTGTCTTTTAGGTTTTATAATATTAATTGTGCATTTAGGACATTAATAAATCTGAATCACCTGGAAAGTGTGTTGTAATTCTTTCTTCTGCATACTGTAATGGGTAGTGAAGCATGTTGTAATGTACATCATCTTCAGCAGCAGCTGCTTTATTAAAGACACAAATAGGTCCATATAAAAATAATACTAATAATTTAAAAAACAATCAAAAAGATAATAATCCCATGTACAAGTCAGTGATTTACAGAAAGACTAAACTGCCAGCGATTCCACATTTTGTACTTAGACCTGACTGAGCTTTGTGAAATATCTGTTTGTATCTGGATAATGTTGTTTGTAGAAACACGTAACCGCCACATAAACCTGCACAGAAGGTTTCATAAGACAGCATGAAAAGTTGAGACACCAACAAATACCTGGCTAGCATCGTCCATCTCGGCATCCTGAGCAGCATCCTCACTCCGTCATTCTATGCCACTTGGAGTGATAATGTTACTTTTCAATGCATTTTACATAATGTCATACTGCTGACCATATTGTGAGCAGGTCCTCAATAATTGTTGAAGACCAACACTACAAGGACTAAAAATGACTAAATCATCAGCATACATGAGATGGTTAATTATTCCATACATACACTAAAAAGAAGAGGAGACATAATACTTCCCTGTCTAACCCCATTCCTTATTTTAAAAAGAACTGACAAACAGTTACCCAAATTTATGTACATTGACTGATGTGTGTACCAAAAGGACAAGATTCTAACAATAGATCAGGGAACCCCTCTGTTGTGTAGCTTATAAAATAACTTTTTATAATGAACCCAAACAAAATTCTTCGAGGCGTCAATAAAACCTAAAAATTGTAGAGTGTTGGCTATTATACAAATCTAAAATCTCTTTCAAAGCAAATACACATATCTGTGCCATAGTGTGATTTAAAACCAAACTGGTTATCTGAAGTCAGGAGAAAATGTTCAATCTTACTCAATATAATCCTCTCCAGAACCTGGGATAGAACACTGGCTAAAACCATGGGCTGATAATTATCCCTGTTATTTATTTTGCCAACTTTATCCTTTATAATAGGCACAAATATAACAGCTGAAAGTGAATCAGGTAAAATGCCATGGACTAAAAAACCCAGTAAAACACAGAGGAAAGAGGTTTCTGTTTGAACATTTGAAGTGCTCTGCAGACACCTCATCCGTACCACAGGCCTTAATGTTCTGTAGGATCATGACAATATAATAAGTTACTTGAACCGAAACTTTAATGTCTTCATCATGAGTAATATGGTCCACCATCAACGGGGAACTTTTAACACAGTTAAATAGTTTATAATATTGCTTCTGTCATATTTGAGTAATTTCCTCTGGTCCATTCACGCCGTCAATATTTATGGCAGACCAGTTTTATAATTATTCATATTCTTTATTTCCTTCCAGAAATCATGTGTGCAGTTGTTTTGCATTTTTCTTGCAAGCAAATTAGATTAGAATTGTATTCTCATTACTTTCAACCAAACATAGGGCATATTTAAAATTTGCATTTGTTCATTTGTTATACTCAAAAAGAAGACTATGCTTCTCTCCGCCTGCCTCGACCCCAGCCTGACCCCAGCCTGACCCCAGCCTTAAGGGCCCACTGGCCTCAGCATGAAGCTCCTTCACCTGCTCATTCCATCCTGGCACAAAGTGTAGAGCAGAGAAATAAGGGACATTGGCAAGTATCTAAAAACTGTACTTCATCAGCAATTATGATAAACCAAATGATTTATTGGAGCATACTGTGATCACAGTACTTCTGCTTATAATCAATAAATCCACCCATCTATCGGAAGATAACTTGCTAGATGGCGCCCCCCAGAGGACAGCAGCTCACACTGGAGGGAAAGGCTGCATCGCTTATTTTAACAGAGAAGGAAATGTGACTTGCACTGTCATTTCTAAGTTAGTCAGTATATCTTAACATGAATGCCAAATACTTATTAAATACTTTGCTGTTCCCATGCCCCATTTCGTTCTCTGCAGTATCAGCGACAGACTGCGCCTTTAAATCTGATCACATAAGGAAGCTTTCTACCAAGTTAGAGTTTCATTTTGAATGATTGTGACAGAATTTCATCTGAGTGACAAAGAAATAATTTCTACATCACACATTTGATGATGTGGCCAGTGGGTTCGAGAAGTTCCTTCGTGGAAAGAGACTTTAGAAAACCCAAGGAAGGAAAGTCTCCAAAGACGGAAAACATTTTTACGACACTCTTGCTCTTGTTACGGTCAGGCGTTGCGACAGCAGTTGTGTTTGGGGCACATGTGAGATCGAGCAGAGTGTGGTCTTTAGCATGGCGAAAGTTTCCAAGACAAAAAGTAAGAAAAAGAAGTTAATGTTGAGCTGCGGTGTTCCTGACAGCAGCGAGAGGCTTCAACAGCTGCCGAGGGAAAACGAAGAAGAAGAAGAAGAAGAAGAAAAAGGCGGAATGGATGCAGCAGAAGAAGAAACCATGAGCAGCGAGGAGGACGAGGGACTGGATGAACGAAAACGGCAAAAATTGCTGGAGGCGATCAGGTCTCTCGGTGGGAAGAGGAAGAAGGCGCTGGGGGAGAGGTCAGAGGCGGCCGGACAAATGTCCGAGTTCTCCGTGAACCCAGACGGTGGTCCCGATAAGGTCCAGCTGTCGGATCTGATAGGAAGCTTAGAAAAGATCCCCGCTGTCCCAGCTAAAAGTAGGAAGCAGCTGAAGAATCTGCAGCGCTCTAAGAAAACCATTGAATCTCCTCTGAGCAAACAGGAGACTGAGAGGATCCAGAGGGACATGGCTTTTCAGAAGGCAGCCTCAGAGGTGAGCCGCTGGGACGCAGTTATCATCCAGAACCAGAGGGCCGAACAGCTGGTGTTCCCTCTGGACCGGGACCCGGCCGGGCCCAAACCTGTGGAGAGGCTGGTGATGGGCTGGAGCGCTCAGACCCCACTGGAGCAGGAGATCTTTGCTCTGTTGTCTGCCAACAAGCAGCCCCTGACTGACCCCATTCTGACCCCTGCTGAGGAGGCGTCAGTAAAGGCCATGAGCCTGGAGGAGGCCAAGATCCGCCGTGCTGAGCTGCAAAAAGCCCGGGCCCTGCAGTCCTATTATGAGGCCAAGGCACGGAGAGAGAGAAAAATCAAAAGCAAGAAGTACCACAAAGTGCAGAACAAGGCCAAGCGGAAGGAGTTCCAGAAGCACTTTGAAGAGATGGTTAAGACGGATCCAGCAGTTGCCCTGCAGGAGCTGAATAAGATGGAGCTGGCCAGGATGCAGGAGAGGATGTCATTGAAACACCAGAACAGCAGCAAGTGGGCCAAGTCAAAGGCCATCATGGCCAAATATGACCAAGAGGCTCGTAAAGCTATGCAGCAGCAGCTGGAGATGAATAAAGAGCTCACGCAAAAGCTGATTGCTCCACTCAACCACAATGACGATGATGATGATGATGAGGAGGAGGGGCTGGCAGCAAATGAGGCTGATCTGCTTCCTGACTTTGTGAATGATGCAGTGGATGGACGAGATGCATCAAATCCGTGGATGAAAGGCAAGCTATCTGCAGAACCAGCACAGCAGCAGCCGAGTGACTTGCTGAGGGAGGCAGCACAAGCAGCGTGTGAGGAGGAGGAGGAGGACGAGGAGGAGGAAGAGCAGGCTGGGGAAACAGAAGACGAAGCCCTCCTCAGAGAGTTTAACAGTAGGAGGAAACTGCATCGAGCTCAGGAGTCTGATGCAGCAGGAAGTGTTTTTCCAGAGGACAGAGCTGCAGCGCTCGACTCGGAGGTGTCTGACAGTGACGACGTCTGTCTGTTGGAGACCCCAAGCATCTCCACAGGAAGAGAAAATGTCCTGAAAGAGACAAAAGCAACTGACTGCTCTGAGCGCTCAGCACCGCTGGAGGAGAGACTGATGAGGATCAGGACTGTGGAGGACTTGGAGTTTCTCCCTGATGAGCCATCAGATGGACCCAGTCAGCCTCCCTCTACAAAAGCCCCTCCTTCTGAAGAGAAGCACACAGGCAAACGGAGAAAGAGAGGAATAGAGTTGAAAGAAGTTCTCACTAAAGAGACAAAGGTTATCAAAGTTCCATTTACTCCGACTGTCACAGACTCTGAGGATCCAGAAGCTAAGATGGACCAAAGAGGACTGATTAAGGAAGCTTTTGCTGGAGATGATGTAATCTCAGACTTTCTTAAAGATAAAAGGAGGAAGGAGGATGAAGGGAAGTCAAAGGTGATAGACCTCACCCTGCCTGGCTGGGGAGACTGGGGGGGGGTGGGTCTAAAGCCACCAAAAAGAAAACGCAGAAGGTTTCGGGTTCAGAGTGCCCCTCCTCCACCAAGGAAAGACCAGCAGCTTCCCAGTGTCATCATCTCTGAGAAGAGGAACGCCTCGGTCAGCCTCCACCAGGTTCATTCCCTGCCATTCCCCTTTGAGGACCAGGCACAGTTTGAGAACTGTATCCGCTCACCACTTGGCCGCGCCTGGAACACAGAGCGAACTGTGAAAAAGGTCACCAAACCCAGTGTGGTCACCCAGCTGGGGGCCATCATTCATCCCATGGCTGAGGAAGAACTGCTGAAGAACAAGAAGAAGGTGGCTGCTACAGGAAGTGGCTAGGTGAAGTCCATGCAGAGCAGAAAGTGGCAGCCAGCAGTTTTCACTAGAAACTGGTTAATTTGATCATTATGTCAAAGAAAAAATGACATTTCCCTTAAAATGCAGAGAATGGGACTGATTTGAAATATGAGTAACTGAAATGCTTTCCCTTTTCTGTTCAGTCACATTTATATCAACTGAGTAATAAAACAGGTTCAATATTTAATGCCTTGTGTGTCTGTGAACAGACAGACTTTTTACAGATCATCATGTTGCTGTGTGCTGCTCCTTTTCTCTAATGATCTTATTGTTGGATAAATTGTGGGAAAGTGTGTGCTTAGTGTAAAAGGTGGGAGGATCTACTGAGGCATTGTGACATTGGTGAAGCTGTATTAATAAAATATAATATGGTCAATTCTTTGGCGTGTCTTCTATAATCTAGGATTTTAGAAAGGTAAAACCTGCAATTATATTAGATAAACATTTTATATAATTGGCATGGTAGAAAAATATATATTAACAAAATAGAAAAAAGGCCAAGAAAGTTAATGAAATGAAGGTCCCCAGATGAATCTGTATGGAGGGAGCAAAAATGTGCGTCTGCAGGATCGTATATGCTAATCTGTTGAAGCTGAGTTGTGTCTGTAAACCTTATTCATGAGGCCTGATCAAACCTTTCATTTCAATGCAAACATTGTTGATTTCAAATATCAACTCGGAGCTATCTTTAGGCTCACTTTATTTTGCCATTCCAGATTGAAATTTGACATTTTAATTCAATCAAGAAGTTACTTTCTGATAATAAAAAGATGTTGCCTGATTAAAAATATTTAGCTGTTCTTATCTGTTTGACCTGATATTAATAATGACATCTAAACTCTTCTTATAGTTGCTGACCACCTTCTTTACATGTTTCCATGGGAAATGATATTATTTTGAGTGGTTAGATCCAAGTCTTTGAGGGTAGAATGGTTCCCTGTCATCATCATAATCTAATTCAGAATAATTTTGGGCTTAACTAAAAGTTTCTATGAAAGGAAGGAGGGTTGCTGTTGAAGTGTCTGAAAGCAGCATTTTGTGATTTGGTGTCAAACTTCCTTCTTTTCTTCTGCTCAGCTATTTCTCAGAATACACAGGAGTGTTGAAAAGAAAAGCCATTACACTTGATAGACACTCTATTAAGGTGGACAAGATGCAATAATACACTATTCATCTGTTCAGGTACCGATTGTCAACCTGAATGCTCGAGACAATAGAATTGAAAATCATGTCATTCTCCACATTACTCTCTGCTGAACTCTCTACTCCTTCAGACCAATTACTAAACCTTTGTCAAGCTTTGTGGAATACATGAGAACTATCCTGCAGAGCTTCAGTGACTCCAACAACATTAGATTCCTTTGAGCAGATAAAAGCTGTGATCAAGCCGAGTTTTCATTGCTTTATGCAGGTGACGACAGGGAGAACATGTGTCCCCAGCTTTTCCCTCCATGTTGTATGTCCTTAAAATCAGACTTCTAAAAATCTCGTTTGTCCAAAAAGCCTCTCTTAGCATTGAACATAGAAATATTTTAATCTAAATAAAAATGTAGATTCCTGAAATCTGTAGTGATGGCCCTGCGTCACTATGTCTTTCAATGTCAGAGCACAACAGGCTCAACAGACGGCAAATAACATTAAAACAGCAAAGCTGGGGTAGAAAAGAAAGTCTCACTAAAAATGTCTGGCACATTTTGGCTTAAAACATGTTATTGTTCACTCACTAAAGTGACACGGTGGGTAGAGTAACCAGAAATGTTACTCAAGTAAAAGTTGCAATATTTCATAATAATATTATTAGAGTAAAAGTAAAAGTACTGTGTATTAGAGAATTTTGTTTCACGCAAGTTCTCCTGCTTTCTCACTCAGTCAAATGATAATGACATCCACTGTCTTCTAGTCCACAGCTCAACATCTCTGGTGTGTAATTTGACATTTTTATGGAGATGTCAACAGAGTCACGTGTGAGTCTTCTGACACACAACTGTTTAGAATTTATCAATAGATTGTGAACCACTCGCGGATTTTGTGCCAGTGTGTGTATACTGTATTTCCTGTAAATAAATGAGAATCTTACAGATACGTAGTGTGTGTTTTTCTCTTTTTGTAGACATACTTTGAACAGACAAGGACTGTAGGCAGGCAATTTGGGATTTACACTCTGGTATTTGGATCCAGTGCTAATACAGAGGCATCCAGCTTGGAGCTAAAACTGGCACAGTCTTGGAATCTAACAAATTTGGGATTAGAACAGATTCAGAGGTAATAGGAAGGCTTCGGCTTGGGGACGAAGCAATCTGGTTGAGGACCAGCTTCTTCACTATTTTCAATTTTGTGATAGCAACTCCTAAAATTCTGTTTATTTTTTGTTGTGCCTGCATGTGTGGTTTTCTTCCTGCATCCTGGCCGAGGTTTAGGCTGCCACCAGAGGGCGCATTGCAGTCGAGCAGAACTGCAGTTGTGCTGCTGCACACCTGAACTTCACTTCATTTACTGGCAGATAAGAAAATGGCTGAGAGTAACTAACTGTGATGCATCAAAAACAACTGAAAGAATAGGAATAGCTTTTGTAATACCAGAATGTAACTTAGAAGTGGGAAAACAAATCAGACAGATTATCAGTATGTACAGGACAATAGTTAGTAAGTAGGGTTTGGGTTAGCTATAAAACTATTAAAAACAATCATTTTCTCAGGTTCAAGCTCTACATAAATAAGTTTAAAACATAATCATTCAGATAGCAGCACATACATTTTATTAGAAATATTTGATATGTTGTTGAGAACACAACGTATGGGTTTGTGGGTAACAGCACTGTTGTAGTTCACTCGTTTCCCCTCTGTGCGTCACCCAGGTCTGTTTAGCAGTTTCAGGATGTGACCAAAAGCCCTCAGAGTCATTACTTTGAGAAATAATGAGATTTGGTTAAATGTAAAACACACACACACATGATTAAAGTAAACAATAATGTAATGGATTGTGACCTATTTAAAATGAATTGTCTGAATTATTTTTGCAGCTTATTTAAATGAAACTATTTCAATGTCAATGTCAAATTTATTTATATAGCACTTTAAAACAGGTATAAAACTGCACCAAAGTGCTGCACAGGAACAACAGTAAAACAAGTGGATATAACAGAATATCAAAAAAAAATTGCTTCAGTTAAAAGTGAATTTTCTAATTGAAGACTGTTGCAGGTTGTTTATGGATGTTTGTCTGTTTTGATTAGCATGTTGGTGGTGTATATTTTGTTTAATGGCTTTTGCACTTTGTAATGTTTTGGGATTTAGTTTTGTACGTACCTCCTGGCTGCCGTAGATAATGAGGGCAGGCCCTATAAAAACGGGTAGGTTCATTTAACCAAATGAAGTGTCAAATGTTTGGATCAAATGTTCCCCAGTGAAAGCAGCCAGGTACTTTTTGTTTGTTGCTTATATTGTAAGTTTTTCTTGAGTAATATTATTATTGCTACATATTAATTTTGCACCCCACAGAACCCCCTGGGGGACATGGGGAAATTTTTTATTTGCGTTCCCTCACAATACTGTACTGATCATGTCATGTTTGGAATCAAATGTTTTGATCCACATGCAGAACAACCACAGGAGAGACAGAAATCAGTAAAATGATATTTATTGTGAACAATGAGATGTGATATGAATTGTGGAACGGGGGGCGTCTGTTCACTGCAGCACGACATTGGAGATGATGAGTTTGAAGGGAGTCAGAGAATGGAACTGCGAGGATAATCAGACTGATCTTACTTGTTGTAGAAGTTTTGTCCATCCAGGAGGGGTCATACAGCAGATTTAGGGCTTTGGTCTTCTTGTGAGGGTCCTTACAGAAATCCAGGTTCTGTAAGGACCTGGAAAGAGAAGGTGGTGGAACAATTTGAGGCCCAGACGTGGATGCAGACAGGTAAGTTCAAGCGTGGCGGGGAAACGGCAGAGCGGTCCGACTGCCAGCTGGAGATATCAAGAATCTGCTAGGGATCAGACGGTGAGGAGGACGGTGGAGCTGGTGGAGCCACCAGTGGGTATGATCCACAGCAACACGAGGAAGGAAATCCAGGAAACCAGAATGGAATCTTCTCAGGAAATCAGGAGGAAACACCATTGCTGACAAAACACTCAGGCGATGATGTGCTGGCAGTCTGCTCCTTTTGAGTCCTGGAGATGATGAGCTGATGCAACCCAGGTGTGGTGCAGCATGGGCATGCCTCGCCATGCCTCGCCATGGTGAGCCATGGTGAGCCATGGTGAGCCATGGCGAGGCATGCCTATAAACTGTGTTTATTGTCATTATTAAGTTTTGGTGCAAAAAACTCATTAAAATCGATTTATTCACTGCATGTTTTTGTCTATTAAGGTTGAGATGAAACTAACATGAAAATGGCCCTTTAAACCATTCAGACTACAAACAGAGACACAATCAAAACTGTCAAGATGACTTATTACCCCATAATAAGTCAGAAATAGTTCAAATTAGGATTTATTTTTATTTCTTTCCTACTTACAGAAAGTTTCTGTTTACATCATAGGTTTGTGACCTGCGACAGGCTGGCAACCTGTCCAGGGTGACCCCGCCCTGTCCAGGCGGGGTCACCCTGTCCAGGCCCAGAACGAAGCTGGAGATAGACACCAGCGACCCCCGACCCCATTTGGGATAAGGGTGAACAGAAAATGAATGGATGGATGGGTTTGTGGCGCCTTTCTATTGTAAATAAAAAGATATAAAACTTCAGATATTTTACAAAGAGGTATTAACCTTCCTGGAAAAACCTCCCCTTTTGAAGTTTTTCTATTTTGCTTTTGTTGGCCATATGTACATACAGGGTTTTTTCACATCACAAAGGAGGACAAGTATATCCACCATTCCTCTTGCTACTCCATTTCAATGTAACATTTTTAAGATCCATCAGTAGGTGTCATGACAAAATAGATATTTTTCCTCTGTTACTCAACCTAATACAGTTTAATGTTGTGCAAAGTAGAATTCAACAGCTAGCACTGGGTCAGTCTCTGTCTTTCTTGTAGCCACTCTGCTGTGTTAATGCCCACATTACCTCTGCCTTCTTTTCTGCACACTCCAGATAAGATTCAAGGACGCAGATTGATGTTTTAGCTGTCTTGGATGCGTGTGTGTGTGTGTGTGTGTGTGTGTGTGTGTGTGTGTGTGTGTGTTGGTATGGGAGAAGATGAAAGAGCCATTTTCTTGTGTAATCCAGACCCGAGTCCATTTCCACCCTGACAGGAGGAAGATTAACTTGGTTAGGCGTATAGCTACTCAACCACACCAAATTAAATTAATGGAACAAATTTCCCCCATAATTAAGATGAAATACGTGTCAGTTGTAACCTTGCCGAACACTAATTATGTACAAATGATTTATCATCTGTTTCATTCTGAAAAGCAATGGGCTCACCTCTCTGATGGTCCTTGCTGGCTGTTCAGAGATTGCTCCTGATTAACAGTGACAGATTGGACTGCGGAGAAGCTGCATGTCACTGGTGGACGAATCAGCAGCAGGCTGAGCTCCCTCTCACATCCCTCCCATTAACCTGTACTGTGTGTGCAGATGAGCAGAATAGGGCCTGGAATGGAAATAAAAACAAGGGATAAGAAGGGATTGAATTTGGGGTGGGGATGGGAAAAAGGGATTTCACCTATCCTCCCATCTTCTGTATCTTTCATCCATCGCTTGTCATTGGAAGGTCGTCCAGGAGGGAGGGCAGAGGGGCTGCCTCATGCATTTAAACATTCACACAAAAAGGTAATTTAGAGAATAATCAACCTCACAGAACTGTGGGACCCAGAGAAAGCCATGCATGTTCGGGGACAAAATGCAAACCCAGTGCAGATAGCGCCAGACCAGGATCTGCTTGCACCATGTAGGTCTCAGCTGTTTGATATTCAGGCTTATTAAACAGGGCAGACAACTTCCAGCTGAACCTCCTGTATGTATGGTTGGATGGATGGAATTTCCTTCCATCCGTCCAACCATACATTTTCTAACACACTTATTCCTAGTTGAGTTTCAAGGGGTGTCAGTGTCTATCTCCGTCCTGCAAAAGGTCACCAGTCCATCGCAGAGCCCTGGTTCAGTTTATGTCCATATAATTAATCTAACAAAATTCAGGGCATTTAATTTTTCTATATCAATTAAATTCACAAGAGTTTCGTCTGTTAATATGAACATCATTGTTTGATGGCTTATTTCTTGAAGAGGAAGGTTCCATCGTATCAGCATGAGCCCAGCAGATGGAGCTCTAGGGCTAGGCTCTACATGCTCTACAAATTGCTGTGGTTAATTATATTATCATTATGCTGGCACACTTATTCACTTCATGTCTGGGAAGAATGGATTTATTTGAGGGAGCAGCAGCTTTGATTTGCATCAGAATCGCAGCCTCTTGTGTAGTGGTAGACACATTCACCAGTCTGTAATCATTGTTGTGCAGACTTACTCACAAGGGATATTCCCTCTTTTTTCATGATCATTATGTATGCCACACACATGCTGCCATAGGTTTCCTGCTGGCAGCAATGGTTCATTTGCATTTTCCTCTCCTCGTCCCAAACAGTTGTGCAGTGATATTGATTTTGTTTTAGACCCCCAGCACTTCCCCCTACATGAAAAGGAACAAAGGTTTTACATTCTTTATTTTTCTGTCTGATTCCTCTTTTGCACTAGAATGGTAGTTTATTTTTTTGGTTCCAAAATGTCAAACTCATCAGGCATGATTTGACTTTCTGTTGTAAGTTGGGTCCATTAATCAGACGATGCCACAGTGAGCTTCCTCTACATCTTACATCTCTGTTCTTCCTTCAGTCAGCTTGTTGGTACAAACTTGACTATTCCCCAAGCTGCGGAAGAGACAAGGCAGCAGTGAAGAGGATGCATGTCATGCACAAGTGCATAACGGACAGAATGTCACACAATTGAGTTCAACATTTGTAAAGCAGTTTGCATTATGCAAAATAGAACTATGTTGAAAACAATCTGTATTTTATTGTTGATTTCCTACACAATAAAAAAATGTTTTTTTTTTTGTCTTAATGTAATCTCTCCTAAGCTTAAAAAATGTAACTTTTAAGGCTCCAAAATTCTAAAAACAAATAAGCTGCAACCATTTTCTTCTATTGCTCCCATTTCATGTTTCTGCCTTCAGTGCTCTTACTGGAGGATCTCGTCACCATCAGAAGTGTCTGGGGATTAGCAGACGGAGGATGCAGGGAGGGGTCTGGTGTTATCATAGACCTCAGAGGTCATGAGGCCTATTATTTCACAGTGGTCCACTGAAGATTACATTTTAAGCCAAGACCTGACTCCACCCCTCTATCATCATCATCCACATCCAATCCACACCCCATCTTTCACGTTTACACTGACAGAGGTGACAATGGCCTGATAATGAAGAGACCCACAGAGATCAGCGAGGGAAGTGGTGATATATTGTATCCCTGCCTATTGTCAGAACCCTCAAATTGACTACTAATTGAAAAACCTGCTTGAGCCCCAGCCCCGTCCTCTCCCCTTTACAAGGCTTCCATGATCCTCCTAATCACTGGGGTTAAGTGATTGTCCCATGAGACTGTTGATGGAAGGATAACCAAAACAGGCAACAGAACTAAGAATTCGGTTTGAGAAATCATAATATTCTTTCTGTGCTGCCAAGGGCAGATGGACACACTTTTAATATTTGAATGTACATGATGAATCAGGCTGAGCAATAAATCTAGTCAAATATCCATTTATCCAATGTCTTCCTCAATACAATATTCCCTACCATCAGCGCTGGCCCAACACTAAGCCGTTACGGAATGAAAGATTCTTCAATCACGACGGAAGCTCCGGTGTCTTTGGAGAACATTTCTGTTCAGTTTCTATTGAGCAGAAAACGGCAATAACTGACAGCTAAAGACAACCAGGGGCGCTGCCAGGAATCTTGGGCCCATGACAAAAAATTAAATTGGGCCCCCCCCACACAACTGCTGTTACAATTTCTTGAGTATATCAGACCCATCAAAAGCGTCACAATTTTAAAGACTTGCAACTGCCTTGCTTTCTTCGGTCCAATACTGATAACTAGCACAATATTTACTGCTCATGAACTTTACATCTAATAGACCACATACAGTTTGCATAGGTTGCTTAAATTTGTTCTATTAGTTTTAGCTTACTGAAAGGTCTCTCCTCAGTCATAGGCAACGTGCAAAATATAGATGGAGCAATCCAGACTTCTCAAAAACTGCTATGTGGTTGCATTTGATTTAAGTTGCAATATATAACTTTAATTAAAAACATGTTTTCTCCATATTTGTTAAAGCTGGCATCATGTTGTGACAGTTTGTTACAAGACAGATAATCTGTGAAAACAATCAATCTCACTCACTGCTAAATGTGCTAATGGTGGAAAAACAACCTATCATGATAGGAAAAATGTTTATCTGCTGTCATTGATAGCTATGCTAACTAGACTGAGCATCCATAACAGGTTGCGCTAGCTGCAGCATTGGGATGTGCAGCCACATGAGATTGTGATTGACAGCGCTAAAACTCTCCTGCCACTGATTGGTTGTTTCTAGATCGTACTGGGAGAAGGCAGAAAAAATAGATTTTTCACAGATTATGTCCCATGCAAACTGTCACAACATAATGACAGTTTTAACAAATATGTTAAAAAAATATTTTATTTATTTATTTAAAAAAAAAAATTTTTTTATAAAAGCTTCTTATTGCAGGTTTAATTTCACTTAAGAAAGGGCAGGTCAGGAGGGACGTGGGTTAGAGCTGCAGCTGACTATGTTGGTAATTTCTTTCCTTTATCCATTAAATGTTAGTGAAATGGAGGCAAACTGTAGCTAAGCTATCTATGCTGAATGGTTGATGATCTCACATCATCAATGAGGTTGGGATTAATGAGGTTGATTGACAGCCCTAAGACCGTCCTCCTGGTTCTGATTGGTTGTATTACTTGAACCAATAGCAGCTCAGGGAGCAGATGGAGGAGAGATTGTTTTCACAGATTATCTGTCTTGTAACAAACTGTCACAACAGGGTGCCAGCTTTAGCAAATGGGAAAAACTTTTTTTTCTGCTTTCTCTCTGAGAAAAACTGGGTTCTAAATTGACATGTTTATCCCTTTCTCTCTGTCTCTCGATTTTTTGGAAACCTAATTTAAACCTAAATTATTTTTCTTAGCAGCATAGTAACTCACAGTTGTTCTTGTCTTCGACTGACTGCTGGGCAGACTGTCTGGGAGGAGTAATATTTATTTGAGAAAACAGTATATTTCTTAAATTGACAGGGCTCCATTTAAAAAAACAATTCTATGAAATATATATATATAATGTATATATATATATATATATATATATATATATATATATATATTTTTTTTTTTTTTTCACTAGTCAAAAAAAAAAATATATATATATACAATTATTAACATAGACCCTCTTACATATACAGAATACATATTCAGTATATCAGGAATGTCATTCTGACTAGTCAGAATGTTAATTTAAGATATCTTAAATAGAAAAGCTGTGTAATTAAAATATCTCTAATTCATTTGGAGATATATGAAAAGGAATCTTGACTAAATTATAATTCAAGATATCTTTAATTTAATTTTGTCTAGTCATTATTTGCTTTTAAGATATCCATAATTTAATTTTCACTAGTCAAAACTACATATCTCCTATCCAAAAATACATTTAAGATATCTTGAATTGTGGAGTCATTCGAGATATCTTTAATTAGAATTATGAGTAGTCAAAACTACAATCGAGATATCTTGAGTTTACTTCATGACTGGTCATAATTTAATTGTACATATCTGAAATGTGTATTTCATGGTAGATGTATTGAATTGAAATCTCCATACGTCATTTCGACTAGTATGAAAATAATTACAGATATGTCAAGTAGATATTTTGTGTAGTCAAAATATAATTAGACATATCTTAAATTTCACAATGCAATGTAAGGGTAGTAAAAGTGAATTTATGATAAAACGGTCTGCCATACAGCAAGCTCCTTTCTCATTGTATAACGTAGTTGCGTCATAGATGTCGAGGCTGACCAGCCGGAAGTAGTCGGAGTGAAGAGCGAAGGAGAAATCTTAGAAACTGGTGGTCTTTGTTTGTTTGTGATAAGACTTTATAAAATCCCTCACAATGTTCTGCGGCGGTCAGAGATCTTCCGTTTCAGGATAAGGTAAGAGTTAAGTTTGATTTCATCCAGTTTGCTATGACTGGGGATGTTAAATTGCCTCCAGTAGCAATGTGAGCTGTTTTTAGTTCATTTCGTTCAGCATTAAGTGGCTTATCACAACCCACGTGACATTGTGTTATTAGTGTATTTTTTTTTTTTTTTTTTTTTTTTTTAGCGAGAAAGGCCATGTTTCTGTTTGACACACACCGAGCAGGACATGGTCGTGTGAAAACTTCGCCTCTAAGCTTTTGTTGGCTCACAGGCGACCCATCTCACCCGGTGTTATAGATGAACTGGTGGCGGCAAGTGGCAAAGACAGATGTTTGTGTGGGCGTGGCTTTTTAGGACCCCTTTACCGAACCAGGAAGTAAACAAGGCGAGAAACTTAAAAAAAAAAAAAAAAAACTACACATTTTTGCAAAAATACTGTCCGAAGCCGTAAGAACCCATTGAGATCTCGGAAATAACTAATTAGATAGACTTTTATTGGTCGAACATGGTATGTTTCCTTTTTTGTGTCTTTTTTTGACATTAATCTGCAAAATTACCAAAACATGTAAATTACGCAGAACTTGTCCTGATTTCTGTGTTGCTTCAGAGGTTGAAACTCGTCAAAGGAAGATCGAAATAGATCTCAAGATGCCATAAACAGATCTCAAGCAAAGATTAATCCCTGAAATCCGACATAAATGTTGAAGAGCCATGAGATTGAAAATAAATGTTTAAAAAGATGGACTGGCTATGTTGTTTTTTACATCTCCTCATATTGTATGATATTTCAATCCGATATCCACAGAAACGATAGCAAATGTTTTTTTAAACTCTGTTTTTTTGCAACATGTTATAGTTTATTTCCCAGTTCATTTGCAGAAGACATGGCGGCCAGAGATCTATGTGACAGAGAGTATCATCGCTTCTTTATTGGTTGATATTTTTTCTCATAATTTAACTTGACGTTTCTATTCTTTTCATCAAATGACCCTAATACTCAACTATAAGAGACAACACAATTGTCTCATATACTTTTACATCAGAAATGGGTTAAAATCATCACTCAAACTGAGATTCTGAAAGTGTCACCAGTTAATCCAGGTTTGAATCTTACAGTGCGAGATATTATTCATTGGATCAGAATCAAAAACAGGTAGGATTTATGGACTAAAACAGCACTCTCAAAACTCAGCGACCGTGGGTATGAGTTCAGCTAGAGATTTCGTCTGATTCATTTTGGACCCATTTATTTTATTGTCTAAACAAAGAATATTCACTTGTGTGGTATATTTTGGTGATCTCAATATATTCTTGAAAATTCCTGCACATACAAATAACTATTATTGTTTTCAAGAGATTGTACAGAAAGAGATATTTTCTAATTTGTTTATTTACACTTGTCGCGTTTTGATCAGGAAACGACACAGCCGCCTAATTTTTTACAAACATCAGTCAAACGGGGTTGAGGACCCCGTTTGACTGTCTAGTTAATTCAGGTCTTAATGCGGCTCGTTTTGTTCATATGTCCCCTCGTCACCAGCCTGCAAACAGCTTCACAGGAGAGAACACAGACAAACTGTAGATATGGCTCATAATCTGTTGGTGGTATCTGACACTATAGTTTATGATTATAACTTTGGCTTGAACATTTGGATATCACTACCAACTACAACAGATGTTTGTGGCTGTTAACTTTATATCATTTAGATGAGATCTTATTGCAGTATAACTGATCGACATTATTTGATATTCCTCTCTATTTGGACACGTAAACACCACAGCAACACCATCAGTATGTGATTGAAAGTTTATTAAATATGGTGACACCAACCTCATTGTTTAGCGACACTTCCTGTGGGTAGTGTCGCTAAAAAAGAGGAAAGTTCAGAAACAGTTTGGTTGTATTGCAGGATCTGAGCCAGAAACACACACTAGGCTAGAAGTGTTAAGTAATTCACATTACAGGAACTTGAGGGTCAATTCCAATGTTTTTCTGATCAAGGCTGGTTACAAAAAGCAGAAACCTTCCACTTAGTTTTACATTCTGGCTGTTCATGAGATGAAATTCATTTATTCTGGTGAACCTGAATGTGAATGTGATTGTCGCGTTACTCATTGAACTGGTTCTGCTCAAATGTGGTACTTTCGAAGCGTACTGAACGCTGCTCTGTAGAAACTTTTGAAACATAATTGTCATGTGCAACATTAAACATATTTGCTTCAAATATGTATTCTTCAGAAAGAAATTGGAATAACTCGAGAGAAGAATGATCAATAGTGGAAATGAGAACAGAATAATAATTGACCTTATTCTCTGTGATGAGATCAAAATGATCCACATGGGAGAAAACTTCCTCTTCCTTGTTGATCCATAGTTTTCGATAAGAAGCCAAACAACACAATTATCTCCATCCAACAAAACCCACAAACATGTCGATACATTTTCTGTTTATTAATACAATTTGGCGCGTTCACAACCAAACGACACAGGAACTGGATCGGTCACGTGGTTTTTCTTAAAGAGATACGCGCACCGACACGGAGCTTCGCCTTGTTTGCTCGGCGCATGTGCCGAGGTTTCAGTCTCGTCAGACCCATCATTAGGTATTAACATACTACAAAATATAAATATGGAAAAACGGAAGTAATCTAATTCATCTATGTAATGCAGCGGTGTAACTTTGTGTTGTAAATTGGTGGGGACGCATTATTAGGAACATCTGAGGAACGGAGGTAATGCTGATGCACCTTGGAAGGCCTTTTTTGTGCTAAGAACAAGGCCAAATTTAAATGTGAATGCCATGCATTCTTAATCAATAACCTAGGCTTGTCAGATGAATAGTACTTATTTAAAATAAAAACCTTTTCGAAGGTCTTAAACATACTAAGAGATGAAAGGATGTTGAACTATCCATTGTCTACAGTGGTCCCAAACCTTTTTATTACTGCGGACCGGTCAAGTCTTGGCAATTTTGACCCAATTTTCCCTTTATGATAATCTTACAACGTCCTGCAGTGTGTGCTGCTGTGTTGAATATGCCCAATATAAAATTGGCATTTTCAACATTGTCTTGTCCCGATTATCGCAGCCTGTGGGTTTCCTGCCTGGGAGCGAGAGGGCAGCCTGTTGAATGTGACAGGTAGCCAATCAGAAAATGCTGTGATGTAAGAACAGAGGGAATCCCAAACAGCTGACACGGCGCAACTGAGAGTCCGGTGGACATCGAAGGTGATATGTGGAAATGTTTATTACTACATGTACAATACATTTTTATATACGTTTATTATATGTGGTTATGCTTATTCAGTTAAAAATGTTAACTATGAAAAATCATAACTCGTCACCAAATCATAGTGCAGAAATAGAGCAGTTGCTCCCGCTTTGTTTTATCCAATGCCTTTTCTTTTTATAACGTCCACAAGCTATCTCTACTGCTTCTACATCGTCATCTGTGTTTGATTATTATAAATTCCTGTATGGTATGTTGGGAGTTTTACTGATATTTCTTCTGGAATCGGGATGTTTGTGACTGGAATCGGTTCTTGTGGTGTGTTGCTCCTGCCATGTGGCTGGACACATGAACTGACCGAACCTGTTGGACTTTTATTGGCTGACAATCCTTAAATCGTGCTGTGTGAACCAAACCTAAACTCAGAAGCTCTTTTCCTCTCATCTCAACCAGTGTCCTGATGCTCACTGACTCTGGTCGCTATGGTAACGTTTACACATCCCTTCAAAATAAGATACAGATGTGCAACAAAAGCAAACATTTTACTTTTGTGAAAATTTTAACTCACATTAACGACTAATGTCCGTGACTTCTGGGGCAAAACATAGATTTCTCCTCTCAGTGCCTCAGACAAATGATCTGCCAGTGCGGATGAAGGAATTTTTTTTTTCTTTTACGAAATATTTTAAAAGGGAGCCGTGAGCTTGTTTCTCCCATCTGGGAGTGATGAGAGACAATGACACCCGAAGTGCTGCCAATGCACACGGTCTCTACGTGGAGAAGCAGTTTGAAGCATCATTAACGAATCGGTCACCATATCATGCAGAGCCGTCTTGGAATGTGGGAATCACCTACCAGGATAAATTCACTCTCCTGTCTCTTCTCTGGACCTTTTCCCCTCAGCAAAGAAACTTTACAAAGACATGTGATCTGTTTCTTACTCATTTTGCTGCTTGTGGCTCAATATTGACGCGCAAGACGTAACCGAGAGAATCTGGTTAAAGGATTTTCAAAATAAAAGAACCTCCAGACTCAAATAATACATAAAACGGAAATATTTAATTATTTCTTGCGCGCCTGATACCAATCGGTCCACGGACCGGTACCGGGCAATGGCCCGGGGGTTGGGAACCACTGGTCTATAATGTATTTGTAGAATTGGTTAAAAATGACCTTTTTAGTCATATTCTAATTCATGGAATGAGGCTGTATATTTGCTCAGTGCTTGTCCACAGTTGAAAACAGTTACAAAATTCAGCTCATGCTGCTACCACAAGATTTTGCCCTTGTGGGAAACCGCCAGAGCATGTCACATCTGTGTCTCCACTCGTCAAGAATTTCAGTGGGACATTTTTGGGGCTATAGGCAGTTGGGTTGTAGAGTGACCATCAATATATTCTATTCAAATTTGAATTTAGGGGTTAGGTTAGGCTAACCCTATAGCTCTCCATCAAGACTCTGGTCTTGTGGAGAGCTATATTAAATATGAATAAGAATTTAAAGTTTATCAATATTTGGGAATGTGTTCTTGTATTATCATGGCATTATCATTATATTGCTTGAAACAACAATAATGTCCTTATTGTTTGCAAATCCAGCAAAGTTAATTTTTGTGACAGGCCTTTTTATGGAAGATATGATTTTGCCATCTAGAAACTTTTACTTAAATGCATTTTTGAAAGTATTCTGCTTTCATATTACTGGATGAAAAATATTTCCAGTGGCTAATTTTTGATAGTTACTGTCGTTTATTGGTCTAAAATGAACAAACAAGCAAACCACAGCAAACCTGCTAAACTAAAGAGAACATGCAACACACCCAAATCTGTCTTCTGTTGGTGGGCTTCACACCCATGCCTGATGAAGCCATCTCAGGCACATTGGATGTTAAATCACTTAAGTGTTTACATCATGTTTATCATATAAAAACATAAGCATCATTTTTTTAACAACTTAAAGATATTGGCTTGGTCTGATGGCTGAAATACAATTTAAAGGAAACCCAATAATAATCACTCAAACCTGCACCATTTGAGTGAAATGGTGAAGGCTGCACCATTTCAAACATAAGAAATGTTCTGGTCCAAAGTGAACTAAAGGTTCACAGTATGGCCTTCTACCTCAGTTGGTTCATAAAATGCACAAAATGATTAGCAATGAATAAAATGTATAGTTTTTGTAGTTTATTTTTGAAGAAATCTAAAGTAGCCCTAATTTATCTCAAGAAAATGTCAACTGTTTTGGGGGGAAAAAACTAACATGATCTCTAATCTATTAGAGATCACGTTAATTGTTCCAGTTTTTCCAGTGCTTTCATTTTCACACATCTTAGCAACTGCTGTCAACACAACAGTGAAGTTCAGGAAATCCTTGTTGCCAAACTGGTAACTTGTTGATTGCAAAACTCAAAATGTGGTATAAGGAAGTGAAGTTAATGCATGGCTATTCAAATAAGTTGCAGCTATTAATGCTAAGACAGAAAATAAAGTTGTCAATAATTTTATGTCAAACAATTGTCAAAAATGTTTTGTGACAATGGATCGGACTCTTTTTCTGTGCAACCAGATGAGGCTTCTGGATTCAGTCATGGTGGAGAAACATACTTCCTCTTCTGAATGTGTGCAACACCGACTACGATGAGCAGCAGTGCATTGACCAGTGACCAGCGGTCAGAGAGACAGCACAATAGCCGGGGACCCTATGTGTCATTTATCACCAACAGGTTTGCTTTTGACTGTCTCACATTACCTTGATTATGGGAAATTTTCTGCCATAATTTGTCTGAAAGCAGGACTTCATGTCTTTCTTCTCAAAACTTGAAATGCTTGTACTGCAAACTTTACTGTGCTTTCTCAAACACTTCTCCTTGCTCTCAAAACTTTTCTATGCTCGGATCATCTCCGCTTGCAAACCTCTCTGCTCACTTGCCAAACATTTTCTATACAAGCTTGGAGCAGAAAAGTACCATCGCCTGGCAACCTCTCAGCCAATCGAATGTGTTATTCTAGGTGAGTGGACGTGCCAGGGCTCCCCCCAATACTCCTTTCCTCCACTTGAGTCAAAGTTTGAATTTGCTAGAATTGCCATGGCTACTGGTGAGCATTGAGTCACTCAGCTTTAAATATGTGATTTATTTGCAATGTGGACACAGTGAAATGCTCGCCAGAGCTTTGACTATTTGGGGAAGATTTGGTGTTGAGTGGATGACTGTCAGACAGGCTGCAGTGCTGAGGAAGCAGGAGAAGTTAATATTCGCTTTGGCTGCTCTGTCTGCTCAGGACAGACAGGTTCAGTCAAGCTGCAGAGTGCTGTTCCCATAACAACATGATATATAGCTGAAAATGCTCTTTATGTCCGAGGTTGGTGTTTGTACCCAGCAGCTGTCAGGACAGTTGCTCTGTTAGTTGTTAGTTGCTGCTATGATGACATAAACAAGCCAGAAGCTTAGAGCCAACTCTTTCCTTGTTCTATCCATCTTTTACACAGTATAAACACTAAATGTATTATTAGTTATTGTTTAAAAATGAACAAATAAATAAGTCTCGAAACGAGTCTGAAAAATTGCTAAACAGTGACAAAGTGGACTAGTTGACAACAGTGCTTCTTTTGTTCTGATCACTCCCATCTCTCTGTTCATCCCACTCAGCCGTGTCTCTTGGCTCCTCACATTTGCAGGAATTTTTTCAAATTTGCCATAACTTTCCCCATAACTTTCAGAAATTAGTTATACTTTAAAGAGTCAGGACAAAAAATGGCTGTTGATTTTTATCAGTTTTATGGGTTTTCTATTAATATCCATCTATCTAGATTGTTGTTCACTGTCTGGCTGCCGAAGGAGGAACAGCTTATCCTCCTCTCTTTCGTCCTTACTGATAACTCTGCCTGTGAATTGTTTTTAAAGCGACAGTTTTTATAGTTAAATGATTTCAGGCAGTCCAAACCTAAGGACTGGGAGATTTTCTTACTTTTCTTTATCTCCAAGTTAAACCAGGGCTGCAGGGCTGACCCCAAGGACATGAGCAGTATTTTACAACGACTTCAGTCTATAGAAATGAAGATTAAGCTGCTGGAGGTGAACTTTGAGATCAACGCTACCTGTGGAAATGAAACAACCCTTCCTCAAATCAAGGCCCCGCAACGAGCAGCTCACCCTGGAACGCTCTGGGTGCCAATCCGAAACGGGAGTCCCACACTGCGGATCCGATGAGACGACTATCAGGGAGAACCCTGCACCTGGACGAATCAGCGTGGCCGGCTCTGAGCCGAAACCCACCTTCAACTTCAACACCTGCTCCGCCAAAGGAAGACAAACAAGCAGCTGCAACCAAAACGCCTCAGTGGGTCACCAGGTGACCCCACTGACCCCGCTCCCTCAGACAAAGCAACCAGCAAGAGCCTCAAAACATTCCCACACATTTCTTTCAGAAAGTCCTGCCTGTTATTGCTACTGATCTGATCCAAATAGTAACTCATCACTCACATCAGGTGTTTTCCCCCAGGCTTTGAAAACAGCAGTCATCAAACCACTGTTAAAAAAGAACAACCTGGACAAATCACTACTGCAGAATTACAGGCCGACCTCTGACCTCCCATTCATCAGCAAAGTTATTGAAAAAACAGTGTAAACAATTAAATAGTTTCCTCATGATGACCAACTGCTTTGACTCTTTCCAATCTGGTTTTCGTGCTCACCACAGCACGGAGACTGGCCTAGTCAAAGTATTCAATGATATCCATATAAATACAGACTGTGGGAGAACCACAGTGCTGGTTCTGTTGGACCTCAGTGCAGCTTTTGACATATTACTGAATGCACTGGAGAGTTGGGTTGGACTCTCCGGTTCGGTGCTCGACTGGTTTGAATCTTACATAAAGAACAGGGATTTCTTTGTTTCAATTGGAAACTTCTCATCAAAGAGGTGAAAGGTCACATGTGGGGTACTCCAAAGTTCAATTCAATCTTAGGATCCCTCTTATTCAATATTTATATTCTCCCACTAGCTCAGGTCATTACAGGAAATAATATTAACTACCATAACTATGCAGATGATACTCAGCTCTACATTATGATGTCACCAGGTGACCTTTGACCCCATCCAATCACTGAATAAATGTTTAGAACAGATACATGTGTGGATGTGCCAAAACTTTCTCCAGCTGAACAGAAACAAAACTGAAGTCATTATTTTTGGACCTAAAGAGGAACAATCTAGAGTTATAGAACTAGAGTTATAGATCTAGAGCTATAGATCTAGAGCTATAGATCTAGAGTTATAGATCTAGAGCTACAGATCTAGAGCTATCGATCTTGAGTCAATGCACAGCTTCAGTTATTACAACTAAAAACTAGAGATCAAGTCCGAAACCTGGGAGTAGTGATGGACTCACACCTGAACCTTGCGAGTCACATAAAGACAGTTACAAAGTCGGCCTTCTATCACCTGAAGAACATCTCCAGGATTAGAGGACTAATGTCTCAGCCAGATCTAGAGAAACTCATCCATGTGTTTATCTTTAGTCGCATTGATTATTGTAACAGCGTCTTCACAGGCCTGTCCAACAAATCAATCCTCCAGCTGCAGCTGATCCAGAAGCTGCTGCTCCTGTTCTCACTAAAACCAGGAAGATAGAGACATAACAGCAGTTTTAAAGTCGCTCCACTGGCTCCCTGTAGCTCAAAGAATAGATTTTAAAATACTGTTGTTAGTTTATAAATCACTGAACGGTTTAGCACCACAATACATCAAAGATCTGCTGTTGTTGTATCAACCTTCCAGACTCTCAGGTTCTGGTTCTGGTTCCGCGCTGCATCCCCAGAACCAGAACCAAGAGAGGAGAAGCAGCTTTCAGCATCTATGCACCAAAAATCTGGAACAAACTTCCAGAAAACTGTAAAACAGCAGAATGTATTGTTCATTCCATGATGCATGACTTTGTGTTTATGATATAAAGCGCTTTGAAATGCCTTGCTGCTGAAATGTGCTATACAAATAAAATTTGATCGATTGATTGATTGTTCCTATGTTGATATGGGATAGACAGATATCTCTCTAGTAGCAGATGATGGATGGATGGATGGATGAATGATGGATGATGGATGATGGATGGATGGATGGATGGATGGATGGATACACAGACACACCCACAAGAAGGAAACAAATACAGAGGTTGCCAGGTGATGACACTTTTCTGTTCTAAGCGAAAGTAGAAAATGTTTGGCAAGCGGAGATTTGATGTGAGCAGAGACAAGTTTTGAGAGCAAGGAGAAAAGTTTGAGAAAGCACAGCGAATATTTGAAAGAGAGCGTAAGTTTGGAGTACAAGCATTGCAAGTTTTGAGAAGAAAGACATGAAGTAATGCTTTCATACTGACCATGTGTGCTCTCAAATTATGGCAGTAAAAAAGTTCCCCATAAATGATGTTTGTCATTTGTGTAATGACATGTCAGTTCCCATCATATAAATACATGTTTAGCACTCGCATACCAAAGGCAAAGTTGTGTCATATTTTCTGAGAAAAGCTTGCAGAGTGACTGACGGATTATTGAGTCCAGTTGTGTTTTGCTAAGCTTTTAGTGTTTCCCCTGCTTTCTACTTTGCTGCTTATCTTCTTCCTCCCTCCAGATCAGAGCAGTAACAAAAGCAATGTCAGCAAGGAGTTTTTATGCAAAACAGAGTCAAAGAAATTATAATTTAAAATATCTTAGTAAAAATAACCCCTAACATTCTTGATGCGGTCTCCGTCCTATTAACAGTCAATATTTGTACAGATATGATTTGAGTGTCTATTCTCAAATCTTGCTAGAAAATATTAACAACACATATAAATATATTTGCAAAATGTAGAGATTAGTAGTGCATTTGATCCTTTTAGGCAATGTGGATATATGTTGAATTTGGTCTGCAGTGACTTACAGACCAGTCATACCTTTGTAAATGCGTTTTGCCACTAGTAAAATAAAACAAAATGTAAATTCTTAATTTGATGGTAACGATGACCATTCTCCCACTGTGAGCCTGTATTTGTAGTGAAAATTTACCATAGAGAGTTGCTCACTCTTTCAGTCTGAAGAGACAGATTTTTCTCTCACTTGAATAGTGCGACAAGTCGGGTTTTTTTTTAATTGAACTTCAAGTTTCTGGTTTTATGGTATCTCAGTTTTCTTGCTTATCAAGATGTTTTTCAGCAATAAAGATGGGCTTCCTTGGCTTTTCATGCCATAATATTTACAAGGAAGGGGTTTGTCTTGACTAGCTGGTTTTCCTGCTATCACCTGTTTACATTCATCAGTAACCCTACATCAGTTCATCTGTTTCTTCTTGTGTATTCTGCTCTGTCTTCTCAAACCTCCAGTCAGTCGAGGCCGATGGCCGTGTGTACTGAGCCAGGTTCTGGTTCTGCTGGAGGTTTTTTTCTGTTAAAGGAGAGTTTTTTCTCTCTACTGTCACTGCACTCATGCTCTGTATGAAGGATTGCTGTAAAGTTAATGCCACAACGCAAGCTTACAAACTCATTCAAGTGGAGTGAATGACTTGAAGCAATAGAGTAAAATATACTTTAATGCATATTCTACAATATACTGGGTTTTCTTTTTAATCTACTTTGAATAATTAACTCAAATTAGGATCATTGGAATGTATGTGACCGAATAAAAAAAAAATTGTGACATTTGCTGTGGATTGGCACTATATAAATCAACTGAATTGAATTGACTGGTACTACTGCAGTACATTGTGTCCTGTCCCAATACTACTGTTACAGACTTTGACAATTCTCAGAGGAAATGTGTCCCAAGTCTTTTTACCTACCGTGTTTCTTTTTGTGTTTTTGCCTTTCAGAACCACCAACCTTTTCATCCGAGGGGGAATGCTGTTTTTTGTGGGAGTCTTCCTGGCTCTTGTGCTAAACCTTCTTCAGGTGCAGAGAAATGTGACACTTTTCCATCCAGATGTCATCAGTAGTATCTTCTCATCAGTGTGGTGGGTGCCACCCAGCTGTGGCACTGCCTCAGGTGTGTAAAGTGGTTAAATATGTTAAAATTATGAAAAACCACAACATTATTAGATTGTAACCCCCTCTTCAAGTGTTCACCATCCAAACTCACTAATAATTTTGTCATGCCTTCAGGATTAAGGAAGTAACCCCAAATTAGTGTGTTTATTTCTCTGTATTTGCTCAAAACTGAAGGGACAGTGACTGACTTCTGAGAAGTTTGTGCACAGAAATGCCCGACTTCCACAAGTCCTGTCTGAACTGAAGCAGAACTTCATCATCACTGTTACTTCATTTCTGCTTTGTTTCCAGCATTCTGTGTTGTTTTGTCCTCCACAGCCATGATTGGCATGCTGTATCCCTGCATCGACAGAAGACTTGGTAAACCTCACAATTTCAAGCGGGAGTGGTCTAGTGTGATGCGATGTGTGGCTGTATTTGTTGGTATCAACCATGCCAGTGCTGTATCCTTTTATTTGTTGTTTATTGTGGCTGTTAAAGTGATTAAAATACACAAAATGTTAGTATCAGTATGCAAAGCTTAGCAGTCCAGGAAATATGGGAATAAATTCACAGACAAATCAAAACTTCACGCTAAACTTGAAGCAACATGGATTCTGTGCCTCCTGCTCTCCCTCCAGCCCCAGCCATCCTCTCAAGGCAGCGCTTATCCTGATTGCTGATATAACTTCTGCACTCCTTTCTCCACACCCCCCTACTGGGTGGGCATGGACTAAGACCCTCCCCGGTCTATATGAATAACAGGAAGACAAACGGCTCCCTCTGTTTCTTCAGCGTAAGATAGCACTGTCTTAAGAGCAAAGATGCTTTCTAGCGGTACCGTCTGTTTGTGCCTGTCTTGTCAGATGGGGTACATCATGTCCTTTGATGGGCACCGGATCTGTGAGGCATGTTTCGCTGACCTTACCCTGACGCCTCAGCCCTGCTGTATTTTCCTCCTGCTGGTAGAGAGGAGGCAGAGGCTAGCCTTTTTCAAGGCTGGCGTTAGGCGTGGCGACGGGCCCACCAAGTCCGGTTGCTGCTCGTGGGGAGATGCTAGCTATGCTGAGCTGGAATCATGATTCCCCCATCAGAGAGGATGACAGCAAGAGCAGCAGCGGTTTGGATGTTGCTTCCCAGCTGGGAAACACAGCAGTGGAAGAGAGGCGGCTGAGAGGATGCTCAGTCAACCCTGGGCTCTGCATGTCCCCGGGCTCCCAGCTGTGGGCTCGCTCCTCGATCAAGCTATCTAGCTTGATCGAGGAGGCGGCTAGCGCTCAGAGGCTTCCCGTCTCCCTACCTGCTCAACCATGCTTGAATGAACTGGCGGGACGGTTTAGCTCTGCCCCGAGTCGCCGTCGGGATCCTCAGCCTTAGTTTCCCACCGTAATGGTTTACATAACTGAGGCAGCGGCTGAGGCAGCGGCTGAGGCAGCGGCTGAGGCAGCGGCTGAGGCAGCGGCTGAGGCAGCGGCTGAGGCAGCGGCTGAGGCAGCGGCTGAGGCAGCGGCTGAGGCAGCGGCTGAGGCAGCGGGGCTGAGGCCGAGAAGCCGAGGGTGCCTGTCTCCACTTATGCGCCTATCACCCGGGTGTAGGGGTTCATGATGTTTTCCCTCGTTTCCCCCTCTCTATCCGGGCCTCGCTGACGTGTTTGGGTCCAGGACATCAGGATTAGTCCAGCAACCTGTGCCCTCTTCTATCACCTGATTACCAGGAGCCACCCGGAGATAGGCCAGTGTCTCTGGGGCTGTTGGCTGAACGAGAGCACCTAGAAAGGCACGCTCTCCCTCAGAGTATGGTGTACACCATTCAGGGCGCAAGAGCCGCTTCTACCACAGTGTTATATGAATCGAAACGGTCAGCCTTTCAATGCTGGTGCCCAGGAGAGGGCTTGGAGCCTATTTCATGTTCTTTAGGCTGCGTGCTGTCATTTCTCCAGCAGAAATGGACAGAAATCTAGCTTTCAGCACGATTAAAGCTGATGCTGCAGCTATTTCCTCCTACCACAAGGATTTTGGTGACAGAACGGTCTTCAACCACCCGCTGATGAAATGGTTTCTGAGAGGTGTACGCAGAAGCAGACCTGTGTCACACCCACTTTCTCCTCCGTGGGATTTGAGCTTGGTCCGGCCCGCTCTGGTTGAAGCTCCATTCGAGCTTTTAGCTCAGGCTCCTCTTGAGTTCCTGTCTTTTAAAACTGATCTGCTGTTGGCCCTTATGTCTGCAAAGAGAGTGAGTGATTTATTCGCGCTCTCTGTAGCCTTATGCTGTGTGGGAGACTGGGAGTGCATAATACACACTCCAGGCTGAGACTGTTGTTTGTTATATGTAAGCAGATGCTTCATGGTGGTGGTCTGGATGGACTCAGTGAGGCACAGACTACATCCTGCTTTGTTGTTAACCCACTAGCGATAGCCTGAAAGGGCGAAGCCTATGCAAAATAGGACGTTGGTTTTGTATTGCAACCCCAGATTCTGTGAGGGGCCACCACCCAGTAGGTGGGTGTGGACTAAGCTTTCTTCAGTGCTGTGCTGCGCACAAGGGATAAACCACCTGCAATAGCCTTAAAGGGCGAAACCTATACTCATAGAATCTGAGGTTACAATATGTAACCGTTTATTTTCATGCCTCACTACCTCTAGTTCTGTTTTAGTTTTTATTTAAGTTCTGTAAAGTCTTCCTCACCCAAACATTCACTGTACTGCATCTGCTGTGCAAGTTGCATAAAAATTCTTGTTCTCATTATAATTCAATAAACCAGTTTACAGTTCGGACATTTCAATAGAAGCCACCACCTCCCTACAGTAAATGCATCTTGTGGTCCTATTTTCATCAAAAGAACACAGTTTCATGCTAACCAACTTACTACATGTCAGGCAAAACCCTGGATCCTTCCAGGAACAATACAGCACCAATGTGTGAAATTATCTTAAGGTCTGCTTATTTCTCTTACCCCTTTGGTCAGAAAGTAGACTTTGCAAACAATGTCCAGTTATCGCTGACCCTAGCAGCACTCTCCATTGGTTTGTGGTGGACGTTTGACCGCTCCCGCAGTGGCTTTGGTTTGGGAATCAGCATTGCCTTACTGGCCACTCTCACCACTCAGATCCTGGTTTACAATGGAGTGTTTCAGTAAGCTGCTTCACTGCACATTTTTATTTATTTTTACTCTTTAACTGAAGATTACTGTTTTTCAGATTTTCCCATTTAGTTATTCCATTGTGAATACAGTGCAAAGCTGACTTCTATATGCCTATTCTCTGCCTAGGTATACTAATCCAGATTTCCTCTACATTCGCTCTTGGCTTCCCTGCATCTATTTTTCTGGAGTTATTACAATGGGAAACATTGGTCGACAGCTTGCTTTGGTAAGAAATGGCAAAAGCATTTTATCCAAATAAAAATCTGAATAGTGTTGTGTATATTTGCCCTTGTAAGTAAATACTTGGTTGCAGTTACATCAGCTGGACTTTTAGGTGGTTTCTCTGCCAGCTTTGCTTCAGCTCCTTTGGAACTGGCCAACCAGTGTCCATAGTTATTATACATTAGATTTGTGTGAACTCAACTTAAAGAGGTTTACACAGAAAAACAACCATCAACGCCTGGGCTTTTAATCATCGCTTTTTTATTGAACTAAATATACCACATCTTTGTTTAGCTGATGGTTTTTCTTGTGTATTATCACAAATCCAGTGCAGTTTTATGGCGTGATGACTGTCACATTGGCTGCTCATTAAGATTCATCTCATCGAAAAAGCAGATCTGCAGTTGTTTGACTCAACTTTGCTCTATTTTTTATTTGCATCTGGAGATTGGCACAACATGAAGAGTTATAGAAAGTAAGCATTACTGTGCTTGTATCATTCAGCCTTGCTTGAATGAAGAATATTGCTGTCTTTCTCTCAGGCACTTCTGAGTGATTCTTCCTTTTATAGGAGGATTATTGTTGGTTTGAGTGAAAAAGCTAATTTGATTTTTTCACATTTGGAAAAGCCAAAAGAAGTTTGAACCTTCAATAACTTCTACTCCTCTGTTTTTTCCAGTATGAATACAAGTTTCTGCAAGAGAAGACCCATCTGGACTGAGATTTCTGTCTCATCAAAAATCTGAGACGACATGTATTCATCATGTACCAGTTAGGAAATGTTAAACCCATGAACTCTTGACTGGCTGTGTTCTGCAGATGAAGACAGTATTTTGTGATTCGTTCTCTCCAGGTCTTTTTAAAACATTTCTGCTTCCCTGGGATGAAGTGAATCATGACAAGAGTTTATTTTTCCTTGTCCGTGGTGCAGTCTGTGCATCTAACTGGAAGGGGATTATCAACAGAACAATCCTTTTTCACATCACAAACTTTGGCTGCATTGTGCCAAAACAAAATTGATCCCTTTTTCTTTATTCTTTATGTATCAGTAATAATATTTGCAGTCTGTTTAAAATAAATCCTCAAACACATGGACGGACGTATGTCTTTTTCATTTTTGTATGGGGTTAGTGCCAGTCACTACAGGCCCATTTGGCCTATACTATACAATAAAACATGCTAAAGTTTCTGGATTTTGCTGGACAGAGTGAAAATCAAAGACACTATTATGTAAAATACTCCTTTTTGAGCTTCACATCATGCTAAAATGTTATTCTCTCATCAAAAACATACACAGAGTGTTATGGGGGAATTTTTCTGCCGAAACGCAAGAGCACACATTTTCGTTTTGAAAGCAAGACTTTGTCTTTCTTCTCAAAACTTGACACTTGTATTCAAAACTTCTCCTAGCACTCACACTTAGTCTCTGCTTGAAATCTCTGCTCCCTTAAGCCCAGTTCACACTACACGATTTTTTGCCCTTATAACAACAATCTTAGAACGTTCAGAGTTCTAAGATTGTTGCTCCCGACAATCGTAACCGATCATCCTGTAGTGTGTTAGGGTTAGGAACAAAGGATTGAGCCTGTCCTCCACTGAAGACAGGGGGTGCACGCTCCTTCCTTCCCCACGTCCCACTGAATCGTGGTTCGGCAGGTGGACGCTCCCTGCGTCTCCTCCCGTACCGGACCACCTGCCAGTCATCTCCTGGCCACATCATTTGTGTTTTATGTTTTTATCTTTTTAAAGACCGTAGCCCACTAGGCTTTATTACTTAGACAATAAAATATGAAATATATGTGTTATGTTTATATATAATATGTTTATGTATTATTATTATCTACTAGGTTGTTATTGTGTTTTTGAAAGATTTTTTAATTTTTTAATTTTTTTAGTGATTTATTTGTTTTATGAATTTTTTTTATTCTTTTTATATTTTTTAGAAGGATAAAATAAAAGTGAAAAAATGAAATAAAAAAATGAAACCAAAAAATAATTGTTCGAAAAAAAATTGTTTTGTCTTCAATGAACTAACGTGTGCCAAAAGCGACGTTTCGACCTCAGTAGGTCTTCTTCAGGCAAGGCACACTAAATAAGGCTCGGTCCAAATGTTGTGGCTCCTCTGGCTACTCAGCAATGAGTGGAGCAATGAGCACTGCTCTCCTATATATAATCTCCTCCTCCTGGAGGCTCCTCCCCTACGTTGGTCTTCGTTGTCTTTCCTTTTTCTGTGTATTGTATGAATTTCCATTTTTAAACTGTTTTTAGTATAAATTAAGATTTTAACTCAATGAAAAAATGAATTTAAATGATTTTCCATATTAAAAAAAGTTTTTATAAAAAAATAATGATGAATAAAAAAGTAAACAAGGAAATAAGGAAATGAGAAAAAAAGTTAAAGAAAAAATTGAAGAAGAATTTTGAGGTTAGAAAAGAGTCTAGGGGTTAAAGGTCAAAAGGTCAAGGGTTTAGGTTTAGGGAAAGATCAAGGGGTTGGTATCAGAAAAGTTCAAGTAAAGATGGAAAGAAGAGGTTAGGTTTAGGGAAAGGTAAAAGGTTAAAGTTAAAATAAAGGTGGAAAAGAAAAAAGAAAAGAGAGGTGTGGTTAGGTTTAGGGAAAGGTTAAGGGGTTAGGATCAGGAGAAGGTCAAAGGTTAGAAAGGTGTGGTTAGGTTTAGGGAAAGGTTAAGGGGTTAGGATCAGGAGGAGGTCAAAGGTTAAAGAGGTGTGGTTAGGTTTAGGGAAAGCTTAAGGGGTTAGGATCAGGGGGAGGTCAAAGGTTAAAGAGGTGTGGTTAGGTTTAGGGAAAGGTTAAGGGGTTAGGATTAGGAGGAGGTCAAAGGTCAAAGTGAAAGTAAAGGTGGAAAAAAGACTAGGTTTATGAAAATATAAAGGTTAAAGGGTTAGGATTAGAAAAGGTCAAAGGTTAAGATTAGAAACAGCCAAAGGTAGGGGTTAAAAAAATTGTTTTAAGAAAATTTTGGTGTTAATCCAATTATGTTCATTTGTTTATTTTTTGTTTAATCCATATGGACTCTTTGTGTTTAATTTATAAATCCATCTCCTTTCCCATTTTTTTCTTTCCATGTCTGTCCATAATATTACTTTGAAGTCCTGAAATTGTTAAAGAGTTCCAACTATGATTAATAAAATGTTGAACCAGTTCCGTCTCTGTTTCTTTTTTTCTCATAATATTATACTTATGTTGCCAAATCCGTGTTGCTAAAGTATTTTTTGTTTCCCCAATATATTGTTTTCCACATTTTGAGCAAATAATAATGTATACGCAATTTCTTGATTGCGGATCAAAACTTTGATTTACTCTAAATATTTCTCCATTTGTTTGATTTTTTACAAAATTTATATTTTTAAATATGTTTTGTAATAATATCCTCTTTTTTTCATGAATGTCTTGTAGCTTTGCTCTTACTAAAATGTCTTTTAAATTCCTACTTCCTACTTCTTTTTGTAACCGATCATCCTGTAGTGTGTTAGGGTTAGGGTTAGGGTTAGGGTTAGGACTGATCGGGTCCAGTCGGTGGAACGTCAGGACCGCTTTGATCTAAAATCGGGGATATTGAACGTGTTTAATCATGTTGGCTCATTCATTGCAATGTCTGTGCTGTTCCCCCGACTTGTTTTTTTTTAATGAAAGACAATTATAAAATTATTGCTCAGAGTACATCTGGTTGAGAAGCGCATTCCAATCTTTGGTTGAAATGGCACATTTGATTTTATTCTGCAGTCATAATACAATTTTAAACAATACAACAAGTTTCGTTTAGAGGAGCTGGAATACGTTAAGCTTTCGCAGTCAGTTGGGGAAAAAAGGATAACTGCCATCTGATTTTCTAAAAACTAATATGCGGGAAATGCTTTCTTCTACTTTAAGCTGCTCTGATGTTTCAGTCATTCCGTTTTCTGAAACAAGGTACAGTATATGCATATATTGTACAACAACATAAACACAGCAAAAAATGATCAAATTAGCCTATACATAAATGGTAACGGTTAATTAAACGACAAAACCAAAAACATTAAAAACAGTATTTTTTATGAAAAAAAAGAAAAAAACCTCACCTCCATGTTGCGAGGAGGTGGGTTAGGGTTAGGGTAAAAAAAAGAAGGTAAAAAGTTTTTTTCTTTGGCAGAACAACAAAAATAAAAAATAAAAAAAATCGGCTTTTCAATACAAACTCCAGACTAAAACAGACAACTATAATAGTTGCATAATTCCTGAGCTTTTGTCGAGAATGTTAAGAAACGCTCCATTAAAAAAAGTTTACTTTTAATTGAAATCAGCCAGGAAGTTAAAAAAAAAAGCATCTGAAACACACTAACAAATATAATCCTTGCTCACGATGTCTCCAGTTCTTAATCCAAAGCTTTGATTTTTGGTTCCGTCTTTTTGTTTGTTTACTCTAAATTCAGCACAGAATTAAAATTTGAAGGGATTTCATATCTGGAATTAGAATATGTTCCAGTGAAACCTCACACTCTACGATCGAACCCGTTACATTTTAAATCGCCTAGTGTGTGGTCTCTTTCTCAGGTTTTCAGAATCGGCCGACTTTTCTAAAATCGTGTCGTGTGAACTGGGCTAGTCGCCTAGCCAGCCAATGAAAGGGTTGTGCTGGGTGCGTTTGTTTCACTCCAGCTGTATCGATTGTAGCAGAAGCCTTTGCACTGCTGGATATTTTTGTTCAGATCAACTCATTATTGACGTGAGATCTCGGGGGATAACGTTTCACAAGTATGATGGATATATTTCTGTTTATAATTTGTGAATAGAATATTATTATACTTAAATATCTCCACTGGAAAAATACCAGCTATAATTAGTGGTGGGTGTGATACCGGGGTTCAGCCCCTGCTATGAAGGCTAAGATTTTGTAAATATTAAAACATTTTAATTATTCCCTAACATTGATTTAGAGCAGGGGTGTCAAACTCCAGTCCTGGAGAGCCGCTGTCCTGCAGTTTTTCGATGTGCCACAGGTGCAAAACACAGGAATGAAATGGCTTAATTACCTCCTCCTGGTGTAGATCAGTTCTCCAGAGCCTTGATGACCTAATTATTTTATTCCGGTGGCGCATCAGAGGCACATCTAAATGTTGCAGGACACCGGCCCTCCTTGACGCCCCGGATTTAGAGTATGTGACACAAGGTGGCAAAGATTATTGATAAGTAATTTTTTCACTCTGTCAAAGTAAGATAACTCCTGTTTTTGTTTTGAACGTTTCATGAACACATGATGTGAGGAAGAAGGGCGAAATGTTTTTAAGGAGAGAAGGATTCCCTGCACGGATGAATCTCAGCTGCTGAATCTAAGCTGCAACTCCTCAGCAGGAAAACATGAATAAAACCTATATAAATATTATGTATACACACATATGCATATAAATATGTGTAGTTTGAGCTTAGGAAAAAGGCAGGAATCAAATATCTCTAATATGAGGCTCGTCTGATTAGTGGCTGCTGTTGCAAATCCTGTATGCAACATCCTTAATGGATCCAGCAAACTACAGCACTTATGAAACTAAACCACAACATATAGTTCTTGAGACCCAGAGACTTGTTGACCTCACAAGTTATATATTCATTATTTCCAACCAGCATCATTGGATACATATCTTGTCTACAGTAATATAATTCTAATGACATGACTGCCTAAAATCTGCGTAGGAGTTTATTGTACATTAAGAATAGAAATACATCAACTAGAATAACTAAAAGCCATCAAAGAAACTGACTTACAGAAATATAGCTAATAAAATTTACTTGGCTCTTAAAAGTAACACTTACTTCCTTACCTGGCCATCTCTGACTGGACAGCTGCTCGTCCCTCCATCCTCATGTTCTGATCCACTGTAGTAATAATTTCAGCATTACTTACAAGCACTGAGCAGCAGCTGCACTCTGCTGCTCATAATGCAAAGAGGAATTAGGAGAACACCAATTTACCGTAATTTCATAACATAACGCAAAAGGCAAAAAGGCCTATTACATATAATTTAAAATTAACTAAATACAAGAGACACATACACACCAATTATCACTGAAAAAAGGCAGAAATGATGTGAATATCCTACCTCAGCCTGTGATCTACCAGCTTGGTTTTTCATCTGGAAGAAAATATATATTTAAGAGTTACATTATCTCTCCTCATCCACAGCACTGATTATGTGCTTGGTGAATAAATAATCTGTACGGTCACTTGACAGTTTTTTAACACATATTTGCTCCAGATACATTTGGTACATTAATCATTTTGTGATGATTACCTATCATTCACATTCTGTGTCCTGTCACTGAAGAGAAGCAGCAGTTCAGGACAGAGTTCTGAGGTGGTCAGTCAGTCTTTCCTTTAGTCAGCGCTAACCAATAGGAACACATCTTACATTGTGAAACAAATTTAATGCCAAAGAATATCAAGCAAAACTCATTGAGTTCAACCAAAAAAGGGAGCATCAAACAAAACTTTGAGAATTTCAATCCAAAACCCTGGAGTACCCCCCTTATGTTCCCCCTCAATCAGTTCATGCAGCATACACCATGTTCCAAATTATTATGCAAGTGATATTTTCTGGGATTTTCTTAAATGGTCAACTCAAATGATGGTCAGTATCATTTTCAAGTCATGAACTATTACAGTATAAATCAAATTTTACTGAACAAAGCTCCCTATGAGAACAATACTTCTTCAAAAATAAAAACCTCAAAATACTCTGTTCCCAATTATTATGCACAGCAAATTTTCTTAGCATTTTATGAACTGCAAACAGTCATTCTCTGAATGTGCAGGATTAAGTGGTCATATGTACTAAAATCAAAAGCTATTTTAATCAAAAACATCTTAACTGACAGAGTTGCATGTTAACACAGGACCTCTTCTTTGATATCACCTGCACAATTCTTGCATACATTGAACTTGTGAGTTTGTGGAAAGTTTCTGCTTGCATTTCTTTGCAGGATGTCAGAAAACCTTCCCAGAGCTGCTGTTTGATATGAACTGCATTCCACCCTCAGATCTTCTGCTTGAGGAAACTCCAAAGGTTCTCAAGAGGGTTGAGGTCAGAGGAGGATGGTGACCATACCATGAGTTTCTCCCCTTTAATGCCCATAGCAGCCAGTGACACAGCAGTGGTATTCCTTGCAACATGAGATGTTGCATTGTCATGCATGAAGATGATTTTGATACTGAAGATATGGCTCTTTTTTTTTAAACATGAAAGAAAGTGATCAGTCAGCATATACTTTGCTGAGGTCATTTTCACACCGTTGGGGACTCTGAAGGGGCCAACCAGCTTTCTCTCTCTCCACATGATTTCAGCCCCAAAAAATGACTCCACCACCTCTTGCTGACATCACAGCCATGTTGGGACATGGTGGTCACCCAGCACCAATTCACTACTGCGTCCATCTGGACCATCCAGGGTTGCACAGCAGTCATCAGTGAACAAGTCTGTTAGAAAATGAATATTCATGTACGGCTGGGCCCACTGCGACCGTTTCTGCTTGTGAGCTCTGGTTAGGGGGGCCAAATACTAGGTTAAATTGTAAGATATTACACAAAGAGATATTAAGATTGATAGAAAAATCTTACATAAGCATTTCTGCTTTACATATTAAAGCAGAAAGTACAGCAGCCTGTAAGACAGGCTCACAGTATTCAATTATGCCGCATGAACCAATCAGTATTATTATTTCTTTTGAATGCAAAATAAACATTTTCCCCCATCGCCCCTCAAGGGCTCCATTCTCATCTTCTACTTTCAGCATATAGTGAAAATTTTAACAAATATGAATATAAAGAAATGACATACTGCACCTTTAAAGATGCATATTTGAGTATCCTTGGACTACTTGGACTGAAGAGATTGAATAAAAGTGATTTAAAAATTTCACAAACATTTTATAGTCTTCATTGAGTTTTCTATTCATGATTACTTGAACCAGGGGTGTGGATGTAGATTTTTTTTCAGACTGTAGTTAATAGAACTGAAAATTTAGCAGGCCATTGTGAAGTGAAATGAAATCCAAGAAATACAAAATCAGCTACTTTAGGCACCAATCTTTGAACACATCTATCCCATTTAAGAGTAGCTTTCCATGAATTCTAATCCCATTGAAGTTTAAGACTGTCTTCTGACTTATTAACAGCTTCTTATGGCAGTGCAATGGCTCTTATCATAGAACAAACTGGGAAGGCTAAGTATCTATATTTTGATTGAAAAAGTGATTCTAGAATGTGATACTTCTGCTGGTGATGTTGCTAAAGAGGCAAACTCCATTATTACCTCTATTACTTCTCTCTCACAAAGCGAGAAGCAGGCAGACATGGGGGAAAGCAGGCTGATTGTGATTGATGGTTTCCCATTAGGAAATCTGTTATCGCTCCAGCTGGGGGGAACGACTACTGAGTTGTAACACAACATATTACCTGAGTGTCTCTCCAAAGCCTCAGCAGAGAGGAACTGAAATAAAATATAGACCCTCTCTCCAAGATCCTCATTTTAAGCTCAGCTTTTATCTTGAATTGGGATGCATTCCAGTGCATTGAATTGTGCATTCCAATTCAACAGTCACACAATTCATATTCAACATAACGTGCAAGAGATAAGTTTGTCTTGCTCTGATTGTAGCTTGGGTCAAATTTTCCCCTCCACCTTTTGAGTTTCTCCATGCTGATACATGTCAGAATGATTGATTGGATCCAGGAGAAACTGTCCTGCATGACCACAACAAATGATCTGACCCTTGCTGGGAGACCTTGGCCAGTACAAAAGATCAATACTACACCGTTAAAATCAATGAAAACAAAGGTTGGACATAGGCTGTCAGAGGTGAGACCCTCAAGCCACTTGGACATTAAACCTGACAATTGCAGTGCAAGAGTCATCATTATCTGGTGTGGTAATCTGTTAAGCAGTGACTAAAGTCTTCTAGTGTAGCATTTTATGTTGTGACACAATTTAACAAGGTTTTATCATCTTAGAGATAAACTAAAGTCTTTATAGTTCAAGCTAAGATCAGGCTCATTCTATGTAACTTGCCCCAAGAGGTTTCTGTGCCTTTGAGAAGCTGTGTGAAAACTATGTGAAGGCAGTCCCCATCCATTTAGCCAATCCTACATGCTTATCCTTAAATCCAACATGCTTATCCTTAAATCCAACATGCTTATCCTTAGTGGGGTTACGGGGGTTGCCGGTGGCTTTCTCCAGCAGTCAATGAGCGAGAGACGAGGTCACCCTGGACAGGTCACTAGGGGTCTCTTTCACAGGGCAAGACAGAAACAGACAGGACAAACAATCATGCACACACACTCACGCCTAAAGAGAATTTAGAGCAGGGGTGTCAAACTCCAGTCCTTAGGGCCGCTGTCCTGTAGTTTTTAGATGTGCCACAGGTACAAAACACTGGAATGAAATGGCTTAATTACCTCCTCCTTGTTCTCCAGAGTCTTGCTGATGACCTATTATTCTATTCAGGTGGTGCAGCAGAGCCACACCTGAAGTTGCAGGACACCGGCCCTCCAGGACTGCAGTTTGACACCCCTGGTTTCGAGAGACCAATGCAAATGTTGATAGGCAAAAGTGCTACCAACTGCATCATTGCTCTGTCCATGACAGCAGTATATGATTTACCAGTAGCAGATCTGACTTACCTTTTCATTTGTATTTTTTCATTTCCTTTATTTAACCAAGTAAACCCTGCTGAGATCTGGAGCTCATTTTCAAGAGGGACCTAGGCAGAATTTTTTGACAAACTTTTTTTAAATAAACGCTTTAGATAAAAATTGGTGGAATTTCCAAAATAAACACAGCACAATATAATAATTCTTTTTTCTCTGAGCAGGACCGGCCCGAGCCATAGGCAAACTTAAACAGCTGCTTAAAGCTCCAGAGCCACTTGGGGCCCCACATGTGGAGAAGATTTTTCTTTTTAAGATTTCTATGTGAATACAGTATATTAATAATTACACACAATTTCATTATAAAGTTGTAACTTTTTGGACAATGATATATATATTTCATCTTGTAGAAATCATTGTTTATGTAGGCAAAAATAAAAAATAAGTTGTTCTTGGGATCCCCTGGTGGATGGTGGCAGTGGTGGTTTCTGATATGAGCGATGAGGGCAACTGCCCAGGGTGGCACATCTGGGCAACCGCTGGAGGATGACCGAGCTGGATGTCCTGGACCGGAGCTCGGATAGGACCGTCGCTGTATGGTAGTGAATGACTCCAATCTAATTTTTCCTGCAGTGTGTGAAAGCCTCTTAACCTTCCCTCCTAACTTGCATTCTGTGAGAGAAGGTAATTGCTTGTCAGGAATAAATAGAGAGATTAATGAATTCATTAGTGCTTGGAAGTTTACCTTTTCAGAACAGCACTTACAGCTGTGACACATCACACCTATTGTTTTACCAGCTATTTAGCCTTGAACAATAATATTCACATAACAAATTGCCTCCTGCACTCATGTAAAGCACACAGAAGCTGTCCTTATCTCTGAATTTAGCACTAATCCAGACAAAAGCTTTTTAAGTCCAGCTCCTTCATCATAATTACTCTTGTGTGATCTTGTGGCTGTTTGAAGTAGAACAAGACCAGGCACATTAATCCACATTAACAGTAAATACTCAACCACTTGATGTATGCAAATGTTACTATTGCGCCAGAACTTGAGCATCTTTTATTGCAAATATGTAATAATGCATAAAGATTGCAGATAACTTCTTGTTGTTTTTTTTTCTATTTCTTGCAGCTACACCACTGTCATCACCAGCTGGTGTAGCATCAGAGCCACTTGCTAAGCTGCTAACAGCCACTTTATGAGAATCACCTAGAACTGTCACCAAGCTGCAAATCCCTCAAAGGAGTTAATTCAAGTTTACCAGTAAAATAACAAGCAAATGGAAAAATACAAATACATGAAGACTGTACAGTAAGGCAATAAGTACAACTAAAGATAAAATGCGATAGTTATTAAAAATGGTTTAAGAATCTACAAAATTCCCATATGTTTTACAAAAATTACAGTCTACAAGAAACTGAAAAACTGCAAATGACAACAGGGATGTGTTTGAGTTCAATGGGACCAGAGATGATTATAAAATCCTACAACTGTTGGGATGAAGGACCTGTGACCTCAACACTGTGCAACTGGACCTCTTCGGTTCTAAAACAGTGTGACATAGTTGACTGCACTCTGAAGGAGGAACAACTAATCCTGCTCTCTCTCTCTCTCTCTCTCTCTCTCTTGCCCTCACTGATAACTTTGCCTTTAAGTTATTTTTAAAGTTACAATTTTTATAGTTATATTCACATTATCAACATCGTAACTAGATCACCTCAAATCTCAGGACTTTGGGATTTTCTTACTTTTATTAGGCCCAAGCAGCAAAGTCCTGCGAAGGCCTAATGTAATCACAGTGTTTCTTATTTCTATGCTCCCGTCAAATGAATTGGCATTTTGGGGGCTTTATTATATTCAAAACTTCACCAAATTGGTCAAATTGGTGGTTGGATCAAGTCTGCATGAAAATGACACATTTTAAGGATGTCACAAAAATTGCAAAAGAAAAGGTTCAACCTGGCAACTTTCAGAAAACCCTCTGCATTGACCTTAGTTGATTGTAGAGATATAAAATTTGGTACACTTGTAGATCTTCAAGATACACAGAAAATTCAATGAATGTCATCGTGCAAGTCAAACAGGAAGTCAGCCATTTTGGATTGAAGTTCCAATTTTGACCCCATTTTGGCCATTTACAGCCTTCATATTTGATCGAACTCCTCTTAGGGCTTTCCCTCAATCGGCTTCAAACGTGGTCAGATTGTTCACATGCCACAGCCAATTAAAGGTTATAAAAATTGTGAGTTTTTGTGCATGCTGAAGGGGTGTATCCAGGGGTCAAAGTTTGCGTACTCGCCATGAAACAGGAAACTGTTATATATAGGATGCGGAGAAACGTGCTTCTGAGCGGGTTTAGGAGCCTGAGATGGAAATGTATTTTTCCTGCTCTCTGCTCTTCTAAAATCTAAAATACTCGTCTCTCTCTTGTATAAAATTGTAGAAAATCACAATTTAAAGTGTAATAAGTTTTTGATTCATGCTTTTTTGGAACAACAGTTATGCGTTATTGTAAGGATTTGTTTTTTTCTGTGTTCAGTTGAGTGTCTGTGTCTGTGATTACTCCTCTGTGTATTTCATCCCTCCTGTGTCTCTTGTCTTAACTGTTGTCTGTTCTGCTGTGTCAGCCTTTGTCTCCCCAGTGTCTGTATTTTCAGTTATTCCAGTTGCTACCAGTTCTGAGCTCCAAGCCTTTCTGCTCATCTGTACTGCCTGGACTGTTTTTCCCTCGTTAAAACCATCATCATTTTTCAACAACTTGGGTCCTCCGCTTTCATCCTCACCATTACAACCACCAAATCATCACAAGTATACTTTCAGACACATATGTCAAAGTCAAGGCCCGCGAATTAATCATCTGTGGTCCCCAGGATGATATTTCATTACTATTAGAACCGACCCGCAGGCTACAGCGACCCGCCCGTGTTTTACACGCCCCAACACTACATTCCCCACAATGCAACAGTAGCCCTCAAAGTCACTGCAGGACAAGGGGTTTCATTGTTCATCAGCAATCAGAGCAGAGATCAACTTTCAGGTTCCCTGAGGCAGACAGTGATGTCCACTTATTTCACTAACCAGTAATTTAACGTTCCTATTTATCATCAGGTAGTCAGACTACAGTTACTTATCGAAACCCAGAATTTGTCTGGCATTTTAGTTAGACTCTCCCAGTCCATCATTTCCCGGATGATCCGTCCCACTGCGTCTAATAATATGATAATATATTATTAATGTCAAGTTAATATATTATCTCTGAATGATGTCAAGCTTCACTTTGCTCTCCAGAAAATAGCAAACATCAAAACTAATCTGAACAGCGCAATAAACGTGAAAACAGCCACGAATGAACGTGTCCGTAAAGTTGTGCAACTGAATGCCATTATAATGATTAACATTTATTAATATTAAGATAAGTGTCACAAATCTGTGCAGTGGGACATTTGAGTTGTGGAGCAGCAGGAGGTGATCTGTGAGCTGTGACACCAAACGCAGGGCCGTAACGCACAACCTGGATGCTGGGGCGCAGAAGGTGGGGTGGGGGGGGTCTAAAATCCTATTTTACAGACAATAGAAACACAAAAACACGCACAAATTATTAACGTTTTTTTGGGCTGTTGTAACCATTAAACAATCTCCCCTTCAGTTCAACCATATAAGTGGAGACACATTGTTGATGGAATCATTATAAAATAACTTGCTAATAAATATTGGAAAAGATCAATATGAGGTTCACAGGTGGCGGAGCGTTGTTGTTGTTAGCAGCTGCAGACAGTAACTAAAATAGTTATTTTCAATGTAACTTATTACTTTCCAAACCAAGTAATCAGTAATCTAACTAAGTTACTTTTTCAAGGAGTAATCAGTAATCTGATGAAAGTAACTATGCCACCACTGGCTGTGTGTCTTCTGTGTGGAGAAAGTTTGGCTGTAATGAAAGAATATCATCTCAGAAGGCATTATCAAGCTTCTCAGAAAACACAAAGACAAGAATATGAACATCATAGAGCAGCATAATAATGCATTTTCAGTTTATACTGCAAGCACTTCAATTTATGTATTTATCTTGATATTAAGAAACATATTTAGTTTTTTAAAACAATGAAATTTTTTGCTGTTTGCCTGTTGAAAATGTTTTCCCTTGAGGTTACTGACAGTCATAATAAAATATTACTTTATTCTTTTAATGTACAGAACATGATATTTTTCTTTAAGGAAGTTTGTTTTTCTCTGTTTGCCTGTTTAAAAAACGGTTTCACTTGAAATCACTGACAGATCCATAAGAAAATATTGCTTTATTCATTGAATTATTAAATAAGATACACTGTGTTAGGTCTTGGTTCAATAGGCTTTGTGCAATCATTTAAATATGTCTTCATAAACATAAACCCAAGCTGGCTATCGGCTTGTAGCAAATTTGGTTTTTTGCCCTCGGTGTATTTGACTTTGACATCCCTGATTTTAGGATGTTGCTTTTTATGTACTATAGACATGTTTGATTAGTGTATCTTATCTGTACTCTTTTTATGACTGAATCACATTTAAATTACATTTAGAATGTATTAACTTAAAATACATATGAGCATAGACATACACATTAGTATTACATATTTTAAATATCACGAGTGTGGTCACTACTAAAATATAAAAAGTTACTATAAATTTTGGTTATAGTAAAGTTAACCAAAAGCTGCTCGTTCTGTTTACTATAATTTCTGATGAAGTACACTTTTAATTACTTCATGTCTTTTATTATTCTGCTTTGCTACTTTGTACATTAATGCTTCATACACACTACAGTACTGCAAACACATCAGGTACCAGAACACAGGAAGATCGACTGCAACATACTTTACAGATGAAAAAACTTACATTCAATATGTTCACATTTTTCAAGAGTACATTTCCAATGTATTATCACAGAATTGTACAAATTGTCAATACATGAAAAGTTTGCAGATATGCTTATTAAAATTAGCACAATAAAACAATAGGTACAGTTTAGAGGAAATGTGAAAAATATTTCACCAAGGACAGAGTACTGTTTTAATACAATGTCATAGTATTCCAGTATTACTCCAGACAAACTGACATTTCTCCATCCTAAGAACAGTGAGGATCAACGACAGAACATTCCCGTTCACTGCACTTTACAGAAACCTTCAAACAAGAACAATAGAGCAGATAAACAGAGAAAGCTCTTGTATTTTAAAGATACAGAAAAACAGCAAAGAAAAAAATAAGACTTACAATTTTAAGACGTTGTGGACTCGCTATGTGGCATCATCAGAACTGATGATGATTGGGACTGGATACCTGAAATGAAGAAACATTTCTGGGTGTCTTTATTGCCTCTTTATGTTAGAAGTGGATACATTGTCAGCAATGTCGTAAAATCAATGTTGGCATTAACTGTGAAGCTGTTTTAAATGTGGACTTAAGGGAGACAAACTACCTTAAAAGCTTTCCATCCATGATTTGAACACACTGGTCCTTGCAAGGTGGTGAGATGGGCAAGCTGAAGATGAGAGGCGGAGTTCACCCTGGACAGGTCACCAGTCCATCACAGGGCCCTGAAAGCCAACAATGAGTAAAATGTCTGAAAGAGAAATGGTAGATTAACAAGGGGAAGAAATTCTGTCCTTTTATTTTTAAATCAAATCATGTTTATTAAGCACTTAGAGTTGGTAACACACCAGCTTTTGCTGTTAAAAATGTGGCTGCTCAGTAGAACAAAAGGAAAATCCTTCCAGCATGAAGACGATGTGGACCTTCATCCTCAGAGCTGGTGGGTGATCTGGTGGAGCCAGAGCCTCTTCTGAGACAGGAAAGTTTTTAGGTTTTCCAAATCCTGATCCCTGGCTTCATCTTTCATTTTTATTTGTTTAGACTGCAAAAATATGTTGAAGACAAAAACAATGATGAACGAGTTATGACAACACCCTCACAATATCAAAGTTTCTTTGGCACACTGAACGTAATTAAAAGCAGTTCATGAACCATTCTGTGCTTTAGTTCTGCTGGGGTTCATATGACAAAATGTGTATTTGTGATAAATTGCATTGTGATCCTTATTGTTATGTGTAGAGTGTTATGGGTTTCCCCTGGCTGACATGCGGACGGGGGACGGTGGAGCGGCAGGACCAGGGCCGGAAGAGGAGCAGAGTTCAGAGTGGACTTTACTAAGATCCGCCCGCAGTAAGTAGTGATGTAAATATTTTGTTCACTTCAAGTATACTTATAAAATAAGAAAATAATAAAAAAAGTAAAACTAACAAACTACTATATTTGAAAATACATAGTTTGTCAGAATTTTGTGCTAATTGTGATGGTTATCAAAAAAGATTTCAACAAAAAAACAAAACAAGAAAAACAACAACATGGCACCACAGAAAATAGAAGGAAATATTCCCCCCTCCGTGTTCTGGATGCCATTTCCAAATATGGTCTGAAACTGGGCAGTGGTCTGTCTCTGTCCCTTCCTGCTTAATGCAAGGAGGAAAAGCATCACTCTTGAAGTGAAGGGGGCGCTATTTCCTTTATTATTTACCATTGAATTTTTTTCTTTTGAACTCTTCGCTTCACTTTTGAGAAATGTGGAATTAGTTGCAGCGCAGTCCTCAGCTCTCGACGGTGGACATGCTGTCTAGTTTCAGTATAGAGGAGCAATTCTAAGAGTAACCAGCAGCCGTGCAGTGATGGAGCAAAATGACCTGGATTTGGCAGAGCTGCTGAAGAACTGGACAGCAATGGAGAAGAGAGAAATGATGCAGCTGTGGTCAGCTTTCTGTCAGAGCTGCAGTTCAGTGTGAAACATTTGAACTAAGAAATATCTGCTTGTGATGTGAATTTCATGTTTCTTTGGGATTTAAAAATAATAGTATCAAAGTTCAGGCATGGATATTGGTTTACATAGTTTGACTGCCTTACCTAAATCTAAAGGTTTGCACATTTTAAAAAAAATTAAGTGCCAGCATGTAATTATTATATATGATTATTTTTATATTTTTTATGTGACTAATCAGCTGACTCAGATCAGCTGATTAGCGAAATAATCAGCTGATCTGAGTCCTCATCCTTATGTTTCCACCAGCAATAAATTTCTATAAGACAAAATGAAATATCTGAGTTTATCAGAACCCATAAGAACCAGAACCCAGAGGTTTCTCCATTGCTACAAACATCAACAGAGAGTTTGATCTCAGCTGCTCATGACCTGCAGATTGAACAGAGAATCATGGGAAAGCTCACTGCATGGGTTCGAACCGAACCGCACATTCACCGGTTAGGAGCCACTTGCCAGTGGGAAAGCATCAATTGATTGCACTCATCATCAGGGGACTGCACTTTGTCTGAGCCCTCACCTGGGATCTACCTGCGTCAGGTGACCCTCAGGGTCTACCGTCGTTGGGACCCTCAAATGTATCCACCACTGTGAGACGGCTGCTCAGGGAGTGGAGCAAAGACAATAATGAAAAAAGAAGGCGCTGTTGCTTCACTTTATTTTTTTGCTAAATTTGTTTTAAAATACAAATTTCCAACCTGTTTGCACTGAAGCCTTTATCCACTCCAGAAGCATTTATAGATGAAATGTGAATTGCTGAAACAATGCAAAATTCCACACTAATTATGTCAGCATGAAACCTGAAATCTGTTTGTAGAAAGACAGATTTAATTCTGTAAAACGTGTTTTTTTCTGCTCCCCAGAATAGATAAGCAAGCTTGTGGGAATATTTACTGCATGTTAGCAGAGTTCTGGCTGATGGTGGGTAATAGTGAAAATATGTGTTCATGTGTGATGAGAAACAACCTATTCCCAATCTTCACACAACTGTCAGGCATACAGCTCATTATCCTGGCTCTGAGGGCCAATTGTTGTCAAAAGCAATCACACAGAGACACACGTAAAAACACCCACACACACACCCACACACACACACACACACACACACACACACACACACACACACACACACAATAAAGCATGTCAACATTTTTAATTTTATCCAGCAAATATCTTATGAGTAGTGGACAGAAAGCTGTTTTTTATCCCAACCACTTTAACAAAATATTTTCTGTATTTGACGGTTATTTTTTTAATTGATGGAAAAATCTGAAGCTCTTCCGTCATTTAGACAGATTACAATTCCCTTCCCTGGATATACAGACATGTGGCGTATAGTATAGTACATCGCGCAGAAATCAATCAAATATCATTGGCAACATGGACACTGAACTAAATGACCGGGAACTGACAGCGCGTGGAAAGTTACGGGCAGGACTTTTTGTGCGCCTGGTTAAACTTTAGCTGAAGTGGCGCATTTAACAATCTTACAGTAGGCTACATTAATAACAGAGAAAACAAAAGAGAACCAACCCTACATCGTCTTCATCCATTGTTTAAATGGAGGAGTAAAGTGTTTACCTTGTTAAAAACAAAAGTAATGAGTTAATTACACTGTAATAAGCGCAGTGAGATGAACAAGTGAATGTGCACATGGCTCCGCCTTGCTCTGCTCGAGCTGCGGACATAAAATCCTTTCAGTCCATCAAATTTGCACTTGATAAACGAAAAACAAAATGGAGCTGAAAGTTGTTAAAACACTTTTAAAGCTGCAGTTCTTTATGAAGATTATGTTTTTTACATATTTGTTAAAATTGTTTTAATACATATGTAATTATTTAGTGTCATAAAATACACTAAATAATTAGATTGTAACACTATGTTACAATCTCGTAACATAGTGTTATCACACTATGTTACGAAATTTCTTTTTATTTTATTTTTTATGAGCATGCCTTTCATGTCCATTTGATATTTTTGCTGCTGTTTTTTATCATATTAAAGATGTGAGTGGGGTTTGCAGTGATGCCAGAAACAGAAGCAGATGGAGCACTCCCACTCATTTGAATGTGAAAGGATTCTTTAGTCAGTGTATCTTCAATCTGTCCCATTTGGTGCTGTGACCCCTATGAGGCAGACTAGGGTCAGTGGTTCAACTCAGCATAATACCCTTCTCCACTTCTGTTGTCAGTCAGAGCTAGTCCCATTTCCCTTCTAACTACAAGGGCACCAGCGTTCTTAACAATAATCTAATTAGGTATTAATGAGGCCTGTAGCCTTGGATGTAATGGGCTTTTTATGCTGATGTTACTGGCGACTGTGGATATGGAGAACGAAAGGTCAGCTGCAGTAAATGAGACAAACTGCATTTATATCAATAAAAATGGGCTTTACATAGACATGTCTATTATGTCTGTAAGAGTGATAAGAATAGATTACTGTGATTACTTCCACCTATTTATGTTCACAACATTCAAAATGAAAATAATATGAAATAAGATTCATTTTCATACTCTGGTTCTTTTTATTGTTTCTGTGCCATCTTCACAGGTGGCAACTGCAACAAATATTTGAAAAGCGAGAAAGCTGGGAAGTCTGGGCTGCTACCCTGTGACCCGACTCGGGATAAGTGGAATAAGATGGATGGATTGATGGTTTAAAGGTCCACTATTATGCAAAATTCACTTTTTAAAAACAGTCTAGAAACACAAACAGTCCAAGAACTAAATAAATAAAAAATAAACACCCAACCATTTTTGGAAAATAAGGAAGTTCTGTTAGTGTCTGCAAAACAATCTGTTTCAAAAACCTGTAAATTGTTGCATCACCAATTTTTACATTGCAACTCCAACTCAAGCCTCTCACCTGACAACCCAAGTGCAGCTTCATTCTCCTCATTACCAGATACAGATGTAAAATATTGATATGTCATGAGCCTCTTTTATAAGTGCTTTTACTATCACAAACTGAAATCTTTATTTAAATGGTTTCATAGACAAAGTTGCCACCATCATGGCCTCTAGAGTTCTCTAGAGTTCTCTCTCTAGAGTTCTGTCTCTAGAGTGAGTTCTCTCTCTAGAGTTCTCTCTCTAGAGTTCTGTCTCTAGAGTTCTGTCTCTAGAGTTCTGTCTCTAGAGTTCTGTCTCTAGAGTGAGTTCTCTCTCTAGAGTTCTGTCTCTAGAGTTCTGTCTCTAGAGTTCTCTCTCTAGAGTTCTGTCTCTAGAGTTCTCTCTCTAGAGTTCTCTCTCTAGAGTTCTGTCTCTAGAGTGAGTTCTCTCTCTAGAGTTCTCTCTCTAGAGTTCTGTCTCTAGAGTTCTGCCTCTAGAGTTCTGTCTCTAGAGTGAGTTCTCTCTCTAGAGTTCTCTCTCTAGAGTTCTGTCTGTAGAGTTCTCTCTCTAGAGTTCTCTCTCTAGAGTGAGTTCTCTCTCTAGAGTTCTCTCTCTAGAGTTCTGTCTCTAGAGTTCTGCCTCTAGAGTTCTGTCTCTAGAGTGAGTTCTCCCTCTAGAGTTCTGTCTCTAGAGTGAGTTCTCTATCTAGAGTTCTCTCTCTAGAGTTCTGTCTCTAGAGTTCTGTCTCTAGAGTTCTGTCTCTAGAGTTCTCTCTCTAGAGTTCTGTCTCTAGAGTTCTCTCTCTAGAGTTCTGTCTCTAGAGTTCTGCCTCTAGAGTTCTGTCTCTAGAGTTCTCTCTCTAGAGTTCTGTCTCTAGAGTTCTGTCTCCTGAGTTCTGTCTCTAGAGTTCTGCCTCTAGAGTTCTGTCTCTAGAGTTCTCTCTCTAGAGTTCTCTCTCTAGAGTTCTGTCTCTAGAGTTCTGTCTCTAGAGTGAGTTCTCTCTCTAGAGTTCTGTCTCTGTAGTGAGTTCTCTCTCTAGAGTACTGTCTCTAGACTTCTCTCTCTAGAGTTCTGTCTCTAGAGTTCTGTCTCTAGAGTTCTCTCTAGAGTTCTCTCTCTAGAGTTCTGTCTCTAGAGTTCTCTCTCTAGAGTTCTGTCTCTAGAGTTCTCTCTCTAGAGTGAGTTCTCTCTCTAGAGTTCTCTCTCTAGAGTGAGTTCTCTCTCTAGAGTTCTCTCTCTAGAGAAGAGTTATCTCTCTAGAGTGAGTTCTCTCTCTAGAGTTCTCTCTCTAGAGTGAGTTCACTCTATAGAGTGAGTTCTGTCTCGAGAGTTCTGTGTCTAGAGTTCTCTCTGTAGAGTTCTCTAGAGTTATGTCTCTAGAGTTCTGTCTCTAGAGTGAGTTCTCTCTCTAGAGTGAGTTCTCTCTCTAGAGTTCTTTCTCTAGAGTGAGTTCTCTCTCTACAGTTCTGTCTAGAGTTCTGTCTCTAGAGTAGAGTTCTCTCTCTAGAGTGAGTTCTCTCTCTAGAGTTCTTTCTCTAGAGTGAGTTCTCTCTCTACAGTTCTGTCTAGAGTTCTGTCTCTAGAGTTCTGTCTCTAGAGTTCTCTCTCTAGAGTAGAGTTCTCTCTCTAGAGTGAGTTCTCTCTCTAGAGTTCTCTCACTAGAGTGAGTTCTCTCTCTAGAGTTCTCTCTCTAGAGTGAGTTCTCTCTCTAGTGTAGAGTTCTCTCTCTAGAGTGAGTTCACTCTATAGAGTGAGTTCTGTCTCCAGAGTTCTCTCTATAGAGTTCTCTCTCTAGAGTTATGTCTCTAGAGTTCTGTCTCTAGAGTTCTCTCTCTAGAGTAGAGTTCTCTCTCTAGAGTAGAGTTCTCTCTCTAGAGTTCTCTCTCTAGAGTGAGTTCTCTCGAGAGTTCTGTCTCTAGAGTTCTCTCTCTAGAGTAGAGTTCTCTCTCTAGCGTGAGTTTTCTCTCTAGAGTGAGTTCTGTCTCTAGAGTTCTCTCTCTAGAGTTCTCTCTCTAGAGTGAGTTTACTCTCTAGAGTGAGTTCTCTAGAGTAGAGTTCTTTCTCTAGAGTAGAGTTCTCTCTCCAGAGTGAGTTCTCTCTCTAGAGTGAGTTCTGTCTCTAGAGTTCTCTTTCTAGAGTTCTCTCTCTAGAGTAGAGTTCTCTCTCTAGAGTGAGTTCTGTCTCTAGAGTTCTCTCTCTAGAGTTCTGTCTCTAGAGTTCTCTCCCTAGAGTTCTCTCTCTAGATTGAGTTCACTCTATTGAGTGAGTTCTGTCTCGAGAGTTCTGTCTCTAGAGTTCTCTCTATAGAGTTCTCTCTCTAGTGTTATGTCTCTAGAGTTCTGTCTCTAGAGTTCTCTCTCTAGAGTAGAGTTCTCTCTCTAGAGTGAGTTCTCTCTCTAGAGTGAGTTCTCTCTCTAGAGTGAGTTCTCTCTCTAGAGTGAGTTCTCTCTAGAGTTCTCTCACTAGAGTTCTGTCTCTAGAGTTCTGTCTCTAGAGTTCTGTCTCTAGAGTTCTCTCTCTAGAGTGAGTTCTCTCTCTAGAGTGAGTTCTGTCTCTAGAGTTCTCTCACTAGAGTTCTGTCTCTAGAGTTCTGTCTCTAGAGTTCTCTCTCTAGAGTAGAGTTCTCTCTAGAGTGAGTTCTCTCTCTAGAGTGAGTTCTGTCTCTAGAGTTCTCTCTCTAGAGTTTTCTCTAGAGTAGAGTTCTCTCTCTAGAGTGAGTTCTCTCTCTAGAGTTCTGTCTCTAGAGTTCTCTCCCTAGAGTTCTCTCTCTAGAGTAGGGTTCTCTCTCTAGAGTTCTCTCTCTAGAGTGAGTTCTCTCTATAGAGTTCTCTCTCTAGAGTGAGTTCTCTCTCTAGAGTTCTCTCTCTAGAGTTCTGTCTGTAGAGTTCTCTCTGTAGAGTTCTCTCTGTAGAGTGAGTTCTCTCTCTAGGGTGAGTTCTCTATAGTAGAGTTCTCTCTCTAGAGTGAGTTCTGTCTCTAGAGTTCTCTCTCTAGAGTGAGTTCTCTCTCTAGAGTTCTCTCTCTAGAGTGAGTTCTCTCGAGAGTTCTGTCTCTAGAGTTCTCTCTCTAGAGTAGAGTTCTCTCTCTAGCGTGAGTTCTCTCTCTAGAGTGAGTTCTGTCTCTAGAGTTCTCTCTCTAGAGTTCTCTCTCTAGAGTGAGTTTACTCTAGAGTGAGTTCTCTAGAGTAGAGTTCTTTCTCTAGAGTAGAGTTCTCTCTCCAGAGTGAGTTCTCTCTCTAGAGTGAGTTCTGTCTCTAGAGTTCTCTTTCTAGAGTTCTCTCTCTAGAGTAGAGTTCTCTCTCTAGAGTGAGTTCTGTCTCTAGAGTTCTCTCTCTAGAGTTCTGTCTCTAGAGTTCTCTCCCTAGAGTTCTCTCTCTAGATTGAGTTCACTCTATTGAGTGAGTTCTGTCTCGAGAGTTCTGTCTCTAGAGTTCTCTCTATAGAGTTCTCTCTCTAGTGTTATGTCTCTAGAGTTCTGTCTCTAGAGTTCTCTCTCTAGAGTAGAGTTCTCTCTAGTGAGTTCTCTCTCTAGAGTAGAGTTCTCTCTCTAGAGTGAGTTCTCTCTCTAGAGTGAGTTCTCTCTCTAGAGTTCTCTCACTAGAGTTCTGTCTCTAGAGTTCTCTCTCTAGAGTTCTGTCTCTAGAGTTCTCTCTCTAGTAGAGTTCTCTCTCTAGAGTGAGTTCTGTCTCTAGAGTTCTCTCACTAGAGTTCTGTCTCTAGAGTTCTGTCTCTAGAGTTCTCTCTCTAGAGTAGAGTTCTCTCTCTAGAGTGAGTTCTCTCTCTAGAGTGAGTTCTGTCTCTAGAGTTCTCTCTCTAGAGTTTTTTCTCTAGAGTAGAGTTCTCTCTCTAGAGTGAGTTCTCTCTCTAGAGTTCTGTCTCTAGAGTTCTCTCCCTAGAGTTCTCTCTCTAGAGTAGGGTTCTCTCTCTAGAGTTCTCTCTAGAGTGAGTTCTCTCTCTAGAGTTCTCTCTCTAGAGTTCTGTCTGTAGAGTTCTCTCTGTAGAGTTCTCTCTGTAGAGTGAGTTCTCTCTCTAGAGTTCTCTCTCTAGAGTGAGTTCCTTCTCTAGAGTGAGTTCTCTCTCTAGAGTTCTCTGTCTAGAGTTCTCTCTGTAGAGTGAGTTCTCTCTCTAGGGTGAGTTCTCTATAGTAGAGTTCTCTCTCTAGAGTGAGTTCTGTCTCTAGAGTTCTCTCTCTAGAGTAGAGTTCTCTCTCTAGAGTGAGTTCTATCTCTAGAGTGAGTTCTGTCTCTAGAGTTCTCTCTCTAGAGTTCTCTCTCTAGAGTAGAGTTCTCTCTCTAGAGTGAGTTCTCTCTCTAGAGTTCTCTCTCTAGAGTGAGTTCTCTCTCTAGAGTTCTCTGTCTAGAGTTCTCTCTGTAGAGTTCTCTCTCTAGGGTGAGTTCTCTCTCTAGAGTAGAGTTCTCTCTCTAGAGTTCTCTCTCTAGGGTGAGTTCTCTCTCTAGATTTCTGTCTCTAGAGTTCTGTCTCTAGAGTTCTCTTTCTATAGTAGATTTCTCTCTCTAGAGTGAGTTCTCTCTCTCTTTAGTTTTCATTTTGATGTCCTGGATATAAATAGTCCATAACTATTTCATTTGTGAACTCATATTTGTCATTTTAGAAGAATAGAATATCATATAATAGAAACTTTTTTTATTTGTAGAAACTTGTCACAACAAGAAAAAATCCAGTGCAACAACAGCAAAAAAGGTAAACAATCGAAGCATGAAGATTCAGGTCCTACCCTGTCCAGAACTGAGGGAAAGTTCTCAGGTTACACAGGTTGGCTGGAAGAGTCCCGATGTAGAACCTGCAGGTTTTGATTTCCTCATGTGTGTCGCTGTCCTCAGCTTTTCTCATGCTGCTCCTGAGACTCCTTCGTTTTGTTTCAAGGCTGTTTGGTCTGTCAAGATGTAATTGAGAAAAGCTCTAGTTCCTCTTGCTTGCCTTTGTCTTTGGTGTCTGAACCCAGATGATGAGAGAAGTCCAATTTGGTACCACAGGTTGCAGTGCTGAGGAATTCATTCCCATTCGCAGGACAGTCTTCGGCTCTGTGGTCCCGGCTCTTCTTCAGCTGCAGAGTTCTTTGTCCGTCTGAATCTTGGCTCGAATCTGCCTGGAGGATCCAACCAAAGGTTGAAGCTTTTGTAGAGATTTCCACCCTATTGCCGTGGTTGTTTCCTTGGCTGTCTGCTTGAGTAAATGATCTCAGATCCACCTCTGCCTTGGAGACATTGTGTCATGATGTTTGAACTCTTTACATCTGGGTCTCCTTTGGAAAAGAAAAAAGGTCACTGATTTATTTTTTAAAGGTTTGTTATTCTTACATTAACAGGTGACAATAAGTGAGATGGGAAAATTTTCAGTTTCATTTCAGTTGCATAATAATTTTGCACACAAATAGTTGCCCAATAATTCTGTCTTAAATATTCAGATTTGAGAGGTTATTAACATTCTGGATTGTAGTTGATCAACAATAAAAAGAATCGTCAAACTACAACTTGTGTAATAATTGCCATGTTTATTTTGTAAATATGAGTGTTTTCAATACTGAGCAGCTAAAACTGTGCTTTTGTTTTATTGTATGCTAGAACTGGAGTTATTTTTAAATTATAGCTGATATTTTGAGTTGCAAACATAATGGTTGTAAGAGAACGGTCTTTTAGTTTGCATAGTTTTTTTCTGTATAAACTTTTCCAGCTCTTATGGTGAAACTAGGAATGTATTGCTGTTAAACCTCGCTGTTCATCAATAAAGCCTTCACCTTCTTTTTGGGACATATACCACAGCTTATCTGTCGGTTGTCCTCTGAACAAACCTTTGAGTTGGCCAGGAATTACTGTTTCCTTAAATCATTTTTTAAAGTCAACCTCTGATGTCTGCTTAAGATTTGTATCAATAAAATGAAATGCTCATAAGTTACACTGCATCGGTGAAATGCTTTTAACAGTGGTGCATATCATGATATTGTCATTGAAGCTCAAGCTCTTGTTTTGATTTGGATCACTGAATATGACAACTCAAACTTCTCAAAGCACTTCCTTTCCCACCCTTCAAAGAATGGGGACAGGTGGCAGCACTTTTTCTAAGACATATAAAATAAGCTCAGTCTCTGTTGTGTAACATTGTCTAGACAGACCATTCCCACTGAAAAGATCAGAGAACTGTGGCTCGCATACTCTTCATACTCTTCCTCCCTGGCAGGGAAGGTCTTTCCACCTTCCCTGCTGGCACAAGACAAATACCAGACTCCACTTCCGAAATATTTCTACAGTTGCAGACTGATTCCCTGTTGGGCCCCAGTGGAAGGCGGACCTTCATGGTCGGTCATGCAGAGCAACTACACAAGAGAACGTCTGGCTGCCCTGCAAGGCCAGGCAGATGCAGGTGTCAATCATGGCTGGAAGCAAGCAGGACTGAAAAATGATAGCATTTGTGCTACCATGCAATTATTTTATGAAATCAGTTCAGTAAATGTGAACCGTAAAATGATGAACAGTGCTGCAATACTATCCATTATTTAACCTGGAAAGCACTACTTAAAGGGTCACTGGAAAGTCTATAGATATACAAAATGAAATATTCACAAAGGATCCCCAAGTTGGCAAGTTCTTATCCTCTCAGGTTTAGAACTTCACTCTATGACAAGTAACTAAAATGTGGTGGCTTCTGGTTGGTATGATGATATGAACCTCCAAGGGAAAGACATCTTTTTGTATCTGAGAGGAAGGAGTCAGAACTCAAAAGAGAGAGTAGATTGAGGCTAAGCTTCCCTAGCAGGGCAGCTAGGATCTTTACAACCTCCTGGACATGAACTGAGAAGATTTCTACCTTCAGATTGGCACTACAGAGTACATTTTGTAACAAAACCAACTGCCACAGAGACAGTTTCTTCCCAGAGGCTGTCTTTCCTGTAAGAACAATGAACACCATACAATCTGAATACTGAGCTCCTCCCACGTCAAACAGCTTGGATATGTTTTGGTGTCCCAGCTGGCCTCAGATGTGTTGGGGTGCAACGTGGAGGCAGGTCAAAAATAATAGTCTACTTATGTATATTTAGATATTTAAATAGGTGGCATTTTTCTGAAATACATTTCAAATATGCTTTCAATTGGATGTACTTTTCAAGAATATATTCAAAATTAAAAATACATACCTTTCTGAAATATATTGTTTTAAAATGTATTTTGGTAGATTATTTTTCTGTTTTGTAAAATATACATTACATTACAATTAATTACTAAAATTATATTTCAGATTTTGGTACACTTTAACAAAGGCCACTGGGTACTCAGAGACATCTCACACTTGGTTTAGATCTCTGCAACTTTCTTCACCTCAGATCTGTCAGTGCACAGCTACAGTTCAATGTCACTCTAGTAACAGTTCTGTTGAAGACTAAGGTAATTATACCTTTTTCTTACTGGTTTTGTCTGCCATATCTGAAGCCTAAACTGAAAGTGTCTGCTGATAATTGTCCAAGTGTCACAAAATATACTTAAAATGATTGGGATGCTAATTCAAATTACACTTGAGTTGGGGTTTCCATCAAAACCCACTTATTCATGAGCGTCTTCACAAACAAGAAAGTACATAAAATCTGCATCAAAAATCTCTGCTGGTGAGACATCTATTATTCTTGTTCTGAAGACAGGACCAAAAAGGGTCCCAGGTCATACTTTAGACATCCCTGCTTTTCTTATTGTTATTTAGCCTTTATTTTATCAGTATAAAAAGCTCCCATCTCAGGCAGAGATTCAAAACCTCTTCTTCAAGTTACTCCTGGCCAAGAGGCAGCAACATCCATCCATTCATCCATTTTCTTCCGCTTATCCGGGTTTTAGGTAGCACCTTAAGACGGGAGGCCCAGACTTCCCGCTTCCCAGTCATGTCTTCCAGCTCCTCCGAAGGAATCCAGAGGCGTTCCTAGGCCAGCCGAGAGACGTAGTCCCTCCAGCGTGTCCTGGGTCTTCCCCAGGGCCTCCTCCTAGTGGGACGTGCCTGAAACACCTCACCAGGGAGGCGTCCAAGAGGCATCCTAAGCAGATGCCCGAGCCTCAACTGGCTCCTCTTAATGTGGAGGAGCAGCGGCTCTACTCTGAGTCCCTCCTGGATGACCGAGCTTCTCACCCTATCTCTAAGGGAGAGCCCAGCCACCCTACGAAGGAAACCCATTTTGGCCGCTTGTATCCGCGATCTTGTTCTTTCGGTCATTACCCAAAGCTCATGATCATAGATGAGGGTAGGAACGTAGATCGACCAGTAAATCGAGAGCTTCGCTTTCTGGCTCAGCTCTCTCTTCACCACGACGGACCGGTACAGCGCCCGCTTCACGGCAGAAGCGGGGCTAATTCGTGAACAAGATCCCAAGATACTTGAACTCCTCCGCTTGAGGCAGGACACCCCCCTCGACTCGGAGAAGGCACTCTACCCTTTTCCGGCTCAAGACCATGGCTTCGGATTTGGAGGCACTGATCCTCATCCCTGGGTTCCTGTCTAAAAAAGAAATTCAAATAATTGACTCTTTTTTTTTTTTTTAACAATGCGATCAGCTTTATTGGAAGTGGATGGAAAACAGTGCACTGATATACGACTCAGCTGCGAACCGCTCCAGCGAGAGCTGCAGATCACGTCCCGATGAAGCCAATAGGACCACATCATCCGCAAAAAGCAGAAATGTAATCCTAAGGCCACCAAATCGGATCCCCTAAAAACCTTGGCTCCAACACCGGTCATAATGACAGCCAGTATCAAAGGGCCCGGTACACCATACTCCCGGAGAACCCCCCACAAGGCACCCCGAGGGACGCGGTCAAACGCCTTCTCTAAGTCCACAAAACACTTGCAGACCGGCCCACACACCCTCCAGGACCCTGCTGAGGGTGTAGAGTTGGTCCAGTGTTCCACGACCAGGACCAGAACCACAATGCTCTTCTAGAATCCGAGGTTCAACTATCCGACAGACCCTCCTCTCCATGACCCCTGAATAGACCTTGCCAGGGAGGTTTAAGAGTGTGATCCCTCTATAATTGGAGGATACTCTCCAATCCCCCTTTTTGAACAGGGGGACCACCACCCCAGGCCTGGCTCCAGAGTGGGGCCCCGGTGTCCGATGTCCAGGTGAGGGAACACTAAATCCAAAGTTGCCATTTATCATTGGGGTGTTTGGGCTGCGCTTTGTCTGGTCCCTCACCTAGGACCTGTCTTTCTTGGGTCACCCTACCAGGGGCAAGAAGCCCCAGACAGCTTAGCTCCTAGGATCATTGGGGCCCTCAGACCCCTCCTCCACCATCAGGTGTCAGCCAGAGGAGGAGAGGCAGCAACACACACAACACAAAAATTCACACAGTTACAAGGAAATGTTGGCTTGTGTTTGGCTCTGGCTCTGGAGACACTATGAACCTTTTCAATGAAGTTTCTTTGATCTTCCATGAAACCTGTCAGTCTCACTCACCATGTCAACATCCATCCTGGATGAAGTCGGTCTGGAAAATGGATGGATGGTCAGTGGTGGATGTCAGTAAAAGGTCGTCGGAGTTTATACTTCAAAGTGTGAATAATAAGTAAACAGACTTTAACTAGACCCGCCGCTTCTATAGCTCAACCATTTTTATTTCGTCTATTGTAAAACTCTGTCACATGCGCTGACATTTCACTTGGTGTTATAGATTAACATTTCACGTGTCTAAGAAGTTTGAAAAGTTTTGTAATAAATACCCTGAATGTAAACATAATTAGATTTTTTACATCAATGTTGATCAGCAGTTTTTGAAACGTAAAAAGAAAAAGGCAGATCTGATCTCCCTCCATCCATCAGAGCAGCTGCACATGAAACCTTTTCTTTGGTTTAACTGAGGAATAATAAAAATGATTCATTTTTTGTCACCAGGTCTACTTTGGAAAAGTTGCTGCATGTTCAAATCAATACTTGATTGCATTAAAACAAGTATTTTTTAGATGGTCAAAGTAAAATGTTTCAATTTTAAATGAAATATTTTCAAGCATTAATTAATTCATTCATTATGTATTCATGGTCTTTTGCAGCTGCTTGTAACCAACAAAATTGACGTAACGAAAATTACGGAGAGAGAGAAATACGAGAAGAATCGATTTGATGAGCTTCAGTTCGCTGAGACTTTTCTTTCTCTTCTTTCTCTTCTTTCCAGATCGAGCTGCACCTGCAGCGTCTCTGTGATCCAGGCTTGAATTTGGATGACTGTTGATGAAATGCCTGAATGTAGAAACAATTTCATGCTCTGCAAAACTTCAACATCTCTGACAGGGCGAGTTCCGCGGCATGAGTTCATCTCTTCACCAAGAACCCCGCAGTTCCACAGCAGGACCGACGATCTGAGACCCACGAGCTGCAGCGAAAGGGACAGCAGCAGCTTGCTCGACTATTCACTGTCATCCGCTGGGGTAAAGAGGGTAAAGAGGGTAAAGAGGGTAAAGAGGGTAAATTTGTGAATATTTGATGGGGTATGAAGGAGTTTATTTTGAAAGGTGTAGCCTGAGATTGTAACCCTTCCTCCGTGTTCCCTGTGCCTCCTGCTTTTCTCGATTTTACACTTCAAATGAAAACACAAAATAGTTTATATAAATAACGCTTAGTTTGTAACATAACGTCGTTTATAAACAAAATATTAAGAATATTTAATTACAAACCGTGTAAACATGACATTTTTAAAATGTAATTCGTAATATTTTATCCTTAAGAACATTTACGGAACATTTTACCGAATTTATTGAGACTCTTGCTGCCATACAAAAAATGAAATGTCTCGAAGCTTTGACTAGGACAACACATCTCAGGACGAATAACGTTCTTTTATCTTATTTATCCATCGTTGCATTTAGACTTGGAAGAAATTAGTTGGACCAATCAGAACTTTAGGTTTTTTTCTTTGAAGTTTCTGGCAAACAGCAGCAGACGAACTGAACTGATGGCTGACGTCATCTAGCGATCCGCGGCTCTTCATGAAGGAATCAGTCTGAATTTGACAAACATCACCAGCTGTTGCTCCGTGGTGGACAATATGAGAAGAAGGAGGGTCCAGTAGGGGGGTCCAGTAGGGGGATCCAGTAGGGGGGCCCAGCAGGGGGCCTGTAGTAGAATTATTGCAGCCGAACTTTTCTGTCCTGGTTTCGGCAGAACCTGAAGTTCAACACGCAACTTTGATTAAGTTCAGCTTTCTGTTGAAAATCTTTGGCAGTTTTTTGTTTCCTTTTTATCGGTGACATTTCTGATCCTGATCCCACCGAGCCGGGCTGCGGTGTTCCGGTCCGGTCCGGTCCGGGTCCGGTCCGGTCCGGTCCGGTCCAGCTCAGCTCAGCTCTCAGTCGCTGTCCTCTTTGTCCTGCGGGATGGTTGTGGTTGAATGGTTGTAGAGTCCCTGCGCCATCAGCTGCAGCGCCAGGCCGTTCTTCAAGCCGCTGGCCTTCTTTATCTTGGCCCTTTTGTTCTGGAACCAGATTTTGATCTGAGCCTCGTTGAGGTCCAGTTCCCGGGCCAAAGCCTGCCGCCGCTGCTCCGTGATGTAGCGGTTGAGCTGGAACTCGGCCTTCAGCCTCTGGAGCTGCTGCGCAGTGAAGGCCGTGCGCGGCCGCTTGTCTTCTTTGCAGCTTTTACATTTTTTCGATTTCCGCGTCCTGGGGCCTGCAGCAAGAGCGAGACGGCAAAGAGAAAATATGAATTACAATCTCACAAGAGTCAGAGAAAATACCTTCTATATCCTTCAGCAAGTTTTTCAATTTTAGCATCGGACACACGGCTTCAGAACCGAACCGAACCGAACCGCGTTAAAAACCCGAAGCGGATCTGACCTGAAACTTTAGAGACTAAACATGGAGCCACAACATGGTTCTGTCCCCAGACGTCTCGAGTTCAAAGGTCACAGCAAAACAAACTCATTCATATCTTTAAATGTTACAAAGCAGAAAGTTCTAAACCACAATAATTAATCTATAACCTACAAGATGAAATATTATTATTATGATTGGGTTTAATGATTCAATGTGTCCTAAAACCAGTTGCATAAAAAGGAAATTCATTTAGTTTTATGATTGCAAAACTGAGTAAAAAATGATGTTTAGTGAATAATTTCTTCCTCCCCGTTTTATCTGTTTATCTATTTATTAGATTTTTCTTTTTGCTTTATTTTAGTTGTTGTTGTTTCTCGTTTTGACAACATTCTGATCCAATATTAGCATCAATGTGGAAAATATGAAGAAAAGCAGGCAGTGAGCCGGAAACAGCACACACACCTGAGACCATCCCTCTGCACCTTTACACAGCATGTCATTATTATTATTATTATTATTATTATTATTATTATTATTATTATTATTATTATTATTATTATATTATTATTATTATTATATTATTATTTCTTCTTCTTATTATTATTATTATTATATTATTGTTATTATTATTATTATTATTATTATATTATTATTATTATTATTATTATTATATTATTATTATTATTATATTCTTATTATTGTTATTATTATTATTATTATTATATTATTATTATTATATTATTTCTTATTATTGTTATTATTATTATTATTAATATTATTATTATATTATTATTATTATTATATTATTATATTCTTATTATTGTTATTATTATTATTATTATATTATTATTATTATTATTATTATATTATTATTATTATTATTATTATTATATTATTGTTATTGTTACTATTATTATTATTATTATTATTATATTATTGTTATTATTATTATATTGTTATTGTCACTATGATTATTATTATTATTATTATTGTTGTTATTTTTATATTATTGTTGTTGTTATTAATACATGACATGTTTTATAAATGATTAAATGGTGTTTTATTCAGTTTATGTATGTTAAGCTTTATCTGTTCCTATCGAATAAACTTCATAAAATCAAATGAAAATAAGATTACAATTCATTTCACACATTCAGCTGACAAACGGATCTTTTGCTCAATATTAGACAAAAACAAAGAGGATTCAGGTTTGACGAATCAAATGAAATGTCTTTTAAATAACAATTTACTGTAACTATATTGTTCCCTTGTAGCTTGTTTTCCTTCTTCATTTATTTGATTTAAATCTTTTCCAAATTCGAATTAAGGATTCATTTTAGAATATACGTAAGCAAAAATAGTTTATTTTACAATATAATGCAAAATATATTTTTGTTTTACGCACAAAAAGGTAAAATAGAATGTCAGTTAGTGAGTGAAGCAGGTTTATTGTAAACTTCCATCTTTCAGTGAAAATGTATTTAATAAAATCTCATGTATTTTTGGAAAGTCTGTGTAAATGCATATGGTTTGTTTGATCCAAATTAAACATGTAAAATCTGTTGTAACATTTGGCATCAGATCCCGCTCGACTGGAATCTGGTTATGAATCTGTCTTACCAGAAGAAGGCCTGTCAGAGTACCGGGTACAGTAGACCCAAGCGGGCCAAAGCAGGGCCTGGCCCTCCGGTGTGGGGGTCCGGGTCCCGGTCCGAGTCCCGGTCCCGGAGACAGAATGTTCCCCGTCCTTCTCCTCATATTTGAACCCTCCGCTGTTCCCGTCAGAGCCCGCGGTGCCGGTCCCTCTGTCGCTGCTGACCGCAGACACGGTGGAGGATGAAGTGCTGTCGCTGCCGCAGCTGCTGCAGCTGCTGCTGCTGCTGCTGCTGCAGCTGCAGTCCAGGCACGGTGTTCTGGAAAACGGTCCACCAAGAACCGGCTGGACCCGCTCCAGACCTGAGCTTTGAGCCTTCTCTCTCGGACTCAGACCGAATTCCTTCTTGCATCCGAAATCCGGCCGTAAAATGTTGTCAATGAAGAAGTTTGTGGTTGTGTTGGTCAGTGGACCGGCCTGCAGAGGCAGGACGGCCAGCGACGGGGAAACGCGTTCCCCATCGCTGCTGTTCAGGTCCCGCTGTTCTTCCATCAATGCCTCTGAAAAAAAGTGTGTTCTTATAAAAATACATCTGTGTCCACATGTGTCAAGAGAGAGAATTACAACATGATATTTAGATTTTTGCTTCAAGACATGGTGAAAACAGACATGCAACGCGTCAGTGACGTTTTAGAAGACTGGCTGTCCTGCTGTTACGCACAGCTTTGGCGCACTGACGGATTTCCACCTCTTTTCTTAAGTCTGCACGCAAATCTCCACACTCACCATCCGCCAAGGCATCGCCAACATCCAGAACGGCCAATCACTGCTCGTGACACTCTCAACACAGAATGACGATGTCCAATTAGGCCACGCGTCTCTGATCCAAAAGTAGAAGAGAATGGCATGAAGCCGCTTCAGAGGGAAGAGTCACAGCTCTGCTGTCTGCAGCCAGCAGGTCCAGAATATGCGCCACAATCAGACCCAAACATGCACGCATATTTTACACTGAGTGTTAATTTTGGAGGTGATGTTTAAAAGTCTTATCAGTTATTGCTGTTAACAAACAGGTTTTTTTTTCTTGTCAGCATTTTTTTTTTTTTTTTTGCATTTTGTGAATATGTTTGTTCTTTTGTTCACTAAATTGATTTGTGACACATCTAAGTAGATACGACTCGTTCTACAGTGAGTTTTGGTAGAGGGACAATGTTATCTACAACATCACCGCCTCACCTAACTGTCCCAGAACAGCAGGACATTCCCAGTAAGACTAATGAGGTGAGGCTGATTTATTTGTTGATCACAATGTTCAAGCTTCTTATATCTCTTCCCCTAGAAAGATAGAAAATTCAGTCACAGAAAAGTTAGTCAGATAAACTAACCAGTGCAGAGGATGCAATCTACAACAACCTCACATAACTCACCAAGGTGATGCCAAAACAAAAAATGATTTTTGTGGGGAAGTAAGTGTCAAATGCTCTGTTCGTGAATGTGTCAATGTATTTGAAAAAGAAGAATGTTAGCATGTTAGCATTGCAGATCCGCCTGGTGACATTATGGACAATGGGAAGAGCCAGAGATGCAGTGACCCTTTAACTCAGTGTTGAACAGCAGCCAGAAGCAATTTTTGCTATTCTCAAATAACACTTCAGTGACATCACATAGTCATGCATGCCTCTCACTGACTTCTACTGCAGACTTCTCATAGTAATGAGAGTCCCATTGATCGCTGGGACCGTCTGACATGCAGCTGACATAGCTGAGGAGTGTCTCAAAAAAAAAGTTTAGGTGCCATCGGTAAAGAAGTGGCCTTGATGTTTGTGAGACACTGCAACTAAACTTCATTATCTCTTGTGTTCAAAAGCAAATTGGCAGACAGTTGGACAGCTAAAGAGGTTCAAGAGAGGCTTGATGAATAGCAGAAAATTTTTTTAATACAAAGTAAATCTGCAGTTCCTTCAGACAAGCTGTTTCAGTAATGAGCAATGCAGGAAGCAGGGAGAACTGAGGCAGAAGTTATGATGCGTTCCCACAAGCAGAACATGAGTCAGCCCCAACAAAGAAAGAAAGGAATTGACTGCAATACAGAAGAGCATAGAGAAGATGGCTGACAGGCTTAGCGACATATTGAATAGTCTGATTACTTCTTCAAGGTCTGCTGCTTTCTGAGGCCACAGTTAGTCATTCCAGAGAAGGAGGATCTCGGGCTCGGGGCTCTGAAGTTGTAGCAGCTCTCACTCTACCATCGTGTGTCACCAGGCTGGACACATGAAACATCGGTGTCCTGACTGCTACATGCCGTGGATGGGGAACTTGTTCTCACACCTTTTTTAGGGCACAACACATCAACACATGTTGATGTGTCCAAGAAATAATTGGTTGTCAATAAGCTCTGTTCTCCTAATGCACAGAGCCATGAATCTATCATCTGACCAGAAGTAACTGTCGCTGGAAATTTTTTTCCATTATGTCCAACGCTGTGCTGGGATTTAGGACGCTCCTCTTGCTAGCAACATAAAAGAAGAAACATGCAGTAAGATCTAGGTACATCCTGTAAATCTATTTCTGAACGTTTTCGTTGCCGCTCGGCAAAATAATAAATTTAGTCGAATTTCATAATTTCTTTTCTGTCAAAAATGAGATTACAGGAAAGCTTAAAAAACAAGTAACATATTTAAATATAGAAAATTTGATTCATCAGTATCAGAACGTTTGAGAAGCTAAACTCACATTTGTAGCAGATTCACAATGAACAACCGTCGGCAACTTCAAACTACAGTAACCATGTGGAATAAAGCTGTGAAAGAGAGACACCTGCTGGCGCAACGAGAGCACTGCATTTTTAATGGCTGTCAGTTTTTTCTGAGCCCAAACAGCAACGAGAAAAGTAAACGATCAATGTTATTAATTTCTATATTATTTTTCACTGATCTGAAAGCACTTCTCAAATCATGCATTTTCTTAAAAAAGGGTTGAAATAATTTTCACACAATGTTTTTTTAATAGTATACTTTCATTTTTTTTCTTTTTTATGGGTTAGCGTAAAAAATGTTTATTGCTTTTCTCTCCTTCTGATTCCAGGAAAAATCAGAGGAAATAAGATAAGCAATCATGACAGCATGATTACCACACTGATGGGATTCATAAATCATGCACAGAGCAAGAAGGATAATAAGCTCAAATGAAGCTGACTGGAAAAATCCCATTGTGTCTTTTTCTGAGAAGAATGGACTTCAGCTGCAGATCAGAACTGGTTTGACTTGCTAATTTTAGTTGATCATCTTTTCAATATGAACAATAGTTACCTAAACTTGGAGGCATTCACTCTTCTCAAATGAACTTTGCTTTCTCATAGTACTGAGGAAAACTGGACCAAGATAGAGCAGAAGTTCACAAAGAATGAGACTGTTGACTATGTTCTCCTTTCTTTAATTCCTCTTCCTTTGACTTAAGACAAAGGTCAAAATTATGGTTTAGGTTTTTAATAGGCAATCAAAAAGGTTCTTGAGAATTAAAAAGACTTTTAGATCTGCAAATATGGCATAATTTAATGGCTTTACTTAGCAAACTAGGCTTGCTTTACTTAGTTTAAGACACAAATGACTGGAAAAGATTTTATTTCTGCTGATCATTTCTATGAGTTAAATTTCCAATATTTATTTTCTGTCAATAAATAGCAAACATTATTTCCCCAGTACGGATTTTTGAAATGAAAGGGAGGTTTAAAAATTCACCAATAAAATTAAATGCATATTATTGATAATCAAGGCTGTGCTAACTTTGATAGCAAGTAAAATTGGTTGTTAGAGAGATGAAAGTCATTTACAAATACTCATTATTATATTTCTCATCAGCTGTTTCCCAATGAAAATCAGTTCAGGTCAATTTTCTCTCTATTAATGAACTTCATTAACGCTTGTAAATGTTTTACATATAATTTGGATTCCCCAAATGCAGAAATGTTACAGAATTTAAATGTTTTAGAATATTACTGTAAATGAGATTTACTGTTTGACTTAAAAGTGCAGTCGGGGATCTACTGTGCATTCAAACATTTTGAACACATATTGGCTGGAAACCTTCAGTGCTTCAAAAAGCTTTCTGAGGACATAAATCAATCTGGAGGCAGTCGGAGAAATTCAGCGATTAGAAAATTTCATTGACTTAAATGAATTAAAGTTCTTTGCCCTGGTGAGAAATAGATATACTAAGTATCTTAAATGTTAATATACTTCAGCATACTGTAAGTCAGACTGATCATCAGTATACTTCAAGTTCACTTAGTATTCGATAACTTAAAGTGTGACATTTTGGAACAACTAATTTTGGGCATAGTGTATCTTATTAGTATTGAAATTGTACTAAAGCACAATTTAAAGTGCACTTCAGCAATCTATTTTTGGAGAACATAAGTTAAACCGAGTATACTTGAAGTGTATTGCTATTTATGTAATAAACATGCATGATTAGTATATTTTGAGCATATTTTTTGTGAGTGAATTACATTTAAAATATACTTAAAATGTATTTTAAGAATATTGGCATTATATATGTTATATATTAGTGGTGTGATTACAGTATGCTACAATTATACTTTTGGTTTATTATAATTGCTAATGAAGTAACTTTTTAATTAATTCATGTCTTTTATTATTCTGCTTTGCCACTTTGTGATTTACATGCTTCATACACTAAAAAACATCAGGCTACCAGAACACAGAAGGATCAAGTACAACATACTTTTAACCAGAGGTCACCAACATGGGGGCCGCGGGCATCCGGTCGCCCGCTGGGACCTTGTCAGTCGCCCGCGGAGCTACTTCTAAAAATAGCCATTATCATCAGGGAGCACGACCAAAACATGATTTAATTAAATGTTTTTACATTGAAGTAATAAAGTTTGTTTATATTTAGAGTTCAAAAGAGCGAAATGATAAAAACAAATAAGTTGCTTTATGTATAAAATTCTTTCCTGCTGTTAAAGTTCAGAACTGCGCAGGCGCCTGCAGGAAACTATCGGAGGGCAGCAGCGCCTGCAGCTGCGCTCTGTGTACCTTGACATTTTCCTTTAAGTAAAGAAAGAAAAGAATAACTTCTGGAATTTTATTATTTAACCCTATTTACTATTAAAATTGTGAAGAATAAATAAATAAATTGTGCCAAAACATCTTATTCGTAGCGTACATCTGCCTGAGTCTCTGAGGGTGAGCACCCAAAGCCCAAATCTTTTTGTTAGATTTACTTTTTGTTTATTTGGCAGCTTGGTGCTTTTTCTGTAAATTAATGACAAGAGTTTGAACCTCCCACAGTTCTAAGAGGTTGTTTGGATCCAGGTGGAGCTTTTTACCGTGTTCGGTTCTGGCGGGTCGTCAGTTCATGAGCTTTGATGTTTCCCGAACTAGAGAGCTGATGGGTCACCTGACGGCTGATACCTGCTGCTAGGACTGTGGGTTAAGCCATTTAATCTAGTCAAAGTAGAGTAGAAATAAAGCAAACAGCTTCACCGTCTCGTTCTCTGGACGTCTAACACCACCTTCACCTGGGAACCAACACCTGATCCTGGGAACCAACACCTTCACCTGGGAATCAACACCTTCACCTGGGAACCAACACCTGATCCTGGGAACCAACACCTTCACCTGGGAATCAACACCTGATCCTGGGAACCAACACCTTCACCTGGGAACCAACACCTTCACCTGGGAATCAACACCTTCACCTGGGAATCAATACCTTCACCTGGGAATCAACACCTTCACCTGGGAATCAACACCTTCACCTGGGAATCAATACCTTCACCTGGGAATCAACACCTTCACCTGGGAATCAATACCTTCACCTGGGAACCAACACCTTCACCTGGGAACCAACACCTTCACCTGGGAATCAACACCTTCACCTGGGAATCAACACCTTCACCTGGGAATCAACACCTGATCCTGGGAATCAATACCTTCACCTGGGAATCAACACCTTCACCTGGGAATCAATACCTTCACCTGGGAACCAACACCTTCACCTGGGAATCAACACCTTCACCTGGGAACCAACACCTTCACCTGGGAACCAACACCTGATCCTGGGAACCAACACCTTCACCTGGGAATCAACACCTTCACCTGGGAACCAACACCTTCACCTGGGAACCAACACCTTCACCTGGGAATCAACACCTGATCCTGGGAACCAACACCTTCACCTGGGAACCAACACCTTCACCTGGGAATCAACACCTTCACCTGGGAATCAACTTCACCTGGGAAAACACCTTCACCTGGGAATCAACACCTTCACCTGGGAATCAACACCTGATCCTGGGAACCAACACCTGATCCTGGGAACCAACACCTTCACCTGGGAATCAATACCTTCACCTGGGAACCAACACCTTCACCTGGAATCAACACCTTCACCTGGGAATCAACACCTTCACCTGGGAACCAACACCTTCACCTGGGAACCAACACCTTCACCTGGGAACCAACACCTTCACCTGGAAATCAATACCTTCACCTGGGAATCAACACCTTCACCTGGGAACCAACACCTTCACCTGGGAACCAACACCTTCACCTGGGAATCAACACCTTCACCTGGGAATCAACACCTTCACCTGGGAATCAACACCTTCACCTGGGAACCAACACCTTCACCTGGGAATCAACACCTTCACCTGGGAACCAACACCTTCACCTGGGAATCAACACCTGATCCTGGGAACCAACACCTGATCCTGGGAACCAACACCTTCACCTGGGAATCAACACCTTCACCTGGAATCAACACCTGATCCTGGAATCAACACCTGATCCTGGGAACCAACACCTTCACCTGGGAATCAACACCTGATCCTGGGAATCAACACCAACATTTTTCCATGTCTTTATTATTTAGCATCGTCTGGGAAAACAAATCCGCTGTTCTTGTGTTTTAGGTTTGTGTTGATTTTGTGCTCTTGCAGATCAGGTGCAGTGATAGTTTTGTGTTGGACCTTTATTTTTTCCACATCTGCTGGTGTCAGCCAGCGGGACCCGTCAGCTGTTCGGTTCGCCAAACCACAAAAAAAGCGAATAAACCGGCGACCCGCCAGAACCGCGCAGACTGTCGGAAGCTCAGGCTGAACGTAGAACAACGGGAGGTTCAAACCCAACTGGTTCATTTTTAGCTCACAGGAAAACGCAAAGCCATGAAATAAACAAAAGCAAACTGACCAATAAGACGGAAGCTTTGGCGTTCCCCACCTCACGCATCAGACTGACAGCTGTGTGTGTAAAATATCTTTTGACACAGAAGATATTTTATTTTCCACAATTTTCCTAATAGAACAGATGGTTAGATAATAAAACTATAACTCTTCTTTTTTATTTAAAATTTCAAGGTACTCAGTGCTGTACAGCTGCAGGTGTTACTGCAACAATCCATCAGTTTGATTTGGTTTATTTCAGTCACTTGTGGCCAGTTTAGAATCACAGAGAAAAACTCCATAAGAGAATCAAACTTAAAACTCTGTGAGCTAAAAACTTCTGATCACATAATAGCGATTATGGTAAATTATTACTGATAACTATTGTGAGTGGTCCTGACATTAATATGATCAGGCAGCATGATCATATATATATAAAAATTCCCTTCTTATCCTCTGAGCTCGGGTCCTCTACCAGAGGCCTGGGAGTTTGAGGGTCCTGCAGTATCTTGGCTGTGCCAAGGACTGCTGCACATTTCTGGACTGAGATGTCTGATGTTGTTCCTGGGATCTGTTGTAGCCACTGCTCCAGTTTGGGGGTTACTGCCCCGAGGGCCCCGATGACCACAGGCACCACTGTGGTCTTCACCTTCCAGGCCCTCTCCAGTTCCTCCCTGAGGCCCTGGTATTTCTCTAGTTTCTCGTGCTCCTTTTTCCTGATGTTGCAATCACTTGGTATTGCTACATCTACCACAACGGCTTTCCTCTGATGTTTATCCACTACGACAATGTCTGGTTGGTTCGCCATTACCATTTTGTCTGTCTGGATCTGGAAGTCCCACAGGATCTTAGCTCTGGCGTTCTCCACCACCTTTGGGGGTGTTTCCCACTTTGATCTCAGGGTTTCCAGTCCATATTCTGCACAGATGTTTCTGTACACTATGCCTGCCACTTGGTTATGTTGTTCCATGTACGCTTTCCCTGCCAGTATCTTGCACCCTGCTGTCATATATATATATATATATATATATATATATATATATATATATATATATATATATATATATATACAGAGAGAGAAAGAGAAAGAGAGAGTTCTAAAGACTGTATCAAACAAGTAGACCTTCGTGTTGGTCTGTACCCTTGAAGTAGCTCTCAGTCTCAAAAAGTTTGTGACCCCTGCTTTAAACTAATGAAAGAAATTACATTGTGTCAAGAAAATCCGAGATCATCCCACTTCCCCATGCTGGAGATTTTAGTTAACAGTAGCAACAAATAAAGTTACCTTTAAAATTAGTCACACAAGTTACATCAAGATCCAACAGTAGACCCAGACTGCAATAAAATAAATCTGGTTATTTGTCTCCTGCAAACTTAGCTTTTAATTATACTTATTTTCTCTATCTAATTATAAGAAATCATAATCAGAGAGAGAGATGAGACGGGAAGAGCAGGTTTCCTGAAAAAAGAGGAAGTAAGTTTCCAGCTTGCACTTGCATAAAAATAGCTGAGACTATTCCTTGTTTCAAAGCATGAACATTTTAAAGGATGAAACATTGAGTAATTAGATAAGATTTAAAATAAAATACTTATATTAATATTGGTTTACTGATAATAATACTTACTCTTGTGGGAACACATACAAGTGAAACAAATGACTGTAACTTTGGTATCAAATAATTACAGTAATAGATTATTCCTGGTTTCTTTTCAGAACAACTGTAATAACCCACATTATGATTAAAATAAAAGTAATAAGTTATAGTTATCATAAAATTATGAATGAATGCTAAATCTAAGAAACTAAAAGGTGAAATGGTGTAAAACATGTAACTGCTTTTAAAGATCACTGATGATGTGTTGGAAGTGGATAGTAGGTGAAAGGTTAGGGGTAAAATGGGCACAAATGGGCAAGCAGAGATGACCAAGACCTTATTAGGAGATAGCTTGTTGAACAACTTAAACGTGTCAGAGACATGGGAGGAACGTTGAGCAACCCTGAGACATTAGCCAAGACATCAGGACAAAAGGTCTGTAGGACCTCTAAGACCTTTTGTCCTGTCGGATGAACAGATGATATGAGTTCATTTGTCCAAACAGTTACCCAATAAAGCAAGCACAGCAACAGTGTTAGCTAATGCAAATGCACCGAAAGCGGGTATAAACCCTATATAAGGGGAGAGCAAAAGAGGAATCTTTGGTTGGATCCTCCAGGGAGCTTCGAGACAAGATCGAGATGGACAAAGAACTCTGCAGCTGAAGAAGAGCCGGGGCCACAGAGCCGAAGACTGTCCTGCGCATGGGGACCAATCCATCAGCCCCGCAACATGTGGCTTCAAATCGCACTTCTCTCACCAGCTGGGTTTAGACCCCAAAGACAAAGATGAAGACCAAGGAAAAGATAAAGACCCAAGTCCTGTGTGACCTCACCATCGATGCAGAGATGAAAGCTCATCAGACCAACAGAGATCCCTGCCTTCATTAATCAACCTCCTCCTCCTGCTACAACACCTTCTTCATCATCGAGCCAGTTCTGGGGTTCGAACACCAAACTTTGTCCGTCTCTCTCAAAATGTTCCCTTTTTAGTTCTTAGTATCAGCGTTAGGGAAAGATAGGCGAGATGATTGATTTTACTTATTTGATTATTTCTGCTACTTAATTAAGCTGTACTGACCCTTGCAAAATTGCTTTACTAATAAAATATTTAGCATAAAGAAAATCTAAAACATGTTGTGGACATTCAAAATGAGTCACCTCAAAGTTCTTTGATGGTAGTAAAATAGCTGTGATGTTGATTCTGGGGAAGAAACTAGGAAATGTTTTATAGGTTGCTTCAGCCCAAATCTAAAACAACATCTTTGGGACTCGCCAGAGACACTAAAACCAACCTGATTCAGTAACAAGTGCAAGTTGTAGAAAAAGAGAAGGCGCGACCGTTAACAGATGTGCTGTGTGAAACTAGTTGGCTGTATGCTGCTCAGTCTGGCTAATTCACAGGGGAAAGAAGGGTGAGACATGTTGGATGTAGGTCGTCAGTAACCAGGTGAAGAAACCAGGTTAAACATCAACAATTGTGCTTTCAATATATTACCATTTTGGTAACACTTTATTTGATGGGGTGTGCATAAGACTTACATAACACTGTCATAAACATGACATAACACCTGTCATCCAACTTCTCACTATTATTATAACACTTCATGACACCTGTTAGTATGTTCCTATCATCTGTTATGTTTATGACAGTATTATGTCAGTCTTATTCACACCCTGTCAAATAAAGTCTTACCCACATTTTTCAAGAGTACATTTCCAATGTATTATCACAGAATTGTACAAATTGTCAATACATGAAAAGTTTGCAGATATGCTTATTAAAATTAGCACAATAAAACAATAGGTACAGTTTAGAGGAAATGTGAAAAATATTTCACCAAGGACAGAGTACTGTTTTAATACAATGTCATAGTATTCCAGTATTACTCCAGACAAACTGACATTTCTCCATCCTAAGAACAGTGAGGATCAACGACAGAACATTCCCGTTCACTGCACTTTACAGAAACCTTCAAACAAGAACAATAGAGCAGATAAACAGAGAAAGCTCTTGTATTTTAAAGATACAGAAAAACAGCAAAGAAAAAAATAAGACTTACAATTTTAAGACGTTGTGGACTCGCTATGTGGCATCATCAGAACTGATGATGATTGGGACTGGATACCTGAAGTGAAGAAACATTTCTGGGTGTCTTATTGCCTCTTTATGTTAGAAGTGGATACATTGTCAGCAATGTCGTAAAATCAATGTTGGCATTAACTGTGAAGCTGTTTTAAATGTGGACTTAAGGGAGACAAACTACCTTAAAAGCTTTCCATCCATGATTTGAACACACTGGTCCTTGCAAGGTGGTGAGATGGGCAAGCTGAAGATGAGAGGCGGAGTTCACCCTGGACAGGTCACCAGTCCATCACAGGGCCCTGAAAGCCAACAATGAGTAAAATGTCTGAAAGAGAAATGGTAGATTAACAAGGGGAAGAAATTCTGTCCTTTTATTTTTAAATCAAATCATGTTTATTAAGCACTTAGAGTTGGTTTCAGAGATATTTTGGAAACGCGAACGTACCAGAGCTCCCTGTGCTCTGACCCCAAGCAGATCAGCCTGAATATGGCCTCGATTTCCTGTGACTCACAAAAAACCTGAAGTTCCACAATTTCAGTCTCTAATTCTTCAATAGATTTCACCATTTCTCTTGTGACATTGTGAGTGTATTAATGACACAACTGCTGAATTTTAATTTTGCCGATATCCCACCACTGCTGTACAGATGTAAATTGACATTTCATAAGTCTCCACTGTTTCCAAAAATACAAAAATCCTTTTTTAAAACAACCATCATTTAACAAAACTGTATTAAAATGTCAATATGCACTTTTAAGTCTTAAGTTATTTATAAATACATTCCCTATGATCATACAATGATCAGAAAAACCCTCTGGACACATAGTGCATGATCTAAATATTTGTAACTGATGCCCAAAACAATAAAATCTATCTAACCTTGCCAAAGTTATATAATTCTCTTTATAATGAGCCCAGAAATATTGCCTTATGTTTCCATTTTTAAAGCGCCATAGATCAGCTAAATCATATTTCAATAATATGTTTCAATATTCTTCTTGACTGTATTAGTCTCTCCAAATGATTCCTATCTAAATCATCTATTGTACAGTTAAAATCACCTCCTAAAATGAAATAATCTGTTTACATACAATGTAAAAGTCTATTTGCCAACTCTTCTAAGAAAACACAGCGTTCACTTGGATTCACAGGAGCATATACATTTAGTAAAATCAACTTTATATTTTCAACTATAACCTTTAACAATCTTCCAGATACAACATCTTCACTTTCAATAGAAACGGGAAGAAAATATTGGAGAATTGTGAGGCGAAAAAACTCTCAAATATATAGATAAACATAACAAACCACAGAGACGAGTTCTTACTGCCAGCCACGACGGGTCGGGAGATTTTATTCACACTCTACCACGGCTTCATCATTACAAAACATAGTTTCTCAAATCTCAAAGTCTCGAAATCAAAAGTCCCCAAAATCTCTCCGTTCTTTGTCTACAGACATTTTTATAGCTTCCAATGACGTCGGTTTGCGTCAAGATTCTGGCTGCCCATTGACTGAGTGTGTGTTGGAGTTTCCACGAATTTCTTACTGACCTCTCATCTCAACATCTGCTCCATCTCAGAACTGAAAAACAAGTCAATTAATAATAATAGTTGTTCTTATCTATCTAAACAGCTTACTTTCCAACCCGAGTTTTGGTCCAACATTTTGTACTTTCCAGATAAAATCGGGTCAGATCGACCTTTCTGGCGCCAGAAATCTTTTCCCTTAAAAAACAACGCTTTAACGTATTTCTGCTCCGACAAAAATTCCTTGAGAAAAGAAAAGCTACTCCTGCACTTAGTGAAGTTTTATGACTCAGAAGAAGATTTCCATCTCATTCTTTGTTCCAATCAACTTCATTATCAACATTGCTGAGTCTCTTGAGCAAAAGCTCTTTTTTTCACATCCTTTGCACCATTATGGTTCAAAGATGATATTTTAAATCCAAAGAAAAAAGAAAATACAGCGTCCTACCAGCTGTTTTTTAACTTTAATGTTACTTAATTCGAGCTCTGATTTTTTCAGTCTATATACTTCAGTGTCCCTTAACCCATCAGAAGTCCTTTGTCTCATTAACCATTTAACTGAGTCAAACAATTTTCTATTTGGAAAAAAATCATCTATGACCACATCCTGTTTTCCTTTTGTCACTTCCAAAAACCTTCTAATTTGTTCTAGACTGTAACCGTTAATACTCTGGCCATCAGGATCAGAGGAGCCAGAAGATTCTCTGTCGCTATCAGAATCACAAAAAGCCTCTGAATCACTTTCTATCCCACTCTTTTCTTTTAACGGATTCTTTTGGGACTTTGAAAACACTTTCATCATCACTGATCAGATTTCCTTCACTGTGAACTAAATCATCAACATCCATTTCTCCTTGTAATCCTTCTTGTGTATTCGTTTGCCTCTTTTTACTCCTTTCAACAGAAGTAACAAAAACCCCAATGTGATGTTCTGAAACATTTGACAGTTTTTGCTCCCCAGCATCAGCCGCCGGGTCTCCATTCATAGTATCTGCTGATGTCATCAGCTCTGGATTTTTGTTAACCTGAACAGTCTCTTTCTGAACCTTTTTCCGGGCAGTTATGAACTGAATGTCCCTCCTGGTTACATCCAAAACACCTCATTGTTTCCGTTGTCACAAAAATAGTGTCATCAAAGCCGCCAACCTTAAATTTCATCACTACGCTCAGGTCCTCAATATGATTTTTGATTATCATAAACACTTGTCTTCTAAAAGAAACATGTTTCAACTTTGCAGATTTACATCCAGAGAGGATGTAAATCAGCAAACCCTAACCCTAACCCCAACCCTAACCCTGACCGAGGCAGGATTTCCATTCAGGCTTAAGTCCTGGTGTTAAGGAGAGATGATCTCTCCTCCAGAAGCTCCTTCCAGAGAGATTCCTTTATCATCTACCGAATCCAATAAAGGACCAGAGCAGTTCTTGATCTCAGGAAACAGTCTGAAGGATGGAAAAGGGTCCAGGTGATTTGGTAACATGGTACCTCTGTAATACTCGGTCAAAAGGGAGCATTCATGTTCGTTTAAATTCTGCTTCCAGTAGCACAAAATCTGACCAACAATTGGAACAGATTTTAATCCCAAAACAAGCAGCGAGTTTAATTGGGTCATCCAGTCAAGGTCCAGCCAGCTCCACCACTCTTCCAAGGTAAAAAACTCTTGCAGTACGAAGCACTCTGAACCAAACCGTCGCTCCCCACATAGGACAATCCAGCACACTTCCAAACAGGACCGGCTCTTGGAGCAGCCAGTGCAGAGACTCAGCAAAGTCCACACAGAAAACACACTCTATAAAAACCTGGAAGAGAAGAAGAGTTCAGTTTGCTGGAGTCCATCAGAAAGAGAGGCAAATCCAGACCCATGCCACCAAATCTCTGAAGAATGGCGCATATCTCCCTCCACACCAGATCTGAAGGTCCCACTAGCAGTCTCTGAATAAACTGGAAACAAAAAGCAGCGCCTCTGCTGGCCAGATGGACCAGGCCTGGTCCACCTTCCTCTCTTGGCAGAAAGAGAACGCTTTGAGAATCCAATGAAGTTTATCCCAAAAGAAATCCACCAGAACCCTTTGAACATTAGATAAAAAGACCCTGGAGGATCAACATACATACATCAGCCGGTTGTGAATAATCTGGAAGAAACCAGATTATTCATAACAAGAACTTGTCCTCTATATGACATTTTTGATAAAATCCATTTCCATTTCAAAAGTTAACCCTTCACATTATCCAAGACATTTTCCCAATTTTTCTCCACAAAAGTATCATTACCCAAAAAAAAACATAAATATGTAAAACCACCTCTCTGTCCTCCACACTAAGCCTCCAGGCCCTCAGTGCCTGACCGTTCAGCTCCACAGAAGACTCCATTACTTGGTTATCTCCACCCACTGTGTTGGATTTTCTGTCTCTTTCCTGGGCACAAAACACATCTGGGACAACTTTACAGCATTTTGAGGGCACATCGGTTTAGTATGACCCTCCTGTCCACATAAGTAACAAGTGGGTTTTTTCCATTGAACTTTTGAGCCAAATTTCTCTTTCACACGTAGCTTACCCACAGCTGAAACTGGTTGGATGGAAGATTGATGGCAGCCATCCTTTTTCCAGCTTTGAAATGCCCAAGAGTTCTTCTTCCTCACTGCCACAAACACATCAGTCAGTTCAGCAGCTTCCTTTGGAGTCTTTGGATTATGTTCTTTTATCCACACCTGAAGTTCTGACAACATTCTTAGATACTGTTCCAGAATCATTATCTCATTTATTTGTTCAACAGTTTTACTATTAGGATGCACCCATTGGACATACAGCTCCTTCAGTCGTATGTAAAGCTCCTTTGGAGTTTCTTCTGGCTCCAACTGAAGCGAGCGGAATCTTTGTCTGTAAGTTTCACTATTAATGTCATACTTCTGCAAAACAGCTAGTTTAACTTGATCATAATTCATAGTCAAGTCAACATCCATGTGCACAAAGGCACTTCTAGCCTTGCCTGTTTGCAGAGGTATTAAATGGAAAGCCCAGTCAGTTCTTGGCCACCTGCAGGCAGAAGCTATTCTTTCAAAAGTAATGAGAAAATGTTCAATATCATCTTCTCTCAATTTTTGTAATTTAGGTGCATGAGAAACGTACAACTGTACAGAAAGATCACCTGATTGGCTGCGCTCAGGTGAAGCTGCCACTCCAGGATCTGGTGATGTTGTCCGTGAAGTAGTGGGCGTGGTCTCCGATTGGCTCTCTCTTTTAAACAATTGGAACTGTTGCTGTAGTTCCTCAAATCTTTGCTGTTGCTTTGCAGTTTCTCTGGTCCAGTCGTCGTCTTTGGCCTTCTGATGTTCTATATGGGCTCTAAGAAGGTTAACCAAGTCTGCTAATGTTGGTTCACTCCTCACCTCTTCCATGTCAAACACTCCACCAACAGCTCCACCTTCCTCAACAGCCTCTCGTTCCTCCAGCTCAGAACTGGGTCCTCCTTCTGTTCCTCCTCTTCCCCTTCTAGGCATTTTGGAAACTTTTCCTCTCCGAGAAGAAAAAAGAAAATCCCACTCCTGATACCAACTGTGAGGGACCAAACTCAAAAGAGGACAAAAAGGTGTTCAAAACAGAAAAATTTCAATTTAATTCTTCAAAAAATGGTAAACAAAAATTAAAGATTTCATACTAAAGTAAAAGTAACAAATTTGAAACTAATTTAACTGAGATCAACTGAACTTTAACCAAACACAAAACAAAACTGACCTACAAACAAAGAACAAAAGGCTGCTTCAATAGGGGCGCAGTTTCCTAAATCTACCACATGAGGGAGGCACAACATAACAAAAGAACAAACAAATACAAAATTAACCAAAGTATTCTACAAAACAAATAAAGCAAAACAAACTTTAACTTAGCACAAATAATAAGTGAATATTTAAGTGAAAAAAAGAACTAATTCAAATCAACTTGAAGCAAGTCTCCCCCTCCAGTCTCTTAGAGAAATGGTTTGTTCCAGAGCCTCCTCCAGCTGGTTTATCAGCAGCACCTCAAACAAAAACAGATATAAATAAACCATTCAGACAGACATTAACTACAGTGTGCACCCATTAGAAAATATATGTCTAAATGAAATAACTAACATAACAGACTATCAACTGTAACTAATATAAAGAAAAAATAAATACTAACACAGTGTGTTAGTGGTAGGAGCATCCACCACAACCTGTATTAAAATGCCAGTAGATGCTTTGTATACAAACATTTTTAAAAACCACAGAACAATAAACCAGACAGTGATCAGAAAAACCAACAGGAATTATTTGACAATTCTTAAAAATATTCAAATGATGTTTAAATGCATAAATACGATTCAGTCTTCCCAAGGATAGAAAATGATCCTTGGACTGACTCCATGTATATTGTCTCTGATTCCTGTTGAAAAATTGCCACACATCTGAAAGGTCAGAGGTCGCAGTCAGATGCCTGAGCCTCCGAGAAGATTCAGCATTAGACTCTGAGTGATTCCAATGAAACGACGGATTTTCAGTGCAATTAAAATCTCCACACATTAACAAATAATCATTATCATTACAATCATTTACAGTGTCCCCTAAAATGTCCAAAAGAAACATTCTATCCATCCCTTTGGTTGGAGCATATACATTAAGAAAAACCATTTGGCTTTAACTTTCAATAAATGACCTTCAACTATTTCCTCTGCCTCATAAGAAATAGGCAAAAAGGGTTTTTGAAAACTTTTTTGTTTTCAAAAAACTTCTTTAGTCACAAGACTTGTGACTAAAGAAAACCTCCCCTCCACATCCCTTCTTCCAATCACTCTCATTTTCAGCAGTGCTGTGTGTTTCTTGAATTAACATTATATCAATTTTTTTGAAAACCATAAGTTCAAAAAACTTTTCACTTCATCCCTGGCACTGTTTAAATTTAATGTGCCTATTTTAAAATCGCATAGGGAAATGAAAAAACAAAAGAAAAGACATGGAGAAACATCAAATATTTCTCTAAATATTCTCATATTCATCAGCTGTAATTGCTTGGACTATGACTTTCAACATCAGTTTCTTTAACTGATAAATTTCTTGATCTGTCAACACATCATCGACAAAATGTCCAGTTGTCTTTGTTAAGACCCAAATAAGATTCAACAAACATTTTTAAATCTGGAAAATATTCTACTTTGATCAGGCTAAGTCTTTAGCCTTGATCAGGCTAAGTCTTTAGCCTTGATCAGGCTAAGTCTGGCGGCCTGATCAGTCTTTTAGAGTTTTGTAAAAACATCTTAATTTCAGCAGGAAGATATAGATTCTTTTGGTCCTGGCTCAACAACAGGCCACTATCAGACTCCAAACTGTGTTCTTCTGCTTTGTTTGCTCTCTTAGTCCTGAGAGTTTTGGTGCTGCTAGCAGCAGGTTCAGAACTTTTCCTTTTCTGGGACAGTTTGAAAAACTCTTTGTCCAACATGCTGTCATCCTCACAAAAGCCTTCAAAAAAAGCTTCATCAGTTCCCCTTTCCCCTGAATCTGCATCAAAACTCTTCCCAGATTTATCATGTTTCATTTCACTGTCAGTGATATCAACTTCAATAAAGGATCTCAGCTCAGGCTGTTCCTCTGCAGTTGCAACAGAAGGACCAGCAGGAACTCCAGCAACATCAAGATCCTCACTGACTGGCATCAAGCCGCGAGTCCGTGGCACTCTGGCCCGTGGCACTGCGGCCCGTGGCACTGCGGCCCGTGGCACTGCGGCCCGTGGCACTGCGGCCCGTGGCACTGGCGGCGCCTAGGTGAAGTGAGGCGCTGCGCCAAATGGGTGATTTCACCACTTTTTTTTATCTTGGTCACACAAGAACTGTTCTAATTTCAAATCTACAACAAACTCTTCAAATATCGACTGAATTATCCTCAACTAGTAGCATATTTAGAACCACTGTGATTTGTTAAACTTTTTCTAATTTGTAAAACTTAAATAAAGGGAGATTTCAGAGCCTTTTTGCTATGGATCACACTAGAACGTCTCTAATTCTAAAACACTTGGACAGCTCAAACTTAGACAAGTTTATTTTCAACTAAACGCAGAATATTTAAAACCATGATTGGGATTTGTGAAACTTCACTTAACATACCGCTGCAGATCTTCCTGTTCCTGTTTTATATGAAAAAGTATGAATTTTTTATTAACACAAAATGTATTCATATTTCTAATTCATTGTAACACATCACTACTTTTTTCTGTAACATAAACCTATTGTGGTCACTGAGTGATGGTTGAAAGGTCAGTAAGAAAATTTCTGTAGCTTCTCTATTTTTTCCATAACTAGATTTTATGTGTCATGAACTAAAGGTAAAAAACCAGTCAGCACAGGAAATGAAAGTGGACACTGCTAAAGCACTAAAGTGACAAAATGTCAAATGAGCCTTTTTGCATTTTTTTAAGTATTTAAACTTCCACCATCAATTATGAAAGTAAAAAAAGAGAAAAAGCTACTACAGATCACTTTATTATTGAAGTCAATGAACTGGATCATATTAGAAAGAGTGTGATCCTGCAGCTCCTTCCTGGAGCAAAGCTTGAGTCACCGCTGTGTGACATACTGTAAAAACGTTTTATGTACCTTAAAGATCATTATCACTTTCTGTTCATTCTGTTTTTGGATATGCTGAAAAACTCAATTTTTCTTTTACTAAAAGGCTAAATGGAAAAACCAAAAATAATGAATACTTTCTCTTAATCGCCCCAAAAGTAAAAGTGGATATTGATCAAAAGGTGTGTGTGTGTGTGTGTGTTATTTTTCTCTTTTGTACATTTAAACTCTTCTGATTGAAATGGCAAATGGGCTTCATTTTTATTTTTCATTTTTAGAAACAACAGTAAAACAAAAAGAATAAACATAAGGACAGACAGACGAGCTCATCATAACAGACAGGTGTGTACGGTTGAGCTTACACAGCTGCAAAATGGAAAACATCAGATCAAGAATCACGAGTCCATCACATTCTATCCTTCAAGTTCCTTGTTGGTCAGAAAAGCAAGACTAGAAGTTATTACAGGACATCTAGTTTACTGGTATTCTTCCCCTTTCTTGACGTATGACAGAGGAAATAGAATTTGTTCCATGTGATAAATTTTTCAGATAATTTTTTCCATTTGCTGATTAGTGGATGTTCTGAAGCTTTCACCTTCAAAATACTTCCAAAGCACAAAGATTTTGGAAGATTTTGTATGGCATTGTGTCACACTGTGCAACTTCTGCATTCTGATTTCAAAGAAAAAAAAGCCATGCTTGGACATTTTGTGAAATCAGATTGGCACATCAGCATTTCCTTCCCTGCTTCATCAAAAAAAGAAAAATCAAGGCAGAAACCAATGAGTTAATGGGAAAAAACACACTTTAAATAGAATAAACCCTCTCAGGCTCAAATTACGTGCAAAGACTGGCTTGTTGCAAATCTGCAACACCTGCCTGGAGAGGGTTCAGAAAAGAAAGTTGGGCTTATTTCTGTCTGGCACAGGATTTTATTACATTTGTTATACCATCCTGTGTCTATAATGTCCAATGATGCCCCACAATACCCCAGCTGTGTCTATAATGTCCAATGCTGCCCCACAATACCCCAGCTGTGTCTATAATGTCCAATGATGCCCCACAATACCCCAGCTGTGTCTATAATGTCCAATGCTGCCCCACAATACCCCAGCTGTGTCTATAATGTCCAATGATGCCCCACAATACCCCAGCTGTGTCTATAATGTCCAATGATGCCCCACAATACCCCAGCTGTGTCTATAATGTCCAATGATGCCCCACAATACCCCAGCTGTGTCTATAATGTCCAATGCTGCCCCACAATACCCAGCTGTGTCTATAATGTCCAATGATGCCCCACAATACCCCAGCTGTGTCTATAATGTCCAATGATGCCCCACAATACCCCAGCTGTGTCTATAATGTCCAATGCTGCCCCACAATACCCCAGCTGTGTCTATAATGTCCAATGCTGCCCCACAATACCCCAGCTGTGTCTATAATGTCCAATGCTGCCCCACAATACCCCAGCTGTGTCTATAATGTCCAATGATGCCCCACAATACCCCAGCTGTGTCTATAATGTCCAGTGATGCCCCACAATACCCCAGCCCTTCAACACACACAGAGTCAAAATCAAGTTTTTCTGCTTCCTCTCTTTGTGCACATCTATGCAGTTTCATGAGTGCTGTGTTGTAATCCTGTGAAGACTTATTTTCCCAACATCAAGAACTACTTAAGCAAGAGGTAGGCAGACGTCAAACTGCAGTGAGAATGGAGACAGCAGTGGACGAGACAATGGACCAAGTCACACATTATAATCCACTGTTTGACGTGTCGCTGAGCAGGAGCGAGCGCTACAGCTTCCAGCAAGACGGTGAGCACCACTGAGAGCCTTTCACAACAGATTAATGGAGAAGTTCTAGATATTGGGAAATAACATACAAAAAATAACCTTGGATATTTCAATGCAGTGGACAACAACACTGTATTGACCCTTTTTGCTATGGATCACACTAGAACGTCTCTAGTGTTGTTGGCTTTTGTAAAATAAAGGCTGTTATTTTACATTTTACCAGAATTTAACTTTGCAAAAATGTTTGCTTTGACTGTAGTTATGACAGAAAATTGGCAGATTTCTAAAAAGCCAAATATGAGTATGACTAGATTTAGTTTCATATATAATATAACTTGTGCAGCTTGTTATGTTATATAACAAGATGGCATTTTGTTTTCTATTGTTTTCAATGGAAAACAAATGCCAACATTTATATGAACAGCTGAAAGCAGAAAAGAAAGATTTTTCTTTTTGTTTTCTTCTTCTTTTTTTTTTTTTTTACTATTTTCAATTAATTGATTTTGTGGGGTTACACTTTGAAAATGTACAATAAAAATCAGCATCGCACTACACAAATTTAAAATGTCAGCAAAAATGTTTCTTAATTTCTCTTTCAGTGGAGAACTTTGTCATTCTGAATGCACAACAAGGTCTACTTACTTAAATCACATAGTTTCATGAAGAGATTCAAGTCTTTAAAAAGAAACAGTGTAGAAAGAGCAGTGAACACATAAAATATGGCTGAGTTCAGCAAAAAGGGATAAGAATTTAGCTGCTTGACTGAGTTCATACCTGCTTGGTTACAGCTTCAGCTCAAGTTAATATGTTCACTTTCTTTATATTGCTACAGGCTGAAACAGTTCCTCTGCATTTGTAAATGTGTAAGACTATAATAACTAATGTCGCTCAACATTTCAGTTACATAAACTTGTCTGATAATTAAGTGGCATGCCCAAATATATCTTACTTTAAAACTTGAAGAAGTTCTTTCTATTTGATGATCTGCACTAGAAGTGACCAAACCGGTAAGTCTCTCCTGCTTCACAGAGGTCAACGTCTGTCAATGTGCAATTTGTTTCAGATCTGAAAGCAGCCCCGTCCAGAAGACAGTGGAGTTTTACGATGATAATTATCTGTGTCATCTTACAGACAGCGCTTGATGCCTTTCTCATTTATAAAGGTACAAACATACAGACAAAAACAATCTGGACTAAAATCACAGTTCGGTTTTAAGTTTCGGTTCTAATTCAGATACGATGATTAAAGAAAATTGTAAACATTATTTAACTTATGTTAGTCCTAAAAATCCTAAATGTTTTAATGAAAGAACTGCTTTTTCATTTCTTTTTCTTTTCTGGCCGTAGTTGTGTTGGAAGCGAGTCCTGCGTCACAGAGGGGAACGTCTCATCATAGCTTCCTCAGCGACATCGACCTTGACCTCGACCTTCTTATCCAGAACAGCAGCCAGGAGGCCCAGAGCCTGAAGAGCCACTTCTGGCTTTTGCATAACCAGGTTCACATACATTTCTATATTTCACAGAAGATTAACGCAGCTGGTTCTGACTTTGGTTTTCAGAGGTGCAGACTTGAGTCAAAAAAACAATAATATCAAAAACTCAAAATATAAATGTGTCTTCCAATAAGTTAGAACTTATAATGACCAATGTAAGTATTTTAATTGGGCTATATGTAACATGTTATGTATTACTTACATGTTGTATGTCTTGTGGATACCATGGTAACAGGTCAAGAGTCTGTGTGGTGAGGAAGGTCAGCTACAAAGATTCAGGGCTGAACTGAACTGGCTCAATACCAGCAACCAAAACCTGGAAAACAAACTAACAAACATTCAAATCAAAACAGGTACATAGAAATGCAAATTTGTTTCAAATTTAGAAACATTTGTGTTGAGCAACCAATTTGAGGTCAAACATATCTTAAATAACTTTATTTTGTGCTTTTAGGCCCACCGGGTCCAACCGGACGACCTGGACAACAAGGTCCGAAAGGGGAGAGAGGCCCAAAGGGTGAGTCCATCTTAACTGGACATTACCAACATGAATGTCAAGAGTCACATTCAGATTTTTGAGTGCATCTCTCTAAACAAGTATCCTGTTTGGCCACTCTCTTACTGCTCACATTTGGTTTTTGGCATGTTGTTAACAAAAAAAAAAAACATATTTAAAGAGGTTTTACACTGAAGCAGTGGTTGATATGTGCATTTATTATTTATTTGGACAATTAGAGATATTCTTTGAATACAGTAATTACAGTTAGTCTCGCATAACATGACCTTCTACAACTGATGTGAGAATTATGATTAGTTCAAATATATGATCTCTGCAGTCTTATCCAAACCTTATCCAACTACTGAGGAGAGAGTTTGTCTTGTTACATGACTAATAAGAAATTATTTTAAAAGTTTATAGGCGTTTGTTATAATTGCTTCGCCCTTGATTTGATTTCACAAAAAACATGGACATAGAGATTTGCTCTCTTGGGCAGACTCCAGGTCTGTATGTTTCACAGGTTGCCTTGTGCTATTTTTTTTTCCCATTTCTTAAAAAACTGAATCCATGTTTTCATCCTAAGTGCTTAAATAGCCACAAACGGACGCATTTCTTAATGATGTTTCATCTAAAGGCTCCTTTAGTTCTGGATATGGACTGGAACTCAAAAATTTACAATATTGTGTAAAACTGCAATATTGCTTGCCATTCACGTCAGAAAGTGAAATGGATATTTTATTGAAATTCATTACTCATGGAGTAAAATATGTGAAGCTTTTGTGTTTTGCATTGTTTATGCATATAGCTTACAAGTAAAAAAACCCAAAAGTCAATGTCTCAGAAAATTGTAATATCCCCTATAATTTTAATACTTTCATGCCTCCTCTTGCCTGAAATACTGCATCAATGTGGCGTGGCATGGAGGCAACCAGTCTGTTGCACTGGACAGATGGGATGGAAGCCCATACAGCTTATGGCTGCCTGCCTTCTGGTCATATCTATCAAGTCTCCTATTTTGGCTGGGAAACTACCATATTTACCCCTGTTTCCCGCCATAATCCCAAATGAGTATTTTTCTGTAAATTTCCCATGTCATGGGTGCCATTTTGGCCGCTTCTCCTTGGCCTCTCCTTGGGCTGCCACCTTATCATGGTGGAGGGGTTGGAGCTTCTTTTTGGCTTCTCCAGGTCTGGAGGTGGGCCTGGCTCAATGGACCCATGGAGCGTGGCCGGACTCAGCCTGAAGAGGAGACATTGGTCCCCCCTCCCACGGGCCCACCACCTGTGAGAGGAGCCAAAGGAGTTGGGTGCAGTGTGGGACGGCGGTCCGATCCTCGGATGCAGAAGCTGCTCATTGAACCAGCTTTTGATATAATTGGCAGCTCCCAAGCCCTGCTGGGGAATAAAATCAGCATCTCCATCCAGATTGTCAACAGAAAGTGCTTTAGCTTGTCCTGGTAGATGGCTGCTTTGAATCTGGACCTCAGAGAACCCAGTGGACCAGAACCTTTATTCACCTGTGTCTGGAAGATGGAATAGTGAAATACTTGATAATCTTCTCAAAACTCCAGTTCTCCCTGCTGCTGGTGCTTCTTTTCCTACCAGATTTCTTCCTTTCACTCAATTTTATATCCTTAGATACAGAAATCTGAAGAACCAGCTTTTTCAGTAATGATCTCTTGTGTCTTCTCCTCCTTGCGAAGGCCATCAATGATGGTCTTCTGGACAGCAGTCTTCCCCTGATTGTGAAGCTGATTGACTCACAGTGAAAGTCTATTTAAACAATAAAAGGTCAGGAAATCATTGGAATTTTTTGAGTTAATTAGCTGATGAGGATGTGACTCTATAAAGTTCCATTAATGTCTTTTTCCAGATTGTTTTCATTTTCTGAGATACAAACTTTTGGCTTCTCATTACAACTGTTCAATATATCAATAAAAATGACAGGAACAAAAAGTTTGTAATATACTCTATGTATGATGATTCTATATAATACACAAGTTTCACTTTCAAAGATGAAAGGAAAGAAATATTAAGTCTGAAGTCCTGGTTAGGCTGAGCATTAGTGGTTCAGCCTGTGACGGAGCTTTCACCTCATGACTAGCGCAGCTTGTTCATTTTTATGTCAGTTTATGTTTTGCGGCTACAAGATGCATATCAAATACTTATTAAACACTTAGACACAAAATGGAAGAGCTACTGAAGCCGCATACATTCAATTTTCCGTTTGTCTCTTTCCATCCAGCAGCAGAGATGTGCTGTGCTGCAGGTCTAACTCATCAAGCAGGGCCGGTCCAATGTTGAATGAGGCCTTGAGCAAAATTTGATTTAGGGGCCCCTCTTGCTGCAAACATCACTAACCCAAATTTAATTAATATATTTATTTGTGAATGTATCAAAACCACAGAGTCCCCTTTCCATAAATCCTTAATAGAGTTCATATTATGGATACTGTGGGAGATTAAGGTTAGCCCACTGTATCTATTCCAAACCCAGGAATTATGATGGATTGGTGTTTATGATCATTGTCCCACTGTGAGATCCAGTTGTTTCCAAGTGTCAGTTACTTATTTGTTGGTTAAATTTGACAAATCTGGTGTTTGTTCTACTTATTCATATTTTCACCCATTGTGAGTTAAGCACTTATTTTACTGTTCATTTTCTTTTTTTTGTTCTTTTCGTTTGGTGTGATGCATTGTGCACAACAGAAAAGGGTTGCATGTAGTGCTTCTTTTTGACAGGGGACAGTGGGGTTCCTGGCCCTTCAGGCCCAAAGGGTGAAACGGGACTCAAAGGGGGAAAAGGAGAACAGGGAGCCGCTGGTGAAGTTGGTGAGTTTTAGTTTTCAGTTACACTAATATTGTATGTATGAAAAGTGGTCAAAGAAATTTGCAAATTGCAATTGAAATGTGCATAATCTATGTTATGGCTGAAATGTAGAACCATCTTCTCTACTATATCTTCTATATCTGCGTAATAATTCACAGAGTCCCAGTCAGCTGCAATCTATGTCTGGAGGTCCATCACAGGGCAACGTGGGGAGACAGTGTATGGTTTATTAACTACTTCAAATGCTCACAGCTAGGGGCAAATTAGACTGTCCCGTTTATCCTTACTGTCAAAAAGGAAAAGGAACTAAAAGTGAAGTTCAGCAAACAAAAATTTAAAGTAAAATAAACTTCTCTCTGGTTTTACATGCTTAATAGGAATAGAATATAAACTCCTTTAACTCCTGAACAGAAAACGTGTCAGTGGATTGTTATGAAATATTGCAGTGTCTCTTCCCCCTTTAATCTGTGAAGCTCATCAGTAATATTGCTGACATGCTGCTATTTAAAGGGAAGACAACATATTTTCACAGATGACATATTGGTCAAACAAAAAAAATCTTGAAAAATATCAACAGCTAGTCTTGCTGTGTGTGTTTTTGTACGTGTGTGTGTGTGTGTGTGTGCCGCTGCAGGTCACACAGGTTCAGCAGGGAATCCAGGAGTACCAGGCAATAAGGGGGAGCCAGGAGACTTAGGAGCCCCAGGTAAGGTTGTAGGTTAAATTGTACTTCTAAAGAATGAATACTGACTCTGACCCTGCCTGTCAGCATGTGAAGCTTTTATTATTTCTTTCATAAATTATTGTCACTCTGGTTTAGCAGTAGATCATTTCCTTAAAGTTTTTGTCTTGTGTCATCTATTTTTATGACTACAGGCCCTCGTGGAGAAAAAGGTGACTCTGGAATGTCTGGACAGAAAGGTATCCAAAATTGTGTTGATGCCTTAAGAGGGTCCTGGAGGGTCGGAATCCTGGATGTTTTAATTCTCTCCCTGGTGGTAGTATCAACCTTTTCAGCATGTTGGTATTCTTCTTAGGCCTCTAATGAGCCTTGATTGGATCCAGGTGCGTTAAACCAGGGAGAAAACCGATGCCGGCCCTCGAGGACCCACTTTGAGCACCACTGTTTTAATGTCTTCCTGTGACCATTTCCTAACAGCCATCTTTCTAAGAGGTAGCCTCTTCACCAGAGGTTTGTATTCAGAGCAGAGAAAAACAAGATTATGATCTGATTTCACCAGAGGAGGTCTAGTTTGAAGACATTTGCCTCCTTGGCATTAGGATAAAGCAAATCCAAAATCTTGCTTCATAAGTGGAGCAACTGACAAACTAGTGAAATGTTGGCAGTGTTGAAGAGAGTGAGGCATAATTAAAATCAGCAGATATTGTCACAAATGCATCGGGGTGTTGTGTCTGTTTGTAATGTTTGTAAAGATGTATGTATTTACACAATACATTTTGTTCTTGATTTCTGCAGGGGACTCTGGATTGCCTGGTTCACCTGGATTAAAAGGACAAAAAGGAGACCCTGGAAGTGTTGGTCCTCGGGGACCCCCAGGTCATCTGATTGGTCACATTCCACAATAGACAGTTGCAGAGCATTCAAGTCATAGTTTGTTGATATGACAACATTTAGAAGTGACAGAAAACAAGTGCATATGTACAGTCTGTCTACAGATATACAGACTATACAGTCATCTATAAAATGACTCAATCACTTTATTCTTCACCATATTTTCGGTCAGTTAGCACTGACCAAAAATATATATATATTTTCTATTTGCGACAATAATGGGAGAGAGAGAAAATGTCATGTTGTGGAAGTCAGCAGAAAAAGATATGACTATAATTTGGGTCTTGATTTATTCTAAACATCTTCCAACCAAAACCAAAAAAAAAAAAAAAAAAAATAGAATGACATACAACCATTGGTGTCTTCTCCTCTCACCTTCACAATAAAACTATACATTCAGGTGTGAAATATATACATTGTATCCACCACACAGCCCCTCCAAACACACAAAATGTCACAAATACAAAAACATGTAACATGTGAAACATTACAAGTACATAAAATAAAACACACAAAGTAAAAACTAAACAGCAGCGACAAACAAAACAATTGACATACCTAACAGTAACGACTAGGGAGTTTATTAAGTCGGCCACCATGACTTCTTTTCACAGGGTTGAAAATTGAAAGAGTCTCCAGATCGACTGTTACCAAACTGTCCACCTGAGGGGGATAAACCAGCTGGAAGGGGAGGACTCGGAAGAGCGGGTAAAGAAACTGGGGGACGACCATGGCGAGGTGGCTGAGAACACTCAACTGGGTCCCCTGGTAACACAAGCTGGCTTCAAACGGTCCACCAAAATTCTCTCCTGATTATCCCCAAAATCCACCAAAAAAATCCTTACGTCCCCTCTCCAAAGCACTGAATGGACCATCTTAAGGAGGCTGAAGTGGTGAGCAGTGTGAGTCATGGTGGATAAATACATGGCAGACATTATGTCCTTTGGCACAAACACCTGTGGAAGGCAGTTATGTGCTGCCAATGGGGTAAAAGATCTAGATTTCCCATTTAGAACTGTTCTACTCCCCTGGGAATCAACCAAACCCCCTGGACCCTGAAGAAATTCCCCTGGTATCCTCAAAGGCTGGCCCAGGACCAACTTAGCTGAAGAAAACTGCAGGTCCTCTTTTGGAGCTGAACGCAGACCCAACAAAACCCAAGGGAGGCGATCTATCCAGCTATCATCCACCAGAATGCAATGCAGCATTCATTGTCCCGTGGAACCTCTCACAAAGACCATTTGCCTGCAAATGGTATGCAGCAGTACGGTGGAGTTTAACCCCAAGGCTGTCTGCCACTGCGGTCCATAACTCTGAAGTGAAACGGGGACCTCTGTCAGAGATCAAGTCCAATGGCACACCAAACCGGGACATCCACGAGGAGATAAATACCCAAGCCACATCAACCAAAGTGGTTAATGTGGCTCATCAACCACTTCAGTAGTCCTGTCCACCATCGTCAGGAGATAGGTCAAACCTGTGGAAGGTGGAAGCAGCCCCACTAAGTCCACATGCACATGTCCAGACTTCCACTGCGGAACAGGAAAGTGCTCCAGGGGAGCCTTAGTGAGTCAGCAGTGTGCCTTAGTTTGCACACTGCTGGTAAGCCAAGCTGGAAGCCGCCCATGTCTGTACATTTTTACAGAGTCCCGGCCACACAAACTTTGCCCCTACCAGTTTAACAGAAGCTTTAATGCCCAGATGTCAAAGGGAATGAACTGCATCAAAAACCACCAACGGCAACTAGTAGGGACCAAAGGCCAAGTTTGCCAGTTGAGACATCACAAAGAAGGATTGCACCACACTCATGAAAGGAGACTGCCTCTAAATGTAAACTGGATTCAGCTGTTTTAAAGGCCAGAATATCCTGGTCGGTCAGTTGGCCTGTGGCCATAGCAAGGTAGTCCACACCTAAATGCACAGAAGCAATCTTTGCTCTGGACAGACACTCAGCCACTAGATTATTCTTGCCAGTTACACACTGAATGCCAGTGGTGAACTCTGAAATGACAGACAAATGCCGTTGTTGCTGAGCTGATTACGGTTCAGAAACTTTTGCCATAGCAAAAGTGAGAATCTTGTGGTCAACAAAAGCAGTAAAGTCTCAGCCCTCAAACATGAAACAGAAATTGTGTGTTACCAGAAAAAGGGCAAGCAGTTCCCTATCAAAGGTGCCATATTTTTTGCTATCCCAAAGTTTCCTGCTAAAAAAAGCAAAGGGGTTGCCACCTATTGCTCACAAACTGCCCAAACAAACTGTCCAAACTGGCATTTAGCTGGGTTGATGATCAGGTCATGTTTACTGAGTCTAACAGACAGTTGATGAAGGTGCACCATGTGTTCTTCAGCAGAGGGACTAGCCACCAATATGTCCCAATATGTCATCCAAATAGATGAACAAAAAAGGCATACCCTGCAGGACCGAATCTATAAACCACTGAAAAGTCTGCGCTGTGCACCCGGGTCCACCAGGAAACGCCGCCCAGAGACTTCATCCATGATGAAAAGCATCTTTTCCAAACTAACCGGGCACAAACAGCTGCTCGCGAGCGCCTGCTCTGTCGTTTCCCTGATGCACGAACCAGCATGGAGGAATGCACCTTCACTCCAAACAGGGGATGGTAGAAGCAGAGAAAGTCGTTCTTCTGTCGCGCCATCACTGCAGCCACGGCATCAACAGGCTCAGATTCTCCTTGAGTCACATCTGTTAGAAGTGCATTCATACTGTAAAGCCTGGAAGCCAACAAAATCTGGTCTGCTTCTTCAGCCAGGGAGCAATAATCTGGATCAGCAGAGAGCTGGACTGCGGTGCAAACAGGAAGCTGGCACAGAAACAGATGCGTAACAAGGAAGAAAACATCTCCTGAGCCAAGTAACGCCAGCATGTTCTCTATCAGCTCGGAGGGCTTGCGATCCCCAAGACATTCAGAAAGAGCAGGCGATCAGCTCGCTCCGCGTCCGACAGTTGGTAGAACCGAAGCAGATTCTCCTGGAGTGCACTGTACTTGTTCACTGTTGGTTCCTCAGCAGACCCATCAGATGGCGGGTGGAAACGGAATCCTTTGCATTTCAAGGCAAAACGAAGGAAATTCCCTTTCACCGCAGACTGTGGGGCCTGCAGCCACAAACAGGGCGTCTGAGAGAAATAAACTGTGGTTGGTCCTCTCAAACCCAAAGAACTTTGTGCCAATAATTCCCAGCCTTGACAGACAGAGTGGAGATAGTGAGCCTGATGCCAGCGTCTGACCATAGAGGGAAGAGAAACTTTCCTTAAACCACTTCCTCATAAAACAATCTACTGTATTTGGCCAACATTTCCTCCTGCAGCAAAACACCAACACTTGATTCTGCCACTGCTTCAACACTTACAACCCTTTTTTCTCTGAATACAACAGTAGCCACCAAAACACATTTCATCAGAACAAAGCACATTTTATCAGCATATAAACTGTTAATCCAAGATTACATTTGAAAACTACAATCTTGCTTTTTTAATTGCTTTTGGAATCAGTCATCTTTGACTGACCCATGTAAGACCAAATCTTCATAAAGCATGTCCACCATAGGACACTGAAGGACACCAGGCTGTTTCTTTGCATTGAGCATGGTGCTATTAAGCATCCAGAAATTGTCCCCAAGGATAAAACAGACCTTATGAGACCCACTTATTTTTATCATATCCACTATTGTCATGTCAGCCTGAACAAGAATTAGTTCGAAATTTAATTCAATATTCATGCTCATAGCTGACTACCTAAATTTTATGAGCCATACTTATAGCTCCAATTTGAACTCATTCTCTCTCTTTTTACATTGTCTTAAATCAAGTTTAAAAAATATAGGTCAATGATAAGTATACAGATGGATTCTGCCATTGTCAGACAATCCTTAGCATTTTACAGACATTAAATCAAAGTTGAGATTTTTGGTTATAAGGGAGTTAGCCCTTATAACCAATATGTTAGCCCTTATATGTTCCTCCTTAATGAAGCACAAATTCTGTTAAAACACACTGACAATTTTTTTTATTCGTGTGAATTAGATATACCTATGTTGTTCTTTCAGTTAGTTTCCTGCAGATTAGCAAACAAATTAGTTCAAAACTGCATCATCTCTGCACGTCTTTTCTTTGTCTTCCATTCATCGACCAAAAATTGGGTAACAAAAACCATTGAGTGTCATCTGCTTCAAGCGATGGAGCTGAAGCAGCATCAGTTGTTATCCTGAAAGCAAAACCAACATAGTTAAACTTAGTGGAGTTAAACCCTTCACTTAGTTCCTCACAAAGCTGTTTTTACGCCTGATGGAACAGAACAAGTGTTTCTATAAAAGACATTACGAGTAATGAATTGAATATTGTTTAATATTGTTTAATATGGCTCACAGAGCCATGTCATTATCACAAGGATTTTCCCATGTTGTTTAAGGGCATAATCATCTTATTATGAAAACTTATGAATCTTTCTCTTAACTGTCTGGCTTTTAGCTAATAGAAATAATTTTGAAAACTTTAACTGACCTAAAACAGGAAAGGTTTTGCCTGACTGAATAACCAACAGACAAACATGGTTATGCCGCTTTTTTTTCTTGTTCTTTTTTTTTTGTAACAATGCTGTAAAAGATGTGTCAAAAAAAATTCCAACAGCTTTTGTTTCAATGTATTATTTGTTCTTTGTGTTGTTTTACCAGGTGCGAGAGGACCTGTTGGATTTAATGGGACTCAGGGTATGTGCATACTTAGTCAAGTGCCCTAAGATAAATTTTTGTTGTGAACTTTTACCATCTATTTCATCAGCTGAATTAGATGTAATATTTTTTCCTCCATTCCCTCAAACTCACAGGTCCACCGGGACTGCAAGGAGAAAAGGGCGAGTCAGGAAAACAGAGTAAGTACTTATAGCAGAGAGCAGTTTAAACACAGCATCTGTGAAAAATAAAGGCGTTTGACATAAATTGATCTGTTGGGTTTGATGTAAATATCAATTAAACCAAATTAATGGGGTAAGAAAATCACTGTTACTATTTTGGAGAGTAGGGGAAAGTGGTAATTTGTAAAAGTATGGGAGAGTGGAGTTCAGAACAGTCCTGCAGTCTGTGTGGTCTCCCTTCCAACTTCCTGCAAAAGCAAACACTCCTCAAATTGTCCAGCGATTAGAGCATCAGCCAGATGAACGCGGCTCTAGAAACAGTAGAGGTAAAAGCGACATGTACTGTACATTCTCAACATTTAGCACTTGAAACTATAGTTAGAGTCATATGAGCTGTATAGTACATAAACTGGATAAAGGAATGATTGGACGTACAGAATGAAAACAAACTATATCTGACACATTGATTTGTATTATTTAACTATAATAACTTGTTACATTACTGACAAAACTGTAATCATTATTAACTTACGAGGTATGTTACTCCTCTTATTACAGTAAAAATGGATAGAATTATTAAATGATTAGCCATTAATAAATCATTGCTTGATTCAGGTTTTTTCTACATTCAGTTGTTTTATACTGATGAACATGTTAAATAGTTGTCTTGCAATTACCTTGCACTCTGTCAGTTGCTTGTAATTGATCTTTTTATACATCTTTCCATTCCTCCAACATATGTTCAATATGGCCAACCAGAATTCAGACATTACAATGCTTCTTTATCTGATACTGGCTGATATGTGTTGTGTTTTTTTTTTACAGTTAGTCATTTCTATTCGTGTTAATTCACATCCAAATGATTTTAAATCTTAAACTTCGTGCCTCCCCAGTCAAAGTGCGTCTAGTGCCTGGAAAAACCAGAGGACGAGTGGAAGTCATGCACAATGACATCTGGGGGACCATTTGTGACGACAGCTTTGGAACTTTAGATGGGAGAGTGATCTGTAAGATGCTTGGGTTCCAGTCTGTTGTGTCCACCTTCACTGCGACCCCAGGTAACCAAACATGCTCTGCCTTTTTTTCAGTATGGATAAACAAATACAAGTAGTTAAGAAGTAGAACAACCTTTGTCTGATTTTCATTTCAGAAGTAGAGTCGTACCCTCGAACAAAAGTAGAAAATGATAAAAAAGCCAGAGCTGCAGCACTCTTCAGTACATAGAGAGAGGCCTTCATCCCAAATCTTTTCCTAATACTTTTTGGAAATCACCTTTCTCCTGATATTTTCTGAGTTAACACAGTTCAAATCAAAATAAGTAGAAAATAAATATAGGAGAATAAACAAAATACCGTCCTATGACCAGTCAAGTACTTGAATAAAGAAGTGTCTTATTAATGCATGTCTGTTTTCAGGTACCGGGAAGATCTGGTTGGACGAGCTGCACTGCACAGGAGCAGAGACTGACATCTTTGACTGTCCACACAGTGAAGTTGGTGTTCACAACTGTAATCATGATGAGGACGTGGGAGTCCAATGTACATAAAGGCAGAAGAGAGATCAAACTGTGCAAAAGTTAACTTTGTAGCCCTTATGTTAGACTGAAATTTATCACATTATTTCATGTTTTTCTTTCCAGTCATGTCGCTTGAGTTTTACACTATTGGACCAAACCTTCAGAGACACTATCTTCTTGGAATAGGTCCCATATTATGCATGAAAAATCTGCCCCTGCAATTGGCTAAACGTAACATCTGACCTTCTTGGGTATATTGATCATTCATCAAATTATATATTACACCAGAGCCAGCCCAAAGCAGAAGCAAACCAAGCATCTGCTTAGAGATCCTGGGCCGCTAGGGGGCCCCCTAAGTGAAACAGATTTTTGATGAATAAAAACACATAATTCATCACAAAGTTACAATATAAAATAAATAAATAAATTGCTCTTGGGGCCCCCCTGGAGGCCGATGCAGATACCACACTGAACGGTAATATGAGCTGCTGTGCAGAGTACATCCAAACCTCTAAAGCATCGGCAGAAGATAAGTTATAGAAACAATTTCACAAAAAATGATTTATCCTTCAGGGAGAGAGAAAAATGAGAAGAATAAAGAAAAAGTCAAGATAAAGGTTTGTTTTAATGTGTCTAATGTTTATCAGAAAGATTTTTGGAGCTTCTAATTGAAAATTAGCTTGATAGCACAAATGTTTGTATTTGTGTGAAGCTAAGTTTTAACTTTAAATGAGTTTATTCTCCTGATTGACCCTGGATGTTTCTGAGGGTTTTTTTTTTTTTTTTTGCAAAACATGTTTGACAACAATAATTCAAACTTCTCAATGTTTGATATTGTCTAGCAAAATGTTTTCCCATCAGGCTACATGGCTACTGCATTAATAAATCGATGAGTTGCTCTAAGCTGTAGTTGGTGATAGTTTGTTTGCTGCTGATAATTTATCATTCTATAAGAAATTGTGTGTTTTACATCAACTTTGAAGTTATTAGAAACTCCTCCAATTAAAATAGTTTGAAGGCACAAAAGCGTACATGGAGCGTAGCGACATCCCCAAGTGGCAGATGTCGCTTATCTTGGCCGCTATGATGCCTCACATGAGCTTCCAGGTTGTGGAGAGGCAGGTTATTGGTCGGTAGTTGGGTGGGACTGGACCCTTTGATGGATCCTTCTGGATTAGGATTGTCCGCCCTTCAGTTAACCATTCAGGGTGAGTCCCACTTTGTAGCAGCTGGTTCATTTGGGCTGCCATTCGCTCATGGAGAGCAGTGAGTTTCTTTAGCCAGTAGGCATGGATCATGTCAGGCCCTGGTGCTGTCCAGTTTTTCATGCCTGAGACTCTTTCTTGAACATCTGTCGCAGGGCTGTGGGGCTTGCTCAGGGAGGTTGCTGTGGTCCTCTCGTAGAGAGATCAGCCACTGTGCATTGCTGTTGTGGGACGCCTCCCTTTCCCATATGCCTTTCCAGTATTGTTCAGTCTCCAGCCTTGGTGGGTCTACTCTGTTGTTATTACCCTGCCATTGAGAGTACACCTTAGCTGGTTGAGTGGAGAAGAGCCGGTTAATCCTTCTGGATTCATTCTCCCTTGTGTATCTCTTTAGGCGGCTGGACAAGGCTTGGAGCCTCTGTTTGGCAGTTCCAAGTGCTTCAGGTATGGGCATCTGACTGTACTTTCTGGGTACTGGTCTTTTCATTGTACCCTTGTGGAGCTCTGACAGTTGGCTCACTTCCCTCCTTGTTATCTTGATTTTAGCCTCTAACCGTCTTTTCCATGGTGGGTATTGGGTCTCATGGTTGCTCTTATAGCCAAGTATCTCAAGGATCACTGATGCTGAGTTGTAGATCAGCTCATTGGTTTCTGTTATGGTGTTGGTAGGGATCGTTCTCAATGCTGCATTCACATTCTCAATGAGACTTTCTGATGGTACTTCACTCAGCCGTTGTAATTGGCGCCGGGGAGGCCTGGTTGTCATTCGGGTCATGATTCTCTCTCTCAGGTCAGCAGCTGTCTCGTTCAGCTCTGTTTCGCTCATTGGGGCCGTGTATCCCCTCACTGGGTGGGGACTTGTAGTTAAGTCCCCACAGTTCTGACATCCAGGTTCCTCCCTTTTGCCGTAGCATTTGTGTTGTATCTCGTCAATCTCAAGTTGTGATAGCAGTTGCCGTTTGCGGATGTTGGAACACTGAGCTACTAGTTGTTTAGCGCTTAGTGTTGACTGGGGATGTCGAAGTAACCATTCCTTCCCCAGTCTTTGCATGTAACCTCTCTGACTAGGGTTACTTGAGTAGTAGCATTCCAACAGATCCACATTTTTATCTCTCGCCCATTTCCGTCTTGTTCCAGTAGCCCATTTGTCATCAAGGTGCTCTGGTTCCCCAACACCTGACGCAGACCTTGTTTGGCCGGGCGACGTCTGAGCCGGCATGTTATGCAACTTAGTATCTCTCATGGTATGAGGTAGGCAGTAGCTTGAAGGGTCTTGCCTAAGGACCCAGACTGGATTTGAACCCTGCCCTCTCGGGTGATATACTGATGCCTTATGTATTGAGCTATCCAGTCATATATATATATATATATATATATATATATATATATATATATATATATATATATATATATATATATGCCCTAAACACCAGAGCAATAGAGGCCCAGATCTACCACACCAGACAAGACCCAAGGTGTAGGTTGTGCAAGGAGGCCCCTGAGACAGTCCAGCACATCACAGCAGGGTGCAAGATACTGGCAGGGAAAGCGTACATGGAGCGACATAACCAAGTGGCAGGCATAGTGTACAGAAACATCTGTGCAGAATATGGACTGGAAACCCCGAGATCAAAGTGGGAAACACCCCCAAAGGTGGTGGAGAACTAAGCTAAGATCCTGTGGGACTTCCAGATCCAGACAGACAGAATGGTAATGGCGAACCAACCAGACATTGTCGTAGTGGATAAACAACAGAGGAAAGCCATTGTGGTAGATGTAGCAATACCAAGTGCCTGCAACATCAGGAAAAAGGAGCACGAGAAACTGGAGAAATACCAGGGCCTCAGGGAAGAACTGGAGAGGGCCTGGAAGGTGAAGACCACAGTGGTGCCTGTGGTCATCGGGGCCCTCAGGGCAGTAACCCCCAAACTGGATCAATGGCTACAACAGATCCCAGGAACAACATCAGACATCTCAGTCCAGAAATGTGCAGTCCTTGGCACAGCCAAGATACTGCGCAGAACCCTCAAGCTCCCAGGCCTCTGGTAGAGGACCCGAGCTCAGAGGATAAGAACCACCCGCGGGGTGAGAAGGGAATTCTTTATATATATATATATATATATATATATATATATATATATATATATATTATATATATATATATATATATATATATATATATATATCACCCCCTCCTGTTATCCATGGGAAATGGGAAAACATTTGCTAGCTGTGGATCCGAGTGCTCCCAAGGACATGCCTTGATAGCATCTTATCGGACTTCTGCCAGGAGGCTGAGCAACATGGTTTCACAGCCCTGTGATGTCACATCCTTTACTCATGTCTTTGTGTTGCCCTTTATTTTGTCTGAATGTTGCTAAGTGCCATAATGTGTCCTTTTCTCTTTTTATTTCATTCCACTTTATGATTTAGAACTTGTGGAGTACTCACTTTCAATCCAGAAAAGGAATTGGCCTCCCTTTATTTTTTAGAAACTTTTGAGTGCTCACTGTTCAGACCAAAATATATTTCTTAGATTAATTTTGAGATTATTATGCAGAGAGATTCCTATTACTGCAACCAGAAAAGGAATTAGAACAAACTTAGAATCCAAAAAAGAAAATTCTTCCAGAACAGGAATATTTAGTTTATATTATTACTTAGGAACTAAGTAATAATAATAATAGTGTCTAAATTTTACAAATTTAGAGCATTTTTTGAAAGTCCAGAGAATACTTAGTTATACTTATCTAGCAACGCAGAAGTCCAGAGGATACTTACTTGCACTTATTTAGGGTTAGAATCCAGAAAACCTACCTGAGCAGCTACGTTTTATACTCCTATTCGTCTAACCCAGAAATGGAATAAGACCAGAGGATACGTAGCAACCCTGAACAAGAGCACCTACTTTACATACTTTAGATCAACATTAGATTATTTTTCTTCTTTTGCCCTTTCCCTTGGTTTGTTATTTGGTTTATATTTCCTTTTCATTTATATAACGCACTTTGTATTGCCTTGATGCTGAAAATGTGCTATATTAATAAAATTACCTTTATGTGTATTGTGTTAGTACTTTTACACAGCAATGAAGAACAGTTATTCAAAGTTTATTGACATATTGGTAAAACTAATCACAACATATACATTTCAATGGTGTCATGTATTAGAGACATACCATATTAATAAAGAGACATAATAGGTCAATGTCATACTGTTCCTTCAGCTAAAATCAACAGCCACATTTTTACATCACAATGGAAGTCCTGGTTGTTGTTCTGCTGGTTGTTGTTCTGCTGGTTGTTCTGCTGGTTGTTCTGCTGGTTGTTCTGCTGGTTGTTGTTCTGCTGGTTGTTCTGCTGGTTGTTGTTCCAGGAAGAACCAAGCTGAAAACTTCCGCTCACCATTTTGATTTGGGGTTTGCTTTATGGAAAACATAATCTTCTTTTCTGAAGAATCCCACTTCTGTTTCATTAGCTGGAGAAAAAAGTCAAATATTTAGATTAAACTAATCTACTTGTTCTGGTGATATATGTAGCATTTATTATTGCCATATAAAATTTCACAACTGTACAATTATTAAAGAGCTCAGTAACATTTATTGTCTTACCACCCATCTGTTAGGAATGCTTTTCTTTTCCCTTTGAATGATCAATCAAGCTGCATAAACTTTCATGGGGATTTAAGGATTGCCTGTTATGTTAATTTGTGTAATGAGGGCCTAAGCAGCTCAACGCCTTGTTATCAAGCTACGCATATTTATCAGGCAGCTTTTCTTACTCAGGCAATATGTTCCAGAAAAGTTTCTAACCAAATGCACTCTTACAAATGCCAGGCTATTGGTGTGTGAGCATACAACCATGACACATTTTGTTGCAAATAGTCAACAAGACAGTGCTGAAGTCCCGCTTAGATCTGTCACAATAACAAATTTTGCTGAGCGACGGCTTCAAAAATTATTGCGATAAACAATAATTTTCTTTGAAGACCATTTTAAACTGATGTAATGGTAATAAGATAATAATGCAAGCGATATCCTGCAAAAATAGATCAACTTTATTTTCAGAAGAACATTTAACATTGGAACTGGTAAACTAAATACCGTAAACAAAACGACCAAAAATAAAATGGACAAAAAATGTACTTGAATAAAAACTAAACACAACATAAAACCAGTGGAAATAAAAACTACATTCAGCCAGAAGTACAGATTATAAAGTCTGTATACTATATTGCCCTTCAATAATTAATCATTAGGCTCAAATGGAGGAGATGGCCATATTCATCGACCTGATGCAATCGTTCATTCCTCCTGTTAGCCCGGTTCACACTACACATTTTTTTGCCCTGATTTTCCCCTTATGATAATCTTAGAACGCTCAGCGTTCTAAGATGTGATAATCGTAACCGATCATTCTGTAGTGTGTTACGACTGATTGGGTCCAGTCGGTTACTTTTTACACCCTTACTTTTTGTATTCATTTACCTTTTAGGTTACTTTTGAGGTTATTATCCAGAGACTCTGATTTTTGTGAGCCAAAAAAGAAATTCCAACAAACTTAGAATCCAGGACAAGAACATTTAGTTTTTATTTCTACTTAGAAATTATGGAGTACTCACTACTTTTACCAATTTAGAACATACTGAGAAAGCCCATAGAACAGTTTCTTTACTGTTTAGATTATGTTTTAACATTGCTATGCAGAGAGACTCCCATTTTGCTGTCCAGAAAAGGAATTACAACAGACTTAGAATCCAGGGAAATTACTTCCAGAACAGGAACATTTAGTTTTTATTACTACTTAGAAATTGTTAAATACTTGTTACTTTACAAAATTAGAGCATACTTAGATTGTCCAGAGAATACCTACTCACTTGTACTTGAGCAACCCAGAACAGGGATTAGAAGCAAACTTAGAATCCAGAAATAATACCCTGGCAACTCAACAGGAATGGATTACCAATTTTATTAGATTCTCCTTCTTTTGAACTTTCCTTTGGTTTGTCATTTTGTTTGTATTTCCTTTTTAATTCATGCAATGCACTTTGAAATGCCTTGTCATATAAATAAAATTACCTTACAACAAAGAAGACCTGACAGAAGGCATCAAGGAAATCTAGGCTTCCATAACTCCCAGGTATTGCCACATCGCATTGAGGCCGTGATTTTTAGTGCAAAGGAATTCCCAACCAAGTATTGAAGATTTTATTTTTAATTTCTTTCTTTTTTCCTGCAAAAACTGAGAAGTAACTAAGGCTGATTTCTTCAGAGTGCTCTAATTTTTTGAACTCCTGTTTTTGTGGGTTTGATGAGCTGGAAGCCCAAATTATTTAACAATGAACAAGTTGTTGTTCATTGTTAAAGTTTAAGCTACAGTCTTGCTATAGCTTAAACTGTGGGCTCTGAAATCTATAACTTATGAAAAGTTTAACTATTAGAATGGATTTATAGGAAACTTTGACATGACATTCTAATTTTTTGGAAAGGATCTGTACCTTCATGTCCTCTTTCACTCCATCCATAAATCTCCTCTTTGGTCTTCCTCTAAGTCTCTTGCCTGGCAGTTCCATCCTCATCCTCCTCCTACCAACGTGTCCACTGTCTCTCCTGTGTCCAGACCATCTCAATCTGGTTTCCTGGACTTTATCTCCTACACATATCACACCTGATACTTTTCTCCAATCGTTCCAACCAGCTTGGACACGTTTCTTCACTTCTTTTCCACACCGTCTGGACCGTTGATTCTATGTACTTATAATCTTTCACCTTCTTATTTCTGCTCTCTGTAACATTACGTCTCCACTGATTCAAGCATATCTATTCAGTCTTGCTACAGCTAACCTTCATTCCTCTCCTTTCCAAGGCAAATCTCCACCTCTTAAGATTTTTCTCCACCTGTTCTCTGCTCTCACCACAGATCACAATCAACTTATAGAGTGCAGAATAATAAGGCATCAAGTGATCAAAAGACATAGTGTGGTAGGAAACTGGTACATGCTGGTATTAAAATTTAGCTAGTCAGACCTTTTTGGTTTGAATAGGTCATCTCCCAAACCCACAGTCAGTTGTCGCCAAGGAATCAGGGCTAACACATCTGAACCTGCAGCCTTATTCCCAACAGTCTCTCCAGCTGCCTCTTCACCTGACTTCTAGACACAGAAAAGTGGGAGAGGAAGGCAAAGAGGGCAGCAGCATCTCCTGATTTGGTTGAAAACTTGTGGAAGCAGAAGACTCCATGACAGAGGTGGAATATAGGACATCTGAGTTTTGACAACATAGACTTAGACTTGTACTTTATTGATCCCTTGGGAAGACTCCCTCAGGAAATTGAAGTCACCAGCAGCTTACAGGCAGAAAAGTGGCACACAGTGAGCAAAATACAAAAGAATACAACAAATACAAATTAAATACAAAGGTACACACTAAATGTGAGTAGCCAAAACCCTAAATTAAGCAAAAATAAGCAAGGAATAAGAATATAAGTAAAAAATATAAATACAACACCAAAGAGGACGATGGGACGTCTGTATGGCTGGGGACAGGAGAGGATGATGATGACATTGTTCCTGAACTAAACCTGTTGAAAAATGTGTTCAGCTCATTTGTTCTGTCTAGAGTTTTATCTATCTGATCCTCCATTTGCTTGATCCAGGGTTTGTTATTAGGGAAGAATCTCACTATTTTGGTGAGGATGATGTCCAGTGTGACAGGGCTCTACTATGACCACCGTAGTTCATCATAGATGGTGTTTATTGTGCTCATCTTCAGGTGACAAAAGTGGAGAAGTTGTGTAATATACACTCAATTTATTAGGTGGTGTTGAAATAGAATTTTAAGTTAGCACAATACTGCACAGGATAGTTTTTGATACATATGAAATATAACATAGAAAGTTAAAGTACACTCTAATGCATATAAATTTAGATAATACTAGAACAACGGCTCACTCTATGAACGCATATAAAGATAAATTCTTAAAAAGAGGAGTAGACAGAACACAGGCCTAGACTCCTTGGATCTCTTTAGACAGGGAGTCTGTCTGCCAGGCAATTAACAAATTCCTGAGCACGGTTCAAAAGTTCACTAGGATCTTAAAACTTTTTATAAATAATTTTATCTATATTAGAATTAACTATATTTCTTTAAGCATGTTTTTAATTAGTTACTTATTAGATCCAAACTTATAGTCATTATTTAGCATTACATTTTGTGCAAGCTTGGTTAAAAACACCAACTAGTTTCTTGTTGAAGCATCTTGAGGCAGAGATAACGTTCCAGTTCCACGCTGTAAATCAGGTCGGAGCCTGGTACGAGAAGAGCTGGAGGTTGGGTCTCAGAGGTAATAACATTAACATTAAGACAGCCCACACAAAGGAAAAGAACACACCTCCTAATGCATATATTTAAATGAGGAGAATATGCATTCTATAAATGATTTGTTTTACAGCAGAAGTTCGAATCTCTTTGTGCTGAGTGAGAGTTTCCCGGAGGATGCATCTTCTGTTTTGTCTTTTTGCTCAGTTCTTTGTCTCTGTTTTGTCATGTCTTGGACTTTTTGATAATTAGGTGAGATGCTTGTTGTAACATTCTGAACTGCATTGAATTTCTCTGGATAAAACTCTGAATATCTGAAGTCTGACGTCATATGATTGCTCTTTTCTCTCTGCACACGTACACAGACACAGGAATTCGGGACAAAGAATTAATTAACGAGCTAAATCAAGTTATTCCTCTTTTTAATTCTTAACAGTACACATGCCCAACTGCTCATCAACACAAATGTTGAATTAGTCAATCACATGACAGCAACTCAATACATTTAGGCACGTAGACATGGCCAAGATGATCTGCTGCAGTTCAAATTGAGCATCAGAACGAGGAAGAAAGATGATTTAAGTGACTTTGAATGTGGCTGGTCTGAGAAATCTGATCCACTGATCTACTGGGATTTTCACACATAACCATCTCTAGGGTTTACAGAGATTGGTCAGAAAACATGACAATATCCAATAAACTCCAGTTCTGTGGGTGCAAATGCCCGGTTGATGCCAGAGGTCAGAGGAGAATGGCCAGACTGCTTGGAGCTGATGGAACAGGAACAGTAACTTAAATAACCACTAGTTATGACTGAGGTATGCAGAAGAGCATTTTGAATGCACAAATTGTTGAACCTTTAGGCGGCTGGGCTACAGCAGCAGGAGACCACACCGGGTGCCACTCCTGTCAGCTAAGAACAGGAAACTGAGGCCACAGTTCGCACAGGCTCACCAAAATTGGACAATAGAAGGTTAGAAAATCATTACTGATGTAGAGGGGTGAAAAACAAGTTACTAGTAAATAAAGACAATAAGTAAGAAAATAGACACCCCAAAAATAATTTTCATTTTATGTTGTATCTTTTCATTTCTTGTTGCAATAAGTTATTTAGTGTTATTTCAGTTAGTCCATGCAATTCTCCACATGACCACTAGGGGCACATTCCATTGGTGGCATAGAAAAGATTGAGTTCACGAAAAGAATGAATCTTCTGTCGGATGTTAATGAGAACTTAACGTGTGTGTCTCATCTTTTCTGTGTCACAGGTTAGTTCAAATGTATCTTGATGCATGAATATAGATTACTTTTGAGAGTTGAATATGTTATTGAATGGGAAGTTGCCTAATGAGTCATGTTGTCCGGTTTGTGAGGAGTACTGTGTGGAGAAACGTTTAAAAGACTGTTGAGTTTCCGTTGAACTGTTGAATTTTGTATATATTGAAACAATTTTCAGATAAATTACATTATTTTAATATCGTTTTCTGTAAAATGGCGTTTTCTTGTCAAGAACCAACGACATTGTAACTAAGAGCCGTTAATGTGTCAGTTAGTAACAAGACCGCCATTAAAGAGCATTGCGCCTTTTTCAGTTGTTTTTCTTTTTGTAACGGATAAAATATTGTTATTCTGTACCGGGTTCAATGGACTTTATCTTTCTAGGCTCCAGTAGTTATAAGATGCTTAAATAGTAAAGTATATCTTATCTGTGTAAAAGAAAAGTTGTTAAAATAGTTGAAAACAAACTCATGTACTTTTTTAAAATGACAAAAGATATAAACTACTGAATATGGAGTATGTTTGCACATGAAAAAGAATAAATCTTCCGTTGGATGTTGATGAGAACTTAACGTGCGTGTCTCATCTTTTCTGTGTCACAGCATCACACGTTGGAGGAAGATCTTTTCTATTACATTACTCTGCCACCCAAGGTTGCAGGGTAACACCTCGTCTGATGAGTCTCAATTTCTGCTGTGACATTTGGATGGTAGGGTCAGAATTTGATGTCAACAACATGAAAGCATGGATCCATCCTTCCTTGTATCAATTGTTCAGGCTGATTGTGGTGGTGCTTACTTGGGTCCATTAGTACCATTTGAGCATCTTGTATCATTTTGCATCACAGCCTACCCAAGTATTGTTGCTGACCATGTCCACTCCTTAACAATCACAGTGAACCCATCTTCTGATGATTACTTCCAGCAGGATAACGCGCAGTGCCATAAAGCACAAATCATCTCAGACTGGTTTCCAGAACACAAAAATGAATTCACTGTTCTCAAATGGCCTTCACAGTCACCAGATCCAAATCCAACACAGCATATTTGGGATGCTCAAAGTCAAGATTAGAGTCATGGACTCTTCTTCCAAAGCTTTGACTTCAACCAAATCAGGAGATGCTGCTTCTCTTTGCCGCCCCTTCCCACTTTTCTGGATCTCAAAGTCAGGTGAAGAGGCAGCTGGAGAGACTGAACAAGAACAAGGCTGCAGGTCCAGCTCTGTCGGATTCTGCAACATCTCTTCAACCACATCATGGGTCTCCTGTTGGTCTGCCTGAGTAAGCAGGTAAGGACTTATCAAAACCTCCTGCAGTTAGCTTATCATCATGGAGTTGGAGTTGATGATGTCATCATACACCTGCTTCAACAAACCTACTGTCATCTGGACACAGCAGGCAACACTGTGAGGATCATGTTATTTGATTTCTCCAGTGAATTCAATGCAATTCAGCCTGATTTGCTCTGTGAGAAGCTCCAGGAGATAAAGATGGAGGTCTCAACAATTTGTCAGGATTTATAACTACCTGACAAACAGACCGCACTTTGTGAGACTGAAGGACTGTATGTCTAACCAGGTGGTCAGCAACACAGGAGCACCAGAGGGAACTGTACTCTCAACATTCCTTTCACTGTGTGCACGTCTGATTTCTGTCATCTACAGAAATAGTCAGAAGACTCTGCAGTTGTCAGGTTTATCAGACATGGACAAGAGGTTGAGTATGGAGATCTGGTGGATTGCTCCCTCACCATGCCGGTGAGGGAGCAATCATCTCATTGTAGATTTTAGGAGAAACTATTCCCATCATGAGAAGAATTGGAGGTGGTTGAGAAACATAAATACCTCTGTGTTCATCTGGACAACAGACTGGTGTCCAGACAACCAGTCTGTTGTCTGGAAGCAACAGCACTTCCTGAGGAAGCTAAGATCCTTCAAGGTTTGCAGAAAGATGCTGCAGATCTTCTATAAGTCTGTTGTTGAAAGTGTTATCTCTTCTGCTGTCATTTTTTGGGGCAGCAGCATCACAGCCAGGGACTTAAAAGACTCAACAGTTTGATAAAGCAGGCTCGTTCTGTTCTGGGGACGACTATGGAAATTATTATGAAAAGAAGGATTTTTCATAGGATCAAGAAAATTATGGACAACCCTGAACATCCTCTTCACAATGCCATCTTGGGAAGGACGAGCATCATCTGTTATAGACTTCTTCAGATTCAGTGCAGTACAGTCTGCTGCAGATCTTTCCTGTTAACAGCCATCACCACCTTCAATAACTTTTTGAAGAGTCTAAATTAATGAGTTACAACATCTAATTTCACTTTGGGATTAATAAAGTATTTTTGAATTGAATTTGATTTGAATGTGGTGGAATGGGAGATTTGCCTCATGGATGTACACCTGACAAATCTGCAGCAGCTGCGTGATGGTATGTCAATATGAACCAAACTCTTTGAGGAATGTTCCCAGTACCTTGTTGAATCAATGCCACGAAGGAGTAGTTGTGAAAGGGGGTCCAACCCGATAGTTGCAAGGTGTACTTAATAAAGGGACCATTGAGTGTACATTACACATTCATGCCAGTTAAAAGAAGACAAAAATAGCGATAACTCCATAGCAGCACAAAAGTTCAGCACCTTCAGTTCGACTTGTTGGAACTGAAAACTCAGTCTGAGCCCTCTTTTAAAATCAATCCACTCTTGAACAAGAAGAATGTGTCAGCTGAAAACCACATCCCTCACATTTTCAAATGGGCCTTGTTTCACAATCCTCTCCAGGGTGTGGCTATCTCTGTTTCTTGTACACTTTTTCCTTCCCTTCACTTCTCCATGAATGTGCTTGGACTTACCCTCCTTCTGCAAGGTGTCAAAGGTCATTTTTTGGACAAATGTCAGGTTAGCAGTCATCCCCTTGACTATGTAGCCTATAGAACTTGTCTGAGAACATTTAAAGGTTTTTGCAGGTGTTTTGAGTTAATTAGCTGATTAGTCTGTGACACCAGGGGTCTTCAATATTGAACCTTTTCACGTTATAATTTCTGAGATACTGAATTTGGAGGTTTTTTTAGTTGTCCGTAATAAATCACCAACACTAAAAGAAATAAACATTTGAAATATCTCAGTTTGGATGTAATGAATGAATACAACATACAAGCTTCACGTTTTGAATGGAATTACTGATTTAAAGCAATGCTTTCATGACATCTTAATTTTATGACAAGCAGCTATAAATAACTGACACCCTAAATAGATCTCTAAAGAAAAAAAGAAGACTAAAATTATATATGCTACAGTTGGCTTCAAATTTGGCTGTAAAATGTGACAAACTTCTAACCTAAGATTGATTTTCTCACATTTACACATTATAAAGTTCTTTACAGTGCATTAGTTCTCCACAATTTTTAAATATATGAAAATTAATGGCAACACATTATTTGACGGGGTGTGAATAAGACTGACATGACACCGTCATAAACATGACATAACACCTGTCATGAACATAAGTAAGTCTTCGTGAATATTTATGACTGTTGTCATAAAATGCCATTTGGTAAATCATTACACTTTTAATACAAAGTTGACATCATTCAAAATTTCTTTGTTATGACAACTTGACATTAACCTAGAATCATTTGTCATGTTATTATAGTGTCAAAAGTTTTAACAAAATAGTCATTAATATTTCCCCCTGAATGAAATAAAGTGGAACAAATAGGACCAATAATATTAATCTTTATTACACTATCAAATGATTTAACAGTCATTAATAAATCCTTTCACATCAAAGAAAGTGGAACAAGTAGCACCAGTTATGAATATGTGCTATTACAGTATCATTAATATTAATTCTGACCTCAAGTAATGTAAAAACAAAAAGTAGGAACAGTTATAAAGATATCACTAATTGTCATTACAGCGTCAAATGCTATATTAACATAGTCAATGATATTAAGTCTTAAATCAAGTGAAGTGGAAAACACTGGACTACTTATAACTACATCATAGCTGTAGAACAAACCCTTTGTACATTGGAATAAAACAAAAGATAACTTTTTCTTCAAATAGAGGGTTTTCCTGTCAGCATATTGTAACTGAAACACTGATTGAAAAACTAAAACAGAATTACTTATTCTTTAACTAAAGAAAATAGGTTCTTTTAACAGTCCTGACATTTTTTGCTTTGATCAGGTCAGCCATCTCCTTCGTTATATTCTTCCTGTAACACTCTGATAACAGGGAGATCTTCTTCTTATCTTAATTTCCTGGAAGCAGATCTTTAAAGGTGTCTGAAAATGCTCAGAAATAATAGCTATTCTTGCAATGATTGTGGTCAGTGTTAACCGTGGTGAAAGGCTTTCCATGAATTCAAACTTGGTGAATCTCTTCTGGACATTCTCATAGTGGGTGATGACTCAATCCGCTGTGGTCCCTTAAAAAAGGGAACAAAAATAAATCAAAAATGTAATGTGATCTTAACTCAGCGTTTATTTAAATACCATTCCAAAAATATCCCTTGCTGCACACTGTCAGAATGGTAGGCTGGCAGAGAAATGTCTTGTTAACATGACTGGTTGTTGTTGTAAAGTGCAATACAATTATTTCTTACTACAAGTTACATAATGACTAGAGTTGAACAAAATCATTCTGATCAAATATGTGTTTGGCAGAAAATCATACAACCTGTTGTTATTCAAAATGCATCATTTAATGTATAGTTTTAGGTACATGAATGTATCTTTTCACTTAATGAGCATTCAAAATTATTTAAGAATAAACTTAAGAAGTTCATTAATAAATAGATTTAACACCAGTTTTTAGTTGTCTAAAACATAATGTGTTATTTAGCTGGTGGATGTTGATTTCTACTCCCCCTTCCCCACTTGCCTGTCCCCGCCCTCCGCCCTTCACCTGGAGAAAATAGTAACAAAAATGACTTGCCTAATTTTGTTGGGGAATGTTTCATTTTCTTTTTGGTCTTTGGTCAAACAGGGAATTCTTTGTCTGGTGGCTGGTCCTCATTACCATCCTGCACACCTGTAACATTGATGATGGGCTTTGACTGCCGAAGGAGGAACAGCTTATCCTGCTCTCTCTCGTCCTTACTGATAACTCTGCCTGTGAATTATTTTTTAATTTTAAGGCGACAGTTTTTATAGTTATATTTACATTATTGACGTCTTAACTGGATTTTCCAAACCTAAGGACTGGGGGATTTTCTTACTTTTATTTTCACCTTACTTTTCTTTACCTCCAAGTTAAACCAGGGCAAAATGCCTCCGGCTGACCCCAAGGACATGAGCAGTATTTTACAACGACTTCAGTTTATAGAAATGAAGATTAAACTACTGGAGGTGAACTTTGAGATCAACGCTACTTGTGGAAATGAAACAACTCTTCCTCAAATCAACGGAGAGGTCGTGCGCCCTGCACCGAGCAGCTCACCCTGGAACGCTCTGGGTGCCAAGCCGAAACGGGAGTCTCGCACTGCGGATCCGATGAGACGATTATCAGGGAGAACCCCGCACCTGGACGAATCAGCGTGGCCGGCTCTGAGCCGAAACCCACCTTCAACTTCAACACCTGCTCCGCCAAAGAAAGACAAACAAGCAGCTGCAACCAAAACGCCTCCACCGACCCCACGGACAAAGCAACCAGCAAGAGCCTCAAAACACTCTGACTCTGTGGGAATCCCACTGAAAAACAGATTTTCTGCATTCCAGCCTGAGCCTCTGAGTGAAACTTCGCCTTCAAACATCAACAGTGAGGCAAGACCAACACATCGATCCCCCAAAGCTCCCAAGGACAAATGGACCACCAGGAAAACTAAAGGTAACCCAAAAGTGCTTGTTGTTGGAGATGAGGCAGTAAAGGGAATCAGTGACGTTTGCAATCCAAGGAAAACAAGAGTGATGTATTTTCCTGGTGACACTGTATCTGATTTAACCAACAAACTGCTCTCTCTAACCACTGATCAGCCAGATATTCAGACTTTAGTTGTGCATGTTGGAGCCAACGATCTGGCAAAGCAAAAGTCTGAGATTCTAAAAAAGGACTTTAACATTCTTCTGGACACTATGGGAAAACTGAGAATGAAGTTATTTCTCAGTGGTCCAATTCCATCACCTCAATGGGGAGATGAAAAACACTCCAGGCTGCTCACGATCAACAATGGCTGATTAAAACCTGCTCTACCAGCTCAGTGACCTTCATCGATAACCTCTGGATCTATTGGCAGCGCTTTCTCCTTTTTGGAAGAGGAGGACGCAATCTTAATAAACATGTGATAAAGCTACTTGCTGCAAACCTTTTTTATTTTATCAACAAGGACAGCAACAGGATCATCGCGTCAGAAGAACAGGCTCAAGGATGTCTGCCTAGGATGGAACGCTCCCCGGATCAGGAGCACGATATTCCAAAACAAGCTGATAAATCGACTGGAGATGGAGCGACTGCTTCCCTTGCTCCTCCCCCCTCCCTCTCTGCTCCTCCAAGCATTCACAGGATTCAATGGATACCAATGAAGAAATGTCTTCCGGACCAGAGTTTCTTAAATTTACAGATGGAATGAATCAACAGGTTCGCCTCGGCACGTCTCTCCTTAGCACTCACGTTACAGACCTCACTACATTTAAGCCACCTGCCCCTGACTTCCCAGAGGATCCATCACTCTGCGTTTCTGAGGTCTGAGGCCGGGGACCAGATATTATCTTTACACCCGTCTCCATCCAGAATGTGTCTGGCCCCCGGGTTCTGCAGAACAGGACATTACCTGTCCGGATCACTACAAGAAAATTTACAAAAACCAGAAATATGAAATACAGCGGTCCTAATTCAAACCTCAGAGTGATCCCCTGCCTAAAGGAACCTCAGACTGAAAATCTTTTTGCCTCCAAGCCACTTAAAGTAGCTCTTTTAAATATCAGATCACTCTGTGCTAAAGCTCTGTTAATTAATGATTTCATCACTGAGTATAATGTTGATGTTATGTTTCTGACAGAAACATGGTTGAATGACGATAATGAGCAAATTGTACTCATTGAATCAGCGCCTCCTGACTACAATTTTTTAAGTGAGAATAGAAAACATAAAAAAGGAGGAGGCGTGGCTTCTATATTTAAAAATACCATAAACTGTAGTAAAATCTCTTTCGGTCATTTCACATCTTTTGAGTATCTTGGAATTCAGGTTAAAGGCTTCAAACGAACTTTGACACTAACTTTATACAAAACTCCAGCATATGTGGAAAATTTCTTTACTGACTTGAATGATCTTCTTTCTCTCATATGCATTGATTATGATTGTTTAATAATTGTTGGTGATTTTAACATTCATGTGGACAAACCCGAAAACAGAGGAGCAAAAAAGCTCTCTGATATTTTAGAAAATTTTGGTTTAACACAAAATGTTAAACAAGCAACACACACTCAAGGACACACACTGGTTATCAGTAAGGGTGTGAATATTTCCAATGTCTCTGTAACTGATGTCGCCCTGTCGGATCACTTCGCTGTTATCTTTGAAGGTTCTTTATTCTTTGACCCACTTGGACAAACAGCTACTGTCACAAAACGTTCTTTCACAGAAAACATTTAATCAAATCTACTCTTCCTCCTCACCCTTAAACTGTAATGATGTAGATCAGTTGTTAGATGATTTTCAGTCTAAAGTTTCATATATCATTGATTCCATTGCCCCAATTAAAGTAAAGGTTTTGACTGGTAGAAAGAAATCTCCATGGAGAAATGCACAAATAGTTCGGTCTGCAAGACAAGTCTGCCGCAGGGCAGAACGACAATGGCGTAAAACTCAACTTCACGTTCATCACGACATCTACAAAGAAAAACTACGTAACTATCACTTAACACTAAAACATGGAAGGGAGGCTTTCTTTGCAGATGTCATAAACAAAAACATCAACAATGCTCGAACTTTATTTGCAACAGTTGACAGGCTCACAAACCCTCCTGTGACATTACCACCTGAACTCCAATCTAATGCTGCCTGTAATAAGTTTTCTGATTTCTTTTCAGAGAAAATCCAAAAAATCAGAGGATTAATCTGTACATCAACTTCAAAGCCAGAACCATTGCTGTACCAAAACAAAACAAATACAGAAAAAATGACCCATTTTCAACTACTTAATTATAAAACTCTAAAAGAAATCATAAGTCAATTAAGTTCAAGCTCCTGCTGTCTGGATGTCCTTCCCACACATTTCTTTAAGAAAGTCCTGCCTGTTATTGCTGCTGATCTGATCCAAATCATAAACTCATCGCTTACATCAGGTGTTTTCCCCCAGGCTTTGAAAACAGCAGTCATCAAACCACTGTTAAAAAAGAACAACCTGGACAAATCACTACTGCAGAATTACAGGCCGACCTCTGACCTCCCATTCATCAGCAAAGTTATTGAAAAAACTGTGTGTAAACAATTAAATAGTTTCCTCATGATGACCAACTGCTTTGACACTTTCCAGTCTGGTTTTCGTGCTCACCACAGCACGGAGACTGGCCTAGTCAAAGTATTCAATGATATCCATATAAATACGGACTGTGGGAGAACCACGGTGCTGGTTCTGTTGGATCTCAGTGCAGCTTTTGACATATTACTGAATCGACTTGAAAGTTGGGTTGGACTCTCCGGTTTGGTGCTCGACTGGTTTGAATCCTACATAAAGAACAGGGATTTCTTTGTTTCAATTGGAAACTTCTCATCAAAGAGGTCAAAGGTCACATGTGGGGTACCCCAAGGTTCAATCCTAGGACCCCTCTTATTTAATATTTATATTCTCCCACTAGCTCAGGTCATAACAGGAAATAATATTAGCTACCACAACTATGCGGATGACACACAGCTCTACATTACGATGTCACCAGGTGACTCTGAACCCATCCAATCACTGAATAAATGCTTAGAGCAGATAAATGTGTGGATGTGCCAAAACTTTCTCCAACTGAACAAAAATAAAACAGAAGTCATTATTTTTGGACCTAAAGAGGAACAATCTAGAGCTATAGATCTAGAGCTATAGATCTAGAGTTATAGATCTAGAGCTATAGATCTAGGGTCAATGCACAGCTTCAGTTATTACAACTAAAACCTAGCGATCAGGCCCGAAACCTGGGAGTAGTGATGGACTCGGACTTGAACCTCCAGAGCCACATAAAGACAGTAACAAAATCGGCCTTCTATCACCTGAAGAACATCTCCAGGATTAGAGGACTAATGTCTCAGCCAGATCTAGAGAAACTCATTCATGCGTTTGTCTTTAGTCACATTGATTATTGCAACAGCGTCTTCACAGGCCTGTCCAACAAATCAATCCTCCAGCTGCAGCTGATCCAGAAGCTGCTGCTCCTGTTTCTCACTAAAACCAGGAAGATAGAGACATAACACCAGTTTTAAAGTCGCTCCACTGGCTCCCTGTAGCTCAAAGAATAGATTTTAAAATACTGTTGTTAGTTTATAAATCACTGAACGGTTTAGCACCACAATACATCAAAGATCTGCTGTTGTTGTATCAACCTTCCAGACCTCTCAGGTCTTCTGGTTCTGGTCTGCTCTGCATCCCCAGAACCAGAACCAAGAGAGGAGAAGCAGCTTTCAGCATCTATGGACCAAAAATTTGGAACAAACTTCCAGAAAACTGTAAAACAGCAGAAACCCTGACTTCCTTCAAATCTCAAGTAAAAACGCACCTGTTTAGAGTTGCATTTGAAATGTAATATGTATGGATTTGATTTTGTGGATATGTATGTAATTTTTTTTTTTTTTTTTTTTTTTTTTTCCTGTTGTGGGCAACGGGGCCCGGCGAATACCCGTGGTTAAACGGACGGCGGAGTCCGGCGGTAACAGGCGCTTAAATTCCGTGTCAAAGGGAAGGGGGAAAAAAAAAAAAAAAAAAAAAAAAAAAAAAAAACCTTGGTATTTTATTCTATGTTGCATGCCTTTGTGTTTTGTGTTTATGATGTAAAGCACTTTGAAATGCCTTGTAGCTGAAATGTGCTATACAAATAAAATTTGATTGATTGATTGATTAACATATCTTCGTTAGCCACCTTTGTCCAGCCCACCCCCCACCATGTTTCCTTAGGCTAAAAAAGGACTTTATATGTCTATAGTTGCCAAAGAAAAGAACACAGACACCATGTCACATCAGCAAAGTTGCAAAATAATGCACATAAAGGATAACTTTGACTAAAATATTAGCTTTTAATTTGTTAGATTAAAAATGGAGGGGAAAAACCCATTTGCCTGCCTTTAAAATATGTTGAATATTAATAGAATAGAATAGAATAGCATTTATTGTCATTGAACAGGATTCAACGAAATTTCTATTGCAACTCCCGTGCAAAAAGTCAAATATATTTTTTGCTGGGTTGATGTTTGGGTTGATGTTACAGTAACAGAGTTTAATAACTTTAATAACCTCACAGCAAGGTAGCATTGGCTTGAATTGCTCATAGCTAACATTACAAAGAAAGACAATATAGTCAATGTAATTTTCTCAAAGAAAATGTAAAGTTAATACGACACATACCTCATATGTATTAGGTGACAAACTTCAGTTTCTTTTTAAACAGAAAGTCTGGCCGTTATAACTTGTGTTGGTTTGGCCCCACAAGATGGAAGATTTCTTCTTCAACACATTGCACGCCTATTCGTGCATTGCTGCCACTCACTGGTAGAAATGGTGTATTACAATACTTAAATCAGCCTTACCTAATGTTTCAAATGCAACGCTCTTAAGTGCTTTGTAGACATCTTGCCATAAAACGTCAGATCAATTAGATCAATTAGAAATTAAAGTCTAAATAAAATGGCAGAGCAATATATTACCCGATAAAGCTACATCATTTTTAAAGTTTAATCAGTAATACTTTTGAAACAAATTTATGACAGATCACAATTTCTTGCTTAATGTCAAGGGTCATAACAGACATTTTGAATAATGTCAACTTTGTATTAAAAGTGTCATTATTTACAGAATGACACTTTATGACAACAGTCATAAATATTCATGAACACCTGTTATGTCAAAAACATGATATAACAGGTTATGTCATGTTTGTGACAGTGTCATGTCAGTCTTATCCATACCCTGTCAAATAAAGTATTACCAAATGAATTAACAAAAATACAACATTTCATTTCACTTGGTGTTCAGGGTAAAAAATACTAATGAGAATTCAAAGTGACAGCAATTAGAAGTTCTTACCAACTCCAGCAGCTTTCAGGGTTTGGTCATCTTGTAAAATTAACTTTTCATCATCATCCAAACTCAATACCAACTCACTTGTCTGAAACAATAGAACCAAATATGTACAGTTTATTAGTATTACTTTAAATTAAATATTTCCAGTTGAATCAGTAGTTGAAGAAGCAGTTTTGGTGAAAATTCATAATATGCACATCTTGATTTTTGTACAAGCTTATCTTGTGCAAAACAGTTTCGTTTGTCGTAAACAAAATCTGGCGAGCTGAAACTCAATAGACATGGTGTACTCTGAAAGAATAACCTGTCACAGGTCTAAAACAAACCATACCTTACTGTCAAACTGCTTAGTTAAGTGATATCAGCAAAAATAGGCGTAACCACAGTTTACCAGCCTTCAACAGGTTTTTGAAAGCTGGTTTGCAGCAGATACTGGATTTATTTATCACTCCATTTTTCAGACAGTCCATAAATGTTGCAGCTTTCCCTAATTACTGAACAGAGAGCAGATACACACCAGTGACATTCTCAGCTCTAGAATACATGTGTAAATACTATTAAATTTTACTCTGGATTCACCTAGTCATTTGAACAGCTAAGTATCTCCTGCAATGACTTTGGAAATCAAAAATACCTATACTGTAGATTTAAAATCAATTCCTTGTTATAGCTGTACTTTATAGTAACGTTTTGGGTGTCAAACTTACAATGCAGAAGCATACTGCCCCACTTCTCACATTTTTGAAGGTTTGTAATCCCCTGTGCACTTATGAAGTGTGTTCATAGAGTACACACTTCTATGGAACACACACCATGTACTTCATAGAGTATACTGTGTGTACTCACTAATATAGTACTTCACAGAATACTCTATGAAGTACTTATCAAGAAAACCAGAGATCAGCCCATTTCCCCATGCTGGAGATTTTAGCTTGAAGTAAAATGACATGACAGGGGCATGGCTTGAAGCTTAAAGTTAATTTTAAATATAATCACACAAAGTAACACCTAGATCCAACAGTAGACTCAAACTTCAATAAAATTGGTAGGCCTGTCACGATACCAAATTTTCTCGAGCGATTGTCTCAAAAATTATTGCGATAAACGATAATATATTTTGAAGACCTTTTTACACTGATTTAATGGAAATGATGTAATAATGCATGCCAAATATAGATACACTTTATTTTCAAAAGAATACTTAACACTGGAACTGAAAAAACAACCAAAAACAAAAATAAAATGGATTCTCAGTCTCTATCAACAAAAAATGTACTTGGATAAAAACTCAACAGTATGAAGCCAAAGTGGAAATAAACACTGCATTCAACCAAAAGAGTGCAGATTATGAAGACTGTATACTATATAACCTGGTAAACCCGGTAACTTTTCAGCTGTTCATCGTTAACGTGACATAAATATGTTATGATTTTCATTCAGTAAGGACTGACACTGGCCACATGCATTGCAGTAAAGCATTGATTAATGGCTGGTTTTAAAATTAGTTAGCTGGACTTGTAGCCATTATTTACACCATGCAACAGTCATTATATTGCTTGGTTCCTAGAGATGAGCAGGTATCACCACAAGGGGGCGCCTATTCCCTTTTTCCTTTGTTGTACTATTGTGCAGAGTGAGAACTCTTGTAGAGGAGATGATCAGTGATGAAGAGGAGCAGAGCGGTAAACTGTCGTTACTTTTCCCATGTATGAGACTATAATCTATGGAGATCTGGCTTTAGATGGACGAAGCGAAATAAAGTGAAAGTGTGGAAATCTTCAACAGTTCGTCCTGCTGTTTTGGGTTAGAGTGGCTAACCGCCATTGCTAACTCCTTCCCCAATCTCTCACCGCACCGTCACAACCATACGAACCATTATACTTAGTGTTTCTGTCGGCTAATGTGTGGCCTCTCGGGTTTTGAAAATGGGCCGACTATCGGCCGACAGCTTTAAGATCGTTAGTGTGTGCTGGGCATTAAGGAAATGAGGAAGAGAGGGTCAGTGGAGAGCACCACCGTTTAGCCTTTTTCATTCAATCATCAACAGAAAAAGGCCGGAAGAAACGATATAGCCGATAATTGAAATGTGGTCGATAGCTTCAATTTATCGTGCGATTAAATGATTTATTGTTTATCGCGACAGGCCTAAAAATCGGGTTGTTTTTGTTGTTTTGTCTGATGCAAATTTTGCTTGAATTCTATTTCTTTTTGTATTTAATCATAAGAAATTATGGTCAGGCAAAGAGAGTGTCATCAAACAGAACAGCCTGAAAAAAGATGAAGTAAGTTTCTAGCTTGCAGATTTATAAAAATAGTTGAGACTATTCCTTATTTTAATGCATAAAAGTTTTAAAGAATTAAGTCTTAACAAATTGAGTATTCTAATAAGACCCAATACAGAATACTTATATTTTCTCTTGAGAATGAACAATTGTAACTTTGGTTTCAAATAATTAGAATCATGGATGATTCCTGTTTTCTCTTCAGAAGAACACCTAGTTTTACTCAAATTATCATTATAATAAGAGAATATTATAATGATTTGTATATTATTGATACAAAAACATTGTTACATGTTTTTGTATCAATAATACAATGCTAAATCAGAGAATCTAAAGAAGTTTTGGATGTGATTTTGATAATGAATTTGAAATGATGTAATAGCTGCCCATATAAAAAGCAAAGTAATTTTTTAGGAGGCCATTTCCTACCAAATCAATAAAAGTCCCCCAGGTTTTCATGGAATGAGTCACCATTAGAACATGGAAACATAAAACACCAATGTCACTAAGCACTTTTCAAATACATTGCTCCATTTGAATAAAATTCATTTGTATTTGTTTCATTTAAAACCCCTAACCTGCACCAACACGCCCACGTGCCGTTTTTCCATTGTATTTTCCAGGGGTGAGATTTATGGATTTAAACTCTGCCTGTATCTATTGTGACGCTTTTATTAGGCAGCCTAATTTTGGTGATTCTGGGGATGAGAGTTAAGCAACATAATCCAACACAATCTCTATAAATCTCAAACTGAGAAGTCTTTTTTATTTAGAAACAAACCATTTTGATGCTGCATTGTGTGACTTTCGAACAGACAAATACCTTTGAACCATGAGCTTGATGGATAATCTTCATAGTGTCTGAAAATACAAAATAGCAGAATTTGAGAAACAAAATCATGTTGATCTCTTAAGTTTTTTAAAGTGAAACCTGGAGATGTAGGTAGGATTCATTTAGTGCTACGGAATGGGAAAAATACCTCAAAACCACTCACTCTTCTTTCTTCATGTCAGCTTTGTGCTATACGTTGGCATAGCAACTGACAACAGCGCAACTTTATGTACCTGAATTCAGCACCAAAAACACTCAAACATTACCCCACATAGAACAGAACATTCAGTTACAGTTGTGGATTTTCAGGCTTGATCTTTATTTTGTGATTCTGAGTAAGTGATTCCTGTGGTAGATTAGCCACTGCTGCTTTTATTAGCCGATCTCATTGATTAGGTCATTTAAACACCTGCTCTATTGATGATCTGTCAGTTTGTGTGTAGGTCACCTTCCTGACACACCTTACTAACCCTAACACACCTTACTAACCCTAACACACCTTACTAACCCTAACACACCTTACTAACCCTAACACACCTTACTAACCCTAACACACCTTACTAACCCTAAGACACCTTACTAACCCTAAGACACCTTACTAACCCTAACACACCTTACTAACCCTAACACACCTTACTAACCCTAACACACCTTACTAACCCTAACACACCTTACTAACCCTAACACACCTTACTAACCCTAACACACCTTACTAACCCTAACACACCTTACTCCACAACACATCTGAGTTAAGTTTGTCAAAGTCAAGCAAGTAACTGAGCTACTTTCCTCTCCCTTGCCATTTTTCTTCTGAAGACTTTTTTTCTGATCTTGTCATAGTGTAGACAATTCATACCAAACTACTGCATCCCTTTTTATTTTATATGTCTAGCAGAGAGATGAGGGCGGGAACTTGCGTGGAATGAGTCACCATTAGAACATGGAAACATAAAACACCAATGTCACTAAGCACTTTTCAAATACATTGCTCCATTTGAATAAAATTCATTTGTATTTGTTTCATTTAAAACCCCTAACATTTAAAAACCCTTGCAGCAGGTGACATCCTGCTGCAAGGGATCTATAACTGAAAATATAGATCCCTATATTTTCAGTTAATATTCAGTTAAGAATATTGTGATATATGTTGTGTATCATGATATAGCGAAAATATATCAGAATATTAGATTGTTGTCATATTCCCCAGCCCAACTGCAAAGCATGTTTTTTAGTTTTTGTGTTTTCTTTATTTCAAATAAATAACATTAATAAACATAGAAGATCTTCATCACAAAGATAAAGTTCCCGATACTTTAAAAAAAAAGAAAAAAAAAGAAGTAATCACAGACATTGACAGCGTTTTTTGTTTTCCATTCTTCAAAGCAGAATGAATATATTTATTTTTTTAAGCCTTTCTTTGCTCATCCTCCAAATCTACAAATTATGGTTCCATGTTTTGTAAGCGAGCAGAGAGCCTGAGTACAGACTAAGTATGAGCGCTACAGGTTTTGAGAACAAAAGACATAAAATTCTGTTTCAGACTGAAAATATGGAATCTTGCACCATGGCAGAAAATTCCCCAAGATTTTATCTGCCTCACCTCTCCCCTGCCGTTCACTCTGAGCCAGCCACCAGGCAGAAGCACTGGGAGGAGAAAGACTGTCGTATTCTGTGTATCGCGTCAGATATTTTAAGGACGCTTATTGGTCTCCAGAAAAACTATAAAAACACATATTATCAATCAATAAAATCCCCCTGGACCACACTTGAAAATTGGACATTATCATCAAAACTAATACAAAATAGTATTGATTAATACTAAATGTAGTACTCATTTAGTATTCATCAATACCTCAGAGGGAGAAGTGAGAACATTTTGCAACATAGAAAAATCACCCAGCCCTGTCTCATGAACTAAATAATAAAACATCATTTAAGAAGCTTCAAGGCAGATAATTGTCCTTGATTAATTTTAATGATTGAGGTACTGGAATCATGCAAGGAATTGTTATGGCCTTAAAGTAACAGTAGAACCGGATCTGAGTTAAGATCCAAAAAACAAAAATTTATGAGCCTAATCTTAACTTTCAACATGTTACTTTCTTTTTTAAAGTTCCCACATTACACCAACAGGGAGATTTAGAAAGAAAAACAATAATCTTTCCTTAAGGATATAGTTGCTTTAAGAGATGTTAGCTCTGGTGCACTGAAGAATTACAGAACAATACTGACAATCAATTACACTTTGTTTCAGAAACTTATTGTGAAAATAATAAAACAAACATACCGTATCCATACTTTCTGAAAGGAGGAGGAAGTCCTTCCCTTGTGGCAATATCTGGAAGAAATGTATGTCTCAAAATTGAAACAGTGATCAAAACTTTTATAACTGTAATAATTTTTTATAACAAAAAATTGTTTAAATTACTTTTTGTCTCATGTAGTGAAAAAGATATTTGCAAAGCAAACTTATTTGCGCATGCCAGAAATCTGTAGTTGCTATTTTCTAATTTTTGCTTGCAAATCACAGGAACATTCTGGGCGGGGCTTACAAGCACTGAGCAGCAGCTGCACTCTGCTGCTCATAATGCCAAGAGGAATTAGGAGAACACCAATTTACCGTAATTTCATAACATAACGCAAAAGGCAAAAAGGCCTATTACATATAATTTAAAATTAACTAAATACAAGAGACACATACACACCAATTATCACTGAAAAAAGGCAGAAATGATGTGAATATCCTACCTCAGCCTGTGATCTACCAGCTTGGTTTTTCATCTGGAAGAAAATATATATTTAAGAGTTACATTATCTCTCCTCATCCACAGCACTGATTATGTGCTTGGTGAATAAATAATCTGTACGGTCACTTGACAGTTTTTTAACACATATTTGCTCCAGATACATTTGGTACATTAATCATTTTGTGATGATTACCTATCATTCACATTCTGTGTCCTGTCACTGAAGAGAAGCAGCAGTTCAGGACAGAGTTCTGAGGTGGTCAGTCAGTCTTTCCTTTAGTCAGCGCTAACCAATAGGAACACATCTTACATTGTTCGTCTTTAAGCCCCGCCCAAAATGTTCATGTGTGTGTGATTCGCAAGAAAAAATTAGAAAATCGCAACCAAAGTTTTTCGTCATGTGCAAATGACGAAAAACTTTGGTAGAACATTATCAACAAAAACTGTGCAAATAAAAGTTTGTTTTGCAAATAACTTTTTCACTTCTTGAGACAAAAATCTGTGATTTTAATACAAAAAAATCTAAGAAAAAAATAAAAGTACATTTTTAGGTCTAGCCCCACCATTGTTTGATCAATGGTTTAGTCCAATGTGCAAGTAGCTGAACGGTAAAAGTTGTCAGAGCTGCTCATGGTAACTGTGGCTGTGCAGCACAGACAAAAGTAAATACTTAAAGCAAAAGACATCTAAGCCTTTTATTTACTTTTACTGCTCAATAGGAAGAAACACATTAACAATAAATATCAGACTGAATTTGTTATTTAATTACTTTGGCTGAATTATGTTAACCTGCCACATTATGTCTTCAAAATCAAAAGTATCAAAACTGGCTACATTGCTTTGATAGACTTAAAACTTCTTTTTGTCAAAGGTAGCAAATGTCTCAATTATATTTAGCTCTCTAACGCTGACATTAATGAGAAGAGTTTGAAACGGGAGAGAGTAAGCATTAGTTGACAGCTCAGTGTGTGGGAGCTCAGAGCAGAAAGAAAAACAGAAAGGTTGGTGTGCCTTTATTTCTTACTATCGTCAACATAGAGCCTTTAAATCCACAAAATAAAATCTGGATATTTTTCTATAAAAACATGAGCATTAACTTTAAGTTATGATGCTTCCCAGATATTCATTATTACTGTCTGCTTGGTTCTAAGCCAGGGGTGTCAAAGTCAAATGGACGGAGGGTCAAATAAAACATTTGGCTACAAGCCGAGGGCCGGACTGTCCAATCTTCATTGAAACCAAGATTTAACCTACTGAAAGCATAACAAATATATTACAATATGATTGGATAAATAAAGCAATATTTTCTTATGACTCTGTCAGTCATTTTTAATTTCAGCAGGCACAAAATACAAATGTCCTTTATATAAAAAACTCATAACATGAACATTAAATGTATGAAGTGATAATTATTTAAGGCACCATCAGTATATTCCCTCATTTAGCAAAAATGGGCTGAATTTAGGCAACTTCAAAGAAATAAATAATAAACAATTTTCTATCATTCACTCAACTGAAATAATTAAAAAGAAATATTGCCTCAAAATACAATAAAATAAAGTGCAAAAATCTCTTGTTACTTAAAACCAATAGCAATTAACACACTGGACTGCATCTGTCCTGCTCAAATGTACATTGACTTTCCTTTCTGTGCTTTCTCTGGGTTAGTGTGAAAAAAACAAATAATAACAATCAAAAGTCATTTTCTCTGTTAAATAGGAGACAATTTTATCAAAAGACTGTTGTCCACTTCACGATCTATTTTCCATGAAAGGCCGAAAAACAAGAAACACTCCCAGGAACGGAGTCGGCAAACAAAAACAACATAGTCAACACAGACAAGAAAGCTTTAAAATCCCTGAGGGGAACAACCAAAACCAAGACCTTCTTTGTGTGCATATTTAACTTTTAAACTTGAACAGAGTATTAACTTCAAATATGTAATTGCACAGTAAACATTACTGTATTATTACTGTATTTACATACATTTATATACATCACTGTATTACTGTAACACTACATTACTTGTTTGAGGCTGAGGCTGATACTTGGTGGTGTTTCATCTTTTGCACAAGTTCATCAAAGTTCGGGGTCAGGCTCTGAGCTGAGGAAATCCTCAGAACTGAGTAAAGGTGTTCAGCAGTAAGTCGACTTCTGTGTGATGTTTTGTTCAGCTTCATTAATGACAACAGTTGTTCACAGGTATGTACTGCCAAACATAGACAACGTTTGAGCAGCCTGGGTGCGCAGCTGGGGCATTGTGTCCGGAAGGAAGCGCGCAAACTCCACAGCACCCACTGCTTTGTAATTTGCCTTCAGCGCATCATCGCATTGTAGCTCAATCAACTCCATTTGGAGGTTTGGCGGTGAGCTTTCCACATCAACGGCAAATGGATTGCTGAGCAGTGCAAACCTGTTTTTTTGTGCTTCAAAGTCAGCAAATCGGTGTCGAAAGTCAGCAGCGAGTATACTAATTTTATCAGCAAATTCTGTGCTCGGGAAAATACTGGTAGATAGCTCATCTTTCATGGTCTGACAGCTTGGAAAGTGGCTCAAGTTTTCTTTCCGCATGTGTGCCTCCCACAGAGTCAGTTTGGTTTGAAATGCCTTCACTGTACTGTACATTTCAGAGATGACACGAGCCCGACCCTGCAGTTGCAGGTTCATTGCGTTCAGGTGACTCGTAATGTCACACAGAAAAGCCATTTCACACAGAAACCTTTTGTCTCGGAGTTGTGTTGTGTCTTTCCCTTTGCTGTCCAAGAACAAACAAATCTCCCCACGAAGCTCGAAACACCTGCGCAGCACCTTTCCCTGGCTTAGCCACCGCACCTCAGTGTGATAGGGCAAATCACCATGCTCCGTTTCTAACTCGCTCAGAAATGACTTAAACTGGCGGTGATTTAACCCTTTGGCTCTAATAAAGTTAACTGCGCATGTGATGGTGCTCATTACATCTTTCATTTTCAAGGCTTTACCACACAACGACTCTTGGTGTATGATACAGTGATAAGCTGTTAGCTCACGTGTGACGTTTTCCTTCTGCGTCTTCTCCCGTATCTTTGCCACCAGTCCACTCCTATGTCCACACATCGCAGGTGCTCCGTCTGTTGTCAGACCCACGAGTTTTTCCCAAGGCAGCTCCATCTCGTTTACACATCTTGAGACCTCCTCATACAAATCATGTCCCATAGTTGTGCCATGCATAGGACGTAGCGCTAACAACTCCTCTGTCACGTTTAGGCTGGAGTCCACTCCGCGGATGAAAACTGACAGCTGGGCAATGTCAGAAATGTCTGTGCTCTCGTCCACAGCCAGGGAATATGCGATGAAATCTTTTCCCTTTGTAACAAGCTGCTCTTTTAGATTGTCAGACAACAGGTCTACCCGATGAGCAATAGTATTTCGCTCAGGCTGATGTTTGAAAAGAGCTGTCTTTTGTCTGGGCAAAGTTCGTCACAGACTTTAAGCATACAGTTTTTGATGAAATCCCCCTGTAAATGGCCGGGCTGATTTAGCGATCTCCTCTGCTAAAATAAAACTGGCCTTGACAACAGCCTCGCTTTGTGACTGGGCTTTTCTGAACAGACCCTGTCGCGATTTGAGGCCTCGTTTTAATTCCTCGACCTTCTATAGCCTTTGTTCCATGTCCAGAATCTTGTTTTTGTCTTTGTGTTTTGTTTCGTGATGCCGTCTCATATTAAACTCTTTCATCACCGCCACACTTTCTCCACATAGAAGACACACAGGTTTTCCAGCTACCTCCGTGAACATGTACTCAAACTCCCACCTTGTTTGAAACCCCCGGTTTTCACTGTCCACCTTCCGTTTTGCCATTGTTGATGGGTATCTGTAAGATAACTTTTGCTGGTATGCTAATGACTGATGCTGAATGACTGCTGAATAAATTAAGCCGCCTCCCGCTATGCTCCGCTCGGCGCGTCCCGTTGCATTGTGGGAAATGTAGTATTCGTGCGTACATTATATCTGCGGGCCGGATCTAATAATAGATTAATATCATCACGGGGGCCAGGTAAAACCCTCTCGCGGGCCTGATGTGGCCCGCGGGCCTTGACTTTGACATATGTGTTCTAAGCCATTCAGGACATGAAAAAAACAAAAAAGTTTTAAAAATAAAGCAACTTAAGTTATAATTTAAATGACACATAATTTGTAGTGAGAGCCACTACAATAAAACAATATTCATGAGGAATTTAAAATTTTAAGTAGACTCATTCATTAAAACTTTTTATTTAGAGCCTTACATTTTTGCATAGGTGTAGCAGAGATTAGATCAGTGACACTGAATCAAACTGGTATCTGAAAAACATTTAAACCTTAGTTTGACTTCTATGGGTCTCAACAGTTTATTAGCTGGGAAAAACATGTTTGATGTGCATTACCTCTTACTGCTCATTTTTGGTCCGGTGTTATAGATTAACTGGTGGCTAAATTAACTGGTTGAAACCTTTGCGCACCACAGATGTTTCCAAATTGTAGGTGGCTGTGTTGATGCCTGTTGAAAAATGCTATTTGTGTGACAAAACCGTTTGCAAATCTTTACTATAAATCCCATTTGAAGCAGATATGTTTAATGTTGCACGTGACAATTATGTTTCAAAACAAATTTCTACAGAGCAGTGTTCAGTGCGCTTTGAAAACACCACATGTGAGCAAAACCAGATCAATGAATTTCATTAGGCCCGAGCAGCTAAGCGCTGCGAAGGCCTATTGTTTTCCTATTGTTTATTATTATTATTATTATTAGGCCCGAGCAGCTAAGCGCTGCGAAGGCCTATTGTTTTCCTATTGTTTATTATTATTATTCTTCCACCCAAATGAATTGGCTTTTTGGGGCTTTATCATATTCAAAAACTCACCCAAACTTGGCGGAGGCCTTAAGCCTGTTTAAAATTTACGTATTTTAAAGTCTTAGCAAAAATTGCAACAGAAATGTCTCTACGGCGCCACCTAGAAATTGGAAAAACACCCTTTTTTACCCTCTGCTATTCACTTACTTTATCGTAGACACATGAAATTTGGTACACTTGTAGAACTCCCCAAGACGCTCAAAATTTACAATTAATGTCATAGTGCAAGTATCACAGGAAGTCAGCCATTTTTGATTGAAGTTCCCATTTTGACCCCATTTTTGCCGATTTTTGCCATTTACAGCCTTTGTATTTGATCTAACTCCTCCTAGGGATTTTGATTGATCGACTTCAAACTCGGTCAGTCTGTTCATAAGGCATGTCCCATCTAAAGTTATCTAAACGAGTTTTTGAGTATGCTGAAGGGGGTTAGCAGGGGTCAAAGTTCACCTACTCGCCATAAAAAAATAAACTGCTATATCTCTTACACAGAAACTCACAGAAGCATCAAAGTTTCTGTGATTGATCATCATCGGGTCTTCTACAATACCCTATGGTCGAATGATGACATCACTTAGGCCACGCCCCATGAGAACAGGAAGTGTAATGTTTACTGTGAACTGTTGCTATCTGACCCCTTTGACGTCATCAACATGAAACTGTGCCCAGACACAGAGAACATGTTGGTGTATTGAGGATTCTAACCCCGACCAGCTTCGATGGAGCAGGTGGGCGTGGTGGCGTGGCGAAGTCACCTGTAACGCCATCGCCATACGTTTGGCTCTCAATTCCACATTTTCGGGCCCAGCTGCTGCAAACTCATAAGGATGGACCCTCATCCACTCCCCAACAGGAATCCATCACAATATTTGGTGGGCGTGGCCTAATTTCTCTATAGCGCCCCCTAGAAAACTTTAAATGATCAGCCCCAAGCCATGCTTTAACCTACAAATACGAAACTTGTACACATGTGTACCTTGTCAGGACGTACAAAAAAGTCTCTTGGAGCCATGGTCTAAACCCCACAGGAAGTCAGCCATTTTGGATTCAAGTTGGGTTTTGACCCCATTTTTGCCGTTTACAGCCTTCATATTTGATCTATCTCCTCCTAGGGATTTCGATTGATCGGCTTCAAACTCGGTCAGTCTGTTCATAAGGCATGTCTCATCTAAAGTTATCTAAACGGTGAGTTTTTGAGTATGCTGAAGTGGGGTTAGCAGGGGTCAAAGTTCACCTACTCGCCATAAAAATTAAACTGCTATATCTCCTACACAGAAACTCACAGAGGCACCAAAGTTTCTGTGATTGATCATCATCGGGTCTCCTACATTACCTATGGTCGAATGATGACATCACTTAGGCCACGCCCCCTGAGAACAGGAAGTGTAATGTTTTACTGTGAACATTCGCTATCCGACCCCTTTGACCTCATCAACATGAAACTGTGCCCAGACACCGAAGACATGTTGGTGTATTGAGGAGTCCAACCCCGACCAGCTACGATAGCAGGTGTGCATGGCGGCGTGGCGAAGTTACCTGTAACGCCATCGCCATACGTTTGGCTCTCAATACCACATTTTCGGGCTCAGCTGCTGCAAACTCACAAGGATGAATATTTATCCACTCCCCGACTGGAATCCATCACAATATTTGTAGGGCGTGGCCTAATTTCTCTATAGCGACCCTAGAAAACAGCAGCCCATAGGTTATGTTGTTATTAATTATTTAAATATACATTATTATAACTTTTTATATATATATAAGTTTATTTTGTGGGTTAAAGTACAAACATTCATTCATTTTTGCTAGAAATAATACAAACAAAGTCATTCAGCAAAACTTATGACACAGCGAAGTAAGAACACACTGGGGTCAGTTTGATGGAGTACCACTGGCACCTTGTGGAAAATACTGGTACTGCTAGTGCAATACCAGTATTGCGACAGCAGGAGGCAGTGGTACTCCATCAATGAGAAAACAGATCGACGCTACGTAATAACAGTCAGCCGGCGACAGCTGGAGCTGCAAAGTTTTCCTGAACATTTTGCTTGCTTTTTGGAGCCACAGAACTGGACTACGCTCAACATTTTGCTTGGATTTTGGAGTTGCAAATCCGAACCACGCTTTTGAGCAAGAAGGCTCTGTTGGACCGGAGTTGGAGCAGTTTAATGGGCTCTTTGCACCTCAGCTTACACGTTCGGGAAACACGGCTGAAATGTTTTTCCAAGGTAACAATTAATAATGTACATCGATCCGAAACCCCAACAAGTAAGGCAAAGAAGGTTTTAAGATGTTCGCCTCGTTATACATTCACAGATATGAAGGTGAGTTTTATTTTCTTTAAACTGCTAGCACAAGCCTGCTAGCTTTCTAGTAAAAATCTGCTATTTAATTATCTAAAGATTTCTCAGCCATTCTAACGGACACTGTTTGTGCCTTATTTTCAAGCATATTACGTGTGTTTATTGTTAACTGGAGAGTGGGTGGGGGGTTGGGGGCAGATTACAGTTCAGAGTTTTTGCTTGAAGTATGACGAAGAAAAACGAGCACAGAGCTTACTCTGGTATCGGAGTTCTAGTTCAGCTGACTGTTCAGATTCAGAGTTATTACTTTTAGAAAAATATGGCCGTGTTGCTTAAGATTTCTGTGTTATTTCGTTTTATTACTTTTGCATGCTTGTTGTGAATGGCTCATTAAGACAGTGTTTAGAGCGGTGTGTACGGCGTTAGCTTCAAGTGGTAGCTTTAACTTGTAGCAACGAATATTTACAAGCTGTCTTAATTGAGGATGGCTTGGAAATCCATGAAAACTTAAACAAAGTACATAGTATTGTTTTATTTGTGTCTTAAGTACGACTTTGTCTTTTATAGCAGTCATAGTTTCTGAAAGTGGAAAAAAGAGCCGCATTCGGTATACAGTTGTGACGTCAGCGCGGCAGGTGCAAAGAGCCCATTGCTGTTCGTTTAAACAGTCGTAAATCGCGGTGCGGTGAGTAATTTATTCCTTCCTGCTGGTTCTGGAAGCCGTCATGTTTGGAACAGTTATTCTGAGGAGGATGCTAACCCAATGCCTAAGGCCTGCAACGTTTTTAATGCTAACGAAGCGCTTGACTAATTCAATAAACTGAATAGTGTGTTTGATACATCCAGTTTCATACATTCAGAGTTGTTTGTTATTATGTATAGAATGTTTAAAATGTCGTTTGAAAGAGCTCTGAGAAAATGCTAAGTATCTTTTTACAGATCCATTGGGGTTGTAATATTTAGTTGCAGCACTTCCTGTGATTAATACCTAATTAATGGGTGGGATTGAGCCTGTGCTATTGTTCTAAAGTGCTGAAAGTTAACTGTGCTCTGTTATTGTGCATTGCCCCTGGTTTATTACTGAACAGTGCGGTTTATTAAACTGATACATCTTAACCTTCACCATTTTCCTGACTCATTTCACGATAACGTTAAAGTTGCACTGCATTTAGATCTCAGTTGTAGTTAACATCAAGCATGTGGTGTGGCTTAGTGTAAAACTTTCACTATTTACCATAAAACATCAACATTAAATGACTTCCAAATGCAAGATCACAGCTGCATCATCACACTTCCTCTGTCTTTCTAGAGAACAGCCCTGAACACATTTCCATGGTCACTTGATGACCTCACTGTAGCCCTGCCCACTTTTAAGAAGCAGTCACATGTTTTTTCTGCTGTATGTTTTACTGTTATTCTATAATTTATATGGGTTTCATCATGTGAATACTGACTAAAAACGATAACATGATGAACTCTATGATTGCTGGCTGCTGACCGAACCGCATTGGGGTGTAGAAATGACGAAATGCATTACTTCGCCACGTGCATATGATCGGCTCTAAATGACACGTGGATCATCGGACTGGCGCCAAATTGAAAACGTATGACCTTTGTTGACCTCTAAAGAGCAAAACAGCATTGAAATGTATTTTGACTCCACTGCGCCCCTACATTAATCCGCCAGCTGTATTTCCTCGCTAAACCAATGAATCTATACCACATTTTTTTGCATCTTGAAGGATAGCCGCCGAACGCATAGATGCGTACCGCCTGGTGGACGGGCGCGGAAACTGCGCAACAACTTCTGTCTTAGCACGTGCGCAGCGTTGATGGAAACTGAGCAACAGCTTCCGCGGTGCGGGCGGAGGCGCTGAAAACTGCGTGAGAGCTTCTGTGGTGGCTGGCGTGAGGCGGCGGTTGCTCGTACCCCGCGGTGGCAATAGGCCGGAGCGGCGCTTGGCTGCGAGGGCCGCTCGAGGCTGCTTGCAGCTTTAATTATTATTATTCTTCCACCCAAATGAATTGGCTTTTTGGGGCTTTATCATATTCAAAAACTCACCAAACTTGGCGGAGGCCTTAAGCCTGTTTAAAATTTACGTATTTTAAAGTCGTCGCAAAAATTGCAACAGAAATGTCTCTCTACGGCGCCACCTAGAAATTGGAAAAACACCCTTTTTTACCCTCTGCTATTCACTTACTTTATCGTAGAGACATGAAATTTGGTACACTTGTAGAGCTCCCCAAGACGCTCAAAATTTACAATTAATGTCATAGTGCAAGTATCACAGGAAGTCAACCATTTTTGATTGAAGTTCCCATTTTGACCCCATTTTTGCCGATTTTTGCCGTTTACAGCCTTTGTATTTGATCTATCTCCTCCTAGGGATTTTGATTGATCGACTTCAAACTCGGTCAGTCTGTTCATAAGGCATGTCCCATCTAAAGTTATCTAAACGGTGAGTTTTTGAGTATGCTGAAGGGGGGTTAGCAGGGGTCAAAGTTCACCTACTCGCCCTAAAAAATAAACTGCTATATCTCCTACACAGAAACTCACAGAAGCACCAAAGTTTCTGTGATTGATCATCATCGGTCTTCTACAATACCCTATGGTCGAATGATGACATCACTTAGGCCACGCCCCCTGAGAACAGGAAGTGTAATGTTTTACTGTGAACTGTCGCTATCTGACCCCTTTGACCTCATCAACATGAAACTGTGCCCAGACACAGAAAACATGTTGGTGTATTGAGGATTCCAACCCCGACCAGCTTCGATGGAGCAGGTGGGCGTGGTGGCGTGGCGAAGTGACCTGTAACGCCATCGCCATACGTTTGGCTCTCAATTCCACATTTTCAGGCCCAGCTGCTGCAAACTCATAGGGATGGATCCTAATACACTCCCTTACAGGAATCCATCACAATATTTGGTGGGCGTAGCCTAATTTCTCTATAGCGCCCCCTAGAAACTTTAAATGATCAGCCCCAAGCCATGCTTTAACCTACAATTACGAAACTTTCTACACATGTGTACCTTGTCAGGACGTACAAAAAAGTCTCTTGGAGCCATGGTCTAAACCCCACAGGAAGTCGGACATTTTGGATTCAAGTTCGGTTTTTGACCCCATTTTTGCCGTTTACAGCCTTTGTATTTGATCTATCTCCTCCTAGGGATTTCGATTGATCGGCTTCAAACTCGGTCAGTCTGTTCATAAGGCATGTCTCATCTAAAGTTATCTAAACGGTGAGTTTTTGAGTAAGCTGAAGGGGGGTTAGCAGGGGTCAAAGTTCACCTACTCGCCGTAAAAAAATAACTGTTATATCTCCTACACAGAAACTCACACAGGTACCAAAATTACTGTTGTTGATCATCATCGGGTCTACTACAATACCCTATGGTCGAATGATGACATCACTTAGGCCACGCCCCCTGAGAACAGGAAGTGTCATGTTTTACTGTCAATGGTCGCTATCTGACCCCTTTGACCTCATCAACATGAAACTGTGCCCAGACACAGAAGACATGTTGGTGTATTGAGGATTCCAACCCCGACCAGCTACGATGGAGCAGGTGGGCGTGGCGGCGTGGCGAAGTGACCTGTAACGCCATTGCCATACGTTTGGCTCTCAATTCCACATTTTCGGGCCCAGCTGCTCCAAACTCACAAGGATGGATCCTCATCCACTCTCCGACAGAAATCCATCATAATATTTGTAGGGCGTGGCCTAATTTTTCTATAGCGCCCCCTAGAAAACAGCAGCCCATGAAATACAGGTTATGTTATGTTATTAATTATTTAAATATACAGTATTATAAGTTTTTATATATATATAAGTTTATTTTGTGGGTGAGAGTACAAATATTAATTAATTTTGGCTAGAAATAAAAGAAAACGTAATTCAGCAAAACTGTTTATAAACCATTTCAGTAATTCGCCACTTGGGGTCAGTCTTACTCCACGAATGAAACAGCGGATAAACAGGATGACGAACAATATCAGTATTCCGCCAGCAGGGGTCAGTCTTACTCCACGAATGAAACAGCAGACAAACAGGATGAAGAGCAGGGGTCAGTGTTACTCCACCAATGACAAACAGATCGACGGCGGATGGCCATGAAAACATTGCGAGCGCGTCTGCCGTGAGATTTCCAAAACGAAAGCTGTTACATTTAACCTGAAATCTTATATGTAAGCCCTCAGATAATTTTTGTTGGCTTAAAACACGGAGTAAATGTAGCGTTTTTGTTAATAACTGTTATTTACTACCGTAAGTAAATGCATCAATTCCAGTCCTCTCTGCCTTACTGGTCAGTAAAGTGTAAAATCAAATTTAAGCAATTTGATTGGTTGTGATGGACTGCACTGTACTGTAGCTTTGCTAATACTTACTGTACGTACTGGCAGTCGGCCGGCGGCCGTTCATGGTCGAGGTTCGGTGTGTTCCGCTGTGGACTGTACATTTTGGAGCGACAGAACCGGACTACGCTCAACATTTTGCTTGGGTTTTGGAGCTGCAAATCCGAACCACGCTCGTGAGAAAGGACGCTCTGTTGGACCGGAGTTGGAGCAGTTTTATAGCCTCTCTGCACCTCAGCTTCCGCATTCGGGAAAAACGGCTGAAATGTTTTTCCAAGGTAACAATTAATAATGTACGTCGATCCGAAGCCCCAACAAGTAAGCCGAAGAAAGGTTTTAAGATGTTCGCCTCGTTATACATTCACAGATATGAAGGTGAGTTTTACTTTCTTTAAACTTTGGGGCTAACTTTAGCTTTAGCTTGTGCTAGCAGGCATTATTCTCGGACATTTTTCTTGTAAAAATCTGCTATTTAATTATCTAAACATTTCTCAGCGATTCTAACGGACAATGTTTGTGCCTTATTTTCAAGCATATTACGTGTGTTTATTGTTAACGATAATAAACGCGGTGGGGGGGACAGATTACAGTTCAGACTTTTTGCTTCAGAATCCTGACGAAGCACAACGAGCTCAGAGCTCAACAATAGAGCAGCTCTTGTATCTGAGTTCTAGTTCAGCTGACTGTTCAGGTTCAGATTAATTACTTTTAGAAAAATATGGCCGTGTTGCTTAAGGTTTCTGTTATTTCGTTTTATTACTTTTGCATGCTTGTTGTGAAGGGCTCATTAGGACGGTGTTTATAGCGGTGTTATGCTGATCAGTGGCTCGGCTGTCCAGCTCTGCTCTCTCGTTCCCAAACACTCGCTCTTTCAGGGTGAATACAGAAGCGATTCAATGTAAATAACACAGGACGGCTCTTTTACCTTCGTCTTTAGGCTGAAGAAGCTGATCCGGAGTGAAGTGAAGGCTGCAAACTGTGTTGTGCGGCGTTAGCTTTAACTGGTAGCTTTAACTGGTGGCGATGAATATTTACAAGCTGTCTTAATTCAGAATCGCTTGGAAATCCATGAAAACTTAAACAAAGTGCATAGTATTGTTTTATTTGTGTCTTAAGTACGACTTTGTCTTTTATAGCAGTCATAGTAACTGAAAGCGGAAAAAAGAGAGCCGCATTTGGGCATGCAGTTGTGACGTCAGCGCGTCAGGTGCAAAGAGCCCATTGCATTAGTTTAAAAACTCGTAACTCGCAGTGCGGTGAGTAATTTATTCCTTCCTGCTGGTTCTGGAAGCCGTCATGTTTGGAACAGTTATTCTGAGGACGATGCTAACCCAGTCCCTGAGCTCTGCAACGTTTTTAATGCTAACAAAGCGCTTTAATAATTCAATAAACTGAATAGTGTGTTTGATACATCCAGTTTCATACATTCAGACTTGTTTATTGTTATGTATAGAAGCTGTTTAAATGGTCGTTTCAAAGAGCTCTGAGAAAATGCTAAGTATCTTATTACCGATCGGTTGTAATATTTAGTTGCAGCACTTCCTGTGATTAATACCTAATTAATGGATGGGATTCAGCCTGTGCTATTGTTCTAATGTGCTGAAAGTTAACTGTGCTCTATTAATGTGCATTGCCCTTGGTTTATTACTGAACAGTACGGTTTATTAAACTGGTACATTTTAACCTTTACCATTTTCCTAACTCACTTTACGATAACGTTAAAGTTGCACTGCATTTAGATCTCAGTTGTAGTTCACATCAAAGCATGTGGGCGTGACTTAGTGTAAAACTTTTACTATTTGCCATGAAACATCAACATTAAATGACTTCCAAATGCAAGATCACAGCTGCATCATCACACTTCCTCTGTCTTTCTAGAGAACAGCCCTGAACACATTTCCATGGTCACTTGATGACCTCACCGTAGTCCCGCCCACTTTTAAGAGGCAGTCATGTTTTTTCTGCTGTATATTTTACTGTTATTCTATAATTTATATGGGTTTCATCATGTGAATACTGACTAAAAACGATAACATGATGAACTCTATGAATGCTGGCTGCTGACCGAACCGCATTGGGGTGTAGAAATGACGAACTGCAGTACTTCGCCATGTGCATATGATCGGCTCTAAATGACACATGGATCATCCGACTGGCGCCAAATTGGATACGTATGACCTTTGTTGACCTCTAAAGAGCACAACAGCATTGAAATGTATTTTGACTCCACTGTGTCCCCTACATTAATCTGCCAGCTATATTTCCTGGCTAAACCCATGAATCTGCACCACATTTTTTTGCGTCGTCAAGGAGCGCCGTCGAACGCATCAATGCGTACCGCCTGGTGGACGGGCGCGGAAACTGCGCAACAACTTCTGTGTTGGAACATGGGCAGCGTTGATGTAAACTGAGCAACAGCTTCCGCAGTGCGGGCGGAGGTGCTGAAAACTGCGTGAGAGCTTCTGTGGTGGCTGGCGTCGAGCGGCGGTTGCTAGTACTCTGCGGTGGCCAATAGGCCGGAGCGGCGCTTGGCTGCGAGGGCCGCTCGAGGCTGCTTGCAGCTTTAATTTTTTTTAATTATTATTGAGTATACAAGAATAACAATGACAAACTCAAACAACACATTGATAACAAACATTACAGAGAAAAAAAATTAATATCACAACTACTGTTAGCAAATCCAATTGGATACAAAGACTGGAACTGAAAAAAATAAATAAATAAAATTAATCAGAGGGGCCTACTAACTGAAAATCTTCCACTAACTCAAACAATTTCACTGTGTTTAAATTCTGCATCTTTTTCAGACACATTTTAAAAAAGGAGAGCTAATTTTTAAGGACAGAAAATGAGAGGGAGCATTTTGCATAGCGACATTTATGGATATATTTTGTTACAATCATTAGAACATTACCTAAATATTCCAAATTTTTTTCTTTGATAAATAAACCAAACTGAACATTTTGTAAAGAAATAAAATCCACATTTATAGTTTCAGAAGACAGAAGATTCCAAAGTTGATCCCATAACTTTAATACTTCATTACGTTCATTAAATAAATGTTTGGTTATTTCCAATTGAGTTGTACAAAAACCACAATTCTCAACATTAAAATTAAATCTCTTTCTTAAAAACTCATTTGGTGATTCCTCAGGTTATGATGCTATGAAGCTGGTGTGGAAACATGATCTGGGGCTGACGTTTGATCCTGCAGATTGGGAGGAAATTTGTACTGGGGTTTTCCCCAACTGCACCTCGGTCTTTATACATGAGCAGAACTTTAAATTTTTCTACCGAACTTATTATACACCTGTTCACCTCCGGAGGATGTTTCCTGATGCTTCAGATCTTTGTCGTAAATGCAAAATACATAGGGGCACATTTATTCATTTGTTTTGGTCTTGCAATTGTATTAAAAGTTTCTGGGAAGCAGTTCATATGATAATACAAGAGATTATTGGTAAACAGTTCCCACTAACTCCCTCCTTCTGTCTTTTTAATCATACTTCAGAAACTCTATTTAATGCAGACACTAAACATTTGCTTGTAATCCTCTTATTTCTGGCCAAGAAATGTATATTACTGAGATGGACAGCACCTCAGGCCCCTACAGTTGATGTGTGGATTTCACAAATCTCTGCTATTGTTTTAGTTGAAAAACTGACTCATGATCTTCATCAAAAGTTGGACAAATTCTGGAGGATCTGGGACCCACTGCAATCTTTCTTACAGAGACTGTAATCTTTACTTATTTTATTAATTAATTATTTTTTTATTTCTTTACATTTACTATATCACTCACTTGGCCCAAGAGTTTTGACTATTTTAATCTTTGCCTGGGAATGTCTGCCTGTACTTTGTGTATGTAGGTTGTATGTATGTCTTTTTTTGTCGTAGTTTATTTATTTTTTATTATTATTGTTATTATAATTTTTTTAGATTAATGAATTATTTCTTTTATTTTATTTTTTATGCTGACACTGCTGTGCTCCATGTTCGTTCGGGGTGGGTTGTTCTTGTTTACTTGTGTTGGTGTTTACATATAGTTAAAAAAACCAATAAACAACAACAACAACAAAAAACTCATTTGAAGGCTATCTGTTATTTTAAAATGTAATTCTTTATACTAAAGAGGAATTGTCCTAATCTTGACTATAATAGATTTCTCAAAATTTTGTAAGAGAAATGTGCTTTTCGTTCTTCCTGGGTTTATATTATTTATAGAATATTGATTCAAAAACCTGTTGCTGCATTTATTATCTCTCATGTCCACCTGCTCAATTTGAATCTTATGGAGTCTTGGAATAAAGAAATGAGGTAAATTGTTTTTAACTGAGGACATGAGGGATACTATGCAAAACCTTCTTATAACTTGCTAGTGAACAATCAGTTCCATACTTCCTATTAAATTCCTCCAAACTAAGAATATGCCCATTTCCATCCAGTAAATGAGGAATTGACCAAATTTGTTTATTCCACCAATCTTCCAGAAAAATAATTTTCTACCACTTAATATGACCTTGTTGTTCCACAGTGGGACCTTATGAGGGCTAAAGTTGTGCTTAAAGATCAACTTCCACTGTGACTAAACCTGTTGATGGAAATGAGAGTTTAGGAGAGTTTAGATCATTCAAAATCACATTTCAATAACAACTCAATACCTCCAACGTTTTGAAATACAAACGCCGCTATAACAAACCAAATAAGATCACCACTTCTTAAAGCGGCCTGAAGCCATTTCATTTTTAAAGTATCATTCATAATTTCAAAATTGATGCCTTGATACCACCGTCCTCACAATGTTTTAGCAAATCACTTCTTCTGATGTAATGGTGTTTATTTTCCAAATAAAGTTCAAATTTATTCTGTTAATCAGTTTTATGATATTTGGACGGACGGCTAAGGAATATGCAGGAAACATCAGCCTGGATAAGGATCCAGTTCTTGTTAATAATGTTCTACCAATAACATCAAGTCTCCTTGAAGCCAATTATTTCAGGTTTTGCCACATTTATCTTATCAATGTTGTCTTGTAAATATTTTCTTATGCTGGTATCTTTACATTAAGTGATCCACATTCCTAAGTACTTAATTTAATTTTTAACTGGAATATTGGAAATTTAAGAATCAGAACCTCATTTATTAATATTTATCTGCAGCCCTGAGGCTTGAGAGAACAAATCTATTTCCTTTAGAGCTGGAGGGATTTGTTGTTTTTTAGGAAGAGGTTGTATCATCTGCAAATTGGTCAATGATTATTTTCTGGTTATATATTTCCAAACCATCAATATTAGAGTTTTTAATTGCTATTGCAAGTAGTTCTGTGACTAAAATAAATAAGAGGTGAGATACAGCAACCTTGTCTGATTCCTCTTTCTACATTGAATCTGGGCCATGTGCCCTGTGACAGGGACACCCTGCTGTTAATATTGGCGTTTAACATGGTAATTATATGAAGGAAACTATTTCCAAATCCAAAGTGTCTCAACGCATTAAAAATAAATTGATGTTCCACCGAATCAAATGCTTTATGGAAATGTAAAAACAACATAAACGCCGGATTGTGTTTGACTAATTATCTTAGGCAAGCCAGTTTTTAACTTTGTTGCCAAAACTTTTGTTAAGATCTTGTAGTCTAACAACAGCATGATGCGCCTTAAATTATTATTGACCATTAGGTTTGTGAACTGGGTTAGGGTTAGGGTGAACTGTTTGAATCCAGTATATAGAGCTCTCCAGATGTAAAACAATTTTGTGTTATTATCAAATTCTTCAAGTATAGGATTTGGAGTTTGTTTTGCAAGCAGTGAAGGCCATCGATCCATATATTCATCTGGAGCCAAATTGAAATCACCTCCAACTACGATATGAACAATAGGAAAATTAGCCGTGGACGTGATCAATGAGTAATGCGACAATCACATTCACATTCAGGTTCACCAGAATAAATGAATTTCATCTCATGAACAGCCAGAATGTAAAACTAAGTGGAAGGTTTCTGCTTTTTGTAACCAGCCTTGATCAGAAAAACATTGGAATTGACCCTCAAGTTCCTGTAATGTGAATTACTTAACACTTCTAGCCTAGTGTGTGTTTCTGGCTCAGATCCTGCAATACAACCAAACTGTTTCTGAACTTTCCTCTTTTTTAGCGACACTACCCACAGGAAGTGTCGCTAAACAATGAGGTTGGTGTCACCATATTTAATAAACTTTCAATCACATACTGATGGTGTTGCTGTGGTGTTTACGTGTCCAAATAGAGAGGAATATCAAATAATGTCGATCAGTTATACTGCAATAAGATCTCATCTAAATGATATAAAGTTAACAGCCACAAACATCTGTTGTAGTTGGTAGTGATATCCAAATGTTCAAGCCAAAGTTATAATCATAAACTATAGTGTCAGATACCACCAACAGATTATGAGCCATATCTACAGTATTTGTCTGTGTTCTCTCCTGTGAAGCTGTTTGCAGGCTGGTGACGAGGGGACATATGAACAAAACGAGCCGCATTAAGACCTGAATTAACTAGACAGTCAAACGGGGTCCTCAACCCCGTTTGACTGATGTTTGTAAAAAATTAGGCGGCTGTGTCGTTTCCTGATCAAAACGCGACAAGTGTAAATAAACAAATTAGAAAATATCTCTTTCTGTACAATCTCTTGAAAACAATAATAGTTATTTGTATGTGCAGGAATTTTCAAGAATATATTGAGATCACCAAAATATACCACACAAGTGAATATTCTTTGTTTAGACAATAAAATAAATGGGTCCAAAATGTGAATCAGACGAAATCTCTAGCTGAACTCATACCCACGGTCGCTGAGTTTTGAGAGTGCTGTTTTAGTCCATAAATCCTACCTGTTTTTGATTCTGATCCAATGAATAATATCTCGCACTGTAAGATTCAAACCTGGATTAACTGGTGACACTTTCAGAATCTCAGTTTGAGTGATGATTTTAACCCATTTCTGATGTAAAAGTATATGAGACAATTGTGTTGTCTCTTATAGTTGAGTATTAGGGTCATTTGATGAAAAGAATAGAAACGTCAAGTTAAATTATGAGAAAAAATATCAACCAATAAAGAAGCGATGATCCTCTGTCACATAGATCTCTGGCCGCCATGTCTTCTGCAAATGAACTGGGAAATAAACTATAACATGTTGCAAAAAAACAGAGTTTAAAAAACATTTGCTATCGTTTCTGTGGATATCGGATTGAAATATCATACAATATGAGGAGATGTAAAAAACAACATAGCCAGTCCATCTTTTTAAACATTTATTTTCAATCTCATGGCTCTTCAACATTTATGTCGGATTTCAGGGATTAATCTTTGCTTTGAGATCTGTTTATGGCATCTTGAGATCTATTTCGATCTTCCTTTGACGAGTTTCAACCTCTGAAGCAACACAGAAATCAGGACAAGTTCTGCGTAATTTACATGTTTTGGTAATTTTGCAGATTAATGTCAAAAAAAGACACAAAAAAAGGAAACATACCATGTTCGACCAATAAAAGTCTATCTAATTAGTTATTTCCGAGATCTCAATGGGTTCTTACGGCTTCGGACAGTATTTTTGCAAAAATGTGTAGTTTTTTTTTTTTTTTTTTTAAGTTTCTCGCCTTGTTTACTTCCTGGTTCGGTAAAGGGGTCCTAAAAAGCCACGCCCACACAAACATCTGTCTTTGCCACTTGCCGCCACCAGTTCATCTATAACACCGGCAGGTTGAACACATTCAAAACTTTTTAAACCAAATTTTATATTACATTTCACTGTAAGAGTAATATAATGAGATGGGATTTCCTTCCTTGAACTGTTGTGCTTACATTTGTAAAACAACCAGTTTCATCTAAAATAATTTTTGATTCTGAGAATAGGGAAATTATTCCAAAACTGATTTTAAAAACAACCAAAAACATGTGAAGTGTTTGTTTCATTGAGTTGGAACTGAGCCAGAAACGAGTTAAGGCTTCTCATTTACCGTTTCTCACACGGCGCATGAAGTCCTGCGCGGTCTGGTTCAGGCTGACCTGCTGGAACACCACAGGCTTGAAGTTTCTGTGTTCAAACGACCTGATGAGGCGAACTGTGACCACAGCTGGAACGTCCACGTCCTCCAGATAAGAAGATCTTTCACCAGCCATCCGTCTAGAAGAGCACACACAAAAAGTGTGTTTAAAAGTTAAAAAACAACCCTCGACTCATGTGGAAAACAGAAACTGTAAGTTTAAGACCAGACGAATCGATCCATGAGCCCTTCCGCCTTGTCGAGTGGATTCATACTCTACGTGTCGCCACCTGGCGGTGTGGAGGACGTCCTCAGTCAATAGCCATTTTTCTCTCTATAGACATAAAATACACAGCAGTACGTGACAGGCATTTCAGGTGTGTTTAATGAATTAATATACTTTATTAATCTTAAAGGGAAATTTACAAATAAAGAATAGTGTCAATGACACATTAAGGAGTAGAAAGATCAAATTTCCTTTTATGTCCTGATTTGAGATTTTTATTTTTTGTTTGTCATGTTGGATTGAAGTTGGGACACAGGAAAGAGGTCATATGTGAAAATGTCTTCCTCCTTGTCTGGAGAGTAAATTGCTGCCAGAGAAGGATCTGTTAATTTCTCAGGGCTTCTGATCAATTTCTCGGTAAAACAAATCATATAATCATGTCAGGGTTGTAACTTTCAGTTTAATCGGCAACTGCTGTTTAAAAAAAGCAATAAGAAAATTGTAAAATAAATACATTAACGAGGTTTTGTGTGGAGGCCTTCTTCCACTGCTTTGTGTTGTGGTTGTTTTTTTTATCACAAAGAAAATCAGTCTTTTTCCTACTGTTGTCACTTAAGCCTGAAGAATAAAGGTCAGAAATCAAACACAGTTTTCTAACACATTGTATGTATTTATTATATTTTTTTATTGCTAATATAAGAGGAGGGAAGCTGACTGATAGCAGGGCACAAAAACTTTCTGAAAAGATGAGAGTGTATGTAGACTTTCTGGAAAATCCTGTTCTAATGTAAACTTTGCTGGATAAAGAAATTTCTAGTTGTTAATTTTTTTCTGGTTCAATCATGCTATACTACAGTATTTGCTATAGTAAGTATAGCAATCATTGATATTTTGAAAACATTTGCTCATTATTATTTGCCAGATGTATCAGGCTTCTGCATGTGCCAAAGACAAAGTGCGGCTCAGAGGGAACCGTGCTTTTTCTGTGGCAGTTCCCAAGCTATGGAACGATCTTCCTTTGGGCATAAGACAGGCCCCTTCACTCACTGTTTTTAAGTCCCTTCTTTTTTCTTTGGCGTTTGGCACAATCTGAGATCTTTCATTTCGTTTTATTGTGTCTGTATGTTAATATGTATTTTATATTCAATCTTTTTTATTTTATAATTGCATTGTATTTTATGATTGTGTATAGCACTTTGGTCCTGTTGGTCTATAAAGTGCTTTATAAATAAAGTTGGTATGGCATGGTAACAACAAATGGTTAGGTGTGAGTACTTCACAATCATTTGAGTCATCTGAAACTTTGGTCATGGATCTGTCCTTTAATATGGCTTCAACTTCATAAAAGAAAGTTTGAAGTCCTTTATCATCCAAAACTTTTATCTGTTACATCTGAAAGTACAGCGAGAGATTAGTTTTCTGGCAGCTGAATTTCCATTTCTTATCCAGTATTTTTGTCTTAATCTTGACAAAATATTAAGACAGCATATGAGCTCTTCCTGCATGTCCCAACTGTTGATGAATATGGCGTAAAATCAGGGTAGACACATATCCTTCATCAAAATTGCAGGATGCTTTGTTCCATGGCTGTTTTATTCAACCCACCAACCACTCTAAGGACCCCAGCATCCTGTAATGGGTCAAGTTTGTACAAAGAACTTCTCCTGGAGACTGTTTTAAGGCTACTGGTGATTTACAACATGTCAGTTGTAAATTTCTGATGTTATGCAAACTGAATAATAGCTTCTTCTGCCTTGGCCAAGTCTTCAGGAGTCAGATTTTCTTTCTTCAGAGTGCTCTTGAATCCTTCCATCAGCTTTTCCAATTGTTTCTTTTGATTTTCTGGATCATTTTTATTCAGGTCTACTGTAGCAAACTCTTTCCATTTCCTTTAAAAAACAGGACACAGAGGTTTTAAGCTTTGTCCAAGATGAAAGGTAATGAATCAGATAGCTTGTAGCATTTTATAATTCTTTCACACTCACTGTTGGGTCCTTTTTGACCTCTGGGTCATCTGCAGGAATTGCATGGTGGTCCATATTCAGCTTAGGCCATTCCTCTTTTAACCTGTGGAGAAATTCTGGTCCATTTGCCCATCTCCTGCATTTGAGGAACTCCTCAGCTCTTGTGCCTCTGGATGTGTCATCTGCAGGATCTCCTTGGAGGAAACATATCGCCACTCATTGACATCTGTTGTTTCTCAAAATTCTGTTTGCAACAAAGAGGTGAAATCTTCTGGTTTCATTGGAGATGTATTTTAGCACTGTTGTACTATCAGTCCAGAAGACAGGTTTTTTAAACTTGACTTGCAACTCTTTTTGCAGCAGTTTAACAGCTGTCAGTTCCAGCATGGGAACTGTCGTTTGCTTCAGAGGAGCAACTCTCTCTTTTCTTGCAATGGAAGCAACATGTGAGATGTTATTCTTTTCCAGTTTTAAATATGACACTGTTCCGTAGCTAGCTTGACTTGCATCAGGGAAATTATGAAATCGTGCTTTGTCTAATGCAGCTTGGTTTGATGCAACGGTCCACTTTAAAACTTGAAATCAGCAGGAGAACCTCCAGCCAATCAAGCCTCTTTCTAGAGAGGGAATGGAGAATAACGTCATCCCATTTCAAGTGTTGTCCACAACATTTGAAATGTTGCTGAACTTGTAGCAACAGATCAGCTGGCATACTGAAGGGAGCCAGGATTCCCAAGGGATCACACAGTGAGCTAACCACAGATAAAGTGGCGGTCATGCACAGAGATTCTGAACTTGAACTTATCTGTTTCGGTGCACCACTGTAAACCCAATATTCTTCTTAACTGGAAGCTGATCTGTCTCCAAATCCATGATTTCTTTTGCTCTCCTTACCTCAGGGATTGACATGAGCACTGTGTGCCTGTTGCTGGTCCATTGACCCATGCTGAAAGCAGGAATCCTCCTTTAGAATAGAGATCTGTCAGCCTCTTCATCATATGTACTGCATCTTCTTCGGTAAGAATAGATTTTAAACCGTCATCCACATCCACTCTGTCAACCACTTCAGCTGGAAACTTTTGTGCATTATCAGCAGTTCTTTGCAGAGCATATTTTGCACAGCTTGATGAAGACACTGCTACAAGCAAATGAACTTTCATCCTGAACTCTTGTGCAGGTTTTGAAGTGTCACCATGATGCCACCACAGGAAACGGAGAAAGCTGGCATGTTTTTCAGAGACATAAAACCCGGTGAAACATGGCATCAGTGTCGGCCATTAGTGTAACAGGCTCTTTTCTAAATCTGATCAGAACTCCAACCAAAGAGTTTGTGAGAGCAGGTCTCTGTAGAAGCTGAATGTTCAGTGATACTCCTTTATAAGTTGATCAACAATTAAGTACAATTCTCAACTTGCCTTTTGTGGGATGATGCTTCCTCATTATGCACTCCATGATGAGGAATGTATCATTGATTTTATCACAGTTATTTGTCACCTTCTGTAGCTCATCTGCTGGTACAGCTCCAGCAAGTCCTTGTTACAGCATGTTGTTAACACATGCAGTGTGTTTCTCCTTTTACTGAGCATAAAAACACTACATAGACACCCTTCTGTCAAAATTTAATCGGAGGAGTGATTGATGAATGATTAAAGACCCTAATTAATTGCTTTTAATTTCCAGTGTCCAGTTCATTCCTGCTATCACGTTCATTCTCACAACCTCTGGTCACCACCATACCTGATGTGTGTGACAATGTATGTTTCTGGTAAACTCATTCCAGTCTCTGTCAAGGGCTGATTGGTACGATTTAAATGCCATAGGATCAGTCCAGAAAACAGGTTTTTTAGGATTGGCATAGAATTCATTCTCGTGACCTCTGGGGAAGGCCCTATGACAGTCAGTGTATCAGTGTGTGTGTGTGTGTGTGTGTGTGTGTGTGTGTGTGTGTGTGTGTGTGTGTGTGTGTGTGTGTGTGTGTGTGTGTGTGTGTGGTGGTCACCTACCTAATGGTTGCCAACTCCATCCATTTTCTGTCCCTAGTGGGGTCGGGAGGGGCGCTGGTGCCTATCTCCAACGAACGTTTCAGGCAAGATGGTTGCCAACTTGGTGACCTTTTCCCTATATTTTGCTCTCAAACAAAAATAAATAAATCAGCAAGTCAGGTTTCTTAAAGATCGCTGCTTTCTTTTTTTTTTTTTACATTTTAATTCAGATTTTCCAGTGCGAGTCACATCACAATCATCATTCATAGAAAATATTTTACAAACTGCATGTACAATCTCAATATTGTGCTCCATAAAAGGCTTTGTTTGTCCACAGACTGAAAAAAACACACACAAGTGAGAATCTCTTATTTATATATTTGTAATCTGCATCAGCTGTGGTTTAAAAGGAATGTTTGAAGTGAGGTCAGTTTTTTTAAGAGGATGTCACTTTTCATCTGTAGTTTTGCTGTAATTTGTTCCATGTGGTGTGTACTAAGTGTTCATCACCTCCCTCACTCCACTGACAGACTGTTGGAGGCTGAGGTTTCAGCCATCAGACCGTGATCATTTTCTTTGCTAGAACAAATAGAATCTTTAAGACATATATCTTACTGTGATCTTGAATTTTAGTCTGGAATATCCCAAGTATTGTTAAAAATGGCTCTTAGGGGATTGTAATGCCCAGGTACATAGTAATTTCCTTTTGTATCCCTTTCCAATAGGTTGATCATTTTTCCTGCTTTCTTTTTAAAATTGCGATCTGTCTGTAGAACAGTTGATTACTGTAATGAATGTAAAGACTGTGACTACAAACTAAATATTTTAAGTAGTTATTAAATAAATACTAGAACAATTTGTATACAGAACAGTCTTTGGGGACAAGGGGGGAACAGAGGGAAAGTTGGGGACACTATATCTTATGAGATATAACCTCCAAAATGACAAGCTTAATTTCTTATGTGCAATAAATTGATATAATATATGAATTCCCTTCTCTGAAATGAAAGGGAAAAAATTAAGATTTTCAATTTATTTGACATATTTATTTGCAACCACAAAATAGTGACATCAAGTATTAAACTTTTGTCGGTCAGGTGATTTTGTTTCATTAAACACGTTTCATCTATTCTTAATCTTTCATACCTAGATGTTAGTGTAAAACTGCTGCCTTAAGTTTTGCAAACGAATGTTGTAACAATAAAGTTAAATAAAAAAAATGGTGCTCGGAAAGGCGTGTCTGAACTTTGAACTGTGGTTCAATGAAAGAAGCTAAGCTAAGCTAACCCTCCATTGTGGTCGATAGACTCATAAGCAGCTGAGCAGCGGGACGACTGAACATGACAGACTTACAAGTGAGTATGAATACAAGTGATGAAAGTGTGAAGCGTTTTCTAGCGTGTTAAACAAGTGGGGAGTTCAGTTCAATGGTGGATGTGTGTTTAGCTTCTTCACACGGAAACATCCATTTCCAGGCAGGATCCTGTGCTTGAGGAGAATAATGAAGTAAAAGGGAGATGTTAACCGGAAGAGTGTTTTCTGGTGGCCCTGGTTTAAAACTGGTCGTTGGGTTTAAAACCTGATGAACATTTAGGAAAATGTTGATCAGGTTTTAAACCTGCCGCTGTCCGTAACAAAGAGCATATCAACATCACTGACTGACCTCTGACCTCTGATCAGACTGCAGACATTCATCAGACACGTGGCTGGGTTCGGGTTAGCTTACGAAACATTAGCCAAGGCTAAGAAGCAGAAGACCTGGAGGAATATGTTTTCGAGCACTATAATAATATCATGTCTATATTATACAAACTGATGACAATGTTGTGGGTTAGGTGTTTGTGAAGATGCCTGATTAAAATACTTCAAAGCTAAACCAAATGTGCATGGGAAAATATTCAAAGTCCATTGGATCCCTGCAAGGAATTACTGTAGTTTGAACAACTTACCTAAATTATTATCAAAAATAATACATGTACTGTATCAATAAAATGTACTGTAACGTAATCAAACATTTCGGCAGGTTGAAGTATTCAGAACATTCCATTCTGTCCTGGACAGACAGCATGAAACACTAATTGATGGACATACTTGAAATGTAGAGTCTCTCTCCCAGTGGGTGAGCAAGTGACAAAATTATGGGGAATTTTTCTGCCTATAATTCAAGAGCACACATTTTCAATCTGAAAGCTTGTAATACTTTTGCTCACATTTTCATTTTGAAAGCAGGATTACGTCTTTCGTCTCAAAACTTGCAATGTTTACTCAAACCTATTTCCTCGTGCTCTTGCAGAACTCTCTGCTCGCTTATGAAACATTAGCCATATCCAGGGCCACAGCTTCAGAGAGGGCTGGGGGTTGGCAGGCCCATGGCCCGGACCTAGAGGTGGCAGAATATGACTTTGGGAATTCAAGCCTTTATCATGTCTGATGTGAGGTGGAGAAAGCAGGCTGACTATGATGTATGTAGGATTATATAACATGGTGCCCCAGTAGATTATACAGTAGGCTGCCCCAATCATTGTTGGCTCATGGTTGCTAAAAACTTCACAAGACAGACTAACTTTTGTGACATAGTGGGTGTAAAATATTGAATAAAATGTTGTGTTGTATGATTGGCTTTACTTTCACTCTTATGTTTAAATCTCAAAATTACAAATGGATCGTCCATATTGTCTCAAAGTGCATTCTAAAGCTTGTTATCATCTGTTGCCAAGTGACTGATGAAGATGTGGATGGCTGGTGACAAGTTTTACCCAGAATACACTTGGAGACAAAATGGACGATCCATTTGTAATTTTGAGTGTCATAAAGTTAAACATAAGAGTGAAAGTAAAGCCAATCAAAGGCAGAGTTCATGTGCATGGAGGTAAAAGGCAAACCTGTTTTTCACTAACCAGTAATTTAACGTTCCTATTTATCATCAGGTAGTCAGACTACAGTTACTTATCGAAACCCAGAATTTGTCTGGCATTTTAGTTAGACTCTCCCAGTCCATCATTTCCCGGATGATCCGTCCCACTGCGTCTAATAATATGATAATATATTATTAATGTCAAGTTAATATATTATCTCTGAATGATGTCAAGCTTCACTTTGCTCTCCAGAAAATAGCAAACATCAAAACTAATCTGAACAGCGCAATAAACGTGAAAACAGCCACGAATGAACGTGTCCGTAAAGTTGTGCAACTGAATGCCATTATAATGATTAACATTTATTAATATTAAGATAAGTGTCACAAATCTGTGCAGTGGGACATTTGAGTTGTGGAGCAGCAGGAGGTGATCTGTGAGCTGTGACACCAAACGCAGGGCCGTAACGCACAACCTGGATGCTGGGGCGCAGAAGGTGGGGTGGGGGGGGTCTAAAATCCTATTTTACAGACAATAGAAACACAAAAACACGCACAAATTATTAACGTTTTTTTGGGCTGTTGTAACCATTAAACAATCTCCCCTTCAGTTCAACCATATAAGTGGAGACACATTGTTGATGGAATCATTATAAAATAACTTGCTAATAAAATGGAAAAGATCAATATGAGGTTCACAGGTGGCGGAGCGTTGTTGTTGTTAGCAGCTGCAGACAGTAACTAAAATAGTTATTTTCAATGTAACTTATTACTTTCCAAACCAAGTAATCAGTAATCTAACTAAGTTACTTTTTCAAGGAGTAATCAGTAATCTGATGAAAGTAACTATGCCACCACTGGCTGTGTGTCTTCTGTGTGGAGAAAGTTTGGCTGTAATGAAAGAATATCATCTCAGAAGGCATTATCAAGCTTCTCAGAAACACAAAGACAAGAATATGAACATCATAGAGCAGCATAATAATGCATTTTCAGTTTATACTGCAAGCACTTCAATTTATGTATTTATCTTGATATTAAGAAACATATTTAGTTTTTTAAAACAATGAAATTTTTTGCTGTTTGCCTGTTGAAAATGTTTTCCCTTGAGGTTACTGACAGTCATAATAAAATATTACTTTATTCTTTTAATGTACAGAACATGATATTTTTCTTTAAGGAAGTTTGTTTTTCTCTGTTTGCCTGTTTAAAAAACGGTTTCACTTGAAATCACTGACAGATCCATAAGAAAATATTGCTTTATTCATTGAATTATTAAATAAGATACACTGTGTTAGGTCTTGGTTCAATAGGCTTTGTGCAATCATTTAAATATGTCTTCATAAACATAAACCCAGGCTGGCTATCGGCTTGTAGCAAATTTGGTTTTTTGCCCTCGGTGTATTTGACTTTGACATCCCTGATTCAGGGCTATAAATGCATGCGTCATGAGAAAAACATAAACTCTTAGTATGAAAGAAGGTTAAAGGTCTAATTCCCAAATCTGGTGTTAGACCAGATTTGGGTCTACTTCATCAATAAATAATCTTAGACCGATTACTTTGTAAAATACAGATGATAGCATTCTGTCTGGAGCTATTGCTGCCAGATTAAAAGAAGAAATCTCAACAATAATTAGTAAAACACAACCTGTTTTTTAAGCAGTCGTTCAATACATAACTTGTGATAGATCTGCTTGACTACCGTGATCTATTAATGTAGGGTTTTTAAAAATCTTGTAGTATTACAAGGTTTTAGATCGTGTTGAGCATTCTTTTATAATTCATACTCTGGCCTGCTTTGGCTTTGGACAGAAGTTTATTAATTTAGTCGAAATGCTTTATGATAACATTAACAGTTCAGTCTCTGGATCACGGCCCTAGATTTAATGTTAATAGAGGCATAAGGCAGGACTGTCCCTCTTCCCCATTGCCTTGTATAATGGTAGCTGAAATGTTATCAATTTTAATTAAGACCAGTAATACTGAAGGCATTAACATATTTGGAAAAATGTAGTAATAAGTCAATTTGCTGATGACACAACTCTCTTTCTAAAGAATAGCAGTCAAATTCCATTCGAGTTACAAGCTATATGTTGTTTCTCTAAAGCCTATTGGTTACAATTAAATATAGACAAGTGTGAAATTCTAACCATTCACAATTATCCTTTGCAAACATTGTGTAATGTACAGTACAACTAATCAAAGGACAAAGAGTCACTGTACATCTGCCATGCATAGGGGATTAGTACATTGCTCCCTGGTATGTTGGTGTGATATTAAAATAGAATGGGCAGGTCAATACACACACCACTTCACAGATATGTCTAAATAAACTTATTGCAGAAACGTTAGTACAAGTACTTAAAGAAAATCACTGACATAGAATTCCCTAAAGCAGAATTAGTTTCCAGTGCTGCTTTCCCAAATCTGTTTTTATCTCTGCTGTGACAGTAGTGCAATTAAAAAAATTCAGTTGGTATGGCGCTAATTCAAGACACATCATATCAAGGAACTTTACAAAAGTCATTTTGGTCCAGTCAATATAAATTTCAATTGAAACTAATTATCAAACAAAACAGTCATTTTTAGTTTCATTCATATTGGTCCAAAAAATGTTTAAAATTCTAAGGAATCCCAGTAGAGTGTTGAGTCATTGACTGATGCATGGAGCAACAATAACTTCCTGACTGACAGAGCAGAATGCATAAAAACAAGCAGATGAACTGATGAACAATTGCCTTCTATGTTAATAAAAAGTATAAAGTTAACAGCATGACTCAATATATGGAGCAGTCAGATCTCTGTTGTGTGAAGGATCCTGATGATCCACAGCTTTATGTAGGAGAAAGGGAATTTGTTATTTTATTCTGGATATAAGGAAACTAGAGAGATCCCCTTTTTACTTTCTTTACCTCTGTCCATTTAAATTTACAATGTTTTTCAAAATACTGTGTTCAATCAACTAAATGTAATTAGTTTGATAATACTGAAAGTTGTTTGGGTCAGAGAAGGTCCACAGTTTGATGTCTAGAAGAGCCTTCCTCTTTTTCCTGTAGGCTAACTTTGATGCTGCTGCAGCTGAAGTAAAGCAGCTGAAGGCCAAACCATCTGATGATGAGATGTTGCTGCTCTATTCCTTGTTTAAGCAAGCCACCGTGGGAGACGTTAACACAGGTGAGACTGCCTCCTCATGGAAGTGCATTCAAATTAAATGAAATTCAAAATTACTTTGATCTCAGCTAATGTCAAAACTCATTATTCACAATTCTTCAAATAGTTGTTATAGATACTGATGGCTGTTGAGAGGAAGGATCTCCTCTAGTGGTCAGTATCAGTAATTTGAAGAAGCTTCTTCCAATCACTGTGTTTTCCTCTATTTTCCCAAAACTATCTCATGAAGACGATGTTCAGGGTTGTTCATAATCTGTTTAATTTTATGAAGATTCCTCCTTTTCATCAGGTTCAAGTTCCACAGTAGTACCCAGAACAGAACCAGCCTTCTTTATCAGGGCGCTGAGCCATTTTAAGTCTGCCTCTGATGCTGCCGCCTCAAGAGATGACAACATAAGAGATCACACTTTCAACAAGAGACTTGTAGAAGATTTGCAGCATCTTGCCGAAGGATCTTAGCTTCCTCCAGTCTGCTCTGTTCCTTCTTATAGACACCTTCACTGTTGAAGGCCCAGATGAACATATTTATATTCTTTAACCACCTTCACTTCGTCTCTCATGATGGAAATAGGGTTTGCTCTGATTCTGTTTCTCCTGAAATCTATAATTATCTCCTTCGTTTTGTTTACATTCAAGATGAGATGATTGTTCCCTCACCATGCTAAAAATAGGTCAACAAGAGTCTGACGTGCACACAGTGAAAGGAATGTTGAGAGTACAGTTCCCTCTGGTGCTCCTGTGTTGCTGACCACCTGGTTAGACATACAGTCCTTCAGTCTCACAAAGTGCGGTCTGTTTGTCAGGTAGTTATAAATCCTGACAAATTGTTGAGACCTCCATCTTTATCTCCTGGAGCTTCTCACAGAGCAAATCAGGCTGAATTGCATTGAATTCACTGGAGAAATCAAATAACATGATCCTCACAGTGTTGCCTGCTGTGTCCAGATGACAGTAGGTTTGTTGAAGCAGGTGTATGATGACATCATCAACTCCAACTCCATGATGATAAGCTAACTGCAGGAGGTTTTGATAAGTCCTTACCTGCTTACTCAGGCAGACCAACAGGAGACCCATGATGTGGTTGAAGAGATGTTGCAGAATCCGACAGAGCTGGACCTGCAGCCTTGTTCTTGTTCAGTCTCTCCAGCTGCCTCTTCACCTGACTTTGAGATCCAGAAAAGTGGGAAGGGGCGGCAAAGAGAAGCAGCATCTCCTGATTTGGTTGAAGTCAAAGCTTTGGAAGAAGAGTCCATGACTCTAATCTTGACTTTGAGCATCCCAAAGATGCTCCTCCTTTTGTCTTCATCCCTGACCACAGATCTCTGATTCTGTTCCTCTGCAGTTTGTTCTCCAGTTTATTCCTGTACTTCTCCTTGTTGTTTCTAATCTTGACTTTGAGCTGTTTCTGTATACTCCTCAATAACTCCCTGTCTTGTTCCCTAAGGACTCTTTTCTTGTTTAACAGTTACTTTAGTTCACTGGTGATCCAGGGTTTGTTATTGGGGAAGAATTTCACTGTTCTGCTGAGGTTGATGTCATTCACTCAGAAGTTTATATAGCTGGTCACACATTATCGTGACATTGATGTCCTCAGTGCACTAACATGCACTTCACTTTTACTCTAACTTTTATGCTGTAGAACAATTTGGGTCAAAACAGAGCACCTTATTTTAGAAACAGACTTTAAGACTTCTGTTTTCATTGCTACATCACTGAGTCAAACATACTAGGAAATGAATTCAGTAGCATGGTGGCGCTGCTGATAGCACTGTCACGAGGAAGCTTCTAAGTTCAAATCTTGGCCATTTCCAAGTATGTTGCCTTAGTCCTCTGTTACTCTGGCTTCCTCCCATAGCCCTAAGATGAATGGTCACCCCTCCATGCCTTGCCCTATGAAAAACAGTAATACTGAGTAATATCAAACAGCTAAAACATAGTCTGCTTGCATGACAGTTCAGGTTGAATTTCTAAGCAATGCAACTTCAAAAGCCCAAACCCTAACCCATCGTATCTCTATCATCTTTCTGAAGCTCGTCCTGGAATGCTTGATTTTACTGGAAAAGCTAAGTGGGATGCCTGGGAGAAGCAGAAAGGTATGTTGGGTCACAGTGTACAACTCCAAATCTGTCCATAACCTCCTAACATACAGTTTGGAATTAAAAGGGAAACTTAAATTTTGATATAAAGTCAAAAATCCTCATAAAGTAAAATCATTGTGTCACATGTAGAATTTTTTGTTTTCCTTTTTTGCAAAAAGTTAAACAACTGAGTCAGTAATGAAATGAAATCAATCTTGAATAGCATGAAATCAGTCGTGTCTATTCAGCACACATTCACACGCTGATGATGGCAAACTACTGGATTGTAGCCACAGCTGCCCTGGGATTAGTCTGACAGAAGTGAGGCTACCATCTGACCAACATCAGCAGCAAGGTGGGTGAAGTGTGTAGCCCAAGGACAACAGTGGCGGCGGAGCGGGAATCGAACCAGCGACATACTGATTGCAGGACAAACTCCTGCCGCTATTTCTGTTTATGCCACTTTGCATGCAAAACTGGAGTCCTTGGAGACATATTTAATGTTGTTTTTGTTCTGTCATTCTTCTGTCAGGCAAAAGCAAAGAGGATTCCATGAATGAGTACATCAAGCTGGTAGAAGAGCTAAAGCAGAAGCATGGAATCTAATCACTGCCAACGAGTCAGGACACAGATTGGGGCTTTGTCCAATAATTTCTTCCAATGAACCCTTTCAATAAAGCCGAGGATCCTCTACTTACAATGGTTATCATCAGTGATATAAAGATCTCCTAATGTGCTAGTTAGAAATTGCCTTCAACTTGCTTTTTAGTGCAATTATAATGTCCATTGTCATTTCAAAATAAAATAGCTGCTTTTAAAACGTGTACACCAAAATTCCTAATGTTTCTACTGTCCAGGCCAGCTAACAGCATTACCTGGGGCTGAAAAAGATTATTTTATGTTACCACATAAAATAATGGACAAATAAATCTGCATATCTCACAGACATGGTTGGCCATAAAGCTGAGGATCCTCTCCTCATAATGGTTACCAATGGCATGAAGTTCTAATGTTGCAGTTCTAGTTAGAAACTGTCTTCAATTTGCTTGTTTGTATCATAGTGTCCATTGTAATTTCAAAATAAAATTACTAGTTAAAAAAAAGTGTATTCTCTCTCTGGTCTGCTTTACACTATATTTTGGGGTAGAGATTTGAGTTTTCCTCCTATGAAACACCATCCATCCATTTTCTAACACCCTTGTCCCTAATGGGGTCAGGAGGGATGCTGGTTCCTCTCCAGCTAACGTTTTGGGTGAGAAGTGGGGTTCACAGAGACAGACAGGACAAACAACCATGCTCACACTCACACCGAGGGAGAATTAGAGACCAATTAACCAGACTCATGTTTTTGGACTAAGAAGCCACCAGGCACAGGGAGAAAAAGACCCCAGGGTGGGAATTGAACCCAGGACCTTGCTGTAAGGCAACAGTGCTACCTACTGCGTCACTGTGCAGCCCAGGCACATGCACTGGGGGATTCAAGGTAGATTCCAGAGATTCACATCGCAGCAGTTGTTCATGCAGGGCCAGTCCAAGGTAATATGGGGCCTTAGAGAGGAGCCCCCAAAACGCTTCCTACCAAGAACCTCAGCATCACTAACATGTTGAAATCAGGTGAAGTCTGTGAGACGGAGACCAGGTTTATTGGCCGAGTTTAAAATCAATCACTGATTATTGGTTATTTGTGTTTGAATTGGGTTTGTTTACAAATACATCACAGCAAAGATGATACCATACTGTAGCCATGGTAACACAACAATTAAACTATCAAGATGGTTATTTAAACTTTTACAAAGTAAACTTCCTAATTAAATCCTAAATGTACTATTAATTTTTCTCATTATTATGTTTCATGAAATAAAATGTAATAACATTTTCATTCTCTATGAATGATGTTCCAGGTTAAGATCTGTGGTCTGTGTGACTATCAAACCATTTCTGGGCCCCCTGAATGTCTGGAGGCCCCTGAATGGCCCCTGCCAGCAACTACTGAGTTTTCTTTGCCTTGATATTCCAGTCTTATAATTCGAGGTCTCAGAGGCGCTAACATCAAACTATTATATGGCGTTAACCCCTTTGAGCTTTTTGGTCTATAAATCATCTGCAGCCAAGTTGTTAGAGGTTAAATAGATATTATTAGGGCTTAATTAATAAAATGGCAGCAATTTTTTTTATTCACAACTTCATAACCAGGGACCTTCTCTCCTCTGGTTTAACAGCAACAGTCTCAGATCAACTAACCCTCCAGCACTGTCAGCAGAAACAGAAACTTTTGTAAATGAATTCTGATTGCTGGACATGGAAATAAAAGAGGCTTTAAATTCAGATAGTTTTTAATCCTGTTTTTATATGATGAAATTTATAATAAAAAAATCTTAAACAAAAAAAACCAAAACAAATTTAGTGGTATAATAACTTTTGTGTTGTGTTATGAGTCTTAACCCAATGTTGGGTCAATTCAACCCAACCTTTGATTAGTTGCCATAACCCAGCTTCGGGTCGGCCCGTATTTCACCCAGCACTGGCTTACAAATTTGGTTCTTTTTAACCCAGCAGTTTTTACTGTGTCGTATTTTGATGTTGGTTACTGTGTGATAATTTACCAAAATAAAATGAAAGTGAACTAAATATGTCTACCATTGAGTTGTCTCGAAAGCAGCATCATCTTGTTGATGAATATGTTGTGGCCTTTTGAACGATTCAGTGAAATGCTTAGGATTTAAAAGCAATCATAAAGAGTCGGCTGTAGTTGGTAGTAGACCAGCAGCTGCCCTGACTCTGTTTCTACTTCCCTTCTACAGCCAGAGAAGTTCAGTAAATGTTAAGAGAAGATCGGAAGTCAGTGGGATAACTGGGATGTTTTGGTGACGCTTACAGCCTGGCAGATGTGGAGGTGAACAACACTTCTGCTCTGAAAGATGATAGTACTTTTGAAAAGGTTTTGTTTGTTTTTTTGCCCTAGTCTAGGGCAAAGTGGGAGTGGTTAGACAGGAAATTAGGTAATTACCTCAGAGCAACCATAACACCCACTCAGTAAAAAGATTAAGATAAAAATGTTTCCATATTAAGTTTAAATTGCCATTTTTCTTGAGATGTGCGTGAAGCCTTTGCTTAAAGTAAGCATGAGCAAATATGGTCATGCTGCTGTTGAGCCTATTTGCTCACCAGCAGCATGAGATGCTGTTCTGGAATGGTAGCAGTAGTAATATAAATATATTTTTTGTTTTATTACCTTTTTCTTATATCGTGGTTGAATAATGATTCAGTGAATCTGGGATTTAGTTCAAATAAAATTCTTGCTATTATTCTTTCTCAGTTTATGGTGAGTTATCAGCCCATCTTAAACATGGCAAAATAAATAAAAACAAAAGTAAAAAGAAAAACAGTAACATTTACCATGTCAAAGCAATGTTTTACAGTAAAATAGTTTGAGGAGAATGGGGAACTTAATCTTGTTGTGTGTGTGTTTGTGAGGGAGGGAGGCGGGGCGAGACACAGTTCTCCTAAATACTGTCATATCTGTTAACTTCCTTGTTTGACAGCACATCCATCTGCCTACATGCAGAAAAGCACCATCTTGTTAGTGGTAAGTTTGCTTTCACATATTTTTTGTAAGTAACCATTTATGTCTCATGTTTTTTTATCCTTTGCTGTAGTTTCCTCTGGTTGTACATGAAATTGTACTAATGCAGAGATTCAAACACTAATTAGGGAAAGAACAGTGATAAAGACGGAGAGACATATGATGAGATATTTGGATTCAAAATAATGCACCAAGCAAGAAAAGTAAAAAATACAAAATTGTTTTTATTTGGGCTTTGGAATCTCAGAATCATTTGAATTTAATTTCAAAGTGACAAGTTAGGACGGTATGAATGTTCAAGCTTTCAAAAGGAAAGTTATTGATCTTAAAACTACATTGTAGAGTTTTTTGAAAACAGTAAGAGAAATCTAGAATTTAAAGTGATTTAGGCACTTTTTATTTGATTTATTTCATTTTTTTCTCCGAAGAGTTTTTGCGGCACTAGAGGCTCGTATTTTTGACAGACAGGAAAGAGGGCGAGGAGAGGGGGGGAGACAGTCGAACCCGCGTCGTCCGCGTTGAGGACTAAGGCCTCCAAATGTGGGGTGTGCTGACCCCCTGCGCCTGCCACGCCCCAATTTAGGCACTTTTAAGCATAAATATGAGAGCTTAAAAACTCCCATATTTAAAAAGGTCCCAGGTTTGAAAAGATCCCTCTATTGGAATTTTGGATTTTAATCTAAAATGTAATTACCAAAATAAATGCTTGAACGATATAATGACTGAAAAAACAGACGTTTTTTTCAGAATATGTTAGCACATCTTGCTACTGAAGGGGCGAGTTGCTTGGCTAAATCAAAAAGAGGAAGTACACCAATGAGCTGACGCTGTTGTCAGCTTTTTCCTTTTATGGTGTAAACGTAAGCTGCAACACGATCTCTGAATTTACAATATGTCAATTTAACACAAAACTTTGATGCTGCAAAAACCATAATATTTTATATTGTAGCTTTAATTTTTGTGTTGTTGACAAGACGTATTTGTTTTGTGTATTATAATGTTTTAGTGTGATCTTGGAGTTCATTATCTTTTGTATGTTTTTTGTCATCAGAGTATGGACTGGTGTGTGCTTTCACTTCTGCTCCTTATGCTGGGCAAAAATGGTAAGTTTGAATAATTTGAAAAACTTATTGCATGAATAAGATTTATGATATGTCTTTCCGTGAGAGCAACAAACATTTTGCTTCCACACCATATTACATTTCTTACATGGACTTTGTGGTTTCTTTGAAGGGCTGGGTCTGCAAGAGGAAGTTTGCTCAAAGTCAGTGATCACTTCGTGTAAAGACTGCATCACTTCTGGGCCATTCTGTTCCTGGTGTCAGCAGCTGGTGAGAAACTGTTTTTGTATCAGTAGTTTAATGATAGTGGCTAGATGTATTAATGCAACTTATATGCATTAATTAATCTTTATATTTACTGTAATGCAGTCAGTCAAAGGTTGATATACTATTCATAACTGTTGCAATAACATATAAATGTGTTCCTGGCTTATTTACCTTTAATTTTAAGTGTCACTCAAAAACCTTACAAGTTAGTCAATGTGGACACAAGTTAAATGGTTTTCACCCCAGTGCACAGTTCTTTTTCCAGATGCAATAGAATTTATATTAGGAGCCCAAAACATATATCCTTGTAAAATTCCATAGTAACAGCTATGACTGCATGGTTTTAAATTGTCCTAACCCTAACCCTAACCCTAACCCCAACCCACAAATGTTTCCATGTCATAACACTTCACTCATCATCACATATATGGTAATCTGCAAACATGTTTTGTGCAGCACTGGTAACAGGAAGTGAGATGTTTTTCTGGTGAATGTTCCACTTTTAAATATATCACCTTTGAACTGAGTCATATAACAGATAAGCTGATGTTGAACAATCTAAACCTTATAATCACTCTATTGTCCTTTCATCGTCACTTCTTTGTCACCAAACAGGAAGTTTGTGCAACTCTAAGTTAAGGCCCTATTTCACCCAACCTTTTTCCTGTTTCACAATAGACCTTGGTTTTATGTAACTGACTTTAATTTTCCAGGCTCACAGCTCCATTATGCACTATGCATGAAAAAGGCCAGTATGGTAATATTCAAACTCTCAACTGTATATCCAGGCAGAACACAACCAAAGTGGGAGGGCCAAACCTTCTTGCAGTTTAATTTTTAAAAATGTTTTCTTTTTTGAACATGTAGAAGGTTGTCATCTATGTTACTTTATTGAATTCATACTTCCATTTGTGACTTAAAGTAGCTATGCAGCTGGTTTCATATGATTTCAAACTAACCCTAACACACTAAAAAAGCTAAAAACATTCCTCCTCCTTCTGGTTTAAATAATTTATAGACTCCATATTTTTTGGAAGTTTGACCTATCGAATCAGAGATGTAACATCAACCAAGAAAATAATACACCTTCCATGTTGTTGAGCAAACATGTATTGGCTTCTTTCACATCCAGGACACTACTTGGAGGGAGATCCTTTGCTCTATAATACAACTAATTCTTATTGTGTTTTTCTGTGCTGCAGCTTTGAAAACAGAGGCTTAAAGCTTTATCCACCCAGGAGTATTTTCTTTTAAAATGGAAAAGTTTAACTATTTGGTCTAAGCACATAGAAATGGTGTTTTAGTGGCCCTGAAACATGCTCTAGAGCCATATTTGTGGATATTTGGGGGTAGAGTGTTGCACAGTTGTTCACCACCGTTTGCAGAGACTGTCAGCTACTAATGGTTTCCATACTAATGTTTGCTCTTTAGTTTGAAAGATAATTTCTGATATTTTGTTCTTTGGCTTTCATATAGGATTTTACCAAAGCTGGTGAACAGGAAGCAGTTCGCTGTGACACTCAAGCAAAGCTGATGGCAAGAGGCTGCAAGAGTCAAGATATTATTTCTCCTCAGAACAACCAGGAGATTCAGCAAAATGACCCTTTATCCCAATCATTTGGCAGTGAAGAACCTGTCCAAATGACTCCACAAAAAATCCGCCTGATACTGCGACCTGGTGAGTACAGTCACTTGTTACTGTCCATACCACTGAATACATATCACATTTTTCTATATGTTAGAAAAACTTTGTGCTTATTACATTTAGGAATAAATGTTATCATCCTTTGGAAAACTCATCTCTTATTTTGCACTAACTGTCAATCTATAAAATTGATTGATTACCAATAATGGTAATTATCATTGCCATTATTGGGAATGGGTCCATGCATACAGTAGAAAGTAGCACAGCAGTGATGACTGTCAGGGTTGTTTCTCTCACTGAATTCTTTATGAGCACTGATATGAAACTAATTGTATCTTGTCTTTGCTTACAGGGCTTCCACACAAATTCAATGTGTCCTTTAAGAGGGCTGAAGGTTACCCTGTGGATCTTTACTACTTGATGGATCTGTCCTACTCCATGAAGGACGATCTGGCTAATGTAAAAAAACTGGGAGGAAATCTTTTTGATGCTTTGAATAAAATTACTAAACATGCTAAAATAGGTAATGCATTCTTAAAGCATTTCTCATCAAATGCACAGAACATTTCTCATAATGTTTCTCAATACCAGTAAACAAAGTCACAAACCAAAAAGCTGAGATTCAAAAGTCTAATTCAGTTCTTCTGCTGAATTGAATGTTTGGAATAAGCAGCTGATGCTCTACCCATTTGGAAAACAATCAAATGGGTTCAAAGACAGACATGAGAAAGGTTAATGATTTACATATAGTAGAGGAAATTCAATGTTTACAAGTTCCACACATTACATAGAACATATAAACATATTTCAATATTTGTAAACATATAAAAATGTCTTGACTCATTCTAGGAGTCTTTTCACTTTTATGTGTGTTCACACAACAAAATGTCTGTCATTGGTCCAGTAAAAAAAAAGCAGAAAAAATGTCAAGAAAAGGTCCTGAAGGGTATACAGTGTGTATCAAACAGTCACCATGCAGCAACAAGACCTGATTCTGTCCTTCTGGACGTCGGTTTCTAACGATCCAGTACCAGGGGATTCTGCTTGCTTTCATTTTTGTGGCACCATTGTTCATACCGTAACTGTTTAATATGCATTTTGAATTTTAGTAGGAGTCACTACTGCACAGTTTAGCGTGATTGATTTTACACCAATTACAGAATGACATGAACATTTGTTGATAAACATTTCAAATGTCAAAAGAAAATAGTAAAATGTCTGATCCTGCAAAATTCCTCCCAACCCAAAATGAGACAATTATTTGTTTCTTTATTTTCATGTTTTTTGCTGCTGTTTTGTGTGAAATAATACAAATATTTTAGACCTTACTTCAATGTGAGATTTGTACGCACAAAGATCAACAGGACTTTAATTAACTTTCACTTTTTTTAACTACAGCTAAAGTTCTTTTCTACAGCTTTCAACACAGTTCTCACCACAATATATTTCATTTGACTCTACTTTTATTAGACTTCTTTATTTACATCTGTGTAATTACAGGATTTGGGGCCTTTGTTGATAAGACAGTCCTTCCTTACACCAACACCAACGAGGAGAAACTCAAGAAACCATGTGATGAAAATGAGAATCAATGTCAGGCTGCCTTTGGTTATAGACATGTGCTTAGTATGACGCCGAGTCGGGAGGCGTTCACACAGAAGGTGACAGAGCAGTTTATCTCTGGGAACTTAGACTCTCCTGAAGGAAGCCTTGATGCCATGATGCAGGCTGCTGTTTGTGAGGTAAGGACTCCACCAAAGAGTGCACAGTCATTTACAATCTGTTAATCAGTGAAACTGCAGAAGGACAATTGTTAAAGTTTGTTTCCATGGAAGTGAAAATACTCCTGATGTAATGTAATTGCAGAGCCACTGTGGTAGAAGTTTGATATGATTTACAGAAGCAAGTTTATACAAACCAGTAACTGTTGAAAAGAAAATATTGCCTATAATTTGGTAGAAGGGGCAGTTAAACCCTCACTCCTCCTTTCCATGAGCCAACAAAGAGGCAGATGCACTGAGAATCCAACTAGTCATTTTTAGACCAGAATAATTTATTGTTCTAAATTGTTTTTGTTAGGGCCCTCCTGTTACTGTTTGTGCCCCTCGAAATAAAAGTAAACTAAATTATTGATAAACAAAAAAGAAGCTCAAAACAGGGCATTTAGGGGGTCAAAGGGGCATTTTTGACAATTGCCATTGACAATTGATGGCACTGTTCATTTCATTCATCTTCAGTTCAAGTGAGTTGCACTCACTGTCTTTGCACATTTTCCAAAAAGTAAAGATGGAAGTTTATTGTAGTAAGACATTTTCCCCTTTCTGACACACTTTACAGGATCAAATTGGCTGGAGGAACAACAGCACTCGGTTGATTGTACTCGCCACAGATGCTGGATTCCACATGGCTGGGGATGGAAAACTAGCGGGCATTCTAGAACCCAACGATGAACTGTGCCACATGAAAGACAACCTTTATGTAAAAAGTAATGAGATGGTATGCATGAATTTGTGTTTTATTTATGACAAAATGAAATTAAGAAGTGAATTTAAGGAGGAACAATTTTGCTTTATTGTTTGAAGTATCTCCTGACACAATCCAAGAGGGTAATTGGGTAAATGACAAAAACTAAATACTTAAATAGCTGCTGACATTTCCCTCCTCTTTGAATTTTTCCTTACTTCACAAAGACACTGCTTCATTATTATAATATTTTAATTCTAATTAACAAATTCTTCAATTCTACTGTGCAGGACTATCCATCTGTTGGACAATTAGCTATGCAGCTGGAAAAAAACAATATTCAGCCAATATTCGCTGTAACAGACAACGTGAAGGATGTTTACAGGGTAATACTGAACATTTCTTTTAATGTTGAAAGTTTTAACAGAAAAAATGTCAACTTAATCTAAAATCTGTTTGTTCCATTCTTTCTTTAGGAACTAACTAAAATGATTCCAAAATCAGTGGTGGGAGTCTTATCATCAGATTCAAATAATGTTGTTCAGCTAATTGAAAGTGCCTACAAAGTAAGTCTATTGTTTGTTATCTAGTACTTTTCTTTGCACACTTCAATGACACTTAGGCTGCATTTAGACCAACCCAGGAGTAGATTCATGAATCTACTCCTGGGTCTGGCTAGAAAGTCAGATTCTTTTGGGGGGATCTGAATGCAAATTTGAATTCCAAAACGGACTTAAAAACTGAACTCTGACCTGCCTAAAAACCTGAGTCTCAGGTTTGATGATGTCAGTATTTGACCACATGATGGTTGGACACCTGAGAAAGATTGTTCATATCAAGTTTTGTGTATTTCAACCTTTGTATCAATCAATCAATCAATCAATCAATTGATCAATCAAATTTTATTTGTATATCACATTTTTTCAAAGTTCTTTACATCATAGAAAACACAAAAACATAAAGTCATCAAGTGGGGGGGATCTGGCCTTTGCATCCACAAAAGGTTTTCTGGTTACTCTCCTGCTGTTATATGGAACAAAATACCTATAGCTTTTTTTTTTCCAGCTTCACACTCACAATAATGCAGTTTATAGCGGTGTTAGCAGCTTTTCAACAGTCTTCTGGCTCAAGGCTCCGAACACCTTTTTCATCGGGCAGAGTTTCTCTCAGGGACTCCGTTGTCCCTCACGGATTTTTGTGCAATTGCATCATAGAACCAACAATTAAACCATGACATTAAATCAAGTTCCATCATTAAATTTGTAATTACAAATTTAAATCAATTGATTACATTTCAAATACAATTCTAAACAGGTGTGTTTTAGTTGAGATTTAAAGGAAGTCAGGGTTTCTGCTGTTTTACAGTTTTCTGGAAGTTTGTTCCAAATTTTTGGTGCATAGATGCTGAAAGCTGTTTCTCCTCTCTTGGTTCTGGTTCTGGGGATGCAAAGCAAAACCAGAACCTGAGAGTCTGGAAGGTTGACACAACAACAGCAGATCTTTGATGTATTGTTCAGTGATTTGAACCGTTCAGTGATTTGTATGTGGAAGTTACAAAGTTTCAGAATTTTTGTGAGAAAGCCAACTTTGAAGCCTGGCCTGCCCATTTAGTATGCATGAAAACTCAAGCTTTTGATAACTTTCAATCCCCTATGCTTTAAGGGCATATTGACCAAGTATGGGGAAGATACTTGGCAAAATCACTCTGAGAAATTTGTTAAAGTTGGACATGCATGAAAAGTAAAAAACTCTCAAAAATTACCATTTGACTCCAAATGGTCAACTCCTTGTATACTGTCAAAAGACATTTTTCTTGTTTGAGTGGGTTCTACCAATGTACCACATTTCAGCATTCTGTGATTTACCAGTTGGCCTATCTCACATTAGGAGATGCTGTACAGCAGCTTGGCAACACCCATTAAATTCAAAACAATTATTCAATACAATTCAATATATTCAATATATTAACATTTTGGGTACAGTTTGGAGAATTTGTAAGCTTCCAGAGTGATTTTTCTTCCTCTGAGAATCTTAATAATAAACATTTGAATTACATAGGCCTTCACAGTGCTTTTGTTACTCGTCATTAATAATTGTTTGCTGGTTTTGGAAAAAATGTACAAACATGTCTAATCAGTATATTGTTGCAGAACTTAACATCTAAAGTCACAGTGACTCATGACATTCTTCCTGACAACGTGAGAGTTGAGTACTTGGCATTGTGTGATCACCGAATAAATGAGAGCCCCAATAAAGGCGTCTGCGATCAAGTGCAAGCGGAACAAAAGGTCAGTGTTTTGAGATGCTTTTATTCTGTCATAATCAAGTGAAAATGAACCTTTTCAAATCTTCAAACCTGGTTCATATAATCAGATAAAAGATGTAATAAACTTTTATTAATATAAATTTGTTACCTTTTTTTTTTTACAATTGTTGACGCAGATTAAATGATTAACTACTGTAGATTTTATGAGCCAATAAACCTTATGCTTTTAGCTATCTTAGCCCTCTATGTTTTAAAGGTGTATAAAACATGTTATGGAACTGTCGCCATTTCCAACCTTTCCAACCTACTAATACTGAAGTAGGAAGGGAAATCTAGATTTTCTTTTGCATCCCTCACTGCATCTAACAAAATTGGTTATTTGCTGGCTTGTTTGTCTCATATATAGAACTCTATTACTTTATTGCTGTTACTGTGGTTACAGCGCAAGAACTGTGTGTCCGCATCTGGGGGAATATCGTTAGCGCTGCTATCCGATAGTGTCTGTGTTTTCAAACTGTCAAATAAAGCTCAGTTATAAAAGACAAAACTAAAGAGACCTCTTTAGTTTCTGATCTGCCCCAACCAGCCCAGGGAAAGGGCGGCTGGGTGGCCTTGGCTGCTTCAATGTCACCCTCAACCACAAGAGAAAAAAGTACCCATCTCAGGTTTATGTTCAGTGGACATAAAGTCAACAATCTACTCAGCAGATCGTGTTGAGTAAGGATGAACTTGGTGAGGCAAGTGGATGAACTGACCAACAACATAGGTGAACAAAGGGCTGCAAGCATATGGGGACCATGGTATACTAAAAATCAAACCAGTTAACATACAGCTAAAGGATGAGACTGTGCCATATGACATACACTCTGCATGCTGTACTCTTCCTCTTGCAACAGAGTTCAAGAAGAGGTGGAAAGAATGGAGTTTCATGGTGTCATAGAACGAGTTACACAACCTATTGAATAGTTTCCTCTAAACTAAATGGAGCTACAGTATTTTCCTCTCTTCACACAGCCAGTGGGTTCTGGCAAATCCCTCAACATCCAGACAACTGCAGATGAACAACTTTCATCACTCCATTTGGCAAGTAATGTTTCAAGAGGATCAAGACTTTGGCATCACCAACGCACCTGAGATCTTCCCATGGAAAATGTTGGCGATATTGGAGTGGCTTGAGGGTGTGGAAGTTTTCATGGATGATATTCTGGTATACATGGAGCAACAAAAGATCAACACGACCACTGGCTAGAAAGGGTGCTGCAGCGCATCAAACTGGCTTGTCTCAAATTAAACAAGGAAAAATGCTCTTTTGGACAGAACCAGTTGGGCTTCCAGACCCAGAAAAGGTAGAAACTGTTCAGCTGCTATTACCACATGATAGCAGCTGAAATGCTAAGCTCCTGAAAATGTGCAGGGGTTTAAGAGTCCTGCGAATGATGAACTACCTTGGGAGGTTTGTTCCCTTCCTTGCCTTTGCAGGGCTACCCTGGTATGAACTGTTGAGAAGTAACAACATCTGGACCTGGGCCCTGCACAGCAGTCAGCCTTTGAGAAAATAAAACATGCTGACTACAGCTCCAGAACTTGGCTTTTAAAACATCAACAAACCAACAGCAGTTTCAACAGACACAAGCAGTCATAACATCTCTGGACAGTGATGTTATGTGGCTGCTGTAATTAAAGGCATCCCTGCATCAGTATACAGCATGGCCGCAGCAGCTGATGGAGGGCTTCAGACTGTCATCAAACATATCAGAAATACCGTGGAAAAGTGCCGTTGAAGATCAGAACATATATGAAAGTTCATCTGTTTCTCTGGAGATCTCAGTAAAGCTGTGATGCAATGTCAGATCTGCCAGCAACAGAAACGAACACAACAGAAGGAACCACCAAGAAAAATGATGTTGACATCTGCGAACATAAGAACAGCTATCTGATCATAGCATATAGCTCACAATTTTTGGAACTTTTACACCTGCTATCTACAGCCACCAGCTAAGAAATTCAGAAGTTTAAAGAAACCTTTGCCAGGTTTAGAATTCCAGAAACAATAATGGACCCCAGTTCTGCAGTGCAGAATTTCAGCTGCTGGCAAGGAAGTTTGATTTTAAATACATCACATCCAGCCCTCAGCATCAACAGACAGTGCAGAGTGCAAAGAGGATGCTTTAAAATAAAGACCCTCTATTAGCTCTCATGTGCAACATACTAACTCCATGTCCCACAACATGGGGAGAAAGATCAGAACCACATTCCCAACATTAGAGTAACCTTCGACCCAAATGGCCCAACAGAAAAGCTGTGAAACAGAAGGATGCTTGTCAGAAAGCCAAACAAGCTTTTTATTACAACTGCCGCCAGTGTCAGACCTCTCCCACAGTTACGGCCTGGAGACAAAGTCTCCACCAAATTAAATTCAGAAAAAACTTGGGGGACACCAGCAGTTGTTCTGAAGGAGTTTGTTATTCCAAGATCCTGAAGGGGCGCTGCGTCGAAATCGTTATCTCAGAGCTGAAACAACAGCACCATCTGCACAACCTGCTTTAACTAAAACTGCTGAGATAGTGCCCCAGCACCAGAACTTTAAAGAACTGAGGTCCCAGCACCCACCCTATGGGTGACCCAGGACAGATTTGCACAAGATATGGATGCTTGTGAAAACCAGTCGAGAGATTAACTTTGTAGACTCTCAAGAAACTTGTTAGATGCTCTCTTTTTGGGGAGGGGATCAATAATAAAAACAAACAAAAAGTGGAAGGCAAAATACAATAGAAGAGAAGTAAATATTTGTGCATGTTAATGCTTAATTTGGTAATTATCTTGATTTTGAACTTTATAAAAGTGATCTAGCATTTTCAGCTATGTTTCATATCACAAACTTTATTTAGGAAGTATAAAGAGGTTAATGTAAATCTTTTCCTTTAAATATATCCAAAGGCATGAAGTGATATCTGAATAAAAATTATAATTAGTTATTGTGGCTGACAAAGTATCAATTTATGTTGTTTTATAGTTTCTACAAACATGGAAAAAAGGGGAGATGTCCTATAGAACTGTTACTTTATGTTATGATTACTTTGTTACTATTACTGCGGTTACAACAAAAGACTCATCAAGTAAGTGTGAGAGCTATGTGTATGGTTCTGGGGGAAAACCTTTAGAGCTGCCATATGTTACTGTGTGTTTTCCAACAGTCAATATAGCTGAGTTATAAAATACAAAACTAAAGCTTTTTTTACTGTGTATGTAAATATACCTAAGGGTTGTTTTGCTGAGCTTTGTGGGAACACCAACAAAATGATGTCAGTGTACAGAAACCAAGAAATTCTGATTTCTGGGTCCATTTAGCTCAGGGATGCTGCACAAAGTCATTGCAGACAGAAAAAAGTGCACTTGCTGTTGTAAAACATCATTCTCTTACTCTAGGAAGAACCATAAAGTAGAAAGGGACAGAGTGGTGATGTTAGGCATTAAGTGGGCTGGCGCTCTAAAAATCTTTGGTACAGTGGCATTTTAACTAATACACATTTAATTTTGAACTGGAGATGTACCATGGGAGGTAGTGCTTTCAATAGCTTGTTAGCTCTGATAGATCCTTTGCTCTCTTTACAGATATCATTTGAGGTCACTGTGACTGTGGACAAATGTATGACGGAAAAGTCTTTCACTATCAGCCCACTGGGAATTAAAGACAAACTGACGGTAACCGTTTCTACCAACTGCGAGTGCCAATGTAATGACCCTGCAGGCAGCAATCACCCTCACTGTAACAACACAGGAAGCATCACCTGTGGTATTTGTACGTAAGTTATCTTCCTCAAAGTCCCTCTTTTAATATTTTAGTCACATATTGATGTACAATGAAAAAATGTGTCTTCAGTAAAACAAGTATGTATTCAGTATTGCCATAGGAGTGAGACATGTAGTGGGAGGCCCAGATGGTAAGTTAACCCTAGGCATTTGAGATCTATGCTGATTGTTTTAAAGCACGATTTTGGAATAATTGGCCAATTTTTAAAATCTGAGAAGCCACACACAAGCCGATTAAAAATCTTAAGTACGACAGGTTTATACCATGTGTGGTGTCCAACTACAGGGCAGGAGCAACATACCAAACACAAACCAAGTCAAATTCCAGATAGAAAATCCCATAAAACCCTACCATCCCATACATGAATTTAAAGTAAGCAAACAATTTCATAATTTCTTTTTTTTTCTGTTCATCTTTGCCACAGGCAAAGTACCATTATAGAACCTCGCTTCAGTACTGTCACAATTTGGGCAAATGTGAATGGATCCGTTTGTATTGCTTTTGATAAAAAGGAATACCTTAAATAACTTTTTTCCTCCCATATTTTATATCAAGATATTATTTTGACAACCCTATAACCTACTGACAGTTGTTTTTAAGCAGGTAATAGGATTTTCAGTGGTCATGTGTTGTCATCTAAGTAGTTAGTACATTGCATCGGGATTTTCTATCAGGGACAGGTAAGGTGAGCCTCAGCCCCTCACCTCAAACAGGTTTACCTGGGCATGCAAAATGGATGAATATGATGTATGGAATACATTTTTTATAAAATAGGTAAAGACTGTTAAAAACAAAGAAAACTGTAATTAATTGTAATATTATTTTTAATATTTCCTTTTACAGATGCAATAAAGGTTTTGTGGGTCAGTTCTGCAACTGTGCTGTTGGAAATAAAGATGAAGGCTCTATTCGAGCGTCCTGTCGGAGGCAGAATGGCACAGAGTGTGAGGGTCGAGGGGATTGTGTATGTGGCAGATGCCAGTGCCACACCACAGAGCAAGGAAGCTCTTACCATGGAGACTACTGCGAGTGTGATGATGAACACTGTGAGAAGTATGAGAACAAGCTATGTGCAGGTAAAGTATTTTTTAACTACTTTTAAATTAGTTAAAAGTACTATATCATCTACTTTTAAAGTAGATTGTATATTTTTTATATGAAAATATTTCTCAACCAAAGACTTACAATTAGATTTGGGACCTTTTATATACAAAACAAATTCAAAGTGGAAGTCACAAAGGTCATTTTTAAATCAAAGAAAACATTTACACTTTCAAAAATAACTACATTTGCAATTTGGTCTTGTAAGTATTACTACTAAGCATTTTTATTTAGTTTAACATAAGATTTCAAAATATATTTATTTTGTTTTTAAACACAACTATCTAAATTCTTTAAAAACCCAAGATGTCTTTAAACTCCATCCTGTCGCTCTCCAGCTTAATAAAAGTCACTTGTGCTCATCCTGCCCAACAGGATCTGTCCTTTTGTTTCTGTTCCTGGATAATGGTTAAGGCCAAAGACAGAAATTAAGCACTAGGGGCCTAAAGGTTCACTTTAACCATCCTTAGTTCTTTCCAATCAGAAAGGTGTCTGAAATCTAGCTAGAAGTGTTTTGTGTCAGAACGTTTTGGTCAAATGGAAGAGGTTATTTATGAGACATTTTTGTTCAAGCTGCGTCTTTAAAATAATGTTCAAAATAGCAGGCATACAAAATAAAACTCACATCTAAAAAACAAAACAAAATAATTTATGCATTTAAAAGAAATTATTTGAAATAATAATAACCCCCCCAAAACATTATGAACATCCTTCAAGGCATTAAGGCACAGTCAGTTTGGTGCTAACACAAAGGCAACATTCAGGCTTTGGTGGATGTATTACTTTGGGTGAGACTGGAAGGCAGAGGAACCGTGTTTAACGAGGTCATTATTAATGTTGATGAAAATTAAAGTGGACAAAATATGACACCTTTTGAATTCTCATTACTTTCAGGACATGGTAAATGCAACTGCGGAAGGTGCCAATGCGAAAAAAATTACCAAGGCACTGCCTGTCAGTGCAAACTTTCTGAGGATGGCTGTCGTGCACCAGACAACTCTGTTTGCTATGGCAGAGGAAATTGCATATGTAACCAATGTGAATGCATAGAGGGATATCACGGTCCACACTGCAAGGAATGCAGTGGCTGCACTTCTGTATGCCTGACCAAACTGTAAGATTAAAGTTACTACTTTATTTTAAGTTACTTCCAGAATGTTAATGGCTCATTGATTGACTTTCTTGTACTATCATGAAAATTATATGCCTTATCTTATTTATCTGTTATCTGGTATTTTAAACTGTTCTATTTGTACTATTCTCAGGAGTTGCATTAGCTGCCTTGGCTTGAGACAGTCGAAAGAGGACTGCAACCATGTTTGCAACAATAGCATTTCAAAATATGAGAAGGTTGAGAAATTCAGCTTGCAGAGCAAAGAATGCCACCAAAAGGACAGTGAGGGATGCTGGATCAAATTCAAGCTGGACCAGTTAACTGGAAAGGATAATTACACTGCTGAAATTCTGACAAAGAGAGGTATGTCACTGATTGTCAGGTTTTTTTATTTTGTTTTTGACCTATTTCAATAATAATCTGCATTGTTAAACGGGAGTGGCCTGGGAGTCCAATCTCTCTCATTAAAAGGTGTTGGACACTCTTCCACTCTGGTGAGAGGCCCCAGGCAGGAGCGACCATACTTGGTGACCCCATCTTGGCACCTGTACATTGGGGGGACAGGTTCTGTCTGTTGTTTGGTGCGTTCAGATTACCCAACGTTTTTGGAGTCCTTGGAGGGGGGTATTGGAAAGTGCCCTCCCTGGGGGACTTCTTTGTCTGCTGGGGGACTTGAAAGCTCTTGTGGGCAATGAAAATGAGACCTGGAGGACTGTAGTTGGGATGAATGGCTTCGCTCAATCTGAACTCGAGTTCTGTTGTTGCACTTTTGTACTTGTCATGAATTGTCCATAACAAACAACATGTTCAAACATAAGGGTCTCCATGCTTGCTCTTGGCACCAGGACACCCTAGGCCACAGTTCATTGATGGACTTTGTTGTAGTATCATTGGATTTGAGGTCACATAGAGGTGCAGAGCCGTCCACTGACCACTACCTGATGGCAAGCCGGCTCTGATGGTGGGGGATGATGCTGGTCAGATCTGGCAGACCCAAAAGTATTATAAGGGTCTGCTGGGAACCCAGAATCTTCAGTGAGACAGAGCTTTAATGCTCACATAAATTATGTGGTGTGAAGGACTTTACCAAGCTCCGCCCGCAACCAACCGAGAAAAATCCCACTTGGCTGCAAGTCTCACAAACAAAGCCTGGTGGAGCTTTGTTTCCATGTAAACATGGGGTCTTCCACTTGGACTGACAGAGTATTTCTGAGTCGATCAGTGCATCATTTCTGCCGGATTTTTACCAATATCAGCTACAACAATGGTCAGAGGAACTAACAAGTTCATGTCATCTTTTTGGATGACATCAAGGTGTTAGAGCCACGCGATGCCTCCAACATTATGCATGGCCTGGCAAAATGCTTTTGGTCGATGAGGAAAACGGCAGTGATAAACCTCAGCATCAATATAGGTGTGGACAAAATCACGATGCTTATTGTTCTTGCAAGGCTAGGTAAGTTGGGCAATAAAATCTTTAATGTATGTCAGATAAATATTGCATATTGACCTGTTTAGCTAACGTAAGACTGTGTAGCAGACAGGCTTTAATGTGTAGAAGTTGTATCAGTACTGCCGTTATGCTGTACTTAGCTTAAAAGGTGTTCATGATGGATGTGTTTATTATCGATTTTCTTTTTTCAGACAGAAAAAAAGCAAATCAATAATACTTACACCAGCACACACTCCTTTGTTCTTGTTGATCCTATGGAGGTTGAGCTGCTCATGTGGTCGTACACAAGCTTTGATCTAAACAAGGCATTCTGATGCTTCCGATTTTGGAAATCTGTGAATATTACTACCACAAATACAGTACAGATACCCCACTGGCAATGGAGAAGCATTCTGTTTCAATTGTTGATGAGAAAACTTTCTGCCAGTCTGCTAGTGCACAATGTAGTCTGGTGGCACATTAGCTTATGTTAGTGAGACGCCCCGCGATGCCTCCATTGCGATGGCCACTACGTAGTAGCTGGATGGGCATCAGCCAATGAAACCAGTGGTAAGGTCTATTAAGGCAAAGTCAGTAATTTGATCAATACGTCAGAAAGGAGGAGCTATGGATTGGTTTCTAAGCTAGCTGTTTCAGGCTTCTAGAAATATCGCCGTCTATGAGCCCCAACCAGGTGTGTTTCCTTCAGAGACAAATTAGCTTGATTCCAGCAAGTAGAAACCATGAATAAACTGACAAAAACAACGTTAGCCACTCAGTTCAATACTCGCAATTCTTATTTCCGATCTACATTTTGGCGCTTTGAATGATGAAGTGACATAGTGGCAAAGGGTCAATACTTGATATCTCCTTTGTCATAAATGCTGTTTTAACCTAAACAATGTGACATTATCTGGAAGTCATCTGGCTAATGGCCAAAGGCTTCATGCTGATATCTTAGCATCAAATAAATGCAAATCAGTCTGAATAAAAGAATACTAAAGTGTGTGTGTTGATAGTAATAGGGGAAAAAAGCTTAGACACCAGGTTAGACCTTCTGCAGGGTAATACCCAGGTTTGAGGAACTTTCCGGACCCGTTAGATGGAGAGCTGGTCAGTAGTCAGCCCAGAGGAGTTGTGAGGATTAGGGCGGGGCTGGCTATTGCGTAATAACCAACAAGGCCCAGGGAGAGGATGAGATTTGCCCAGAACTCCTTAAGGCTCTGGTGACTCAGCAATATTGCATGGACATTGGCGGCAATCCCCCTTCATTGACAGACTGGGGTAGTGGTCTTCCTATTCAAACAGAAAGACCATAAAGTGTGCTTCAACTACAGATGGGTCACATTCTTAAGTCCTGGAGAAGATGATCTGTTTTTTGAACTTCGGATTCAGGAAGAGCAGTGTAGTTTTTGCCCTGGTTGCTGAACATTAGATCATCTGGAAGGTGCATGGGAGTTCACCCAACCAATGTACATGTGGACCTAGAAAAGACTCTTAGGGAGTACTGTGGAGGTGTTTTGGGAGTATGGGGTGCCACATTCTTTGATTGGGGCTGTTAGGTCCCTGTATGACTAGTGTCAAAGTCTGGTCTGCATTACCAGCAGTAGGTTGGGCTAATTTTCGGTGAGAATTGGACTCCACCAAGGTTTCCCTTTATCTCCGATGCTGTTCTTTACTTTTATGGACAGAATTTCAAGGTGTTGAGGTGAGTGGTTTTGGTGGCCTTTATGCTACAAATGACATGGTTCATCATCTGATCATTAGATCATGACCATTAGATAGTCATGATCTCATGGAGTGGTTTCCAGTCAAGAGTGAAGCAGCCAGGATGAGGATCAGTGCCTCCAAATCCGAGGGCATAGTCTTGAGCCAAAAAACATTAGCGTGCCTTCACTAACCTGCCCCATCTGCCTGGGAATGTCCTGCCCCAAATGGAGGAGTTTTGTTCATTAATGAGGGAAAATTGGAGCCGGAGATCGACAGCCGGATTCTAACAGAATCTGCAGTGAAGCGGACGCTGTGCCGGTCTGTCGTGCTGAGTAAAAACAGCAAAGCTCTCTATGTATCAGTTGATCTACAGTCCTTCTCTTATCTGTGGTCATGAGCTTTGAATCATGACTGAAAGAATGAGGTCACAGATACAAGCAGCTGAAATGAGTTTTCACCGTTGGGTTTCTCGGCTCTCCCTTAGAGATGTGATGAGAAGCTCAATAATCCAGGAGGGACTCAGAGTAGAGCTGGAGAGGAGGAACTGGAAGCATGGTTCGCTTGAGGGGAAAGCTGGGCTGGGAACGCCTTGAGATTCTCTCTGGAGGAACTGGCCCAGGTGGCTGGGGACAGGGAAGTCTAGGGCTCTTTACTTGGGCTGTCAACTCCAGATAAGTGGAAGAAGATGGATAGATGAATGGATGGTTTCAACTGTAATAAAATATTACATTTAGGATTTCATTAGGAAGTAAACGTGCAAAGAACCATCCTCATAGTAACATGACTACAATCTGATGCTATTGATAAGTTTGATATGATTTGGGAAAAATATCGGCATCACTGAATGTAACCTTACTGAGGCCTTTCTCTACCATATGCATTTCCTCATGTCCTCCTTTGAACAACTATTGGAAGTAAATATTTGGTACACTACCTCAAGTATTGAAAGTCAAATTAGAACCAAACCAGTTAGCAGATTTTTTTGGGTGCTGGAAGTTAAATCTACTTTAACCAGTGTTAGGCGTTCTACAGATTTTGGAATGCAAATCGGTTTATTTGTATCAATCAATCAATCAATCAAATTTTATTTGTATAGCACATTTCAGCTACAAGGCATTTCAAAGTGCTTTACATCATAAACACAAAACACAAAGGCATGCAACATAGAATAAAATACCAAGTTTTTTTTTTTTTTTTTCCCTCTTCTTTCCCTTTCTTCCCCCTTCCCTTTGACACGGAATTTAAGCGCCTGTTACCGCCGGACTCCGCTGTCCGTTTAACCACGGGTATTCACCAAGCCCCGTTGCCCACAACAGGAAAAAAAAAAAAAATTACATACATATCCACAAAATCAAATCCATACATATTACATTTCAAATACAACTCTAAACAGGTGCGTTTTTACTTGAGATTTAAAGGAAGTCAGGGTTTCCGCTGTTTTACAGTTTTCTGGAAGTTTGTTCCAATTTTTGGTCATAGATGCTGAAAGCTGCTTCTCCTCTCTTGGTTCTGGTTCTGGGGATGCAGAGCAGAACCAGAACCAGAAACCTGAGAGTCTGGAAGGTTGATACAACAACAGCAGATCTTTGATGTATTGTGGTGCTAAACCATTCAGTGATTTATAAGCTAACAACAGTATTTTAAAGTCTATTCTTTGAGCTACAGGGAGCCAGTGGAGCGACTTTAAAACTGGTGTTATGTCTCTATCTTCCTGGTTTTAGTGAGAACAGGAGCAGCAGCTTCTGGATCAGCTGCAGCTGGAGGATTGATTTGTTGGACAGGCCTGTGAAGACGCTGTTACAATAATCAATGCGACTAAAGATAAACACATGGATGAGTTTCTCTAGATCTGGCTGAGACATTAGTCCTCTAATCCTGGAGATGTTCTTCAGTGATAGAAGGCCGATTTTGTTACTGTCTTTATGTGGCTCTGAGGTTCAAGTCCGAGTCCATCACTACTCCCAGGTTTCGGGCCTGATCGCTGGGTTTTAGTTGTAATAACTGAAGCTGTGCATTGACTCTAGATCTATAGCTCTAGATCTATAACTCTAGATCTATAGCTCTAGATCTATAACTCTAGATCTATAGCTCTAGATTTATAGCTCTAGATCTATAGCTCTAGATCTATAGCTCTAGATTGTTCCTCTTTAGGTCCAAAAATAATGACTTCAGTTTTATTTTTGTTCAGTTGGAGAAAGTTTTGGCACATCCACACATTTATCTGCTCTAAGCATTTATTCAGTATTGGATGGGGTCAAAGGTCACCTGGTGACATCGTAATGTAGAGCTGTGTGTCATCCGCATAGTTGTGGTAGCTAATATTATTTCCTGTTATGACCTGAGCTAGTGGAGAATATAAATATTAAATAAGAGGGTCCTAAGATTGAACCTTGGGGTACCCCACATGTGACCTTTGACCTCTTTGATGAGAAGTTTCCATTGAAACAAAGAAATTCCTGTTCTTTATGTAGGATTCAAACCAGTCGAGCACCGAACCAGAGAGTCCAACCCAACTCTCCAGTCCATTCAGTAATATGTCAAAAGCTGCACTGAGGTCCAACAGAACCAGCACTGTGGTTCTGCCACAGTCTGTATTTATATGGATATCATTGAATACTTTGACTAGGCCAGTCTCCGTGCTGTGGTGAGCACGAAAACCAGACTGGAAAGAGTCAAAGCAGTTGGTCATCATGAGGAAACTATTTAATTGTTTACACACAGTTTTTTCAATAACTTTGCTGATGAATGGGAGGTCAGAGGTCAGAGGTCGGCCTGTAATTCTGCAGTAGTGATTTGTCCAGGTTGTTCTTTTTAACAGTGGTTTGATGACTGCTGTTTTCAAAGCCTGGGGGAAAACACCTGATGTAGCGATGAGTTTACGATTTGGATCAGATCAGTAGCAATAACAGGCAGGACTTTCTTAAAGAAATGTGTGGGAAGGACATCCAGACAGCAGGAGCTTGAACTTAATTGACTTATAATTTCTTGTAGAGTTTTATAATTAAGTAGTTGAAAATGGGTCATTTTTTCTGTATTTGTTTTGTTTTGGTACAGCAATGGTTCTGGCTTTGAAGTTGATGTACAGATTAATCCTCTGATTTTTTGGATTTTCTCTGAAAAGAAATCAGAAAACTTATTACAGGCAGCATTAGATTGGAGTTCAGGTGGAAACGTCACAGGAGGTTTGTGAGCCTGTCAACTGTTGCAAATAAAGTTCGAGCATTATTGATGTTTTTGTTTATGACATCTGCAAAGAAAGCCTCCCTTCCATGTTTTAGTGTTAAGTGATAGTTACGTAGTTTTTCTTTGTAGATGTCGTGATGAACGTGAAGTTGAGTTTTACGCCATTGCGGCAGACTTGTCTTGCAGACCGAACTATTTGTGCATTTCTCCATGGAGATTTCTTTCTACCAGACACAACCTTTACTTTAATTGGAGCAATGGAATCAATGATATATGAAACTTTAGACTGAAAATCATCTAACAACTGATCTACATCATTACAGTTTAAGGGTGAGGAGGAAGAGTAGATTTGATTAAATGTTTTCTGTGAAAGAACGTTTTGTGACAGTAGCTGTTTGTCCAAGTGGGTCAAAGAATAAAGAACCTTCAAAGATAACAGCAAAGTGATCCGACAGGGCGACATCAGTTACAGAGACATTGGAAATATTCACACCCTTACTGATAACCAGTGTGTCCTTGAGTGTGTGTTGCTTGTTTAACATTTTGTGTTTAAACCAAAATTTTCTAAAATATCAGAGAGCTTTTTTGCTCCTCTGTTTTCGGGTTTGTCCACATGAATGTTAAAATCACCAACAATTATTAAACAATCATAATCAATGCATATGAGAGATAAAAGATCATTCAAGTCAGTAAAGAAATTTTCCACATATGCTGGAGTTTTGTATAAAGTTAGTGTCAAAGTTCGTTTGAAGCCTTTAACCTGAATTCCAAGATACTCAAAAGATGTGAAATGACCGAAAGAGATTTTACTACAGTTTATGGTATTTTTAAATATAGAAGCCACGCCTCCTCCTTTTTTATGTTTTCTATTCTCACTTAAAAAATTGTAGTCAGGAGGCGCTGATTCAATGAGTACAATTTGCTCATTATCGTCATTCAACCATGTTTCTGTCAGAAACATAACATCAACATTATACTCAGTGATGAAATCATTAATTAACAGAGCTTTAGCACAGAGTGATCTGATATTTAAAAGAGCTACTTTAAGTGGCTTGGAGGCAAAAGATTTTCAGTCTGAGGTTCCTTTAGGCAGGGGATCACTCTGAGGTTTGAATTAGGACCGCTGTATTTCATATTTCTGGTTTTTGTAAATTTTCTTGTAGTGATCCGGACAGGTAATGTCCTGTTCTGCAGAACCCGGGGGCCAGACACATTCTGGATGGAGACGGGTGTAAAGATAATATCTGGTCCCCGGCCTCAGACCTCAGAAACGCAGAGTGATGGATCCTCTGGGAAGTCAGGGGCAGGTTGCTTAAATGTAGTGAGGTCTGCTACTGAGTGCTAAGGAGAGACGTGCCGAGGCGAACCTGTTGATTCATCCCATCTGTAAATGAATCAACAGTACTTTTCACACCTGTAGAAATACAAAGTGTTTTACATAAATAAAAGGAGGTAATGAAGAACAGATAGTATCATTTACAACAAATATCCCAAGGTATTTCACAAAAAAAGACATAAATCCATTCATTCTATTTGTACATTTGAACATATGTTGTCTAAAATGGGCATTGGGATAATACATCATTACATTAGATGCCAAGCGGTCACAGTTTGGGAACTCATGGACCATGTTGTCGTGGATATTTAATGAAATGTATATCATTAATAGCTTGATTCTAATCTTACAGAATGCCCTGAACCACCCAGCGTCATAGCTATCATCGGAGGTTCCCTTGCAGCTGTGGCTGTGATTGGGATTCTGCTCTTGATGCTGGTCAAGTTACTCATCCACATGAAGGACCTGAAGGAGTTCAAGAAATTTGAGAATGAGAAAAAGAAATCCAAGTGGGCAAATGTAAGTTGTTTTTGTAATTAATATTCTATCTGTCTGTCTGCCTGCCTGGATATGTGTTTGTGTATAGCATTACTCCATCTGGACCACTTTTTTCAGTAAAGAGTAATTACTGAAAAAAGAGAACATTACTATTTCAAATCTAGCAATCAGATTAAAGTTATTTATTCAGATCATTGTGCGTTAATATTTTATTTTGTAATTTAATTTTATTTCACATGCTGTCACATGGAGGTCACTCCAGTAGCTGAACATGTCATGACAAAAATGTTAACAGTGGAAGGAAAAGACAGATTCACATTTTGTTGCTGGAACTATTTTCTGTGGTCAAGTCCGATTATTGTAACCAACTTGGGGCTTGTTTTCTTATATATATATATTACAACGGCTGAGTGAAGTACCATCAAAAAGTCTCATTGAGAATGTGAATGCAGCATTGAGAACGATCCCTACCAACACCATAACAGAAACCAATGAGCTGATCTACAACTCAGCATCAGTGATCCTTGAGATACTTGGCCATAAGAGCAACCATGAGACCCAATACCCACCATGGAAAGACGGTTAGAGGCTAAAATCAAGGTAACAAAGAGGGAAGTGAGCCAACTGTCAGAGCTCCACAAGGGTACAATGAAAAGACCAGTACCCAGAAAGTACAGTCAGATGCCCATACCTGAAGCACTTGAAACTGCCAAACAGAGGCTCCAAGCCTTGTCCAGCCGCCTAAAGAGATACACAAGGGAGAATGAATCCAGAAGGATTAACCGGCTCTTCCACTCAACCAGCTAAGGTGTACTCTCAATGGCAGGGTAATAACAACAGAGTAGACCCACCAAGGCTGGAGACTGAACAATACTGGAAAGGCATATGGGAAAGGGAGGCGTCCCACAACAGCAATGCACAGTGGCTGATCTCTCTACGAGAGGACCACAGCAACCTCCCTGAGCAAGCCCCGGTAACCATCACTGCTACAAAGTGGGACTCACCCTGAATGGTTAACTGAAGGGCGGACAATCCTAATCCAGAAGGATCCATCAAAGGTTCCAGTCCCACCCAACTACCGACCAATAACCTGCCTCTCCACAACCTGGAAGCTCATGTCAGGCATCATAGCGGCCAAGATAAGCAAACACATGGATAAACACATGAGCACGGCACAGAAGGGTATCGGTGTAAATACCAGAGGAGCCAAACACCAACTCCTCAAGTTGCCCGAGACTGCAAAACCCGACACACCAACCTGTGCATGGCTTGGATCGATTACAAGAAAGCCTATGACTCAATGCCGCATACTTGATCATTGAATGCTTAGAGATGTATAACATCAACAGGATTCTGAGAGCCTTCATTGCAAACTCGATGAGGCTGTGGAAAACCACCCTTGAAGCCAACTGCAAACCACTTGCACAAGTGTCCATCAAATGTGGCATATACCAAGGAGATGCTCTGTCCCCGCTACTGTTCTGCATAGGCCTGAACCCCCTCAGCCAAATTATCAACAAGACTGGCTACGGATACCGACTCAAAAATGGGGCCAACATCAGTCACCTCCTCTACATGGATGACATCAAGCTGTACGCAAGAGTGAGCGAGACATCGACTCACTGATCCACACCACCAGGATCTACAGCACTGACATTGGGATGTCATTCGGACTAGAGAAATGTGGTTATTTTTTGACCTGATCCAAAATGATTTGCTCTGGGCAAACTGTGGTGAGCATTTGGTCAGGACCAGAAATGGACATTGACCCAATGTCTTTTGTTTTCTTCATTCCAGCGCCACTAGAAAGAAAACATCGTCACAGTTCTGTAAATGGTGACAGATACAGAAATCTCATTGAATTTTTATGCAGAATTTGTTCAGACCTGGACCGCATCAGAATTTGAGCCTTTTTTCAGATGTCAGACCAGTTCATGATCCCGACCCGACCTGAAGCTGCTGCATCTGTGTAAACCTTTGGGAGACTGTTCTGATCTGGAGCCTTAGATTTGCTTTGGTCCAGATCTCAATCTGTACCTAGAAACACAGAGAGATGTCAATAATGGATTATCAGAGTTGTGTACAGCCTGAGTGAATGTCTGCTGGGAACCAGCGGGGGGAGGGGGGGCAACGACCCCCCTGACCATTGCTGTTCCAGCACCTATGCACTCGTCTTTAAAAATATAGAGAGCAGTCCGTTGGTTTTGTATCCAGAATGTGATAAAGCACAGCTGACCGCTTGGCACCCTAACCCCTTCTGGCTCCGGCCCTGGACATACAGACAGGAGGAAGATGCTCTCATGGAATGGCAGCCAGAACAGTCAGCGACAGATTGGGCAATCCAACATGAGGTTCAGCTTCCTGCTGACTCACCAGCTTCGCTTCCAAGCATTTGAATGGCAAATTGCAAAAATTCAGAAGTACATTGGTCAACATAACTGGACAAGACAACACAAAATTTTGGTGGTCATTCACGTCATCTGTCTGAACTAATGAAGATTATGACTGCAATCAATATAGACCAATATTGCATTCCTTATGCAATATTGGGCATATAAAATGGGCCATTTTCACAAGACTGAAACATATAGCATGAAGAAATGTAACTAATGGTAAACTTTCTTTATTTCCAGGCTGACAATCCGCTGTTCCAGAATCCCACCACTACTGTGGCTAACCCTCTGTTTACTGGAGAGTGAAGACCCTCTACCACATATTGACCTTTATTCTACCACATATTGACCTTTATTCTACCACATATTGACCTTTATTCTACCACATATTGACCTTTATTCTACCACATATTGACCTTTATTCTAAGCTTTTCTTGAAACATATAATGCTTTCAGTGCTTTCATTTATTTGATGTATGTAATTTTATGATTATGTTGTATTAAAATTGTATTAAAATTTACTTAACTTTGTAAAGTGAGGATGGAGCGCAGTTGGTTTGTGGAGCTCATATAACCTATTTGCTAATATTATAACACATACCTTTTTATGAAGACTGTACAGTTCATCTGCTGTAACAATTAACAATTTGGAGAATTGCACCATTTATTTTCATGAAACTGTAAAATCTTAGTACAAATAAACTCATCAGAAGATGACCACTTGCCTTAAACTGAGTTTATCTCTGTTTAGTCATAACTATTAAGACATTAACAAAAAACTTCAAGGCTTTTTCTTTTGTTTTAATAGGTGAAAAATTAGTAATACAAACAATTAGATTTTGTTCATGCCTCTCATTGTGTCTATGATATTTTTTATAATTCATTTAGCTTTTTATATAATGCTTCACACGTCTGTTAAAATATTAACTTTTGTGAATATTGTTTGAGTCATAATCAAAAGACAATGTGTCGGAAATAACCAGAAATAAAAGGAAGATTAGCTGCACTACATTACCACACGCTATGTGGAGTATGGAACAAGAAATGACTATAAAAGGTAATTTTCTATAAAAAGTGTTTTCCCTCTTTGCTGTTTTGCCCTTTACATTGCTATTGCAATTCAAACATGATCTACATAATTTGGCATTTTTAATACATCTTATTTACAAAAAACAAAACAAAACAAACCGATTTTTACAAAATACTGACAGGTAAACAAAAACCTGTAACCTCCATTACAAAACCTGTAACATAATTAGCTATTCAGCTAATTATGTTACAGGTTTTGAAATGAAATAAAAGGAAGATTAGCTGCTATTCAGCTAATTATGTTACAGGTTTTGTAATGGAGGTAACCTGAGTGCCTTAAGTGAGTCTCAACTGGTTGAATATAAAGATGAGGAATCTGGGTCAGATTAACCAGTACGAAGACAAAAGAACATTCCAGACAATTGGTAGAAAATTTTATAGAAAAGTGTAAGTTGCATAAGGTGGCAGTCCTTCTCGGGCTGACACTTTATCGTGGTGGAGGGGTTTGAGTGTCTCAATGATCCAAAAAGCTATGCTGTCTGAGGCTTCATGCCCCTGGTAGGGTCAACCAAGGCAGACAGGTCTAAGGTGAGGGCCTAGACAAAGTGAGAAGGGCTGGACGTACTTCCACTCTGGAGTTGCCCACAGCGAGAGGAGTTGGGTAGGGGTGGGCATACTTGTTGCTCCCCATCTCGGCGCCTCATGAACGAGGCTACCCTCGGTGAACGAGAGGGTAGCCTCCCTCCGCCTCCGGGGGGACTGGTTCTGACTGTTGTTTGTGCTTACGGGCCGAACGACAGCCCAGCCTACCCACCCTTTTTGGAGTCCTTAGAGGAGGTACTGGAGAGTGCCCCTCCTGAGGACTCCCTCATTCTGCTGGGGGTCTTCAACGCTCACGTGGGCAATGACAGTGAGACCCGGAGGAGCGTGGTTGGAAGGAACCCGCTCTCCGATCTGAACTTGAGTGGTGTTCAGTTGTTGGACTTCTGTGCTCATCACAGATTGTCCATAACGGACACCATGTTCAGGCATAAGGGTGTCCATATGTGCACTTGGCACCAGGACACCCTAGGCCACAGTTCAATGATCGATTTTGTCATCGTTTCATCAGATCTGCGGTCGTATGTCTTGGACATTCAGGTGAAGAGAGGCTCGGAGTTGTCCACTGACCTCTACCTGGTGGTGAGTTGGCTCCGGTGGTGGGAGAGGATGACTGTCAGACCTGGCAGGCCCTAACGTTTTGTGAGGGTCTCCTGGGAACGACTGGCGGAGTCCCCATGTGAGATGGAGCTTTAACTCCCATCTCCGGCAGAGCTTCGAACACGTCCCAGGAGAGATGGGGGACATTGAGTCTGAGTGGACCATGTTCCATACCTCCATTGTCGAGACGGCTTGTCGGAGCTGTGGTTGCAAGGTTGTCGGTGCTTGTCGTGGTGGCAACCCTCAAACCCGTTGATGGACACCTTCAGTGAGGGATGCTGTCAGGCTGAAGAAGGAATTCTATTGGGCCTTTTTGGTCTGTGGGACTCCAGAAGCAGCTGATGGGTACTGGCAGGCAAAGCAACTTGCGGCTCGGGTGGTTGCTGAGGCAAATCTTGAGCGTGGGAGGAGTTCAGAGGGTTCATGGAGAAAGTCTTCTGCATGTCTTCGAGGCGATTCTGGTCCACCATCCAGCGTCTCAGGAGGGGGAAGCAGTGTAGCACCAACACTGTTTACAGTGGGGATGGTGTGCTACTGACCTCGACTCGAAACATTGTGGGCTGGTGGGCAGAATACTCTGAAGACCTCCTCAATCCCAGCTGAGCCTGGGGACTCTGGGTCGGGCTCTCCAATCTCTGGGGACGAGGTCACCAAGGTGGTTAAAAAGCTTCTCGGTGGCAGGGCCCCGGGGGTGGATGAGATTCGCCCGGAGTTTCTTAAGGCTCTGGATGTTGTAGGGCTGTGTTGGTTGACACGACTCTGCAGTATTGCATGGACATCGGGGGCAGTTCCCCTGGATTGGCAGACTGGAGTGGTGGTCCCTCTGTTTAAAAAGGGGGTCGGAGGGTGTGCTCCAATTATAGAGGGATCACACTCTTAAACCTCCCTGGCAAGGTGTATTTGGGGGTCCTGGAGAGGACGGTCCGTCGGATAGTCGAACCTCGGATTTTGGAAGAGCAGTGTGGTTTTCGTCCTGGTCGTGGAACACTGGAGCAGCTCTACACCCTCAGCAGGGTCCTGGAGGGTGCATGGGAGTTCGCCCAACCGGTCCACATGTGTTTTGTGGACTTGGAGAAGGCGTTCGACCGTGTCCCTCGGGGTGCCCTGTGGGAGTTCACTTGGAGAATGGGGTACCGGGCCCTTTGATACGGGCTGTCAGGTCCCTGTATGACCGGTGTCAGAGTCTGGTCCGCATTGCTGGCAATAAGTCAGGCTTGTTTCCGGTGAGGGCTGCCCTTTGTCATCGATTCTATTCATTACTTTTATTGACAGAATCCATAAGATAGGGTGAGAAGCTCAGAATTTCTAGGCGCAGCCAAGCTGTTGAGGGGATCTATTTTGGTGGACTTGAATCGCATTTCTGCTTTTTGCGAATGATGTGGTCCTATTGGCTTCGTCAGGACGTGATCTGCAGGTCTCACTGGAGCGGTTCGCAGCTGAGTGTGAAGCGACCGGGACGGGGATTAGTGCCTCCAAGTCTGAGGCCATGGTCTTGAGCCAGAAAAGAGTTGAGGACATTCCCCTCAACCCTTCTTCTCCGGGTCGAGGGAGATGTCCTGCCCCAAGTGGAGGAGATCAAGTATCTTGGGATCTTGTTCACGAATGAGGGAAGAAGGCAACGGGAGGTCGACAGGTGGATTTGTGCAGCGTCCGCTATGAAAGCGGGCGCTGTACTGGTTTGTCGTGGTGAAGAGAGAGCGAAGCTCTCGATTTACCAGTCGATCTACGTTCCTACCCTCATCTATGGTCATGAGCTTTAGGTAATGACCAAAAGAACAAGATCTTGGATACAGGCGGCCGAAATGGGTTTTCTCCGTAGGGTGGCTGGGCTCTCCCTTAGAGATAGGGTGAGAAGCTCAGTCATCCGGGAGCGACTCGGAGTAGAGCTGCTGCTCCTCCACATTGAGAGGAGCCAGTTGAAGTGGTGCAGACATCTGGTCAGGATGCCTCCCTGGTGAGATGTTTCGGTCACGTCCCACTGGGAGGAGGCCCCGGGGAAGACCCAGGACACGCTGGAGGGACTATGTCTCCTGGCTGGCCTGGAAACACCTCAAGATTCCTCCGGAGGAGCTGGAAGAAGTGGCTCGGAGAGGGAAGTCTGGGCCTCCCTTCTTAAGCTGCTACCCCCGCGACCCGACCCCAGATAAGTGGCAGACGATGGATGGATGGCATAAGTTTAGGGGATAGAAACAAAAAAGTAACTGAACATCCTCTGGAGCTCAGTTAAAGCCATCAAGAAATGGAAGTAATGAGGTCAACGTATTATGTTGTGACCGCATAATCTGAGTGACTGAAGAAGGTTACCAGGCTATCATGGCTGTGCTGAAGGATTTCCAAGATTCAGCAGTCGAGATAACAAGATACATCACTACAAACACACCATTCCTACTATGAAGCATGGTGGTAGAAGCATCATGCTGTGAGGATGTTTCTCAATAGCAGATCATGGAGGGTAAGGGAGCTGAATTTTACCAGAGAAAAAAAATCCAACTGTAAGCAAACATTCAATCCTTTCAGCAGCTTCCTGATACTTCTGATGTGTAAAAATCAAATGAGTCATGTTTTAAGTATTGAAACATGCAACAGGTTTCACCTGAGTTTCTCTTTCAAGCTAAGGTAACTAATTTGCAATTAGAACTCTGGTTCTGGGACCAGAGATTGTATTTGGGTCATCAACTTGTGGGCAAAGTTTGCTGGTCTTGAACCAGCCCATCTCTTCTTGGTCTCTGAAAAGTTGGTCAGCAGTACAAGGCTCCACAGCCACAGTGCTGGCACCATTCCCCTTCACTGTCTATCTCTTCTCTATCAACTCCTCACAATGTGCAAAAGTTCTTTGATGACTCTACCAGAGTACAGAGAGGACTTTGTGAACTGGTGGCAGCTGAACAAAAAAGGAAAACCAGGAATCAAGGATCTGAACAGATTCTACCTGCTGAGGAGGCTGAAGTTTCTAGGAGTGCAGGGGGCGCTCCTGAAGACCGTCTTTGAGTCTGTGGTGGCATCTTCTAGGTATTGTATGTTGAAGCAGCAGATTATCTGTAGCTGACAGGAAGTGTTTAGATAAACTCATTTGATAGGATGCCTCCGTGACCCAGTGCAGGTGATGGAGAGAAACAGAAGAACTTTAGCTAAGATACTGTAACATCATTGATGAACAATGTGTCCCTCCATTCATGAAGCTGTTGCTGAACTGAAGAGCTCCTTCAACGACAGACTGTTGCGTCCTAAATGCACAACAGAATGCTGGGAGATTCTTCCTCCAAACATCTGTTAAAGACTTCATAAACATCACTGCTTCCAACACAAGTGTTTACATCTCTTCTGGCCTTTGCACAATCATTTGAACTGTTTTTGTAATTTGTATCATACATCTGTTATGCACAGTTATATACTTCATATACTGTATTGTATCTTTTTTAATGTTCAATACACACATCTGGAAAAGTGATCCAACATACATGCAAATCCCTTGGATCGTGAATCCGATGTACCTATTTCTACTATACACTATATAATTATTATTAAACTTTAGACTTTTAGCCTGCATTGTTCCCAAGGTTCAACATAAAATAATATCCTCATGTAAAGCACTTCAATCTGCATTGTTACTGAATTGTACAATCCAAATAAACTTGACAAATGTATATAAAATTATCACTGCATAAATGATCAAGTCAACTTGTTTTGAAAATATTTTATTGCTTTAATTGTGGAAAAAAATTCATCTTTTTATATTTTAGAAAAGAAAACATGCTGTCACACCAAACAAGCAGTACACAATAGATGTTTATTTCTTTCTTCAGTTAGTTTAAATACTTCTGATTTTAATAGTCACATGACAGATTTTTCAGTGACATTTCTAATTCTAATGTAAATCCAGGGTCAAAGGGTTTTTTTGGGCTGCATGTCACTGGAGGAAGATGCGTCATCGACCCTGCCTGATGGTGTTCAAGCCAAGCTAAAATTTGCAGTTTCACTTCTGTCAGCCTCCTGTAGTCAGCATGTGAACGAGCCCTTTAAGATTTCAATTGGAGGTAAAAAGGGCATTCAAAATAAATTTGATGATTATTATTATTAGAAAGAATTAGGTACTAGACACAATAAGGTCCCCGTGACTGATTAAAACTTTGTTTATTGAATTTACTAGATCAGTAATGAGCACAAAAACAGAAATAGTGGCTTCACACAATCAAAATGATCCATTTAATCGGGTTAAATTCAGAAATGTCAAGGTCAAACGGGACTAAATTTACATGAACATGCAGACAAAGTGCAGGGACGTGACTACTAAAATGGAGAAAGAAGAGCATGAAAAGACAAAAAATTAATCAAAATTTAAAGCAGGAATCTGGGGGTGCAGCAGCTTTGTGTCACTCAGGGTATTACATTTGTTGGGTCGAGTTCCCATTCCAGGTATTGTTATCCTCATCATCGTCCTCTTCTGTCCGAAGTCTGCAGATTTTACCTTCTTTTTTGAAATCCTTTGGCCGGATCTCCAAATTTTGTTTGGTGGGAGTTTCTCTGAACACACATAGAAGCAAAAGTTTAGAACAAAACAGTGTTAAATAAAAATACAACTCTGTATATTTATATCATGGCTTTTGCTAACGAGTATTAGTTTATAGAATAATTTATTTTATACACTTAAAATGAGCTTTTTCCGAAACTGATCATTTTTCTTTATGAAAAGCAAGATTTATGCTTATTGCAGCTCTTATTGAAAAGGAAGAAGACCATAGTATTTTCCATAGTAATTAAAGCCAATAAAAAGTGTTATGTCCAGCAAGGACATAAAACTGTCAGGGACTGCACTGAGTGGCAAGTGGAAAGGAGGGGGTTTACCATTGATGCTCATATAACAGTCAAGGAGCAAATCTGGTGTCTGGACGTTGAACTGTTGGCGGTGTGTCTTCGTCCAAACCCACGAATATGCCCACGTTGTCATGGTGACTGTTTACATTTACCATTTCCCCCTCTGCTAACATTAGGTAGCCTGTGACCTCACTTGCAGACTGGACATCTGGCTACATTCATGGTTATATCCAGTGATTTTAATCGTGTGACCATAGACAGATCTTTGTCCAACTTCACTCAGTAGAGCTGTCCCACCAGAGGAGAGAACTCGCTGTATGCTAACGTAAAAGTTGCACACAGTTACTCTCCTCTCTCTCTCCGCTCGGCCAGTCCAATCATGACCTGGTGCATCTCAGCTCATGTTACGACCCTCTGGAGAAGAGCCAGTCTGCAAAATTGAGAACAGTGAGGAGGTGGTCAAAGGACGTCACTGAGACACTACAGGGATGTTTTGAGGCCACTGACTGGCAGATGCTCTGTGAGACGAATATGGAGGACATCGATGAGCTCACTGAGAGCATAACACACTATATCAATTTCTGTGCTGACTCCATCATTCCTATTGAAACTGTTTATTGTTACCCAAACAACAAGCCCTGGGTAACAAAGGAGATCAAAACCATTCTGAATGAGAAGAAAAGGACTTTCGGAAATGGCAACAGGGATGATGTGAGAGTAATATAGAGCTACTTGAAGGTAGAGACCAGAAGAGCTAAGGAGGACTACAAGAGGAAGCTTGAGGGGAAAGTCTAGCAGAAGAACACCAGAGAGGCCTGGAGAGGAATGAGGACTATCACTGGGTTCAGGTCAACAGGCAGTAGTGTGGTTAAGGGCAATGTTGACAGAGCCAATGAACTCAACCTGTTTTTTAACAGATCTGACATTCTGGTCCCTTCACCTCCCGCCAACACTTACATCAATACCACCAACATCCCCCTCCTCGTCCTCAAGAGTCCTTCATCCTCTTGTCCCCTCAGCTGGCCACCTCCATGGTAAACATTATCACCAGAAATGTTAGACAGCTGGTGAGTCTCCACCCTGACAAGGCTGCAGGCCCTGATGGTGTCAGCCTGAGGGTGATCAAAGTCTGTGTTGTTTAGCTTTGTAGAGTCTTCCTTCCTTCATATTTTCAACACGTTGCTCATGTTTGTTGTGGAGGGTCCCTGTGATGTGGAAAAATCCTGCATTGTTCTGGTGCCAAAGATGCAGCGTCCCTGTGATTCCAAGGACTACAGGCCTGTGGCGCTGACCTCATGAGGACGCTGGAGAGACTTGTCCTGGAGCAGCTCTGGCTCCTGGTCCAACCACACTTGGACCCCTGGCAATTTGCCTGCCAGCCCAAACTTGGAGTTGAGAATGCCATCATCCTCCTGCTCAACGATGTATACACTCACCTGGACCAGCCGGTGAGCACTGAGAAGGAGGTTTTTTGACTTCTCCAGTGAATGCAACTCCACCCATCCAGCTCAACTGGGTGAGAAACTGCCGGCGATGCAGGTGGATCCCCCACTTATGTCATGGTTTGTGGGTTAACTGGCAGGCCACAGTTTGTGCGCCTGCAACACTGTGTGTGAGACAACTGTCAGCAACACAGGGGCTCCACAAAAGACCGTCCCCTCTCCTGTCCTCTTCACACTCACTTCAGCTCTTGCTGAAGTTGCACTACGACCTGTTATCTCCAGAAATTCTCAAATGACTCAGCTGTGGTTGGTTGTAGACAACACTGTCATAAAGTATGACATCAAGTTATGTAATATAAAATTATTGACCCTGAAAGAGAAATTTGCTTAGTCCTCTTGCATCTGGTTAGGCAACAAGTTTTCAATTATTTTGGGTTGTTTGACTCAGTGCAGTGTGAAAGCAAACTGCACCAGCTAAAAATTTAACAAATGTTGAAATTTTGGTTCCTTTTACTAGGAACCAGCCAGGTGTGGAAACAAACCAACTGTCAGCAGAACTGCAGCTGTTTCAGAGGCTCCAGAGCAGGAGGAGGTTAACAAACAATATTCCAAGCTTTGGACTTTTGAGAGCTTTTTTCAATCCATCATCCAAAAATGGAAGTGGCATTGTACATTTGTAAACCCACTAACACATGATTGCAACAGCTGTGGAGGACCTGCAGAGATTCTGCTCAGGAAAACTGTGGTTACACACACCACAATTCTGGCCTTCATATTACAAAAAGAAAACAATGTATTTCTGTGCCATATTTAAGCACAAAAAATTACATTTGGTTTAACCATTAGATTTTACTTCTGAGGACTATTCAATACAACTGCTTAAAAACCAGATCAGTTGTAAACTTGATCCTGTTTCTCTATCTGACAGCAAATCTTCACCCAAACATTGAGATTGTAGGGGCTGAAAACAGGCAAAGTTAAAAGCTGCCTGGCTGACTACATAGTTAAAACTGAAACCTTTTGTTTCTCACCCCTTAGCTTGGTTTGAGGAGACGTTGGAGCTGCTCGCAGGGCTGCTGTGCATTCCGTTGACTCTGGATGCTGATGATGAATAAGGTGTAGAAAAGAGAAAGGAGCTGAGAAACCTCCATACAGCAAGCAGAGGGTAAAGGAGTGTTCCCAGAGCTGTCCAAATGCCAAATCCAGAAGACCGGGTCACTGTGTTAGCAGGCCTTCGAGACTGGAAGGAAAGACAGGGTCCAATTAATTCTCATACACAGAGATCATTAAAAATGAATCAATCTTTGTTGTACATTAACAAGTCAAAATAGACGGTTCCAAAACAAAACAAAAATCTATAATTCAAGTCTTACATAGAGACATAATAGGCATGAAATCTAACTTTTGATTAATGTGAACTGTTCTTTCCACACTGGAAGAAAATGTACAACTTTAAGGATTTAAAAATAATGTGCTTTTAGATTCATTGTTGATTTTCTCGAATTCAGCCCCCAAATGATGCACTGATAGAAATTCAGAGACACCATTATTTAATTTAAATTCAAACCAAATTTATAAATCTGAAAGGAAAATTAAATGTTATGTGACTCATTCATTCTTCAAAGAGTTATTGTAGATTGTAATGGCTGTTGGTATGAAAGATCTTCTGTAGCAGTCTGTGTTACAGTAAATCTAAAGAAGCCTCTGCCTGAAGATACTCTGCCTTCCCAAGACATCCGCTCAGGGTTGTTCATAATCTTCTTGATTTTATGAGGAATTTTTCTTTACATAATCATCTCCAGAGGTTCCACAGTCAGTCATCCCCAGAACAGAACCGACCTTCTTTGTCAGGCTGTTGAGCCGTTTTAGCTCTCTGGGTCTGATGCTGCTGCCCCAACAGATGACCAATGAAGAAATTATGCTCTCAACAATAGACTTCTGAAGCATCTTGGTGCAAACCTTGAAGGATCTTAGCTTCCTCAAGAAGTGTTGCTGTTGCTTCTTCTAGATGCTTCACTGTTGCATCTCTGGTCCAGTCTATCGTCAAGGCTAACACCAAAGTATTTGTATTCCTCAACCACCTCCACTTCTTCTCCCATTATGAAAATAGGAGCTGTGTCCAAATTCAGGGGTTGCATCTATCAAAAGACACGGTCTACGAAGGACGGGTCCTTTGAACGACGACTGGAAGAGAGAAGCTGTGTTGCCTAGCAACCGTGACAGCATGAAGCACAGAGGGGCAAAGGAAAGAAAAACGGTTTGTTTTTTAGTCATATACTACTCCTGATTTATGTATTGGTATTATTCTTCACCTTTAGTAGTTAAGGCTGCTCACTGTAAAAAAGAAATCTTAGTTTGATTCTAAAATGTGCAAACGTTTATAGCACTTACAAAAATAAATATAAGCAAATTATTAATTTACAAATGTAATACTCTCCAGTTCTCACACTTCAATAAAACTATATTTGAAGGCTAAAGTTTAATCAGTCAAACCGATTTGCTCAGAAAAAAATGTTAAAAGCTTTGGTAAACCAAGCATTATACTGCTAAATAATATCAGTGTTTAACTTCCACTCATTTGGGGAAAACTAGAGAAAGTTTTTAAAACAATGTGCCGGGAGTCAGGCGTTCGAACCTGGAGCAAAGAGCGCTGGCTGTTAATGAAGTGGAAAAGGACATCTCTGAAAATATAGGCGCAATGTTGCAGTTCGATGATGTATTAATGAACCAAGAACATATTTAAAATGTACACAATTATGCTGAAAAACATAATAAAAACTCATGTGTCACTTAAATTGTAATATAGCAAAATAATTTGACGCACTACACTGCCATTGCTGCTTTGCCTGAATGCCAGGTTTGGACTCGCAAAGAATTATGGGATATGGTGGGTCACGAAGGACACACTGCACACATCCTTCAAATCTGGGAAAAAGAGGGACACAGTTGTCGGCCGCATTTGAAGGAGTCTTCAAATTTGGACAGACTTTATTGTCACGCTATGAAGTAGCTTACCTACAAATCAGACTTTTAAAGAATGTGGCCCCTGAATTTGGGCACAGCTGGAGTTTGAGCTAACCCTGTTCCTCCTGAAATGTATAATCATCTCCTTTGTCTTGTTCACATTTAAGATGAGATGACTGTTTCCACAAAGTGGTCCACCAGATCTCTGATCTTTCGCTCATGCATCCCCTCACAAAATGCCAGCCTGGGCAGTTGCCCACGTAGCCCATATCAGAAACCGCCACTGTCTCTGCTGTCTATTATAACGGATTGAATTTCCTCCTTCTCTCTCTCCTTTTTGCTCCTGATCTGCATCCACAACGCCTCCTTCTTAACTCCACTGGCTTCAGCTGTGGGATTATTTCAGCTTTTCCCTGTTATTATGGTTAAGCATCATAACAAAAAGCAAAACTACAAAAAATATATATATATATATTGCCAAAAATCAATCCAACCACACAGAATCCAAAGCAAGGGACAACTATTCAAAAAGTTATTTTGCGCCAAAAAAGCAGGAATGAATGTTTGATAAACAGAAAAGATTTCAATGAAAGGACAGAGCTACTCCAACCTGCTGCCACCCTCAGTGACGCAATTCTTGAAAATACAAAGTTATGCATCTCTTAGCAAGACATTCAATTGACCTTAAACCCACAGGTAGTACATATGGCAACCTGCACTGAAAAATATTCACTCTTCTTCAACGTGCCTGAAACACTGGTTTGAAGTGGTTCAAAGGTTGCACTGGTCTATCTGGTAAAACTGGCTAAATTCAGACCAGACCTACAACCCCACTGTGATAGATGTGAATTGGAAGCAGCCACTCGTCTCTGTTTTAGACTTTGTCCAAAACAGAGAATTTTAGAAGTCTATATGTAAATTTATCTCTGATGTGATGGGAATATTTGTTAAACCCAATGCCATACTCTGTGTATTTGGGATTGTGCCACAATGTATTATTTTGATTGAAGTGTCTCACTTTAATCAAACTTTCAGTCTTTGCTGCTCTGTTAACATGAAGGCAGATATTGCTTAAATTTAAAGATAAGTCCCCCCAACTTTTAAATTTTGGCTTACTGACCTTTTCCATAATTTAACTGTGGAAACTGTGTCTACAAATTTTCTGATATCTGGCAGCTGGTCTTGAATAAAATTAAGATCCAATTTCAGAGGAGTAATATGCATGTCTGACATTGATTTTTATATAACCATTACTCATTTTTAACATTTTATTAATGTCACAGTTTATTAACATTCACATATTATTTGAAAAATGCCCTAATTTATAGTTCATTAACACTCACATTTTCTTCTAACATTTAAATGTCCTTTAACATCTTATTTTGTTGAATGTTATTGTTTAGCCTGTAAGAGGGACATTGTGATGTCGATCTGCCGCCTTCGGAGGCATGGGGTGCCCAATCTGTTTTACCCCCAACAAATGGAAATGAAATGACATGAAAGACAACAGCAAAGTTTGAAGACGGGTCAACATCCTCCTCGGGGGATGTTTCCAGATAGGGGCAATGTCAACTCAGGATGGAGAGCCCTCTTAAGTTGTGTGGTCTCTTTGAGACCAAAAGGGGGAGTTGTTGAGGCGCTTTCCAAGTTCAAATACACACATATGCTTCTACACACATTACATTCTCATACTTTCACACAAAGGCCTTTGTATTTGTAACAGATACAGAAACTGAATCATCTCCTCACTCCCATCTCCAGGGAAATAGAGTTTTAGGTGACGCAGGACATCAGATGACCACTGGGCGTGTTCTTAGATTATAAGCAACGAATCTTCCCATTTTTAATTACATGCTGTATAGACTCGGAGCCCCTTGGTTTCACTTCTAGTCTGTGATGGTAAGCGTCTCTTTTTTAGCACTAAAAAAGAATAAAAAACGTAAAGTCTGATTGCTTTGTGTTGGCTGATTTGCTGCTCGTGTGCTTGCACGTTTTTGGTCTATCGGGTTTAGAATACATGATGTTTTTCACAACAATACCCATGTTGGAGGTTGTTGAAAGGGGTAAAGGTTTTAGTATTCACTGAACTGGGGAAAAAGGTGTTATACAATGTATTATGGTTTCGTTGAACCTATCAATAAGAACCTGAAAAAAATACATCACAGTATTACATCATTTTGACTTATTGCTAAAAAGTTGCTGTATTGACAGATGTCTATAAAGAGACATCTGTATAACACCAGAGACACTGGTGTATTGCTTCTTTGATGCTCTGTATCGTATCCCAAACTGGGTTTTTGATAGACAGGATGAAAATACAAATAATTCTTCCTAACAGTCAGTTTTTATGTACAATCTTCAGGTTTCTGCTGCAATGACAGAAACAAATCTTATGAACAAAGATTTCATGCTGTGCTTCATCTAAGTTTTAGGTTAAAGATGATCACACTTATTCTACCAGGTTTTTGCAATTTTTATTTTATTTTATTTAATAATATGTACTGATGTACGAAAGTATGAAATGGTCATGGATTTATTATTTATTGAAAAAAAGTTAAAAAGATGTTGAACAATCTGTTTTAATAATTTAGCTAATGACTTTTTCACTGCTTAGTCACTCATCACTTTTATGTAAAGAATGGAACTTTCAGCTAAAGGTGATCTGCCTAATATTATGTATGGAAATATGAATCTGTGACTACACATCAAAAACTAATGATGTAACTCAGCAGTGGCAAAATTAATTTTAATGTTTTTTTTCCCACTACACATGCAACATTGACACATCATTTGGGAATTCATGCCACATAAACCCAAGATGGACCACTGAGATTATCAAGGCTGACTATATATCCCTAAAATAAACTCAAATTATCTGATGGTTGTCTGTCACAACCTAGTCAACAACATCACCAAACAGCAGCCTGAGCTTTTTTTCTAGTGGCCTTTATTTGAAAATAGTTTGACAGGAAACAGAGTGGGAGGAGATATGCAGCAAATGTTGCCGGGCAGGGAATCCAACCTGCGACCTCCGCCATAAGGACTAAGATCTCAATACGTGGGTTGTACTTTTACCCTGCGCCCCCCTGACCTTTTGAAACTCAGTAGGGATCTGAGTTTCAAAAGCTTAGATCCCCCCAGTCTGAGTTTTTGAAACAGGATTTTATTCATCGACTTGGCACTGTTGTATAGTTTCAACTACAAGATTTTATCTATGGTCTCCTTCCCACCTGTGGTAGAGGAATAGACCATTTCAGCAGACTTCTTAGTCTGAACAACTGGCTGTCTTCTGTTTGTATTCTTCAAAATGTAAAACTGGAAAGTTTTGATGTTTTCCGGAGAAGATTTAAGTTATTTTTAAATGTCTCAATGGTCTTGACATCTCATCTTGCAGAGCTGCTAAATCCATATGAACCCCTGCAGACCCTAAGGTCCTCTGGTACCAGACTACTAACAGTTCCCAAGAGTCAGAACACACGCTTACAGTGACAACTATAAGCGTGTGTTCCAGTGTTACGAAAAGAATTCTCGTTTGTAGAATAGTCTTCCACCGAAAATGTTGTCTTTAAGAGCAGGCTCAAGACCCATCTTCTTAACTGCATTTCCTGAATTGAATCATTTCTGCTGAGTTTAAGGATTTTCCATACAGTTGTGTGTTTTTCCATGTGGGGGTTGGAGAGGGTAATTATTTGTTTTGTTGGTTTGTTTGTATTGATCTGCACAAGAGTTTGAGCTGTTTTTAGGATGAAAGGTGTTTTATAAATAAAATTGATTGATTGACTGCCTTATGAGTAGTGATGGACCTTCATAGCTACATAAAGACAATTACAAAGTCGGCCTTCTATCACCTGAAGAACATCTCCAGGATTAGAGGACTAATGTCTCAGCCAGATCTAGAGAAACTCATCCATGTGTTTATCTTTAGTCTCATTGATTATTGTAACAGCGTCTTCACAGGCCTGTCCAACAAATCAATCCTCCAGCTGCAGCTGATCCAGAAGCTGCTGCTCCTGTTCTCACTAAAACCAGGAAGATAGAGACATAACAGCAGTTTTAAAGTCCCTCCACTGGCTCCCTGTAGCTCAAAGAATAGACTTTAAAATACTGTTGTTAGTTTATAAATCACTGAACGGTTTAGCACCACAATACATCAGAGATCTGCTGTTGTTGTATCAACCTTCCAGACTCTCAGGTCTTCTGGTTCTGGTTCTGCTCTGCATCCCCAGAACCAGAACCAAGAGAGGAGAAGCAGCTTTCAGCATCTATGCACCAAAAATCTGGAACAAATTTCCAGAAAACTGTAAAACAGCAGAAACCCTGACTTCCTTTAAATCTCAACTAAAACACACCTGTTTAGAATTGTATTTGAAATGTAATATGGAACAATGTATCGTTTATTCTATGATGCATGACTTTGTGTTTATGATGCAAAGCACTTTGAAATGCTTTGCTGCTGAAATGTGCTGTACAAATAAAATTTGATTTGATTTTTTTGATTTTATGAGCAAACTCAAAATATATTTTTTCAGTCCAGCTGTACCAAGGCCTGCAAATCTAGATCATATCTTGCCCTGTATCATTTTATTTGACATTCAGATTTTATTTGTGATGTTGAATGTCTGTTGTAACCATCTGTTGTACTTTTACACTTGACTAATCAAAATGAAACAAATGAAAAACTAATTTAAACAGAAAGTGAAGGCATAATAAGCAGCAGATGTGTAGAGTAGACTCTGGACTACTCACAGGGAGGACAACAATGGAAGCACTTGGAACCAATTCCAGCTCCAGCAGGGTCTTATTTAGGTCTTCATTGGTGAACTCTCGACGAGGATACATGATTGCTAAGGAGAAGTCACCATACAGATTTCCTATTTCCTGAAACAGAAGAAGCACTGCCATTAAATGCATTAGCTAAGCTATATTTCTGAGTTGAAAGTTCAAAGCATGCATAACAATGTTTCAGTCTGCACTCATTCACAGAGATAGTTTATTTCTCTCTACATTTTAGGATTTTTTTTCCAGAACTGAGAAAGTGTCGAAGACAAAATTCCGAAAGAGAATCTGTGGAAGGAGAATCTGTGGAAGGAGCTAAAGATTAGCGTAATCGGGGGAAGGCATATCTAACTGAAAATCATGGACCTCACAAGCATAGATAAATCCTCCAAATGGCAGTGGAAACATGCAAGTTATAAATAGTCATGAGGATTTGATTTTTGTAATTCATATAAAGATTTTTTTTTAATGTAAATCCCTTCCAAAATGAGATGCTTTTCTCTTTTCCTGTCAGAAAAAATGTCTCTTCTTTATATTTACTACATGTTTATATTGAATTCTACACTAAAGGCATGTTTTATTACACATCTAACAGTTTGGTCATGTTTCAAAAAGAAACTGAAGATGAGCAAAGTATATATGGTAAAACATATTTACAAAAACAGATAAAGAATGAAAATGGGGAAGACATACAGAATGAGCACATGATTAAGTCAGACAGACCTCAAAAGCAAAATCCCAAGCCTCCTGCAGTCTGGTCTGTGAGAGAAACTGGTTGGTGAAGGACGAACCATCAGGAAGTCGAAACTGTATCCTTGAATTGGTACTGATCACACACACACACACACACACGCACACACACACACACGCACACGCACACAATGAAGATGCACAGAATTAAAACATCATTCACAGAAGCAAAGATCGTTGTAGTTTTAGTCTTGTTTTGCATTCACAGTTTACAACTGCTCTTCTAATAATCAACTCCACATCCATGCATCTTTTATACTAAAGAAAAGTAAAACATTTGTACGATATTGATCTTTTCACTCTCCAAAAAATCTGATTTGATCCACTTCCATATACAGTCCTAATTCACATCTCTGATTAGTTTTAAAGTGTCTGCAGTCCACACAGTCATGTTGTATTTTATTTGGCATCTATATTGTTGGCATGACAATACATGATAATTATGCGACAGAAGAAACTAGATCATACGTAACTAACGGCTGAAATTCACAAATTTAAAATTAGAAAATAAGTCTGTCAGTGAAGCACGTGGCACACCAATACCACCTTTCTGGCTCTGACTGCCACATCCAGACTTTGGGGCTCTTCTGGGTTTACTGTTCAAACAGAAGTTTGATTGTGGTCACATCATAAGGCCTGAGCAGCAAAGGGCTGTGAAGTCCTATTGTTTTTGTAAAAAATATATATTATTTTGATTGTTCTTCCAACAAATTAATGTACTTTTTGGGGACTTTATCATATTCAAATAGAAAACTGTCCCCCTAGTAAAATGTTCAGATTTTGCCGGAATCGCAAATTGGCGTGGCCAAACTGCTCCATTGGGCCCTAATGTGAGTTAGTTAGGTGAAATCAAATGTCATAAAGATCTGAAACTTGGTACGTAGGCAGAGCCTCCCAAATCAAGAAAAAAAAAGTCTCATGGTAGTACCCCCTAAAATAAACAGGAGATGGTCAAGTTTGGGTCAAATGTCAAATTTTAGCAATTTTTATTTTTACTCATGTCGAACTTTAACAAACGTCTACTAGGGATTTCAACCTATCGGCTTGACTCTTGATCAGGACAGAGATAAGAGATGAGACCTTAAAGTTATCAAAAAAAAAAAAAACTTTTGTATATGTTGAGGGGGCTTTACAGGGCACCAAAATAAGCACAGTCACTAAAGAAAACAAAATGCTACAACCTTCACATAAAAACCTTAATTACCACCAGACTTGGCATAAGTGATCCTGGTTGGATGCCTGATGATCCTATGTTGTCAGGGTCTGCTACCACCTAAGTCCTGCCCCCTCAGAACAGGAAGTGTCTTTTTTTTTTTTTTACTGGGAAAGCTCCGTCTGTGACCCCCTTGAACTAATCAAGCTGATCTTGTGTCAGAAGACCGATAACTAGTTGGTCTCACTTTCTTTAAAGCGCCAAGAGGCTGGAGTGGAAGGCCTCGCCATGGCAATGCAGCAAAGTAAAAGATCACACAGCCATACGTTTGCCTCTAGATTCCATATATTTTGGCCGAGCTGGACCAAACTCACTAGGATGGATCCTGATTCACCCTGGACAGGAATCCACAACAATCTTTGGTGGGCATGGCCAAATTTCTCTACAGCACCCCCGAGAATATAAAATAAATAAATAAATCAGCCCCAAGCCATGCTTTAGCACAGAATTATGAAACTTGGTACACATGTGTATCTTGTCAGGACCAACCAAAAAGTCTCTTGGAGCTATGGTCCAAACCCAACAACAGGAAGTTGGCCATTTTGGATCAAAGCCGCCATCATGTCCTTTTTATTGACATCGTATCTGAACGAACTGGTCCTACTGCTTTTGATGTACATACTTCAAAATCATTCAGCACATAGGTCGATAGTTATCCAACAATTTTTATATATCAAAGCATGTGGGAGTGGCTAAATGTCAAACCTTGACTATTCGCCATGAAACATCAAGGCGCACTAATTTTCACAGGCCAGATGTAGGTCAGAGCTACATCAGACTTTCCATGTCTCATTATCGACATTGTGATCACATTCACATTGTCGATTGGTGACGTCACCTAAGCCCCGTCCCCTTCTAACAGGAAGTCATCTGTTTTTTCTTCTGGATGTTTTACTTTTGCTCTATGATTCATATGGGTTTAATGCTGTACCAACTGACATAAAATGAAATGATGTCAATCAATATTGACAGTATTAAACTCTGTCAATGCTAAACTGTGTGGGCGTGGCCGAACGGCAAATTTCACTCCCTCGTTTGTTGCATACGATCATCTTCAAGTCACACATGCATCATCCAATTTGTACCAAACTTGTTATGATTAACATTGTGAAACTCTATAGAGCGCAACAGCATTACATTGTAATTTAATTCCACTATGCCTCCTAGGTTAATCCATTAACTGAATCTCCTCTGGTGTAGCCGATCTGCACCAGATTTTGGGTGCGTCATCAGGGCATGCTACCGAATGCATCGATGTGTATCGCCTGGGAACTTCGCGGAAGCGTCTGTGATAGCGAGCAGGCGGCGGAGCTGGAACCCTCGTGGTTGCCAGTAGGCCTGAGCGGCGCTGAGCTGCTAGCGCTGTTTGAGGCTGCTTGCAGCTTTTATTCATGATTGACTGTGGACCGCGTAAATAGTTGAATTTCAGCAGAAAAAAATTGGGACTGGGCATCAAAACCTGCTGTGTGAACATAGACAAAAGCAAACACCTTTCTGTTGATTGCAAATGAAGCAGGAAGCTCATGTGTTCCATAGCAGTACACTCACTGCTAACTGAGCATTTGGGAAGAGCTCCACTAAATGCGACCCAGGTCTCTCGGGCCACACACTAATACATGGACTTGTCAAGGATTTACCAGTATGTCATGGAGGGCTGGCCTACTGTTACAGATGAGAGTTTAAAGGCTTATCATAACAAGAGGAATGAGCTGAGATGGGTTGTGTTTTGGGGGGAACCAGAGTGATTATATCCTCAAAAATGAGATGTGTATGTTAAACGAGATTCACTCTGGTCACCAAGGAATCGTAAAATCCAAGGCCTTAGCTCACAAATATGTCTGGTGGATCTGGATCATGACCTGGAACAGGTCTGCAAAACATGTGAAACATGTCAGCTGGAACAGAAGATGCCACAGCATGTTCTGCTGCATCCTTGGGAGTTCCCCGGTGAATCCTGGAAAAGACTGCATGTCCAACATGCTGGACCTTTCCTCAACAGCATGTTCATGATTGTGGTTGATTTATATTCAAAGTGGTTGAAGGTGTTTCATGTGCCACATATCACATCACAAGCCATGGTGACAAAGCTGAAGAGACTGTTTGCTTCACATGGACCTCCTGTACAAATAGTCACAGACAATGCCACCACTTTCACTTCTACAGAGTTCCAAATGTTTGTGACACAAAATGGCATTTTGCACAAGGGCACCAGGACACCCTTCCACAAACGGTTTGGCTAAAAGATATCTACAGACATTCAAAGTAGGCATAAAAAATCTTGCCAAACACTCATGCAGCATTGAGGACAAGCTTTCATTGTTTTTGCTACAGTACTGTGTTACGCGAACCTGCACAACAGATGAGTCTCCAGCAGAATCGTTCTTGCACAGACACATCTGTACCAGACTGGATTTCATCAAATCTAACACCAAGAAGACTGTTCGCAGTCTAGTTCCTCTTGCCGATATAAGCGTCATGTTATCACACATTACTGTAATTTTATGTGGGAGTTTCCCACTTTACAAATGCCTGCAATCCTCCAGTGAATTTTCAGGGCCCAAGCTAGAGGGAAAAAGATACACACTGTTGTTCCTTCCCGTTCATTATGCGACACTGATAGACTTAGTTAATTAGACCGTTAAAATATATGAAAAGTTGAAAACTTACCATTGTTGTTGTTGGAACTCAGTCTCACAACATTAGCAGCTGTTCTCTGCCAGGGAGGACATGGCAATGCATAGGCTCATGTGAACTCAAGAATGGCTGCTTAATGCGCTAATGCATCAGCGAACACATGTACATATTGCTGATGCCAATACAAGAAACGAACAAATATCGACCCATAGTATCGCTGGCCCATGTATCAATAGACCTCCAATAAGAAGCTATAGGATAAATATGCTTTAAGAATCTACAGTTGTCAGTTTTAAGAATCTGTCAGCTTATGTGAAGAGTTAAGCTTAACAGTTTCTGGGACAAAACCTAAAATATTGTGACACACTGTTGCTTCATCCTTGTTTGAAGTTTGTTAATGAGGTTCCTTTATTGCCGGTTTTTTCTCACCATCCAGTCGATAGAAGAATTGATCAGTTTCTCTACGTTAGCCTCGTGACAACCGTAGACCTTGGTGTGTTTCTTGGAAAAAAAAACAAAAAAACTTTTCTGCACTGTGGGGAATATAATTCCCAGTCTTGTGGGCATCATGAAGATGGTTTTGTCAATGTAAGTGGTTTTTACTTTTTTGTGGTGGTCCTACAAGCATCACAATTTCCACAATTTTGGCGACTCTCTTTCTTGTGGTTAATATATTTCAACAGTACAGGAGCTACTTTGTTGTTTTAACAGTAATAAAGTTGTCAAAGAATTAATGATGTTGAACACTGATTATGTAGTAGTCTTCATTTAAACAATCTGTTTAATCATTTACCTCCTCTCTCTGATTAGCGCCTCCCTCTTGGCCTCCTGGTCTGCCAGCCGGGCCTGTAGAAGGTTCTGCTTGGCATCCTTCTCATCCTGACGTATCTTGGCATAACTGGCAGCTCTCTCTGCTCGGTCCTACAACCACCACAATTTCCTCAAGTCAGGCGCAGAAATTTCATTCAATGACAGCAACCTTCAAATTTAAGACAGAAAAAAGACCAGATTACCATAGCGATCTGCTGCTTCACTCGTTCTCTGGCAGCCTTCTCTTCTGCCTTTTCTCTGTTCCTTTCTTCCAGGAGTTGCTTGGTTTTCTCTTGATCCTGTTTTCTCTTAAATTCTTGGTTTTGCTTCCCCATCTTCCTGCGCTCAATTTCTTTTCTGACATCATTCTGAAAAACGTGCAAGTAGATTAATAATGACTGAGAAGCACATCAAGCTTTAAAAGAAGGATGGTTAAATATAAACAAGTGCTTCTTTTTATATATTAAACTATAAAACTTAGTAAGTTATTTGTTTAAATGAAATGACATATAAAATGCATTCCAAAATAGTAAATGCACAATACTATCTTAAAAAAGAAATAAAATGATTATACAGCATAAAATGTTTTTGATAGTTTATGTTCTTATGTATGTTTTTGTCTTAAAACAACGATCCTAAATTCAAATACTGTTGCCAAGAATGGGATATTAAGGGTTTAAAGCTGTTTATTTGTCCCTGGATTCTGATGGATGTGAGAGAGATTACATCTATCTGCAATCTCTGGGTCAAGTGTTCTGCACAATGTAATTTCTCAGTGATAACAATGATAAGCGACAAGCATAATCTCTGAGAAAGCTACATGGGAGGATTACAAATCCCTGACAACGAAAAACTGACATGTCACGTGGAATGATGATAAACCTTAGTCATGAGCCATCAACACATATACGAAGCATGAAAATTGATTCCCTTGGATGATCATGACCATTTCCCAAAGGACCTCCAGCCATCAGTGCCTTTGAAGGCCTTGAAGTAAATCTATGAAACAAGCTTAGCATTTAGTTGTTTTGTTGCTAAAAAAATTCCTGTGATGTCTACCAAACACCTGGGTTAATATATGGGGGGGGGGGGTCTTTTAATTTTGTGCCTAAATCTGGCATAAAACTTTGATTTACTACAGTTCTCATAAGCTCTACCCATACTTGTTTCAGTTTAAAAGAAGTTTTTTTCTTCACCATGTCACCTTCTACATGAGTAAATAGAAGGTGACATTGTGACTCTACATTTATTAAAGGCACTCAGATAATGTTCTGACAATTTGAAAGAGGCGAAAGAGAAAGTTATTTGATAAATCAAACAGGAGCAGAAGAGCCAAAATCAATGCTGAAGCCTCCAGTCTAGGAGAACAATATTTTCTGCTGTCAGGTTGTTCGACAACAAGCTGGATGAGCAACAAGGACAGAACAGAGACAGCTGCTCACCTGTCTCTGTTCTGTCCTTGATAACATGAAACAGAAACCTGCAACAACAGCTGGAGGTGATGAGGCAGTTCTGAGCAGACACAACAGAAGCCAACGTGGGCAAAAACTGTTGGTTACACACCAACAAAGGCTGATCTGTAATGGCTGCATCCACCATTCATCACCACTCTATCTCTGATACTGGACATTCTTTATGCAGCCAGCAGGATTGGGGACCTCTGCGACACAGAGAGCAGACTAATGTGGAATGGAGTTCTTTCTCTTCCAGACAAAATCCAATACCTTTTGAATCCAAGAATCTAGGAAAGAATTGGGGCCTCATGTATAAAGCGTGCGTACGCAGAAAAAATGTGTGGCGTATTATATATACAAATTTCTGACTTGACATGAAAATGTGCGGCAGCAACGCAAACATTTTCTGAGGACAATAACAAACTACAAAGCACCAAAACTAATCTAAATGCACTGAAACCTTACTTCATCCAGTGTTATTTAGACCAAGAAGCACTGAAACAACGTTTTGCATGATTTCAATCTTCTATTATATTTATATTGTATTTCAATAAATTGCATTGTAAACGATGAAACTGAACCACATTTATCTTTGGACAGTAACATAATACACACAAAATAAATAAAATAAAAAGGATGTAAAAACCTCACTTGAATGTAAATTGTAAATCTCAGTTTTTGTCCTGTAAAGATGCATCGTATCGGTCTGTGCGGCAAAGCACATGACCGATACGATGCATCTGCGGGGTAATTTCATTCTTGCTGAAAAACAAAACAGGGCTGGATCAGCAGATTAACTCCAAACAGGTTTAATCATTTTTAAGGTGATCAAGGTGTGTATACAATCACACTTACATAAGCAGCTGCAAAAACATGAGCTGCATAATTGTGGAACCATTTGTCTCTCATGGAAAACATCGGCAATAGAAAGATTTGGAGACAGCATTTGATCAGCGAACATGTTGATCTGCTGGGAAATGTTGATAATGGTTTATTATCAACCATTATAAACCGTGGTTGATAATGGGCAGTCAGTCCGAGCAGCTAGATTGCTCGGACTGATCATTCTGGAGCTCTGTGCAGAACTTAAACTGTGTTAACAGTGCTGGTCCAACTGGATTCATTGACAGATCGAGACAATCATTCTTCACTTGAGCCAAGCCAACTTTCTGAATGCACCTTTACGAATACAAGCATCTCCATTCTGTAAATGTGCAACTTATACACGACTCCTCTATTTAGAATAAAGGCTCTGTCTGAACGCTCTGCTGTTAAAACGAGCATTAGCACTTGGATCTCTATAGTTGATCGTTAAAACTCAGTCATTCCCGTTGTCCCCTCTGGTGGATTCAGGCTGCGAACAGAACCTTATTGACAGCTCTGTAGTTCATCAAATGTCCATCGAGAGAACCAGTAACTGTCCCACTACGAGACTCCGCCATTGACAAAACCACTACAGTTAATTATTTCAGGTGGCCACAGTGAACTCGCTTCTTTTTTGTTTTTTCCCACGACCAACTCTCCCATAATTCTTGGCTTTAAATGGCACCAACAACACAACCCTCACATCTTGAAGTTCATTCAAGATGAATAAATTTCTGTCATTCATCTCGTCTCCGTTCAGGCATTCCCCTAGGTCCGCAGCCGGCAGAACCGCAGGAGGCGGATCCACTCAACATATCGACCATTCCTCCTGAGTATCATGATCTAGCCCCTGTGTTCAGTAAGTCCAAGGCCCTCTCTTTACCTACTCATTGTCCGTATGATTGTTCTATTGATCTTCTACACAAAAATTCCAGGTGAATAAAGCAAAGAAAAGAAAAACTCCCCTTACACAAGCCTCCTCAATCTAGATAAAACAGCTTGGAACCCAGGGAAAATATAGGTCCTTTTATTTTACAAACAAGCCGAGAGAGCAATAAAAACACCCCTTCCCTAGACAAATACCCAGAAAAAAATTAAGAAAATGGTTTGATCAATGACTATCCAGAAAAAAAAAGATAAATCAATGCAACACTGAAATTGAAACAAAACTAAAACTGAAACAATAGCAGCCCAACCTTTTCTAAAGTGAAAGAATTAACGGCGCTCTGAACGTCCTCTCTAGGAGTAAATTTCCTCTGGATGAATCAGAGGAAAGCAGCTATCTACCTGCTTTTAAGTGTCCATGTCGATCACCTGTTTCCCTAATAAACCAGCTGCACTCCAACACAGCGTTTTCCTTATATGGGCAAAAGGAAGAGTGCGGAGCACCATACTTCCAGGTGAAGATGTCCCGGCTACACTCCTCTCCCCTGGGGGCGGGTTTCATTTTTGTGGGGAAGAAAGATGGTTCATTTCGCCCCTGTATTGATTACAGAGGGCTCAATAACATCACTGTGGAGAATAAGTATCCCCTACCTCTACTATCCTCAGCTTTCGAACCTGTTCACGGCACAACCATTTTCTCCAAGCTTGATTTAAGAAACGCATATCATCTACTCCGCATCCACAAGGGTGATGAATGGAAGACCGCTTTTACAACCCCCATTGGCCACTTTGGTAATGCCATTTGGGTTATCTAGTGCTCCTGCCTGTTTTCAGGCTCTTGTCAACAATGTGTTGAGAGATGTTCTAAACATTTTTGTTTTCTTATACCTTGATGATATTCTGATTTATTCTAAGTCCCTATTTGAACATGTACGCCATGTCTGTCTGGTCCTTCAACGTCTCCTGGAAAACAGATTATATGTCAAAGCAAAAAAAAATTGAATTTCATAAACCGTCTGACTCATTGCTTGGTTTCATATTAGGGGGCGGACAGGTAAGGCCTACGGAGGAGAAGATCCGGGAGGTTTTGGAATGGCCAACACCAGAGTCCCGTAAACAATTGCAACACTTACTCGGTTTTGCCAACTTCTACTGCCGATTCATCCATACTTACAGTCAAACTGCCCTACCACTGACCACTCCCACCTCTACCAAGATCCCCTTTAGTTGGACTCCGGAAGCTGAAGCAGCTATCACTCGACTCAAGAACCTCTTTGCTAATGCCCCCACACTCATCCAACCAGATCCTTCATCGTTGAAGTCAATGCATCAGATACCGGCGTTGGAGCTGTACTGTCCCAGATCTCCTCCCAAGACAATAAAACTCACCCTTGTGCTTTCTTTTCCCACAGATCATCCCCTCTGGAACATAACTATTACATGGGAGATCGGGAACTATTGGTCATTAAGTTAGCCCTAGAGGAGTGGGGGCACTGGCTGGAGGGAGCTGAACATCTGGTGCTGGTCTGGACCGATCATAAAAATCTCTCATACCTGCAATCCGCTAAGAGGCTTAATCCCCATCAGTCACGTTGGTCGTTGTTTTTCTCCAGGTTTAACCTCTCCATTTCTTATCGTCCAGGATCCCGCAATATAAAGCCAGATGCCCTTTCCCGTATCCACTCTCCAGATGACTCTGAAAGGGTCACAGCCACAGTCCTTCCCCCCATCTGCACTGTTGCAGCAGTCAGCTGGGAGATTGAAGATCTTATCAAACAGGCCCAACTGTCCGAACCAGCCCCTGACTCGTGCCCTCCTAACAAGATATACATACCCACTTCCATATTTGCTTAGATTTTCTTAACGGATTGCCACCTTCTAAAGGTATGACCACCACCTTCTCCATAGTTGACCGATTTTCTAAAGCCTGCCACTTCGTTCCCCTCCGTAAATTGCCTATGGCTTTTCAAACCGCCAAACTGCTCGTAAAACACGTTTTCCCCCAATTCATATGACAGGTTTGGAAAAATTTCTATACTGCACTTCATGCCAAGGTTTCACTGACTTCAGGTTTTCACCCACAGACCAATGACCAAACAGAGACACTCAACCAAGAGCTAGAAACGACCCTCTGCTGTTTTACCTCCTCCAACCCATCAGATTGGAGTCAATTCCTCCCTTGGGTTTAATACACCCATAACAGCCACATTTCAGCTACTGGTCTGTAGGCCTGTCACGATAACAGATTTTGCTGGGTGATAAATGGTCTCAAAAATTATTGCGATAAACGATAATATTGTTTGAAGACCTTTTTACATCAATTTAATGGAAATTACGTAATAATACATGCAATTTCTTGCCAAAGATAGATACACTTTACTTTCAAAAGAACACTTAACACAGGGTCTGATACACAAAATAAATAAAACAACGAAAAACAAAAATAAAATAGATTCTCAGTCTCCATTAACAATAAATGTACTTGAATACAAACTAAACAACATAAAGCCAAAGTGGAAATGAATACTGCATTCAACCAAAAGAGTGCAGATTATGAAGTCTGTATATTATATTGCCCTTCAGTAATTATTAGATTTAAATAGAGAAGAATCCAACTGCCTGATGCAATAGTTCAAACTACAGGATTTTTTTACCCCGAACGACAATCTTAGAACGTTATTCGTTCTGAGATTGTCACTTGTGTGTTACGGTAGATTATTGTGTCCGCTCCGATCTAAATCAAGGATTTGCCCAGACTGGGAGAGTGACCCAACCTGTTGAATGTGACTGGTAGCCAATCAGAAAGCGCGGATTCTCTTCGTGCTTTTTGAGGAGAAACACGGAGGGAATCCCGAACAGCTGACTTGGTGCAACCCGAAGTCCAGCAAACATCGGAAACAACATGAATGTTCATTTAACATTTTGTGCAAAGAAAGTATAAATAACTAGGGAGGAGTTGGAGCGAAATTTCTACCAGAAAACCCGGTAACTTTTCAGCTGTTCTTCGTTAACGTGACATAAATAGGTTAGAATGATTTTCATTCAGTCAGACTGACACTAACCACATGCATGACAGGTAGTAGTAAGGAATTGATTAATATTAGTGAACTGGACTTATTATTTTGTGCCCATTGTTGGACACAACACGGTTCGATTTCTGTCGGCTAATGTGTCTCTCAGGTTTTGATAATGGGCCGACAATCCGCAACATAACATAGTGCAGCGCGCGCTGGGCATTACACTGAGGAAATAAGGAAGGGAGGGTCAATGGAGAGCACCGGAGTTGAGCCTTTTTTCATTCAGTGTCATCAACAGTAAGAGAAAAAAGCAGAAAGAAACGATAGACGATAATTAAAATGAGATCGATAGTTTTAATTTATCGTGCGATTAATTGATTTGTCGTTTATCGCGACAGGCCTACTAGTCTGTCCCATTCGAAGCCTCCATAGGTTATCAACCCCCGCTACTTCCGTCCGAGGATAACATTTCTGTTACCTCAGTCCGTCACCACATCCGCCGCTGCCAGAACATTTGGAGAACCACCATCCACAACCTCAACCATACAGCTGAGCAAAATAAACGCCAACCATACAGCTGAGCATACAGTGTCCATGAGATAATATTCAGAAATGATTTTTTCAATCAATTGATTTTAGCTGCCTCTGGAATTAACTTTTTGCGTAAAGTCTAAAATGTCTGCCCATGTGCACCAGTGAAGGGTGTTAATTATAACCAGTCAAACTAAAGGACGGGCTTAAAATTTTCCTGTCGTTTTAAAAGATAACAGGTCAAATACATAAAATATTCCGTTAACGTGACCTCTGGTTGGGACACCCTTTAATTATATTTTCTAGATCCAGAGAAGCTCAAGTAAAACTATGTTTAGACAATTTATTTGCTTACTTCCTTCTGTTCTTGGTTCTTTTGCTCTTGTCTCTCTTCCAGTTTCTTGGTCAATCTGTAAAATTAAAAGAAAAAGAGGGGGGGGGGGTAGAATATAGTTAGAATTATGCCTATAAGTGAAACACAGCACTCTCCTCTTGCCTGTAAGTTTGGTTGAAGTTGGAAAAATGTTTCAAAAGTGTACCTATAAAAGGTAGTAATAAACATGGCTGTTGCCAGACTGGTAAATACAAGCATAGATAGGTTAAAATGTGAACACTGTGGTCAGTTCTTTCAATTCCACCATGATCACATCAAACAGTTGAATGTAGGCCACAAGTCACAGATAAGAGAGCATGGTTGCTGCCATGGTCCTTCAATCAGTACATAGCACCCTGACTGTTATTGCGCAATACCACTGACTACTGACCAGCTCTCCGTCTAACGGGTCCGGAAAGTCTCTAAATCCTGGGTATCACCCTATGGAAGGACTGAAAGAGACAATCTATCTAAGCTGGTATGGAGAGAGGCTGGTCTAGCTCTAACTACCTACAATCAAGAAGTGATGACCCTTTTCACAGTTAAGAAGCAATCAGTTGAGTAGCCCTCACAACTGCATAACTCCAATAACCACTTCTGTCAAATGTACCCCTCTCTCTAATCATAACAAGCACTTGTTACTGGCTAGATTAGTTGGAGCGACTCTGTAAGCCCCAGGGTCATTATTTTCATAACTACTAAAGGAAAGTCCAAAGCCACCACATTCCTAGAATCATGTACCTGGATTTTACATTAAATAGAAGAACCATAACCAATAGATGACTCAATTAATTTCAATGTCCACAAACCTCATTAGAATTTTAATATATATATTTATTAAGCAGGCATTGAGCATTGGTAAATGACAACCAGATAAGTTATCAATGATTAAAAATGTTTAAGAGCAAAAATCAATTTGAGTAAAATCCCTAAAAAAAAAAAGAAAAAAAAGAAAAAAAAAGACAAGATGGCGGCGCGTGTAGACGCTGCGGCTCGGAGCTCCCGTGTTTTCGTTTTTGTTAGCCTCAGGATGCTATTTGTAGACTTCAGCTCAGCATTTAACACCGTCATCCCAGACAAGCTGGTGCTGAAGCTACTCAAGGTGGGGCTGCCTGCTTCACTGTGCCACTGGATCAGAGACTTCCTCACCAACAGGCCTCAGGTGGTGAGAATAGGTGGCTCAACATCGTCCCCACTGGTCCTCAACACAGGCACACCGCAGGGCTGTGTGCTCAGCCCAGCTCTCTTCACCCTGTTTACACACGACTGTGTGGCCATCCACCCCACCAACACAGTTGTGAAGTTTGCGGACGACACAACAGTAGTGGTTCTCATTTCAGACAACAACAAAGAGACCCACTACAGAGAGGAGATTCTGCAGCTCACTCAGTGGTGTTCAGCCAATAACTTGGTGCTGAACACAGGGAAGACCAAGGAGGTCATTGTGGACTACAGAAGGTCCAGGAGGACGGGTCACACTCCCCTTCTCATAGATGGAGAAGAGGTGGAGCGTGTGGACAGCATCAAGTTCCTGGGCCTCCACATCACGTCTGACCTCTCCTGGAATACCAACACCTCCCACCTGGTGAAGAAAGCACAACAAAGGCTCTTCTTCCTCAGGAAACTGAGACGTGCTGGACTTTCCTCACGGCTGCTCGTGAACTTTTACAGGGCGACGATCGAGAGCGTCCTCTGCCTCAACGTGACTGTGTGGTATGGTGGCTGCACAGCACTGGAGAGGAAACAACTGACACGGGTGGTGAGAACAGCACAAGGCATTGTGGGATGCCCCTCCCGGACCTGGACTCTATTTACATATGCCGGGTCAAGAAGAGAGCTGGATTCCAGCCACCCGGGCCACAGACTGTTTGTGCCGCTGCCATCAGGCAAGCGGTTCAGGAATATACGGACTACAACAAACAGACTGAGAAACAGTTTCTTTCTTCCCCACAGCCGTCAGAGCCATTACTCCCTGCCGCCCCCTCCCACACATATCATAACCTCACATACACTCCCCATCCCACACAGCCATATTGTTCTGCACTTTGCACTGTCACATCATCTGCACTTTACCATAATTGGACCTGCTGCTTCTTCTTTGGTGTGGTTGAGTGCCTTTAGTTAATTTTAGTTGTATATATTATTATTATTATTATTATTGTGTGTTTGTTTATTTAATATTGTATATATTTGACTTTTTGCACGGGAGTTGCAATAGAAATTTCGTTGAATCCTGTTCAATGACAATAAATGCTATTCGATTCTATTCTATTCAAACTTTTTCCTTGAACCGTGTCATCAATTTACTAAGCAAGGCTTTGGGGTGCAGGCAGACTTATACCAAGATGATGAAGGATCTCGTTAACAGAAGGCTTTAGTGTCCTTGGACAGAGTCTTGTCTTAGTATGACAGATCCTCTTTTGACTTCCCTTTGGTTCCAGGGTGTGGTTTTCTGCTGGTCTTCTGGTCTGCTTTTGTCAGCTTGGCACTCCGGAGATGAAAAACAAAGCTTCTCCTTTCCTCCGGGTTTTTATATCCTCTCTCCTCAGTGTTGTGTATTGGCCGATGGTATACATGACTCCTTAAGCATTCGATTATCTCATAGAAGGTCCCATGCCTTCCCAATGCTCTGTCCACGGCTTCTCTGTGTGTTTATTTTCACTCAAGTATCTGGGCCCACTGCCCAGATTCACTTAACTCATTTGGGATACAGGCCAGGACATATTCAGACTTGCCTTAGGACATGTCCAGGCCTGCCTCTTCACCCACAACTATCCCTATTAAACAACTTGTGTGATTATATTCTATTACATTCCTTTATATGTCACAAGATTACCATAAATCATCAAACACAATCATCTTTTAATGCATTCCTTCAACCATAACTGCAAATTATTAGATCTTTAATAATTTGTCACTTTGTGATTCAATTGTCATTATTGTTCATGTTTCAATAATAACATTATTTATGTAATAATCAATAATCAAAATCAGAATTTACTCACTTTATAATCATTAGTAAATCAACATACAAGATTACTTCAGTTTCTCAGGCCTTTTTGATCTGCGTGAACCTGGAAAGATCTCACTGCCTCGAAGTAGTTTTCACGACAACCCAGAAGACTGTCTCCAGAAGACTGTCTCCATGAAAATGAGCAATCAAGATTTCATCACAGAAATGCTGTGCATATTTGTATTGACTGCCTGTCCATGAAAATCCAAAATATTTTTAAAGGTGATACAACCAAAAGTGAATGTAACTTACTGAGTATAAATTTCTGGTTTATGCACTTCCAGAAAACACGAACAATGCAGCTCCATTTTGGTTTATTTCAAAATTAGAGGCAAAAATGATACAAGTTCACAGAATCCCTTGCTTCTCCTACTTCGGTTCCTGTATTGTTTGACAGTCTGATTGACTCACCTGCTCACCCACAAACTGAGTGGCAGATTGACTGGTGTTGACTAGTTACTGCTGATTGAGTGAATGGTGTAAAAAAAAAAAAAAAAACTTATATGACCACCCACGTGTATGCACATGCCTAAATGAACTATTCAAATCACAACCTGAATTATATACTATATGAATGCAAGGACATTAAGTTATTCTTCTTTGCTCTTCAATTCTCTTAATGACGAAACTATAAACAGAAGAAAGATAAAAATGAGAATAGAAAAAATAGAAATGTCTTCGGTCCACAAATTTCTCCAGAAGCAGACAAAGCTTCATCACTGGCCTCTCTAACACACTGGATTTGGTCTGAAGTTGTACTGAACAAACCAGGCATCCTGCATCAGCTTTGACTGCCAGGACTCTCCTCATCTGCCAGCATCCTCTGGGTGCTGTAGAATCTGCAATCAGCAAAATATCTCCAGAAGATGTTTCTTTCTGTCTCATCCACTTTTGGCTTTCCTGCATCAAGGCAAATACTCGGAGACCCATCTTTTCCACAATACTTCAGCAATATCCTGTACTTGTTTCCATGGTCACCTGATGTGTCATCAATTAAAAAATCCTTTATAGATCCCATAGGAAAATTTAATTTTTCTTGTGCAAATCTTGTTGGTTTGATACTTATCTGGATGTCATTTGAGTTTCTAAATCATCTGGATAATCAGAGACAAAGAAATGGGCCTATCATTCAAAATGGCTTCAGCCTCACAGAAAACAGTATGCAATGTTTCATAAATTACAGGCAAACATGTAATTCATGATCTGCTGTTTTATAACTGAGGTGAGTACACTTCCGACTGAATGAATCAAGCACTGCCAGTTTCTTGATGCGATGACAACAGGGTTAGGACGGTTTGGGCAGAGCCTCTCTTTTCAAGTTTTCTGGGAAAACCCCTTTTGTGTGATTATATTCTATTAATACAGTATTTTTAAATTTTACATTTGAAAGTCCACATCCAGGTTAAAAAACATAAACAATTTTTTTTTAAAAAATCTCTAAGCAGAAAGGAAAATATTTTTAAGTCAACATTTCTGCATTAATTTGGCTCTTTTTTGTTGTTTTGACATAATATTCAACTCTTCTAAGAACTTTAATGTTTTTTTGTTAGCTTTAAAGAGAAAATCATCACAAAAATTTGCAAACATAACTTATCAAAATAAGTTGGATGGATAATGAATTTGCTCTATTGAATAAAACAGCCCAGTGATGGAGATGACATCAGTGCCATGAGTGAGTTGCAACACATTTAATTTCTCTTTGAGATTAATACAGTATTTTTAAATTTTACATTTGAAATTTGAAATTGAACTGAAAGCTCCAGATGTGGACATGGCCAGACAAAATGCTTGCTTTTACTTTAGAACTCATCTCCTTGGTATCAAAGGAAACTGTTGAAATAGTTCTACGTACAAAATTGCTTCATCATGTTCTGTGTGTATAAAAATATTAAGTGTAAAAGAGCAAATTCAACCTTTGAATGAAGTCCACATCGTTTTTGCTGTGCCTGAATGCTCCTCTATAATGTCAAAACAAATTCAGACATCTACAACACTATCATTCTGCATTCCTCACAACACATGATCAAAACACCACATGAGAAACAATACATGATCAAACATAACCGTTTGCTAAATAATAAGCAGCTGCTGTGATGATGTTTGTGTGTGTGCCTTCTTGTGCAATGGTGATATCTTAATTCTGATTATTTATTATTTGCAGTGGACAGGTTCTTGCCAACATATGGAGAGAATTTTAAGTGAGCTGCATCTTTGAAAATGTACCCTTTCATTTCTTTCAAATCAAAAACAACTGGCTCTGTATTTCAATGACAAATATGTCTGGTTTGCTACAACATTGTCGATGGACCTGAGACTTTCCTGGTCAGCGATATGTGCAGGGATTGAACTAGGCCCTGTAGGGGTTCAGTACTGCAGCAAGGACCTTGTGCTGCTGCCTGGCTCACAGGATAACCAGGTTGTGGGGTTAGGTGTATTTTGCTGATGCAACTCATCTACTCTGATGCCTGATGAAATTTTGATTTAATAAAGTCAATCAAGCAATTAGGCTAAAATCTCCAGATATCCTTCACATAGTCAGTTGACTATGTGAAGGATAATAAATTGACTAAATCAGAGTTCAGCCAAACACATTGATTTAGTGGAATCAAAACATGCATTGAAAGAAAGTGATCAAGCAACAGGATAGCTGCAGCCTTAAGAGATTGTAAAGGAAATGTCATTTAATAGTTTATAAATTATATAACTAGAACATTTTAAATGTAAATGTTTTTCAAATTAAAACATTACACAATGAAAATATTGTCAGATGTTAAGCAACCCAACAGAAACAACTTCCTAAATGACAAAACATTCAGTGTAACCCAAAGTTCTGCCTTTTTCTGTAGCTAGTTCTCTGCACCACCTAATGGAAGCAGCAAGACATTACAGCAGGGATGTCAAAGTCAAAACACCAAGGGCCAAAACACCAAATTTGCTACAAGCCGAGGACCGGACTGGTTCACCATTTATTAAAACATATTTAAATGATAGCACAAAGCCTATTGAACCAAGACCTAACACAGTGTATATTATTTAATAATTAAATAAATAAAGCAATATTTTCTTATAGATCTGTCAGTAATTTCAAGTGAAACAGTTTTTCAACAGGCAAAGAGACAAAAACAAACTTCCTTCAAAGAAAAATAGCATGTTCTGTACATTAAAAGAATAAAGTAATATTTTGTTATGACTGTCAGTAACCTCAAGGGAAAACATTTTCAACAGGCAAACAGCAAAAAATGTAATTGTTTTGAAAACGAAATATGCTTCTTAATATCAAGATAAATACATAAATTGAAGTGCATGTAGTATAAACTGAAAATTTATATTTATTCATATTTCGAAAATAACTAATTTACATTAAAAGCAACTTTTTTAGTTACTTTCAGCAGCTGCTAACACCAACAACGCTCTGTCACCTGTGAACCTCATATTGATCTTTGCCAATACTTAATTGGAAGTTATTTTATAATGATTAGATCAACAATGTGTCTCCACTTATATGGTTGAACTGAAGGGGAGATTGTTTAATGGTTAAAACAGTAGAAAAAAAAAACTTTAGTAATTTGTACGTTTTTGTGTGTTTCTAATGTCCATGTAAGCCTACAATTCGTGACCAGTCAAATTTACCAAACATTTCGTGAGAGAGCTATTGGTTAAAACTCATCATCCTGATGAATGTTTTAAACCTTTCATCTTTGATGGTTTTGTGTCTCTTACAGGTGAACCTGAAGATCAGCAACCAGTAAAAGTGCTGAGGGACACTGGTGTAACACAAAGCAAAAAAAATCATGTAAAGAAAGTTAAAGAATGGAATTAAAATTCATGACAGCAGCTGAATCATTGGTGTAATAAATTAGAAACCAATCCTGGCACTTAGTGCTTATTACTATCAGCTGATTTAGTGCGTATGAAGCAGCTGATTTAGTGCGTATGAAGCACCTAAGAACAGAGAAATGTGTTCTTTTACAGTTTTTGTTGTTAAACTTTTCATGGTTTGCATGTTTTAGGGGTTTACCTATTTATCGGCCAGCCAATTTATCTGCGCCAATTTCCTTAATTTTGGGAGATGGGTGATTGGCCAATATAAAACCGATCTAATCCCCTTATTTATCTACCTCAAAGGCCAAAAAATCTACCACTCTCCTCTTATTTCTCTGCTGCGAAAGAGATTTGACTGACAGATTCACCCAGCAGGTCACGTCTGGATGGTTGCAGTTAATAGTCACCCTACTTCTAAAGCTCAACTACTTTCTTGCTTTATTTAGCAATATTTCACTCAAAAAAATTGGTGTTGGCCAAAATAGGAATTGGCAAGTTTGACTTTAAAGTTTGGTAATCGGTGCTAAGCCAGAAAACTGCAATTGGTGCATCCCTACTATATTTAGCTCCAAGTATGAAATAAACTAAATTTAACCAGGCCCACTTGAAATTTCCAACCAATGACAAAATATTTCTTACACACACAAAAAAGTTCTGCACAGAACTCCACAAGCTGCCCTGATCTCTTAGACAGTCTTTCTCAAACTGCCGACCCGGACTACTGGTGGTCCACGAGGTGCTGAATATGAACCACGATTTATTTGCCGTAACGTGAGCTCAAAGTGTGACACAACAGTTAGCTAACCACAGGATTGTGTTTAAAAATAATGGAAAACTGGCTTAAAACCGGATTACTTTAGATACTGGTGGAAAGAAAATAACTCCAGGAACATTATATGATCAGAGGAAGCTAAGTTATAGATGCTGAGTGTCGTTCACTAGCAATTAGATTCCTTTGAACGGTTAGCAGTTGGAATCGCTCCAGTTAGTCAGAACTGTTCTTTGTTTTTTATGACTTTGCTTGGTAATTAGTGAAGCTCTGCTTTAAGGTCAACAGCTATTTTTGTTTTTATTTAGATAAACATATTAAATGAAATTAAATAAATACAACAAATAAATACAAATCCAAAGGAATTGGTTAATTATTTTTAGATTTAATGGTGCAGAAAAGGATTTTTTGTTTCTAAAGCAACTAAAGTCTATTTTTCTTTAATTGTGATTCTAAATGGTAAACAGCCCTAAATGTTATCAATGCACATGACACTTGGAAATAAAAAAATAATAACTTCTTTTTTTTATTATGTTAGCGCGGAAATACTTTATATGGAGTTGTTTTTGCGGGAAACATTCTGACGCCTGACTGGATCATGGTGACCTGATAGCCCTCTTCCCTTCCGTGCAAAGCATAAAGTTGGACTGAAATATGATTTGGGAAATAAGGTGTATAGATAGATAAGAACACAAATTTGTAATTGATTGACTTGTTTCAAGTTCACGAGGTCAATATGGTCTTATAAAGGTCCAATACACACCCAGTGTAAGAGCTGCAAGTATGCTGTGTTGAAAATAAGAATTTTAAATTAGCACAATCGTACACAGACTAACCTTTATGTTAAAACAAACTTAGATAAAGATCCAGGCTGGAGCAGCTGGTGATTCTCTGAACTTACATAAATTCTATAGGGAGGATTCTACAGAAAAAGAGAGACCTAGACTCCTTAACTGATCTATAGACAAGGAGTCTGTCTGCCAGGCAATTAACAAATTCCTAGTGTGGTTCAAAAGTTCACTTTTTATAAATAATTTTATCCATACTAGAATCAAATATATTTCTTTAAGCATGTTTTGAATTAGTTAGTTTTAGATCCAAACTTATAGTTAGTATTTAGCATTAGATTTTGTTTCAGAAAAACACGTTCTAGTTCAATCACTGAGGCAGAGAACGCTCCAGCTGCACGCTATAAATCATGGCCTGGGCAAGAGCCTGGTACGAGAAGATCTGGGTGTTTTTAGCAGGCCCCACAGGTAATACAATTAACATTACGACAGCCCCCACAAAGGAAAAACACACCTCCTAATGCATATATTTAAATTTAGAGAAAGGCACAGGCTTATAAAAGTTTTTGTTTGCAACAGAGAATTCGAATTGCTTTCTGCCCGAGTCCGCGATTCCCGGAAAATGCATTTTCTGTAATTGCTTTCTCTCTAAAAACTCGTGCAATTATTTCTGTTTTGTCATGTCTTGGACTTTTGGATTTCTGGGTGAGATGCTTATTGTAACATTCTGTTTGCATTTGAATTCTCTGGATAAACTCTAGATATCTTAAGTCTGATGTGATATGATTGCTCTTTCTCACTGCGCATATTGAGGCTCAAGAATCCGGGATCAGAGGGACGAATTAACGAGCTAAATCAAGTATAGGATGAACAATCTTTGAATTCTTAACAGCTGACGTAAAACCAAAGCAACACGTGCACAATCAAGTCTTCCCAATGCTGACCAACGGGATAACGGGAAGTATAAAAAGGGGTTGATGATAAGGAACGAGGAGATTTTGGGGAAAGACTTTTTGGAACAATGATTTTGTATTGATGCATCCGTGGCAGAAGTGATAATAAATCTCCCGACCCGTCGTGGCTGGCAGTGAAGGACTCGTCTCTGAGTATTATTTGTTTACTTATATAATCAAGGGTTTTGCACCTTACGATTCTCCAACAATTTCAGCCTGTTTGACATCATTAGAAAGCTTAGACTCCACACTTTCAGAATCTGATAACTCAAAATGCCCAACTCGACGTGTTCATGGCTTTGTCGTGACCAGGCAAATTTAAATTAAGTTTCTGTAAACAGTATAGGATGTTTTCTCATCCTATCCGTTTCAATAGGATGAGAAGTATGCTCTTCTCAATAGGATGAACAAAGAAAACAACAATACATGAGTTAAGAAACTAATATTTTTGTTTCAGGTTGCATCATGTATTGAGATGCGTTATCGCAAGGGCTTTCAGGTTAGGTGGTCCGTGACTGCTTATTAAATGGGTTAAGTGGTCCGCGCCCTGAAATGTTTGAAAAACAGTGATTTAGGATGATGACTTCTTGTGAAGAGCTTCAAATTGTTCCACAGGTATAGATGTTTCAAAAAAAACAAAGCACTAAAATGCTATGGTTGACATGATAAATGGCTTTGTACTTGCATAGCGCTTTATCAAGTCCAGAGGACCTCAAAGTGCTTCACGCTACAGTTATTAACCCATTCACACACACAGATGAATACAAAGCCAAGTTGTTCTTACCTTTCTACTTTTGCATTCAGGTTTTCATTCTCAGAACAGGCAGCCTGAAATAAAGGGGAATTCTCCATAGAGGGCTTTGCGCTGCAAACAGCATCTCCATCTGCTGAACTTGAAAGGGATTCTAAATTGAAAAAGACCACAATCGATCAATCAAATTTATTTGTATAGCACATTTCAGCAGTTCAAAATGCTTTACATCACAAAATTACAAAAATATGAAGTCATAAAAAATACCTTGCAGTCAACAATTCAGAAACCAGAAACAAACATAAAATTTTGGTGAGTGCCATCATCAAAATAATCAATGTACATCAAATATGTTGGTCAATGTTCCATTAATGATATTAAAAAGCATCTCGAAACAAGTGGATTTAGCCTTGATTTAAAGAAACTGAAGTTGCAGAGTTGACCAGCTCATTCCTGTTTAGGTCTAAAGATAATAACTTCAGTTTTTTTTTTCTATTCAGCAGGAGATGCTGAGGACATCTATCTGATCTAAGCATCTGTTCAGTGATTGGATGGGTTCTGAGTCAGCTGGTGATATCGTTATGTAGCGCTATGTATCATCCACTTTGCTAAGGTAAATGATTTCTTGTTACAACCTGAGCTAATGGGAGCAAATAGACATCAAATAAGAGGGGTCCTACATTAAAACTTGGGTTACACCGTATGCAACTTCTGTCCGCTTCGATGATAAGTTACTGAAACAAAGAACTTCAATAAGTATTCTGTTCTTTATGTAAGATTTGAACCAGTTGAGCATTGGACCGGAGACTCATTTGGCACACAGACCAAGGCATGTTCAGACTTGCCCACAAACTGTCCTTATTCTCTTATTGTATGATTACAGTTTTTTATATGCTACAACATTACCATAGATCATCAAACACAATCATCTTTTAATACATTCCTGCTTCAATACTCATTAGATCTTTATCATTTGTCACTTTGTGATTCATCATTTGTCATTATTGTTCATATTTCAATTACAACAAAACCTTTATGTAATCACCAGTAATCAAATTCAGAATGTACTCACTTTATAATCATTAATACATCAACATAATATACATTTTTATAATCATCAGTAAATCAACATACAAGATTACTCAGGCCATCATGATCTGTTTTCTGCGTGAACCTGGAAAGATCTCACTTCCTCGTACCAGTTTTCACGACAGCCTGAACTTGAAAATGTTCTTGAGACTTGGGTTAAAGTTCAGAGACCATGTGGCCGATGCCATGATTTCAGCCTTTGACTGTGCTGATTACTCATTACCCTCACCTGCCCTGAACTGCAAACAGCTGCTCGTCACCAGCTCAGAGCAAGATCGTCTGTTGCCCCAGTCACAATTTTCAAGCCTTGTCTCATGTTTCTAAGAGTTTTCTGGTTTTCTGATCCTGCCTGGTTTTTGACCACAGATTTTGCCTTGTCTTTTGGCTGCTGGAAGATTTCTGACCTCCTGTTGATAAACTGTGCCAGTCTCTGACCCTGCCTCCAGCTTGATGATTACTGGATTTTCGTTGCCTGTTGCCTTCCCGTGCATGACCCCGGATCGTTTCACAACTCAGCCTCTGATTGGTGGATTTTGTCCTTGTCATCTGTTTGTCAGCACAAACAGATGACAGCCCCAAGACCTCCCTTTGTCCATTCACCCTACTCTCCCCTCGGCTGGATCCCTCAACCCTGTGGATTCCCCCTTCCTGACCTACCAGTCTGACCACACCCCCTGCAGCCCCTTCTAAACAATTATTTTTTGTAATAAATACATTTGGTGAACCGTACTCTTGTGTTGGCTGCGTTTTGGGTTCTGGCTGATTTGGCTTTAATGTTACAAGCCGAGGTGTATCCACCGTGCAAATTCAGCTGAAAGTCAACTCAACTGCCCGCCAAATGAATGTTGACAATTTTAATGTAGGACCATCATGGTGTTCCAGATTTATGATAAGAAAAAGCCTGCCCATCAGGGCACGGACAACACTCTGTCAGCAACTCCCCCCTGCACTACTAGGAAAAAATTACAAATTTCTTACAATTTGTTGAAACAAAGATCGCTGAATATGCCATCGAACCAGACAATATTATAAATAAAGATGACGTGTCATTGACATTTGATATGCCTCTGACCAGCACTGTAAATAAGACAGGTGTATTATCCATTGCATGAAAACCAACGGACACAAGAGGACACATTTCACTTGTGTCCTGGGCTGCACAGCCTCTGGAAAAAAGCTCTCCCAACGGTGATTTTTAAGCGCAAAACTTTGCCAGAAACCAACTCCCGAAGGACATTGTGGTTAAATTCAACTGGAAAGGATGGATGCAATAAAATCTAAGGAAGAACTGACTAATGGAGTGCTATGAAAGTGCCCTAAAAGTGCCCAAGAGGATTTTCTTTCCCAGAAAAAAGTACTGATTGTTTGAACAGTATGAGGGCCCACAGCACCAATCAGTGAAAGTTGTGAGTATGATATGTGACAGCAGGAAGAGGAGCTTAATTTATTTAGAATTTCTTCTAGACTTTTATAGTTTTTTTGAAACAAAGATCACTTCAACAAACTATAAGGTTGTTGAATTTTGTAACAAACTCTATGTTTGTTACAAAATGTGTATGTGTAAACTACTCAACCCAAAAGAACCACTCAATAGATTAAAAAAGGCAGATCAGTAAACATTAAAACATTTAGTAATGGACCTTACCACAGGGGCCGCGTTTCATTGGCTGATGCCCATTCTAAGTCGTTGCACGGCGACCACGTGCGTGGCCGTCTCACAAACACAAGCTAATGTACATGCGTTAGTAAACAGAAGCTAACTTAGCGCTAGGCTACATTGCAGATCGGCAGAAAGGTTCTCCATTGTTAGTTGGATATTTGTACTGGTGATGTCAGGTATCCTGATTATATTTGTGGTCGTAGAATTCAGATATCCTAAATCAGAAGCAGAATGCCTTGCTTGGATCAAAGCTTGTGTAAAACCGCATGAACAGCTCAACAAGAACAAAGGAGTGTGTGCTGGGGTAAGTATTATTGATTTGCTTTCTGTCTGAAAAAAATAAAATAAAAAATCAAACGCACCCATCATGAACACCTTTTAGCTAAGTACAGCATAATGGCAGTATCCAGTATACTAATTCTACACCTTGATGCCTGTCTGCTACACAGCCTCATGTTAGATCAGATCAACATGTAATGTGTATCTGACATACCTTAAAGATTTTATTTTAGCATGAAAGGCTTGTGACTAAACTGTTACTCGTGTTAGCCACTCTAGCACCAAGTACAGTGTATCAGGCCTGGGCACACTCAAACATTTGCCAACAAACAGAAATTAACAAAAATTAACAAAAATCAGGTTAAAATTAACAAAAATCAGGTTACTGATTTCAAAAGTAACCTACAAAACGACGAATGCCCGACTTACCCAGCCTTGCAAGAACAATAAGCATCAGTGATCTTGTCCACAGCTATAATGATGCTGTTTTCCTCATCGACCAAAAGCATTTTGCTGTTCGGTGCATAATGATGGAGGCATCGTGGCTCAAACACCTTGACATCCAAAAAACATGACATGAACTTGTCAGTTCCTATGTCCAGAGTTATAGCTGATATTTGGTGAAAATCCGGCAGGAATGATGCAATAATGGACTCAGAAATACTCTACCAGTCCAAGAGGAAGACCCCATGTTTACATAGAAACAAGGCTTTGTTTGTGAGACTTGTGGCCACGTGAAATTTTGTAGGTCGGTTGCGGGTGGAGCTTGGTAAGGTCCATATTCTTCAGCATTTGTCATTCGAGCTGTCTGCCTTCATGTTTAGAGAATACATCATCAAACAGATAACCCTAACCCTTTGAAATGAATTGAGTTGGTTCAAAAGAACCAACTCAATTTTTGCTGTTATTCCTGGAGGTACAACAGTATTTGAAACCCCTAGACATCAGTGTGTATCGAGCAGTTAAAGCAGCACTCAGGGGTGAATGGAAGGCTTGGTTTACTAGCAGCAATAAATCCTTCACAAAAGCTGACAGCGAAGAACGTCATTTTCTGAGGTCTGTCAGTGGATCCTAACTGTGGAGCAGAGTGAATGAATCCACCATCACCAATGGGTTCCAAAGGGCTGGACTGCTGCGTGAAGAGGGCACCATAGCTTCAAAGCCAGCTTTACCCTGGGATGACAGTGACAAGGAGAGCAACACTGACATAGACAGAAAAGGTATGTGACGAAGCTGTTCTGATGGTGATAACTCCAACACTGAATAAGATGACTTCAGTGGTTTCAGTATACAGGACGAAGATTAAAAAAAACAATCAATAACTTTCATGTTTTGTTTGATCAGCACTTTTACTGTTACAGGCACTGTTCAGAAACTAATCAGTTCAGTTATATACAGTTATATATCTATAATTAGAACATTTAGTAATATTCTTCAGCATTTGTCACTGGAGCTGACTGCCTTCATGCTTCAAGAACAGCTCATCAAATGGATAATTCCAGTATGCATAAACATAAGCAATAGGTAGGAAGAACCAAACATCAAATAAAAACTTTTCTAAAAAGTGTCACTATTCTGACACTTAACAAGTGGAAATTATTTAATAATGTCCTATGTGCGCAAACTTCTGCCAGCATAAGACACTAGCATTATTATCATGACTGGCCATAATTGGGATTTAAAAAATCTAATCATTTTGACATTTATGCCATGTAGTCCAGGAATCTCTGCAGTCAGCACCATTGACTAGGGTAGTGAGTTCTAATTCCCATTGTAACGACTGGCTTCGTAAATTAATTATACAAATATGAGTGTGCAGGTGCCTGTCTCTGATTGGCTCCCGGAAGACGACAAAGACGCCCAATTGGTGGCCTCCCGGAGGTGACAGATATAAAAGCTTCAGACACGCACTTCCTGTCATCCATCCTCAGTTCATCTCAACTGGCCAGATTGTTTGTCTGTTAAACTATGTAAAGTTCTGGAGGTTGTAGGAGTGAGCTGCCGTCTATGTTTTATTAGTTTTCTCCTGTTTTTTTTTTAGTTAGGGAGGCACGTTTTTGTCATTTGGTTTCTTTACTTTCAATTAGGTAAGTTGGTTAATTTTCAGTTAGTTTCCTTTTGTTTGTTGTTTTCGGCATTAGCTCATATGCTCCACTTGCTGTAACATCGCAATACAAAAACACATCTCTTTAAAATAAATAATATGACAAAATGTTCAACTTCGTGTGTGTTGTTTCTTGAGATCTGAAGAGGATGGATCCTTCGTGTTATGACCTGACCACCCCTTGACGGTTCGTAACACCATTTATTTAATCTTTACATAAAGTTTTGTTCCATCTTGACCAGTGTGCAATTTCTGAGATGGAATCGAAATAATATTTTTTAAATTATTTTATCTTCTACCACATCAATCCAGCATTGTTCAAAATCTGTCAGTATTTTTACTCACCTAGTTTTTTATGATTCTGAAAATAATGCCTTATTTGAAAGCATCGGAATAGGTAACCATTATCCCCGTTATATTTGTTTCAAAGTTAACCAATAAGATTCCCCCATCAAGATTCATAAGTACAAAATCAACAGTCAGTTTTTCCAGATGCTTGTGTTGAAGAAAACACTGACCTTAATATCTTCCTAACCTTATCCCACACACCTAGGGGAAACAAAATTCATTTATAATGTGTGTGTGTGCATGGTTGTTTGTTCTGTCTGTCTCTGTGTTGCCCTGTGACAGATTGGCGACCTGTCCATTGTGTACCCCGCCTCTCGCCCGGAACGTTAGCTGGAGATAGGCACAAGCACTCCTCCCAAATCCTCTAGGAACAAAGATGTTAGAAAATGGATGGACGGATGATGGAAGTTTTCGCCTCAAATTTTTTCATCAAAAAAGATAGCCGCTACAGAAACAAAATTTTCTACAGAGCTTGTCTCCAACTATAACCATTATGTATATATATTGAACTTGATCCATGAAACTAGAGCAATAAGCTGCGCTGTCCAAAAATAACTCATAATACGTGGAAGCGCCAGAACACCTAAGTCTTAAGAGGGACAAAGAACTTTATCTCACTCTCTGGTGGCTGTTTTGCAAGGTTAATTTAGATATTAGTCTGTCCAAAAGTTTAAAGGTGATGTAAGGAACTACTACCGGGTGGGAGCTAAGAGAAAAAATAGCCACGGTAGCACATTCATCCTCATAGTTACCATGCTGCCCGCAAGAAATAGAGGGAGAATTTGCAATCTTTCCAAATCTTTTTTAATCTGAGATAACAGCTTACTATAAATTGGAGTTATGCAACTGTGACAAGTCAGTCAGGTGACCCCCAAGTATCTCAATTCAACTTTTGCCTAAACTTCACCTCTTCTTCACTTCCGTCCAGGAACAGCGTAAAAATAGCCACTCGGTAGAGAGGCTCCTGAGATAACAGGAGAAATTACTGAATTACTCTCATTCAGCTGATTGCGATTGCCTAACAAAAACCAGTTAGAAAAGCAAATACAAGGATTAATGAAGTAGAGGAACACAAAGGAGCAAACCCAGGAAGTTTGGAATTGCTAAAGTTACACATGAGTCTGGAGGATAAACTGGTGGACCTGGAGAGCTGATCTAGGAGAGAAAACGTCAGAATCTATGGTGGTCCAGAGTTGGCAGAAAATGACTGAATCCATGGTTACATTTGTCGAGACTGAAAGAGTGGCTCGGTCTGGAAGACAGCAGGCCAGACATGCAGATGAACGAGTTAATCAAATGCTGGGACCGAAGCTACCAGAGGGCACACCACCACAGTCAATCGTTGTGAGATTTCTGAGCTTAAAATACAAAGAGTACTTATTTCACAAGGCTTGCCAGCGTAAGGGATTTGTCTGGTGTGAAAAACAAAATAAATCTGGACCATGACTACCTACCAGCTATCCTCTAAAAGTGCTGAGAGTTCACCGAGGTTCAGAGAGGGACATGGTCCTCAGTTATGAAAGAGAATGTTATTCCTTTTCAGACACTCTTCCCTGTAAGAGGGGCCAAATGAGTTGGGTGTGGCGTGGGATGGGTGCTGGCCGAGGGTGGCGGCGTCTCAGGAGGGGGTATGGCACCAACACTGTTTATAGTGGCGATGGTGTGCTGCTGACCTCAACTCAGGACGTTGTGGGCCCGTGGGCAGAATACTTCAAAGACCTCCTCAGTCCCACCAACATGCCTTCCATTGAGGAAGCTGAGCCTGGGGACCCTGGGTCGGGCTCTCCAATCTCTGGAAATGAGGTCGCCAGGCTGGTTAACAAGCTCCTCGTTGCCACTGCCCAGGGCTAGATGAGATTCGTCCTGGGGTCCTTAAGGCCCTGGATGTTGTCCACAACTCTGCGATATTGTGTGGACATCAGGGGCAGTTCCCCTGGATTGGCAGACTGGGGTGGCGGTCCCCCTGTTCAAAAAGGGGGACCAGAGGGTGTGCTCCAATTGCAGGGGGGTCACACTCTTAAGCCTCCCTGCCAAGGTCTATTCAGAGGTCCTGGAGAGGAGGGTCTGTCAGATAGTCAAATCTCAGACTCAGTGTGGTTTTGGTCCTGGTCGTGGAACACTGGATCAGCTCTACACTCTCAGCAGGGTCCTTGAGGGTGCATGGGAGTTCACCCAACTGGTCTACAACTGTTTTGTTCGACCATGTCCCTCGGGGAGCCCTGCGGGGGTTCTCCAGGAGTATGGGGTACCAGGCCTTTTGACACGGGCTGTGAGGTCCCTGTATGACCGGTGTCAGAGTATGGTCCACATTGCCGACAGCAAGTCAGCTCATTTCCAGTGAGGGTTGGACTCTGCCAGGGCTGCCCTTTGTCTCTGATTCTGTTAATTACTTTCATGGACAGAATTTCTAGGCGCAGCCAAGGTTTTGAGGGGATTCCTTTTACTTGGCCTTGGGATCACATCTCTGCTTTTTGTTGATGATGTGGTAGTTGAAATTTGTAAATTAAAACATAGATAATCAGATAAAAATACTCAGTTGGTGTGCCTTTTGATTCAGCTTTTAAACCAAACAAGATTGATGGGAGATTTAGAGGATCCAAGAAGGATTAACCACTTACTAGACATGTCTGTATGGCTTGGAGCATTTAATACCTCTTCCTGGCAATAAGAAAGTGGTGAAAGAGCTGAGAGTTATCAGGACTGAGATTCCTTGCATTCTTGACACTGCTCACAGTCACTGTCTGTCCAGGGCTTGGCCAATCACAAAGACCCTTCCACCCTCTATATGGTTTGTTCTTCCTGCTGCCTTCTGGGAAAAGGTTCAGTAGCTTCAAATGCAGAACAACCAGATTCCACAACAGCTTCATCACTCATGCCATAAGACAACTAAACTACCGTTAATCTTTCTATTCTATATATTTATATTGATACTTTTTATTGTTATTCATTTTATGATTTAAAAGTACCACTGAGAAGTAGCTAGTACAATGAGCTCTGCAGATGTGCAGTTCCACCAGATGTTTGCTTATCGACGCTATCTACTGTAAAATGTATTTTTATTGATCTGTGTCCACAACTTATATATTCTCAATAAAATTCCACTTATTTTTGGGACAAATATTATTCACACTCCAGTGTTACTTGTAGAGTAAATTCTTTACTCTATAGAGTATATGCGTCCAGTTGGGAAGTTTATCAGCACATGATGAATTTCCACTGTTAAACTGATGACACCCAGCTGTATCTGCCCTTAAATTCTTATGAATCCAATCAGGAAGGTAGGTTACAGACATGTCCTGAAGACAAAATCTTCCCCCTTTTAGATTTTGTAAAAACATAAGTTGACAACTTTGGAGCAGAATCTCTGAAAAAAGAACTTCTTAGACAGTCACTGAATAAGTGAGCAATCATTCACACCTTTTGTTGCAGCTGCTGCCTCTCCAGGTTCATCGCTGATCATTTCCAGCCCAACGGGCACTGCTGGAACTGAGCTAGGATCTGTGGCTATGCTATCAGGTGGTCTGGTCTCGAAAGAATCCTGTGCATCTGTTGCAGCAGTATCTTCTACTCCTTGACAGTGCATCTGTAAGAAAACGGGAAAATGCGCACGTTTTATAGATTCAGCTTCCTTAAAGGCAATTAAGCAAAGACAAGAGAAAGAAAAGTTGTTCATATTTTTAGTTTTCATATCCGTGTTTCCCAAGTTCAATAAAATACATTAAAATTTCTGTTATGAGGATTGTTTTGCCATTTTCATGTGGCATAGATTAATCCACAAGCTCCCTAGTACTCACCACATCATGTATTCAAAAATAAACATATTGCCAAGATCAGTTAGTTCCTACTCAACCAGTGATTTTTATATAAGGTTATTTAAAAAAAAAAAAAAAACTGAAATTGTAACTTCTGCTGATGAAGTAATGCAATATATATATATATAAGATCTGAATATGCAAGATTGTTAGCTTTAATTAAATTGGTCATGTTTTGTTTTTAGAGTCTTTAAAGAATAGGAAAGACGTTTAATAGGAAGTCTGGGCCTCCCTACTTAGTCTGCTATCCCAACTCCAGATAAGCAGAAGAATATGGATGGATGCTGGCTGACATCTATGATGTTCATCTGCACATGCTGCTTGCTTTTAGTTGTAAATTATTCACATGAAATATGATTAGTCAAATTCAATTGATAGTATCAATGACCAAACGAAAAAATAGAATTTCAGCAAAAAACAAACAAAAAAATCGGAATTGAGCATCAAGACGTGCTGCATGAACTTAGCCATTGTTTTTTTTTTTTTTTCTTTTTTACTTTTGTGTCGAACCTCCAGCTACCAAATACTCTACATTTGGTTTTAGTTAACCTATATGTTTATTTTCATCAAGCCATCTTTTTAATATGTGTTGAAAAGATGGCAGTGTTACAAAGTAAATTTACCTTTTTTACTTTGTTGATTCTCTTCATCAGTTCATCAGGAGACACGCTTCCAGCAATGACCTCCAGAGGAATTCCAGTCACCCCGATGAAGAAGCTAGAGGGTATGCATACTACGGGATCTATAACAGGCTAATGAAGGAGCACAAGCTTTAACAAAGTCCTGTACTTAGATATAAATATAGTTACAACACATGTATAACACGTATTAAGCAACAAAGGATACAGATCTGGGAAAACTGGACACAAGTGTCACTGGGAAGAGAAAGTGATTCCATGAGGAATAAAATATACATTAAAGAATTTTGAATTTGTATGAACTGTGTAATAACATCTGTAGAGATAAAATAAAAAGCTTAGACAACACACCAGGTCCAGCTCAAAGCCAATATTTTATTAACACGGCCAACTGAGGTAATTCTTTTGCAAAATACAATGAATAGCCTGAAAAGTGAACTTGCAATGGTTCCAGGAGTCTAACTTTGGGCTATCAGAGTAGCTGAATAATTCACACAAGAATCAATCCCAAGTATGGCTGAGCCCAAGTCATTTATGTTGACCGAGTTATCGTTTATTACCCATAAACGATTATATAATATTGCAGTGTTCAAAGTGCTTTTATAGGCGAGACATTTGCTGTAATAATAAAATTTGAGTTTTTACAGTGTTGTTTGAACAAATTAACAAAAGCTGTTGTACACACAGCAAAGAACTAATATGTACCTCTTTGCATTGACCCTGATGGCCACACAGCAGTTCTGGGCAGCCTCCGAGACACTGCCATCTTCCCAACTGGACATCAGCTGCTTAGACTGTTCATCTTCCCCTGACAGAGTAAAATCACAGGCAGGATGGATTTAACACAGAACATGTGAACATCTCACAGAAGGGTGAGCTGAAAAATAAGTTTACTAAATTGATTAAAAAGAATAATTTAAATCAGACATCTAATAACTTTACATGTAAACTATACATCATGAAGACACAGACCTGCTGTTCTCACACAGATACAACTGTGTTTTATAAGTAATAAGCAAACAGTTTTCTGCCAAGTAACTACAGTTGAGGGAAAAAAAGTGTTACTGTTCAACATATCCACTCGAAATAAGTCATCTGACCTTTACTAGATCTGAAAATTACTTGAATTCAACCCTAAATCCAGAAGGACACATTCCATACTGTCTGTATTTATTACCCAAAATAAGCTGCAGCGTCCCGGCAAAGTCCTTTCCTGTATTACTTTAACAGTTCTATCACATGTATGTGGCTAGACTTCATCCGGCTCCCTTCTTTGGAGATGCAACTCTTCAGTTTTAAAAAATCTGACTGGGGTATTGTTTTATCATATTGTGCTGTAGATTTTCTGCTGTGTTTGGAATCATCTTCCTGAATTCAAACTAGAACTGCCATGGACTCATGTTTGACTTTGTGGAGGCAGCTGAAATAATAAAACTTAAAAAGAATTCAATTAAACTAAAATTAATTCATTTTTACGGAACAGAATTGCTGTTTACCTTGATCAGAGCCAATAGAAAGATGCAAAAGTTTGTTTTTTTTTTTTTGCAAAAGACTAAAGTTTAGGTCAACAAATCTAAACATACAACTTTGCATCTAATTTTTTGTCATCTTCAAAATTAAGTTCTACCCTATGGCCACCTATCACAAAAGATTTCAGTAAAATGCAAAAACATATTTAAAGCATTATTTTTGTAAAACAATTGTATAAACAACATATTACAAAAAAAAGCTTTTTACCACTTAGCTTTTTTTTTGACTGGGGAGAAATTCAAATTATATATAATTGTTTTAAGAAGAGAAAAAGCCTCCCTGTTCTATCACGCTCAACCAATCCAGGTAAAGAAGAGGCAGAAGCTTTAACAGTTTCTATTTCTATCCCCTGATTCCCTAATAAACTGTTTAGGGATGCCTAAACAGCCTTAATGCAAGTTTGTGACAAAAATGTGGAAAAGAAATCTGGTTGTAACACAATTCAAGTATAGAGCTGGGAAAAGACCTCACTGGGTTCCTCTCTATGAAGTCTGTCAGTTTAAGAGCCACAGCAATTCCAAATGTCTTAGTCACACAATGGAAGTGGAACAACATACTAAAAAGTTTGGCTAAGTTTTGTGCTTTTGTAATCTCAACATAAAAAAATAAATGATTTAAATATCTCACTCCATCTGTTCCACTCTGCATGAGTGACAAAATATGTGAAACTTTTTCATAATACTTGAATTTTATGAGATGTTGTATTAAATTGTTCACAAATAAGGAACTGGACACCTTCCCGAAGGGAAAGTCTTCGACGGTGTTTGAAACCCACAGTTGATTAAGAAATTCGTGGTGTCGGCTTGCGTAGGAAGCCATGTTTCCGAGTAAAATCAAAACAAGCAAAGCCAGCTGGTTCACCTGCTGCTTTACTAAGTTTAAGTTGAATTTGACGTCATTCTCGTGTCTAATTGATTTCCGAGCCAAACTAGAAGCAGCATTAAAACCAACCGGTTCGAACAAACAGCGAAACGTTGGACCGGGTTTATCAAACACCGAGAGGTCGCTTGCTAATGCCTGAAGGCTCTCACAACAACGTCCGTTTAGAATTATTTTACCACAGTTACCTTCAATGACAACGACAAAGACCAAACTGCGTTCTTTAGCAGAGTTTATGGCCTCAGGAATGGATCCCTCAAACCAAAGCATCGCTGAATATTTAGTTTCTAGTGTCTCAATTTGCTGTGACATCAGCAACAATAGAAGCAGTAATAGTGTCGCCTTCTTCTTCCTCCTCCTCTTCCTCTTCTTCTTGTTGAGTTTATTGGCGGTTGCCAACAAACCTGCAGTGGCATTACCGCCACCTACTGGTATGGAGTATGGTTCATATTGGTCTCGCTCTCTCTCTTTTTTTTATATCTCTCTTTTTTTATATATATATATATATATATATATATATATATATATATATATATATATATATATATATATATATATATATATATATATATATATATATATATATATATAAAAAAGAGAGATATAAAATATATATATATATATATATAAAAAAGAGAGATATAAAAAAAAGAGAGAGAGCGAGACCAATATGAACCACACCGAGAGGTCGCTTGCTAATGCCTGAAGGCTCTCACAACAACGTCCGTTTAGAATTATATATATATAATTATATATATATATATAATATATATATATATATAAAAAAGAGAGATATAAAAAAAAGAGAGAGCGAGACCAATATGAACCACACTCCATACCACTCCATACCACTCCATGTCACAGCAAATTGAGACACTAGAAACTAAATATTCAGCGATGCTTTGGTTTGAGGGATCCATTCCTGAGGCCATAAACTCTGCTAAAGAACGCAGTTTGGTCTTTGTCGTTGTCATTGAAGGTAACTGTGGTAAAATAATTCTAAACGGACGTTGTTGTGAGAGCCTTCAGGCATTAGCAAGCGACCTCTCGGTGTTTGATATATATATATATATATATATATATATATATATATATATATATATATATATATATATATATATATATATATATATATATAAAAGAGATATAAAAAAAAGAGAGAGAGCGAGACCAATATGAACCACACCGAGAGGTCGCTTGCTAAGACAACCAATAAAACCACACGATAGACTCCACACAACTGTTTAAGGTTTTGAAATTATATATATATATATTTATATATATATATATATATATATATATATATATATATATATATAAAAATTCCCTTCTCACCCACCGCGGTGGTTCTTATCCTCTGAGCTCGGGTCCTCTACCAGAGGCCTGGGAGCTTGAGGGTTCTGCGCAGTATCTTGGCTGTGCCAAGGACTGCACATTTCTGGACTGAGATGTCTGATGTTGTTCCTGGGATCTGTTGTAGCCACTGCTCCAGTTTGGGGGTTACTGCCCCGAGGGCCCCGATGACCACAGGCACCACTGTGGTCTTCACCTTCCAGGCCCTCTCCAGTTCTTCCCTGAGGCCCTGGTATTTCTCTAGTTTCTCGTGCTCCTTTTTCCTGATGTTGCAATCACTTGGTATTGCTACATCTACCACAACGGCTTTCCTCTGATGTTTATCCACTACGACAATGTCTGGTTGGTTCGCCATTACCATTTTGTCTGTCTGGATCTGGAAGTCCCACAGGATCTTAGCTCTGGCGTTCTCCACCACCTTTGGGGGTGTTTCCCACTTTGATCTTGGGGTTTCCAGTCCATATTCTGCACAGATGTTTCTGTACACTATGCCTGCCACTTGGTTATGTCGCTCCATGTACGCTTTCCCTGCCAGTATCTTGCACCCTGCTGTGATGTGCTGGACTGTCTCAGGGGCCTCCTTGCACAACCTACACCTTGGGTCTTGTCTGGTGTGGTAGATCTGGGCCTCTATTGCTCTGGTGTTTAGGGCCTGTTCCTGGGCTGCCAGGATGAGGGCCTCTGTGCTGTCCTTGAGTCCAGCTTTTTCCAGCCATTGGTAGGATTTACTGATATCAGCCACTTGGGTTATTTGCTGGTGGTACATCCCATGTAGGGGTTTGTCCTCCCATGATGGTATCTCTGGCACCTCAACCTCCGTTCCCTGTTGTCTGAGACATTCACTGAGCACATTGTCTGTTGAGGCTTTGTCCCTGATGTATTTATGGATCTTAGTTGTTTCGTCCTGGACAGTGGTTCTCACACTCACTAGTCCTCTGCCTCCTTCCTTGCGGCTCGTGTACAGTCTCAGGGTGCTGGATTTGGGATGGAACCCTCCATGCATTGTTAGTAGCTTTCTGGTCTTAATATCTGTGGCTTTTATCTCCTCCTTTGGCCAGCTAATTATTCCAGCAGGGTATCTGATTACTGGCAAGGCATAGCTGTTTATCGCACGGATTTTGTTCTTGCCATTGAGCTGGCTTCTCAGGACTTGCCTTATTCGTTGGAGGTATTTAGCTGTGGCTCCTTTCCTTGTGACCTCATCGAGGTTGCCATTTGCTTGTGGTATACCTAGGTACTTGTAACTGTCCTCTATGTCTGCTATTGTTCCTTCTGGGAGTGAGACCCCTTCTGTGGATGACCTTCCCCCTCTTTGTGACCAGCCGACCACATTTCTCTAGTCCGAATGACATCCCAATGTCAGTGCTGTAGATCCTGTGGTGTGGATCAGTGAGTCGATGTCTCGCTCACACTTGGCGTACAGCTTGATGTCATCCATGTAGAGTAGGTGACTGATATTGGCCCCATTTTTGAGTCTGTATCCGTAGCCAGTCTTGTTGATAACTTGGCTGAGGGGGTTCAGGCCTATGCAGAACAGTAGCGGGGACAGAGCATCTCCTTGGTATATGCCACATTTGATGGACACTTGTGCAAGTGGTTTGCAGTTGGCTTCAAGGGTGGTTTTCCACAGCCTCATCGAGTTTGCAATGAAGGCTCTCAGAGTCCTGTTGATGTTATACATCTCTAAGCATTCAATGATCCAAGTATGCGGCATTGAGTCATAGGCTTTCTTGTAATCAATCCAAGCCATGCACAGGTTGGTGTGTCGGGTTTTGCAGTCTCGGGCAACTGTGCGGTCTACGAGGAGTTGGTGTTTGGCTCCTCTGCTATTTACACCGATACCCTTCTGTGCCGTGCTCATGTGTTTATCCATGTGTTTGCTTATCTTGGCCGCTATGATGCCTGACATGAGCTTCCAGGTTGTGGAGAGGCAGGTTATTGGTCGGTAGTTGGGTGGGACTGGACCCTTTGATGGATCCTTCTGGATTAGGATTGTCCGCCCTTCAGTTAACCATTCAGGGTGAGTCCCACTTTGTAGCAGCTGGTTCATTTGGGCTGCCATTCGCTCATGGAGAGCAGTGAGTTTCTTTAGCCAGTAGGCATGGATCATGTCAGGCCCTGGTGCTGTCCAGTTTTTCATACCTGAGACTCTTTCTTGGACATCTGTCACAGTGATGGTTACCGGGGCTTGCTCAGGGAGGTTGCTGTGGTCCTCTCGTAGAGAGATCAGCCACTGTGCATTGCTGTTGTGGGACGCCTCCCTTTCCCATATGCCTTTCCAGTATTGTTCCGTCTCCAGCCTTGGTGGGTCTGCTCTGTTGTTATTGTTACCCTGCCATTGAGAGTACACCTTAGCTGGTTGAGTGGAGAAGAGCCGGTTAATCCTTCTGGATTCATTCTCCCTTGTGTATCTCTGTAGGCGGCTGGACAAGGCTTGGAGCCTCTGTTTGGCAGTCTCGAGTGCTTCAGGTATGGGCATCTGCCTGTACTTTCTGGGTACTGGTCTTTTCATTGCACCCTTGTGGAGCTCTGACAGTTGGCTCACTTCCTCCTTGTTACCTTGAATTTAGCCTCTAACCGTCTTTTCCATGGTGGGTATTGGGTCTCATGGTTGCTCTTATAGCCAAGTATCTCAAGGATCACTGATGCTGAGTTGTAGATCAGCTCATTGGTTCTGTTATGGTGTTGGTAGGGATCGTTCTCAATGCTGCATTCACATTCTCAATGAGACTTTCTGATGGTACTTCACTCAGCCGTTGTAATTGGCGCCGGGGAGGCCTGGTTGTCATTCGGGTCATGATTCTCTCTCTCAGGTCAGCAGCTGTCTCGTTCAGCTCTGTTTCGCTCATTGGGGCCGTGTATCCCCTCACTGGGTGGGGACTTGTAGTTAAGTCCCCACAGTCCTGACATCCGGGTTCCTCCCTTTTGCCGTAGCATTTGTGTTGTATCTCGTCAATCTCAAGTTGTGATAGCAGTTGCCGTTTGCGGATGTTGGAACACTGAGCTACTAGTTGTTTAGCGCTTAGTGTTGACTGGGGATGTCGAAGTAACCATTCCTTCCCCAGTCTTTGCATGTAACCTCTCTCACTAGGGTTACTTGAGTAGTAGCATTCCAACAGATCCACATTTTCATCTCTCGCCCATTTCCGTCTTGTTCCAGTAGCCCATTTGTCATCAAGGTGCTCTGGTTCCCCAACACCTGACGCAGACCTTGTTTGGCCGGGCGACGTCTGAGCCGGCATGTTACGCAACTTAGTATCTCTCATGGTATGAGGTAGGCAGTAGCTTGAAGGGTCTTGCCTAAGGACCCAGACTGGATTCGAACCCTGCCCTCTCGGGTGATATACTGATGCCTTATGTATTGAGCTATCCAGTCAGCTATATATATATATATATATATATATATATATATATATATATATATATATATATATATATATATATATATATAAAAAAAAGAGAGATATAAAAAAAAGAGAGAGAGCGAGACCAATATGAACCACACTCCATACCACTCCATGTCACAGCAAATTGAGACACTAGAAACTAAATATTCAGCGATGCTTTGGTTTGAGGGATCCATTCCTGAGGCCATAAACTCTGCTAAAGAACGCAGTTTGGTCTTTGTCGTTGTCATTGAAGGTAACTGTGGTAAAATAATTCTAAACGGACGTTGTTGTGAGAGCCTTCAGGCATTAGCAAGCGACCTCTCGGTGTTTGATATATATATATATATATATATATATATATATATATATATATATATATATATATATATGGATAGCTCAATACATAAGGCATCAGTATATCACCCGAGAGGGCAGGGTTCAAATCCAGTCTGGGTCCTTAGGCAAGACCCTTCAAGCTACTGCCTACCTCATACCATGAGAGATACTAAGTTGCATAACATGCCGGCTCAGACGTCGCCCGGCCAAACAAGGTCTGCGTCAGGTGTTGGGGAACCAGAGCACCTTGATGACAAATGGGCTACTGGAACAAGACGGAAATGGGCGAGAGATGAAAATGTGGATCTGTTGGAATGCTACTACTCAAGTAACCCTAGTCAGAGGGGTTACATGCAAAGACTGGGGAAGGAATGGTTACTTCGACATCCCCAGTCAACACTAAGCGCTAAACAACTAGTAGCTCAGTGTTCCAACATCCGCAAACGGCAACTGCTATCACAACTTGAGATTGACGAGATACAACACAAATGCTACGGCAAAAAGGAGGAACCTGGATGTCAGAACTGTGGGGACTTAACTACAAGTCCCCACCCAGTGAGGGGATACACGGCCCCAATGAGCGAAACAGAGCTGGAACAATGTATCGTTTATTCTATGATGCATGACTTTGTGTTTATGATGTAAAGCACTTTGAAATGCCTTGTTGCTGAAATGTGCTATACAAATAAAATTTGATTTGATTTTGATTTAATCAGCTGCTATATATGCTATACACCCATAATCAAAGGAAGATCTCAGGAGAGCCTGACAAACTCCCAACTGTGCGCTTCTTGAAGCTCCCAAATCATGTCCAGAAAGACATCTTAACAAATTATTCACTTTTTTACATTTATTTTGAACTAATTCTATGTGTTGTTTCCAAGTAATTTTTTTTAATCAAAGATGACACCTAAAAATCTAACCAGTTATGTAGCTTGTTCAAGCTTCTGATTATGAAGATTTACATTAACTTCTTTGTTTTCTATAAAAACAAATAACTGGACTTTGCAACTGACATTCTAAATCCCCATTTGTTTGCTCAACCTTCCACTTTCAAAATGGCCTCCTGCATCTTTTTCTGTAAAAAAAAAAAAAGCCACAGAACCCCAATATAAAGATTTCCCTGTACTACCATCTATCTCATCAAAAATGTCATTTATCAGAATATTAAAAAGAACTACCCATACTGCCTTGTGGGGTACTGTTCTCAACAATATATCTAGTAGAGAAAGCAGCCCCAACTCTAACTTCTATTTCTCTATCAAGGAGTGTGGTTCTCCTTTTTCTTCTAATTCCGTTATTATCAAAGGTTTACATTACAGTTGAGCCAATACTTTTAAATCCCAGATTTTAAATTATTTCGTAGCCGAAGCCAAAATGGCTATTTATTTAACTCAAATGGGCAAAATGCAGGCTGGACCTTAACTTGATGCCGTGGCTCTGTGGGAGTGTAACGTCAAGGCCAGGTTGAGGTTGAAGTTTTGTTTCCACAGAGCCACTGGGAATCTGAAGGGTTTTTTATTTTTTTTATTTTATTATTATTTTTTTTTACAAATATGGGTTTTAAGAGTGTTTTGTGTACTATTTCCGATCAGGGAGATCTAAAATATAAGAAGCTACTAATGTAAATATTTATTGTTTTTTTTTTTGTTTCAGTTATGTAAAAGTTTTATTGTTCAATATTTGTACAATAAATGTTTTGTAAAAAAATCTAAACAAAAATTTTCTTCTTGAAATTTATTGCCAGTTTGCAAGAAACCTTAGGTCAGCATTACCGCCACCAACTGGTAAGGAGTGTGGACCACATGACAAAAAAACTATATCCTATTATACAACTTACTCTTGTTTCAAAAAATCAAATATAGCCTGATATCCTCTGCTTCCTGAGTCCTTTTATAAATCAACAATATCAAATTTCATTTTCATATTTCTAAGATTTTTAATTAACTTGTTTCTCTGAATCAAATAATTTCTACAACTCAAAATAACATGTTCCACTGTCTCATCTTTCCCACAGTCGCATTTCCCTGTCTGATGTTTCCTTATCAAAAACAGTGATCTAGTCAATCCAATGTGTCTGATTCTAAGTCATGAAATAATTATCTTTCCTCTCCTGTTTCTTTCTGTTCTTCTCATTTGTCCAATTCTCTTTGGATTTTATAAAATAACCTTCCTTTCTTCTACCCATAACTTTTGCCACCTCTCTTTTGTTTTTGTTTTTTTTTTGTTTAATTCCACCCTTTATTTCTGCTATACTAAAACTAACATTAATATCTATCCTTACCTTGTTACCCATCCTGTCTGCCATTTCATTCCCCTTAATCCCGTGATGTGCTGGAACCCATACAAAATTTACTGTTAGTCCTATCATATTGATTTTGTAAAGTGTTTGTTGTATTTCAATTAATAAACCTGACTGATTATGTTGCAAACTGACTAATAAAGAACTAGAATCGGAACAAATGATTTATTTTATTGGTCTTATTTCTTCCACCGATTAAACTGCTCAAAGCAAAGCAAGTATTTCTCCTGTTTACACCTGTTTCCTCCTTTTCACTGCCTTACTTTGAAACTGTGGCACAATAAATGCTATCCCTACCCTATTAGCTGTATTTTTTAATGCATCTGTGTATCTTTGTATTTAGTTATAATATTTATGTAAGTGTTCCTGTACTATATATTTATTCATAATGTGAAATTCATCTTTTCTCTTCTTTTTTAATAATGAAAAATCAACTTCTGCATCAGGAAGGATCCAAGATGGCGCTGCAGGTAATGGAACTGTGACATATATCGAATTGATTTAAATGAATTTCATTAACTTTAGAGTTTATTATCCATCCAAAGCTCTTTAATTGTTTATTTTCCTTTTCCCAACCAGGTTTAAGCACATCTAATGTTGGATGATCTTTTCTTTTTCCTGAAACCACTGTGATAAGAGAATATAAGTCCTTTATTTTCCATATAAAATTTTAATCTTTCATTTATCATTCTCTCCACTATTTTACATAAGTTGGATGTTATCGCTATCGGCGGATAATTTTCTAGTATTGACTCATTTTTCCCTGGTTTTTGGATTGGAATAATCAATCAATCAATCAAATTTTATTTGTATAGAACATTTCAGCAGCAAGGCATTTCAAAGTGCTTTACATCATAACAAACACAAAAACACAAAGTCATCAATCATTACTTCCTTCCAACTCTTTGGCAATTCTCTATCCTCTCATTTCCAATTATACATTTCTAATGAAATATTTTTAGAATATTCACTTAAATCACTAACCATAAACATAACTAATATTATCTTTTCCAGGAGCTGATAACTTATACTATTAAGTTTTGTTATTGTAAAACATATTCAAATGTATCTCCCATTTGTTCTTGTTCTCTAAAATTGTCTTTTCTCTTCCTTTTTTTCCTTCACTGATATTTTCAGAACTATGAATTTTAACAAAAGTATTTACTAGCATATTTACCTTTTCTCTGTCAGTAACTGCTGTTATTTCTCCATCATTTAATATCTGATACCCACTCACTCTTTCAATCCCTCTCGCCTGGAATGCAGCTGGAGAGAGACACCAGCAACTCCCTTGTCCCAATAGGGACAAGGGTGGACAGATAATGGACGAGTGGATATCCACTTTGAATACTTTTCATTTCACTACTGTTCCTAAATGTTTCCAATTTGTAGACCTAAACCACAATTTCTTTATCCCTTTTATACAATACCTCTCTATATTTAACTTTATTCCAGTCACAATAGGATAATGATCACTTTCTTTAGTCGTTTCATTGATTTCTTGCCATAAACAAACATCTGCTACAGAATTTGAAACCAGTGTTAAATGAATTGCTGACTCTGTATAATCTCTAAAATGAATTCTAGAGAATTAATTTCATCATTTACACATATCAAATATTATTTCATGTATTATATCCCCATTTTGATGACTCCATAATGAGCTATGCCCACACCAAATAACTTTACCGTTTAAATAAACACCAAGTTCCTCCATTAAATCTATTGAAAATCTTTTACATGGATTATAGAAGTTGATTATTTTAAATTGTCCATTTACTGTCCATATTTCAATAACAATATATTCTAACTCTCTTCCTATAGCCAGTAGTCTAAATTGAATTTCCTGTTTTATGAATGTTATACAACCTCCCCCATATCCTCCCTCTCTGTCTCTTCCAATGTTTTAATATCATTTTAGAACAAAATCAAGATTTGGTTTAAGCCAAGTTTCCTGAATACATATAATATCTGGATCTTCTTTAAATTCTCCAATAAATCCTTTAAACTCTTGTCCATTTGCAATAAGGCTTCTGGTGTTCCATTGTAAGATGATGAGTTTCTGTCTTCCTGTCCTCCTGCCTGTCCTTCTGTCCCTAGACTCTTATTTACGTCCTTTATACCAAAAAACCTCTCTGCCCCTTTCACAATCATTTGGATTTTTTCTGTTTTGTGCTTTATTTGATCTATACAATTAATTTCATATACAATGAACAACAGAATCTTTTCAACTGTTAACTGTTTCAGTTTCACTCTGTCTTTGTTCTGGTGTTGGATTCGGCTGAACTTTCCTTATCACATCTTTTGGCTTCATCTTTTAGCAGCTTATATTATTAGTGACTTTAACTTGTTAAATTTCCATTGCTTTTCCTCTGACCTCACATCCTCCATAAGTCACCCTGTGTTGCCCTCCACAGTTACAACAATTTTCCTCTCCATTTTTACATTCATCATAATTATCCTCTCCTTCACACTTTGGACATCTTTGTTTTCCCCTACATGCTGCTGCGATGTGTCCATATCTCTGGCATTTATAACACCAGGAGAGATATGAGGCCTTACAGGAAAGCACACACACCTGACTTACCCTTTGAGGAAGAACATTTGTTTGAAACTCCAACATTACTGAGAGACTTTCCACTCTCACTTCCAGCTGTTCTCATAAATCTTCTGATGTTGCTTACTTCACCTAAATACAAAACTGCATCTGAACTTTTCTGGATCTTCCCCCACTGGAATACCTGTGATCACCTCTCTTACTACTTTATTCTCTCCCAAAATCTTTATCTGAGTAATAATTTTATTTTTTACAGATACTCTGGGTGCTCATAAGTTTGTTTTTCTGTTCTTCATTTCTCACTGTAACCCATCTTTAAGGATCTTAGCAAAGAAGATTTCCAAACTTCTTTTTTAATTCTTTTTTTTTTTTTGAGTCTTGCCCTTTCCCTCCTTCCTACATGTTATTAGTTTAGATTCCTTCGTAACTATCCTCTTACAAACTACGTTATTTTCATCTGAACTATTTTCACAAAGCTTCCTACTTTATGTCTCTGACAAATTATCTTCTTTTCACCCTCTTTCCAGTCCTCTACTACCACGCACTAGAGTGCAATCACCTAAATCCATCTCATCATCCCAATAATCCTCAACTGAGACGCCATAGAAGTCCAGTCACAAACCAGTTTTGTTCCAGCAGCCCAAGATCAGCAATTTTTTGTGTCGATTCTGATTCTGCTCCATTCCCCAACTCCCTGCGTTGCCTGCTTCCTTCCAACAGCTGATCCAGCTGCTCTATTGTTTCATATTTTCCACAGTGATCACATTTGCCAGTATGCATTTGAATTTTAGATAGTGTATAATTAAGTTCTGTATGCCCAAATCTTAACTTTATCACTCTTTCCTCCTTTCTATTTCTTCTTACATTTTTTCTTTCTCCTACAATCTTTTGAATTTTATAAAACCATCTTCTTCATACCACATTTTTTGCCATACTTTCATCAGTTTTAGAATTCTGGTACTACAAAATCTATTCTTATTTTTCCAGTTATTTTTGATGCATCTTTATAGATATGAATATATTGATAATAATTGTTTAAATGTACCTGTACTAAATAACTATTGACAACATAAGATTGATCTTGTTTCTTTTCCATTATTGACATGTCTGCTGTTGCTTCTGGTAGAATCCAAGATGGTAGAATTGATATTGGTGTTGTTTGACTAATTTCTAAACTATTCATTTTAAATTCTTTTATTTTACTATCAATGTCCATCCAAAACTAATTTCTTTCTTTTCTTTTCCCCAACATGGATTTAAAATGTCCCAAGTTGGATGACATAAGTTATGGCCTTGTAAATTTAACCAACAATTTATTTCTAGATTAGCTCTTCTTAAATCTAGTGGCATTTCTCCCATTTCTATTGCTGCTGTTGATGTGGTTTTCAAAGCTTTGCTACACAATCTTAATGCCTGATGTTGAATAATGTCTCATTTAACCAGATGTGTTTTAGCTGCTGAACCATAAACTATACAACCGAAGTCTTAGAACTTATCATACTTGTGCATGTCACGTTGAGGTCTAAGTTTCTTGCCCACATGCAGCACACCACAGAAGAACAGCAAATCAGTTAAAATGTTGGTTATGTTTATTGGAATACACACCCAAGGTGAGTGCAGAACAAACGGAACAAAGGCTCACAGAGAGGTCAGCACACTAAGGAACAGCAGAAGAGATGGTAAGTTCAGAACAATTGGAAACAGGAGATGTGAGAGGAAATAGACTGATCTTACTTGCAGGAAGTATCTCGTTCTGGGAGGGGGATCCACTAGATTTTTCGGGACTTTGGTCTCTCTGTGTATATCTTTAAGGAGATCCAGGAACCAGTGGGGAAAGCTCAACCGAGCAGATCCTGATGGAGAGGTGTAGATGGAGGTGAGGGCTGACAGGTAAGTTTGGGAGCGGTCCCACTGCCAGCCGGAGTATCCAGACACTGCTTGTGATAAGGCTGAAGTAGTGATGGTGGAACTCAGGCAGCCAGTAGGTAATACCCACGGCAACACAAGGAGAGGAAATCCAAAAAACACTCAAAGAAACACCTGAAGACGAGGAACAGTGAGAGAAATTATTCTGAATACTTCTCAAGGAAGAGAACTAACTCCAAGAGGCTCAGAGTCTCATTGCTTGCTAACACTCAAGCGTTGAAGTACTGGCAGTTGATGAGATGATCAACTACAGGTGCGTTGAACCATGGCACCTGTGGTTCCATGAAAAAAACAGCATCTGGTGGGTAAAAGGTGAAGCAGCAGGAATAGGCAAAGAAAACCCAAACCCCGGTTCCTATGGAAGTAAATATGTGCCACCAGGATTTGAATTTGAGTAAAAATATTTACTTCCATAGTTCCCAACAGTGTAAATCTGTTTTAGTGCATATCTGGGACCTTGGAAGGAGCACAATGTGCTGGTCTGAACAGCTTTGATCTGTGGTATGTGAAATGTGGGGTGGATCCAGAGAGAGGCTGCGAGACGTAGATGGACTGCAGAGGGACTATTCACAGATTTAACTTAATATGGGTTGATTAATCCAGGAGAAAGTTTATTAGATAGGGACTTTAACAGGATATCATAGGTGGATAACCAAACTGTTCGAGCAGTTCTTTTGCGGTCTACAAGGTGTTTATTTCGTTCTGAGGTGTTATTGAGAGCAGTTATCATATTTCTCCAGATGTTTCTGCAGCAGTGGATGTGGTGTTGAACTGAGGTGACTGATATGTCCTTCTCATCAGAGGGAAAAAGAGGTGGCTTATACCCTAGAATGTCTACAAATGCAGAGAACCCAGTTGCGTTAGAAATGTGAATGTTTTGTGCATACTTAACCCATGGAAAGAACTTCATGCATTCAGTTTTGCCATTAGACTGTGAGTGGTATCTGGATGTTAATGTGATTTTGGTGTCGAGTCCTGAACAGAAGTGTTTCCAGACTTTTGAAGTGAATTGTGGTCTGCAGTCTGACAAGATCTCCTGTGGTATTCAATGTAGTCAAGAAACCAGGTTGATGAGTAACTGGGCTGTCTGGAAGGCTGGTGGGAGTTTTCTGAGAGAGACTAAATGACATGACCTTGAGAAACGGTCAATGATTGTGAAGATAGCTGTCATACCTTTAGATGGGGATAATTAGGTGATGAAGTCGAGAGAGATTTGAGACCAGGGTTGTTTTGTTATGGCGAATAGCTGGAGCAGACCAGACAGAGGCTGATGAGAGGTCTTGTTTCTGGCGCAGACTGGACAGGCGAGGATGTGTTCCTTCACATCTTTGTGGACTGAGGGCCACTAAAACTTACGGATCATGAGAACAATGGTGGACTTGGTACCTGGGTGAGCTGAGAATTTAGCATTGTGGATCCAGTGGATGAGATGTGCATGGACAGAGGTAGGTACATAGATCTTGTTATGGGGGCAGGTGCCAGGATCAGGTTCGTTTTGTTGGGCTTGTTGGATGAGATCTTCAGTATCCCATGTAACGCATGCAACAGTGCAGCTGGGGGTAAGATGGAGGCAGTTTCTTTCTCTGACTCATCAGGTGAGTGGAGTCAGGTTTGATGTTCCTGGAACTGGGGCGAAAAGAAATGGAGAGGTTGAATCTGGAGAGAAACGGTGACTAATGGGACTGATGAGGATTTAATCTTTTGGCAGACAGAAGATAGGAGCTTGTGATCCCATGCTGGTCTGTCTAGACCAGCATGGGATGCTCTGTGCCCTCCAACCAATGCCGCCACTCTTCCAAGGCTAGTTTAATGGCTTGCAGTTCTCTGTCGCCCACATCATAGTTACGCTCTGCGAGGGATAATCTGCGGGAAAAGAAAGCACAAGTATGGATTTTATGGTCAGAATTTGAGGCTTGAGAGAGGATGGTTTCAGAGGCATCAACCTCGACTATGAACTGTTTGCTAGGATTGGGTTGCTTGAGAATTGGGCATTGGAGAAGAGGGACTTGAGGTGAAAGTTTCAGGTGTCCACTGGAAGGGGATCTTGGTTGAGATCCATGCTGTGAGGGAAAAGCTGTCTGACTGTAATTGCGAATGAATCATTGGTAAAAATGGGCAAACCCCAGGAACCTCCAAAGTTGCTAGCAAGTTTGGGGAGTGGGCTAGTCCAATACTGCTTTTATTTTCTCTGTGGTTGGTCTTACCTGTCTGCCCTCTACAATAAAACCAAGAAAGGAAATTAACTATTGATGGAATTTCCATTTTTCAGCCTTGACATAGTTTGTTTTTGAGGAGACGCTGCAGGACCAGGCAGACATGTTTCTTGTGTTCTGTAATGTCTTTGGAGTAAATGAGAATATCATTGAGATAAACAAAAATAAAAATGTTCAAAAAGTCATGTAGCATGTCATTAAGTAAAGCTTAGAAAAAGGCCGGGGGATTGGAGAAACCGAAAGGCATTACCAGGTACTCAAAGTGGCCAATTGGAGTCTTGAAGGCAGTTTTTGCACACGTCTCCCTGGTGGATTCAAAGGAGATAGTAGGCATTTCTCAGCTCAAGTTTGGTGAATACTGTTGCACCATGTATCAGTGCAAAGGTATTCACCAATACTGGTGCATTCATCAATATTGAAGAGGGAGAAGATACTTGTTGGAAACTGTGATCCCGTTCAAACCTCAGTAGTCGGTACCTGGTCTGAAAGATTCGTCCTTTTCAATGATGAAAAATCCAATGCCCAGGGGAGAAGAGGGGCGGATAATGACGGCTGTCAGGGAGTCTTTCATGTATATCTCCATGGTCTCTCATTCAGGTTGAACGACCTGTATAATCTGTTGGTGAATAGTGGGGCTCCAGGAAAAAGATCTATAGCACAGTCATAGGAACAATGAGGTGGCAGGGAAAGTGCTTTGGACCGGTGCTAGATTGAAGCACCAGTCCAAAGCACTGTAGGAGTCAAAAATTTGGATGAGGTGGCCTTCAGGGGTAGGTGGACGAACCTCTGAATACCTAGGCCGGAATAGTGGAGTGTGAACCAGGTATAGTGGATAGATCAGGTGGATGTGCTTCTTATAAATTGGTGGACCTGAAGGAACTGCTGAACAGAGGCAAGTGGAGTGACAGTTGTGTGACCAAGATTCTATATGGAGTGAGGAGTCTGATGGGTCCAAAAGAAGAAACAAAATCTTCTCGCTCATTGCTTCCAGCTATCCTATTCTTCAATAACAATTTGGTTAACCTCTCCATATTGATAGACTTGGGCTGCGAACAAAATCTAATTGACTCCTTCAGCAGGCATCTATTGAGACCATCCCACTTCCTTCATCTGTCCATGTCTGTGCTCTGGACGGTAAAGCCCTGCCACAGATCACCACTACAATTAATCATTTCTGGAAATCACAAAGAACATATCTCATTCTATAATTTTTCTACTGCTAACTCATCACTTGGTTTCGACTGGCTTCAGTGACACAACCCAAATATTAACTGGTCAGAACTCTTACTGATGGGCCCGAATTTTTGGCCGAATGGGACATGCTGTAATGAAATGACCTACTGTTGGGTTTATTTTGTTCCCCAACCTGCAAGAATCAACCAAAGACACAAATTACTTTTCCGCAGAAAAGGGGAGAAGAGCTCGACGCGGAGAACCGCTGCCAAACTCTGTCTGAGATCAACTCCATCGGTTCTCAGTCCCCCACTGCCTTTTATTATCATGTGAATACACAAAGAGATTGGCTTTCTCACTCAGACATGCAAACAATTGACCAATACACTGTCCTACAGGATGTTCTGGAAGTCTTCCGTTGATGTCCCATCTTTGGGACACAAGGATGACCACTCTCAGGATACAGACAAAGATCATTGTGGCTCCTTAACACAGGAATGTGTGAGGCATTTCCAACCTTCAAGAGAACACTCTAAAAGACAGTTGAGAATATACAATAAAGGAAAGAGAAAGAAAACAACACACGGAATAATATGAAAACATAACCATCCAATATAAAAGTAAATGAACTAAGATAATAATTTTCCTAACACCTACAGAACCAGAAAACACTGATGGTTTGAGCTCATTCTTCTTTGTCATTCTTCCAGGGTTAAACGGGTGTGACTGACCTGCATAGGCTGTGGCTCAGGTAACCTCTCTGGGGAAAAAGAAAGAGATGGTGATAGAACTGTAGGAGTCAAAAATTTGGATGAGGTGGCTTGTTTAGACTTCTCTTTATTTCGCTTTCTCAAGCAGTTGTCGACTGACCCCAAGGACATGAGCCAGCATAATGAGTTTATTCAGGGTCCCAGGTTCATCTCGAGTTGCTAACTCGTCTTTTAGTGTTTCACTAAGAGCCTGAAAGAACATGCTCGTAAGAGCAGACTTGTTTATTCTGAAATCTACAGCATAGCCTTTGTCCTTGTTTTAAAGTCCATAGACTTTTACATGTTACCATTTTGTCTGATCCTTGTTGTATAATCTATTTAAGCTCCTTCAAGAACTCCTCAAATGTGCATCTAAAGTCTGCAGGATTGGGAAACCTGGACTTAAGGCTCTGCTGGACAGGAGGGAGATAACGCAAGCTATATTGGCTATAAGAAAAACTTTGAAGGGAATGGTTAAAGGCGAGTGAACACTGTAGAAGAAATCCTCCAGAACGACTTACATCACCTATGTATTTCTCAGGGGTAGGTGGACGAACCTCTGAATACCTAGGCTGGAATAGTGGAGTGTGAACCAGAACAAGATCAGTGGCAGGAGCTGGAGCGGTGCCCAGCTCCAGTATAAATATAGCTGCATCTCATTAGTACAAAAGTGTTTATATCATCAGTATGTCATACTGGAGAACAGAGTATATTTCTCCCTCGTGATGGCTTAATCCAGCTGGAGCTTCAGCTCTATGTTCACCTGAGGCACAGCAGGACTGAAGCCGTTTCATTCCCTGTAGTAGAAACTAGTACCTTGTACTTGCTTTATCCAGAGGGTCTGGGCTATTGGCTGTTGAGAAACGATTGCTTCCTGGGGGGATGAACTGTGTTTATGTTTTAAACTTTTCCCTATAGTTAATGTTTGCCTGTGACATGTAATGCGCCAAAAACTCTGCATAATATTTGTATTGACTATGATTTAAATTAACACCTTGATGCACTTCCCTTCCTTTGCATGAATGTTCTAAAACATTATTGAGGCAAAAGTTGTTAAAAGTAATCTAAAATATGTGTCTGCTTTGGTTTGGATACTAAATTAAGGACAGTCAGCTAATAGGTGCTTAAAGTAGATAACAAAGAGTGATTATGTACGTGGAGGAGTACATAGTATTCGAGAAACCAGCCATTAAAAAAAAAAAGGAAATCTTTAGAATTTTTTTAGCTTAAGCAAAAACAAAACATGCATTTGCTTTGTCATTATAGGCTACCTATTTTTTTGTGGCAAACAGGACTATTACCATTTGAAGGGATGATAAGTCATTCCTTTAACTTTGAAGTCAAAGGAAAAAGACACACAAAACCAATTCTACTGACGTAGTCTTTATATTTTAATTGGCATCATAAACAAGGCAGAAGAGACATCACTAAGTTTAAACCTTAGTAATGACAAAAATTCTAATCTGCTTTTTTACACAGTATGCAAAATATCTGTCATCCTAAGTGAGGCTAATTTACCACCATATATTCATATGATACATAATTTATGCTTAAATTAGAGCTGAAGTATACTTAAAACACTTTAGAAACTGGCTACCAATACTTGTTATGTCATGAATTACATTAAGATTAATATTGCATAGATGTAATTTTAGCTTGTCAGGGTTGAGATACACAGTTTCTTTCTGGAAACCCAGTTCATATCTACAGATTGTCTAAGCATAGTAACTTATATCTACTAAAATCAAACCTACCCCCGCTTTTCCAGAACATAAATAAAATATCACCGTAACCAAATAATATTTCCAAGTGTCAAAACTAAAAAGATTTTCTCTTTTTACCACTGAACAGACCATGGGTCATGCTCTTCCTTACATCCTGAAAACTCATACTGCTGAAGCTCACTACTTCCAGATAACTTTAGTTAGTTATGTCTATTTTGTCTTCATTGAAAAATGTCTGGAGAGACTTCCCCTTGGAAATATATTTGATGTTTTCAATTTCACCACCACTGTTGTTGGGCTTCTGAAAATGAATTTCCAGGTGGTCCTGCAGGTCCTCCTCATTCTCCACATCATCAATGCCTTCCAGAAGAACAGTTCGCCTTGATGAACCACATGATGTCTGAAATGAAAAACAGACATAAGATCAACTTGCAAAATGATGTGGGACATATGTTGCCCAAGAATCTCAAAGCACTATCAATCAATCAATCAATCAATCAATCAATCAATCAATCAATCAATCAATCAATCAATCAATCAAATTTTATTTGTATAGCACATTTCAGCAACAAGGCATTTCAAAGTGCTTTACATCATAAACACAAAGTCATGCATCATATAATAAACGATACATTGTTCCATATTACATTTCAAATACAATTCTAAACAGGTGTGTTTTTACTTGAGATTTAAAGGAAGTCAGGGTTTCTGCTGTTTTACAGTTTTCTGGAAGTTTGTTCCAAATTTTTGGTGCATAGATGCTGAAAGCTGTTTCTCCTCTCTTGGTTCTGGTTCTGGGGATGCAGAGCAGAACCAGAACCAGAACCTGAGAGTCTGGAAGGTTGATACAACAACAGCAGATCTTTGATGTATTGTGGTGCTAAACCATTCAGTGATTTATAAACTAACAACAGTATTTTAAAATCTATTCTTTGAGCTACAGGGAGCCAGTGGAGGGACTTTAAAACTGCTGTATAACATAATTCAGACTTGATCCATCAAATAATATTTAGAATTACTACCATGGCAAGACTTTTATTTTGAAGACCAATTCTACTATAACAGGGAGTGGCATGTCCATGTGATTAGCTTATAAAGTAATCTATTGAATATTGAGTAATCAATAGATGCTTTTCGACTGGCAAGTGACTCCCTAACCAGTTAAGGTGCAGTTTGGTTCTAAGCCAGGGAGTGAGCTTTTCCATGATTCTCTGTTCCTATTGCTGGTGGGATGTGAGCAGCAACAGCTGCGCTCAACTCTCTGAGCACAGCTGCTCAGAGAGAGTGTTGATGTTTGGAGCAACACTCAGCAATGGAGAAACCTCCGGGTTCTGGTTCTGATTGTTGTGGATCCTCGGAAGGCTGGATGGTGTATTTCCAGCTTTCCTCACCAGAGGGCGTCCTGTTGCTTCGCGGTGGGCGTGACCGCCAAAACCACCTGCACACCTGCTGCCACTTAAGTTGACTGGAGGAGTACTTCAGGAGGATTAAGCAGACACTCCAGTGCCAGAGTGTCTTAGTCTGTTAATGGTAGATATTATTAGAATGCTGACCTCAGACCAACCTGACCGGTGCCTAATACTATTTTTGTTGCTTCGCCTCAGGTGTCGCATTCGTGAAGCCTCCGGTTAGCTGTTCTGTCCGGACTCCAAGTGGCTGGGTGCAATCTCTGAGATCCCGTGGCAAGCTCTCCCTTGGATCCTGAAGACTCGTCTCTCCTGTCCGCCCTCCAACGCCGCAGCTGCTCGCTTCCTCCTCTCCATCACCAGATCCATGGTGGTTCCTTACCCCTCCCCACTCCGCTCTCTCCGCCAGCAAGTAAGATCAAGAACCTCAGAACTGCCTTTCCCACAGCACCCTTAACTCACTTCTTTATTCCTCCTCAGAACCCATTGATCCGGTCCTGCTCTCCCAAGTGTCTGATCCTGGTTGTTGATTGTCACATCGCACTTTGTCTTATAATAAATCAACTGAACTTTCACTGGTCTCTCGAGTGTGTTCTGCGCATGTGGGTTCACCGAGAAAATCGAAACATGACACTGATGGCCTCAAAATATTCATATAATTCATTTCATCTTATAGAAATTCATTGCTGGTTGAAACATAATGATAAATACTCAGATCAGCTGATTATTTTTGCTATACATAAAAATAAAATTACATTAATTAAATGTGCAATGTTTTGGATTTAGGTAAAGCAGTCAAAAGATGTAAACCAATATCCAAACATGAGGTTTATAATTTTTTTTTACATCCAAAGGAAGAAATAAAATTCACATCACAAGCTAATATTATTTAGTTCAGGTGTTTCACACTGTCTCCACTAAACTGCAGCTCTGACAGTAATAAAAAGATAAATGGTTCAGTTGGGGTCAGCTTTCTGTCAGTTCTTCAGAGAGACGAGCTGCTACTCTGCTAAATCAGTCATTCTGCTCCAAAACGTAAAGTGTTCCTGGCGCTGAGTGTGATTAAACTCATAATTACACTCCTCTATACAGAGTAGCTCTCTTATAGCAGACAGCACGTTTAACCACAGTCCACAGCTAAACTATAATGTTGTTTGGAGTTTTCAGTGAGGTAAATCACAAGCCAATCATCTACTTTGAAAAGTGGAGTGGGAATATAGAGCCACATCTAAAACTGCAGGGTAGTGCTCACTGCCACAAAGCAAACTCTGTACAGAAATGGTTTGAGAAGAAAAATATCTGTTACTTTTGATTACTGTTGCCACATCCACTACCAGGCTTGCCTATCAAGTCACCTCACATCTGTTTGTTGTTTTTTTAAGAATTTTTTGATGGAACATTTAGGACAGTACAGAGGTCAAGAGCAGGGCAGAGGTGTGCCTCCAAATGGTTTGTTCCTGGTCCACCATATTCATTTTCCATTAGCAGATCCAGCATGGCTCTGCTTTTTTGCATTGTGACTTGGAGTCAGACTCAAGTCACAAACTGAATTGTCAGTTTGCTAAGACTTGAAAGTAAATGTTAATCTGACAAAAAAAACCCTAAGCCCATTTGTATTAGAAAGCAGGATTTTTTTATGGACACTTTTGCCCACAAAGAACAAATTCTTTGAGGAATGAATGACGGACAGAAATACTTATGAAAGATAAAATACACAGAACTGTTTGTAGGACGGGTGTATTGTCTCTTACTTGAAACTTCTCCAACTTGTACTCATACGCTGGTCCAACCTTGACATTAACTTCAGATTCGAGATTCACTTTGTAGACTCCTTTTCTGGCCAAGCTCCAGGCAACTACACACACACACACACACACACACACATGCCCACACACAACATTTCAGCATGGAATTCATCATCAACTCAAAAACGTGATTTTATTATTTTTACACCAGTGTCCATTCAAAACACAATCAATTGGCAATTTAATAAGTATTTTTTTCACTGATTAAAAGAACTGTAGAGTATTTATGGCATGGTCTCAGTCTCAAACTTCTTGCAATTTCAGGGTTCAAATTATATTATATCACAAAATTATTGTACTAAATTATTATTGTATCTGTCAAGTTTTGGATCTATTTCAATCTTAGTATAAAGAAATTAATCCTTGATATGAAAATCTTGTAGTTTCTGTATTATTCTTTCCCTACTTCAAGTGCATTTCTTTGACAAAATAAACCTTTCAGACAAGTGTCTAAATGGTAAAAGGTATTTACATAGCACCTCAATGACTATAAAGCACTTCACACACACACTGATGCTACTGGATGGCAGCCACAGCTTGAAATAAACCTAGAGCAATTACTAATAAAACACTTAGCTGAATCTTAGTAAATCTGTTGGGTCATACATTGACACTCAGACAATAATTCTGAGTGCCACACCTTATGACTTGCTACTAAAACCTGTCATGTAAACTTCAAGGTAAAGGGGTAACAAAGGACACGCTCAGATTGTTTTGACACTTTACTACATCTACATCCGTGTGACTGAGAGTATTACCTCCAGATTTCAAAAATTTAATAGACCCAGTTCCAGTCTTGCCATCATAATCCACACTCTCCACTTCTCCTCCTCCCCTGGTTGGTCTGGAAAAGCTGATCTCCAGACGATCCTCCGTTCTGTCCTCCGGCATGGCAGGGGGGATGTTGTATACTTTCAGCTCTTTTCTGGACACGTCCACATGGACCTCCACAGATAAAACAAAGGTATTGCAAAAAACAGTTATTTCAAAATACAATGTTTGAGTGGTAATGACAATATTTACACTATGTTCACTCTTTATATATTCTATGTAGTCAGACTTCAGTGTATCATGCAACCCTTGAAGATGTTAAGTGTTGGTGCAGAACAAGCTAAATAAAATGAGTGCAATTTCACAAAAAGTGAAGAAGCAAGGGCAAAAACTCAGTGCGTGTGAATTATGTAATCCTGATTATATTCAACATCATCTATCATATCAATGTACACCTTTGTCCATCTAACCATCTGTCTCATAAAAGCCCTTCCACTCAGTGTCTAAATGGCAGCTGTCAGTTTTTTGAAAAAGTGGAGCTGAACCAGAAGCATCTGAATTGAGACTACATAAGTAATCGCTGGAGTGACCTCTAGATTCAACAATTACACAAGGAAGGAATGAGTTAGATTTGTTATGGACAGCTGTGTGCAAATATATCACTAAAACGTCTCCTTCAGGAAGTATTTGATTTTTCCTTTGCTGTGTTCTGACATATTAATCAATCAATCAATCAAATTTTATTTGTATAGCACATTTCAGCTACAAGGCATTTCAAAGTGCTTTACATCATAAACACAAAACACAAAGGCATGCAAAAGAGAATAAAATACCAAGGTTTTTTTTTTCTTTTTCTTTTTTCCCTTTTTTTCTTTCTTCCCCTTTCCCTTTGTCACGGAATTTAAGCGCCTGTTACCGCCGGACTCCGCCGTCCGTTTAACCACGGGTATTCGCCGGGCCCCGTTGCCCACAACGGGAAAAGGTCTCAACCTTTTCCTGTTGTGGAAATAATGCATAATTAATGCATTATTTGTCCCAGCCTGTTTAAATGTAGTTTCCCAGTCAATATTTGTCTAAGTCTTTCACACTTAGAAATTCGCTGTGATTCAGCAACAGTCACACATCACACTCACATACCGGTCTAAACCAGTCAGAAATTGTGAAGGGTAGGAGCAATCCAATCTGATTGACAATGATGCCCTCACCCTCTCAAATTTTTTTAAAAAGTGGTGGATTGATCACAGTGATGGGTCACTCAAGATTAATAAAATTAATTGGAATTTGTTGGTATTTTCATTGTGATTTTAAAAAGAGTAATTTGTTCTTCATATTTGTTTAAAATCACTCAACAAATGTGCAAAAATTTGGTGAACCTGGATTTTATTGTATACCTCAAACTTCACAGATGTTTCCAAGGTGAGTCCTTTTGTTTTCACATTCAAGGTGGTGTTTTCACAGGACACACGGCAACCAGGGAGCTTCAGGATTTTTTGAGCCACTAGAGGATTGACAACATGACAGAAATATAAATCTTATGAAGAGCCGATGATATGCAAGTCTGAGACACTCTTAAATGAAACTCAGCAACTACTTATATGTGCAAAATGACCTGCAGATCCACATATGTGTCGACTGAACAGTGCAGTAATTTAGCTTTTCGCAAGTTTATTGGAATTACTACTGTGAAGAGAAAAAACCTTGTGATTTTTTGTTATTCGCAGAATAAACATATGATTGCTCTGAAGTGGAGGAACACAAAAAGACCAAAGATAAATGAATGGATCAAAGTATTGAGCAACAACCTGATAATAGAAAAATTTACTTATAAAGAGAAAGGGAAGCTTGACTTTAATTATATTGGTTACTCTTTCTCCATGTAAACTTTTTTTGTACAGAGTGGGGTGGGTCGTCACTGTATGTTTTTAATTTTTATTTATTTGTTCATGCTTTTTGCATATTTGTATAAGAGATTATAGTTTAACCATCAAAAACAGGAAGTCAGTCAACTGTACAATTTGCAAGGAATGATACCATAAAACTAGATATGGTATATTAAGCGTGTGCAGTCCCACATGTTCACAACCCATGTTTGTATTAGACAAATTAATATTGGGCCAATTCTTGACGTAGTTACTAAGGCATCACTGTTACCACATTCTGCCATCTTGTCCGTTCCAAACAATGTTATTCATTAGAAAGATGAATAAGACTGTTCAGGCCATCATTAGGTTTCTGATTCCTGAGCAGACGGCCAATGTAGGGAGTGGACAATTTACAAACATATTTTTGACATGATGATAACTAAATCACGTGGCCTAGTAGTCTGTGGTGGAGACTGTAATATAAGACTAAATCCCTCTGAAGATACCTCTAAACAACCCAGAGTTAGTAGCAATGTAGACAAGAAGATCAGGAAAATGATCAAAGAGCTGGGGATAAGTGATGTTTGTCGCAAACTCAACCCCAGAAAGAGGGACTATACATTCTACTCAACCGCTCACCACCTATATTCCAGAATTGACTACTTCTTCATGTACAACAAAGACTTAGGAAGAGTAGAAAATTGTCATATTGGACAGATGGACCTCTCGGATCACAGCCTAGTTCACATAAAAATAAATATTAACAACACAAAAAACCCCGTTCCAATGGAAACTTAACTCTAGCATACTCAAGGGAAGAACTAAAGAAGAATTACGACAAGAAATTTTGACATATATTCAGGACAATGACAATGGAGAAGTCTCCCCTGCAATTTTATGGGACGCATGTAAAGCTGTCCTTAGAGAGAAAATAATTGCTAAATCGTCTCTCTTAAAAAAAACTAGACAAGAAAAATTAAATAAATTGGAACTCGAATTGGCAGAATTAGAGAAAGAAATAAAATTAAAGTGGACTCAGAAACCTCACGAAAAATAAAAACAAATCAGGGATAAAATCAATCAAGAATTACAGATCAACATACAGAAAAAAACTCTTATTCTTAAGGCAGTTACTATGAAGCAAGTCCAAAATCCTCAAAATTATTAGCATACTGGCTAAAAAAACAACAGGAGGAAGAACTATATACAGAATCAGAGATCCAACAACTAAAAAGTTATCTATAAAGGCATAGAAATAAGCAAATGTTTCAAAAAATATTATCAAAAACTATACACTTTAAAAAAACAAGAAGCGATGGACGTAGCAAATGCATTACTGAATGAACTATCGCTACCTACAGTATCAAATGAACAAAATGATGCCCTGACCAAAAATATAACATCACAAGAAATGAAAGCAATAAATAGATTAAAATTAATAAAATCACCTGGTCCTGATGGATTTAATGCTGAATGGTATAAGCTCTATTTAAAAGAATTGTCTCCTGTTCTCTTGAGAGGCATTTAATTGGGTCCTAAAACGGGGGCCAAACTCCTCCCTCATGGAGGGAACATTGATTACAGTTATTCAAAAGAAGGAAAAGACAAATTGAATTGTTCAATTACCGCCCAATTAGTCTACTTAACCAAGACTATAAATCTTCACATCCATATTAGCTAAAAGACTAGAACATATCCTTCCAGAAATCATAAATTTAGATCAAACAGGGTTCATAAAGAACAGGCGAACCAGAGACAATATTAGAAGAACTCTAAGCGTGATAAACCACATTAAGAAGACTGATAAAGATACAATGATACTGGGACTAGATGCACAAAAGCATTTGATACTGTAGACTGGTCATTCTTATACAGAGTCTTGTCCCATTTCAAATTTTCTAAAGATTTATAAAGATAATTCAGGAACTATACAACAAACCCATGGGTAAGATTTGGATTAACGGGGGTTATCAGAAGAAATAAAAATTGAACAGGGGTGCAGACAAGGATGCTCCATGTGCCCACTGCTATTCGCCATTTTTATTGAACCTTTAGCACATGGATTAGGCAAAATACTAAAATACATGGCATAAAAATCACCACAATGAACAAAAATTAGCGCTATTTGCGGATGATATCTTAATCTACCTGGCAAGACCCCAGGAATCTCTCCCAGAATTAAATGAAGTCTTGTGGGAATATGGAACATTTTCAAACTGAATTCCCATAAATCTCAAGTTTTAACTTTCAAATATTCACCCAGCAATATTGACAAGGAATATTTTAAAATAAATTGGAACATGGATTCAATGGTTTACTTAGGAGTGACCATTCCCAAAGACCCAAAGAATATTGTCTCGGCAAACTATGATCATTAATGACCAAAATAAAAATGATATATCCAGATGGGAGCCCTGCTGCCCTACTGGGCCTCACGCAAAGAGTAGAAGCTATCAAAATGATGGTGCTGCCAAAACTACTTTACTTTTTTCAGACAATATCAGCAGAACCAGACAAATCTATGTTCCAAGAAACTGACAAACTGATTTCAAGATTTATTTGGCAAGGGAAACAACCAAGAACCAATTTAAAACTTTACAGCTGAGTAAAAGTAAAGGAGGCCTCTCTCTTCCAAACATGAGCAACTTCTACAAAGCAGCCCAAATAAACCCAATGGTGGAGATCTGTGACCCCTCCTACAAAGCAAGATGGAAGGAGATTGAATGCTCAAATAGCGGTGTCCCTTTGCAAGCAGCAATTGGGAATATTGACTTAATAAAAAACTTTAAGGAACTTAATCCCTGTTCTGAAACAGCATTTAAGACCTGGTCAAAGCTAGTAAAAGACAACAGAGAGTCCTGTTTACCAATCAGATGGATAGCATATGACCAAGATTTTACCCCAAATAAAATAGATAATACCTTTAAAAGATGGATTAACAAGGGTTTAGTAAAATACAATGATTTGTATCATAAAGGCTGTCTGAGGACCTTTCAAGACATTAGGCAAAAATATGACATTGATAAACAGGGACTTTTTCCGTTATCTACAAATCCGGCATTATTTAGACAAAACAAATACAGAAGATCCAAGCAGAGCATTTGTTGGAATATTAAATATCTTTCTGAAATCATATCAATCAACTTCCACTACTAAATTAATATCCAAAATGTATGATGAGCTACAAAATCTGGAGGGAGGGGACACGCTATATATTAAGGAGAGATGGACAAGGAAGGGAACCACCAAATTCACATTGAAGACTGGTTAGATATTTTGAATAACTGCTGGAGATGTACATCTTCACTAACATATAGAGAATTTGGTTGGAAAACGGTTCCATGCTTCTTTAAAACACCAGCTCAAAGGGACAGAAATGCAGATAAAACATGCTGGAGGTTATGTGGATCGGAACAAGCAGACCACTTTCATATTCTATGGAGCTGTCCTAAGTTGTCTTCTTACTGGAGGACAATTAAACAAAATGTGAAGACTGTTTATTGGAGCCAATCTTACACTAAACTTTGAGATTATGCTTTTAGGCAAACGACCAGATTGTGTAAAGGGATTCTGTAAAACATATATTTTCGATATATTACTAATTGCCAGTAAAAAAGCAATTACTCGGAAATGGATGACGGACAAAATACCCACATTAGAAGACTGGACAAGCATCATTCAAGACATTTGCAAGATGGAGGAATTGACATTTGCATTGAAACTGGAGCAAGACAAATTTGAAAAGTGTTGGACCCCATGGTGGACTTTCATGAACACCAGATCTGAAGCCAATGAGATTGTGGTTACACCCATTGTTCCTTTGCTACTCTGTTCAACCCTTGTTTTTAAGGGTCGCAAAAGTTATTCTAGTGTTGATACTGACTTGTTTTGTTCTTCCTCCTCTCTATTCTTCTGAGAGGAGTGACGAGGAGGGGGAATGGGGGGAGGGGGAGAAAAAAAAAGAGGGGAACACTAAATACTGGAGATGGGACCATCACAAGAAGGGGTTAACTGTTTTGATTAATATAACAAACTGAATGGATGATTGTACAGGTCTATATCATCTGGACGGGATGTATATTTTCTATGTTGTTCCTTAATAAAAACTTGAATTAAAAAAAAGAAATGTTTATTTGTCAATTTTGAGTTGTATATTTATTATTCTCCATCAATAAATTTGTCTGTATTATTGCTTTGAATTTTGTGAAACTGTAGACATTTGTTTGAATGGATGCTGTGTAGTTAAATTACATTTAATCTTTTTCATTTAAATCACATTACATAATGTGCAGACAGTACCGCATATATAAGAAAACAACAATGAAGTCCTGTTTACCTTTCTCCTCCTCAAAAGTGATGAGAGCCTGCCCTCCTAATAGCAGCACTGCGGCTCTCTGGGCGATGGTAAACACTCCTCTGACTGAATGATTGCTGTCTTCTCCATCCCCATTCTCCTCTCTGATAAGAGACAGAAACTTCACTTCTGTCTCTGGAATCTGGGCATAGATCTAAACAAGGAATACGGTTAGTCTTCATTTAAATTTATATGCTGTACTGCCCCTGTGAATAATCAAGTATCTATTTAACTCAAACATCTTTAATCTAAACAACTATTATTATTTGGGTGATTTTGTTAAAATACCCCAAATCATAAACTTTAGTAGAAAAGATGAACAAACAGGACAATTTATGGTTAAAAACCAGAAAAAATGACATTCTCACCTTGAATTTGTGCTTCAGTTTTGAAGCCTCGGTTCTCTTAGCCTCCAATTCAGCTTTACAACACCTCAGTTTATCCAGTATATCTTGTTTGTGTTTAGAAAGCTTCTGGATTTCATCCTTTATAAAAAGTGATTAAATATATATTGTATTGATCTCCTTCCCAATAAGTGTAAACAAAGAGTCAGACATACCTTGACCTTTTCCAAGTCTTGATTGAATTCTTTCTGGCAAGACTCCTGCTTTCCAGCTTTAGCCATCATTTCTTGTTTGGCTTTCTCCTTGAATTCATCTTCCTCCAGTTTTTCCAGAATCATCCTGGCTTTCGTGTCGTCTGCTTTCTCAACTTTAATCTTTATATATACATACACACACAGACACACACATGGATCACAAAAAAGGAATTCACTACTCTTTCTGATGTGCAGTATGTGTACATTGGACTTGTGGCAGAAATCTGTTTTCTCTTGTTCTGCTAAATTAGCTATACTCTGATTAATAAACCTATTTAAAGAGTTTAAATTCTAGATGTAATTCCAAAAGCTGAGATGCTGCTTTTACAAGTGTGGAAGGTCAACAAATCCTGCTACTGTCTGCATCTCCCTTCTTCTCTAGTCTGTCGCAGTGATGTCAGTAATGCGTTATGAAGTGAAGAGTAATCTAATGTGTTGCTATTTCAAATCCAGTAGTCAGACCACAGTTACTTATCAAAATCACTTTGCGTTATTATTTTCTATTGTAATTTCATTTTATGTCCTCCACACGTCTTGGGGAGTGACAACAGTGGAATACACACACATTACTAAAGTTCTTTTTGTACTGTTGTAACCATTAAAACAATCTCCCCTTAAGTTCAACCTTTTAAGTAGAGACATATTGTTGATGTTACCATTATAAAATAACTTGCAATTAAGTATTAGCGAAGCTAAACATAATTTTCACACATGGCAAGGCATTGTTGTTACCAGCTGCTGAAATTAACTAAAAAGTTACTTATAATGCAACTTATTTACTTTCCAAATCAAGTAATCAGTAATCCAATTAAAGTTACTTTTTCAAAGTAACTATGCCATCACTGGTCGCAGGCTGATCATATTCCTGCAGTCTACACCTAGACTCTTCTGAAAAGTTTAGCTAATGTATTTGGTCTAATTTATGGCAAGAGAAAAAGATCCAGCATGGCTATGCAATGTAAAAACATGATTTAGGTTCTGTTCTAGCTGTAAACCTTCTGACGGAAGCGGTCACACTCAGACTAAGAGACTTTTATGTTCCTCTAAGCTGCACTTCTATCAAAGAAAGCCATCCCCTCCTCCACCTGTGTCATAAAAACAAAGTAGCTGAATACATTACCAAAAGTTTACCTTTTGGGTTGTTCCTCTATTTCCACAAGGTAAGACTGCATCTCTAGTTTTGTAATTTGAATGTGTGATATGGCACAAAATTTGGCCATATATATACAGTAGAGACCAAAAGTTTGGACACAACCTTCTCATTCAATGGGTTTCCTTTATTTTCATGACTATTTATAAGGCAAGAAAGCCACTTATTAACCTGACAGGTCACACCTGTGAAGTGAAAACCATTTCAGGTGACGACCTCTTAAGCTCATCAAGAGAATGCAGAGTGTGTGCAAATCAGTGATCACAGCAAAAAGTTGCTGCTTTGAAGAAACTACAATATAAGGCATATTTTCAGTTGTTTTACACTTTTTTTGTTTAGTACATATTTCCACATCTGTTGATTCATAGTTTGATGCCTTCAGTGTGAATCTACAATGTCAATAGTTATAAAAATAAAGGAAACTCATTGAATGAAAAGGTGAGTCCAAACTTTTGGTCTGTACTGTGTGTGTAATATATATATATACATATATATTCCAAGCGACTGCAACATCAGGAAAAAGGAGCACGAGAAACTGGAGAAATACCAGTTTCTCCAGCATGGCACCACTGTGGTGAAGACCACAGTGGTGAAGACCACAGTGGTGCCTGTGGTCATCGGGGCCCTCGGGGCAGTAACCCCCAAACTGGAGCAGTGGCTACAACAGATCCCAGGAACAACATCAGACATCTCAGTCCAGAAATGTGCAGTCCTTGGCACAGCCAAGATACTGCAGGACCCTCAAACTCCCAGGCCTCTGGTAGAGGACCCGAGCTCAGAGGATAAGAACCACCCGCGGTGGGTGAGAAGGGAATTTTTTTTTTTTTGTGTAAAGAAGGTTACATTTTATTTAATCTTAAGCTTGGTTTTGTATTTCTTTAGTTTAGTTTTCCAAGCCTAAATCAGTAAATGCGGCGCAGCCCGGGAGAGGAGACTCGTATCGCGAGATTCGTTGTTTTACGTTCTGTTTATTCTGCTCTTGACAGAACAGACCTTAGCAACCACTATCTAACAGCTGATCCGTTATGTTTCTGTTGATGGTCATGGCATTCACCGCTCACTCCCCGGACATAGCTAATTGCTGTTTGTGCCAGAGCTAGAGGCCAGAAGCTACACAGTTCTTCAGTGAGAACAGCTCGGTTATCGTTGTAACTCATCTGTGCAGGAAGAAGTTCATGCAAGAGACACTTCGTTCTTGTCGTGCATCTGCAACTACCGCACGCCTCCATCACACCGGAAACCAAAAGCACGACAATATATAAAAAATGAAATGAAGAATTCTGCGGAGTGCTGGTGGAGCTCAGGGGCCAATTGCAGGCAGTCACATTTTGAAGAATTGTCATTCTTCATTGTTCTAGTGACAAGCAAACAGGGAGCGTTACACTACACTTAAGTTAATTGTCTAATACCCAATGCTCACAGTGTTCAATCTGTCCGCTCACCTGTATAAATACTCCTTCAGCGCTCTTCCCCACTATTTGCTCTGAACCACCACCAGGCAGCAGCTCCAGGAGGAGCAAAGCTGCCGTATCCCAGGCATCACGCCAGTCATTTTAAGGTTGATCATTAGTCCCCCAAAAAACCCAGACATTATCATCAATCAGTAAAATCCTCCGAGGTTGAACTTGAAAATTGGACGCCATGCTGCAAACTCTTGGTCAACAACTCGGTTGTTGACCAAAGTGAGAGCACTGCACAGTGCAAGTAATAACCCGGCCGGGGCTATTATTTAGCACGGTGCACTAATTAATAAAATATGATTTAATGAAGCTTCGAGGCAGATACATTTTCCTCGAGGAATTTTAGTAATCAAGTTACTCGAATCACATGAGGAATTGTTTCAGCCCTGGATAGAATCATGCAGTTGCTGCAGTTTTGTCAGGGGCACATCCATGATACATATCTCCCATTCCACTACACTCCAAAGGTGCTCGTACGGAAAAATTTTGAAAAGTGTGGTGCACAAAAAAAATCGGATGCATAAAGCCATGCGCACGCGCACCTTTCCGTAACACATTCTAATTTGCGGGAAATAGAGCACAGGTGCTGGTCCGCCTTGTCGCCACCAATAAATACATGTAGTATAAAAACCCGGAAGTCTGCCACCAGGTGAAACAATAACCATGGCAACGTCCATGTTCGAAGCAGTATAAGTATTTATAATAATAATTATATATTTTATTTAAAAGGTGCATTAAGGACACATGTCACCTCACAAAAATAAAATTTAAAGAAATAAAATCAAAATTTAAAAAATAAAGACATCTCGCTGTTTGAATAGTTCTGCATTCAGCCGGGATTTCAAGACAGACAGGGTATCAGAGTCCTTTGAGTGGGGAATGTGAACGTTTATTCTAAATAGTAGAATGCTTTATGTCTGTCCATATGACTGACTGAAGGATGACTGCAGCAGGACCGCTACCGGTAACGCATGGCTCTTTAAATTTTGCTCAGAGCTCCAGAAAAAAGTGGGTATAAATTTATGCAAACTTTGACACAAAGTCTGCTTTGACCCAAGATTACTCAAGTTTGCAACACACACACACATATATGTACACATTATTATTTTCAATCATTTTTATATTTACAGCCATTTATCCATCCATCCATCCAATTTCTTAAACTCTTGGCAGTAGTAGGGTTGGGAGGGGTGAGTTGCCTATCTCCACCGAGACATTTCGGGCGAGACGCGTAGTACACCCTGGACAGTTGCCAGTCCATCACAGCAGAGCCATTTATATCCTTTTAAATATAGTCTATATCCCAAATAGACCCTACAGCAGCTTCAGTCTTGAAGCTGCTGTAGGGTCTATTTGGTGCGTGTTTTTGCCACACTAGCAAAAACACCTGCCTTTAGTTTTGAATATCACAAAGAAAAAAAGAAAGTGAAGTCATCAAGTAATTCTTTGTAGTTTCTGGAATCATTTTGATACTTGGGACCATTCCCCTCAGGCAAATGAGAATCCAGCGATTGTTTATAGCGCCCCCGTCAGACCACCCACTTCCGTCACAAAACCGAAACCAAAACAACATTATGAATAAAAGTAGATGGTTTATCAATGAAATAAAACAGTGGTACAAAACATATTTAGGCCTAGGCAGCCCTGGTTCTAGATGAGTTTAACAGTGGGGATATCAATTTATTTTGTGTGGGGGACGGGGGGGGGCAAAATGAATCTACGTAGCTGAACGTCGACAACAACATCAGAAGTCTGCAGGCTACTTGTTAATAAACTTAAGGTACTGTATTATTAGCTAGTCATCTTTTAGCTAACATTACCTGCAATCAAACGCAATACTCAACTCAGTCGGTTAGTTTGGGGGGAAAACTGTGCCAAGTTCTTTGCGTTTTGCTGCCATGTTTCTAACACACACCGAAGTAGCTCTGCACAGCAGCAGAATGATGTCGCACAAGTGTAAACCTAGCGCGAGCGTCGTAGCGCTCATGTTGCATTTAAAAGCGGATCGGAAAAACAGAATACGACGTGTTAACTACGAATTAAACTGTTTTAACTGCTGAAGACAGTGACAGAAGCCACAGATATGGGAAGTGCGAAAGTCCCTACTTTATCAAATTGATATAGAAATAACAGAAAGTTGTCCATTCTATGGTAAAAACAACAAACAGCTTCTAGTCCGGAAGGGGGGACGGGCAAGGCTAACAACTCTGTGGGCAGGTAATGCCCTCCAATGCCCCCCGTGCCGTTGGGCCTGGGCATAGGTTTCCTTTTTCACCTTCAATTCTTTCAGCTCCTTCTTCGCATCTTCAAGGTTGTTCATCTTTGGAATACTACTCATCTGACAAAAAGAAAAACAAGGAAAAAAATAGAATCACTCTATTATCCGTCCGAACCCCTAAAGCTCTAACATATAAATTATTTACATGAACAACAATTACTCTTCAATCCATTAGTATAAAGCCTGTCATAACTTGGACGACGAAATCGAAACTTAAACTAGTACGTTGGTAAATTACGTCGCAGGTATTAGGTATTATTATTGTCCTACCTTTATGATTCTTTTTATCAAGGAAATTTTGCTAGTTTTTACGAAAGAGTTCGAAAAGGTATAAAAGATGTTTATAAAATCTCGGAATGTATTTCCCCCAACACTTCTTGTCTATTGAGTGTCACGCGCTGCGACGCAGCATTTTATAACCGACACACCTAATGGTGCATTCAAGAATGCCTCGTACATCCAAGAACGTCAAAGTACTAGTGTTTAGTTAAATAAAAAATGATTGAGTTATGTGTTCCAATCATTCAACGTCTCCAGAGTCTATTTCAGTCCTTTCTTGTCTTTGGACGTTTTCAAGGGATTTTAATGTCCTGAATTTTTTTTTAAACCTATTAAACGTCTTTCCTATTCTTTAAAGCAGGGGTGCTCAAGTCCAGTCCTCGAGAGCTACCGTCCTGCAACTTTTAGTTGCAGCCTTACTCCAGTAGACCAGGCTCAGCTATGAACACTGGTTCATTCATTTGATTCAGGTGTGTTGGAGCAGGGATGCATCTGATAGTTGCAGGATGGTAGCTCTGGAGGACTGGACTTGAGCACCCCTGCTTTAAAGACTCTAAAAACAAAACATGACCAATTTAATTAATGCTAACAATCTTGTGTATTCAGATCTTATATATAAAAATTCCCTTCTCACCCACCGCGGGTGGTTCTTATCCTCTGAACTCGGGTCCTCTACCAGAGGCCTGGGAGTTTGAGGGTCCTGCAGTATCTTGGCTGTGCCAAGGACTGCACATTTCTGGACTGAGATGTCTGTTGTTGTTCCTGGGATCTGTTGTAGCCATTGATCCAGTTTGGGGGTTACTGCCCTGAGGGCCCCGATGACCACAGGCACCACTGTGGTCTTCACCTTCCAGGCCCTCTCCAGTTCTTCCCTGAGGCCCTGGTATTTCTCTAGTTTCTCGTGCTCCTTTTTCCTGATGTTGCAATCACTTGGTATTGCTACATCTACCACAACGTCTTTCCTCTGTTGTTTATCCACTACGACAATGTCTGGTTGGTTCGCCATTACCATTGTGTCTGTCTGGATCTGGAAGTCCCACAGGATCTTAGCTTAGTTCTCCACCACCTTTGGGGGTGTTTCCCACTTTGATCTCGGGGTTTCCAGTCCATATTCTGCACAGATGTTTCTGTACACTATGCCTGCCACTTGGTTATGTTGTTCCATGTACGCTTTCCCTGCTAGTATCTCTATCTCTGGGCTAGACATATATACACATATACATATATACCTTCCAGGCCCTTTTTTTTTAAATTACACACACACACACACATATATATATATATATATATATATATATATATATAGTATATATATATATATATCCAATCATGTTGGATATATATATATATATATATATATATATATATATATATATATATATATATATATATATATATATATATATATATATATATATATATATATATATGTGTGTGTCTGCTGCACCACACCTGAATAGAACAATTAGGTCATTAGCAAGGCTCTGCAGAACTTGTCTACACATGGAAGACATAAATAAGCCATTTCATCCCAGTGTTTTGTACCTGTGGCAAATCTAAAAACTGCAGAACACCGGCCCTTGAGGACTGGAGTTTGACACCCCTGACCCAGACAGACAGACATATATCCTATTATCACTGATCCTAAAGTTTCTGAATTCTCCAGGATCCCTGTGCATTGCCCTGCTCTGTTGGAACTCCTTCAAGCATCAAAACACAAATCCCACAAAACCAATGTTTATTCCTTTTCCCCAATGGGTTCTATGAAAGAGCAGTTACAGAAATCATAAATTTGTGATTTTCTTTCAGAAATTTACTTACAACAAACAAGGCACAATATATTTCAAGTACTCAAAGTCTTACCACCATCCCAAAATAAATATGCATGTCGTTTTCTTTTAATGAAAATACAAATACATATATATATATATATATATATATATATATATATATATATATATATATATATATATCCAACATGATTGGATATATATATATACTATATATATATATATATATTCTAAGTAGTCAGATTAACATAACATAAATAATTAAATAAAACAGAAAAATAGCTAAGCATCTTGCAAGATTCACAATTTTTAATGAAAGGACTAATCACCTTAGCAAATGATAAATTAGAAGTAATTATTCAATGTTTCAACTTAACTCAAAATGAGCATGTTCGAAATAAAAACCTTGCAAACTGAATTTCAAAATAAACAATTTCAGCCTGAAAACCTTCTAATCACATAAGTGCATTGATAATTTATTAGACCCGTTCAACCCCAGGCCCCAAGTACAAACAGACCACATTCCTCTTAGCAGCTAAGAAAAATAAAACTTTGGTGCCCTATTACAAGACAAAGAATACAACATATTAATCAGAAATAAACATACAGATTAAAGTGTGTTCAATTCAACAAATAAAAGTGATTTCATAATCTCTTTGGTTCAGTAAGGCAATAGCAGCTTCATTTCAGTGGTCTACTGCTTAAAAACAATGCTTAATTTGGGACGGCACACAGACAGCAAACTGGTACAAACAACTAAAGCTCACCTCCATCCACCAGAAAGATGATTTCAGGACTTATATAGAGAGATGTTGTCTGTGCCATTCTGATCTATGACTGATAGATGAATCACATCAAATTAAAATGACACTGCAACAAGAATACAATCCAATAAATGAATGAAAAACCCACATGGCAGTGAGCGCTACAAAGCTGCATCTGGTGCTGCTGGCAGGATGTTGCTCTGAAAGCTAACGCTGGGATTTTCACTACAAATGTCAAGAGAATAAAAAACAAAGATAAAACCCTGTAATCTGAATTTTTGATTTGATGCCTGAGCTTTGTAAGACTTCATATAATTAATATGACGCTACAAACATAGACCATGAATACTAGTATTGATATCTGTAAACAGCATCTGTAGTATATGGTTCAAAATGAAGATAGGCTCCAAAGAAGAAGCCCTGTTTTTTAGACTCCTGCTAGAGTCTACTATTCTTCCCAAACTGGAGCAACAAAAACTACTATCCGAATGTAAACATGACAGCTAATTTAGAGTTGTAGATTTGATGATTGTTATAATTAGAAGGATTCTGTCCTTCCTTAAACAAGGATCTATTAAACTTATCTCAGTAAAACCAAATCAGATTTCTCTGTGGGCCACACTTGTTAAAAATAAAAAGATTGTTAAACAGGATTCAGTTGCGTTTTCAAGAGATATATGAGGAAAGACACAAATAAGATGAATGTACATGAAGCTTGAAGTATGCTGCTGTTTTGAGCTTGATTCATTTTCAGTTACCAGCTCTTCTCCAGAGTAAATTTTGTGCATTTGAGCCCGACATGTTTTCCAGGGATTGGCTGAGCTGTCCTCCTTTCCAGGCTGAGACGAGTGGTCAGTGTGTGGTAACAGTGCAATCATGGTGCTCAGTGTTCCTTCAACCTGTGAAGAAGAGAACATTATTTCGATGAAGAGAGTAGGTGAGGTTATGTTGTACAGTAACAAGCAGTAAGCTGAACTTTGTCTTTCCTGAGCGAGTCAGAGCTAAGGTCTGCTGCTTCCTGTACACACACTGCAGTGTGAGCCTGAAGACATGATTCAAAGTTTCCATCCACATCCATGTCTCTTATTATCACGGTGAATCCTGGGACCTTGTACTTAAATAAATGCCCAACATTACCAAAAGTATTTAGTTGTCTTTCTTCACACATATAGAGTGTCCAATATGTGTGTCCACCCGGTTTAGGAGCTGGAATTTTGTTTTGTTACTATTTTTCCAGAAGCACATTGATTGGGTCAGGCACTAAGATTGGATGACGAGGTCTGGCTCACAGTCTCTGGTACAATTAATCTGAAAAAGTGTTTTATCAGATTTAGGTCAGGCCTGTCAAATTCTTCCACACCAGGCTTGCTGACCCATGCCATGTCTTCATGGATCTTACTTTGTGCACTGGTCGGCAATCATGTTGGATAAAGAAAAGACCAACTCCAAACGTTTCCTACAAAGCTGAAAGCATTAAATCATCTATGATATTTTTTTCTTCCATAATTTAAGAGAACTTGAATAATGAACTTGAAATCCTACTATCAGTCTGAAAGTAGGATTTCATGTCTTTTGTTCTCAAAGCTTTTAATACTTCTGCTTACATTTTCATTTTTAAAGCAGGACTGCATGTCTTTCTTTTCAAAACTCAGGAATGGAAAGTTTGTGGAATGGAAAGGAACTGAGTGGACGCTTGTACCCACAACTTCTCTTTGCGCTCAGAACTTGTCTCTGCTCGGAGCAAATATTCTGCTCACTTTCTGCTTGCTTTTGGGACAAAAATACACCATCGCCTGGCAACCTCTCAGCCATTAGAATAAAAGTGTTGTACTGGGTGTGTTTATTTCTTTCTAGTGGGTGTGTCTGTGTGGGTACTATTGATTGTAGCAACACGCGCCACCTATGCTCTCAGCTTTATGCTCCATGTTACACTAAGCATCCACCAACAGTGTGCTCTGATTGCTAACAGCATGCTGATATTAGGCAGGAGTTTATTCATCCAACCAAAGAAAATGGATCCATAGATTCAACCGTGTTACAACATAGTCATGATATCATCTATATAGATCTATCTTTCAATATATAGACCCATCTACAGACAGACAGACAGACAGACAGTCAGTAAGATGAACATCTAATGTCATCAGTAAGAAATAGTTTGTGGAATGGAAAGGAACTGAGTGGATAAAGACTCACTCTATCGCAGAGACAGGGGGGGACTTGGATGAGCACAGCTCCTTGGTCACCAGCCGCAATAAAAGCTTCAACACAAACAATGAAAACATTTTATAAGCATACAAAATATTTGTGATGAATTAAGGCCTGCAGCTACGATTCACTTGGTAGCAGCAAAAAAATAAAATAAATTATAAACAATATCAAAATTTGACATGACAGAAATGTGGTTTTCCTTGCGCTTGTCTTCTGAGAAGCTGAAATAAATGTTTTTCTCATGTCTGTTTGATCTGTGTTGCTATGAAGTCTATTGAAGGTGGCTATTTGCCGTTTCTGTGATTGAGTGACATAGTTGTATTTTTCTTCACTTTATTATAAGCACTGTACACTGTCCAGAAAAAAAGCAGAACCTAGTTAATGAATAACTTTCACTTTAGCACTAAAGCTAAACATAAGTTTTTATTGCTGAGTAAAAGGGTGAGTTAAAAAAATGTCAAAAAAGATTGAAAAGCTGAAATTTTGAATAGGTCTTAACATTTCAGAGCTAATGTGTTACTATTTATACTAGCATTCTTTACTGTTATGATCAAGGTTTTCCTAACCTTCAACTAAAACATTTCACATGAGCAGTAAGAGAGGGCAGCTCCACCTCCATTTTCATGCTTAAAGGCCAAACACAACTAAAGTGAGTAAAATTTGTTCCAAAAAGCTTGAAACTACAGAGAGGAATCTTCTAACTTCTAGATTCTTGATGGAGCATTTCCACTCATTGAGAATTCTGACACATTCTAACCCTAAAGTATGTCATCAAACTGTTGAAATATCTCCAAACAGTCACTGCTCTGCACTCACCAGCAAAGCAAGGAAGTCAGCAGTCATTAGCATGTAGAAGACCTGGTTCCAGCCACCTGCAGACAACACACCTGCCAGCAGGGGGCCCAGAGCTGCACCTATCACCACAAACACAAATAGTTTTAGATTTGGACTGAAAATTGACTAAAACTTTACATTTCAAGATGTGAGCATATTTTGGGATTTGACTACTTCAAATATACAATGTTGTGCTGAATATTCACTGTTTGCATAGCAGCCAAGCAAAGCATGAGAAGCTGCACTTCCAGTAACGTAGTTGATGTTTACATCTATAATTCTGGTTCCTTTCTTCCTGAAGTCAACAAGCAGCACAGCATGCTGCTATTTGTACTCTGTACAGGTGGAGCTCTAACAGCATTAGTCTATCAGAGGGCCCCACAGGCTAATCACTTTTCTGCAGGTCTAAGGGAGGTAAACATTTCATCATAGACTTTATGACTGGCAAGGTTCCCGGTGAACACGTTGAGCTTAGTGGTTGCATGTAGAATAGAATAGATACTTTATACTCACTCACAAAAAGGAACATTTTGTGAGTGAGTGGCTACAACACAGGTCATTCAGTTGGACTTATAAACAAACAAGAATAAACATGGATAGCAACTTGCATATCAAAATGTTGGAAATATGTGCATTTCTTGTCCTTTTCTTTTCTTGGAACAAGCAGGTTCTGATTGGGATACATAATACGTCAAAAGTGTCACCATGGTCACCATGTGACCTGGTCCCAGGTCACTGAGGAACCTGTGGAGGTTCACAGGTTGTGAACTTAGCTTTTACTCGCTACTGAGAACAATCTGTGCCAGATTTCCTGTCTTCAGCAGAGGTTGCATTCTGGGAAATGGTGTTTAGGGTTAGGCTGAGGGTTACATCAAAGAAACCGTTAATCAAATAAAATAGATGGGAAGACTAATTTATCATTTCTGTTTTTGTCACTACGCTGACAGGAAATAATTTAGTCTGCTGCAAAAATTTGACTCCTGTTTTTATTAATGGTATGTGGTTAAACAGCAGCTTAACCACTATCTATCTATTGGCTATCTATTGGTAACTATCTATCTACAGTTACTAAACATTGATCAGGGGCTTCACGTTTAAAGCGGCGTACGCACAAAAAATGTGCGGTGCCATATTTTACGCATAAGTTGGCATGTATACTAATGAACATTGTGTCAAAGTTTGCATAAATATACCCACAGCTTTATTGTGTGCAGCAGCCACAAAAGAAACGCAAACTTTCCTGTGGACAATAACTACAAAGTGTCAAAACTCACCCAAATCCACCGAAATCTAACTACATTCAATGTTATTTAGACCTTTTTAATTACCGCGGACCGGTTGAAACTAGGCACTTTTTGCTGTACCCCGGGGTGGGTAAATTATTATTATTATTTTTTTTTTACCCAATTTTCCCTTTATGATAATCTTACAACGTCCTGCAGTGTGTGCTGCTGTGTTGAATATGCCCAATATAAAATCGGCATTTTCAACATTGACTTGTCCCGATTATCGCAGCCTGTGGGGGTTTCCTGCCTGGGAGCGAGAGGGCAGCCTGTTGAATGTGACAGGTAGCCAATCAGAAAATGCTGTGATGTAAGAACAGAGGGAATCCCAAACAGCTGACACGGCGCAACTGAGAGTCCGGTGGACATCGAAGGTGATATGTGGAAATGTTTATTACTACATGTACAATACATTTTTATATACGTTTATTATATGTGGTTATGCTTATTCAGTTAAAAATGTTAACTATGAAAAATCATAACTCGTCACCAAATCATAGTGCAGAAATAGAGCAGTTGCTCCCGCTTTGTTTTATCCAATGCCTTTTCTTTTTATAACGTCCACAAGCTATCTCTACTGCTTCTACATCGTCATCTGTGTTTGATTATTATAAATTCCTGTATGGTATGTTGGGAGTTTTACTGATATTTCTTCTGGAATCGGGATGTTTGTGACTGGAATCGGTTCTTGTGGTGTGTTGCTCCTGCCATGTGGCTGGACACATGAACTGACCGAACCTGTTGGACTTTTATTGGCTGACAATCCTTAAATCGTGCTGTGTGAACCAAACCTAAACTCAGAAGCTCTTTTCCTCTCATCTCAACCAGTGTCCTGATGCTCACTGACTCTGGTCGCTATGGTAACGTTTACACATCCCTTCAAAATAAGATACAGATGTGCAACAAAAGCAAACATTTTACTTTTGTGAAAATTTTAACTCACATTAACGACTAATGTCCGTGACTTCTGGGGCAAAACATAGATTTCTCCTCTCAGTGCCTCAGACAAATGATCTGCCAGTGCGGATGAAGGAATTTTTTTTTTCTTTTACGAAATATTTTAAAAGGGAGCCGTGAGCTTGTTTCTCCCATCTGGGAGTGATGAGAGACAATGACACCCGAAGTGCTGCCAATGCACACGGTCTCTACGTGGAGAAGCAGTTTGAAGCATCATTAACGAATCGGTCACCATATCATGCAGAGCGTCTTGGAATGTGGGAATCACCTACCAGGATAAATTCACTCTCCTGTCTCTTCTCTGGACCTTTTCCCCTCAGCAAAGAAACTTTACAAAGACATGTGATCTGTTTCTTACTCATTTTGCTGCTTGTGGTTTCAATGTTGGACCACTGATGTAGACCACGAAGCATCAAACCCTATGTTTTTTTATGATTTAAACATAAACATAAATATTGTTTATGTTTAAACAATATGTTATTGTTTAAACATAAACGATGAAACTGAACTGCCTTTATTCTCAGACAATGGATTTTTCTTTAAAATGTATAAATTTTATTTTTGTTAACTGAGCTTATGTTCCCTGAAAGCATATTTTAAATAAAATATATAATACTTTTTATTAAAGATTCTTATACTGCTACAAACAGGGATGTTGCCACGGTTATTGCTTCACATGGTGGAAGACTTCCGGGTATTTATACAAATTTACATAATGTATTTATGGGTGGCAACAGACGTACTAGCAGCTGTGCTTTATTTCCTGCAAATTGGGATGTATAAATGAAATGTACGCAGCCACATGCAGCTTTATACATTTTTTGTGCGCCGCACTTTTCTAAATTTGTCCGTACGCCAAGTTGTAGTGTAAAAACTGCACACTCTTTTATACATGAGGCCTGGTCTTTTTGTGCTTGACTGCTATGTTTCAGCTAGGAATAACAGGAGAACAGCTACATTCAACGTCTTGATTAGTGATGTATTGCTAACTTAAGGGAGAGAATAAATAATACTGACCTACAGATCCTGTTCCATCGATGATGGCTGTGACTGTGGACAAAGCCCTGGCATTGCCTTTCAGGCTTTTGTGTGTTCCCTGTTATCAAAAACACAAAAAGAGAGAATCAGAGAGGCTTACATGTGAGAGAAAAACTATTGAAACATAAAATAGTTATTAGTGTGAAATATCTACCAGATCTGCTGACACAGCAGTTGTTATGAGAGCATATGGTCCGTTCACCAGACCTCCACATACGAGCAGCATTCCTGGCAAACACCAAATCAATCAAACTTCTATTCCTAAAGACAGCCTCAATGTCCACAGGCAGCATTTCCCATGAAACCATTTGCACTGAATGCTGTCAATCAATCAATCAATCAATCAATCAATCAATCAATCAATCAATCAATCAATCAATCAATCAATCAATCAATCAATCAATCAATCAATCAATCAATTGTATTTATATAGCACATTTCAGCAACAAAGCATATCAAAGTGCTTTACATCATAAAAACACAAAAATACAAAGTCATAAAACACACAATCAACAAGTGAAACAAACACTAAGTGTCATCATTACACATCAGATATGCTGGTTAATGTTCCGGTGATTATGGTTCAAAAGCAACTCTAAACAGATAGGGTTTTTTTTTTTTTTTTACAGTTTTCTGAATATTTGTTCCAGATTTGTGGTCCATGTTTGGTTCTAGTTCTGGGAATGCAGAGCAGATCAGAACCAGGAAACCTGAGAGGTCTGGAAGGTTGATACCCCAACAGCAGGTTATTAATGTAATTAAGCATATATAAAGCTCAATTTCAAAAACTATGAGGATAATCGGTGACAAAAGTAAGCATAAGGAAACCAATGTGAAAGAATTAAAGTTTACATTCACAGCAACTAACCCAAATACTTCAGAACCAGGTTTATCATTTCATCTGGGAAACGAAGAAAGCAGACCAATTTATTTTACCCAAAGTAACTTGATTAGATTGGACTGGAAAGATGAGAAATTCCTTTTTGTGCACACTCTAGAAATATTTTATCAATTAAATCCAGTCCAGAAATGGGACTGGATAGGCATTTGACTGCTCCTCATGCTGTGTGATAATGTCGCCCTGACAAGAGGAACGACAGGTTGTTGTTAGGCAGCTATTTCTGATACAGTTTCTTTTTTCTTCACTTTTTCCACCCTGATAAAAGGGCTTTATTCTCCCTCAGTGTACTCTCTGTCTGAAGCACGTGCTCAGGCTCAGGGATCCTAAAATGCTGGACTTGACTGAATTGATATCAGTACAGGAGAAGGCAGTGCACTAAAGGTGACCCTAGCTCAGCTTTGTCTCAAAGATGGGGAGCTTTCTTCACCGTTTCTGTACATTCTACTCATTGACTGCATAACCCCTCAAGCATTTCTATTTACATAAGCACTCATACAATAAATACAACAAACATCTCTAAATGTTTTCCATCTGTTATTCCATCCATCTTGTAGACCTACTAGTCCTGTCCAGTCATCAATCTTCTCATCTATTCCAATGAGAACATTTAAGCGTGTCATTCAAGATCTATTTGGTCGTATTGGTGCAATAAGACTGTTGGAAAAGAACATCTGCAATTTTTCTCACATCCCCTTTCTTCTAAAGCTTTGCACATTGCTACATTTGCTGCAACCAAGACTTGATGCTTCTAAGATCAGTGACTTGCAGAGATCTAAACTTCTGCTTTCCAAGACATTTTCTATGCAACTGTGAACATAAAACAAAAGCTCTACACAAATATTTGCATCTAGTATGGCTTTAGAAATGTAAGAACGGAAATGTGTGGATGTGCCAAAACTTTCTCCAGCTGAACAGAAACAAAACTGAAGTCATTATTTTTGGACCTAAAGAGGAACGATCTAGAGCTATAGATCTAGAGTTATAGATCTAGATCTATAGATCTAGAGTCAATGCACAGCTTCAGTTATTACAACTAAAAACTAGAGATCAGGTCCGAAACCTGGGAGTAGTGATGGACTCACACCTGAACATTGCGAGCCACATAAAGACGATTACAAAGTCGGCCTTCTATCACCTGAAGAACATCTCCAGGATTAGAGGACTAATGTCTCAGCCAGATCTAGAGAAACTCATCCATGTGTTTATCTTTAGTCGCATTGATTATTGTAACAGCGTCTTCACAGGCCTGTCCAACAAATCAATCCTCCAGCTGCAGCTGATCCAGAAGCTGCTGCTCCTGTTCTCACTAAACCAGGAAGATAGAGACATAACAGCAGTTTTAAAGTCCCTCCACTGGCTCCCTCTAGCTCAAAGAATAGATTTTAAAATACTGTTGTTAGTTTATAAATCACTGAACGGTTTAGCACCACAATACATCAAAGATGTGCTGTTGTTGTATTAACCTTCCAGACTCTCAGGTTCTGGTTCTGGTTCTGCTCTGCATCCCCAGAACCAGAACCAAGAGAGGAGAAACAGCTTTCAGCATCTATGCACCAAAAATTTGGAACAAATTTCCAGAAAATTGTAAAACAGCAGAAACACTGACTTCCTTTAAATCTCAACTAAAACACACCTGTTTAGAGTTGTTTTTGAAATTTAATATGTAACAATGTATCGTTTATTCTATGATGCATGACTTTGTGTTTATGATGCAAAGCACTTTGAAATGCCTTGTTGCTGAAATGTGCTGTACAAATAAAATTTGATTTGATTTGAATACTTTTTATAGATTAGTTATTGCGAAAGGATTTTGACATCTCTTTGGGTCAAATTGACCTCCTCTCATTGCGTGCGAAGCACAAAGTTGGACCAAAATTTTACTTGAGAAGTATGTTGTTCAGACAGATAAGAACAACAATTTGTGATTAATTGGCTTATTCTGCAATTCTGAAAAGGAGCAGATGTTAGCATGTTCATTTATGTCAGATCAAGAGGTCAGATTATTTCTAAGAAAGTCCAACACACACTCAGTCAAGGGGCTGCCAGAATCCTGATGTAAATTAACAGCAATACGTGATTGGTCAAAACTTTCCAACACACATCAGTGAAGATGAGACTGTAAAAGAAGGTAGATCCTAATAATATTTTGAGATTTTTTGGGAAGATTTTGGGAACTTTGACTTTGTACTGATGAAGCTGTAAGACGAATCCATGGTAGAAGTGTTAATAAATCTCCCAAACCCGTTGTGGCTGGCAGTAAAGGACATGCCTCTGAGTATATATACCTATATATTGTTTACCTATATAACAATATATAGGTTTTGTTTACCTATATATTTAAGAGCACCTTTCCATTCCTTTTCAGAAATTCCTCCAGAAAAAAAACAATCCTGTTGAAAGAAGACAGGGAAAAGACAGCAGCTTCTCACCAACGGTTGGTCCCAATCCCAGCTGGCTGATCATCGAGAAGCCATAGAGCTGCAGAGCAAAAACAGAAGGATAATGTACATTTATGTAACATACATTACAGGGATTGGTTATCAACCCTGTTATGGAAAATTAAATACTGTGCTTAATTCCTAAGAACCAAAACATGGGGAAGCTTACTGTAGGAGCAGCTAGAAGTAGCATAACTGCACATGTGCTGGCTCTCTTCCCCAATTTATCAGAGATCACTCCTGCCAAGATCCCACCTGTATGGTCATGGACACATGGACACACACACATGTACGCACACACAAGCAGACACAGAGTTCATTTATGTCATTACATCAGGAAAACATTCATGCTAATTCCTGCAAAAATAAACTGAAGCTAATTTTCTATTTACACAAAAAAAGCAATGAAGAAAAAAGCCTCAGATTCCATTAGCAATTGAAAAACTAAAAACTAATCGTACTCAATGAAAAACATGAAACAAATGGTTGGAGAAAAAATGTTAAAAATAAAATAAAAAAACAAAAAATCACTGACCCACAATTCCTCCAACATCAAACAAGGTGGAGAGATCTCCAGCTTTCTTTGCATCCAAGTGAGCTGAATAAGAAACAAAAGCATCAGTTTTATCACATACCTCTCGCCAGAATAAAGGGATTTCAGCACAGTACAGTTAATTTAAAATGTGCAGATTCAAAACTAGATGTAAAGCATGTTATTCAAAAACAGACTCTTTTTTCACAGAGCATAGAACGCGCCTGAAGAGGAAACGATTCACTGAAATCTGTTTTCTGAAACTGTTTCCACAGATGTGGTCCTTCAAAGTCATTTTACACACATGGAACATCGTGTATGCTCCATGTGCATAAATTTGCTCATTTCAAGCAAAGTGAAATGAGGCAAAATTTTAAGGAGGAAATTGCTGAGCAAGGCTGTCAGGTTGTTTTCCCACCTGCTTTGGTGATGTAGAGGGGCAGCCAGAAAAGGAAGGTATAACTGACCAGCTTGGCAAAGAGCAGGCAGAGAGAAAACTCCACCACTCCCTGCAGAAACAAAGAGCATGTGACAACTGACTGATGTGACAGCAAACACAGCAGAGAAGCAGTGTCAGTAAACTGACAGGTATTCGCAGCGCTCCCATGAAGCTGATAGCAGAAGGCTCTGACTCGCTCTTCACCACCACGACCGGCTGGGCAGGGACACACACAGCGTCCCGGGGCAGCAGCAGCTCCGTGTCGTAGTTCTGCACCAGGATGGAAACGGGAACAGGAAGGCCACAGATCAGTTACAACCCAACAGAACCGGCTAACACCAACACCAGCTCAACAGCTAACCGCCTCAGAAAAAAGCTCAGTAGCTCAGATTCTCAAGAGGTAGAAAAATGAATTGATGATGCTTGAAAATGTATATTCTATATTTTTAAAGCAACCAAATTATTGTAAAATTATCTGTGATTAAATGCTATGAAAAAGATAATAAAAAAAAATTAACGGAGGAAAAAAAAAATCAAAAAGTTCCACACAGCTTATAATTTTCTGAATTTGGAGGAGGACATTCAATCAAAACTCAACTAATTTAACAAGCAGCAGCAGACAGTAAGACAGTGACAGTAAAGAGAAACTCCTCACCAGATTTAAGTTCAAGCTGGTTTGTCAGAATAAAGAAAAGTAAATCTTTTGGTCCTCATCAATAAAATTATCAGTATTTCTGGATATTATATCTATTTCACTACCTGAAAAATGACTAGATCCCATTTAACAGCTCCACATGGTTACACTTTATGTGAAGGGGTGTGCATAAGACTGACATGACATGAACACATATGGAGCGAAGGCCAGTGCACGGCAAGATGGGGTCCTCTGGACTTGATGAGACGCTATTCAAGGTCAAAGCCATTTCCCATAACACCTGTCATAAACATGAAGGAGTCTTCTTGAAAATGTGTGACTGTTGTAATGAAGGGTCAGTCGGTAAATAATGACACTTCAATACAAAGTTGCACTAAAAGTGTCAACTTAGCATTAATCTGCAAATATTTTAATGCATTAAAAGTCCATTAAATGTGTCAACTTTGCATTGAAAGTGCCATTATTTACCAAATGACCCTTTATGACAAAAGTCATAAACATTCAAGAAGACTCCTTCATGTTCATAACAGGTGTTATGTCACATTTATGACAGTGTTATCTTATGCATACCACTTCAAATAAAGTGTTATCTTAAACACTATAGCTACAGGCATACTAACTGTCAAAAGACTAAGAATCTATGACTTAGTTTAATAAACCGATTTAAAAGTATTATCTCTCAAAAGAAAATGGCAATAAGAGTTAGGGTTTTTTTTTAGGTCATAACAGACCAAAGACAAGTTATATTATACACATATTAAAAATGCATTACACCTTCTAATAGCTATGCAGAGGTACATGTGATAAAAACTGAAATTAAACCAAATAAAAGTAACAGGAAATGTGAATGGGTTCAATCCTGCCTAAGGGTTTCCAGACACCTCAGAGCTGAGTCTGAATGTTGATGCTCTTGAACATTTAGCAAAACTGTACACCCATATTATTCAAAGCCAAAATCCCAAATTTGTATCCAAATTTAATATGATTGAATATATTGTTGTTGTTGACAAAGACTTAAACATTTAGATCTAGCCTAAATGTTTAAGCGAAGCTGGAGATCACTGACAGAACTGACCTTCCTATTTTGAAGACATTCCTTAAAAAAGCTGTAGGCCTAAAACACAATATGAAGGAAACATTATGTTCAATTCAAAAATACTTTGATTAAAAAAAGAATAAATGTAACTCATACGAGTATCAAGTTTGTTCAAAGAGTAATAGTGATGTTGAAGGATTATGATTTAGTAGTTACTGAATTGGAGCTTCTTATTTTTGTCTAGTGTTAGAGAATCGGAAGGTGCAAAACTCTTGATTTTATAAGTAAACAAGTAATACTCAGAGATGAGTCCTTTACTGCCAGCCACAACAGGTCGGGAGATTTATTATCACTTCTACCACATTGTGGGACTAAGAGCCATTTTATCTTTTATTGTTTTGATTTCCACTTAGATATAGCAGCTCAATATTTATTTGTCATATTTCACTACATATGAAATATGACAAATTATAAAGTCCTGGAGTTTCGAGTGGGTGGTTAAAAACTGCCCAAAAAAAAAAAAAAAGGCTCTTGAGATAAAATAGCCTGACATATAATTGCAGCTGACCTCTCCATCCCTTCAGTTCTGTTACATCCTCTCTGCACGATAAGGCTAATGGACTTCTGTGTTTAAAAAATTTATATGGTCAAATATATAATTAGGTTCATGTCAGGAGTTCACAGAGCAACATTACAGCATCTTATGTAATGACGTATTCATCCAGAGAGATGCACACCTGCTTTTTGTTATCCTTGTATTGCAAATATACTTTTGGATGTCCATTTTCTCCATTCCAACTTTTGGCTGAAACCTAAATAAAGAAAGATTTACTACATGAAACAGGTAAACACACACGGGAAGGCTAAAACAAATATCCTTTACTCACTCTGTTGCCAGGAGACGGGTTCTGAGTGTATATGCCTTTCAAGTCATTCGGATCTGCGGAGGGGAAAACCGGTTAGTTGAATATGGCAAAAATGTGGAGTGAGAAAATCCATCAGCCTTATCCATGCTTTTATTTTGAAATGATTGCTCCCTCAGCAAGTCTGGAAGGTAAAGTGTCTGACACGAGCATATCAGGCTGGAGTCAAATAGTAAAATCTCTGACCAATGACTAACGTAACATTTAGAAGTTATTTTGTGAAAACAATGCATCTTTATTCCTCTACACTTATAATTTTAGAAATTATTATTTAGTATTATCACTATTATTGGTGTGAACATGTTCATTAAAAAAAAAACAACTAAGGTGGACATTTTGACGCTGTTAAAACTGATATGTTTTCACAGATCGGTGTTGCGCTCTTTACATAATTATGATTATTATTATTTTAATGACTTTTAGACTTACGTTCAATAAGGAAAAGGAAACAAATGACTCCCATGGCTGCAATGATGAGGCCAGGTACAATGAAGGAAAGGCCCCAGTTAGAGGAGACCCAGTACCCAGCAATCAGAGAACCCAGGATGTTCCCCACTGAGGTATGGGAGTTCCAAAGTCCCATGATGAGTCCACGCCTGCTAACACCACAAGGTTTCATCACTAAGCCCGTCATGCCTCAGCCTTTATAAGCTCCATTCATCTTGACATGAAAGCTGTGAACTTTTCTACCTTACCTTCCTTTTCCAAACCAGTTGCCAATGCAGGTCACGACACTGGGCCAACCAGTAGTTTGGACCAAACCATTGGCCACCTAGAAAAACAAAAAGAGAGCCACATCAACATCCTGTACACATATCAACTAAAGATACATAAGCAGAAGTAAATGCTCCAGCCCTCCAGACTGAAAAAAAAGAATGCAGCTCCAACTTTAAGAAACTGAGATAACTTGTTACATGTAATCAAATTACATTTGTCAGACTTAATTTTTGTACGTTTGTCTAACATTGTAAATTAGTAAACTACACATATTGGATAATTTTTATTTGATTACTTGTAATAAATTAGCTAAATGTTTTATAGTTGGATCACTGATTTTCTTTTTTCAGTACAGCTGTCCTGACTGAGAAGTTCCAACCAGCCTGGTTAAAACGGGTGTTGTGTGCATCTCACCTGAACAAATATATAGAAGCCGAGACTGTGAATGTTGTAAATGTAACCAAGTCCAAACAGGCAGGTGAAAAGCCCACTGCTCAGCATTCCCACTGTGAGATACAGCCGGATAGGTAAGCGCTCCCCAATGATGCCGCTGCACAGGGGGAACAGCAGCAATATGCTAACTCACATTCATTTATGATGTCAAATTTCTTTTGCTTACGTTAAAGTTTACTGAAGTAAAACAGAACAAACAGAACATGTTACATCCTTGTATCTGTTGATAATTTTGTGTTTTTGCACTAAAATAATTCTGAAACTGTGAAGAAGGGATCAAATACTTGATTCCCTCATTGTAACATCAGATAATTACTTCAGTAGAACTCTAGTACTAAATGATCTAGTATCTAGTAAACTCCAAACTAGTATTAATAGTTTGTGCTAGTTTTATTCTACAATTGTGCTAGTTTTATGCTAGCTTGATTATATTAATGTCTCACCTGAGGTACATCCCAATGGCATAGGCACAGAGAAATGAGTAGTCCATGGCTCCTAGCAGCTGCTTGTAGTTGCTTTTATCTAAAATTAAAATATTAATTACTAAACAAAGATTATGCAGCTAGCAGTTTATTACTGTTTAACTGATCAGGGTTCTTTCCAACTTGATTGCCCTGCTTATGCTTTTCTCTTTAGTTTGAGGCAACAACATTCAGAAATAAAGCAAAAAGCAGTAAATCCACTAAAGCTCAAGTACTATATACAATTCTTTATTTATACTGGAAAAATCTTGAGTCTTATTGTCTCATTTACAAGAGAGACCTGTTTCATACATCACAAAAAATATACTGACAGCTCATTGTTACTGTGGAAAAAGGTTGTATGGATTGTTTGAGTTCAACTTCACAGTAATTGACCTTTTTACAGTGTGCTTTCAGTACGATACCCTGCATTTCAAAGAGCAGTGTGATCCATCAAAAGCATAACTTGGATTTCTTTCAGTTAAATAAATTCCCAAATGGGTTTATTGGACAGCGAAAGAATGACCGACATACTGTACAAGTTGATTAAGCGAACATCTCCCTCTCCAGACAAACCTTCTGGATATCTCAGCAGTCTTTTCAGACAGTCTAACTGTAGGTTACAACTGTGAGTATTCCTGATTACATCAGACCAACTAAAACAGAATATGTCCATGAATCTTTGAACAAATAAATTATTTTGCAAAAAAGGACAATAAAAATCAGTTTTTCTCCAATGAACTATTTCAGTCACATTGCCTCTGTGAAAAGGACTTTATTCTGACTAGCCTCGCTATTTAAATAGAGGTGGAAGAATGTCCAACATATAAAATATAAAAAATAATCTAGCATGCACCAATTGCAGTTTTCTGATCAATCACTGATCACCTATCTTCAAACAGCTCATGGGGCCTCATGTATAAAAGAGTGTGCAGTTTCCAAACTAAAACTTGGCATATGGACAAATTTAGAAAAGGTCGCGCACAAAATTTGTTTAGAAGTATAAAGCTGTACATACTTACATGCCTGCGCACCTTTCCTTTATTAATCCTAATTTGTGGGAAATAGAGCACAGCTGCTGATCTGCCTGGTTGTCACCCATAAATACATTACATAAATTATGTAAATACCCAAATCTGCCACAAGGTCAAGCAATAACCATGGCAACATCCTTGTTTGTAGCAGTATAAGTACTTATAATAGCAATAATTATTATTACTATTATTATTATATATTTTATTCAAAAGTGCTTTCAAGGCACATCAGGTCACCTAACAAAAATAAAGAAAACACATTTTAAAGATAGAAAAATCCAATTCTTCCATTGGCGATGTTCTATATCATAGCCAAAGCACTCCTCAGTTAGTGGCTCACCAACTTAGATACATGTGATTGCATACACACCTTAAAAATAATCAATCAATAAACAATATTCTGATTTAACCCTGTTTTCTTTTGTAATGAGAATGAAATGATGCATTTCATGAGTATCGGCACAGAGACCAATGCGCTACATCTTTGTGCGACAAAAACTGAGGAAAAGTACTATTTACATTTGAGTGAGGTTTTCACATGCTTTCTTTTTTTATTTTTTTATTTTGTGTTTGTGTTAGCTTATTGCCGGAGGATAAATGTGGTTCAGTTTCATTATTTACATATAAACATTAAAATATTAAAATCATGAAAAAACATCTGGTTTGATGCTTGCTGTTCTAAATAACACTTGATGTCATCAGATTTCAGTGTATTTAGGTGAGTTTTGACGCTTTGTAGTTTGATATTGTCCACAGAAAAAGTTTGTGTGGCTCCCACACATTTTCACAAAAAGGTCAAAATTTGCGTATATCTATGCAAACTTTCCCACAACGTTCATTTTTATACATGCCAACTTGTGCATAAAATATGGCACCAAACATTTTTTGTGTGCATACTCACGCTTTGTTCATGAGGCCCCAGGTGTTTTGGCTGATATATTGTCTGAAATGATGCTAAATATAGCAAGAAATTTGCTGAGATCTCAATAGTCATGTTAACTGCCAGCATACAGATATGACCTGGTGAGTGAGGAGGGCATTTAAATTTAGATATTTGCTGTGGTAGCTCAGATCAGCTTCACATGTTAAGTATTGGTTGATCTCCCAAAATAAAGTAAATCTTGGCTATTTATCTATACACTCCTAAAATAATCACAATAGAGTAGATCAGATAAATACCAAATGGTTTCCAGCTGCACCCCATCTCAGTGTGGAGTGAAGGGAGAGAGGCTTCCTGGCTTCCTCCATTGCTGGCCACAGTGCCGGTGGCAGCAGCCAGCTCACTGGCTGCTGAACAGTTCTTATGAAGCTCACTCTGGCAAAAAATAAAGACAATTTATGTATTTGAGATTCAAGAACTGTTCAATCTCAAGCTCCATGTACACATGGCATTCATTTCCCCAAGGATGTTTTCTATGCCCAAAGAGCAACTTCAGATTTTGTTTCAGGTCCCTGAAGTTAGTCTTTTGCTGTAATCAGAAGAAAAAAAAATAAAATAAAACCTTTAAGCTGAAACAGGCTGTTCAAGACTATTCACATCAACAAGTCAAAAACCTGTACAGAAATCTGGTTTTCAGTCTGTTTTCAGATAAACATGAGACCCTAATGGCATCATCAAAATAGCTTCTATCATGGCAGGTTTGTTGAGCAGAACATGCCAGGCCTCTCAGAAGAAGCCATCGCTGACAGAAACCTAGACATGTTTCATGATGGGAAGGTTGTTCGAGATCACGGCATGATGTTCCCATCATGCTGTGAGCCCAGGTCCACAGGCTGGTCAATCAATCTTGATTGGAACCTATCAATCAAATGCTGGAATCTATCAATCTAAAAATGATTGATAGATTCCAGCATTATTGGATATAGCACTAAGTCTACTGGCAGGGTCTTCTGTTTGTCCCAATGGAGGAGGTATTGACCGGGTTCTTCAGCTGGACAGGCTGGAGTTCCCCTTAAATTTGTCTTCAAGGGGAACAATATCCCTGTTTTAGACTCTGAAGAGGAGAGGAGATGGATGGCGAAGGACGTTTTAAAAACAAATCATGCAGCAACGTTCCCGTCAACCTGCTGGAAAACTCACATCAAACATGTCTAAAAAAGATAACCAACAACCTGAGACAACACTGTGCTACTTTTCACACTTCTGGTTCTATTTTAGGTTTTGCTTGAGCCATGTTCTGTAACTCTAGACAGTGAGCAGCTTGTTTGAGTTTAGATGTCATTTTCAAATAAACTGCCTTCCCTATTTGTTTTATCTCTGTTTCTTTGTTTTGTATTAAAGCAAAAAACCTTCTTATAATCCAGCAGTGTGAAATGTTAATTTCTTCCTAGCCATCGGGTTTTGATGTGTAGATGACACACAGAGATGTTACCTTTACGATACTGATGGGTTTCCTGGAAAGGTGAAAGCTAGTATAGAGCAGGAAGGTCAGCATGAAGGTCAGAGCTCGGTACCTGCAGGAGAAACACAGCATCATATATCCGCAACATTTCCTCTCCTCCTCATGCTAGCAACAGGAAGAAAAGCCATATCCCAACATAGAAACCTGGACTGTGAGAATATGATCCGACTTTCCAGCATCTGTAACCGGTTGGTCGAATGCATGCAACTAAAGAGGTGAAGCTGAAAGCTTACTTTTCAACAATAATCTGCTAGGCTCACCCATCCAAATGATCAGAATCAAGTGTTTCGATCACTTCCATGGACACAAATGTATAATATGAAGAACCTGGGTAGGCAGACTGTTTTTCAAACATTTATGAAAGAATGGCCTGTTCTCAGTAGCTCAGTGAATTCCAGTGTGGAACTGTAATAGGATGCCACCTGTTCAACAAATCCAGTTGTAAAATTTCTTTCCCCTTCAATATTCCACATTCAACTGTATTATAAGAAAATGGAAGTATTTGGGAATGACAGCAACTCAGTCATAAAATAGGCCATGAACTGACGAAGTGGATCCAGAATAGCATAATGCAAAGGAATCGACAACTTTCTCTACAGACCTCCAAACTTCACGTGGCCTTTAGAGTAGCTCAAGAACAGAAAGCTTCATGGAATGGGTTTCCATGATGAAATAGCTGCATCCAAGCCGTACATCACCTAGTGCAATGCAAAGCCTTGGATGCAGTGGTGTAAAGCACACCACCACTGGACTGTAGAGCGGTGGACATGCGTCCTGTGGAGTGATGAATCGTTCTTCCCCATCTGGTAATCTGATGAATGAGTTTGGATTTGGTGGTTGCCAGGAGAACGGTACTTGTCTGACTGCATTGTGCCAAGTGTAAAGTTTGGTGGAGGGTTGTATCTCAGGAGATGGGCCTGGCCCCTTTGTGCCAATGAAAGGAACTCTGAATGCTCCCAACTTTGTGGGAACACTTTGAAGTGTATTTGGAGAATAAACATACTCTTAAAACTTGAAGACAGCCTTCGCAGAAGAGTTAAAGCTGTTCTAGCTGCAAAGGGTGGCCCAACGTCATTTTAGACCCTATGGATTAAGAATGGGATGTCACTTAAACTCATGTGTGAGTTAAGGGAGGTGAGCGAATACTTTTGTTAATTTAGTGAATATGTCAGTATACATTATTATTTTTTGGAACTATACTTTTAACAGAAATTCCCAAACTTGTTGCTTTTTATTCAACACCTGGAGAATAAAAGCAACAGCTCGGTTGTAGCATTAATTTCTGGCACACATTTCTTTGGACTTTTTGTCCTCAGTCAGAAGAGGAAGCAGCTGCCTCCATGTCTCTCATCTATAAAAAGTTCTTCATGAGTCTGCTTGTTCATCCTGTGCCTGTGTGGGTTCTTCCCAGGTTCTTCCTCCCACAGTCCAGAAACATGATGTCAGGTGACTGAATGCACTGATTTGCCAATAGGCATGGGTGTGTGTGTATGCGTGTGTGTGAATGTGCGTGTGTAGCCCTGTGATGGACGAGCGACCAGTACAGGGTGAACCCTACCTCTGGTCAATAACTGCTGGTCAAACCACCTGCAAAAAAAGCCAATTGCAGGGATGCAGGGACAAAGGAGTGGATAAACAAATAGAGGGACAGATGGAGACCTACCACTGTTCCCTGTTGAAGGACACCAGCAGACGGATCCCTGGAGGAACAGGAGCCATGATGTGGAAAAAAAAAAGTGAGTTTCAGGTTAGAATTTGGTGAAATAAGTTCAGCATTCCAAGCGGCCTCAAACTCATCAAGATGAAGTTAGTCATCTTCCTCGTCACAGTAGACAGGCAGGGACAAGGACGCCTGGAGGACACATGGCTGACACCTGCAAGTGGAGGAGACAGAAGAGTGAATAGGTGGAAAAAATTAAAGAATCATGGAAATGAAATAAAGAAAGGAAAGATCTTAAACAAGAAAAAAGGTCTACAAAGGTGTCCATGCTGGGCGAGGGTAAAAATACTTTATATAAAATATACTGTAAAATGAAATGTAGATGACTGTATGCCACAAATCAAGTTTCATTGCTCTGATACAGGCTTACTCTTACTAATCAGCCTCTTAAAAAGTTGACTAACTTTTAGTTTATTATTGCTGAATTTGAAACGACAGTTGTCTTAAATCTTCTTTTTTATCTGTTAGAGATGTTTGCATTATTCTGTGGAATGCTGCATTTTGAACTGAGCAAAATGAACTCCCCAGTCCTTTCTTATATTCGCCTGAGGAAACTCATTCAGAGTGCAAATCAGATAAATGTTATTTTTTTTATTCTTGTCTTTATGCTTCTTTTTTTCTATTGCTGTCCTGGGAAACTGTCCAGTTAATCTCCAGTGTTCATCAAGTTTTCTGTTACTTTACCGCTGATATTCAGAAAATGACGGAAAGTCAATTCTCAGGAGTAATGAGTCATGGCTTCACTCTTGAAGTTCCGTGGTTACAGGCGCAAAAACAACCTGCAGGTGTTGCTGAGGTTTGAGTCAAAAAGCTTGAAGCCTTCATCGAAAAATTCAATCTTCAAATGAACCGTGTTGCTCTTCAGCTGCTTCTCTGGTCAAGCATCATGTTCGCTGCTCAAGGCTGCTGTGTGTTGAGCAGAAAGCCAAACATCCCTGCATAACCATCTTTAAAAATGACCGGATCTGTCATTAAATACAAATAGAGCTAGAGAGAGATATAGATTCAGGAAGAACATCTCTGCGTTATGGTTCAATCGATACTCAGGACAATGTTGTCTACCGTCGAGCTCTAGGTTCAAACAGCAGCTAGCTAAACCACATTAAAGCAGGACTAACTCCATCAGGACTCAGTATTCTTCCCAGGACAACTTTCAGCCCCAAACCACGTTTATTCTGCTCACCTTACCGTGTTCACCGCAGTCCCGGACTTTATCTGTACGAAACACAAGAGCCGCCAAGAGCCGCCACTTCCTAGAGCCGCCACTTCCTAGTTTGCTGAAAGCTGGCAACTGTCAACAGCCAGCCTTTTTTTCCCAAACTTTATTTACAAATGAAGAGTATACAATTACAATTAGTGCTGAGCTAACAAATCCACAGGACTCCACGAGAAATGAATAAATAAATGAATTACAGTTTATAACAGGTTATGAGTTGGTGCACTTTTTGAAAGAGTCCAAATCATATCTTACATAAGCTCCAAAAACAGTGAGGTTGGGTTTGTTTTTAGCTCATTTACAGGCATGTATGTGAAACTTGGCTAACAGAATAAAAAAGTGTATAATATATTCTTTCCCAGGCATACTATTATTGGAAATACCAAAGAAAACATGTTTAACATTCAAAGGAATAAATATATCACATTTCTGACTAAAAAAATATTGAAGACACACCAAAACGTTTTGCTGAAAGAGAATTCCCAAAAAAGGTGGGTTAATGTTTCTAGTTCAATGTGACAAAAGAAACAAAGAGGATCAATATTTGGAATATATTTATTCAGTCCTGAATTGACAGGGTAACTTGTTAAATTTTAAGAGACACTGCCTGTATTTCATGACACAAAAAACTTTCTTGGCAATAACCATGTTTGTTCCCAATCAATATCTGAATAAAAATTGTTCCAATAAAAGATTGAAGCAGGTTTGCTAATAGTACTCCTTTGGATTATTTCTCTAATAACTTTATTTCTGGTTTTAAAACAAAGAAACGGGTCTGAACGGGTCTCTGGAAGTCTGGGATACTGGATATGGGCTCCACCTGAGGTTGATATGAGAAATTTCAAACCTGCTGTAATAGCATTGAAAACAATAGCAAATTTTTTAGAGGTTACAGGGAAATTATATTCACAAAGAAATTCACCATAATTAATCAGTTGACCATCCCATTAAACAATTGTTTTACGATAGAATGTCATTAGACTTAGACTTCCTTTATTGTCATTGTACAAAAAAAAACACAAGGTGAATCTTGACAACGAAATGTCGTTACTTGGCTACCAGTGTAGCAGAGCTAAAACCTTATACTATCCACCCAGTTCTTAAGAAATAGGAATTTATGATTGAAGCAAATATTTTGGTTATTCCAAATAAAACAGTTATTAAGGGAAAAGTAATGTTTATAAATCAATGTCCAGGATAAAAGTAGTTGTTTATGGAAGCTAGATAAATTAACAGGGAGCTTTTCTGTTTTGTAGTTACATCTTAATAAAAAGTCTAGGCCACCCAAGGATTTAAAGACTTGTGTAGGAATCCAATGTCACATTGAATTAGGATTTTTTAAAATATCTTTGGATCCACCTAACTTTGAATGTAGAATGTAGGGTATTAAAATCCAGAACATTGAAGCCAGAACTTAGTCCTTTGATCATAACATTCTTCCGAATAAGATGGGGCTTTTTTCCAAATGAAATCAAAGAGTATTTGATCAATTTGTTGGGTCTATTACTAGCACTCTCACTGGACATTGATAAGGACACAGGGAGTCGGTTAAATTTTCTCATGGAATCTTCCAATTGAGCTCTGCCCAGAGACATCTTGTTATCTCTGTCTGTGGACCAGCACGTTCTAACGTGCTCCTCTGCAACTGCATATTTTATTACATTGAGGCGTAACTTAATTAAAAATCATTTGCATAGGAGTGGCAAACAGAATAGACAGCTAACACATTTCAGTCAATTGCAAGTCTCTATTCAGACATTGGTGTCATCCTGTATTTATGCAGCTGTTGTCCTCAAGCGTTGCTTATCAAGGCACTGTCTTTGCATCTCCTGAGGTTATAAAAACAGAGTTGTTTGTTGTCTCTCTGGACCATAAGACCTCAGCTCTAATATTCTTCTGGGTCATAAAACAAGAGTTTCTTGGGACTCTTAGTCTCTGATGTTTTGCTCCTGCTAGGTGTCAACTGCTTCTCCCTGGCTGGCATCTGTTGTCCATTTGTCCTCCTGTCAGGACAGTTGTGACTGCAGGCATCCTGCTCCTCCAGAAGCAAAAGAAACATGCATCCCGAAGCAAACAAAGATCTCTCAGCCCTTAAAGTCTCCTAGTCTTTAATATTTATATTTACCTAAAAACCTAACACAATTTTGGTACATAGGCTATTTGATACATTAAGAGCTGAACTGGTATAAAAAAGACGAAAAAGACCTTCAGTTTTGGCCAGCAGGACTCGACCAGTGATGGTCAAGTTTCTCTGTAATCTTTGTTGACAGGAGGGTAGAATTGGATCAAAGTTTTGATAATTCTTGCTGTTTGCTCTTTAACTATAGTTACTCAAGATATTTGATTTCAGACTTCACGAGAATTCCTGACAAAGATAATTGATTACAACTATTGGTTGGAAGAAGTTCACATCAAGAGGCACAATGCAGCTTGTTCTTCTACAGGGTGCCGGTGAAGTCGCTTCAGGAGAGGAAAGTGATTTACCAAACTTGATTTTGATTTATCCTGCGCTTGTAGGAGAAGTGCAAACTAAAGCATTTCCGCCAGTAGCTTCAGTTAATCTGTTCTGTTGTGGTTTCAAGCATTGATGATGGTTACTGTAACAATGTGCCACTAGATTTACATGCACCATCTTTGGTATCTAAAGCCGAACTCCAGAAAGGCTGATAATCTATCAAGCAGAGCAACACCTCCCATGAACTCAAGTGATTCAACAATGGCTGGCTTGAAAACCATTGTATGAGTTTTGGAGTGGATGGAAAACTGCTTCATGAGGAATAGAAATGAATGGAAGAGTGGAAGAGGGTGAATGAACTTCACAGTGAAGAAGGACAACAAACTGATTGGGATCTAGTATGATGGGTTGTGAATAGTGAACCTATTCATTTGTTGGCATTGAACCAGTGGAAAATGTTCTGCAATCCCCTGGAACACTTCATCAGTGAACAAGGCCTTAAATATATGCCTGGAGAGTTGTAACACCTGGTCTTTGAGTCTTCATCAACCCTGGCAGAGACATCAACGTATGGAACTTGACAGTATTTTCTCCATTTGTATTATTTGTTCTTCATGTTAGTCTTCACTGATTAATTTCTTACTGTATCCAGGGTAGTTGTCTGGACCTCAATTCCCATATCGCTCTGGGTTACACTTCGATCTTCATCAGTGAAAAAAATTCAATAAAGTATTTTTATCCGCAAAATCTTCAACTTTCAGCTTTATAATCTTTGAAACAGCATAGAAATACTGAGAAGCAGTAGACGTTAGTGGTTTGAAAAAAATTCTGTTTTATGAACATAAAACTATCAAAGGCCAAAAACACTTTATCTCAGTGAAATATGTCAAAAATGCACAAATGTGTAATTTTCAGCAAAATATTCAACTTTCAGCTTTATGATTTTTGAAACAAAAAATCTCTCGCTGGAAATAGGCACTAGCAGCCCTACCGACCCCTGGTGTAAGAAAATGGATGGATATGAAAAGAAATAGTCACAGGACTAAGAAACCAAAACTTATGCTTTCTCTTCTTATTTTCAAATAGGTCACCCTGACTTAAGAAAATGACGTGGGCAGCAGGTGATTCATATGATTGTTGACATGGCTGGTCTATGGGAGAGACATGGAGAAATGCTTCTGGCTCTTGATGGAACAATAGGAGGAGAAACAGGAACCAGATCAAGCACAGTCACAGTCTCTTAACGGTTCTGTGGTACATTTCACCAAATGGCAACAGACTTACACACTAAAGACAAAGTCTGCTCCAGAAGTGACAGATTGCATTAGAACATTTGTGCATCAGAAGGAATGATGTGACAACCACAAAAAGAATTTTGAGGCAAAGTTGTAAATGGCCACCCAAACACCTGGGATGAGTACGCAGATGCTGTGTTATTTAAAAAAAAGAAGCAAATAATTTTTGAGTCTGTATAATGTTTGAATATAGCAGTCTTCAGATTTTGTCAGTGAGGTTTGTATAAGACATAACGCCCTGTTGACATCAGCATGAGATTAAAAACTGTGCTATTCAAGTATTTTAAAGCCTGGGGAAGGATTGCTTCACAGAAAAATGGCACATGGTCAAGCGAGCACATAGCATCATTTGCCAGCAAATTTATGTTACAGGTTGTCCATGCTTCACAAAACTCCCGAGAGATACTGAATACAATAGAGGGAGTGCTCAAACAATTGCTACTCCATTTTTTTTGTGAAATTATTACCCATCATCAAAAGTGATTGTTAACATCATAACATGACATTAAGCATGTTGTACATGAATCTCCTGATGTAGAAATAGTGGAAGTAGAAGAGATTATGAAGTGTAGCACCTGATCTTTCTTATGTGAGCTTTTGTCTTTAGGACTTTCACACCAGGGACTGTGCTATAGAAAATTACTGTCGATCACAATATAATGTTTTCTGTTGGATTCACAAAAGTGATGTTCATTTCTTACAAGAGGACCACTGCAAAGTCTGCAAACTGAGCAGGAAGGGTTAACACACAAAATTGTTTTATATATATATTTTTTTCTCTGTCTTTAAATTCATAGCTTGGGAAACCTCAGCCCTTCGTTCCACGCTCTTCTTCGCAAAGACTGGGCTCTCAGCTAGTAAGAAGCAATTGTTTGCTCGAATGCAGAAAATCAATGTTATTGTTCACAACTTATTCTGTTTGCTGAATGAATTGGGTGAAAATTTTCCTGGTCAAATGTCTTAAAAATAATTTTGTTAAATATTTCCAGAAACATTTCTGTTTGCTTGAGTGATGTGCAACGTGCAGTTGCAGGAGGAACGCATGGAGGGAAAATGTTTTCTGCTGGTCATTAAAAAATGTATGTAGCAGAAGTCCGGGCATTTAACTAGTATAAATGTTTTACTTCTTTTGATAAAAATATACAATTTCTATGACTGTTTCAGGATGGTTGGAAAGCAGGATTTTGGAAAGAAACATGACAGATGGCCGAGAAGAGAAGATTAAAACAATTTCTAATATGTTGGAAGCAGTAATTGACTTTATGGTTCTTAGGAATCATATCTTAATTTGAAGAGTTTGTGAGGAGGAATGATGACAAACATTTTCAAACCAGCAGTATTTTTGTTTTTACTTATATCCAATAGAAAATGTACTATGAGAACACACAAAGAATCAATTGGTCCGTCAATTTAAATTTGGTCTACATTATTCCGATATTTACTTAATTTGATTTCACTTCCTGAAACCTTTAGTTTAACTGAAAGATAGAAGTGATCAATGATGCAATACTTAGAAACCAAAACACAGTTATACATTTATTTTTCACAGTGATAAGACTGTAAGTACATTTCCGTAAGCATCATCACAGTTCCAACATTCAATTTTTGAATAAGAAATGTTTGTTATTTGGCTGCAAATGTGCAGCCAAATGGCTGCAAATGTGCCTCAATTCAAAAAGTTTAATTATGTTTTCATGTCTTGAGTTTCACTTTTTTTTCCTGCTTTTCTTTTGTTCCCCACCAGGATGTTTTATCTGAGAAAGGGACAACCTTCAACCTTGTGTCAAAGTCCATTTGACTGTCTTCACTTTACACATCTGTCTCGTTGGCTGTTGTTAAGCTCTGTTCTTCACTTTGTTATCATCCTGTTTTACATCATCAGTCGCCATCTTGTTTTCTTCAGACTTGAAAGGTTGGCCACTTGTAAATATCTGAAAGTAGTTGCAGTGAGAAAATTAATGAGTAGCATAAGATCTAGAAACCTTCAGTTAACGCAGTTTGAATTCAGGCTAATGTCTATTTAAGTTTATAAACTTAAATAAAGTTAAACTTCTGTTTGTCACTACAGAAGTTGGAGATATTGTGTAATGTAGCTGATTCAGACCCTTAACCACCCAGACTTTGTTGTCTATAAAGATTAGTACAGATAGTTTTCAGATACAAATAATAAAAATGTGGCGTTCAGTTTCTGAGTTATTAGATCAGATCAAAGAAACATTTTCCTCTTGGTTTTAAATGTAATTTAACAACTGCAATCTGTCTTTAAGCGCTTTGTACTCTGAGTTCTCTGAGTCATCAGAGTAGAACTTGGATCCCTTCTGAAACTCTGTTAGCTTCAGCGCTGCACGTTTGGTCTCACTCTGATTTCTGCAGTGTCTCTTTTACCCTACAGAGTCCCAGTGAAAATCACTGCTAGTATTACTGACACAAGCACTACCTTGACACTATCTACATAAATAATTAATGTGAGTGCTCAATGGCTACTATAGAGCTACAAAAGCCTTGTGTTAGTAATTAAGCAGTGTCAACAACTTGCTCTCCTTGAAGTTTGAAAAATAAATTAAAGCTATTGCACAAATGAAATATACATTGTCTAAGACATCAGCAGGGTTTTCTTCAGTGTTGGACATTGATTTCATACAGCTGTGCAAAAGGAAGCACCAGCCCTTTTACTTACAATACTTTATAAGCTTAAAAATAAAGATAAAAACCAGCCCAAACATCAAGATTTTTTTACAAACAACACATGACACAAAATGCAGAATCAGTTGTGAGAAGATCTTGACTATTTTTCCATAGTTCAGGTGCAGATTTGCTGTTGTGTTCACAATCACTGACTGCATTTCCATTGCAAAAATACTGAAACCTTTGTCAATATTCCGCTAATGTTGAAAAAAACACAATTTCACTATTGCGATGTTTTCATTAAATAAAATATCCATTTAAAATCATGTGACTAAGTTTGTAAATGCATTTAAAAAATCATTAAAAAAACATGTCACGCCATTATTCTCCTTCCACTTCCTGTTGTCTTCTTTTGTGTTTTCCACTGGTAGTAACATCTAGTGCTGAACATGACTGCTGATGCCAAAAAAATGTGTTTCCATTGCAGTTTTGAAAAATACACAAATTTTGATACAGCCAAAGAACCATCTGTATGTAGTGCCGGGTTATGGGCAGGATACATATTTTAGTCCAGTGTGTCCTAAGCACATTCTTCTAGTTGTCCTGTTATTCCTGCTTATGCAACTTTTTCAAACCTAAATTATGGGAAACAAAGCAGTTTTCAGCCTCTTTCATTGTTCTCTCAAGAGCAGAACAATAAAACACTGACTGACTCTAGAGTCTGATATGGTTTTAACTAGACCAACATTCTCTCAGTATTACTCAGTCCTTTTAATTTTGCCAATTGTCTTTGATGTTTATCACTAAATATCAATTTTACATTGAAAGAGGACTGGAAAAGTTTGGAAATTCATTTCACTAACACTTTATTTGATGGGGTGTGCATAAAACTGACATTACACTGTTACACTAAAAGTTGCATTAAAAGTCCATTAAAAGTGTCAACTTAAAATGTCATTATTTACCAAATGACACTTTGTGACAATGGTCAGGAACACCAATAAAGACTTCATATTCCTGACAAGTCGTCAGTCTTCTGCACACTCCTTCAAATATTGATTGATCAGCAGCAACAAAGACCAATGATCCATTTCCTTTTTGCTGTTGTGTGTGAGAACCAGGAGCCGGTCAGCAAACTGAAAAAAAAAGCCTTTGCTTTCATAACACGTCTCATACTGACTTGGGATTGACTAATCGATGCTTTTGATTAACTGCATATGATAAGTTACTCTACTAAATTGTTTTGTCATTAATGTTGCTTGTGTATTTTATTCCCACAAAGCTTTTTTTTTTGCAATGTTGCTTTATTTTTCTGTTAAAATTAGATATGCAATGTGTTACTTTTACTGATTTGGCAGATTCGTCCTGCCAAAGTGTCAAGTACTAATATAAAAAGGTAGTATTTACTTCTTAACAATCTAAACTCAGTCAATGCTTTCATTAGACCACAGGCTACATGCATGGCAAAATCCAGCCGCACTATTATATGACCATTGCTGAAATTTCTCCTATTAATAATTGTAAAACTTCTTACATCATCGGGGACACTTTGTTACTACTTCCATCACTGATATCATGTCATGGAAATGAAGAAGTACCCTTTGACTTGCCGGGCCTTGGATGTGGAGGTGAGGCACAACAATGGATTAAAACCTCTTTGCTTAGAACAAGATGAAGTTATGCAAACCGACATGTAATGAAAACTGTTCTCTTGTTGCTATTGATTTGGGGACCTCAACAGGCAGTGCTAAGCTCCAGATTCAATCTCAGACAACCAGCCACTGACAGTTAAGATGGGAATCTTACCTGGGAAATGCTGGTTGGAACTTTAGGAGAAGGAAGTGATGACACTGGCTCGAAAAAGGAGAGATGAACTTTAAAGTAAGGGTGTCAATGGTTCATGTGAGATTGGAGAGGCTGCTAGGTGAAACATTTTATACAAATGTAGTAAAAATGTACGGACTGTTTGGGTAGATGTGGAAAAATTGGCAAACATAGAAGAATGGAAGATGTTAGATGGATGACTCCATCCGTCTAACATGAAGGAAGTGAAGGATGCAGGTACATACATGTTGACATAATTCCAAGTTAAGGTCCTCCCAATGAGGTGGAGTAAAATAATTTAGGAAAGAGTTTTGTTGGTTGGAAGAAACGCGAGAAGAAGGCTAAAAAGACATTCCATGGGTTAAGCCAGGGATTGATAAAGAAGATGGAAGTCCCTTGTTGTGTTCAAACAAAGACTAGTTGTGTCAGAAGGAGCAGGAGGCTTTTGAAATTGGAAGGCAGGAAGGTAAATAGGCAGAAAAAGGACAGAAAGAGCAGAGTTGTTAGGAGTACAGAACATCAATACCTGCAGGAGTGAGAACCAGGGCTTGCAGAATATCAGACAGAGAGACAATCCCTCTCACCACATCTTCTCCATCGACCAAAACTAGTCGATGGACCTGAAAGGAAAATATGAATCAATTTGGTCATAATATTTTCAGTCACAAGCACAAGTTAAATGTCCAAGCTGGCTTTCTGTTAGAAAAACATTTTTAACATTGTTAAAAATGAGCGGTTGAAAAAAAGAGCTTTTTTTTTCAACCGCTATTTACAGGACACCAGATTATCTTGCTTCTACTTCACTCAACCCTAACACCATCCTTCATCACTTCAACGCTCTGCAGCCACTACATCCATAATCCTTCTCTAAGGGTCGTTCTTTTTTCTTTTTCCCTGGCAGTTCTGTAGAACTCTGTCCATTTTTGGTCACTCCCAATGAAATACACAGGACCCAATGAAATACACAGGACCTCAAAGTGTAACTGGGGATGTTGGGAGTTGTTGTTTTTAAAATAAAGGAGCCGCTCCCTGTACATTATTCAGACAGATGGTTTTAGGGTCACTGAGCTCTATCGGTTCTCTTCATGAGAGAGCTCTCTCGTTGTGTTTCAAGTCTACCTGGCTGCCACAGGTGCAATGTGTTGGAGCTCGTCAGCCACCTCATAAAGAGCTTCATACCGGAGATGTCAGATCCCTTTTTCCCTGGGCCTTGATCTGAAGTGATCTCGTCTGTCTGGCGACTGATTGTCGGGACTTAAATCATTTAAGTTAAATGATTTTGAAGAATTAAGTGTCTAACTAAAGTAGTGTTTCTATTCTCAGTGGAAGCTGGTTCACTGCCATTTTGTTTCACTGTTTTTTCCTGTTTTGTGGTCAGGTTTTGTACTTTTTTTCAGTTCTCCTCTAGAAAGTGTTTTTCTTATTTTATAGTTGAAAGGGGGTGTTTTGTTTTGTGTTTTGGCCTTGGAGACCCTGAATCTTAAAGCTTCCCTTTGTTTTCTGCCTCCTGTGGTTGAGGTTTTACCTGAACAGTAAAATAAAGTGTCTTTTGCTACTGACATGACCTGTTTAGATCATTGATTTTTCTGTGCCAGAATTTACCCTTAGTGGTCTTTGGGAGGGGTTGTAACAGATGGAACAACTGCTTCACATAAACCAGATTTCTTTTGCATATTTATGACTCGAGGGAAGACTGGTTTAAAGTCATCTTGCAATCAGAATGTGTGATTCATTTAAGTTACATTCAGTAACTTAAATGAATGTAGATTTGAGAATTACCTCAGCTTTAGCTATGCGGTCGATGATGGTCTCCAGTGTTTCGTGTGGATAACATTTAAGGACTCCTTCAACCCAGCAAGATCTCGAAGCGAGGGCCTCTTTCATTGTCATGTTTAAATTGTTGTAATTTTTTTGAGCAGCAAGGTTCTTGAGGGGAGAAAAAAAATCACAAACCTAAGTTTCCCTTTGTATACAGAGACTGAATATATAAATTCACTTACAATGACATCAAATCTGGAGTACAGTGCCACAACTTTACCTGAAACGGATGTAGAAAAACATAAATGGAAAAAGTATTTGAAATTTTACTAACTGAAATATTTTAAATTATTAAACAATTATCAGAGAAAGATGTCACAATTATAGTAAAGACAGTCAAACAAGACATCATGATCTGGAAATCATGATGCTGTTGTGCAGCAAGTCTACATGACTTACTACTGTTAATTAAACTATGTATTTAGAATTCTAGCAGAAAATCCTTCAGCAGATTGTCCGCCCAACAGTGCATCAGCTCAAGCTCATTTGAACAATGATCCTAAGAACATGAACAGACAGATGGTCAAATGCAGTAAACACTCTGTTACTACATCTGTAAAACCTGTAAAAGTTTAACTTACGCTGAACTGAGAGGTTGTGGCTTGCTGGTTAATGCTGGAAAACCCTCAAATGTGAAGTAGCACTGATGTCTATTCACCAAATGTTAGAATTGTTTTGGTATACCTTGATCATTAATCACAGGAAGGGCTGACACTCTTCTTTCCACAAAAATAGCCAGAGCTTCATAGACAGAAGCAGATTCCTGGATTGTTGCAATCTCCCTAAAGGTACCAATCGGCACCTCATTGATCTGCTTCTGAAGAAACTTGGGTTTAGGAATCATGGATCCCTAGAAGAGTAGACTCATTAATTTGATGAAGCATGGGCATTTCTAGAGCACAGAGTGCAATCTGGAATTACAAACATGAGTCTTTCCTTACAAAGATGTGAAGGAATTTGAGGATCCGCTTGTGAGTCAGGATGTGAAGGACATTTCCAGAAGCTGGGTCAATAACTGGTAGCCGGTGGATCTTATTCTTTAACAGGAAGTAGATGGCATCAAACAAACTGAAGAGACAAAAATCATTTCTTTAGGCAAATACTGGTCATGAGGTGGCTTGGTTGAGGAGGTGAGGATGGACGCGGTAGACCCAGACTGATATGCGATAATGATGGTTTTAATGACAAACACGAAGAGAACAAAAATCCAGGCAGCACCAGTAAAAAATGAGGCTAAGAACTAAGACACTCTGGTAGCTCTGGGAGGACACAGGACTAATAACAAAGATTATGACAGCAGTGACAAAGACCCGAAGGGGAGCAGGTAACACAGGTGGGGCTGAACAATGAGGGAAACAAGAGGAATCTGGAGACGATCAAGGGGAAGACGAGACACAGGAACTTAATTAACAGAAAAACACATAGAAAAATCCATATCCTCACAGACTCACTATTTGCTCAAGCTGGCACTGTAACCCCTTCTCTTCTGACCAATAATCTCATTTGATATTTTTTTTTATTTCAACATTGTTAAATCTAAAGACTCTAAAGCAAGCTATTTGGGTTATATTAGACTTTTCTCAACTCCTCGTGTTTTGCCATCTTGATTGGGCCGGTCAGACCAACGTGCTCCTGTTTGGTGTTTCTAAGTCCAGACAATGCTACTGCCTGTATACATCTCATGTACTGTAAAGCTCCCATCGGTGTGCCATCTGTCTGCGTCAGCACCTTTCTACTAACTCTTGATATTAAGAGCAAACTTCAAAATGATTGAAAACAAAATTCTGTCAAATGCACAGTAAGAAAAAAAGCCAGACATTTGTTGAGGATCCTCATTATGCTTTTTCTTTGTTTGTTTTTTACAAATGATTTTATTAACAAACAAGCAAAAAAAAAAACAAAAACAAAAAACAAAAACAAACAAACAAAAAAACACTAGAATAAAATTAAGCCTTTGAGGCATTAACAAAAAATAATATTGTAGGAAGTTTTATGGTTTATTTGTGATATGTACCATAAAGTAATGGCTGAACGCTAGCTGTTAAATTCAGAAAAAATGGTTTAAGATTTTCAACGAAAATCTTAAAATCTCTTGTTTGGAAATCTCTTTAACAAATTTAAAAATGAGTATTGAATAATTTGAGTATAGAGCAGTCATATTCTGCTCACACCAGCACAGTCTGGTTTCTGTTCTATCTTCAGGATTATAAATAAAATTAAACATCTTTTACAAAATTCTCAATCCAAAAATGTTACCATGTGTTGCACTGTTGTATTTTGGCTTTCCTTCTAAATACTATGAGGCATTTTTAATAAGTTCAAATATACGTTGCAGTGAGGCATTATGCAAGTGTTATACAGACTTTTCATTAAGACCAGATTTCTCTATTAAAACATGTCTATAATTCATATTCTAATCCCAAATGTGATGTAATCAGAAAATACTCATAAGTATCAGAAACATCAGTCTTTGTGTAACTGAAGGATAAAATGTACTACACTTTATAAAGCGAGTTCCTGAAATGTTATTTGAAATGAATGAGCTGTATTTCAGATGGTTGCTATTTTAATTGTGTCCAGTAGATGTCAGTAAAAACTGACATCTACAAAACTATTTAATGCAAAACATTCATTTATTAAAGACAATATTATCATGGTGAAGTGAAGTTTTAAAACTTGTTTCTCTTTTACATTCAGTTCTTTGTAAAATTTGGGAAAATAGAATTTGAATAGTTGTGCAATGTAGAAATAAATACAAATAAACTAAGGCAAGAAATTAAAATAATAAGTGTGCCTTTACCTGGACTCAGGTTTGATGCTGATGAGTCTGTTGACTGAAAACTGCAGATAGATTTCTGTACCCAAAAAAACACAAAGAGAAGCAATTTTTAAACAAAAAAGAATCAGAATTTTGTGAGATTGTTCTTTTCAATCAATTTCACTCATTTTCTTTGGCTTCATAAAGACAATGCAATCAGTACAATGATTGCATTGTAAGTTCATAAGTTCCAGCTGTGATCCTATCAGTGCATTGGCCTAACGTCATCAGGCCCAACCCACAGTGCAGTTGGTTATTAAAAATATTTGATTTTGGTTATTAAAAATATCAGATTTTGTGGGACTCTGCAGTGTAGAGCTAAGCTTCTCTATACAGCTGCCTGTAAACGTCACTGTGCAACTGTTACTGAAGAGACATGCTCTTCAGTAACAGTTGCAAAAAATAAAACATTTTGTGTCTTTGTTAAAACACAAAATGAATTAGTTACTGTCTATTTAAACTTACATTTGGTCATAGGCTTCTGTAAATAATTTGCATGTAATAGCAATGGTTTTTTCTTAGCTTTAGTATGAATGTAAAGAAAAACACATCAATAAGAGATATCTAAAAGTTTCATAGTAGATCCATGAATGGATCTTGATATTGAGCAGAAGTTATAAACGAGCAGGGTTTTCTTTTCAGACCTCTCCATGTCTCTATTTTGTGTTCTTCCAGTTCGTAGATCTGAACCTGCAGCAGAACATGCATCCATTAGTCCTGCCACAGAGAAACTTTAGTCAGACTAAAAATCACTCAGTGGGAATGTAATTTTGAAGCTCACCAAGGGAGACTTGTAGTAACGATGAAGGATGTTAATAAAGTCTGTAATGGTTAGCATACCTGCACAGACAAACAGAATTTCTAAACTTACATGTTTCAAATGTTTGGATATTTGCATGATGAGGAAAAAAAAAATCACAGTGTGCATAAGTGGTACCTTTGCTTGTATTTAACTATTCAGTTACTGAGAACTTTTGCATCAGAATTTATTTTGATGTTGGCTACTACTGCCATGATCAGACATGTTTCCTCTAAGGTCAGAGGTTAAGGTAGAATAGGTATATTACATCTACCAAGGTGTGGTGCTCCCTTTTAGTCCTGTGCTGCTGGAATGTTGCTGTAACTTTTAACCTGTTTTGGCAGCTGCAAGTATTGAAAGCGTTAGAGCATAACAACTACAACAAAGTATTTGAAGCTCACACATTGACATAGAACTGTAGAACTGAAACACTGCTGCAAACAATAATCTTTTGTCAGAAGAAGAAACAGCTAACAGACACATGCAGCAGTATCGTATGATCCAGAATTAGAATTCTGGATCTGGAGTTGCTGTGATTAGTAAAGTGACTCCAGAGGTCAGATAAATTGGTATCTCCAATAGATGTAGAATGACTTCTGTTGGATGGCCCTGTAGTAGCTGAGAGAAGGAAACAGTGAAATAATCTAAGTGCAGCAGCACCTGAACTGAAGGTTTTTTCCATCTCTTAAATTAAGCTTCCTCTTGACTTCACATCCAGAATTTTCCTGTTTAATTTATTTGACTTTTCCATTGAAAGGTCAAAAAAGTATGTATGTAAAAAACATGTTAGTGTTAATGGTGATCATGAACCCAAGTGTCTCCTTAACCTGTTACTGCCTGGAAGCTTGGCATGCATTTTTAAAGCTGCTGGCATTTTAATTACAATAGTCATGATGAGGATGTGAGAATGTCCTCCTGTTTGTAATACAACACTGCTAACTGCTGACCCACTTTCCTTAAAAACATGTGAAACCAGTGAGCTTAAAAGGCTCACCTGTTTCACCGGAGGCTCTCTGGACCAACGAGCCGAAATTCTTTTCACAGTAATGATTCTATAAGCAAAAAATTCTTATGAATTATTGACTTTTTACTGCTATTATCCTTGAATCAAGTTTGCATAACAAACAGAATGAATCCAAGAGACTTCATTTTTGTATTATCAACTTTGTTCCACTAATATTTGTTCTTGTCCGGCTTCCATAAAGCACCAAACATGGAATCTGGACAAATTTCAGTGCAAAAAGGGGAAAAGTACCAGTGGGAGGCCAAACATCTTGTGATATCTGATGTCAGGCAGTAATGCATCAGCAACCGTTATCAAGAACCACGTGGGCAAGAGAATCACTATGGAAAATCTTTCTTAGCATTCCTATGCATTATATTCACCAAAACCACTAGAAAATTACAATGGAAAAATTTAAGCATTGATTTTTATGAATCATCACTGTGTGATGAGCATATAGGTCAGGTGGTCCAGAAAAAAATTGTAATCTAAATCCAAACTCCAGGCTGTGGGATCAGCTCCCTGGTAAAGTTCAGCATTAACATAGAAAACTGCAGCAGAGATCAAAGAACAAGATACTGCACACTTCCTTCAATGATGAGGCTTTTTCAGGGTATGTCCATTCTATTTTTAGCACTATAATAAAAACAATTCATTTGTGTACATTTTTAAAGCAGCAGTTCCCGACTCTATGTGATGAAGATTATCTCAGAAGTCAAATAATGATAATAGTTAAACATACTGCGTTGTAAGGGACGCAAGGAATTTAAAAAAACCTCGTTAGGAATAAAAAACGTAGCAGAGTTTACATTGTTATGGTTTGTTATGTCATTGGTTAAGACAGCAGTATGCATACTAAACCAATAATTGGGGTAATGTTTCCCTTCCATGGCTAGGAAGGGAAACATTCCAGCTGTGACCCTGTCAGTGCTTTGGCCTAACGTCATCAGGCCCAACCTGAATGTCAAAGACAGAGCAGAATAGAGCAGTGGATTAAAGTCATTCCACTTATGAAATGTCACCTCAAGCCGGGTAAAGGTTGATACAGGATTGTGGAACAATGGGGTTAGGGTCAGGGGTTAGGGTTTGGGTAGCGGATGTAGGAAAAGGGAAAGACACCAGCAAATGGTTCCGGTCACTTCTTCACACAGAGTGGACACGTCCCATTATCCTCCACTGGATGTCTGATCACAGAAATATGCTGATCGGCTGATTATGATGCAGTTTATAACATGCTGAAGGTTTTGAGGCAACAAGAATAACAATGACAGCAGCAAGAACTAAAATTGCTTGTAAAGCCATGCACTTCATAATGAGCTCACAACATCTGTAACGTTTTATTCTGTAACTGATGTAATAACCTGGATGGCAACTGATCTGCAGAGTGGAAAATATGAAGCTCGTGGATTTAGTGGTTGCTGGTTTCATCATTTTGAAGCTGCACTGATATTTCAGCAGAACTGGACAGAGAAGCAGCAGCTGTGAACCTCTGATCTCAGTGGAAACAGAGAGGCAGCAATAATTGCTGAGAGTAGGAGTTGATCAGAGCTTCATCATAGCTGAACAGCTGCAAAGGTTTGCTGAAAAGTCTGATGTGTCCACTTGGACTGAACCAGTTCAGGAATCATGAATAAATATTGAGATGTTCCTGTTCCCACCTACAAAACACTGCAGCTTGCTGTCCCACAGCGGTGCCGCCCGCACGCCGTTCGCCACCAAAGCAAAGAAAGCCTTCTTCACCTGAGTCAGACAAAAACTTGATTAATAAAATCCAAACCTATGAAAACAATTTGAGCTTTTGTTGCTGAAAAGTTTGCACCTGCAGCGTTGTATCAAAGATGACCAGTTTGGAGCTTCTAGGCATGGCGTCATAGCAACTGTGACTCTTCATGAAATTCATGTAAATGTTGGTGTCAGGAGCTGCTCCTGCAGGGGGCGCCATGGGGTATGTGGCATATGTACAGACACCTACAAAAAACACATAGTGACCTTGTAACAAAACTGAGAGCTTGTGTGAGGGTGATACATTCTTATGTGGGCTTTATAGAATGTAGGTGCATGTCAAGCTGCAGTGAGGTTTTAATGATCCCCATTGCCCATAATTTACAGAAATTCAAACTTCCTGAACAGCCACAGAGACATTCTGTCAGTGCAACATTAACTCTGTGTTACAAACTGTTTGGGTACAGAAGTGCAGCTGAGAGTGGAGCAGTTGATGCCCATAGACAATCATAATGCAGCAGAGATGTGACTGGAAGGAACCACCTCTCCCATCTGACCCCATGTAGTGCTTTGATGTTGGACTTCTGTGTAAGGCACAGATTGTCCAGGACAAACACCATGTTCAAGCACAAGGTGATTCGTAAATGAATCACCTTGTGCCCTTGGGCCAAAGGTCAATGACTGATTTTGTAGTTGTATCATCAGACCTGCAGCATTCTGTCCAGGACACTGAAGAGAGGAGCAGAGCTGTCCATTGGTCACCCCCTGACTGGGAGGTGGACTGTTCAGACATTTGATTAGGACACACAGAAACTGCACACTGACTCATGAGTGCTACAGTCAGCCTCAGTGGTGTCTGTTTGTCAGCAAGACAATTCATTAACCTTGTTCTTTTCATTTAGGAGATATTTTAGAACATTGCAAAACATACATTTTTTTGTACTGGATGGCAACTATCTTCAATCTTATATGAATTATATATTTTTATGCACAACTTAAAACATCATTTGAGTCCTTAAAGTTGCTCTATTAAGAGAGATCAAGCCAATTTAAAAGGCAAATCAACACCTTCTGGTTTTATTGTCTCTTTGAAATGGATTAGATACCTCTGCTCCTCAGCGAGAGAACATCTTCTTCCTCATACTCATCCATCTCAAACAAGGGGATCTGGAAGAGGGAACATATAGCATTTACATACTGTAGGCTTCTAGGAGAGTACACTTATATGGAGGAAAACTACTCTAATTGTTATGCCTCTCTTTGTTCGACCTTAGGAGTCACAGTTTCTCTGTTCACCTAGAAAAACTCACCACAACTCTTAGAAAATAGGAGATCAGAAGTCACTAAAAATAATGTTGCTGCCACTCTCCTTGAAACTGGTGATAGTTGCTGTGATAAACTGATTTTCTTATTATATGACTCATGAATCAACACTTAGTCATAATTATAAACCAGTATGTACTCAGATAAAACATAACATTTTAAGCTCAAAGTTCTTACTTCATACGCAACTGAAATACCGAATTACTGGAAGCTCAATGTTCTCTGTAACAGGCTGGGAAATGAGCCGACACATCCAGGGGAGTAAAATTACTCAAAATATAAAGGAAATCTTGAATTCTTCAACTTTTATCACAGTCATTCAGTGAATGATTGAAAAAACTGCCATGTTTCATTTGATAGAAGATAGATTTTGTATTGAGTTCCAGTAAGAATTGCATGAGGAATGAGGCAAAGAGATCAGAACACGTCTTTTATGTGACAGAAACAAACATGACTACATACAGACGATGCTATGATTAGCCACCCCACAGTGAAATATGCATACCAAATAAATGATTTTTATTGCCACAACAGGCTTATAAATCATCCCAATCCTGCTATAGAAGGAAAAAAATCCATCATTTCAAAATATTTAAAATAATATAAGAATCTGAAAAGTGTGGCATGTGTTTATGTCCGGGTCAGGGAGCATTGGATAACAGCCAGAGGAAATCCACAGCTAAGGTGGGAGAACTAGTTGTGCTGTTCACAATTCCAGCCTCAACTGAAACGCATCAAGAAGAAAGTCTTTGTGGAGAGAAAACTTTGGGATGTCAGTTTAGTAACAAACCGTGCAGGGTGGAAGGGCCTCTGACCAAACATGGAAAACTGTGTGTGGCAGACAACTTCTGTTTAAATCCAAAATATTTCTGGATAACTTCGCTGTCTCCGAAGGTGCTTAGAGAAGCTACAAAAATCTCCCGTGATATGGACCATGCACCAACATTAAAACCTTTTCATGTCTGCTGGTCATCAACTGGTCAGCTGGTTCCTACAGTTTGGCCTGAGTGTATTTATCTTCACATGTTGCACTTGAATTGACAAACTTTACTGATCATGCAGATAGAAGGTGAGGAAGGAGCATTTAGGACTGGACCTGTAATAGTAGCTGGCATGTTTTCCTTTACAGCTTCTCAGTTACAGAGCCGTGTCCAAACACAGATACTAACATTCACAGTCAAATCACCAAGGAGACTCACCTCTGCAAAGGAATCCATGGCCAGGAGGACTGGGAGGTCTGCCTCTGTGGAGACCAGAGCATCAGATTGCACAGCAGGCTGCACAGAGAGGCCAGAGAGGCCTGGCGACCATGTTAGACCATGAAGTGATGAAGATAAAGGTGTAAAGACAAGTTGAAGACAGCCAGGAGAAAGAACGGGAACAGTGGAACAGAGTTTGGTGAGGATCTCCTGTCCTCCGGACAGCTGGGTCTGAGTGCCCAGCTGTCCGGAGGACTGGGGGTCTAAATCTGGACTGAGGGGTGGAAGACCAGTGTCATTTACAGAGGGAGAGGGAGGGGAAGTAGGAGTGTGCAAGCAGGGGCTGACAGAGATTCTACATACTCATTTAATTGAAAATCAGAGAGGACATCATCTGTCAGTGGGAATAGCTTGCTTGTGTAAGCTAAACCACTGAAATGCATCTGAATGAACAGGATGTTGCTTTAAACAGAGAACTGGTGACAGAGGCTGGTGGATGGGTGGGTGGTCCTATGGTCCCATGAGGAACCATAGGAATCATAGCACAGAGATCTCACACACATAAACACACACGCACGCATACACACACACACACACACACACACACACACACACACACACACGTTTTGGGTTTGTTTGCCTAAATGGACAGAAGACCCTCATTGAGCTGGAGGTGTAATGTGTAGAATGTCTCCAGATACACAGCAGTTCTAAACAGAGACGTTTATTAAAAGGTCCTGATGCAGACAGAGAGACGATACCAAAACTAAAAGCTTAAATAGAATATTGTATTTTGTAAATACAAATAGTTTGATACAACTGTGATTTCTAAATGTAATATGAACATTTATGCATTATTAGAACCTGAGTTCTAAACCAAACAAAACCATAGGTTAATGAGCAATAAAATGTTTTATACATCTGATGTATGCACCTGGGGGTAAATTTACTGTGTGAAAATCTACTGGTCTCTTCCTGAGACGTGGCAGAGAAACGTCTCCTCCTGACGTTTCTCTGCCACGAGAGGAGATGGACTTTATCTGTAAACTGAAGCTCTGAAGCTTGTTGGACTGCTGAGGCTTTCGGTTTGAACTGCTGCGCTCATCAGCTGCTGCAGTTTGAGAACTGCAAATAGGATGTGAACCAAGAAAGTTATGGGTTCTTTGATCTAAACAAGTTAAGATGTGAGCATTAAAATCCTGCACAGCCTCTTAGAACTACTGCAGAAAACAATGGCATGACTGAGTTGGTGTTTAGTATGATTTACTTAAAAAAATGAATCCATTATAAATGCTGAACTGAGTTCACTGTAAACCAATTCCACAATAAAAGAAACAGAAACAGTTGCAGTGCAGCTTTAAGGCCCCTGCTGTGTGACACGTTCAGGTTACACTGAGCATTAACTATTTATAGCGGCACTGAGCTGCTGCAACAGAATCACTCATTCTCTGCACAGATAGCAGTTTATATTCAGCTTCAACTTTTTTCTCATATTTAGAAGTTTATTTTGTAGAATATCATCTGTCTCATTATGTTTGTAATACTAAATGAACTAAAGCAGGAACGGTCAGCCCAATTTATTGTTAGACAGCAAGAAGTAAAAAAGGTGATGTCTTTTTTTTTTTTACAGAGAAGGTAAATATCTGGTTTCATTTAAATGATACACTGCTCTTTGCAACAGATTTATGCTTTTTTTTTTAAAAAATTTTCATTAAAGCTATTTTAACTGCAACTATACTGACTATAAATTCCCAAGCTTACAGCCAAGCACATTATTTATCCTCTGGAAGATTTCAGTTTAAACCAGAAGAAACATGCAGAGTCTGATTGTGTCTTGGTGTCTTGCTCTGATTGATCTTCTATCTCTGCTTTAATCATATTTTCTGGTTGTTTTTGCTTCTTATAGATATAATTGTTCAAAAAGTTTGCTCATGTGGAAGAATCCCTCTTAATAGTACTATAAACAAGGATTGCTAATTTAATGGCATACAATAACCTCATGATCTATCAGAAGCAAAAATATTGTATATTTCCAAAGATCTATCATTTGTGAATTAACAATTCTTAATGTTTAGTAAATCCAGCAGCTTGTCTTCCTTCAGATGATGTCGCAAAACTAGTTCACAGGCTTGGTCAGTAAAATCTCTCCATTAACATCTTGTTCGTTAACCAAACAATTGGATTGGCGTTCCAGGCGAGAGGCGGGGTCGCCCCGGACGGGTCGACCCGTCCGGGGCGACCCCGCCTCTCGCCTGGAACGCAGCTGGAGATGGACACCAGCAACTCCCGACCCCGTTAGGGAGAAGGTGATCAGAAAATGGATGGATGGATATTATTGCATCTGTTTTTATAATGTATTATTTAGCATTGCCACCGTTCAGTGCCTCGTAAAGTTTTTGAGTATTATTAATAAAAAAACAATCTGTCAGATATGAAAAAAAACGGACCCCTTAACTCCATGTACAGAAATAGTTTTTCAATGGTTTTGTTGCAAAACTTTAATTTCTGAGTTGAATTAATCATTTTTCTTCCTCAACATTTCTTAAGTTCAAATTACAATTGAAATTTTTTTAAGGGAGTGTTCAAATCAAATATTTCTTTTAGTTTTATAATTCCAAATTCTAAATAAAACAGAATGTTTTGTTTCACTATAATATCTATTATGGTGAAATAGATATTTTTAAATAATTTGAAATAAATTATCCACATATTAGAATTGTATGACAAATAACTTTTATTTCCTCCATGTCAACCTGAGCATTTAAAACATCCTTGAACAAAGACTAGTGGATAAAAAGATCCAGAGGTGCATCTGTGAAAGCAAACAACAGAGAATGCCTCAGTATGGGGACACTGCTGTCACACAGAGGCTTAAGGCATTTCAGTAAACCAGCAGCAGCTTCTCCACAGACACCTGGAGATGGACATGTTTTCAATGGGATTTATTACACAAGTCAAACTTCACAATGTACCTGCTAGCAGTTTCTAACCAAGTCAAACGTTTACAAAAAAATAGCTGTTTCTATCATAAATATGCTCCGGCTTAAAACTTTTTATTCTATTTTATTCTGAAGAAGTCAGGAGGCCACACTTATTGAAACATGTGGTCCTGATCCCAGCCTGGGGAAAGCGCTGACCTTACCCATCAGATTTCAGCTAGCAGTTTCAAAATATTAATTAAGCAACAATTCACTCATGTTTCATCATCTTTCTCATGTTTCTGTAATGACACACAAGTCACAACTCTAAGGCATATGATTTTAGCATTCTGCTTCATAAAAACCTATTAAAATTGATGATGCTCTGTGCAGAAGGACCCCTGGTGGTCGTTATATGCATCTACACAACAACATCAAATATCCTAGTCTAATCGCTGCCAATTAGACTAGACTGATGTCAAACAGTAAACACTGTTCTACTGAAGAGAGCAGTGAAAACAGGAACATTAGTTTAGCAGCTGTGTATAAACAGGGTTAAAAACTTCTGGAAAATACTAAATATTCAATCAGCAGACACTGTTACAGAAACACTGAATGCCTTTCAGCTTTGTGCATCCTTGGTTTTGTGCCGCAGGAAGCCCACTTCTGTCTTTGGCATCAAAAAATCCCAACTGCCTCCCACAGCAGCTGGGTATGAACCTGAAATACTTGAACTACACCATTTACTTACTCTCATCACCATAACAGAGGTAGAACGTTAGTCCAACTGAAACTTGTTAAGGAGAAATACATGACGCTCAAACAAACTCAAGCAACTAGGAAACATGGGAGATGAAAACATAAAGTAACAGCTTCGGTTAGGCTTCAGCTGAGAGCAGCCCTTCAAAAAGCATTGAACACTTTGATTCTGCTGGGTCCTGCAGCCTGACTCCTGGAGAGGCAGTGAGGATCTGCACTGTACCAGCCTGGAGGAAAAGGTGTCAGCTGGTGTGATACATGCAGCAGCTCTGAGTTATCACAGTGAATTCTTGTTCTGAGCCGACAGATCTGCACAGAATCCTCTACTCGACCCACTGATTCTACACAGACCTCAACACAGCCTGATAAGCTTGTTTCCATCCCTATGTTCGACAAGCCTACTTAAATAAATCTTAAATTACATCCTATTCTGCTATCAAAGTTTCTCCATAGCCACAAACACCAGCACTGCAACAGAGTGAGACCATGGCAACCTGACAGGCCCAGGCGTGTCAGAGGTGAAGACAGAAGGGACACATCAGGACCTCTGGGTGTGTCCAGCTTTCAGGACAGGACCCAGTCAGAACATCCTTTCATCACCAGAGCAAACAGGGGCAGGGGCCACTCTTTGAGGTCCCCTGGAAAAATGTCCGAAAAAGAATTATGTAAAAGCTTCTCTGTACAACTTAGCAGAAGTTTCAAGATCGATTTTCTAAAGGTCACAAAAGCAGCTGCTGTTCATCCCTCTGATGGTCCAGTTAAAGTAAACCTGAACAGAGTCGCTCATGCTTTCTGCTCCAGAGACTTCTCCAGAGACTTTGGAGGACTCCACGGTACTCAGGTTCTGTGTCAGTTCTGGTACCACATATCATCAGAAGGAGGAAAAGTGCTGAGGCAGCAGGTTTGGAATGGGGGTGGGCTAAGGACTGGCACAGGCACTGCTGCTTGCACTGGACCCCGTACTCTGGGAGCTGTTCAGACTGGAGACAGACGACGACTCTGGGTCTGAACAGTCGTCATCAGCAGCCTTACAGTGGCTGACCACGACCCTGAAACACAACACACACATACAAAGAGACGCTGGTGTTAGGGAGGTCTGCAAGTCACACACCTGTGGGAAGGGATTAGGGGCACCAGAGAAAAAAAAAAATTCTGACTTTAATCTTCTGAGAACAAAAGTCAGAATTCTGAGATTCAGGTCAGCTTGTTTTCCACTCTGTGGCCCCAATCCACTTCTATAAACATAGGTTACATCACATAAATCAAACATGTTTCTAATTAATAATTGCTGGTTTTACAAAAAGCTTTTATTTCACAGGTATGTGTGAGTACCACTGTATGCAGGCACATTAATGTAAAATTGAGAGTACGGGAAAAGTGCAGCATCTCAAGGCTGCATGGATAACTGCAGCCTTGAGGTGCATCATGGTGCCTTTGTCCTCTATGAGACACTACAGGGTCACCATCAGACCTGTAGTGTCAATGTCAGAAACATGCTGGAACTGTTTCTACCAGTAAAGCAAATGATAAACTGCATGTCTAAAGTCGTAATGGTCAATCAGGAAGACAATAACTGAACTGAGCCAGTTTTATCTCCGAAAAGTTAAATGTCAGTGTTCTTATTTTGAAAATATTTTTGACAGCTTCATGGTACAGGAGTTGCATTGCTTGGATTGGCTTCCATGGCGCTGTGGCCGTTTACCTGGATCTGGATGGACTCACCACACCTGGCTTCTGGAGTTCCGTCCTCGACTTGTAGCTACACTTAGACCACTGCACACAAACAACCAGAAAAAGAGATGGACGTTTAACATCTGCAGCTCTCAGAGAGGTTTCTTCCCTCTTGGCTGCATGGATAACGGCAGTTTCTGTTTATCTCCTCTATTCTGATACTACAGCACTGCTTAAAAAAAAAAATCAAGAATTACTTCAGCCCCAGGCAGATTTTTATCTTTTCATTTAATGGTAACTTAACTTGAAGTAATATTAGTAACTTAAAGTGACTAAACCAGAATCCAGACTTGAATCTAATATGGAACTAACAGACAGAGTTGAGGTTTAGCTCCATCCATTAGGCCTTTCAACGTCAAAGCTCATCACCATCAATTCTTCAGATGTTATTTTTCATTACCCTGTCAGAAACAAACTGAATGTAAAATAATCTTAAATCTAAATGTCACAAGTATTAAGAATATTGGGCTTCACTAGCAGCCAAAACAAATTAGCGACACGCCTGTAGAAAACAGTTTCCTCTCCAGAAGCTTATAATTCTCTTATCTGATACCATATCTTTTGTGCTTAAACCAGCCTTTTGATAATAATAATAATAAAAAAAGGAAAAACAAACTGGTCTTCTTCCCTCAATAGCATCATCACATTTCTGATCAGGGCCTCTGTGTGAACAGCATGACTTCTCATGGGACTCTAATGAAGTTAGACGATGATAAATATGATGAGAAAAAAATTCAATCATCAAATAATTGTACCAAAAATCAAACTTTTGTAATCATGTTTTCATGTATGGCATTTTGGGGGTTTTACTAGATTTGCTTCTGGAATCGGGATGTTCATGAGTGAAATCGGTTTGTATGTGGTGTGTTGCTCCTGCCGTATGGCTGGACACACGAACCAATTGAACTTGTTGGATTTTTATTGGTTCGTGTCGTGTGTGGTCACAGAGGTTTAGAAAAAATGTCCGACAATCCTTAAATCATACCGTCTGAACCAGACCTAAAACTCACAAGGTTGACTCCTCTCATCTAGTCTCCATCACTGCTCTAAGGCTCTCTGACTCTGGTCTCTATAGTAACGTTTACATATCCCTTCAAAATAAGATACAGATGTGCCACAAAAACGAACATTTTACTTTTGTGAAAATTTTAACTCACAATAACGACTAATGTCCGTGACTTCCGGGTGCAAAACACAGATTTCTCCGTTCAGTGCCTCAGATAAATGATCTGCCGGTGCAGATAAAGGAGTTTTTTTTCTGATGGCTGAACTGATTTTATGTCAGATACAAAACATTTTAAATGGAAGCCCTGAGTTTGTTTCTCACATCTGGGAGAGATGGGAAACAATGACACCTGAAGTGCTGCATATCACAGGGTGCCTGGTTTCTACGTGGTGAAGCAGTTTAAAGGCTTCATTACCAGCTAAGGAGCTTCTCACCACATGAGCGGGGTCACTGCTCCCCAGATGGATTCCTTTCTGACAGAGAAGCCTCAGCAAACTGATGCCTACACACAAGACACAAAAAAATTTCAACAGGTTACGTCGCTGCCAAAAATATATATATTTTTTCCACAATGCTCACAGTGTTTGGGCCACTACTTTAAAAAAAATTCCAAGAAAGATTGCAGGTTTTCCCATGTAGCAAAACAGATGCAGTTCAAACAATTCTAATCGGATGTTTCTTCACCACATGGCACTAAGCTTCCTGCTGGAAAACAGAGCATATTTTGCCTGGGCTCTCACATTTGGTCCGGTCATTGCAGTGCTTCTGTTCCCACTGATCCAGCAGGATGTTGAGGTATCTGGGACACTCAAAGAAGTGAAGGTAGCGTGACGAAGACTGCGATGGGAAAATGCGCTCAAACTCTCCTCGTCGATTCAGTTCATCTTCGCTCTCGGCCAGCATGCGGACATCCTCAGAAGTCAAAATGTCCAACACTGACGATAGGAAGTCCTTTATGAGGCAGGAGGAGACAAACAAGTTAAAAAGTTATTTTTCTCTTTGTGAGGAGAGAAAATAGAAAAACTAGCAACATTGTGCATGTAGTTTCTTTCAAATGTCCTCTAATAAAAGCACTTATTGAAAGCAGATGATACTATTTTATCAGTAGACTCAACTGCTGTAACAGAGCTGTGTGCATTGTGTGCATGGCTTTGTTTACCTGGTCGGCATAGCGCTGTGTAAGATAAAAGGCTCGTTTTACTTTCTCATCAGCAGACAGATCAGATTTTCTCTTTTCTTTGTTCCCTCCATGCAAACTACAAAACAGAGGCACTAATTGTAATATTTTTCCTTAGAGTTGCATGAAAAAAAATAAAAGGTCACCGAGGCATCCCTTTTTTCATCCTGAACACAGAATCCCAGCAACAGAAATCAAGGTGTAAAAGTTCCTCCCTACCTGCTGGTGGAGCTGGAGGCACTGCTGCAGGAGGACACCACTTCTTCTCTCGGGGGAATCCTGAAGCCGGCCAGGTTCAGGAGGTCTCTGATCATCTGGCCTTTAATGGAAACGTCCAGGGCAGAGTTGGAGTGGAGGCTGGAGGACAGAGAGCAGAGCTACAGATGCGCTTCTACAGCCTTCCATCTGACAGCAGGTACAGCGGTCTGTGTGTCACCTGGGTGATATGTTGACCTCCAGGATCCAGGGTTTGAGGTTCTCGTCCAGCATGATGTCGAAGCCAAACAGCTCGTGGCAGCTGTGAGGTGTTTTCACGTACATCTTCAGCAGAGTATTCACATATGGCTCAGAACTGAGAAGCAAACACAGAAATAAGGAAATTTGTTTGCTTCTAGCATTGTTTCAGCTTTCCACACAAACACAGTTTATGAACAAGTCTGGGACAGTTACTGTGGCCAAAGTGATGTTAGAACAATGCTGTGTAGGACCTGGACTCCATTTCTAGTTCAAAGTGTAAAACTGTTTTACAGGTCGGAACTCACTGTCTGAGGTTCTTTAAAAACAGTTTTCAGACACAGTTGTGTTCAGAAAAAAAACAAAAACATATTTGGCTGATTCTTTATGAGCTTATTCATTCTTCTTCTTCTTCTTCTGAAACAAAAGATTTTATCATTCTCTGCATTCCTTGCGTTTATAAATCCTATGAAACATTCCAGAGCTGAATGTGTCATTAGACTTCGATAAGTGTGTTTGTGACAGAACACCAGGATCTGTAATGAAAGTTCTCAGTAAATGGAACTTACGCTATAATAGTTTTGATCACAATGTCTTTAATCTTCTCCCATATCAGGTTGGTGTTGATGCCTTTCGAGCCAAGGAAGTGCCACAGAGCCTTCAAAGCCCTGAAAAGACACAACAGAAAAATATTTCACTTTAATATTAACAAAACGGAAAAGAAGCTGTGTTTTATTGGCTGAACGTCACAGTAGGGCGACGGTAAATCAGGAAAACATGGAGCAGGGATCATGTTGCTAAATAATGCAATGACAATGTTTCAACACTGCTTCATCATTTCTGAGCTCTGGTATTTTGCAATTATTAAAATATTTATTGTGTGTGAGCGTCGAGGGCAGAGGCAGAGAGAATCCAGCCAACAGGACAAATATATAACTGAAATGCAGAATTTTTATGCATAACTTGCAAAAAAATAAAATAAATCCCACCAAATACTTCATTTAAGTATCCTCTGTGATAGTGAGGCTGCACTATAAGATTTGGTTCTTCCCCCAAACATTCCCCAAACTTCCTGAGTTACCATTTGTGTCCCTGGCAGGCCTTGTCATCGCTGTTTGCCTGGTACTCAGAGTTCTTCTTGTTCACGCTGTAGTTGGTCAGGTGCATGAACTTGTTGTTCAGAGTCTTCATGGAAGACGAATACCTGCAGAGAAATAGAACCTCTGCCTCAGCATGGATCAGTTCCAGTCCACATAACCCAACAGAATGTTGTTCATTCTCACTTGCAGCTGGCAAAGCGGACCAGTCCGTCAGAGAAGAGGTAAATTCGGAGCGGTTCGTAGGATGTCACATAGACGTAAATCCGCAAGTCAAACTTGTTCCCCCCAATGAGGTAGGGTTTGTGAAGGTACCTGCAGATAAGGAAGCAGAGGGAAATGTTTCCATACACATAGTGACAGTAAGTTTTGGTCAGATCTGTGCTGCTTACTTCTGCACCAGCAGTGGTCTCCTGCGGGGCAGCTGACTCCATTTGTGGATGACCTGGATCCCCATTCCTCTGGCTGACGCAGGCTGTGGGATAGAACAACAACATTAAGGAAAAATAATCTTTCATCTATAACAGACTCAGTGATGCATCAGATCTCTGATCAAATTTCCTGATTCACCAAACTGAAAACTGACAAAAATAAATAAATTATATTCTTTCATTTATTATTCTGGCATTTAGTAAAAAGGTATTATTTTGGTGATTTTGACTAAACTCAGGCAAAAGACATTTGGTCAGATTTAAGTTCAGTGAGGAACAAAACAAGCCTTTTTGTCTTTTTACTTGACGTGTGCGAACGTCTGGTTTTAACAGTGCAAGTCCTTCTTTACACAACATTTAGAAGTAGTTCACATAGTCATTCATTAAAACACAACATGTTCAGTTTCTTTCTGTTTGTTTCATGGTTTTTTTACCCAATTGATGTCATGTACTGCACCATGTACCTTGTACTCCAATGTAAAATAAATCTCTGATTGAAAAAAAAGAAAAAAAGTAGTTCACACAAAATCAGAAAGGTATAGAACGTACAGGTTTGATGATCCACTTCTTCTTGGAGCCACTATCTTCCCATGCCTTCCGCAGCAGTTTGATATCCTGAGGAAGGATGAACGTCTTTGGGAAGAAGTTAAACTCCTGCTTGCCAAAGCGATGCTGCATCTTGGACAGATTCCTCCAAAGTCTGTCCTTCCTACCAATCTGAAAGGTTCCTGGAAAGTGGTTCAGCTGCAAAAAATAAAAAAAGAACAGCCACACGTTCAATCTGGAGACTGCAGGGACATCGGCCGGAGTGAGGGTGTGCAGATACTCACCTTCTGGTGTTCGCCAATTGCCTTAAAGCCAGGAGATTTCATGTGGTGTCCCCAGCAGCCCAGCCAGCTGTTGCTCTCTGCATTAACAACATAATTCACTCACTCAGGGTGATCAAACAGATTCCCATTGCACTGTGTGTGATGACTCACTCTTGGTGGCTTTGAAGTGTGACCGAGCGATTGTGTGTTTGACGATGTTGGGGGTAACGGAGCTCATCTTCCATTTGAGTAGACGTCTCTGTTCGGCAGGCAGCAGCTCCACTGCAGAACACCAGACATGAGATCAGCTGGTAAAGAGCATCTCCTGGTTCTAAACTACAGAAGAGTCCCTCCTGACCTTTCTCATTGGCTGTGCTGAAGTAGAGAGTGGGGCGCATGAGGGGAAACAGGCTGGGGATGAGCGCCGGCCGCTCCTCTCGATCATCCTCAGCCTCCAACACCATTGGTTCTTCAATACTGACCAGAAGGGATGACAGGAAAAATAAGAAGAGTTGAACAGGTTGATGAATCACAGGTTTGGTCTGCTCTCCACAGAAAGACTAAAGAATCCAACCATAATTCCAAAAACGTTTGGATGTGATCGAATGCTAAGGTAATAAAAGGAAAAAATCCACTGACTTTGCAGGAATGCTGATGAACATTCACGACAGATTCACTCATCTGCCCTCACTCTCGCATGAACTTGAGACTTCCCGTTCTTAATATATTAAAAGAAAATAAATTAAAAAATACATCAATAATTATCTATATCAACTTATATTAAGATGTGTTTTTCAGCCATATTCTCCAGCCCTAGGGAGGGAAGCTGAGCTATCTAACTGAGAAGAGTGGAAGAAAATTTGATCAAAATCAACAGAAGCCATGAATGAAAATAAATTAAAATTTTCTTGTAATTGTAGATTTCCAGTGACCCACAGAGACAGCAGGGTAACTCGCATATCAGATTCGATATGTGCAGTCAAAGAAAACAAACAGCACACTGGACAGCATTATTCAACCTTATAAATATAGATTTGTCAACGGGATCCAAACAGTAGAGCTTGTAATTAACACAGCAAACCACAAGCTGAGCAGATTAAAAAGTAATGCAGCCAAAGGCGAACTCAGTGACATTTAACTAACACCATGCGGCATCAGGTCACAGACTCATTTTGTAACACAAGGTGCTCTACATGTGCGTAACATGATGCCAGGTAGGATTAAGTGGCAGAGGCCTTTACACACAAAGAACAGCGATTCTGATCTGACTGTTCTACAGTCATTTAACGGAGGATTAATAACGGCTAAACTTCATTTCTTTAAGAACAACAACAGTTCATACATACTTACATGACAGTCATATAGAAGATGAGATGAGATTTCCAGATTCAGCTAAACTTCTGACAGGTTACTTTGGACTTACAGATAGGTTTCTAACTATGTGGAATATAAACAAGTGGAGCTCTCAGGTGGAGATGTGGGGAGTTCAGGGTGTCAGTGAGCTGAGTGAATGAGCTGAGGAACAAACCAGTTGGAGAAGGAAACAATAGTGCTCCTGATCTGGGTTGTTTTAGCAGAGAATCAGCTGTCCAGAGACAATACAGCAGAGCTTTCCACCATCATCTGCTGCTTTCAGCCTGTCCAACAACAAACTGAGAGGACAACAGGGAGACCAGATCAGCTGGGCAGATGTTTGATTGAGGCCAGAAGGACCAATCAGGAAGGGAGTCTGAGTTACAGCTTTCTTTCTAAGTAAAGACAAAAGGAAGATGTAGAATATTTTGTTTCTGAAAAAAAAAAAAAAAAAAAAAAAAAAAAAAACATTTGTGAGCACATATGGATTTGGATTTATTATCAAGGATCCGTACCTTAAACTTTTTCAGATGTTTGTTACATTACAAGCAAAGAATTATATAAATAATAATAAAACATAGTTATGTCTTTCATCGTTCGTAAGTGGTTCACTTTCAGATCTCCTTATATTCATCAACTCTGACCAGATTACCTATTCAGCTAAAGAAAAGTGTCACCGTGGGGACGATGTGTTCAGAGTAAAATTCAGTGTTGTTATTTTTAAAAGCACAGTGTTTTACTTTCAGGCCTAAAAGCTCTGCTTGGGCTCATCTGAGCAACGTAAACAACTAACAGGACTTTTTATTGTTGTCTTGTTCCACTTCCAGTAAGGCCAGACTTGTGGCATGCATGACCAAACATTTTCCAGTCTTCAGACTCTTTAAAAACCTAACCTTAATCTTGCTTCAGGCTTCTACACATCGTTCTGCCTGACCTGTCTGCTGGGGTTCTTGGTTGTCATGACGCTATTTGCTCTCTAAAAGGCCCCTGCATACTTCATCTGATGCCAAACAGCTGTCTGCTGGTGGTTTTGTATTTGCACACACCTTTCTTAAAATGGAGCAGACCAATAGGGCTCTTCCTCCATCTGCATACGTCTCGCCTCTACCAGCATTGCAGAGGCAGGGAGCCTCCTACAGTAACGACGACGTTACTGTATCCATCCAGGACTTATTAACCATTCACCAGTTATTTAATGAAGAATCTTAAAAATGTACATAATTCTTCATCGCATAAGACAAATAGGCCTATCACGATAACAAATTTTGCAGAGTGATTGTCTCAAAAATTATTGCGATAAACGATAATATTGTTTGAAGACCTTTTCACACTGATTTAAGTGTGGACAATCTTAGAACGTTGGCCGTTCTAAGATTATTGAAATGAGGTCAATAGTTTTAATGTTTTTTAATTTATTGTGCCATTAATTGATTTATTGTTTATCGTGACAGGCCAAAAGATAAATGTTCCTCAAAAGTATCCATGCCTCCAGTGAATCTTAGAACGTAGGCTGTTCTAAGATTGTGGCTTGCGATTTCGTTACCGATCATCCTGTAGTGTGTGGTATGTCATGGTAGATCATCGAAATTGCTACCGCAGTTGATAAACCCAGTGATTTTTCGGCTGTTTTTCATTAACGTGACATAAATACGTTAATGATTTTCATTCAGTCAGGAATTTACGCTGATGCTAGCCACATGCATTGCAGATAGATTGTAGTAAAACATTGATTAATGCCTGGGTTTAAAATGAGTTAACTGGACTTGTAGCCATTATTTTGTGCCCATTGTTGGACACTTCATGGCACGAACCCAATCGAACGGTTACACCTAGGATTTCTGTCAGCTAATGTGTGGTCTCTCAGGTTTTGAAAACCTGACAATGGACCGACAATCGGTGACGTTTAGTGTGTGCTGGGAATTACACTAAGGAAATGAGAAAGGGAGGATCAGTGGAGAGCACGGGAGTTGAGCCTTTTTTCATTTTTTTCCATCTAAAAATGGCCGGAAGAAACGATAACACCGATAATTGAAATGAGGTCAATAGTTTTAATTTATTGTGCAATTAATGGATTTATTGTTTATCATGACAGGCCTAAAAGATAAATGTTCCTCAAAGGTATCCATGCCTCCTGCGAATCCAGAAACCAGATAGTGGAAGTCGACTACTTGAAGAGAAATATCAACATTGCTATCTGAGCGCATAAAGAACAGCAACAAACTTCTGACCAAGCAGACAATCCTTCATACAGAGCTCTGTAGAAATAGAGTAACCAGGGTCTGGAGTCAAGTTTGCAATTTTCATCATGCATCTGCATCAATGAGAACCAGTTTTAGTACTTTAAATGAGGTATGTTGGGGTCATCAGGGTCTAACACAACTGTTGAGAGCATGGTGTCAGTTAAATGTTGGTTTAGGTTGGGAATATACTACTTATCGTTAGGGTTAAAGTTAGGAGTAGGGCCTTAAAGCAATAGCCTTCGGTGTATTATAAGCCTGGCGATCCACCAGTCTTTACTTGTGCCCCCACCAGGCTAAGCATTGATTATTTATTTAATTTTTTTTTTAATGTATGCATTTTTAAGTCTTCATAGTTGGTGTTCAGGTATTAATCTTCAAAGCCACATAATTATCAAATGATATTTTCAAGTTTCTTGTCAATTTTAAACATTTTTAAATCAAAAACATGGTGGCCTGCTGGATGAAGTTCTCGACCACCAGGAACCAGCAAGTTTTCTGCGGGAAAACTTGGTCTTTACAAAGCACTCAGATTAAGAGAAGTACTACGATGAGTGTGTGTGTGGGTGAGTGTGTGTGTTACCTTGAGATGCAAGGAATTGATGCATCAGAAGAAGAAGAACGAATGATGGAATAACATTCTGAATCATCTGAAAATGGAAACAGAGAGAATTATTATGTTTCATCTCCATATTCTCCAGAGTTCCAGTTGAATAGAAAATCTGGATTTACCATCGGTGTTTTACATTTCAACACGCTGCCCAGCATCTGGCTCTGTCTTCCCTGTAAAGTTTATGTATGTGTTCCTGGTTGGTACACGTACATAAACGTGTTCATCATGCAGGTTCAGCCCACGGAGGAGCTCTCATGCTGACCTTGTAGTCAGGCATCATGCTGGTTTTATATCATTTTATTATTATTTTTAGCATTATTTTTCCGGTTACCAAATGCTTTGTCTCCTTAGTCAGCCAGAGTCAGTGCACATGGCTGCGTCGTTTCTGTGATGCTCATTAAAAACTCAAGAGTTTTTAATGGAAGAGCTACTAAAGCCATATTAGCAGCATTGAATTAAATTTCCAGTTTGTTGCGCATTTCTGCGCAGTGCAGTGGACTTAACTCATTATGTAAATAATTGATATTCATTTTAGTTGTATTTTTTGATTTGTTGTTTTAGGACTCTATAGTTGTGGGTTTCAATAGTGTTTCACTGGAGATGTTTTCTCATAACATATAATTACCCAGTAATATTTTTGCATTTCCATCTTTTAAAACAAAAAACATGGTGGACTGCCTCGCCACCCCGGCAACCGGGCTGTTTTCTGGGAGAAACCCTGCTTAACTGTCTAAATAATAAATCAGGTAATAAAATATACTTTTAATGAACTCACCATCATCACTGAAGGCATTTTCCAACTCATCTGGAAGCTCCTCCTCCATTCCATCCACCTGCATCACACTCTCTAAGCTGGAAAACAAGGTGAGAATGAGACATTCCAAGTTAAGTGGATAAATAAATAAACAAATAAAGGTGAGTTAATGATTAAAACCATTAACTCACCTCATCAGCTGCTCCTCTGTCACTGATGAGGATGAGTACAGGGACCGAATTGAAGTGGAGGAAGACTGTCCTTCCTTGGTGAGGTGAATGGCTGAAATCTGATTGGTCACTGAGCCCACCAAAGCTCCAGCAAGACATGGAGCCACACCTTCACCAGCATGGAGCCCTGTGGGCTGCAGACGCTGACCGCCACACTGCACAGCTGGCACATTGCTGCAGGGAGATGAATCCAGTCCTTTGCATGTAGGTAGCCGGGGCAATGTTGCACTGTGGGATTTGCGGTTTGCAGCTGCAACCAGAACACCTGCAGGACCAAATTTAACAAGCCGCTGAATCCTTGAAGGCGAACGTGTTGCCCGGCCATTTTGAGTCTTAGTGTGTTTTGTTGGCATCTTAGCTGAATGGCCCCTTTTTGGAGCACTCAGCTGCCACTTTGTGCTTCTCGTTTCCTGCTTTGTGCTGCTGTGGCCAGAGGGATTCTTCCATAACTTTGTTCCCTGATGTTTGGACACCTTCAAGCACAGGTGAGGCACTGGTGGTGAAGAGGAACAGTCTATAGTCTTAGGCTGAGGGATAAAACAGAAAAAGTATCACCAGATGAACGCAGTCACAAAACATGTGACATGAAAGTATTTATACTGCTAAAACTTTTTGTATTTCATTGAGATTTTAGAAGATAGATTTGAATAGAATCTAAGTGTGTGGGATTAAATCTCAGTGCAAGTGCCTTTGAAGATCCCACAGGACCACATTTTTTATTAAAAAAAGAAAGAAAACTAAAGAGTCTTTCTTGCATAAAATCCAAAATAAAAATAGATAAATTGATATTTCTAACATGATAAAATATGAAAATGTCTTACTACCGTACTAACTGAATTTTTGGAGTTGTATCCACTAATGTTTCAATGCTTGTTATTCATTTCCTGGATAATAGACCTGTGCAGCCATGGAAGACAGTCTGCATAGATTCCTGAGTGATAAAGTGGATGTAATCTCCGGTTGTGTTGCCACCATAAAACTGTTGCTCTGTTGGTTGGATAGCGCAGGATAAGCAGTGATAATGGAGAACAGGAACACCACTAATCATTTTTCAGCCAGAGGAGAAGGAAGCACTTCTGGCCCCTGTTGTATATTTTCTGTATACCTGCTGTATATCTGCTGCTCTGACCTCAGTGCAGGAGATGAACCCACTCACCATCAGCTTGGTGCTTCGTGGCACAGTGGCATGTCCTTTGATGAACAGGTCTCCATGACAACCTGGTGAAGACTCTAGTGGGACATGGTCAGTGGAATCCTGACTACATACCAATGCGGCTCCGTCTCCAGACTGAAGGGTCTGGGCTGGTAAACAGCCCTCAGTGACTCCCCGCAGCTGGACCTCCCGCGCCATGATGCTGCCGTTAGGTCGATTCGGTTCTGACGCTGCCAGGTTCTTATTTGGTCTCTGAATCCGGATCAGGTGTTCTGGCTGCTTCACTGACTTCTCTGATCCAAGGTGGTGACTCCTGGTGTTTGAACTGCTTCCACTGCCTTTCTCCCACACAGGACACACAGATGACATCATGGATGAAGCACCGGTAGATGGCAGGTGTTTGTAGAGGCTGGTAGCCTTGGGGAGCTCCGGCGGAGTGTGCCTGAAAGACGATTTAAAGGTTGCACCTGAAACCAAAGCAGCAGTGGGAGCACTATGCGTGCTGGAGCATGCCCTGAGATTCCCTCCGCCCCACGGCGATGACTGGTTGGTGGGCATGGCGGCGTGTTGCAAAACGCCTCCAGATGTTGTAGGTGCCGTCAGAAGTACAGGTTGATGCTGAGTTTTCTTCAGCTGAAAGAACTTGGTAACGTCAGCTCCAACAAGTTCTTGATGAATCCTCACTGACGGCACTCATCACTGGCACCAAAATTTCACCCAGGATTCAGGGCAATATCTGAGCTCTCACGCAGGCTGAATCGAGACAAATCTTCTCAAATCCTGTCAGGAGTGTTAGACTGCAAACTAGAATGTTGTGCGGGGTGTCAATAGTTGACCGGTGAGTTTATAGAAGCCAGGGAGGCACTTAGCTGTACAGCTTCTGCCCTGAAACAATACAAAGGATAAGAAAGTAGTATGACATGATGCAGATGAAATGGCCACAAAGTGAACTATGAATAGATAACTTTCACTGCAAAACACATAGAAACTACTGAATAGAGTTGGACAGAGGATCTGAGCTCTAATGGCCATTGTTTAACAACCTACAGCGATAAACTGTGTAATTAGCCTCTTTTCTTCAAATTGTGGCGAAGAGAAGTAAGAATTATTATAGCGTCTTCCTCTGCCTCCTCAATAATCTGTATATTCTCCAATGTAGAGGGATCTTTGCTTTTAGTTAACCATCCTTCTGATTTTTATCTCCAAACTGCTCCTGTGATTTCCTCACCACTACTCATGTAACTCTTTATCCTCCTCGACAGAAATTCTTACATCTTCAGCTCTACTTTCTTTATTTTACCACCAACTCCAAAATATGTCGTGTACCTTCCCTTTCCCCTTGTAGTACGCGTCCTAACACAGAGACCACCCTAGAGCTCGTCTGCCTCTCCACTACCCGTTGTTGCAGATGGTTGAGCCCGGGTCCTGTCCATCTACCATGTTCAGACCTCTCGCTTGTCTCTCAGCTGTCACCGACTCGTGTCGAGGGAGGGATCGCTCTCACGTGCGTCCTCATCGCTAGTTTCAAATGAGTTAGTAAACAACACTTCCCACGTTGAAATAACACAAGCCCACGTCTCTTAATAAAATAAACTAAGACGACTCCAACCACCGAGTCATTATCGGCTGACAGAGCAGCTTCGATATCTGGGTGTGTTTACCGCTTCGCCGGGAAGTTAGCTTAGCAACAATTTAACGCAGAGACGAGATATTCCAATTATTGCTCGGTTTCTCAAAAATATAAAACAACAGCATTTCAAGTGGTTAACAAAATATCTTCCTTACCGACTTTATGTCCAGCGGTGTTTCCCAGCATTTTGGTTCGTTTCTTTGGATGGAGGTAACTAGCTGGAGTTTGCTTAACAACATAAAAGAGCTGTGAATGCAGCACCGCAGATAAAGATCGTTTGTGCTTAAAAAAAAAACACCCGCTCCTTCGTCGTTCTGAAATATTACAATACTGCCACCCACTGGTAAAGAGTGGTAATTTGAAATCCTAAATAAAATCCGTCTTGTGGTGAAATTCTTAGATTTCACCATTAGATGGCATTGCTGCATACGAACATTCCTCATTTTAACGTTCCTGATTTTTTTCTTGCTCTTTCTTTTTATCTCACTATCTTATTTTTTAAATCTACCCTCTCGTTCCTCTTGTACCCACGTGTCATTCCCCAAATCTCTGTTTAACTTTCTCATATATTTAGATTTCTTTAGTTCTAGTCACTATTTTATGAACTTTTTACGTTCCTTTCACGGAGATGTATGTCCTGTTTGTTCTCTTCTTTCCTTCCATTGTGTGTGTTTTTCACTCCTTGATTATTTTCCTTTTCCTCTGTCTCTATAGTTTACTGATAAACCAAGAACACTTGGTTTATTTTTCTCATTCCATCATTTAATCACAGTGTTTGCTTTGCTATGTCTTCCAAACATGGAAGCCATTCCTTACACATAACAACATCTGGAAAATGAAGTGTGACGACTTTCAGTTTTGACACACTGTAGTTTACTAATGTTATTTTCTGAAAAACTAGTAATTATTTGTCCTTGTGTGTTTCCGTCTGCCAGCCTCTGCTGCTAAGCCTCTGTCAGTCCCCATTCTGTGATGTCACAGGCCATATATGGGTATGAATAGATATTTTTATTGTATTTATTTTATGCATCTTGTTTATTATTTTACTGAGAATAAACCATACCATTTTTCAGGTATCAATCTATCACCAACTGAGATCCAAATCTTTAATACACCTGATAGAAGGAACCTGATTATTCTGTTTTATCTTCAAATTATTAATAGTACTGATACTTAGCATCATTTTAATCCTTTGTACTCCTTGGTTATTGTTATTTCTTTCACGGTTAAATAATTTTCTTCATTTCTTTATGTTGGCCTTTCTCATTACTTGCACTAATTGTCAAACTTTCAGTAAATTAATTTTATTTTTCTCCCTCAAACCTTGTTTCATTGTCCATCTTCACCCATCTCCCCTTCCTCCCTATCTTTCCTGTATTTGCACATCTTCATGTCACTTGGGTTACTTAACTCATGTTTTAACCTATTTTCCAGCCCTCTGTCTAACCCTTCCTCCTCTTTTCTATTCCTCCCTCCCTCTGACTTTTTCATCGTGTTATCTCATCATTCCTCCTTCCCATCTTTGTCGCATGTCAAACCTCACAGACAGAGGAGAGAAGCGTGTGTATGTGTGTGTGTGTTTGAAAGAGAGGGACAGAGCGAGAGAGCTAAATAGAGCAGGAAACGGTAGACAAACTAACTGTGAGCAGTAGAGGTAGCTGTGGACAACCTGCAGGACGACAACTCTCCTTTGTAAAAGTCAAGGACTTTCTGACTTCTTCTGAACCAGCTCTGATCCTGAAGCTTCTCCGAGTTCAAAGTAACATCAGGAGGGACAGAACCAGTGGACCAAACCAAAAAGGTTTTCATTTGGACATTTGCAAACAATCTGGGATTTTTTTTCTTTTAAACAACAAGAACAAAACAGCGCTGAAGGAGAAAAGAGGAACAAATCTTTGGTTGTCTTTGGTTCCAAACCAAAGACAACAACTGGGAGAAGAAATCTGGTCACATACTACAAAACATTTTTTTCAAGAATGAATAAAAGCTAAGAATAGAAGGCTTAAACGAAGCCACAGCAGGAGAAGGACAATTACTGCCACCCAATCATGCTGCTGGATATTTGTCCTTCAGATCAGATCTGATGAAATAAAAGCAAAAATAAAACTAGACAGAAGCAAAATCCAATTCCATTTCTCATTTGAGATTTTCTTTATAAAAATACAAGAAGAAAATACAAGAACAGAATTCACAAGCTGAAGGAACAGAACGTGAAAAGAGTTTCTCTTCTTGCTTAACCAAGAGAAGATTCCTCAAGCGAAGACAATTCCTCTGGGACTGTAAGGCTTAAGAAGAAATAGTAAAAAATGCAGAAATGACAGAAGCAAAACATTAGTGGAAGAAATAAAGCAAAATAAAGAAGAAAACCCATTAAGGATAAATCAGAAACATTTCAGCCTGATCATGCAGCTCCTCACGTTCCTTGCTGCTCTCTCCTCCATCCTCCGCCCTGCTCCCTCTCTGGCTCCTGCGGCCAGCGTGGCCCTCAGCCGGCTGGACCGCTGGGTCCGCTCAGGGCTCCAGGTGCTGCAGTGGGACCAGCTGGAGCGCTGCCTCCGCATGTCCTCCATGTCTGAGGCAGACTGCAGACGGCTCAGCCACCTGCCGCTGTCTTCTGTGGCCGTGTACATGTCGGAGCAGCACAGCGTTGCAGGTAGGAACAGATGGAAGCGCCGCACTGTACCAAACAGCTGCCATCATTCAAACAGCTGCTCACTTTTACAGCATTCTGCAGAGTGATCCAAAGGATCACTGATGTGTATTTATTGCCATTATGGTAAACTAGATATTAGTTTTGAAAGTTTATTGTCAATCTGAGAAGCTGACTGTTTGACAGTAGTTCTATCTGTTTTTTTTTTCATTTATGTCAATTGTTTTCTTTTTTGCGTTTCTAAAAAAAAAAAAACTTTTAAAAAATGTGTAAGACTGTCATGATAAAAACTACATTAATGTTAAGAGAAAAGATATTTGGACAACAAAATAATTAAAAGACAAAATTTTTGTCTTTCATCCTAATTTGATTTTTTAACACAATGTTAAAATTTTTACACATACTGGTAATATATTTTATCATCTTAAGAACATCACCAACTTTTACTGTTTTTCTTCCAGTCCAGTGTAGAGATAGTAGTATGTGTTTTTTACAACATGTTGAACTTACTATAGTTCACTATTCGAATTCTGGTCTGTCAGAGGAGAGTGAGGCAATACAGTGCTTTAGAGCTGATTGTGAGAGACTTTTATAGGTTTGTATTTGTATTCATGGTCCCAGTTCAGCCCTCCAGACCCAGAAAACAGGGAGCTTCTACTTTCTACTGCCAGATTTATTCATTTGACCTGAGTCCTATTTTGGAAAGCTATACTCCTTTTATTTTAAAGCAGCAAGTGTAGGAGCTGTCTGGACCATGGACATGTACCAGGACCAGGACCGGAGCTGCTTACTCCTATGAGATAATAACAGATGCATTAAGAATTCAAATACATATATTCATATCATATTTATTTAATCTTTGTGGATGGTGGCCACGTCATGCACAGTGAACCTCAGTCTGATTCGTCTGCTGCATTTAAAGATCAGATGTAATGGACTTGTTTTGTATTTGTCTTTTCTCCTCAAAGTTCTTCCACATATTTAACTGATCCTCACGACTGACTCCTATTCAAAAAGTCAGAGAACTCAGTGGCAACATTCTGCTCTTCCAGATCCCTCAAACAAAGTCCTGGCTATCCTGCCCGACTTTTCCAGTGGCATGCTGAGGTCCAAGCTGAGAGGAAGCTTCAGTGTTGGGCGGATGCTGAACAGACATTATCAGCCCCTCTACAGTTCATCTGCCCATGATGTTGTTCTGGTTCTGGATCCATCACCAGGGGAGAACTTTGGACACCCTGTGGTCCTCTTTTATGTGGACATGAATGTAACAAAGAAAAAATGTTCCCACCTGGATGGAATTTATTTGGGTGAGTGTTGAATATCCTGGTCTTCTTCTCTGACAATAAAATATTTTTGGTTTCTGTTTGTAGCATATTTTGGTGTATGTGAACACAGTACCTCCTGTATTGTTAATTCCTGTGGTGAAACGTGTTTTAGCACAACTTTAGTTGAACAGAATTTAACTTGTGGTTCAGTGCAATGTCCTGCAAAAAGTTTTATTTATTTATAGTTTTTTTCCACAACTGGTCAAAGTTGATTGTGTTTTATTGTTGATTGTGTTTTATTGTTCTGTTGTGTGCTGGAGCGACACAAAGTTATACATAATTTCAAAGTGGAAGAAAACTATAAAAGGTTTTCAATTATTTTTTCATATCAAAATCCTAAAAACATGCACTTGTGTTCAGTCACTCACTGGTGGCAGGAGTTTGTCTTGCATTCGGTGGGTTGCCGGTTTGAGCTCCTGCTCTGTCCATTTCTATGCTTATGTAAAGACACGTCACACACTTTGCCTGCTGATGGAGGTAGAAAGGGCAGACGGTTCTGTAGCTTGACACTGTGTGAACGTGAATGGGAATGGCTGATTCCACTGTTATGTCATTTATAATGTTTTTCTTGAGTGTCCAGAAAAAACATTATAAATGAAGTCTGATTTCAGCACTGGAGCAACAAACTACATGGTGACTTGCTAATACAGTAATTTAATTTAGGTGGGTTATCTGTCCTAAAACACAATGACTTCCAGTTTAGACCCAAAAACCCGAAACCAGAAAGTTCTATGCAGATGCCTTCTAGAATTACACTTATACAAATATTAGTCATTCAGATGATATTTGAATGAATTTCTTGATATTTCTAGGCTCAGATTTTTATCCATAGAAACCGGCTGATCTATAAAGAAAACTTGAGAGTTAACAGAAGACAAACTATGGACCCATTCCTGTAGAAGATATCTGAAGGGATACAGAAGTGTGTGAAAGTTTCTGAGCTCCTGCTGTGAGAAAAGTTAAGAGCAGATGTTAAGGTCACTTTGCCCCCATGTCACACGAACACGCTTCTGTCAATTATTCATATCTGTTCATGCTGCAAAGTACTTCCTGCTGAGCTGGCTGCAGTGAATGGGTTTGCATGGCTTTCTCAATATTTAACAGAACTCCACATAAATTTACTGAAAAAGATAGAACTATGAACAAGAAAAACAATTTTATGCTGATGAAATTCACATTCAAATCTTTCCAATTTTTTTGTAAATTACAACCACAAATTCCTGCAATTTATATGTTTTAAAAGCAAAAATCTGAAAACTGTGCCATACATGCTATAGTTGGCCAAAATGTTCCAGTTTCATCAGGTTGAAGATGCCAAAGATACGGCATACTGGATGGATTTCTTAAAACAGTTCAACACTCTTGTAACCCTACCATCAAGGATTGATTCCTGTTACTTGAATCTTTGGAAGCTTCAAATCACATTTTTTACTGCAGGAAACAATGAGAAACTATTCAGTCTGGAAGATGTTTCCTCACCTGTAGGAGATGAGTGTTTGACTCTGGCTTTGAAGGGTCGCTGCCAGAACCAGCTGAAGCGCCACCAGACTGGTCCACAGAGGCTGTTTGGCAGCAGACGGGTGGCAGGTGGGACGCTGAGTGGAGGCATCGCTGGCAGCCGCCTGCTGGAACGAGCCATCGGAGGTTTCTGTGAAGTTCACTTTCTGCCACTGGTGGTTGCCGTCGGAGACAGCAGTTGGACGCAGAGACTCAGATGTGTTGGTAGGTCTGCACTCTGTCATATAGCCAACACAAGTGAAGTACCAGTGAGACCATGCGCTCAGTTTCAATATGTATGCCTGTAATCAGCATGCTATCACTTTGCTTCATTTTGTCCCAATATTATAAAAAGGCTAAGACTCAGTTTTAATGACAACCCTGTCAGATGTAACACAGACTTGTTAGTGTTTGTCAAACTTTATTAAGAAGATACATATGCAGAAAAATACAGTGTGCATCTAATAAAATGGTCATCAAGTTGTAAATGTTATAAATGAACCCTAAGTGTATAGAAACAGCCAACAGATTCCACTGTGTCTGACTTTCACATAATGTATAAAAACAGAGCCTTTCGGTTCCAGACTTGCTGCAGTTTTTGGGATCATGGTCCTGTTGATGACAGTTAAAAATCAAGCTTCAACCCTTGGACAAATGGGTTTGTCCAAGGGTGAAAGCTCAAGAATAATTTTTAGATACTCAGGAATTTATGTAATTTATTTGAATTTTATTGCCATGAATGTTAACATTTCCTCTGCTAATCTAGTCCATCAGAGGCTAAGATGGAGCTCATTAATTTTTTGCAGTTTCTCTGAGCCTTACACAATCTGTCATCAGGGAGATTTTCCTCTGATATATTTACCCATTCAGTTTGACCTCTGTTTCATTATTTTCAACCCTTTTCAACTGACGAGAAGCAACAGCTGGTTTCATTACTGATGCCTTTCTTCCAAAGTATTAACAGGAATTAACACAGAACTGACAAAACTTTGGCTTTCATAGGAAAGGTTTTGACCTTTCCTATGAAAGCCAAAGTTTCACTGGTAATCAAGTGCATTTAATTAATGCATGTGGGTTGAGCTGAGATTTTACACATGTTGTCCACATAGCTTCATTTTGGATAGATATATAGTTTATTTTATTGGCTTTTTTTTGATAGTTAATTGACAGATAGTTAATGAGAGAAGGGGAAGACATGCGGCGAAGGTCGCCAGGCCATTAATGGAACCTGCGATAGCTATTCCAAGGACTATGGCCTCCATATGTGGGTTGTGCTTATCTCCTGCGCCTCCACAGCACATCCCAGCATTAATATATGATTTCTGTGTGGAATAGGCGCTGATTGTACACTTGAGGTTAGATTTTATAGCTAAGCTATGGCTTTAAAGCAAAGAGAATAAAAACTAACATTTGATTTCGATATGATTTCTATATTATCCATAGCAGTGTATTATTAATACGTCTTAAGATATTACAATGACCAAATCCACGTGGTGTAGGAACATTTAAGTAACCAGCAACCAATTTATCAAACTGTCTTTATGTTTTGTTTTATTTTGTTTTTCACTTTTTAGCTTAAACTCATCCGAGTTACTGTAGCTTTTCAAAGATGTCTTTTTCTTTTTTTTGTAGTCACTTACTGTGCTCTTAAAGTTTTGCATATTTGTTTATTTTTTGTAATTTTGTTTTCCTGTATTTTTTCAGTCTCAAACATATTATATATTATTATAAAAGTATTACTGATTAAACTTTAGCTTTAATAACATAAAGCTATATCATTTTTAAAGTTTAATCAGCAATACTTTTATAAAAAATTTATATCAGATCATGATTTCTTGGTTAATGTTAAGTTGTCACAACAAAGACATTTTGAATAATGTCATCTTTGTATTAAAAGTCTCATGATTTACTGAGTGACACTTAATGAATATTTAGGACTGTTGTCATAAAGACTTACTCATGTTCATGACAGGTGTTATGTCATGTTTATGACAGTGTCATGACAGTCTTTTTCACAGCCCATCAAATGAAATGTTACCAAAAAAAGAGTAAAATCATTGCCCAATACTAAAAAAAAATTGAACAACTAAGTTTAAGCAAAAACGTCGATATATTGATATTCTCACTTGGCTTAGTATACTGTAATTGGCTCCATCACCATTACAGCAGCGGACATGGGCAGGCTGCAGGGGGCTGTTCAAGTCCAGAAAGGAAAACTGCTTTGGCTCAAACTACGTTTTCCTATCATGCTCCTCACACTTGGAATGCAATTCCAAGTAACATAAAAGACCCTTCCCTTGTGCTTTGACATCAACGTGCCACTGGTGGAAATTAGCCAGCTGGCTCCAATCTCATGTATTTATATGTAAATAATCATGAATACATATGACCCCAGTTGTAAAAAGAAAGTCAAAGTTTAACCAGTTGATCTGCTCGCTGTTCATCAGTAACTGCCAGCTTCAGAACAGCTTCAAGTGTAACTCAGTCCAATCATACCAACTTCCAGGAAATGAAGTCTTTTGAGAACAACTTCTGGGTACTGAGAACCCCAGAATACAACCAAACAAACAAAAAACACACAGCTAGTATGTTGCAAATATCAGGGCGATAAAGATTCAAATAAATAAAAGTTTGTAGCTGGGCACACTAAGCCTGATCTGACCTCATGGGGAGCCCTGTTGTTTTGGAGCTTGACAACCTTTCCCTCTGATGATTTTCCTGTTCTGAGCTTTTTCTCTTTCTCCTACGACAGACAACGCAGAGTTTGCCAGGTGTCCCCAGCAGCTTCCCATGAGCTCTCCCAGTCTGCCTGTATCAAGCTGTGAGCTCAATAAAAACACCAGGCGCTGCCACCAGCAGCCACTGGCCACACACCTGTCCTGCCGCCTCTACCAGACCTGTGACCATGCCGTTCTCATCTCAGGTCGGACCATTGACACGTTTCTTCTGTCCCGGTGATCAATATGTTAGATGATTAAAACATCTTTCGACACAATCAGAAATAACTTCAACAACTTCTGGGAACTGAAGTTGTTCGTGTTTTGATAAAGTTTTAACTTATTTCAGCATTTTGGGCACAAGCACAGATTGGAGTCAAAGTCAAGATGCAAAGACAACTTTTACTGAGAGGCATATTAAAAAGTAGCCATGCAATTCCACTCAAAAAAACATCTGGCATCCAACACAGTCTGGGGTTTCTCCACCTTTGCTTGGATTCTGTCTGGTAAACATCCAACTGGGCCAATCATGGACAGAAGGAGAAATTTGTAACGATGATGTTGCTTTTCTGCACTGTTTTAGAATAGTAGCCGACCTGTTTTAGCAGTGACAGCACAGGAAGCTGTTCAGTACCTTTAAGGGCTTCACTATCATAGACTTACACCATGTCAATAACGGTTTGGTTCATAATCAGACAATATAAAAATAGTTCTAACATTGAAGCAAGCTGCACTAAATGGTAGATCCTGAAGCTTCCCTCTTTCCCTTTGAGTCTTGGTCCGCTTTCCACATGTCGTAAACCTAATTCAACATTTCAAGTTTGTCTTTGTTTTTTATGATGTTTTGTACATCGTGAACAAAACTTCATAAGCTCTAAAGAATCAAAAAAATCACAAAAAAGTATCGACATGCATTACATAAAGACCTCAATGGACTGTTTCACATAAAACAAAACCTGAAATGGACACCAAAGGCAAATTGGATTATGCACATTTTTCTCAATGTCATAAATGTGTTATTTACTGGAGAAGTGTAACTCTAATCATCTACCTGTATATTTATCTACTGATATGTGTGCGCGCGTGTGTGTGTGTCCAGGTGGTTGGCAGCCTCAGATGACATTTCAGCATCATGCTCAGAATCTTCAGAAATTCTACAAAATGCTCAGAAACAATGGTTTTCATAAAAATCACATCAACACTTTCTTTGCCAGCAGTGGACAGCTTCTAGGTAGGAAATGAACAAGCTCTATGATATAAGAAGCTATGTCAAAGTATATGCAGAGACTTTAATTAAATCCTTTAATTAAAAGTTCAATGGTTGTAGTACCAGTCAGGAATTACAATATGAGTTATGCAGCACAAAACAGGAACAAAGAATACGTTATTACAAAATAGCAATAATAGAAATAAGTAAAATGACAATCTGATTAAGTAGGCTTTTGCCTTTTCTCAGAAGCATCTGTGAACAATTATAATTTCAATCCTGATTTAAGTGACAGGATTTAAGTTCAGTCTCTTAAATCTTATGTTTTCAGGAAGCTCTTCCAGAACCTGGAAACAGAGAATCTAAATGTTTAGTGCTGATCCTGCAGCACTAAACAAGACAACATTTTTTGGATCTGCAAGGACTTTTGACTTGACAATTTTGGCCCACATGAGAAACGTTTGGACATCACTGGTCTACTGTTGATAGCTGAAAGAAATTCTGGGATGGATTTAAGCTCAAGAGCATTCAACCCTACATATATTAAAAAGTATAAATTACTTTTATTTTCAAAGTAATTCTATTCAAAAATAGTTTATTTACCTAAAATGGCTCATGCCTGAGTATCTTCAAAGAGTTGGTGTTGCTGTGTCCATGAGAAAAGTCTACAAAATAATATATCAGAAATAGAGTAACAGAGCTGCAGCCATGAGCGGTATAATTCTAGAAAAATATTCTAAAAAATAATTCTAGAATCATACTTTAAAATACTAGAACTCATAGAAATCAAGTTTATTTGCATAGGACATTTCAGGAACAAAGCAGTTCAGAAATACAAGATGTATTTTCTTTTCACCTTGTGTGGATGGCAACAGGAAAAATATCTGATAAAAATTCTACTTAATGCAATAAATTGCACAATACACAGCAAAACCTCATAAATCTGTATTAGAGCTGAACCTCTTCTTTCTTTTCTATGTGCACCGAAGATGTAGAGGGCGTCTACTCAGCAACAGAGAAGGCAGTAATCCGTAACCATGTGTCATACATTTGCCGGAAGCAGCATTGTGCCGACACTCTGGTTCTGTACCTGAACTCACCAACACGCACTGATGGAACCATGCTGCTGTGGGACGCCAACCTGAATGGCATTGTAAGAGAAACACTGAAACTAAACACACTCTTTGCTATCTAATAGTGAGAGAGGATTGTGAGCAGCCAATGGTTGCTGAGAATAACAAGAAAAAAACATCATTAGAGGGAGACTCATAAATATTAAGGTAAATGTTACTATGGTGAGAGCTACTTTCACATTGAATGATTTGGCTGCTTCAGATACCAAACAAACCAGTCTGCTATGGGATACTGTGCACTGTCCAAGTTTTAATCTGCTTTGACGTCCCAGGATTTACTGACAGATGAATGCAAGGACATGAGCTTATTACTGCAACATATAACATTTCTTAGTACCTGAGTGCTGCTCTCGCCTATTACTTTGCTGAGGATTTTTGTGCTCTTGCACAATAATTAGTGTTCTGTTATCAAATAAGCATTTCTGCTCCTAAATCAAAATGGAAGCACCCCCAGCCTTTTAAGAATGTTCAGCCTGGACAAGTGATTGTAAAGTTCTTTGTTACAGCAGCTTCAATCAGATCCAATACATCTTCTGGATCACTGTGAAAACTTTGACTTTAGTCAACTGATTGAGTTGATTTCCACAACTGGAAATCAAGACAAGTATTGTAAATACAATGACAATAAGTGTAAAAACCTACACTTAAAGCCGACTTAAAAGCCAGTGAGAAAAATACAAAAATTAAGAGAAGACTTAAAAACATAAGTCTTCTTATGGAGTTTGTCTGATATGTGATGTTCACCCGTTCCACAGTTCTTTGGCAGTAACACAGTAACAGAACCTGTCACCTCTCAACTTTCAGGACGACTAACATCAACTGATATGACCTGCGACAGTGAGGGAACATACAGCTGCAGCACATCAGACAGATACAGGCAGAGACCTAAAAGATTAAAATCAACCCTAAAATGTCCTGGAAGTCAGAGAGGAGATGCTAAAAGAGAAGGAATGTGCTCTGGATTCCCAGTACTGGTTAAAAGCCGAGCAGCAGCATTTAAAACCAACTGGAATCTAGAAGGTCACTTGTGACTGAGGCCAACATAAAGCTCAGTTTAGCATGATCTAAACAAATTCAGCTAAAAGCATGAATAATGATGCAGAGAAAGAAAAGGTTTTACTTTGGTTAGTTGTCTTAGAAAAAAAAAAGCTGGATTTGACAACTGAGCTAACCTGTGCATCAATCTAAGACTGCAATCCAGCCTTACACTGAGGTTTATTGCGACAGTTTTCTTATAATTTAAAAGAGTTTACAGTCTGTTGCAGACAGGAAATTTACCTTTACATCTAAGGTGATTAATTTTATGCTGGACCTGATCAGGAAAATTGTGTTTTCAGCCAAATAAGAGTTCTAGTCAAATTTTCCCTCTGTTTTTGGACTCTGACACATCAAACCCACATTTACTTTTGTACTTGTTTTTGTCATTAATTTGAAATTACAACCTAATGCTAATCACAGAATATACCACAGTGCAGAAGTTTCAATTTTGTTGCTTTGATGTCCTCTTCCTGAGCAGGCTGACCTGAAGGAGCGCTACTCAGTGAGCGAACTGCTGGCTGACCTGGCCGGCTGCAGGGCCACCCGGGTTCTCCTGTTTGTAGATCAGAGCTACAGTGGGGTCTTGTCCAAAAGGCTAAGAAGTTCCCAGAAACACCATAATGTGGTGTTGATCCAGCATCAGTCCCACCAGACCCACAGGTTGTTCCCGGGCTGGGATGATAACAGCTGGTCTTCTATCACTGCTGCCACTTGCCTGTTAGACCACCTGGAGAAGGCAAGTTTCCATGCATTTGCTTTAGTTTTTAGTTTTCTGTGGTATTCCGCTGATCTGATCTTAAGCTGGTCTTGTTATTTTCAGGTTGATGGGACGTCCAGGCACTTGGAGCCATGGGCCGGCCTGTTAAATGTGACGTTGGCAGGAGCTCCGTGTAACGTGACCCCCCCTCTTACAGACAGTGAGATGCAGCGAGAATATCAGGGCTGCCAGAACCTGCCGACTGCTCTGTGGTATCAGAAGCATGGGAGGACCAACTGAGAGACACCAACAGACTTATCCAAACAGGACAGGCATGGATTTTTTTAAATCTCCAAAGTATGTTTGCCACTGTGTGTGTCTGTGTGTGGAGGCTAATGCTTGTTAAAACTTCAGTTTAACTGTGTTACACACTACTGTGTGTTTATTTTATGACATAAGTTTACTCATCTCAGTGGGATGCTCTGAACACCATGTGATCTGTGTGTGTGCGTGTTGGCGCGTGTGTGTGTGAGTGTGTGTTCACGGGTTCAGCAAAAGGACAGCCTATCTCAAGGGCCAGCACCAGCTTACATTATGGTCAGAGTGTGTTTGTGTACAACACGTCTTGTGAGCACTTTAACATTTTAGATCCAAACATCGGCCTATTTTTATCCTAACACCGGTGTCCTTTCATGATTTTATTTTAATCTGCCCTGAATTCAACAGTTTTTATCTTCTCCTCTGAATCCTGTTCACATCGTTTTAAATCTAACTTTGAAGTTGTTGTGTCAGCTGACCACCAAGACTTTCTTCTGATTGCTCAAAATTTCTTCTCTTAAAAAGACAGACCCAGTAAAAACACCAAAATATATCTATTAAAATAGTGACTGTGGAAAATTAATATAACAAAAACCATTATTAATTTTGTTCTTTACAAAGGTTTTAAAGTAATTTCAGTTCCCTATATACAGCACTGGAAAAAAATGAAGAGACCACTGCACTGTCTAGAATAAAAGAACAATGTTCATTTTGCTCAAACATAAAAACAAAATCCGAAAAACTGATCATTTTAAGTGCTGTCTTAATTTTTTCCCAGAGCTTTTTTTTTTACACCAAAAAAACAAAACAAAACAACTTTCACACAATAATATGAACATTTTGAATTAAATATTTGTCTGAGTAATGCGAGCTCAGTGAAATGAGTATCTAGAAGTCAAAGGTATTTATTGGTTCTGACACAATTAATAATATTATACAGTCAAATTTCAGTAACGTGATCTGGGCTATAGACTGAACACTAAGGCCATGTCTACACAGCATGCTTTGATGCTCAGTAATTTTTTTTTCTGAAATCTAATTTTATTTGCATGGTCGTTCCTGCTACTGCATGATGTGACCCTATCAGACTTAGAACCCCAAATGCACAGATGAAGAACAATGACCTTCAAACAGCAGCAGAAGTTCTAATGGATGGAACCATTTGTGGATCAGTTTGGGTTGGTGTTACATATTTTTGCTTTTCTGCTATAGTTGACGACTGTTCTTACCTTGATTAAAATTTTAAAGAAATCTACTACAACCTAAGCAGTTAGTATATTTGTCGTGTGTGTGTTTTCAGTGTCATGGGTGATGTAAGCAGACTGATCTTTTCCCTGTCACAGTTGTGCACCAATAACCATTCCTCACGTTAGTTCAAAACAAAGAGGCTGAATTCTTCAGACTTTACTAGATGATATCATGTCCTGGCTGTAATTTTAGTGATTATATATTTGATCTTTTGCTCTTGGCAGCCCTGTACACCTGCTGGCTCTATTCTACTATGATAATTGGTCTCAAATACTACAGTTAGGGCCAGAAATATTTGGACAGTAACACAATTTTCGTGAGTTGGGCTCTGCATGCCACCGCATTGGATTTGAAATGAAACCTCTACAACAGAATTCAAGTGCAGATTGTAACGTTTAATTTAAAGGGTTGAACAAAAATATCTGATAGAAAATGTAGGAATTGTACACATTTGTTTACAAACACTGCACATTTTAGGAGCTCAAAAGTAATTGGACATAAACATAACCCAAACAAAAAAGTTTTTTCTCAATATTTTGTTGCGAATCCTTTGGAGGCAATCACTGCCTTAAGTCTGGAACCCATGGACATCACCAAACGCTGGGTTTCCTCCTTCTTAATGCTTTGCCAGGCCTTTACAGCCGCAGCCTTCAGGTCTTGCTTGTTAGTGGGTCTTTCCGTCTGAAGTCTGGATTTGAGCAAGTGAAATGCATGCTCAATTGGGTTAAGATCTGGTGATTGACTTGGCCATTGCAGAATTTCCACCTTTTTGCTCTCATGAACTCCTGGGTAGCTTTGGCTGTATGCTTTGGGGTCATTATCCATCTGTACTGTGAAGCGCCGTCTGATCAACTTTGCAGCATTTGGCTGAATCTGGGCTGACAGTATATCCCGGTACACTTCAGAATTCATCCGGCTACTCTTGTCTGCTGTTATGTCATCAATAAACACAAGTGACCCAGTGCCATTGAAAGCCATGCATGACCATGCCATCACGTTGCCTCCACCATGTTTTACAGAGGATGTGGTGTGCCTTGGATCATGTGCCGTTCTCTTTCTTCTCCAAACTTTTTTCTTCCCATCATTCTGGTACAGGTTGATCTTTGTCTCATCTGTCCATAGAATACTTTTCCAGAACTGGCTGGCTTCTTGAGGTGTTTTTGGCAAATTTAACTCTGGCCTGTCTATTTTGGAATTGATGAATGGTTTGCATCTACATGAACCCTTTGTATTTGCTTTCATGGAGTCTTCTCTTTACTGTTGACTTAGAGACAGATACACCTACTTCTCTGAGAGTGTTCTGGACCTCAGTTGATGTTGTGAACGGGTTCTTCTTCACCAAAGAAAGTATGCGGCGATCATCCACCACCGTTGTCTTCCGTGGACGCCCAGGCCTTTTTGAGTTCCCAAGCACCAGTCAATTCCTTTTTCCTCAGAATGTACCAGACTGTTGATTTTGCTACTTCAAGCATGTCTGCTATCTCTCTGATGGATTTTTTCCTTTTTTTCAGCCTCAGGATGTTCTGCTTCACGTCAATTGAGCTCCTTTGACCGCATGTTGTCTGGTCACAGCAACAGCTTCCAAATGCAAAACCACACACCTGGAAACAACCCCAGACCTTTTAACTACTTACTTGATTACAGGTTAACGAGGGAAAGGCCTTTTGAGTTACTTGCAGCCTTTGGAGTCCATTGTCCAATACTTTTGGTCCCTTGAAAAAGAGGAGGCTCTGCATTACAGAGCTATGATTCCTAAATCCTTTCTCCGATTTGGATGTGGAAACTCTCATATTGCAGCTGGGAGTGTGCACTTTCAGCCCATATTATATATAAATTGTATTTCTGAACATATTTTTGTCAACAGCTAAAATAACAAAACCTGTGTCACTGTCCAAATATTTCTGGCCCTAACTGTATGTAAGGCTCTCACAGTTGAAACTAGAAGTATACATACACCAAAATAAAAAGACCTTTTTTTTCTGAAGTTAAATCAATCAAAACTTCCCCTTATTTGAACAAGTAAAATGTCAGAAATGAAAATAATTAAGGAGAAAACATAAAATGTTTTTAAAAATGTCAGTATTTGGTAGCATTGCCTATGGAAATGTTTTTTTAGACCACTTCTGGATGTCTCCTCATTGCTCAGAGAGAAAGTAATGATTCTGTAGGTAAACTTCTTATTCTATCTCTCATTTTTGTGGCATTTAGCAAATCCAAATAATTTTGATAATTCTAACTGACCTAAAACTAGAGAAGCTTGGTCTGATTTAATTTCAGAGAGAAAAAGTAGTATGTGTCTTTCTATGTGGTTTATGTCAGGTTTTAACTGTACAAGTTTCTTTCATCACATGGAAAAAATACTAAAAAAGTGTAAAAGAGAGCAGGTCACTTTAACGAATCAAATCAGCCTGAATCCATTGTGTTTGTTTTCTCTGGATGGGCTGGGTTGAAACAAGTCTTATCATGTCTGATGACAGTAATGGCTGGTTCTGATTCTGCCAGTACATTTACCAGATCAGGAATTGTTGAACAACCAACTTGTGGTTTCGTTTTAAAAATAGTGTTTAAGAATGATGGAAATGGGATTTAATGTCACTGAGCAACATAACTGTGATCATAAACTACAAACTATATAAACTACATAAACAGTTAGTCTGACTTTCGGAGAAGTGTTTGAAATTCAAAACAATTTTAAGAATGGGCAAAAGTTTCAAACCACAGATTTCATGGACTCAGCAGGTCAAGTCTGAAGAGACAGAGAATCTAGAAAACAACTAACTAGTTGGCTGCCTTTAAAATGAAGAGTGACAGCAGTCCCTCCTGCAAAACACAGTAACTACCATATTTAATCAAATCATAAGAATATGCTTGCTAAACTCCAATAATCTGATCACCTTGAACCTGTTCTTTACCCTAATAGGATGTACAATGTTCTGTCCAGTGATACTTGTCTAAATGTTAACAGTGATCCCATAAAGCACATCCTCTTGTACCGTCTTTTCTTCTCGCTGTTACACAGAGCTGTTGTAAAAATGTAACAATTTGATGTAAATTCAGAAGATAGGAGTTGATGAAAGTAACAACTTCTGAAAGCAGAAGCAAGAAACTGAATTCCAGACTTTTGTTGTTTGTGTGATGAGCAGTACAGTGTGTGACGTGTAATTTAGCTGAAATGTTTCCAGTTGCATGCATTGAATCACAAAGTAAAATTAATAAAGTACTTAAACATGAGGACTCTTGTTTACTTTGCATTCTTGAACAAATAACCTCTTGAACACATCAACCACATTCAGAGGATATGACCATTCTGTGCATGGCTAACACATGACAGTGACCACATACTATTACTAAGTGTGCTGCTTTAAGAGAAGCTGTTGACCACAAAATGTAACTGCTGTAATAAAGACTGTATCATCCCTTTGAATCGTTGAAGTCAGGGATTCCACAGTCAGGTGGATCAGATCCAACATCTATACATTGTGGACAGTCAATTACTTGTGGTAATTTTGCATGTAGAACTATAACCTTAACCCATTAGGAACAGAAGTAACTCAGGAATAAAGAGGCAAGTATCGACTCCCTCACCTGCCCTTGTTTTAATACTCTTTAAGTAAGGTGTCAGAAATTAAACTTAGTCATTTTGTTAATATGGAGAATTTTGAGTGAAATGGTTGGTCACATAATTAATTAGAAATAATTATTCAATGTGCTGTTTGGATTTCTTATTTCAGAAATCTTATTTCAGGGTTCTCTGCAGCTATGTAGTGGAAACAGCAGAAAAGTCTCGACCTGCAATCAGAGACACGAACCAACATCTGTTAGAATGACACCAGATGCGCATCATCTCATGTGAAGCCTTCAGTCCTGTCAGGATCAGCCTGCAGTAGTTGTGTTAAAAGTAGTTTTGGCTTCAAAACACTGTCCTCCATTAAAAGCTCTTATCTCAGCATTATGCACCTCTTTCAACATTTTGTGTATTTTGGACACTTTTTCAGTTGAGTTTATTTATATAAAGCCAAGTCTTTATATAAATAAACAATTGGTTATCTTAATATTAAATAACACAGTCAACTTCAGTTTATTATTCAAATTGGTTTTAAATGTTTTTTTTTTTTTTTTTACCAAGATTGCATCAGGTCACTAACCTGCAACATTCACTCCTCCTGGATGAACATGTAGTGACAATGGATGGTTGTTTGCATTGTGTTGTTGACTTTGCATCAATCCATCTTAGTAAGCAAGCACAAGATGACAGTGGACAGGAAATCTCCACTATAATGGGAAGAGACCTCCCCCAGAACCAGAACCTGAGTGGATATCTGCCAGGACTGACTGGGGACTGAGAAAGCAGAGGCAACACATAAAGAAGCAACATAAGCAATCTTCCAGGAGAATGTTCTACGTGAGAGAAAAATAAATGTTAACAGCAGAAGCATCTTGTTTGTGGCTTCGTCTATGATGAAACCACAGCAAAGCAGGTATGCTCTGAGCCAGTTTTCAAGTTGATGAAGGAGAGATCATACAGTTATTCACAATAAAAAGTCTTATTTGTGTGTGTGTGTGTGTGTGTGTGTGTGTGTGTGTAGGGGTGTGTTGGTGCGTGTGCGTGTGTGCGTGTGTGTGTGTGTGGTGGGGGGGGGGGAGGGGGACTGTGGAGTGGAAGGTGTTTATAGAGGTCAGGGATTTCACAACAGAGCTTTAGATTCAACATGTTTGAATGACACACAACTTTTTATGAAATATGTGATGCAGAAATAGATCTGGTGGAGCCAGCTGGACGTTGTCCAAAAAAACAAACCATCAGCCTTCTACTACTTTCTGTTGTCTTCTTCTTCCAGCAGTGACATGTGGCCTTTGACTCTTGTGACATGAAAAAAATGTTTCCGTAGCAGTTTTGCAAACTACATCTATCTTGATACGTCTAAAACAGACTTGCTCATTAGAGCAAAAACACTTTTTTTATCAAAAAATAGGATTTTGATAACATTTAATTACATTGAGATAATTTATTTTTGCAGTATATTTGCACAATTTTATGTTTATGGAAACACAAGCAGTGTCACCACTTGTTTGCTCAGGATGAGGGATTGCGACAAGTGAATAACTTCATACATTAACTTAACTTTTAAGCAATCGACAACTTCTAGATGGATGTCCATTGCGTGTAGCTGAAATTGGAATGTGCCTATATGACTGATCTGTGTTCAATTTATTTAATTACATAAATGGAAACGAATAAGATTTGTTACTTTTGTAAAGTACCCTGAGATGACATTTGCTGTGAATTGGTATACAAAACTAAAAAATAAATTTCTCAATTAAAGTGAATTGCAGAAGAAAAATCTAAGTTTGAACATCTCTCCCCCAACATTCCAGACCAAACTGATAATATTTCTTGTTTTGGTAAAAACATCCTGGTTGAACTAAAAGGGCTGGGATCAAAGGTTACTGTTTGGAGTAAATCTATATGAATACCCTGAGGGTGCAGCAATGGCAGCAGGGTTATCGTGCCTTGGTAGGCTAAAGCATTAAGAGTTCTTTTCACTAGCACTGAGGCACTAAGCCCAATTTCTCCTTAGCAGCCCACATCATAAAACCATCATCACCAAACTTTACACTTCACACACTGCAGTGAGGTAATTGCCAGGCACTGAATCCAGACTCATTCACTGGATTTCCAGACAAAGAAGTATGATTAATCACTCCAGAAACTACATTTCCAAATCTCTAGAGTTCAATGATGGTTGGCTTATCCCGCTGTATCCTAGCCTCTGGTAATGGAAGTCTTGTATGTAGCTGCTTGGCCACAGAAGCTCTTTCCATGAAGCTCTCTGTTTATGAGTTCATCTGTTGGTGACCTCTACACTCTCTGTGACCCTGCTCTGTGACCCTACTTGCCTAAATACACAAAATGTTGAAAGAGGTGCATAATGCTGAGATAAGAGCTTTTAATGGAGGACAGTGTTTTGAAGCCAAAACTACTTTTAACACAACTACTGCAGGCTGATCCTGACAGGACTGAAGGCTTCACATGAGATGATGCGCATCTGGTGTCATTCTAACAGATGTTGGTTTGTGTCTCTGATTGCAGGTCGAGACTTTTCTGCTGTTTCCACTACATAGCTGCAGAGAACCCTGAAATAAGACAAACAAATCCAAACAGCACATTGAATAATTATTTCTAATTAATTATGTGACCAACTATTTCACTCAAAATTCTCCATATTAACAAAATGACTAAGTTTAATTTCTGACACCTTACTTAAAGAGTATTAAAACAAGGGCAGGTGGGGGAGTCGATAGGTCACTCGTAATGTTTTATGACACCAGCATTACTTTAAGAACAAAGTTGAGCTGTATAAAATCCTGCCTGCGGAGTGGAACCAACTTTTCCATGAATTAATAAAAGCACTAGAGCATTTCTGTCTGGACCGCCAGACAGAAGGAGCCAGGGAGGGTCAGAAATAGAGGGTACAGACAGAGAGAACAGGAGGCAGAACAGGTTGGTGCAAAAGAGACAGATGGAGGAAAACAGAGAGATGGATGGGAGAGAGCGTAGAGAGTGCACTGCAAGGGAAGGAGGGAAAGGAAAGAGGGGGCCAAGAGGTGAAGAGCAGAGAAGTTGTCCTGGGGCTTCTCTAAATTATGTGTGATCACTTAAAGTCTATAAATACTTCTACAATATTGTAAGCATACAGAAAATCTGTTTTTTTTTCTCTTCCTTTTGGAAGATTACTGAAGAAATAGATCAGAAGGTAATCCAGTGCTCACAACCTTGTTAAAATTCTACCTTTGTTTTATGGAAAAAAGCAAGATGATGAGAAATTATTTCAAAACTCCAATGAGACAATTATCCTGTAAAGTGTAAAAGAAAAACTAACACTTTATTTGAAGGAGTATGACAGTGTCACTGACATGACACTGTCATAAATATGAAGGAGTTTTCATGAATGTTTGACTTGTCATGAAGCGTCATATATCTTATCACTATATTAGATAATTCTATCTTATATAGAATTATAAGATCATTCTGTCTTATATAGAATTAGTAAGTTTCTCATCATTCTAACATTCGTGGTTTGTTTTTCGTTTAAAGGTTTAGTAAATTTGTTGAACTGTGCGAAAGACAAAACTTGCTGTTTCTTCACCTTGCAGCTGTTTCTCTATCTACTCCTTACTTGTGAAACTACCTGTGTGAAGGATGTCAGTTCCTGTGTTCTTCCTTTCTTCCTTGTTATCAGAATGGCCCCCTTCTTTGATTCATTACCCCTCATATTCCTTTCACTCCTGCTTTGTTTTGTGTTAATAAAAAAGACAAGCACTGAAGCAGAGTCAGAACGCACGGTGAACTGAACGGCTGGGAGGGGCCACGCTGGCTTCTGCTTAGTTGGTTTCTGCCAGGCAGGCAGACTGAGTCTTCTCACTTTTGCAAAAGGCTTGATAGAAAAACTAATAAACGTTGTCAGTGGTTCTCTTTTTTATGTAAGTTTGAGAAAATACCTATCAATTAGGTTAATAATGACACTTATAATGCAAAGTTGCAATAACACATATTGAGGCTTCATGAAAATATTCATGAAAACTTCTTCATGTTTATAACAGTGTTATGTCAGTCTTATGCACACTCCTTCAAATAAAGTGATTTTAGAAAAACAAACTAATTTGTTAAAAATTAAAACAATCAATGTGCATATTCTTCAACTTGGTCAGTTTGTGCAATGTTAATATTTTATGAGCTAAGCAATATCTGGCTATGATATTCCAGGTGAATGGACTGTTTGCATAGGGTCACACAATGATACACACATTGTGTCAGATGCTGGAAGCATCGTAATGTCAGATGAAAGAGAAGAATAAAGTGGGGAAAGCAAGGTAATTATTAAAACTGAGATATGACAGTATTTAACTCTTCGTTATATGATTTTCTAAAATCTTTCAGGCCTAACCAGTGTAATGCAAGTAAGAGCACTTCATTTAATCCGGATGCTGTGTTGATGTACAGGCATATTGAAATAAACCATAAATGGTGCAGAGGTTTATTGTGATCATTTGAATCAACATTCCACATGTTTTTTGGGAAACAGTGAACACCATGTGCTTCACAATGAACATGATCTCCCACAGTTTTAGCAACAACTCCAAAGGCTTGGCACAGTGACAGATGAATGGATCTGTCTCCTTGGCAAAACTTTCCTCCTTTTCTGTTGTGGAAGAATCAAAAAAGCAGAGAATGTTGAACTTTAGCTGCCTCTTAGATTACATCTTTCCCAGAGATGTGAATGCATTTTTCAGAAACCAGTTTGGCTGCAGTACTGACCTATGCACTGTGTACTCAATTTTGAATCCAAAAAGCCACTAAAAGCACCCAGTGCTGTTTCACACCTCAAGATGTGTTACCAGGCAGAAAGAGGAAAAATGACCCCCTGGTTGCCTTCTGGCTTGGTTTTCTAAACACCAGAATGTCTAATAGGTGTGAAGGGAAAACAAAACTACTCAAAGTTGAAGAATGTTTTCTGATTTTTTTAAATGTGTTGCATATGTATTGTGGCAAAATTAAACATAAAATATAACCCTTAAAATTGATATATTTTTTCTTCACATTTCTTATTGTCATAAACATTTCAGATTTAGATGTAGACGTTTACTCACAAACAAATAAATATTTTTTTAAAATTGAATGTTCTGTCTTTTAAACTCACCTAACTGAGCAGACAGCCTCATGATTGGATGTGATTTGTGTTAAAACTGTGTGTATTCTGACACCACAGACTCAATGGATTGAGCTTGTGTTTACTTGATCGTGTCAATCAGAAGATGAATGGCTTCTGCTCAGTCTTCACTGCACATGCCTGCAGGGGAGAGTCTGTTTCTGCTGTTCAGGAGGAAGTAACAGCAACAGCCCACTGTCACTCGTGTGTGTGTGCTTTTATCCATGCCATGGTGCTACCTTTTGTTAGAGTGCATGTGTGTGAGAGGAAGTTTTTACACCAAGTTCTTATATCAAAGGACTGTATGCTTCAATACCCATTTGGCTTACAGTGTGAGTGTTATTTTATGTATGAGGGTGTGCATCAACGTGTGTGCGTGTATGAGTAGGAAGACTGTGAGAAAGATATCAGAAGGATCACACAACAACACCCTCGGGAGTTTTGATCTAAAGATAACCAATTCGCCGTCATTTAGGTGACACACATTCATTCAGGTGTAACACAAACACACGCACATACACGCACACGCACACACCTTACCTTCCTCTCTCTATAAACCGTCATCTGTGAAGGATCAGGATCTGGTCAGCACCAACAATGACAAACCATGATGATCCTGGCAGGACTGAGCAGATGAAAAATGGTCACATTCTTAGTCAGAACCACTTCTAGCTCGTCAGAGACTTGAATGGTACCGCTTTAAACTTTTTAAGAAAACTGCCTGAGTTACAGTTTGGCCAACATTACCATTTATAACATGGTTATAGGAGATCTGAACTTACATGTGAGGATGGATACATTCATACAACAATAATAGCACTACAGAAATTGGCCTCTGTGTCTTTAAGAAATTCCCACAGTTTTCGCCCCCCCTCTTTAGGACACTTACAACTGCTCTCATTTTCTACTGGTATCCTGTTGGTAACCAGCACCAATGGCAGCCTTTGTCAACCCAGGCTCCAATGGGTATCCTGAATTTTGTACATGTTTTATGCCGGAGGGCCTTTCCTTTATCCATATAAATGATGATGTGTGACTGGAGAGAAATGACACAAAATCCCCCTCTGTGACTTCTCTCCATTTGGCCAATAACTATAGTTAGATAATTAAAAAGATGTGAATGACTCAAGGAAAGCTACTCAGGAAGATTTTAGATTTATATTTAATTCACTCCAGTATATTTATAAATTCTCCAGTTTACAACTCATGACCAGTCCAACAGGACACCCATTTGTAGGACAGAGGCGGTGCTGAGTTGTAAGCTGTCTGGCTAAGGGTTGTTTGTTATCCACCATATTTGTTTATGATCAGTTCATTCAGTCAGAAAAACAAGAAACAATGATCACTCTCAGACTATTTCTGTTAGTCACAAAGGAAAAGGGGCATGTTGTAAATTCTTCTGCTGCTCCTGGACAAAGCCATGCTATTAGGATCAGTAACATCTCTTAAATTAAAGGTGCCAGTGACAGTGAAATTTTGTGGTAAAAAACATAGTGATTCATCAGTTATCAACAGAAACATCTTTCACTCGTGTTTGTTCTGTTACACACAGTTCAACACTTTGTTTGTGGACTGGAGAACTCTGAATGAACTTGTCTGTAAATTATTAAGGTTCATTTTTATGACCGCTCTCTTATGAGCTCATGATTACAGCCATACTCTGTGATCTCACTGTCACTCAGCTTTAGATTTCAAAATCAAATACATAACATTTTGACTGGAAATGAAATATTGAAAAAAATTTGCAAAGCTGTTTATTTTCAGAAGCTTTTTTTGTATCATCAGCGTATTCTCAAAGTAATGAACGCTTGGAAGCTGAATTAAGTAGAGTCATCTCACCTTTATCCCCATTAGGCTGTTGTGCACAGTAATTTGTTCAAAATCTCAGAAAAAAGAAAAAGACAAATCTGATGTTCTGCTCTGAACTGATAAGCATCACTTTTCGCTTTGGCTGAACAACCATGGTGCTTTAATATCATACAAGGCTATCTTTGGACAGCCAGCATCAATATTTGATAGAAACCCTCGGTCACAGGAAGACATATCTCTCACTGGAGACAGATGTCCAGAGTGGTTTTATTCCAGCTTTTCAGCAAGAAAGAAAGAAAAACATATCTTGCATTTTTACAGGCAGTGTAAAAGCATTGTAAACATTCATGTGTGCACTGTAGTCTGGGTCAGAAAAGTTGAAAACCGAAGGTCACAAAATTTAACTCTTGTCATCCACACGTCTTCAGTTTTGTATTAGCTTCCATTACTCATCTTTCCAAAGCATAAAACCTCTTGAGGCTATGTTCCATCTGCTTATTGATCACACTACAGGTTACAGTGGTCATATGTGAACACCTTGGTCTATGGGTACCTCAACTTACTGCAAACAGGAATAGTGACAAGGTGGATATTTGAATTTTACACCAACTGAAACTCATTTTTCATACCTACCACAGACCTCACCTCTGACTCATTGTCAATGTCCATGTCCAGAATAACCTTAAACAGCTCTAGCACACCTGACTTCCTCATGCAGTATCCCAGTTTCCTCTATTGGCATTCAATGTTTTCTCTACTTCCAGAAAGACAACATTTCTTCAGACCTCTGATGTCCTTTAACACCATCAAAACTCACAAAGCAAATATTGCATTATTTCATCATGGAAGCCCTGCTATTCACTGATCTTAATTGAGCTTTAGCAATATTTTACCATACCTTGACATGTTGTGACTCACAAACTTCCTCCATAGTTGCACAGCAACTCTTCTCATCACCCTCAACTTTGAAAATGAGTACCAAAGCATTTATGATAATCCACTTTTATTTTAGAAGTTTAGAAATATGAAAACTATACAAACTATAAAAACAGTCTTAGTACTTTCTATTTTTTATGAGGTTAGTGGTGGTTTACTGCAGCACATCTACGCCTCATATTATCACATTTAATTAAGAATAACTATAGCTGTTTGTCAACAGAAGTAAAACTCATCACTGTCATCTGATTACAGAGTCAGAGCCAACAAGTAGGAACGAAAACCCTCACATTTTGGTTAATAACTGGGTAAGCTGTATTGACTTCTTCAGATAAATAAATGTCATCGTTAAATGAAAAGAGAGAGAAAAAAATCCAATATCATAATAAAAAAGGGATTGATTTAAAGCCTGAGAGTTTGGCAGGCCCTTTCATTTTGGAGACATTTCAATTTAATTAAAAACAAAGTAGGTTGAGCTCACAAACTGTCCTGATCTCAAGAGCAGACTCCATCTGTTGGTTCTATTGAGAGCTTAGGAAACTGATGGATCATTGAACTGAAAGAATTTACCTTTATGAAATTAGAGGAGGATAAATAACTGAATAAGAAATTAATTAGCGTTGATGAACATCGTACAATTTATCATAAAGAAATATTCATATTCATAATTTAGAGAGCCACGTGATCTTTTGTGTATGTCTATTCTCAGTAAAAAAAAAAAAGAAAAAAACTTTGAGGATATTTAAGTTTAATAACCCATAGTTGCAAGATAATATAGAAATTATTATAAAAATTATGCTTTCAGATAGTTTCTAAATGACCATATTATTTTACTGCTGAGTATTTATCAGTTACAGAAAGGGGTACTGTATTAATGCCTACACTCAGAGAATAACAGGGGGGCATTTTTTAAACTTTAGCCAATATGCTTCACATCTGAGATTGACACAACCTGTCAGTGTGCCCAAACAAGAAGTCTGTAACTTAAGTGGGAGTCAAGTCAGTGGGAAATGGATGCTACCTTTGCATTGTGCACGGCGTAAATTTAGCAAAAATTATTGTGTTTTACACTAAATTAATAATTTGTGTCTAATTTGTAGTTTAACAATTGTTAGAAAGAGGGCTATTTTTTCAGATGCCAAATAGTATTTTATTGTCTTTAAATCAATGTCTAAATTATATAAAAAACATATAAATTAGACATTCAATGTAAAATGTCAATGCAGAACTTGGTCCCAATGTTTCCCTCTCAGCAACATCAACTACATCAATTTCCGACATGAACAGTTTTATTCATGCTGCTACTGGTGCCTGTTATGATTTGCTACAAAAACCTGTTTTCACAAGATGCCTTATGAACTAGACCTGTTGTCAAGAATTTGGGCTTGTTAATAATTTCACACTACTTCATTCTACAATGGACAACATCCTTTACCCTCATCCGTACCTCAAGCCATTACATGGATATTTTTACTCCACAAAGACGACTTTTGGTGTCAAACTAACAAGCAGGAAGCGTTCTCTCTTTTTCTCTCTGCTTTTGTGCAAAGAACACAAACATCCAGCTTTAACAGACCACTGTAAACAATAAAAGCCAGAGTTAATGGACAAAAACAGAAGCTGCTTCACTTCTGGTGTACTTTAACGGCTGATAGCATCTGAGTCTTTCAAGTATGTTTCAATATCACTCTAACTAATGAATGACCAGACATGTGCTTCTCTTACTTTTGTTGACTTGTCATAATGCATTACCTCATATACTCCAATCAGCTTTTCATTTAATCTCTCCATCCCCCTCTTTGTGTCGGCTCTAATCCCACTTTCCTTTCAACACATTTTCCGTTTCCTTTCATCTCCTCTACCAACAAAACGTTGTCCTGGTTCCTTTCAGCTCTGCATCATGACTGTGACTGTAGTCACTGTCATCGCTCTCATACTGACCTCTTAGTGAGATTTGAAATACTCTGTCACAACTTTTGATTTAATATAGCTGGTGTAATGCTTAATTTTTTCTTTTGGTTGTACTATAAGTAGTTTCACAAGGCACAAGATAATCAACAAGATAATCCATTGTCTAAACCACTTGTCTAAAAGTTGGTGCACAAGTTCCTTAGCAAAGATAGATTGTCACAGAGTATTTACAATTTCATGAATCCATGTGGATTAAAACCTTCCAGACAGAGGAAGCTACATATGTAAATATGCTTCTATAACTAAACAAGTTTGTCATGACTTGTTGCAAGATGAACAAAGGTAGATGCTATCTCTACTAAATCATGCTTAGTATCCTTTTTGATGGCAGTGGAGATTTTCGGAAGAACAATACATATTGCTACCAATCTGTGCTTGTTTGTGCGACTAATGACCTGACCAGTGTGTACCCCACCTCTCAACCAATGACCACTACTTCTGATACTTTTGGTGGCTAACATTTAAAAATTATAAAAATTTATAAAAATTATAACGAGTAAACCACATATCAGATTGTTCCTCCAACTACTGACACAACATGAGATGTGCATGTGTAGGGCACCACTGATTGCAGAACAGTTGCAATCTGTGGAATTACGTTTCAGCAAACTACCTTTACCGCCACAAGCTGACTAAACTTTTTTATGTTGTCATACATTTAAGAGACATGTCCTATTTCTACATATAGCAACACAGAAATAACATTCCAGCAATCAACATGAGCTCTGGAGAAAAATATTATTGATGCTTTTATGATTAAAATTATAAGACCTGAATAAGTTATAGTCAGTAGGATCGTCTCTTGACTTTCCACTGGCTCTACTTTGGCTGCTCTGCTCCACTCCATTTGGGTTCGCTCGGCTCAATTCCAAAGTGATTTTGTTTCCACAGAACCTGTGAGAGTGAAACAGTGACAAATAACAAAAACAAATCACCACACTAGAGTCAGTTTATGTCTGCTTTCTTCCGGCCAGCGTCGGAGGGCTCTTAGCACACCTGCATTTTGCACAAGTTCACACAACTTACAAAGAACAGTGTATTTACACGAGAGCCTGTATATGTGTGTGGAGTTCTCAACCAGTCCTCAGGTCTTTATGGACAAAGGTTTCATGGCAAGCTTCATTTTAGAGTCCAATGAAGGTTTCCTGGAGTCATCTAAAGCTGGAGCGTTTCAAGAGTTGACTGTTTAATTGGTTTTTGCAAATGTTACTCCATATATTTTCAATCTGAATTCCTTACTGACTTTTCAGGCCAGGATACTTTTAATACTTTTGCTTACATTTTCAGTTTCAAAGTAGAATTTTGTGTCTTTTCTCAAAATTTGGAATGCTGTACTCAAAACTTCTACTCTCTTTCAAATAGTCACTGTTTTCTCAAACCTTTCTCTTTGCACTCAAAACTTGTCTCTGCTCGGATCAAATCTCTGTTTAAAAATCCACTACAAGGAAACAAAAATAACCAATATAACTTTCATGCTATTCGCTAAGAGGTTGCCAGGCGATGGTACTAGCACAAAATGATTAGCAAGCGAGCAGAGATTTGCAAGTATTAATGAACAAAAATAATGAATTATAGATCAAACAGCATTTAGTATAGACTACAAAACAGTGTGGACTTTACTTGGTCCGCCAACTGGATAACAACAGCACAAGAAGAAGAAGGTATAGGTGCAAGTCCGTGATCCCAACAAACTGCAAACATGGTGGAGCAAGCAGAACCAATATGTTCACCACCACACTGAAAATCTATATATACTGGAATACACTGGAAGCACAGCTAACCTTATTACTCACTTAAAACAGCAACATGGAATCATGCTGCCATCTTCAGAGGCAGCTTGAATTTGTGGTAACAATGCAGAATTCTTTTTCAATACAATCCATTTAAAATCAAGGCACTTAACTGTTGTGAAGTGCCTTGAGTAACATTGTTTCAAGTGCTGCCTCCACAAATCTTGAGGTAACCTGCCACATCTTGAAGTAAAAGCTTGGGAAACTGCCATAACAGTAACACAGACTAAACTTTATTTTTAATATGTTTCATTGACAGGACTCACACTGGATTTGAGTTTAGTTCAACAGCTTTAAAGGGAGAGGCCATAGTTCTACAAGTACATGTAGTTCCGAGTGGAGTGGCAGCTCATACTAAACTAGAGAAGTCACCTTTGACTGACGCCATGGTTGTTGTATGTGGAACATCAAAAAGATCCTCTGGCTGTAATTGCAAAGATCAGCTGCAGTTGCAGTTTTACTGAATCAGCATGATTTCAAAAGGTTTTGCAGAGTTTCTGTTTTCTACAAGTACATGAGGCATTAGAATAGTGATTTCAGCAAAATGCACAGCTATGTTATTTTTAGATCATCATACTTAGCCAATTTTAGCAACAGCACACTTTTCACATTTGGTAATATATCTGACATTAAAAATCATTCTACCTTTCTATAAATCTTTTTCTAAGGAGTCAGACTTTCTTGTAATTTTTTCTTCTTTTTTGTGGTTTTGTATAGACCGTCACTCCATCACCCCATGATCCCATGACCCTGTCACCCTGTCACCCCATCATCCCATTTCCCTGTCACCCCATGACCCTGTCACTCCATCACCCCATCACCCTGTCACCCCATTACTCCATCACCCCATCACCCTGTCACCCCATGACCTTGTAACTCCATCACCCCATGACCCCATGACCCTGTCACCCCATCACCCTGTCACCCCATCACCCTGTCACCCCATCACCCTGTCACCTCATGACCCTGTTACCCCATCACCCCATCACCCCATCACCCTGTCACCCTATCACCCTGTCACCCCATCACCCTGTCACCCCATCACCCTGTCACCCCATCACCCTGTCACCCTATCACCCTGTCACCCCATCACCCCATCACCCTGTCACCCTATCACCCTGTCACCCCATCACCCTGTCACCCCATCACCCTGTCACCCTATCACCCTGTCACCCTATCACCCTGTCACCCCATCACCCTGTCACCCTATCACCCTGTCACCCCGCCCCATGGCGTTTTCTCGCTGTCTAACCGTAACATTTGTTGTGCTCCTCAGGAGCATCGTGCTAAGATCCCGGGGGAGTAAGAGACAGGGTCCAATGGTGTGCTTTACATTACTGGCAACCTTGTTTTTTTGTGCTTCTGTATATTTAGTGGTACAACACATGTCTGCTGCCATGTCTCTAGATTTCAACATACCTGAGTGAAATAGAATAAATATTTCATTTCCATTTCTGAATCATTATTTCATAATAGCCTCTCTTGTTGTACATCCTATCCACAGGGAAGAGCCCGACCCTGCAGCAGTTCCAGTGTCCTGCTGGGCTTGTCTGCAGCCATGGCAGCTCTCTGCTCTGCCTGGTTGCTGGCAGCCACTCGGCTGTTGCGGATGTTGTTATTGGTCGTGTTGTCGAAAAGTATCATGTCCTGGGGAACTACACAAACGTTTAACCTCGGAGAAGACTGGCACACCTGAATGGGAAAGGAAGAAAATAGAAATATTGTTGACATTTATTCAGACTAAAACCAGCAATTGCTTTGCTTTTCTCTGATGTATTACATTGTAGTAACTCTATTCTAAAAGCAGGTTTGTCTCACACTATTTGCCAGCTGAAACATACTTAGATTAGATAAAAATTTAGTGAAAATTCTCTCTGCATGGAACTTCTCAAGCGAGCATACATCTACATAAATATTGCATTGCTTAATTCATCCTATACTATATAATGCATGTTGCCCCGGGTTACAGACTGCACGCAGACCGTCAAGCTATTCATTTTCCCATGTCTCCTGCACATTTCTACAATATAGACTCTTCTCCTTTGCATCACTGTCAGCTTCTCTTTTTCTTCAACATTCCAATTTTTATGGCGAGCATAATTCTATTTACTGCTCTGTGATCACAGTGTGGCAGGTCACACAGCAGTAATCTTTTATATTTGATTGAAGCCAGTCAGAAATGTATGTTTGGTTTAGTATAATTTTTCGTGAACATGAGTTAATGTGTTAACTTGGATTCAGTGGGGAGGCTACATGTAGATGGTTTATAATTAGACACAGTCGGGAGTCATGGATAACATTTTGTCTGTTGCTCTCATGCACTCTTTACCCCCATCTATTTGCCCTCATATTTTTATGCTCTCTTTTAATGTCTTCTTTATTACATGTCCTATGTTACTAGCCCTTTAAAATCATGATAGACAGTTGATAACTTCTACAGTCAGAGGTGTGAGCAGCAAGGACACGAGCCTGGTTGACAGTACTAAAACCTTCCTCCTGGTTCTGATTGGTTGTCTCTGACCTGGAGAGGGGAACATTTCTGCAAGTGGCTGTAGGACTATATACTATAAACAAATTCACAGATTATCTGTCTTATATTATACTGCTAGAACATAGTGATATATTTAGCAAATATCCATCCATCCATCCATCCATCCATCCATCCATCCATCCATCCATCCATCCATCCATCCATCCATCCATCCATCCATCCATCCATCCATCCATCATCCATCCATCCATCCATCCATCCATCCATCCATCCATCCATCCATCCATCCATCCATCCATCCATCCATCCATCCATCCATCCATCCATCCATCCATCCATCCTCTTCTGCTTATCTGGGCTTGGGTTATGGGGGTAGTAGCGTAATACGGGGAAAAAAACCCCCACATTAATTAAAAAAAGATCTTGCTGCAGCTTCTCAGAAGAAGTGAAAACCATTAAGATAATTTGTGCATAGAGGAAAGTTACCCAGTATTGCTCCGTACTTAATGTCTGTCAGATGAAAATCTGCACCATCTCAGAAACATTCAAATTTAGTTAAACAGGAACTTGATTACTAAAAGTAATGTGTCTTTTGTTCTGTTAGTTCTACCCCATGCTTTGCTTAATTTAGATCATTAGCATTAGGTAGTTTACCATTAGGTAGTTTATCATTAGGTGAGGCTACATGTAGCCTCCCCACTGAATCCAAGGTAGGGTGACACAGACTCCCAAAATCGAGTCTCCATTTTCCTTGGCAATAGGTTCCTCTGATGGAGAGCAACCTTCATCATTTATCTCATTTAATTACATGACCTCTTTCTCTCTCTTCTTTGAATAAACTATGATGGTCAGATCTGAGAGACACGCTGCTATAGGTGCCATGGATGAAGAAAATCACAAGTTTCAGTCAGACAGAATAAAAATAACATCTGGATGGAGCCAATGGCTGAACTCATTCTGACATGGGTTTAGTTCAGGAACAAGTTCAGTATGCACCTCTTCTACCCCCAGTCAAAGCTCCTTTGATCCACAGCTCACTGATAGGTGTCTATCAGCGGAATAATAGATGATTGTTCCTGATTACAATTTATATGCCTGATAGTTTCATCTGAATATATAAAACTCAAGCATCCTCTTGGATGATCGGCAAACATTTTCAAGATAAGAGTAGTCCAGTTGGCTTTATTTAAAACTCTCAAGTCTGTCAGTTTTTACTTATTAACTTATTTTTAAGACCTTTTTGCTTTTCGTGTCAGTGAGTTACCATTTCAATCTTAGTTCTGATTCAGTTATTTTAGTTTATTCTTAGAAAAAAATATAATTCCACTGAGTCACTTAGCTTATAGGGTAATTGTGAGTAACACACCTTGGGAATAACAGATGTCACAAAATCATTTAACATTGCCGGTCTGACCAAACAGGATTGAAGAATACCAAACTGTTTGCTATTTTTTTTTAGGTCCCATCCAATCTGAACAGAAGAACACCTCATCAAACAAACAGCTGTTAGAAGCTGTTTGTCTGCCTGCACTTGGAAAGGAAGTGAACTCATCATAGTTTGATTTCATGTGGATGCCACATGCAGGGGTAATATATGTGCTCAGCCCTGATGGGCTCACTGGTCCAGTGGTCCGGCTACATTATTTAATGTGTGCTGCAGCCCATTCACCTCAGAGGTGAACCCTGGGAATAAATATCTTTCATCCACCTCATTGTTGTATGAGAATAAAATGATTGTAATGATCAATTTTATTGATAATGCCCTTTATATCTCAAATTGAAATCTTAAAGGGATCATTCATGCGCTGATGAGACTAAGCTACTGGATTGTAACCATAGCTGCCCTGAGCAGGCTGACAGAAGTGAAGCTGCAATGTTGCACCAGCAGCCCTTCTGACTAGCACCAGGAGGCAGAGGGGGTAAAGTGTCTTGACAAGGGACACAAAAAATGTGGACCGGGACTCTAACTGGCGATCCAACATTGCATGCCGAACTCCTTCGGCCACAAAATGTTGTACTACTCTGAATTTTTTGTATTTAGACTTCAAACAATAAACACTATACAACTATCCATCTGCTTTCACTTGCAAGTTTGCAAAGGGAAAGGGACTGCTGACAATCTCCAGTCAACACTAAATCAGCAAGATGAAAATTTCCAACTACATCAGCTTAAACCTCAATGTGTAAAACCGAATGGATTAGATTTTAAAACTCACCCCCAAATCAACTTTTTTTTTGGCTGATAAACTGTTTAAATAGGTTATTTAAACAACATGTTTATGTGTGATTTTGTGTAATTTTAGTTCTGCATTTTGCCAAAAACCTTCTCACTAGTGACCTCTCTGGTCCGTAGAGAGGTGGCCATTTAGGCAGTAGAATTTTCTGACTGGTTGGTAATGGCTTGGTGCAACTTTGTTACTTAAGGTATTTGATAGGTATTTGTGAATCTGAATAGAAGAACAAACAGACAACGTAAGTGAATTTTATGAAAGCTTTTGCAAAAGGAGAGAACCCAGCAAACTGCTGCTTCAAGCCGTTCACTGAGCGCTCTGAAGACCCTTTGTTAGGGCTTTCTCTTTTATTACAAAGTAGAAAGTAGAAAAGGAATGTGGAGGGAGGCAGATAGGAGTATCCCAAAGACACAAGTGGCTGCAGCTTCAAAGTCTAACAAGTATGAGAGCTTTTCTCAGGGATGTGAATACTAAATCTATTATAACTACCAATGTAAGAATGATAACAAAACATAATTATTCTAACAGTATTAAAGCATTAAAGCATTCTTATAGAGGCAATCTGCATATATATATATATATATATATATATATATATATATATATATATGACTGGATAGCTCAATACATAAGGCATCAGTATATCACCCGAGAGGGCAGGGTTCAAATCCAGTCTGGGTCCTTAGGCAAGACCCTTCAAGCTACTGCCTACCTCATACCATGAGAGATACTAAGTTGTAACATGCCGGCTCAGACGTCGCCCGGCCAAACAAGGTCTGCGTCAGGTGTTGGGGAACCAGAGCACCTTGATGACAAATGGGCTACTGGAACAAGACGGAAATGGGCGAGAGATGAAAATGTGGATCTGTTGGAATGCTACTACTCAAGTAACCCTAGTGAGAGAGGTTACATGCAAAGACTGGGGAAGGAATGGTTACTTCGACATCCCCAGTCAACACTAAGCGCTAAACAACTAGTAGCTCAGTGTTCCAACATCCGCAAACGGCAACTGCTATCACAACTTGAGATTGACGAGATACAACACAAATGCTACGGCAAAAGGGAGGAACCCGGATGTCAGGACTGTGGGGACTTAACTACAAGTCCCCACCCAGTGAGGGGATACACGGCCCCAATGAGCGAAACAGAGCTGAACGAGACAGCTGCTGACCTGAGAGAGAGAATCATGACCCGAATGACAACCAGGCCTCCCCGGCGCCAATTACAACGGCTGAAAGTCTCATTGAGAATGTGATCCCTACCAACACCATAACAGAAACCAACATCAACAGCTACTGTTCTGCATAGGCCTGAACCCCCTCAGCCAAATTATCAACAAGACTGGATACGGATACCGACTCAAAAATGGGGCCAACATCAGTCACCTCCTCTACATGGATGACATCAAGCTGTACGCCAAGAGTGAGCGAGACATCGACTCACTGATCCACACCACCAGGATCTACAGCACTGACATTGGGATGTCATTCGGACTAGAGAAGTGTGGTCGGCTGATCACAAAGAGGGGGAAGGTGATCCGCACAGAAGGAGTCTCACAAGGAACAATAGCAGACATAGAGGACAGTTACAAGTACCTAGGTATACCACAAGCAAATGGCAACCTCGATGAGGCCACAAGGAAAGGAGCCACAGCTAAATACCTCCAACGAATAAGGCAAGTCCTGAGAAGCCAGCTCAATGGCAAGAACAAAATCCGTGCGATAAACAGCTATGCCCTGCCAGTAATCAGATACCCTGCTGGAATAATCAGCTGGCCAAAGGAGGAGATAAAAGCCACAGATATTAAGACTAGAAAGCTACTAACCATGCATGGAGGGTTCCATCCCAAATCCAGCACCCTGAGACTGTACACGAGCCGCAAGGACGGAGGCAGAGGACTAGTGAGTGTGAGAACCACTGTCCAGGACGAAACAACTAAGATCCATAAATACATCAGGGACAAAGCCTCAACAGACAATGTGCTCAGTGAATGTCTCAGACAACAGGGAACGGAGGTTGAGGTGCCAGAGATACCATCATGGGAGGACAAGCCCCTACATGGGATGTACCACCAGCAAATAATCCAAGTGGCTGATATCAGTAAATCCTACCAATGGCTGGAAAAAGCTGGACTCAAGGACAGCACAGAGGCCCTCATCCTGGCCGCCCAGGAACAGGCCCTAAACACCAGAGCAATAGAGGCCCAGATCTACCACACCAGACAAGACCCAAGGTGTAGGTTGTGCAAGGAGGACCCTGAGACAGTCCAGCACATCACAGCAGGGTGCAAGATACTGGCAGGGAAAGCGTACATGGAGCGACATAACCAAGTGGCAGGCATAGTGTACAGAAACATCTGTGCAGAATATGGACTGGAAACCCCGAGATCAAAGTGGGAAACACCCCCAAAGGTGGTGGAGAACCAGAGCTAAGATCCTGTGGGACTTCCAGATCCAGACAGACAAAATGGTAATGGCGAACCAACCAGACATTGTCGTAGTGGATAAACATCAGAGGAAAGCCGTTGTGGTTGATGTAGCAATACCAAGTGATTGCAACATCAGGAAAAAGGAGCACGAGAAACTGGAGAAATACCAGGGCCTCAGGGAAGAACTGGAGAGGGCCTGGAAGGTGAAGACCACAGTGGTGCCTGTGGTCATCGGGGCCCTCGGGGCAGTAACCCCCAAACTGGAGCAGTGGCTACAACAGATCCCAGGAACAACATCAGACATCTCAGTCCAGAAATGTGCAGTTCTTGGCACAGCCAAGATACTGCAGAACCCTCAAACTCCCAGGCCTCTGGTAGAGGACCCGAGTTCAGAGGATAAGAACCACCCGCGGTGGGTGAGAAGGGAATTTTCTTTTTTATATATATATATATATTTTTTTATATATATATTTTTTTTTTTGTAAGGGGCCAGAATAATTGCACATCTAATTATTTTGGGTAGAAATACGCAAATGTTTTAAAGATACTCAGCGTTACCTTAGTTACGACTATCCTTATTTGTGGCCTTAATGGTCATAAAATATTGCAAAAAAAGTGTATTAAAAACAAGAATTCATCAGTTTTTTGTTTTTGTGAAAATACAGTGAAATAGTACCAGAAGACACAAACTAACTAAATAACTAACTGAACATTCAGTACTAAATCCTGAAGAAAATTAGGACATGATGTGTGGATTAGAGCCAGGTGAAATGCAATGAATCTGTTACCAGGGACAGATCAGTTTTATGACTTCCTCTTCATATGACCAAACAAGAGTCTGAATGTGGTTAAAGAAAGGAACATGCGTGCACATGGTGATCAAACAGTCTCCCTGCTGTGTAACCGCATGTCCTTGTAATCATCAACAGTCTCCTCAAATGTACAACCAGGTGTGTGTGCGTGTTGTTTGGTTTTTATTGACACTTTTTGGCAAATCAAAACAGAGTTACATCAGCTAAGATAAATGAAATACTCTCATATACGGGAACTTACACACACACACTTAAACACACACATTGTTTTTCTATCTTCACAAAGACTTTGAATTGAGTTCCATTTGTTTTTTATTCATCTCTACAGCCTAACTCTGATCCCTTTATCACATCAGATTTCATGTTAACTTCGGGGGTCCGAGTTGAATTAGCAGAAAGCAGTTAGCACAGGGGTTCAGAATGGGGAGTAGTCTGGGTCTGGGGGAAAATCCCCCCAGGTCTGGGGGTTTGTACATGCAACATGAGCACAAAGGGAACACATACAAACACTGGACTCTTTGCATTTGGAGTTAGTGACAGTTATGGTTGAGACCTTAACGTTGATTCAATATATGATATGTAGGTGATCAACCACTTTCATCTATTTTTCAACGTTGCATGTTTCACTCATATTTTGCCATCTGCATAGTGATGATGGCTCAACACCCTGAGACCCTGATGGACAGTTAGATCAATTTAACTAAACTATAAATACATTTTAAAACTTTCAATGGCAGATAAACTGATTTAGGTGACTGCAATAAAAATGAATTCAAGCTGAAATGTCCTGTAGCTTGGGTTTCTGCTTTTGTGTAGTTGTCATGATTGATAATGCTGCCATAAGCTAATTGTTCTCCCTCTCCAACTATTATCATTTTTTTATGAACATAAAAAATAATCCTACATCAGTTCATCTGCTTCTTTGTTTATATCCACTCTGTCTCCTCAAATCTCCATTCAGTTGTGACAGTGACCGCTTGAACTGATCCAGGTTCTGATTCTGCTGGGTGATTTTTCCTGTTTAAGAGATTTTTTCCTCTCCACTGTTGCTACATGCATGCTCAGTATGAGGGATTGCAAAGAAGTCAGTGACACAATGCAAGCGATTGTGGCTACCTGCTGGTTCAGGAAGAGAGACTGCACTCCATGCAAACTGCTGGGTTACCTTACATACAAACTTTTTAAACTACTTTCAATAATTAACTGAGCTTAAAATGCTGTTTAATACTTAGGATTAAAAGGAACACAAATATTGCAAGGTCACTTTAACAATGCAAGGAATAGTAAAGGTGCAAGTAAAAGAAAGAGGGGAAGATGGGCAGGACTAAGACTTTGGCTGGCGAGACAATGCTTTGATCTGCTCCTTACTTCTCTCATCTTGATAAATGTGCAATGCCTCAGGTGATGGACATTGACAATGTTGTCAATGTTAAGGACAACATTCACTTTGTTGTCCTTATATCACTTTGTAACCACTTTGACTGTAAGCTTACAGTTACAGTCTGTTTGGAAGACCAATCTGTGCCCGAGCTTCACCTTCCTGGCTTATGTCTTTAGATGTTGCCTCAGTATTTCCACATCAAGTTCTTTCCTCATCAAGTCATGTGTTTTATGTTTTTTCCTGCAGCAAAACAGCCCAACAACATGATGCTACCATTGTAAGCGTCTTCTTTTTTCTACCAAAAAAAGTGAGATGGAGAAAAGGACGTGACTCCAGAATTCAAGATCTTTTCCCCTGTTTGTATTTTTAAACTGCAGTCTGATTTTTTTACAGTTCTTTTGGAGAAAAAATTTCTGAGTGACCTTTCAATGGCACTGTCTTACCAGAGTCTTCACCAAAAAAACAAGTCTTTGGCTTTTGTTCGGGGCTCAGTCTGCACATTTCAGATAAAAAGATATTCATATGTAGAGGTTCCCAAAGCCACAAGATTATCGTCTGGACTCTGCTTTAATCTTTCTGTATGAAAGCTTTTGATTATGAAGATATTAACAGATACATCTCTGACATTTTTTTCACTCGTTACTGTGGAGTTTAGTAAATCGGAAAGAAAGGACGATTCTAACAGACCTAACCCAAGATGAGTTTGTAATTTGAATTGGTTGGTGTAGCTTGTGTACTTCAGGGGGAGATGTAATACTGAAAGTGGAAACAGGTTTTATCATTCCTTAGCAGAATTCTTGCAATTTTAATAGGGCTTATAGACTATTTATTACACTGATCAGCATACTGTACTTTCAGACAAGTTATACAAATGTAATATCACTGCTACTAATAATCATAATCTCCACTACAGAAAACACTTTTGAATTGTGCTTTGCTTCTCTGTAATTTTACCCTTGGACTTAAAATGGAGACACAATTAATTTGACTGAAAGCATTTCCAAGATGTAAAAAAAGACAGTCTTGACATTAGCACATTCATCTTTTTTTGATATTGCTCACTTAAACTCAAAGATGTAAAGAGTTATAGCGCCACCTGCTGGAAAATCATTAAAGCAGTTTTAAAGCATCATTCAGACAATGAAATACAACAGACATGTATGAATACAAACAAACAGGCAGATTGTTTATTCATAAAGAGTAACAACCCAGCGGGTTGTTTGCAACAGGAAGCCTGTACAGAATATGCTGCATCACACCGCGGCATAAAGCATCTGCATGGTTCTCTACGAAGCTCAGTATGAACAAAGCATTTAACAAAGCTCAAGCAGCACAGTCCTGCATGGCGTAACAAGTCATGAAAGATGCATTGTGGGATTGTGGAGTCGTCACTAGTTTGGTTTTCTAAAGAAGTTGAGCTGATGTTTAGTCAACAGGCTTTCTCACTTCCAATAAAGACTGAAAGTAAAAGACTGGAGCAGTGATTCAGTTGTCTTGTGATGTTCTTGTTTCTTCTTTACACAAAGAGGAAACATGGAAACAAGTTGACCTACCAAACATTGATTATTGAAAATAACTAAAATACTCTTGGCTGGGTTTAACCTTTTATCTCATCAAGTCACTGAGTGCCAATATGTGACAGAGGAATAGCCCAGGCTCTTCTAGAGCAGATAAGTGTGTTGTGTGTTGCAGGACTTTACCAGAACCAGAGCTCCAACTCTTTCAGTCAATTCAGGGTAAACAGACCCCATTTATTTCTTTCTGTTTCTCCTTCAGGTCGGAGTTTTTAGTATCCATCAAGTGATCAAAGATGCATGCTGATAAGACGACATTCTACTATTTTATTGGGTAGTAAATGCACTTTGATGCAGTAAAGTAAAACCATTGCTAAGAGCAGCTACTTTGTCTCATTTGCTCTGCCTGAAGTCCCTATCATAATTTTTTTGTTTTATTCCTTTGTGGTGTCTTTTTGGTACAAAGATGCGCTACCAACCATGGCCATTTTATGCTTTTACTGCATGTGGTTCATCATAGTTTGTTGGATTTCAGAATTAAAAAATGGTACTAATGGATTGCACCAAAGTGCTTAGCATTCAATCAACTGTAAGTTAAGTACATGTGTTTTTTTCTTTCTTTCTTTTTACAAACATTTAGTTTTATGTCTAGAATATTCTCATTACCTTAACATAGACATAAGGTAATACAGATGCCTTATGCCTATATTAAGGTAATAGCTCTAACCTGCATTACTCTGCGCTACCAACCATGGCCATAAATAACTAATCACAAATACTCTATGAAAAGTTCATTGAAATGTTGGTCAGTGTGTCCCTCTGTTTTACATAAAGATAGAAAAAATAAAATTAGATGCATTGGCTCACCTTTCTACATATTTACTGGATAATTACTGGGATAGAACATGAATTGTCCATTGTTGTATCCCAGCGCTCCTTCTGATTGGTTAATCTGAACCTCATATTGGCTCCTTCCCCAGAAGCTGTCAGCTGACACAAAAGAAACCAAATAGGCAGAAAGTTCGGTTTTTCCAACTCAAAAAGAAAATGGATCACGTTGTCAGACTGTGTGTTTTCATCACTTGCTTCTCTGCAAATTAAAAAAAAATAATTCTTCTATGCCTTACACATCACCTAGGTGATGTGCCTTCGAATCCACAACATAGAACCATAACTATGTCCAAAAGTGCTGCTCGAGAAACCAGAATTTTATTATTTTTTTTCCAGTGAGTTCTAATCAGAATGAACTAGAGCTGCTGCTGGAGCAGAAAAGCCAGTTTGTGTCCAGACAGGTTTTACCTCTCCTGGTTTCTCCCTCTGACCATCAAAGTCAGACGGGTCACAAAATATTTTGAATGGTCAATTTCATAAAACTTTATTTTTCATCTTTATTTGCTATTTCCAGAGTAGAATTAACAATACATCTTTGTTTTATGTTTGACTATCAATATTTTCAATCAGTTTTAATCTGAGTACAACAGAATCTCCTTGCTTTTTGGTTTTGGAATTTGTTTAGCTGGAAAAACAGAATTGATCCTTCTTATGGATATTTGACACATTATGATGTTGATTCATTTATTTAAATTAATAGTTGGATGTATTAGTAGAGTATAACACTACTCTGGTGAATCCCACACACTTAATGCTGGCCATGACAAAAGGTGTTTTTTCTTTTTACTAAGACTTTTCTCTGTGACTGGATCCCTGGTCAACGGCGCTCTTTAAACCAGAGATCCTCTGGTCCCTGGCCCTCAGGTGTAGCTGTTTCCCTGCTGCTGCACGCCTAGCTCAAATGAAGTGGCTGATTAATATGCTTCAGCAGCACCCGAAGAGGGGATGCAGTTATTTAAATCAGCTGTGCTGGAATGGTGAAATATCTTAGACACGCAGGACTGCGGGCCCTGAAGACCAGGTTTGGGGGCAACTGGTTAAAATGACCTGAAGGTGTGAGCTTCTTTTGTTGCAGCTTGCAGCTTTCAGTATCATTGGATTGTTTTGGGCAATGACTAAAAAATGGAGATTATAATATCACATCACCAGCAGATTCTCTACTGAGTGAGAAACAGTGCTAAACAGATTTGGCTGCCAGTGTTTTCAGAAACCTGAGCAGGTTTTATTACAGCTGTACAAATAAATACAGCTGTCTGATGGTTGCTATCCGACAGCTGCTTCATCAGCCTGGCCTTTAACTGCAGCACAGTGAACACTTCCTAAGGCTGCTGATGTAGGGACACTGGTCAGTGACAGCACAATCCTTACAGAACACATTCTCTAATTTATACATTCATTATTAAATTGGAACAGAAAAGTAAACATCTGTCTTCAAGATCAGCCAAGCAGTGACATCATCACAAATCCAGGCAGGATGTTTGCCACAGTGGCTGGGTCAGGCTGGAAATGTACAACTAAATACTGTAGGTGTGACAATGGAGCTCACCTTTCTACATGTTTACTGGATTACATGAACGTCCTGAAACAAAAACATTTACAATCTGAATTCAAAGACATCCCAGGTGGTTTTATATGCAGACGATCCCTGATAGTTTTGCTGTTCTGTAAACTACATGCCCTGATTCTACACAAATATCTCCTTAAACAGTAATATGAACAGAGGTGTCATGATTCCTTTTGCTGCATTTGTTTTGTTGATCATCCAACAGTTCAGGCCCCAATCTCAGCAGCTGAGCATTGACTGTTTGGGAGAACAAGTGGTCTTTGTTATCTTTACACAGTCTCAAACAGAACAAAACCTTCACATTCAAAGCTACACTTGAAGGTACAGTTTTACACTGGTACAAAAGAATCAACTGTGAATCGTGCATATTGCCATATTGGGGATCAATGCAGATCTGACGTTTCTGCTGGACCTGCTGTCATTCAAGTCAAATAATTATAACAAAATAAACATGTGCATTACATTGGTCAGCCAGTGAAAATCAATTCATAAGTTTTTAGAACAGAAAAGGGACATTTACAAAGAGTCCAGGTGATGAAGATGTACCATCTGACAGAAAAATAACACTGGGCAGTCTTCAAAGAATGAATGAAGAAATCTGGGGTGCAGTAAGTTTGGAGGTTGGATCTTAGTTAACATTTACATCCATTCTGTCAAATATAATTTAACAAATTCAACTGAAGCACATCTAAAAAATTCAAAAACATTTCCAAAAGTAATGTTTGACAATGAGCTCTGTTTTCCATCCCAGCAGGGTGGATGAAGAGTTCTGGCTCCTGTGTGTTCTCGATCAACAGTGTGCTCTGATGAACAAGTATTACACACCAATAACAGAGCTGTTATGAACTCAGCATTGTTCAACTTTTAGATAAACTGTGTTACAACATTTAGGAAAACTACAGACACCAAAAGATATCTCTTTTTGACTGCCATATTGAATTTGGATATAAAATGTATCCCTAGTATTGATCTTGTGGACCGCAAGATTCTTTAACAGGAACTGTTTGGAAGTTATGTCAGAAAGATGTTTGTCCATCTTATCATCACAGTCACGTTGAAACTCTGCCTGGGCTTTAAATGGAATCCTGTCTTTTAGTCAGAGGACTCTAAGATGGCACTCACTCCAAAAAGGTTTGCAATAAAGCAAAGAATGACTAGCATAGTGGTAGGCTTTATGATGCTGTGGGCCTGTTGTCCTTCACAGGCCCTGGAATCCTTGTTCAAGAGCATGGTATCATTACCTCTTTGAAATGTAATAACCAATGCCTGCAAAGTAAGGAAATATATAAGGGTCATCATTGGAACTTCCAACAAGATAATACAAAAAAACCCCATGTTTTTATTATTGCTAAATTTCACCAAATTTGATTAATATAATGATATATAATAATTGTTCATTGTGAGATTATGCCACTGCATTTTTTTATTATTTTCTGTTCACGTCTTTGCCAGAGAAATGGATGAAAGTGCAGGATGCTTGTTGGCTTGTCAAAGTTTCTGTAATTTACATGAAAAATAAGGTTAGATTTTCTTCTATAAATACAGCCAGTAAATCTTGATGCAAATATGAACATTGTGGCTAAGAAGTGATGGATTCTGTTCAGTGATTCCAGAGAGTTTTCATGTCTTTCTACATGGCTCAGATGATTTCTTTGGGTTATAGTGGATGTATTTTAAAGCATACATACAAAACATTAAATTGACAAGTTGTGGAATAAATAACTGTTCTGAGCCACAAATAGTTTTACAAACAGTGACCCACCCAGATTGAAGAAGATTATAAGCTGGACCAAATGGGAAGGTTTTTTACTAATAAGTCCATAAGACAGTAAAATAGTAAAGACGTTTCAGTGTTGGTGTTCACAGATGGACTAACTGTTCATGGTCTCTCCATCACAGTGTGTTTATTGCCCATAGTGCTGCTCACCAAACCTTTGATGTTGGTGATGGGACGGACATCGTGTAACTGTCTTCTTCGATCGATGAATGTGGCCAACCTCGACCTGTCCAGAGGCATCTTGGAGTACTCACCTCCTTGAGCGCCCCCCCGGCCCACCCACGGATGTTGTAAACATGAAGTGGCACTAGGCCTCTTCCTGGGATCCTCCTGCAGCACTGAAGTCACAAAATCCCTGGCTGCCTGACTTACATGATGGAAGTATTCATCCGGGAAACAGAAGTCCAGGCGGCAAATGTTAACACATGTTTCCTCTGGTGACTCATCCAGAAAGGGGGATACGCCACTGAGCATCACGTAGGCCAGCACGCCCATGCTCCACACGTCTGTCGAAACAGACACTGGCGTACCTCGGATGAGCTCAGGGGCTGCAAACTCTGGGTTTCCAAGTAAGAGGTGGACATATTGGCGGCTGGCAGAGAGCTGGACAGCGTCACCCAGGTCGATGAGCTTGACAGATGGAGCCGGAGCTCTAAGGTCCACCATGATGTTCTCTGGCTGCAACAGGAAGAGGTAAAAATCAGCCCCAAATGACAATAAAACTTTTTGTTGTTTTCCCCATACTATAAGTTATCACCTTAAGATCCAGATGTGCCACTCTGCAGGTATGAAGGTGTTGGAGAGCCTCCAAAGTTTCTTTGATAAAAAATGCTACTTTCTCTTCCATCAGCTCATCGTGGGCAACAAGATAGTCAAGCAAACGTCCATCTTCTAGCCTTATGCATGTAATATCAGACAAAAAATGCCATTTTAGCTAAGATGCCCAAACCTGAACATAAAACCACTCAATATTTTTGCTAAACAATCAGTGTCTAGCAGAATACCAAAGCTGTGACTTTTAAAATAACTTTAGTGTTGTCTGGACAGTGCCACAAAACTCACAGCTCCAGGATGAGCATCAGAGAGGTAGGAGACTCATAAGTGTCCAGCAGCGCCACCAGCTGGTGATTCTGGACATGACGAAGAATGTCTGCTTCATGAGCTACCTGCTCTTTCTTCTGCATCTTCTTATTCACAAACTTAACGGCAACCTGGACAGAAAAAAAAAAAAAAAAAACGTTTCTCAATTAAAAGACACTCACTGTGAAAGTCCAGGCAAAACCTCACAGCAAGTCATTTGTTAAATATCCAGCTGTTAAATACTCGTGTCATTTTTTTCAACCTTCTCTTGCAGCACTTCGTAGCAAGTTTCAGATGAAGGGGGTCGCGGGAGAACGAGAGGAAGCAAAATATATAGAAAAACTCAAACAAGTAAAAAAAATAAAACAAATAGTAAATTCACAAAGTTCAAGGTATTGGTGATCAAATCTAAAATTATAATAAAAATGTGAAATACTACATTTTATAAAACTATTAAAACTTAAAAATAAACAAAAGAATAAATGGTAAAACAAGATTGTTTCTGCCACACCCCAGATGCAACCCCAAAGTTAATGCACACAATACATTCACATCTATGTTACAACAAACAGACATTCAAACACCATGTCAAGAGGGACATGGTCCTTTTTTGTTCTCCTGTAAACACCAGTAAACACCAGTTTTCCCAGCTGTTCTTAAATGTCTGATTTTTTCCACACAGCGTTACAGTTCTCAAAGACAGGGTTATTTGAATGAGATAAATATTTCTTATCACAAAAATATAAAACATCAGATTATTGTTTTTCTTGGAGCTAAATAACTGTACCCATAGGAAGAACCTAGGCAGTATGAAATGAAATGAAATCCTCACGTTTTGTGTCCTACCTCTTTCTTTGTTGATTTGTTCAAACATTTTCTCACGACTGAAAAGCGCCCCCTTGTGAAAAAGTAGAGACCTGCCATTAAGACTCTGAGATTGGTTCCCACTGAATGTTATCTGGCGATTCGACAAGAGGCATGATGCTTTACCTTCCAATCTCGCTGATCTCAGTGAAGACTGACTCACAATTTTCTTTCCAATGAATCCCTGTTCCATCACATCCAGAGCCTGAGCAGGAGAAAGGCAGACACACAGAACAGAAACATGTTTTATTCTAGACATTTTCATTATTTATTTCTTTAATTTTAATGATTTTTTTCAGCAGGTTGTCAGCAGGTTGTCTGAAACCTGATATAAAATCTTTAAGATTAGATTTTATATTAAAGATTTTATATAAAATCTTTACTAAAAAACATTTTTTTCAATTATAATGTCGTAATCGACGTTATAATCGTCGATTACGACGATTATAACGCTGCATCTCTAGTTGTGTTTCCATTCCAGATGTGCAAAAGTTTCTTGGTATTCTGTTAATATAGGAAAAAACACAATTTTGCTTTCATGAAATAAGAAAGGCAATTTCAATCACATGTGAATAAACTTGTTCACGCCATTAGTAATTAAGAAACATCATCCTCCTACCACTTCCTGTTGTTTTCTTTGTCGTTTTGCTTGTAGTAACATCTGGTTGCAGATCACATGACTAGTGTGATGCAGAAAAAAGTGTTTCCATAATTTTAATACGACTGAAAATTCACCTCCAAGGACATGGATCATCTTGTATTTTTTTAAATTGTTGTGCCTCTATTAAACAAATTAGTTTTTCAGAACTCCAACTTGTGCAAATATATGGTCAATGAAAACAGTGACTGCTAGATCATGTTAAAATCTGCAAAGTTGTTAAATGAGTTACACTTTCTAACATGATTAAAGTTTATTGAAAACTTTCACATCACTTTATCTTGAATGAATCTATGGTGCATTCCAATGAATGAGTGAAAGAATAAGTCAACCAATCAATCAAGTTTATATAGCACAGTTCAAAATCAGTCAAAAAAATGGAGTGTATGAATTTGTGCTTCTTACTGCAGCTGCCCAGTGTGACCATATTTGAGGGTTGTGATGGAGGCCCAACCCCCCAGCGGTTGGAGGCTCGAACTCTGAATTGATAGTGACCTCCAGGAATAAGATTATCGATCTGGACACACTCCTCCCTGCAGCTGGCTGCCTGCTGCCACAGGAATGAGTCTGTGGGTGGGAGGAATGGGAATGAAGAGGAAGAAGTCCTTAGTCTTTTTGGATAGTCAAAGAGCTTCTTTTGATTCAACAGTTTCCACAGACCTTCCTGTCTGTACTCTACAGCATAACTGGTGATGGCGCAGTGAGCAGATGAAGCTGGAGGTGGCCAGTGGACCAGCACCATGGTGCTGCTCGCCTCCTGAGCCATAGGCCTCCCTGGGGCTGCTGGGATACCTTCAGTGTAAAACAATGAAACAGAAAAGCATTGGAGCTGCAGCAGAAGCATAGCAGGGGCATCTAGTGGTGAAAAACAAGAAAGGCACCTTGAACTTTAATAGACGCAGAGGAAGAAGCAGAGCCATGATCATTAACAGCAACACAGGTGTAGATTCCTGTATCCTGAGGCATTAAGTTGCAGATCTTCATCAGGATGTCACCAGTGTCCCTAGAAAGGAGAGAAAAAGAAGGAAACAAAAAATGACCAAGGAGGAAGCAAAAAAAATAAAAAATAAAAAATGCAAAAGCTGAGGATTGCAGCTAAAAAAGAAAGGCTTTTTGTTTTCACCTGTGGTGTGTTTTACCTGATATCAATGGTGAAGCGGTTGTTGCTGGTGACGGGGTTCTGGTCGGGCCCCTTCACAGTTACCGTGGGTTTGGGTCGTCCACAGACTTTACAGCAGAGGACGACTGTCTCCCCAAATGCACACACCACATCTGATAGCGGTACCAGGAATTCCGGGGCCACTGCAGACAGCAAACACATCATAGCCGTTTCCTCCTCAGGACACCCAAAGGCCACTCTGAGGCATAGAGTGGCTTCATAGAAGGTTTAACTTCTATGGAAATAGAAGCTAATAGTCTGAGTCTGTTTGTATCTACACCAATGGTGCTCTTTTGCGTATATAATTTTGTTTTCATTTAATTGAATGTAACCTTGTGCGACATTCGGTTTATTTCTCTGGGATGTGTAATAGAAAATGTTCAAACATCCAATAGAGTGAATACTTTTTACAGCCGTTGTATCTGTTGTGGCTCCTCCTGTTATATGTGATAACTTATAACAGCTGTTTAGACTTTGACAATTAAAGAGCTCCATGAAAGACCTGCCAAATTCAACTTTTAACCTTAGGGTGGCGTTTCTATGACTCCAGTTGGAGGTTTCCTTTAACGCTTTTAAAATTGTTCTTGGTATCTTTTAACTCCACCAGATTGGATCATGCGAATTCATTTGTGTCTCACCTTCCTGGATGAAGTTTGGGTTAAGAAGCTGGAAAGCAACAACAAGAACAAGATACCAGTTAGGTTGTAAACATTAAAGTTTATTTGTGCAGCACATTTCAGCAACAAAGCAATTCAAAGTATTTTACACAATGGAAACAGAAAAGAACAAACAAACAGTAAACTGTAAGTGAGAAAGACTAATGGAAAGTGATGAAAAGTTGGAAACCAGGTTATAGTTAATGGATGAGTTGGGTTGTCGATTAGTTCTTGTAGTAATTTTGGAAACCCGGCCATTGTTGGGAAATTTCACCACAGTCGGTGCTCTGATTCCAGTAAGCCTTACAAATGGTTTTATGACCCATTTCAGACTGATGGATGTTAATGACCAATGTACCTATGTGTTGATTCTACAGGTCTGGCAATGATCAGCCCTGGTTATGGCTAATGACATCCTTCCCAAACAAAACAGCTAACTCATAATTTAACAAGGAACAGACGAATAATCAGATTTTTTTTTCTATAATCAGACTGGCTTAGATACGTTTTTCCTCTTAACAGATAAAATCTAAATTTCAGCATTTCTGTTGTATTTCCCCAGGTTATTTTTTATCTGAAAATAACTTGAGAATCATCAGATGAATGTTCTGACACATTTAAACAAAACAGAAATGGAAGAAATCTCCAAGGTTAAGGGAAGGGAGTATAACAGCACTGCATCAGATTTTAAGCTAGTTAGGCAACAAATACCTCCATGCCCGTCTTTGGGTCAAGGTCTTCCTCACTTTCTGACTCATCAGAGGTGTGCAGGTCCTGGTGGACAGCAGAGAAACAGGACAAGAACAACAGGGAAAAAGGAGGCAGAGGTTTGTGTGAGCAAAAGAGAAAAAGGCCGAGCACATTGAGAAGAAGACTATTAAAATGTCATTTGGCTGAGCTGGTTTAAAAAGAATGCAGAAGATTGAAAAAAAGAATCAACAAATATTAAGATGTAAAAAATTATTACATTTAAAAACTTTTATATATGAATGGCACTCACTTGTAAAGTTTCTTTGTTGATTTTAAGTCATTTCTGTTTATGCTGTCATTTATTCCTACATATAAAATATACTCTATTTTTGATAGAAGCACGGCTGCCATTTTGCACCATCAACCTTTCTGACCAACACCAGCAAGATACTCAGGTGAAGTGTCTTGCCCAAAGACACAGCGGCAATGCAGGTAAAGCAGGAAGTTAGGTTGTTTTCTCCCACAGTCCAAAAGCACAAGAGGTTAACTGTGGACTCTAATTCTGCCCTTAAGTGTGTGACACTGGTTGCACTGTGTCATACAAAACCATTTCTGCATTTTTCAATTTTATTTTCATTATTTCAATTTGTGCAATTTTATGGCTTATGGAAACACAGCTATTGACACTTAGGAATGGACCTTAATGTACAATAAAGGTGACGTGCTGCCCTGCATGAGGCAGCACAGGCCTCCTGACTCCTGCTGCAGTCAGCTCAGTGTTTGAGACATGTCATCATTGATTTAAGATCAGTTTCATAAAAATGTACAGAAGGACTGGAGGAGTTACAGCACATACACACCACATCAGCCACTGGAACCTCAGGCCAGCTATACTCACTTTAGCCTTGTGGCTGGGGCTTGGCAGGGCTAGAGGAAGGGGGGAGACTGCGCCGTCTTTGGGTTTACGGAGGAGGCTGTTGTCCTGACTCCTGAACCCCAGAAAGGAGCTGTCCCTGGATTCAGCACGTTTCCTAGCACGGAGCGTGTTCCATGACAAAGACTTCCTGTGCAGTGCATGAAGGACAAACATCAAGCAGCCAATCACATAGTAACTTAGCAGTGTCCAGCTCCGCCATTGTGTGGATGCAGCAACAGCTGCCAGGTTAGAATAATGGAGGTGAACGGATGGAATCCAGAGGCATTTAAAGCTATTTGTTGCTCTGGATTCATTTCTCTCTGAATAATCGTCTTTGGAATTAGTTACTTATGTTCATGACAGGTGTTATGTCATGTTTAAGACATGACATAACACCTGTCATGGTGTCATGGCAGTCTTGTTCACAACCCATCAAATAAAGTGTTACCGAAGATTTTTTTTAAAGATACAGGAGGATTTCAGGACAAAAGAAAGAAAAATGAACTTGTCAACAACATTTAAATGAAATTCAACAAAATCTTTTTTTGTATTTTTTCCTGATTTTTTCCCCCAAATATCTAGTTTGTTCTGCCTAAAAGACATAACAGGAATTTAGTGCATACTTTATTTGTATGAAGGATCCTGTCGCATATTCTCCATGTGGTCACTGCACAGACATGGAAACTGATGGACTTATTAGTCTTTCCTTCAGCTTCAGTACCAGCAGGCCCTGGGGAAACTCTGCCATATCAATCAGATTTATGGAAAATTGTTGTTTTTTTTGTCTCTAGGTTTTAATCAATATTTAGAAAATCATGTTAGACCAGTTACCTACAGAAACTCTAGGTCTTTGTCCATTAAAAGAATCTTCATGTAACTTACCTCTTGCAGTATTTAAGCAACCATTTGAAAATCATTCATGCATTGTTTTATATTCACTTAAATCAAATTAAGCTTCTACTGTTGATGGAAAATCATCAAGAACCTCAAGACCATCCATGTGTGTCAAATAAAAAAAAGGTGAATTAAATTATTATAGCATCCATTGATTTTTTTTAATTTTTTTTATCTGAATTTTTTTCATTATTTAATTATCTATAAATTAACCAAGTTCTTGTTTAATGTTGGCATATCCATAGGAATGTCCATTATACTTTGAACACAGTCAGTTTTCATCCCATCAGAATTCCATCTTCGCAGTTGCTAGGCAGATAAAGGACTGTATGAACTCGGTGACTGGTTTACCCTCTGGGATTAGCACCAGTGCCAATCCTGGCGCTTGCAAGCTTCCACTTTTCCCTCCAGATGTAACAACGGCCATCATAGTCAAACATTTTAATTTTATTTAGTCAGATGACAGGGCATGCCTCCAGACCGTCTCTGTTCCTACATAGTTACAAACTGTAATCTGGCTTTTTATGTCGCTGTTGGAAAAAATTCATCCTCTTTGACTTTTCAGTCCATGTCAGTAACAAGATGTACATCTGAAGCTCTGAATAAAAATGAACCACAGATTAGCTAAAATCTAACATCTATGTTGAAAATGTCTTTCAGACTGTCATCATCTGGACTCTCCCACATAAATAAAAGTTCTGAATTTGGGTAAAAATATTCTTACATCAAGCAAAAATTGGTAATCCTGACTGAGCTAAAACAGCGAAAGTTCAGTCTGATTTAATGTTAGACAGAAAGGAAATGTGGCATGACCTTATGCAGCAGGATCCTCAAATCCAGTCAGTCAACAATCAGCAGGACTCTGGAGATCATGGGTGCATAGTGAGCAGGTCATGGCAGGTCATTCAGCCATTTGTCTCAAGTATGTTGGACTAGAGATGCACCTAAAGGGTGTAGGACACTGGGACTCGTGGCCTGAATTTGAGGAGCCCTGGTATTCAGGATATCCATGTTCCTAAACACAAACAGTTCCTCAAAGGATAAATTCGAAATGTCCTTTTCGATTTACTCAAATTATCTGTGATGTTAAAATGTATGACTAAAGAGAAAAAAACAAAGAAATCTGTAAAGGAGCAATGAATTTCTTAAACCTACCTCCATGCTCCAGACAAAAACTCTTGCTTTTTCAGACGTTACTGCATTGGCTACTTTTATCTACTTTATAAAGAAAAAAAATAAAATAAAAATTATATATATATATATATAAAGCCCTCCAATATAATAGAGGGCTGTTATATGTGGACTTGCACATCAAGAGTGTTTTCTGATCACACTTTCTGCAAACTGGTCCAAGTTCAATCAGATTGGTGAACATCTCTGTAGGTTTATCATTAAATGGCAGTGGAGTCTGGGGATTAAGACATGCATTATATTTCAGATGTACACTGAAAGTCAATATACAATTTGATTTCTGATTGGAAAAACTGATTTAAAATTATAACTGACAATTTAATGAAAAACATTTAATTCACTTGTACATCAAGTGAATAAAAAAATTAGGGATGTGGTGTTAATTTTCCAAATAGATGCAAAAGCTAATCTGGAAATAGCTGGAATACAAAGTCAGTCAGGTGTCAACAGTCAATAGTTTAACAAACAGAATTTCTAAGGTTTGACAAGAATTTAATCTTCATATGTCTTGATGTGGATGCTTTAAATTTGTATCATGGATTTGTAAATTTTTTTTATTTCCTTTATTTAAACAGGTGAACACCGTTGAGATCTGAATCTCATTTTCAAGAGGGACCTGGGCAGAAGTCTGCAAAAACTACCTTCCCAAGCGAATGTTTAACAAGCTCTTCGTTTTGTCCCATCAGAAACTTGGACAGAATACACAAAACGCTTCCAGAATGCTGCATCTGTTTAGAAATCTGCCATCTTTGTTACCTATCAATCAAAAACACCTGATGGAGATGTTGAGTGATCTGGGGAGACGTAGCTCTGTTTGACTTCTCAGTGGCATCACATGATGCCACTGAGAAAAACAGAGATACTGTTGTTCAAGAGGCCCTCTCCATTGTCATCACAAGTTTGCTCAGAAGGAAAGATGAAGTTTAAAAGTCATTGACTCAATGTGATCAGGACAATCTGTAATTCGATCGAAACCCAACTAATCAAATTTGAACTGAACTGGATTCCTTACAGCTGGGCATAAATTGGATCCATTTGTAATGTGGCTAAACTGTATCAATCTAAATCTCAAGATTTTAAAATGTGAAACGTAGCACAGACAGCAGAAAAAACAGTTGTGTTTTTTTTTTTTTAAAGAGATGCACTGCAATTTCTTTTGGTCTTAAAGAATTCAAATCTTTTTGGTGAAATAAATACAATCCATGGTTCAGTCTGACTTTTTCATGCTTCAGTCTGAGGGTTGTTTCTTATGTGGAGTGTCAAACCGTGAAGGTTAGTAACAACTCAAAAACAAACTGAATCAAAAAGAACACTACAACAAAAAGAAGTAAACGGTGCAGATGACCACACTTCACACTTATATCTGGAAATAAAGCCAAGATGGCTGCGGCTCAGTTCATCCCCACACATTTCATACCTGTGAAACAATTTTGCAAATATGCACTTTATCGTAGTTTATTGTTCAGTCTAGCTAAAGTATTTTAGAAAATTATGGAAACAATTAATTCTGAAAACTTTGACTCAAACCCTTATTGTTCAACTCTGATTCTTGCCCTCATTTATCCCAGATTACTTTTAGTGCACATTAAATATTATAACCTCTGATCTAACCAAACTAGGTGGATAATATTGATTTATAAAACCATATTTCCCTGCAGTAAACTACTGAAGTGGTAGAATATTGAAAATGACTGAAAATGTTTGGCTTGGTTTATACCAAATATTTTCCTGGCAACTGATTCCTGAAACATCCCAAAGCAGGCAGCTTCATTTAGTATTTGAGAAAGTCAGGTGCAGAATTACCTAGAGCTAGAGAGGTAAGAAAGGATGGAAAGGACATAGAGATGAAATGACCAGCAGCCACCAGGATCGATGGTTTTCGTACACAGGAATGCTAGAAGCAGTAAAACCATGCTTTACCTACATAATGTCTACTGAACTGTAGGTGCTTTGCTCAAAAATGAAAAATTATCTCTCATATTAACAAATGGTGTACTTAAGTGTGTGGAGAAATGCAGGCAGATATTCAGTTTTCTCTTGTAATTTATTTACAAATATTAAAAACTACATACCATCTTCATTCTAAAGCAGAACAAAACATGTCCACTTTCACGCTTCTGCTCTAACTCATGCTTTTATCCAAAAGGTTTATTTTACATATTTAAAAAACATCTAAAATCCTCATCGGACTACGGACAGAACAAAGCTGAGCGCTGCCGTTAAGTCAAACATATTGCACAGCCTGACTTCATTCATATTTTTTTTCTTCATAAATAGTGCAAATGGCATTTTTTCTTAAACAGGAATGTTCTAGATATAACAGTATGAACTTTGTACACTGAACAAAATCAACACAAAGCAGGAAACAAATCCAACTTTGTCTAAGAAATAAAATAATAATTAACAAGAAAGAAAAAAACAAGAATCAACACAAAATGTATACAGATTGCCACAGACAACAAAATAAATATTCTCCTCTACGGACAACAGAATCCACCTGAAGACGACCAGGTGAGTTTTATTCTGTCAAAGAAACAGTAAACACCAGAAGTACAACAGAAAAACAGAAGCAGGTTGTTAGAAATGAAAAAAAAGAAAGAAAAAAGGTCCGGTTTTAGCTCCACATGGACCCCCGGGTCAGAGTCAGCTACATGTTCTACTCAGTCTACTCCTGTGGGATCAGTGTGTGTTTTAGCTCGCTTTCAGGCCACAGCTAGTGGATTTCCCTTCAGCAGACTGGCAGTCAGTTAGATTGGAGGTGAGTTGGGCAGAGTGGAAGGAGGGTGGTGGGGGTACCTCAGTGCTCTGTAGAGCAGTGACTCAGTGGGAATCCTTCTGTGTCCTGTCAGAACAGGAAGCAGCAGGAGGGGTGAGGGATTAGGAGATGAGGGCACAGGCAGTGAGGAGTTAGGAGCCCATTCAGGAAAACACAAACACAAGCAGGCAGATGGAGCTTCCACACCGCTCATCCAGTCCAGCCATCTGTCTGCCAAACATGTGCTGCTGGAGGGTTCAGGGAAGCGGGAGGTTTGGGGGTTGGGGGGAAAGGGGGAGGACTTACTTGATGTTGTTGGCATCTGCCACAGCAGATGGGAAGGAGGAAGTAGAGAAAGAGTCTTTTATGGACTTTGTGGGCGGGCCCAGGACGTGTCCCGGCAACCAGCCCTCGGCCTCGGGTGACTGGCTGTTGGCTGGCCGAAAAACGAGGTACATGTTCTGCTGATTGATGGTCAGGACTTGGACCACGTCTCCTCTGCTGACACATATCTCGTTCTCTTTGAGTGCAGAGTAGTCCTGAGTGACCCGCATGGTGGAGAAGAGGCCGTTACAGTCATCGTGCTGAGGGTGGTGGGGGAGGAGAGGTTAGGGATCGCAGCAGAGTCAACATGTTTTCTCACATTCAAGCTGAACTGAAATGTGCATCTACCTACATAAACAAGCCCAATATCAACTGGGGACTACAGCCTAGATTTTAACCTTTGCTTTTAGGTCAGCTGACTTACAGAGTGTGTGTTGTGTTTACTCAAAATTTCAGAATGAAAGGCGGACCAAAAATACCTGGATAAAAGAACATGCGAGAATGCAGGAACTTACAGTGGATTCAAAGCAAGATGAGCTGCCATTGGAGGTAGAGACTTTTAAAGGGCTCTTCTCACTGAAGCCCAGAGCTGAGGACGGCCGGCTATGGGAGGATGAAGATGGCCGGTTTCCTGACGATGAGGACCGTCTGATCAGAGAGGAGCCGCTGTCTTTGCTTTGACACTGCTGGTACACAATGGGAGACTGCAGAGCTGCAAACACACACAAAAGGTTAGAGTTGATGGTTTCTGTTGAGCTGCCACTGGATTACATGGGGCAGTAGAACATGTCTCTTCCTCAGTGTTAAGCTGCTTCAACACCTTGGTGCCATTTGCAAACAATATTGATATAGCCTATGTGCAGAGAGTTGGAAAATAGTTTTCTGGTCTTTCATTATGATGCCATTTTCCACAATGAATTCATCTCTGTAGGGACAAATGGAGACAAAGCAGGCTCAAGTTGTGTCTTTGTTTGGCCATCCCCTTTATGAAGACAACTAGCTCTTTAAGCACGTTGTCGACGTTGTAGGTTCCGTTTCAGCCAGACTTTCTGGGGTGTGAGGATTCGGCGCTCTGGATAGTGTGTCAGATGGACTCAAGTTTCATTTCGTATGCCACATTTATATTGAACATCAGTGGACCACCCAACCTGCTACCACATGTCTGTTTCTGTTAGCGTAGCAGCTAATATAAAAGGATAACATTAACTGAAACCAGATGTGATGAATACAGATGTCAACATTGAGTCATATGCCTTGATAATCCATGTGACACAACTGGGAACCAATAGCATTTCTGCGACGGAATAGTTGAAGGAGTAATATTTTGCATGTAGGGGTACGTGTGTGTTGGTACGTGTGTGTTGGTGTGTGTGTCCGCACCTGACAGAAAGTCATTCTGAGCATCCAGGATGTTCTGGATGTGTTGGACCCAGACCTGCTTGGTGTCGACGTTGGCTGCCTGCAGAGTGAAACGCTCCGATGAGCCACGACAGAACATGACGAATTTGCAGGCGTCATTGTCGACAGATTCCTCCAGTCCCAGGTTGGTCACCTGTAGGGGGATCCAGTAACGATAGTTATGCCACTCATTCAGCAGCCATTTTGTATTTGAATGAATGAATTAAAGAATGAATATCTGTCCATTTATCAATCTATCTATCACAGCTGTTCAGTCATCTTTAAATAAAGTGATATGAGCGTCTCTGGCATCAGCCAGTGGAATATCTGACAGGATCTTCTACCCACCTTAATGCACTTTTTGAATTGGTAGCCAGGTGTGGATGAGCCTTTCCTAAGCAGTTCACTGAAGATGACGATTTGCTCAAAGAGGAAGACTCTGCGTTCTTTGGATCGCGACAAGACTCCAGCATCTTGTTCCGTAACAAAGAAGGTTTCCTGCTGCAGCAGTTTTCCCTGATTGGCCAGATTTCCCTGCAGGGACAACCAGAGTGGCTTTAAAAGCTGAAGTTTCAGAAGGACTCCAGTCAGTGACATGTTGGCATGATAACACACCTCGTATCCCTGAAGCCGGCCCAGATTCATCATGTCGTTGCAGAGCTTAGGAACCTCAGACATCAATTCCACAGCTTTCTGTCATGAGAGACAGAAAACAGTCCTGGGATCTCAGGAAAAATACCCAACATTATAGATGCAGGCCGGACTCTACACACAAAGTATTCTCTCTCTACATGATAGATTTGCTTTACCTCAATTTGCTTGCAGTCCATGCCAGCCTTAGAGCTGTACTTCAGGTAGTCCTAAGAAGAGACATTAGCACCCAGTTAACAGTGACTCAAACAGGTCGCTTATCAAGCTAAAGTGCTTAGAAAAGTGTTGATAGTCCTGGAAAAACCACCAAGTTCAATGTATTTTAGGTATTAGAAAAACACAAAGAATACAGATAATGAAGAGGAAGAAAATGGGTTTTATTTTAGAACTGTAGCATGACCGCAGAGTGTGTTGCAAGTAGAGAGAACAGATAGTTTGTCTTTGTAACGTGTGTGTTACAAACACACGTTTTGTGTTTGTAAAGGGTATGAATACATTTACATACTCTTTACATTGTGTCTCCAGGCTCTGGGACATTAAATAGAAAAAGCTACATTTGCCAGGTCACAGTGTAAAATAAATGTAGTGTGTTGTTTTAGTGTTTGGTACCTTTAGCAGCAGCTGGTATTTGGTAATTCTCTGGATGGGTTTAATGAGAAAATCACTGATGGTCAGTTTAGACTGAATGTCCTGCTGGATCCCCTGAAAAGCAGAACATTAATAACACAGAGATCTGGTATTTAGTCAAATGCTTCTGACAATATATCAGACACAGAAATGATCCTGAGACAAGAACAAGTTCAAAACTTAAAATGTTATCAAGGACAGATGTGACTCACTAATAAAAATCTGAAAATCATGAGGGAATCATGTATGTTAAGACATAATGATAATAAAAAAAAAGACTACGTACGTCAAAAAATTTGTCATATTCTGCAACGATGTACTCAGATTTGGGTTTATTCTGACAGTAAACCACATACATGTGCAGTCTTCTCTCCTGCAACACAAACATTGAGGTCTTCACACAGTTCAACGCAGCAATGTTAGACATCCTTCTTTTCTGTTTTTACTCACATGCTTGATGAAAAGTTCTGGGAGGAGCCCGTTGTCGTCAACACACTTCTCAAGCTCTCCTACGAAGAACCTGAGGCCCACCAGAGGAACGTCAGCAGCAGATACAGTCAGCCCATCAATGCTTCCAGCCCCATCTGGGAGACTTACTCTCTGTGCCAGTCATAGATGCGGTGAATGTTCCCAAATACTATTTTCTCTTTTCCCTTCATGTCCTCTGGAACGCCCTTCTCTTCTATCCGCTTCATGAATCCCTGCAGAGAGACAGAACATGACGGTGAAGCTGCTGTGTTCTGCTTCGCCTCACCGAAGCCTGGAATGGAATCCTTACCTCCACCACGATTCCCAGGTCTTTGACGTAGTCCTTTTCTGTTTGAATGAGCTCGTTCAGGACAAACCTGAACACACAGACAACAGTGTGGACACATCAGTCACATCATTGTCATGTACAGTGATGCTACAGATCACAGCAGTGTAGAAGAAAGTTAGTCTAAGTACTCACGTCCGGTGTCTCATGGCTTTGGCTTTCTGGTCCTGCTCGGAGTTCCGTGCCTGAACCGGTGTGTGTTGTTCCGGTGGAGATGGAGGGGTGAAGCCTGGGTATGGTTCCACCGTCTGAACAGGAAAAAAAACAAGTTATTCATGCACATGGCTACAAAGTCAGTCTTCTGTAACCTGAAGAATATTTCTAGCTTTAAGGGATCAAGATGAAACTTGTCCAGATGTTTATATTTTGTCGCACTAATTGCAGCAACAGTGTCTACACAGGTAATCATTTCTGCAGCTGGTTCAGAATGCTGCTGCATCCAGGCAGCAGCATTGCTGACATTTCCGAGCTGTAGAGGGCAGTAGTGGTAAAGGGATTTCTTCAGCAATCAGCTGATAGTGTTGACCTATCAGCTGACTGTTGAACAGAGAGCAGTCTTGCAGCTAACTTTAAACAAATGTCCTCCAGAAAAAGAACCCACTGTGTCTTGATTAAACATAACATCCCACAGCAGCTACTGCAGCCATGTTTTACTTATGAAACACAGAATTACATTGCATTTAAAATGTGCAAACTTTGCTAGCGACAAACTACAGACAGCAAATAAAATCACAGCAACAATCATAGTTATTTTGGTAGAAAACCAGTTGCAAACTGGAGTTTGGACAGAGCTCATGCTACTGTCTAGCAGTTCACAGAGGGGTTATGGTTGTTTTCAGCTCCCAGACCAATGAAGAACTTCAGCCTGCCATAAGACTGAAACGAAGCTACACTGACCAGCAGAATCAAAGTGGAAGCTGATATAAACAAAGTGAGAGGACTCGGTGGCTGATTCCAACCCAGCCAACAGACACAGTGTTGCTGTGTGTCGGACAGCAGGACGCCTGTATGTTCTCACATACTATGATGAGTTTGCTCCTTTACCTTTTGGTATTTAGATTTTTTTAAGAGTTGTGCAACGTTTTCGTAATATACAAGAGAATTAAATTATATGTAAGTTAAGTAACTAAGGTGATTATCGAATTTATGACTAAAATTTATTTTCACCATCTCATGTCTACAGAGAAGCTATGTAAAGAAAAGCTGTTGGCTTTTTGGACTCCAAAGGGCAATTCATTTACAACAAACAGTGGCGACGGCCAACACATTCACACAACATTTTACATGACAAGAAGATTGATCTAAGATAAATATTACAAAATAAAATTAGTAAATAAAAGTGTGGGCTAAAAATGACTTGAACTGCAGTAATACAAAACTGTTGTTGTTGAAAACAACAACAAAAAAACAAACTGTGTTCAGCAAAGCAGATCTTCTTCCTGAAGGGAGAAGAATGAAGTGAGTGTAGAGGATGAGTGAAATCTACCAAGAATTTTTTGGGGCTTTGGACACTAATCTGGACTTAAATGAGTCCATAATGTTCTTCAGTTGAGTTTTAATGATTGTTCTGTATTCTTTGATAACACCCTGTAAGCGATCATACATTTTTAAATTTAACAAGCCAAACCAGCAACTTCAATTAAATAGCTGTAAAACATTTTCATAAAAACAATCAATATTTAAGGTCCTCAACTCCCAGAGGTGAGCTTGACGACAGATTCTATCTGACTTTATGGGTCTGAAACTAAATATGGCAAGATATTTTGTGGGCATTTGTTCTTCTGCTTCTGATTGAGGATCATTTTGTTCTCTAGCTGGTGACTCACCATCTTGGTTTTAACCAACTTCTCTATGGCGCTAACCAGCTCTGCAGCGCTGGGGACGTCAGAGGACGACTGCAGAGATGTTAGCAAGGATGAAGACTTTGCGAGGAAGACAGAAGGAGCAGCAGGTTAGATTGGAAGGAAAGGAGGAAAACCATAAGAACCCAGTTAGAGTTATAATCATCACAACAATACTGAAAACAAGAAAGAAGAAAAACAAAGCTGAAAAGAAAATCTATGTACACACTCATTTAAAATCTTCAGATGTGGATTTTTTTAGATGCGTCACAAGATGTGATCACTTGTTAAGTCAATAATGAAATGTAAGAATTAGAGTGTAAATGAAGATGAAGAAATATTTTATTCCAAATAAAATAATGTAAAATCTGTGAAAAATAAATTGAGATTTAAGATTTTACTGGACAAAAGGTCAGTGTGAATTCAAAGCTGAGGTGAATAAACTCTCAGAGAAACCAAAACCTCCTCTGGTACCTTTTCTTCTGAAGCTGAGGGGTCCTTCATGATCTCCATGGGTGGAGGAAGAGGAAGGTGGGGCTCATCATCTGGCTCTGGCTCCTCCTCTCCACCACTCTGTATTCCAGGAGACTGCTTCGATGGAGGGTTCCCATCCTTGATGCTTACTCTCTGTACAAGAGACATGGAACAGCTCATGAAGGAGCTTCATTTTATTGATTAGTGAAGAGCAGTAGATGGCTCAGGGGTGGAAGCTCATGTGGCTAAACCATGTGAGAAAATTGCTCTCACTGGAAATCTAACAGAAAATAGATCAAATAAATCACAGAAGCACAGGAGCAGTATTATATATTGTTCAGCTGCATAGTACAATTTTATAGCACAATCAATAACTATGTTAACTTCATTTGTTATAAAAATGTATATATCAAATAGAACTAAAAAGAAAAATGATTTTATAATTTAATGCCTTGAAATTGGTCCTCTGTCACTTTATAAACTCCTCTTTCTGAAGCTCTGCCTTCAGGAAGTCATCACACAATCTATTAACCCTTTAACAATGTTTCTATCAGTGTCAGCAGATGCACAGTTGCACTAGGAGTTCACATAATTACTTCTGGTTAGTCTGAAAAACTTGTGGGGTGGGGGCTAGCTGCACTGTTAGATGGAAACTTGGAAACTTGGAGGCGGGGCTAGGTCCACCCAGGTGTTTGGCACAGCTCTATGATTAAAGGATTTCTCAAAAATGCATGAAAGAACCAAGGCATCACTCCAGGTATGTTTTGATGATTATAACACAATGTAAAGCTCAACAAAGTTGATTTTACATGATATTTGTCATTTATGTAGGTCTTATAAACCAAGAGAACAGCAGCAGCTGCTCATGAAAGCATCTTAAAACAATTTGACCCGTTTAAGTTTTTGATGGCTCCAGTGGAGTTTACATGAAAGATGTTTGACAAGAGCATTATTATTCGTTTTAGGAAAATTGCTTTTGGTAAAGCAAGTTGCTACTCAATGGAATCTCACTCTCATCAGAAATTTTAACAAATATAACACATTTAAAATACACTTAATGAAATGGATTATTAGTAATAAGAGCTGTCAACACTTTATGCTCTATCCCTTTAATATATAAATTCATTAAAAAAAAATCTAATATCACAATGCAATGAAGAAACAACATTTTTCCAGCTTGTGTTCATTAACCTTACCAAAGCTCTGCAGATGTATGATATCTGGACAGTAGAGTCTGGCATGTTAACTTTTACATATTCTTTAATACACACCAGAAAAGTAAAGCTGTATGAATTATTGAACTCAAGTATTGTTGCCCTAATGCTTTAATAAATGAACTTCATCAGCATGCAGTAGTTCCATTAAGTGAATGGATCTGTGCTGCAGGAACAGATTTGTTGATGTCCCGTTTGTCAGTCAGTTTACAGGGAAATCTGATGTATCCACATCTTAGTTTGATGTGAACTAGGAAGTTGAGATCTGATGACCCAGGTCAGAGTTTAAAGACAGGGGGGAGTGGTTGTGTTTACTGATGTCAGCTTTAATCTGAACCATCAAGAACCGACCCTATAACTGGGTCTGGAACAGATAAAGATGGAATAGATGCTAAGTCATCTTTTGTGTGACTTGAGGAGCTGGTGCTGAACAGCTGACAGAAATTATTTAAAGTTTGTCCAGGACTATTTCTTTTTTCCTCCCTCAGTGTTCCGGTTTTAACGCAGACTTTGATTATTTCAAGCTTTTCTGGGGCTGACCTACAAAGAGGCTGATGAGCAGCAATTAGGCGAAATGTGACTCTACAGATGCTGAACTAAATTTTTTCCATATATCCGTATCATGGAAACATACTAAATGCCTGTAACTCTGTGTGCAAGTGGGTGTGTGTGCGTGTGTCAAGCAAATATAATCTCACCCTCACAAAAAGAGGAACTTTCTTTGTTTGCTTTCCATGATGTAAATGTAAACTGAGTTACATAGATTTACAACAGGAACACATGTTTATCTTTAAACTCTGGAGTCAACAGTTAAAACAAAAACAACTTTTGAAGAACAAAAGCAGGATAACAGGGATTATTATTTCATTTGGATAGTTTTTTTTTATATGAGTTTTTAACCTTCGTTTCCCCATAAATTTAAAATGCTTACAGTAAATCTAATATTTTTTTAACAGCAGGTTCAAGCTTTGGGTCTCGCCGCTTACCTCTTCATTGTCCTCCTTTCCTGGTTGACTGCGCTCATTAGCCTTTCCACCACCATCTCTTCCAGAACTGAGTTCTGGAAAAACAGAACGGCACATTTTTCTAATTTGATAAAAGCAGCTAATAGGCTAACAGGTTAATGTTTGTCTGGAAACATCAGAACAGAAACTTTTCAGCTTCACCCCATCTCCTTGTGTAGAGATGGGGTGAATGAATATAGATATCAGAAGGAGCCGAGTCCCACCTGGCTTCTTCTGCTTGGTGCTGGGTGGTTTCTTGCTGGAGCTGATCCTGCGTCCTGAACTGGGCAGCCACTTCCACTTCTGGTTTCCAGAACGTTTGGAAACATTTGGAGAACCCGACTGAATGGAGTTGAGGGACGGCTGTGGCTGTAGGTTCGCTACAGACTCGGTCTTCCTGTCAGAGCTGCCCACATGGTAGTTTTCTGTGAAAACACACACACAAGAAAAAGAAAAAAAAAAGAAATCAGATTTTTCACATGGGGCAAATTTCAGTGATGAAATTATAAAATGTTTTAGACATGCAAAAAACCCAAACAACTAAGCCACCATGTTTTATATTGTATATATTTGTTGATTATGGATACTATTTTCCAACACTGCTTCGGTGAAAGCTCCAAGTAGTTCATATGTTGAGCTCGTCCAGCCGCATCTCTGCCTGACTTGATGCTGGACAGGTCAGAGTCTCAGTCAGGTTCCCAAAGTCACGGGATCTATGCCTTTGTCTCCATCTTCATTTCTGAGACAACAGCTTTATCATCACAGTTTCCAGTAAAACCAGTGCTGCCAGTAACCACCAGCATTGTGAGGGCAAAAAGAATTTAATACCTGAACAAGCAGCAGATATGTTGGAGGGAGAGGTCTCCGAAGGGGGAACGCACTGTTGCACAGTATCCTACATCACATTCCACTTTCCAGAGACTGATTGAAAATGTCCTACAGAGAGCATGTTAAAGCCATACAAGCCAAGTGAAAAGGGACCATTAGTTGGTAAATTCTTCTCTTATGAAATTTGAAGAAAAACATCTCCTACGCCTGCATGAACAATAATCTACGGTCTACAATCAGAAGCAGCACAATGTCTCAAAGCTCGTTGAACCTGTCCAGTCACAAGTCAACTTACACTTTCACTTTTCATGGTTAAAAATGGAGACTTCTGGTTTAGAGTGAAGATGAAAGTAAAAAGACTTAAATTTTAGTTTGCCGTGCGCAACAAGAACTTGGGTACAAGACGTAATCATTTCCAACATTATCTTCAACAATAAAAGGCTAAAGCTGGCCTAATATTAATCTTTAACAGAAGATCACTCACTATAGGACACTTTAATGGTGCCACAGTGAACTAAAATCAGCTTCAGTGGAGCTCAGAATTAGTCATTTAGTTATTCAATCATTTGGATAAAGAAATTTGACCAAACTAATAATTTGATCCCTTACATTTTTGTAATAAACCTTTTTAAAATGTGCATATGACAAATTTCTGCATATTCTTGAATCTATGAGGATAAAGAACAACCAGACTACTGAACAGTTTCTTCCCCCGGGCCATCAGACTGCTTAACGCCACATAACACCCCTCCACACACTCACAAACCAAATCACCCCCCATGGACATGGTCAATACATGCACTTTAGTTTTTTTCACAACACTGAACCTGTGTATTCTATGGCACTTGTATTGTATTTATTTATTTATTGTGTAGTATAAGGTTTTAGCTCTGCTACACTGGTAGCCAAGTAACGACATTTTGTTGTCAAGATTCACCTTGTGTATTTTTTGTACAATGACAATAAAGGAAGTCTAAGTCTAAGTCTTCAGAAAGATGAAAGTAAATGTCCAGTAAAACCAGTGCTGCCAGTAACCACCAGCATTGTGAGGGCAAAAAGAATTTTCGATAGGGGTTACAACCAAGCATGACGTTGAGAAAAATGCTCACCACACCTGAACAAGCAGCAGGTACGTGAAACTGCACATTTGCTGTATGTCTCCCTCCCTCTTGACCAGAGGTCGTTCTATGAAACAGTGATGTTTAGTTTTTTTATTTCTATTGCTTGTTGTTGTGCAACAATGAAATGTTTCCCTCAGATTTCTGCGTTACACATTTCTTTTATTTTGATCACAAACAAAAGACCCCAAGATAAACCAATTTAAAAAACAACATTTTTCAAATGATAATTTCATTCATTAGCACAAAACGCTTTCCTGACCAACCCTATTTCAAAAGGTCATTTATGGTCAAACTTTTTAACAAGTTATAGCAACTACGGCAAAACACAAACTGCCATCAAGATTTTATGACGTCAAGTTTACTTTAGCTCTGAGAGAGCTAAAGTAACCCCATCGCATCACACTACCACCACCTTGTCTGACTGTATGTATGATGTTCTTTCTGAAAGGCTTCAACACTTTGACAGGAATTCAGTGTTATCTCTTTAGTCCATAGTACAATCATCAAGATGTTTTTTTTCTCAAATATGAGACGATGCTTTAAATTCTTCCGGCTCAGCAGTGATTTCGGATGTCAATAAGTCCATTTTAGTCCAGCCTCTGTTTGACTGTTGAATCATGAACTCAGACCTTAATTACACTAAGCCAGGCCTGCAGAGCTTTAGATAATGGATTTTCAACTCCAGTCCTCCAGAGCTACCATCCTGCAACATTCAGACGCTTCCCTGCTCCAACACACCTGAATCAAAGGATGCATCTAAAAGTTGGCTTCAGAGGACTGGACTGAGGCACCCCTGGTTTAGGGGTTCTTCTGTGACCTCCTGGATGAGCCGGGATTCTCTTGGAGTAGTTTTGGTTTTCACACTCTCAAATGTTTTCTTCATATGTGGATAACAGTTCGCACTGTGGTTCACTGGAGTCCCAAAGCCTCAGAATCAGATTTATCTGATGTCAGTGACCATTCCTCATCTGTTTAATGTCTTCAGATCAGGGCATGATGTGTAGGACATGATTGAAAGCGTTACAGACTACTTTATCTGGTCACCTATGGAAGTTATTTATTGATTATGCTGGTCAAACACTAATCCAGTCTGGGTTAGACTAGAACATTTAGTTCAAAATATGTGACCATATATTGGTACAGATAAATATTCTTAATACTTTTCCCACAGCACTGTATGTGTCTATGAGGATAAAGAAACTGCAGGTATGTAAAGATCAGACATGGGAACATCACGCTCTGTTTAACTGACTGAGTGCTCAACTGTTACTGTACGATTATTTTCGTCAGCTGTCAGACAAAAGCCAGCTTAATACATTTCCTGTTGCAAAAACTAAAAACCTACTTCAGTCATTCAGTTTTTGCTTTTTTTAGCAGCTGGTCTCGTGTCCAATGGAAATGACCCCCATGCTTCTGTTGCAGTGATTCATTACTGAACTGTGACAGACTCACTTTTTTTTATTCTAATCGTGTCCATATGAATCACATTAAACTAACGATTAAATGGGATTAAATTTTTCTGGTGTGGAATAACTTTGAATGTTCCAGTTCAGATGAACTTTGTGGTTCAAGCCAGAAACTGGTGAGCCCATCTGACAGTGTGGCTGTCAGCAGTGGTCATGTGTAAGGAGTGCTGTGAATTAGCTGCACTCTTACACAGCTGCTAGCAATGCGCTGGAGCTGCTGCAGCGTTTGCTGCCATCTGTGCAAGAAAAAAAGGTTCAGGCTGAAGTGGGAGTTCTGGACATGTTCCATGTAGCACAAAGCCTGTTAATGTCAGATGGATCTAAAGATGAAGGATCAACGCAAAGACAAGAAAAGCAGTTTACTATGACGGATTTTAAGATAAATAGGCACTGAAAACTCAAATTGTCTCTGAATTTAGAACAGGGTTAACATCCTGCTGCAGATCATTTGCAAAGAAAATATGCAGTTATTTTAGCTCTAACAAATACCTGTTGACTAAAGATTATTACTGGAAATAAATACTCCAGGAAAAAATAAGTTGGTTATGATAGCTCATAGACCCAAAAATAGTTTTTTTTCCCCTGGTTGTCTGTGGACAGAAGGACACTCATTTATGTTGCATAATGAATGGAAAGTTAATGTTAATTCCCAAGAAAACAAAATGAGCAGCAGGAGTGAGAGCCTGCTGTTCTTTTGTTTTTGACTTTCTCCATAGAATAATTTTGATGTACTAGTGCTATTTAACAAATGAGCGAACACAGGGATAAATACAGTACTTACTAACTTGCATGGTTTAAAGTGACCTTTCAGATAGAAGACAATATCTAAACTTGTCATTTCACAAACCCTCCCCATCACCATGGAGATCTCAGGGATCCATTCTAGTTTCTGTTAATATAAAAACTATCTACAGTAGCTTTATGCTCATCCATTCACTTCCATGCAGATGACACTCATTATGGCCCATCCCCAAAAACACTTTGAGCGTTTTAATCATTTTTGCAATCTTAGTCTTCTTTCTAAGATTTTTACAGTCACTTTCAAACATCACCACTTCAAATGGTACAATTATTGGGCCAATTTCTGAATATAAATTACTGGGAATTTGACTGGACTGTTGTCTGTCATTGTCACATCAATAAGCTACAATCAAATATTGAGTCCAAACTTGGACTGATCCATCGCATGCATTCATTTTTCACTTCCTGTGCCAGGAAAACACCTGTCCAAATGAAAATCATGCCCATGTTTGACTACAGCGATATCATTTTGGATAAATTCCTGTCCTTACGGTTGCAACTTGATGCTATATACACCACTCTGCTCTACGTTTCACAACTAACGCCTCTTTTCACTCACATCACTGTAAGCTGTAGTCTTCTATTAACTGTTGACACTTAAAAAAACAAGCAAACAAAAAAAAACATTGGTGTTTAAGTTGTTGCTTTAAAATACATCTAGTGTTCTCTTTATTTCCATTTAAATCAAATGTCTTTATATAAATATACAAAGACATGACTTCATCATCTGGGCTTTTCCAGTTTCTGAAAAGGCTTTATGATTTTAGTCTACCTCTGAAACTAAAGAAAAAAATATTCTGCTATTTATAAAACAAATAATATTAACCCCAACGAGGAACATGTTAAATCCATTTTGTTGCTCACAATTGTAGCACTAACCCATGTGATTCTGAGATTTGGTCTTAGCTGCATTAAACATCAGATGCATCAGTAAACCTACAGCTGCCATGTTTATGTTCCTACTCTCAGGTTTTATTTTATTCTTTATTCATCTAACTGAGGTTTGTCTTCCAGTTACTGGGTCGCATTTTTCATTTATTGAGTCCATCCTGTCCCCTCCTGTATGGCAAAGGAAGATATGGTTGCTGGTGTGTTTACCTTATCAGACTGTGTCAGCAGCGAAGCCCTGATAAAACTATTCTAAACATTAGCTGTGCTGCACAGTGCTAAGGAGGTTTTCCACCGACTCTGACAACCCAGAATCTCACAGCACAAACAGATTACTTATTATATGTAATGTCACCTGTAGAAACATCAGTTAGGAACAAATGCATCAGCTGTTCATGCTAGTGGAGAAGTTTTTATGAGCCTAAAACTCCTCAGGCCTAAATATCACAAGATGCTTAATATTCCTATTGTTACTAAATACTGTTGCATGTGTTGGTAAGTGAGAAAGCAGGTCAGAGGTCACCTCATCACCTGGGAGTGTTCTTTTGTGCTTTCAGCACAATAACAGCCAGTCACTAAGAGGCTGTGGCAGCTGGCTGACCACAGACACTCATCAAAACCTCACGAGTCACACCATAACTGAGATCTGTCATGATATCATCTTCTCCCACAGGCAGAAGTGATACTGCAGAATGCTATGGTCAGCGACTGGAAGAGACACAGTCACCAACGCAGAGAGAAGTTTCCCGTTTCCCTCATTCTTTGCATGACATCTTAAGAGCTATTTTGCAAAGAGCAAATAGAAACAATAGCCTTATAGACAGAAATACATTTATAAAAGAATCATCTCTGCACCTGTGGTCTTCATGCCAAATATCCCATGCTGCAGATGCACCGGAATAGAATAATTACAGAAGTAAAAAAACTTGAAACTTCATTTTCGCAAAGAGCATGCAGAGAGGTAAATTGGATCCACTTGACTGGGGGAAAAAAAACAAGAAAAGTCCCAACACATTTGACAGACTTTTATGTGAAAAACCAACACAAAGTAGGACATAATTTTTCAATTGATGAATTTATATATCGTTTTTCAGTCCGAGCCACATCTACCCAATAACACTCACAATAACACTGAACAACATAACTGTTGAACAGTGCTGTTGAGTTGTATGGGTTTTATTTAATATCCCTAAATAAAACGTAGTACAACAAATTGGCTTCGAAATAATCCAAGTAGCAATCAGAGTCCAAATGCAGTTGTTCTGTTTATGAACTGAGGTTTGCTGATATTTACAGTTTAACACACATTGTGTGGCAAAAAGCAAACAGCACAAAACATCCCTACACTGAAACATGGTGGTGGAAGCATAATGCTGTGGGGATGTTTTTGTTTAGCATGCTCAAGGAAGCTGGCTAAAGATTATGAATGAAGCTAAATAAGATCAGGATTTACTTTATGGACAGAACTACAAAAGAAGGGCTTCAGTCAAAGCTTATAGCGCACGACAATGGTCCAGTCAAAGTCCAGACAGCAATTTAACTGATGATCAGTGAGAAGACTGAAAAATGAATGTTCGCCTAAGTTTCTCATCCAGTACAACTGAGCTTGAGACATTCTGTAAAGAATACCATTCCAGTTTTACAAAGTTGGAAGAGACATGCAGCATAAGCAGGTTGTAAAAAGCATGAAGTTAGGAGTTGAACAAAATGGACGCTTTAGAATTTCACACTTAACAGTGAAAAAAAAAAGTTTCTTCAAATTCATATACTTGCATTTCTTGGTTGGTGTATTTGTAAAAAGTAAATCCCTAGAAATACTTGTGTGTTTATTAGGCTGAGTTAATTGGCTAAGCTGTATGCTGACTGACCATCTGGTTGAACTGGAATCAGACTGGAAAAATGTGAACATTATGCAACAGTGTAGTGTTTTACCCCCTTAATCCTTTGGTTATCACATAGTAACTACAGCATTCACTAATGTCAGTAAGCCTTTTGATGAACAAAAATGTAATGCAATGCAAACAATCGACATTAGTAGAGCTCCATGGTGCTGTGATGTCAGCAGCAGCTTCACTGCCACTCCACACCGACGGTCAACAAGGAAGCTTTTGTTCTGCAGCCACAGACAGAAGCACAGACCATCTACTGTTAAAACTACCATCACTCACTACCTTTAATCTCTCTCTCACACACAGAAGCAGAACACTGAATACAATATAACAAGGGTTTTGTTCGCTTCATGCACATCTGTACACACTTGATGTCATTTTATAATTGGAACACACACTTATAAAAAGAATCTGAATGGCTCTAAAGACAGCACAAAGACACACCTCATTTTCTGTTGTCTCTTTAATTAATATTTGCCCCGACCACTGAGCAAAGCAGGGAATCGTACCTTCGTGGTGTGGTGTTGGGATGTATCTAACTCAACAGTTTTTAGTTCACATAACTACAGAAACAGTGTGTTGATGCTAACAGATTATGTTCATGTGGAGAAATTCAAATACATTTTCAGGTTCTTTTTTCCCCGTCATTTGCATAGAACTGGGAAGATTCCAAAATCCCATTTGCCAATGAATACATGCTTAGTATTTGCTTATGATACTGAAGAAGCCTCCCAAGTCAAGTAAGATCAATTTGTTAAGAAACATAAATTAAAGATATAAAACATCACTAATGTCTTTCACCTAAAATAAAGGTTGAAAGGATGTGATCCTTCCACGCTGGACTGTTAGAATTATGCACTAACATAATCTTAATTTTTTTTTTTTCCATATTTACATAGTTGCCATCAGACTGCAGTTTTTTGCAGAGTTCCTAACAGAACAATGGAAGACAGATCTTCTCTCATGTTGAACAGTTCTTATTGCCGTTTTCTGTTCAACCTTTACTCACTGGGCTTCCATCCTGAATCTGGTTGTATAGGAAGAATATCAGAGTTTTAAAAAAATGGCTACATGCAAAATCAAAACGCACAATGTCTGAATAAATCAAACGAGAAGTTAAAGATTGGGTCTAGATCAGTCTTCCAGTTGAACAATGACAATAAACTCACCAACAAATTAGTTTTGGATTTACCATCACAAAGCCCTGTTCTCAATCCTACAGAACATTTTTTACTTACTTCTGCAGGCAAAATTCCCAAAGCTATTGTGAGACACTTGTTATAGAAAAGCATTTGACCCAATTCAAATATTAAAAGGTAATTCTATGAAATACAGAAATGAAATGTATGGAATCATTTAAATTAGAAGAATTTTTTTTCTTTTGACATTTAAATAAATATTTGTGGGTCCCATGACTGACATAAAACAGGAAAACTGCAGTTTGAGTAATATCTGTGAATATCTGGTTTCAAAGAAAAAAAACAACAATGTACTAGGTTTCAAGCATTATCAAGGAAATTTCAAACTCCAATCTGAAAAAGGGGTACACCTCCCAGGTGTAGCCATGGATACAAAGCTGAATAAGATGGCGTCCACATGTGACCCAGAGTGGGTGGCTTCACAAACTGTCCCAATGGTGGCTGGGCTTCCTCCAGCAAACAGGACAGAATCAATTCTACCACCTGACTGACTGACTGTCACACCCACACACACACACACACACACACACACACACACACACACACCCACACCCACACCCACACACACACACACACACACACACACACACAACTGCCGGCCTGGTCACAACACAGAAAACAGAAACACAAATTGTAATTCTCACATTCAACGAGAAATATTATAAATATAAAATGAGGAAAGCACAAACACTACACTCATACCGCCTTCCTCCCCACATGCTTTTGTGTCAATGACAGGAAGAGACACTAATCTGGGAAGATGACATTCCTCTCATACCTCCCTCTGCTCTCCGCCTTACATATCTAGCAACAGCTCAGTGGATACATGTGATGGAGGGAAGGCAACCTCAGAAAATAGAACTGGAGAAAGAAACACTGAAAGTTATTACAGACGGTAGCTGCAGCACGTTTCTTCTTGCATTTGTTTCTGACAAACCTAAAGCAGGTAAACCAAGACAGACATTTGCTTACAAGCTGTTTACAACCATCTGATTAGATCTATATATTTTGTATGTGCATTTATGCATAACCTCTGTTAAAAGAGCATCAACCAAGGATTTAAAGTCAAAACTAAAATTGAGTCAGTTGAGTTTCTGTATGGATGTAAACGGAGATTTGTAGCACTGGGAAATAAATCGGCCTGATGCATTTAAGTCAAGATACCAGACAACAGCTGTCCGAGTTTGAGGAAGATTTTTACTGAAACTTTTGGAGAGACATTTTCCCAGTCCAAATGTCAACAGGGTTACACAAGAGCTCACACACCATATTTAGCAGAAACATGAAAAAACATGAGACTTTCGCATGACATGACTGCTGATGGGAATCTGTCCCATAGCTGACGAATGACAGGATTTAACATTTTTAGTAGAACTTGTGAAACAAGGGTTGGGCCAAGTCAAATTGATTTAAACTCCCTGGCTACTTACTAGGTATTCTCACTGCTTAAGACAAACAGTGAATCAACCAACCACAGGAACGGAGATGTGGTCAAGATGATGAGCTGAAGTTCAAAGAGCATCAGAATGTAGAAGGAAGAAGATTCAAGTTTGTTCCAGACAGACTGGTCTGGAATTATGTTATACATAAAAGAGATTATTATTATTATTATTATTATTATTATTATTATTAGCTGAAACTTCTAATTGCACTGGATCTCTAAAATGTTACAAACAAAAAAATGTTGAACGTTTCAATAAGCCTCAGTGTCGACAGCAATGTTCACATGTTGGGATCAGATTTTGCCATTACTAAGCAATATTGTCTTGAAACATTTTTGGTCAACTAGTCTCAGCTGACCATGGCTTAAACGTCACAGGCTCACAATTGTTGCAGCAGATTTCTTATGCCTACTTCAGGCAGGATAATGCACCACGTCACAAAGCTCAGACCATCCCCACCTGTTTTATTTAACATCACAGGCAGTTCACTGTACTCCCATGTACTCCATCACTGTACTCCCATGTACTCCATCACTGTACTCCCATGTACTCCATCACTGTACTCTCATGCACTCCATCACTGTACTCTCATGCACTCCATCACTGTACTCCCATGTACTCCATCACTGTACTCTCATGCACTCCATCACTGTACTCCCATGTACTCCATCACTGTACTCCCATGTACTCCATCACTGTACTCTCATGTATTCCATCACTGTACTCTCATGCACTCCATCACTGTACTCCCATGCACTCCATCACTGTACTCCCATGTACTCCATCACTGTACTCTCATGTATTCCATCACTGTACTCTCATGTATTCCATCACTGTACTCTCATGCACTCCATCACTGTACTCCCATGTACTCCATCACTGTACTCCCATGTACTCCATCACTGTACTCTCATGCACTCCATCACTGTACTCTCATGCACTCCATCACTGTACTCCCATGTACTCCATCACTGTACTCTCATGTACTCCATCACTGTACTCTCATGTACTCCATCACTGTACTTCATGTACTCCATCACTATACTCTCATGTACTCCATCACTGTACTCTCATGTACTCCATCACTGTACTCTCATGCACTCCATCACTGTACTCCCATGTACTCCATCACTGTACTCTCATGCACTCCATCACTGTACTCCCATGTACTCCATCACTGTACTCTCATGTATTCCATCACTGTACTCTCATGCACTCCATCACTGTACTCTCATGCACTCCATAGTAACCAGATCCCAGTCCAACATGGCCTTTTTGGGATGTGTTGGAATGGGACATGCTAAAAACTTCTCCCACAACTGTGTGACACCAACATATCAGCAATTGACAAAAATCTAATTAGACATAAACAACCTCATTTAAAACCAGCACAACGCAGATCGGATCCGGTTACATTTACCCCTTAATTAGTAAAGTAGATCATGTTCAGTTAATATCAGCAACACCTCTGCTGATAAACAAAAACAAAAAAAAGTAATAATTACAAAAGATTTGATTTATTATAAACTGCAAACTCTAGTATACAAGGCTTCTTGTGTACGTGACTCATTTGGACTCATAATTTTAAATTCTGCAGGCTGATTCACATATTCTGCAAATCTGGTTGCCAGAGAGTTAATCAGCGTAAAGTTCAGTGCAACAAATTCTATCTGAATCTTCCTTCTAACTTCTAGGAGAAAGCTATGCTTTGCTTAGTGAAGAAAGAGAAAGCAAACGCAAAGCTGTGAAGGAGAAGTTCTTGTGGTCAGAATTGATACTTTGTGACAGGACTCTAAAAACAGTAGCCTTCATGGAAACTCATATTTCAGAAAACATGTTTCACATTAAAAGAGGGGGAATTTACTTCTAAAATTTGAGCCCAGTTAGCAGGAAGGATTGCATCCTGGATCATGAAATATTGAATGTTTTACAGTGTTTTTATGGAAATACAACACCTCTGCTGATAAAGCTAATTGATCAAGGTCCTTATTAAAGAAAGTAAAATAAATTAAATGTGGCCCAGTTCCCAATGCTTGGGTGTACGATCAGCACATCTTCGAAAAAATTATGATTGGAGTTTGAGTAGAAATCGATGATTCCAGGGCTAAACCGCCGCTTACACGGCAGTGGATTAGCCACTTTAAACTCTTTTGATTTACAAATCAGGAAGACAAAAATATCATCCGTTTCTTTGCTGCTTTTATAAGATTCAAGAGTGAAACAATAACTGAGCATCAGCAAGTGAGACTACTACTATAAAATTTAGCTTTAGAAGTTTGCAGGTTGGAGGAGAGACACCATCGATTACATCAGAGAAACAATTGCTGCTCCACATAAATCATGGAAGGAATTTCAGGGCTATTTCCAAACTCTCAAGTTAATCATTTTACAGAGGGAGAGGTTAGGATGGGAAAAGCTTTTAAGACTGTATCGTAATGAGCTACACTCTGAAACTGCAAAAATCACAAGACCATTTCAAGCCTCCGTCACAAAAGACATTTAGGAAGGAGTCAGATGTCTCCTCGTCATCAGTGTTGTCAATTAAGGACCAAAGCAGTGAGTGAGGTCAAATAAAACCCGCCACTGTTTGGCTTGGAGGTAGTTTCTGCTCTGTAACAATCAACCTGTGTAAAGGTTAGGTGACCTCCAGCTCAGGATGTGATGTAGTGATAAGTCACTGGTTGGTCAGGGAGTTAGAAAAACACACCACATGTAATAATACATCATACATTCTTTCAACCCATGAAGACATGGAATGTAAAGTTCTTAAAGACAGATCTGATAACTGAGTTGTTCAGCAGTGGTACTTGCAAATAAAACTGAAAGCTTCTCACACCACTGATGTCTTTCACCCTTTACACCCTGCTGGGTCTGAAGGCTTCCCTTAGTGGAAGGTGTGACAACCTGGCACCTCAGTTTTTCTCAGACAGGTTGATTATGTCGAGGTTTTGTTTTTGAAGGAAGCTGCAAAGTCTATCGACATCATATGGAATATTACATAGAAAAAGACAGATAGTGTTTGACTAGAAAGGCTCATCTTGTCTCAATACTATGTGGGAGTATAATTTATTTTTCACAAAGTTGAATCAGTCAACAATAGACATATGGAACAGAGTGGTATGGATAGATGAACCAGCAAGGAGACGCTTAGCCAGTCGGGGCTCATTCTTCTATTCTGTGTAAAGGCAAAACCATTTGGTCTCCAAATATAACAAACACTAAAATTTGAGCAGGGTGGTTTAATTGGTTTAGTTAATATTGCCAAAACTCAACTGTTTTAAGAATCTCTACAAGTGAACTGGTTTTGGGCATATAGAGACCTGAGTTATACTAAGAACAGTTTTAGAGAAACCAGTCAAACCTGTTGATTTACATACCAAGCAAGACTACACACACAGCTAACATGAAGGCAAAGTCCACAGTCTGTCCTTATATGGAGCAGAGTGGACCTTTGGCTACAATCTGAATAATAGTGCTTCCATACAAATATAAATTATATAACAAACACACACACATAGTTGACACATTTAACTGAACAGTTTCACCCAAAGTGAACTAACAAAATGAAACTATAAAGATTGGATGATATTGTATGCCACCAGAAATCCACTGTGATTCTATGGAATAAAATGTGAACTCAGACATGAACCGGTTTCACATCAAAAGGAAAACAATACACCAGCTTCTAAAAATGGATTTACCTCGTCACACCTCCTCTTTAGTCTTCTGTCAGAGATTTCAGGTTTAACACAAAACAGAGGCTAGTTAGAGTAGAATATAGTGAGAAAAAGATGCAACTTTACCACAAAGTTGCTTCAATCATAATCAAAAGGCCAACCACTGGAAAAGAGGAGATTTCAGCTAAAAACTAATATACATACATCAATACATCAGCACAGCAAGACACTGGACACATATCAGAGCTTGTCATTTTTCCTTTCTTTGCACTAGCTTTAATGAGTTTAACCCTTAAATATTTGAATTTCAACATTTGAGCAGAATTAGGGCAAAAGCTCAAGTCATCTTTCTGTTCACTTCACCAACTGTTCTGTACAGAGTGTTTCTCAGCTCCATTTCCTCTGACAGGAATCAGTGTGTGTTTATGAAAACTGGAGAAGCATCTACAGAATTAGACAGAGCCAATAACACTGGTCACTCTTAAGCAGAGCACTGTGGCTGATGGAACAGATTTCTTTCATTTTAATGTTACATCCATTCACTGAAAACAGGGGGTGTAAAATTACCTTCCTAATGCACACACATATCCTGAAAAACATCAGCATTACAGAAAGAAAGGTCCCATTTCTGTCAGCCAAGTTGTTTGTCACTTTTTTTAAATGACTTGAGCTTCCATGAAACAGTGAGGGGTTGTTTTAGGGCTGCGCTTAGAAAAGAGTCTTTCCAAATGCAAATGATCCAGAAAGCAAGGGAGGTTCTCACTCTACCTGTCTGAATCATCTGGAGGGTAAAAAAGCAAAATTAACTCCCACAAAGGAAAGCCTTCAACTAGAGGAGATATTGGTCTGAAATATCAACAGCTTTCAATATGTTCTGACCTCCATCAAAGTCAGAGGAATTCACTGATATAGTATTTAATATAGCTACACCTGCAAACAAACCAGCTAATTTCTTTCATTCCCAAACCTTGTCAGGTTTTCTTTTGTGGCCTCAGAACTATAAAGCGAAAGAACCATAGTAACTAATCTATCCCAACCAACCTGTTCAGGCATTAAGGTAACGCCATCTTAAACTTAAAGTATTGCTTTGGGTGTGGTGAAGTGAGGCTCTCTCCATGCACACTGATTTGTACATGCCAGAGCTTAACCCTTGACACTCATTGACACTGAGGCAAACTCCTTTGAATCATTTTCCTAATCTGCCAAAACAGTTTGATATTAGCGGTTTTTGGGCTGTATATTCAGAACTAAACACATTAATTTTGTCATGTTTGATTTTTTTCATTCTTGTCAAAAAACTAATCCACACAGATTATGAACAGGAGCTTGGTAGCACATGTCCAGCTGCTTTCCGCAGCTGGAGATTGTGATTGAGGAACTGCAGGTTACTTCAAAAAGTCCAGTTAAGCCAGTTTAAGTGCGTCAGGCTGTCACAACACAACACACACGCACACACACTATGTGGAGGAGCAGGCTGAACTGCAGGAAAACAGATTGCTCAATGCAACATCTGATTCTCCAATAACTGAAAGTGTCTGCCTATGTTGCATCTGTGTGACACAGCTTCCCGTTTAACACATTTCCCATTCAAATTTTTCTCTTCACCGGAGCGATGGCTATTTATAGAAGAAGAAAACAGTTTCATCAGTTGGATCATTTCATTCAGTAAGTGTTACACACACATTATCAAGCTTATAGCTCTTTTAGAAACCTGTTCTGTACATCAGTCCTCACACACAGGAAATAAACTTTAAACACAAAGACATGCCAACACACAGATTCCTCTTGTCCCACCTGAGCAGCAGCAGCAGCACCGGTCCAGGAACCATCCACAGCAACGCTGGGCCTGCTCCATCCTTAAGCACACATCCTACATACACACCTTTTTCCTCACACACGCAAACTCTGACTAGTTTGGGTTGATCACAGGTTGATTAGAGGTGTGTGTGTACGGCAGGAATGTCCACTCCACACTGCTGTAATCCAGAGAGAGCAAGAGAGACCAACTGAGGCTGGAGGAGGAGCCTGAAACCTTTCTGCCCCTCCCTCCGTCCCTCCTCCATCCTCCGTCCCACTGTCTCAGACACACTTCACTTCTCTGGAACAGAAGTCACTATTAATTACTGTAGAGGCTTTCTCTGTATGTGTAGAGCAGCAAATGCGGGTAAAACACTGTGTGTGGTTTCTTCTCAGAACTTCCCTGGCTCATCCTTTTTGTTGAATATCTGTCCTCACATTGTTTCTATGTTCCTATCAAAAGGTAGGAAATACCTCAAAGCTCAGAAACAGAAATGTTTCCTTTTTAACTGTGTCACCCCGTCTCCCGCCTGAGGGGGGGAGACGGGCTGGTGGGGGGATCATATTTTTTGAAACACACTTGTTTATCTGCTTGTTCATTTAGAAAATTCAAATACTAGTGTATTTAGCCAATATTTTCTGAAGACACTAGTCCTTCCTTTGAACTATTATAAAGCAATAGTTCAAAGCAACAGCAACAGGTCTATATAAGCGCCAATCAACCCCCTTCTATTTTGTTTTGGTGCCATAATAAAGACTATTGGTCACCCAGCAATAGCTGCTTTCTTGTCAATGACCTCTGACATTGAAAAGACAAACCTTAAAATTACAGCCACCTGTTCTAATGCAGGGGTGGATGTTCAAAGTCTACAATATATTGTTGAAAGACAGTTGTAAACACATAAATTTGTGTCTAATCAGATAAGGTATCAGATATGTGCCAAGTACACTTTAGGCCATAAATACACCTTTTATGAAAAAAACCTACATAATATATACATCTGAGGAACATTGATAAGTTGTGTGCGACACTTAGGATTTTCTCAAGACATTCTATCTTGTCGATGAATAAGTTTCAACGATTTAGAATATTTAACTGGAAGCTACTTCCTCAGTGAGCTGTTCCAATGATGATGAGCGCTAGCACCATGGCTGAATTATAAATAAATGTTGACATCCATCATTGGCATAGTTTTTAATCATTTATTGTGTGAAAAAGCTTATTCGTGTGTGATTTTAATTTAATTTTATATTTAATGAAAACACTGCAAATGTGAAATTTAGATTTTTCAACATCAGCAGAATATTTGCACACATTTCAATGGAAACTAAGCCAGTGTGATCTACTGATGGTCAGAAGGCCCAACAGTTGACGGCAGACCATGGAAGCCTGGCTTCTGTCAGACTTTCCAAGAGCAATCTGAATCTCTGAGCAGCAGCTCTCCTTCAGGCTTTACACCCATCTCTAACAGGAAGAACAGCTAACCAACAGATGAAGCTTATTTCAGTCGCTTGTATCCTGAACCTTGTTTATGTGCTTATGATCCAGGCCTCGTGACCATAAAAATCAAGAGCTTTGGTTTTTGAATCAGATTGCTCATCACCACATCAGGCTTGGGCAAAGCCCGTATTACAGCAGACAAAGCCCCAATCTGTCTCCTGCTCCTTCCTGCAGCAACTCGTGAACACAGAGACAGAGACAGTTTAACTCTTCCATTTTGAGCAGAGACTCGCTCAAAACCTACATTTGCAGCAGAATGTAGGTATACGTTCCACTGCACACTGAAAGTTGTGGACAGAAGACCAGAACAAAGTCACATTATATGCAAATCCCCTAAATTAGGTTCACAAACCAGACAGCCACATTGTGTCCTTCAACACCACAAGAACCATCAGGGACAAGGGGCAGCCAGATGGAGTTTAACATCCATCAGGACAAGCTTCACATTGTAACAAGACAACTCTTGCTTTGGTTATAAAAGAACCAGATAGTCTGATACTCCTGCAGTCCCCCTCCCAAATAACAAGTCTCAGCAACCCTGAAGAGTAAAGGTCTTGTCTAATACAAAAACACATTTAATGCAAAAGTTTATTCAAATGTATTTCAATCAAATAAAATCAGTCAGGTACCCAGCCATTTGCAGTTAGGTCCAACATAAATAATGATGCCAGCTGATTTATATTCATTATACTTTTCATTCCAACAAGAAGTTCTTGTCTGATATAAAATTAAATTAAACCTCTTTAATGACAATAAAACAATATAAAGGGAGTGTCAATGTTGATACCAGAAGGCTGGATTATCACTTTGCTGCATCCCTCCATCCAGACTAAATAACAAGAGATGGTGCAGAAAAATAACTGTCAACAGAAAGTACCTCCAGCAAATCCAGGATCAGAAGGAATGACAACCTGCCATGAAAGCAGTAAAATCACACTGAATTCACTCAGCTCTCAGTTCCTGTGCACTTGTATTAGTACCAGCACCAGAGAGTATTGGATAACAGCAGACTGAATGATGACTGTTTTCAACCGAGCTGCTGGTCCTCCAGCAGGCGGGACCATCTGAAGGACCAACTGCAGCAGCAGTCCAGGAAACACACGAGGACATAGCCTAGAAAAAGAGTTTCAGCAACACTGTTTCACTGCAGTGTCCCATTTTATTCACCTTCATCTTCTGATGACACTCCCCAGCAGGATTCGGCAGACATTAGGTATGAATGCTTGGACTGCAGCTTTTCTTACCGCAGTCTTATGACTGCGGTACGGAAAGCAGTCCTTGACTAAGGTAAGAGAGGCAGAGACTCAGACTGGCAAATAACTGTTACAAACCACACTGACTTCATCTGTCAGCCAGTTTAACTAATCCAACCCTACTGTCATGAACAATTGCAGCTGTATTGCATCCAGCTTTATTCTTGCTCCTATTACAAATGCAGGCAGAATTTTTGTAGATTTGAAACATTTTCTTGTGCCTTTATTTCATATTTTCCAGTAATGGAAAAGCTGCTAAAAGAAATGGAAGCTTTTCAGCCTGAGGATGTGAAGAACGAGGATTAAAGACATGCCTTTTAATCTGTCTTATTCTTTCTTTCACTTCACTTTAGAGTTTCACAGTCTTTCAGAGAGGACAAGGAGACCTACTTTATGAAGCAGTCACAAGACACCTGCTGCCAGCTAAACACGCACCTCCCCCGCCCCCCACACACACACACCTGAGCCTAAAGAAGAGTTTTGGTGTGGGTTTTTAGGATAGGTTACTGCAGTGTTACAATGTAGTTAGTCATGAAATGGTTGTAAAAACAGATGTCACATATGAGACATCTCACCACTGTTTGAGTGTGTGAGCTTTCTAAGCGTAATGGCTGCTGTTATTCCACCTGCATCGCGACTGACACAAGGTAACCATGTCATTGACAAAAGCAAGAAACAGTATGACTGTGTCAGGTAAGTCAGTTGATCTCACCGTGTGTGTGCAGGTTTGATTCTCCTGCAAAGCAAAAATATTGACCTTTTAAACCCATAACCCATCTAGAGCAAGGCCTGTTAAACCACAAAAACAACTGGTTGTGGCAGGGAGAATGTTTAGAGCAGCTTGGTTCAAAGTCATAAGCACTGCATGTCTGATAAGTCCTGAGAAGATAAGGGATGAACCTGATCATTGCAGCCGAGGACAGAGCAGTCAGTTTCATCAACAACCTTACTTTGTTTCTGTAAAGCACAGCCAGTATGACGAAATCAGCTTTCTATCACCTGAAGAACATTCCTATGATCAAAGGACTAAAATTTCAGTAAGACCTAGAGAAACTCATGCATGCATCGTGATCATGGGTCTTTGGTTGCATCTTTGGTTGCAATGATTGCTGCAGCAGTGTCTTCTCAAGTCTGCCTAAAAAATAATTCAGGCAAGTGCAGCTGATCCAGAACACTGCTGCTTTCTTCTCACTAAAACTAAGAAGACAGAACACATCAATCTGTTCTAAAGTCCCTACTATTGGAGCAAAGACTTTAAGATACTTAGTTTATACATTACTGTGTAAACTAAAATATTGTGGCTTGGTGCCATGATATTTTAAAGGTCTGCAGAAGTTATATCAACCTTTCAGGCCAATCAGGTCTTCTGGTTATGGTTCTGCTCTGCATCCCCAGAACCAAACACGGAGAAGCAGCATTCAGCTTCTATGCATCACAAACCTGGGACATGCTTTCAGAAAACTGCAAAATAACTGAAACACTGACTTTTATTAAATCAAGATCAACCCCACCTATTCAGAGTTGATTTTGGACCATAATAAATGAAAAACTAACACTTAATGAGTGTTGATGATGGACTCTGACAAAATATAATGATTGAGTCAGGTTTTTCAGTTGGTTTTTATGAATTTTTACTTTTGTGTTTTTTTTCTTTTAAGACAAAACACTTGGACTGCCTTATTGCTAAAATGTGCTATACTAATCAACTTGATTTATTGATTGATGCAGGAGGAAACGAAATGCCGTGTGTCCTGATGCTTCCCTCCCTTCTATATGGACCACGAAATGATGCGATTCAACACAGCTCAATAGCACCATCTGTAGGACAAAGACAACCAATACAACAGAAAGGACCAAAAACCCCCTCAAATCTCAAGTTTCATCTGTGTACAGTGATAATCATAGAAACTATTGTGGTAGATAGACAATGTTCACTCCCCAGTAATGAAATGTCAGAAGCAGACCCTTTAAGTCCTACAAAATGTATGAATGTGTCTCATTGGGTGGCATTTGTTTGGGAAACACATCCAATAGAATAGGTATTTCATTTTGATGAAATCTGAGGAATTCAGAAGCCAATCCATTTCTATTTTGTGGAAAAGAGTCTCATCCTGGTGAAAGAGGCCAAGGCAACAGAAAATTCTAAATAAAAAAATTCCCCTGCACTTTCAACAAACCACCAGCAGGAGAAAGTGCAGCTCAATTCTTCTAGTACCTTCAGTTTGTCCAAAAGACAAACTGAAGGTACTACTAGTTCATATAAATATTATCATTTTTATGCAATGATTTTGTCTCTAAAGGACATAATGGATATCAGGTTGTTGCAGGTTGCTTTGCACATTCTGAGCATCACTGCTAGCAGACTGTGAGCAGAACTCTCCTGATAAATGTTGAGGAACTGTTCCTACCTTTCCCTGAGCTGAAGAAGCAGTCCATCTCAACACTGGACCGAGAGTGAGAGATGCAGAGAGCTGAGCTTGGGACCAGCCCCTCCTGAGGCGGGCTGCGCTCGGTGGTCCGGACCAGACACCAGCCGGGCCGCTCTGTGGGTCGTTCCAATAGCTCTACGGTCTGGCCTGCAGTGGACACAAGAGAGATGGTTGTCTCACTTTAAACCGATGGCTAGGAGGGAGGTGTGAGCGGGTCTCACCTGTGCTGATGGACAGCTCTGTGCTGCATCCTGCAGTGAAGTCCTGGAGGACCACGGTCAGCTCACACCCACCAGAGAGCTGCAAACAGAGAGAACCACATGTCACAGTCTGCAGAGCAATCACCTGTTCCACCGACACAGCACTGTCCACATTCCTGCTCTGGAACAGAATTTAGAAACTTAAGACATAAACAATCTAAGGAGGAAGGCCATCCCTGGTTTTTACAGATTATATTGCCACTGGCATTTATGATAAAAATTAATCTAAGCCCAAAGCATTGGACCAGACCTGACTGTAACAATGCCATCCAAATGTAATGAGGCTTTCGGTTGATCAATTTGTAAAAACATTTTTACATCTAATGAGTCTAATTTGGATCCACTCTTCAACAGAAGAGCACACAGCTAAGGACTAGTATGTGCTCACAGTAACCTCTGTAACCCATGTTAATGTTTACCCCTGATAACAGGAGAAGGAAGCTGAAGCACTCAAAGTTCTCATAAGTTATGCATCACTGTGTCAGCTTCATGGCATTAACGTGTGCTGGTCTTTAGCCATGTTAACCTGAGAAACAACACACACACAGATGCCAATCCTCAGCATTTACACACCAGTCACATTGACACGGAGTGATCAGGCGGTCGGCCTGGCTACATGAAATCCCACCATTTATTCATCAGTGTATGTGTATACAGGGCAAAAGGTTTTATCACCTTAGACTTGGACACAATTTGACTAATTGTTGTTACATGTGTCATGTAACAACCAGTGAGGACAACAACATAAAATCTCTCCAAATTCTTCGTTTTATGTTTCAGCAAACATTCACCAGCACAGAAGCACAGCACGTCTTTCAGACAAACAGGATGAATAAACTGGACAAACTGCTGGAAAATGTAAGTAGTGGCAAGGTTTAATTGAGGCCAAATCATCCTGCTCTATTTGCTCCATTTTCTCTGTTTTGGAAAATGTTAGGTGGTGTGTGAGTGTATGTGTCTACACTGTAGTGTGAGCTGGGCTTAAGATCTCCTGGCAACAAAGACTGTTGTTTCTATTAAGGTGCAAGTAAACTTCTACCTGACAGATGGCCCCACACACACACACATACAGTTGTTTTCAGTCTTTCTGGCTCAGTTCTGTTCAGCCCTGAGTTGAACCATCCAGCCCTGAGTTGAATCATCCAGCCCGTGTGCTGCGGGTAACAAAAATCTTCCTGCACATTTTCATATCAAATTTCAAAATGTTTTTGGCTCCAATTTTCTGTTCTGTCTCTGTTCATTTGAAGCATTAATATAAAGCAGAAATACAAAATTTCAGTTTGAACATAGTAAAGATTTTACTGTAGTGATCTGGCCTTAAACACCACTGACTGCATGACATGAAATAATGGACAAAGGTTGACATTTATACAGATGGACAAATGAATGAATAAACAGTTGAAGGGTTGGCTGGATGACCTGATGGATGATAGTTTTTTGTATAAAACTTCCAGAGTTCTCAGGTAGGTATGTACAGTAGATGTATGGGTAGGGTTAGAGTCAGTCACAAAGGGAAATTAAGCATCTTAACTCATATCATCCAAGTACTTCGAAGAAGTAGATGTGGATGGTGAAGGACGGATGTCCAGTAGCAGTCAGTCTCCCAACAAATCTAAAGGCGGGTCCGATTAAAGCTCTGCTAATCCACCTCATTTACTTTTACTGTTCCCTTTTAAAGCTTTGTCTAGCTTTCTGGTTAGAAAGCTGGGCAGAGCGATGGAGTGGTGGATATGATCCTCACCCATACAGCTCTGTATCCATGAAGCCACCTTATTAGATCTTCTAGGATTTGGGGTCAAAGTTTACATATTTCAGCTTGAGATAATCAGCTGCACTTGCAAAAATAATAGCAAGTGCCATAGTTATGAATCATAACTGTCAGAGCCGGTTTTATCATAAAATGAACTCTGAAAACCCAGAAGTGTCAGATGTTCTTTTCACATTTAACAATCAAACCAGCATCATAACTTTGTTGCTTTCAGATCACCTGTGAGGTCTGAGGACATTCCAGCTGCATTCAGTTCAGTTTAAGTTTATTTCATCAAAGACAACATGTTAAATAATGTTACATGATAACTAGAGCAACTCTTTTCTGTCACATACACACACATATATTGAATTTATGTGACAAAAAAAGTAAAATATGCATTAGAGGAAGCTAATTCTTCATATGTCAGGATACATCAGTATTCACATATTTGCTGTTGTTGTAGCCATTGTTTCATCTCGGTCTCAAAATATATTAATATGTGTAAATATTTATAATATTTACCTTATAATTGAAGGTAAACTGTTTCAGAAGTGAGGACCTCTGAATGAGAAGGAACATTGACCAAATGATGTTTTGTAAGATGTCTTGTTGCTTCAGGACTGTCGCTGACTTCCACCTCCACCATGTTTTCAGACTGACTTGCTTCGTTTGAGAGAGTGGGAATTACGCTCTGCTGTCTTGTCATATGACCCTCCTCTGCGCACTCCAAACGTGTGTGCACATGACACCTTGTGATGGTCACATGCTTCAGTAGAAGACAGCACAGAGATGACAATCTGTATGACATCAGTGTCATTTACTGATGAAATTTATTTTTAATAGATATTTTGATGTGGTGAACAGGCCTTTCTGAAAAAAATTAAATAAAAGAAAAGAAAAAAATATGATGAAAATAGACCTAATAAATTTTGAATTTTTGAAAGCGTATTACCTAATCTAACATACAACAAAGGCTTTTATTATATTTACTCCTTCTCCTCACCTCTACACTTTAACCCAGTAGATAACTTCCATTCTCAAATTTCAGATATTGATTTTATTGCTCCCAATGAAGTGAAGGTTGTTTCTGATACAAACAAGTCTCCATGGAGATGTGTGCAAACAGAATTGCAACAAATCTTTGTTGTAGTGCCAAACATGAATGGCGTAAAACTCAACGTCACGTTTATTACAAAATCTATATATCACTCAACACTAAAACATGCAAGGGAAACATTCTCAGCAGAAATCAGAAAGAAAAACAATAATGCCACAGCCGACTCGTGTAACTGAACCACCTGAACTCCACTCTAACACAGTCTGCAATTTATTTGCCAAATTTTCTGCTAAGATTTTTTTTTAATTAGATCAATCTGCACATCCAGACTAAATCCAATTTCAATGCTAGGCACAAACATGACAAATGCAAAAAAAGAGACTCGATTTCAAGTATTCAACTATAAAAGGTTAGAAGAAAACATAAATCAATTTAGCTCCTCTTATTGCTGTCTTGGTATCATACCCACAACTTTTTTTAAATGGAAGTTCAGCCTGTCGGTGCGTCAGCTCTGATTCATCAGAGCTGATCATCAGGTGTTTTTCCCCAGGCCTTTAAAAACAGCAGTTATCAAACCACTAATAAAAAGACTCATTTCTACTCAACACATCCTTTGGTTTCAGGATGTTTACTTTACCTTTTTTAACACCTGAGTTTGTGCAGGATATTGTCATGTTTGCAAAAGAAAATGTTCTTGAGACAGAGATGTTTCCCCAAGTTAACTAGCCGAGCCCATTGGCAGGGGCACTATGTGTTTATGTATCAATTTTTTTTTTTATTATTAGGTAATTATGGTGTACGCGGTTGGAAGACACTGTTGACAATACCCAGACACACAACTATGTTCTAACATTTTTTAAAAAGGCAAGCACAAAAAGATTTAAAAAATGTTCTTGCATTCAGTCAAATCAATGGATCTTGAAACAGGCTGTGTAATGCTGGTCAGATTCAAAGATGACCTGAGGTATGCACCAACTATGCAGTTGCGTAGGGCATCCCAGACATTCACAGGATCTTCACGAATGCTTACCTTTTGACACCTGGAACTTTAACATTTGCTTACTGAAATTACAATACTATTTGATTTAATCCCACCATCTGGGGATGAAGACGGTGGGATTCACATCCTGGGCCTTAAGCCTATGTCAACACCTCAAGTATAAAGTTATGGCTTGGGAAACCCTGATCCCAGTTTGGGTTCAGAATTTAATTGAGGCATTCCAGAAAGACTAACTTACCAAACTCAGTTACACTGATCCTGAATGACAAAGAGAATTAGACTTGGGCCAGATTAAGACTAGATGTATGAATGTACACACAAATTGAGCTGATCCTAATTGACATTACTAAACTAAATCAGTTCAGTATCATTGGTTTATATTACAGTGAAGATATGAAAAACAAGGTTCACCAAAGATGAAAACAAAGAGCTTTAGTGAATGTTATTAATAAAAACATCTACCAGCTGTCATATGACCTCTCTAACACCCCCCCCCCCCCCACACACACACACACACACACCCGCTCGCACTGTCTGAGGTTTCTGAGAATAATTCAGTGCTCCAGCAGCTTCAGGTTTGTAGTCAATGTGAGGAATAAGAGTCAACATCCAGCAGGACTGACTGTACTGACTGACAAGGTGAGTTTTTTTACATTCTCTGGAGCCATAATTTGTATACCGACTTCAGATAACCAAAATCACAAATAATGAAGAGTGACAGTCTACTAAAGCAATTAAAGCTTCAAGTTGATTCATTTAAGATGTAATACCTTGTTAAGAACAGCCATCTAGATAAGGTCTTGAATGTAAAACATGCCTTCTTTTGGATGTTCACTATCCGTTTTAAAACTGGACAGAAAGGCATGGAACAATTCCCCCAGGTACTGAAGTGAAAATATACTGTACATCCAATCACCAGGTTCTGTTTGGACATTTCGGTGGTGAACTGAGTTAAGATGATCGTCTACAGCTACATATCAAACCTGTTGGGGTGAAGTCACTACAGAACCAAGAACAAACAGTGCCAACACACATTTACCCTCCATGTGTTTGCAGTCACATGTATATAAGCATGGAGCCCATAAACATTCAGAGATGCCGTGATTAGAGTGTCCCAACTCTGAATTATAAAGCCTGCTTCAGCCATTATCACACTGCACAGACGAACCCCTCTCTAAACCGCCTCTGATCTGCCTCATATCACAGATTATATAATATTGCACATCAGTTTTAAAGTGGCATCATAAAACCAAAGGGTGTGTGGAGTGGAACTATGTAGGGCTGATAAAGTGTTTCACATTGAGGGTCGGACTCTCTAAAGGGTTTGGCACAAAGCAAAGAACCCCACTGGCTGAAGTTGATTGAGTTTCTCTTATGTCAGCATGATGATCCACCACAGTTCTATTTATTATTATAAATCTGACAGTCAGCTGGTCACACAGACAATTTGTGACATAAATTTTAAAAGAAACCGCTTCACAATAATGTGCTTATGCACATCAACATGATGAGTGTCCTTCTGTGCAAAGTTCTGGGTATTAAATGCAGCGGTTTCATGTCCTGACATGGATAAACTTCAATACAGTAAATGAGGTGATTGATTCATGTTAGAAGAATCCAGTTATTCTCACATATTGTTTGACAGAAAGCAACAAGTAGCATCTATACATGGGTGGAGTGTGGGTAGAAGCATGTCACAAACAATAAAAAGACCAAGGTAAAGACGGTGATGGCTGATAAGAAGGGGGTCAGAGACCAAGTACATGTTCCAACACTCGAATGAATGAACAGCTTTCACAGCTCAGGAAAATTCATCTATTCAAAGCTATTTTCAGGTTTCTGTACTGTGTGAAAAGTAGAATAAAAGAAAACATAAAACAACCATCCATGAACTAAAAGGTTTCCACTGGCCACACCTTTTCTGTATGAGTCAGTGAACTAATTTTATTTTTTAAACCAAACAAAATGTGAAAATATGAAAACCAAAACGTCTGAATTGATTTTAAATGAGTTGTAAAATCAATTCACAGTCATTGTAAAACAATGTCAAACAATGATAGCATGCTAACGGTGTGAATGAAAGAGCAGCATGATGGATTATCTACATAGTTGTGAAGTGGGAGGAAAATAATTGTTGTCAAGATGTATTTTTTCACCAAGAAGAAAAAGAAAAATTAAAAGTGAGGGGTGGATTGGTGGTGAGTCATCCAGAGTCGATACTTTGGGGTCTCTTCTTTCTTCCACATGTCTGCTTTTTGGCCTACAATGCAAAAAGGACTTCTTGAAGCTTTCCTTTAACAGAAACTTTCTTCTTGCAACTCCTAGTTGTCCTGTTGACAGATCCTGCCATCTGAGCCTGTCATTTCTGATGGATGTTCACGTTTCAATCGTTTCCCATTTTAAGAGGATGGACTGAATAGATTAGATGACTTTTGAAGTAAAAAAACAGTCACTTGTTTCTTAACCTTCGACTGCTAAGAAATTATTGTTAGCTTGAGGCATAAACTCGGGTGAAGTTTGAAACTGTTGGGTGTTTGGCAGTGAGGTACGACAGCTCAATGAAGCTTACGAGACATTGTGTGCACTGTAAACAGCACCTTGGGGAGTCGGGCCATGACATCTTTGCCAACGACAAAAGTTCATGCATTGTACTTGCTCCAATTTTAATTGCTCAAAATTGGGAAGCATTGCCAACACGGACTGAAAGGCTTCCTTCACTTCTATTACTGAAACTACAATTCAAGAACAGAGCAGAAAATTAATGTAATCGTTCAAAACGTCTTCTGTTCGCTGATTCGCCCAGCTGAAAGAAAAATAGAAATCCCAGATAGAGCAATGAAGGGAGATGAAAAGTAGAATTGCCAAGGAAGACAATGTCTAGGTTAAAGACAACTGATTGCACCAGACTTTCTGTAAGTGTATCAGATTAGAGGACATTTACCATGTCACATGTTACGCTTTGTGTTCATTTATTCAAACGATTGAAAATTGTGTATTTTCTTCCTTTCACTACAGTTATAAGCCACTTTGTGTTGTCATATCACTTCAACTACAGTCAAAACATAATAAAGTTTGTGGGAGGAAAATAATTGTTTTCAAGATGTATTTTTGAAAAATACATCTCAAATGAAAAAAGGTTGAGGGGTATAAAAAGCTGTGTAAGGCACTGGAGATGCTCCATACTACATACATTTTGCACATTTAAAATCCTTCTTATAAAACTAGCATAAGGGTTCTTAGAAAAGAAATTTACTGAAGTTAGTGAAAAAGTAACAATGTTTTCACTTGAATCCACCTGTCTGCCTGCCCTCCTGTTGCCCACACACACACCCCCAAACCTACACACCCCCAAACCTACAGACACACCCCCAAACCTACACACACACCCCCAAACCTACAGACACACCCCCAAACCTACAGACACACCCCCAAACCTACACACACACCCCCAAACCTACACACACACCCCCAAACCTACACACACACCCCCAAACCTACACACACACCCCCAAACCTACAGACACCCCCACACCTCCACACGCACGCACTCACCCCCTCACCCACCCACCCACCCACCCACCCACACACACACACACACACACACACACACACTTTAAGTATTAATCTACTCTGCTATAGCAAAGTTGGACTTAAGCAAATTGAAAACTCAATATTATGGACATGGAAGGACCTCAAAAAGAAACCTAAAATTTCTTTTACTATAAAAACGTTAAACTATGATAATGATATGCAATCATTTCAATGATGTTTACAAACTCAAGTGTGGCAGAATAATTGAAAAGTGAAAACAGCAAGTCATCTTCAGAAAAAGTCAGACTACATGGGATGCTCTCTGTGCAAAGAGGACGAGAGACACATTCAGGAGAAGAAAAACTGTCAAGGCGTAAATCAGTGGATCAGCCTGGTCAGACAACTGGTGTAAGAAAGAGGAGCTTACAGTCCTTTCCTACAAGACAAAAAGCATTAAAAATGTTTTCTACCTGCAGGAGACCAGTTCTGCTGGAAACAGAAAATCATAAGTCACAGCTGTATCCTTTAAACACAGTTTAGTTTCTATACAGCTTCTCCCAGAAGAATAGTTTGACATTAAAGCAGAAGAAAACAGCAGCAGCTTGTTTGTTCAGTCTGAGTTCAGCCCAGCAGTTTGTACTCACTCTGCTGCTCTCCTTGAACAATTTAAAGCTCATCCACTTTGGCATGTCGGCTTCTTCTCTTCCACCTCTCTTTCGCTCTGTTCCTCTGACAGCTCTCTTCTTGGTGTCTCTGCCACATACACACAGACGCAAACACGCCCTCATGCACCCTCTGCCTCAGCCTGAACAAACAGCCGTTGCTTTGTGTTTGATGACAACACTATTCTGCTCGCTGTGTGTGCGTATGTGTCAGTGTGTTCACATTTCTCCCACTCCATAGAAGCGACTGAGGCACAAACGCTTTCAACTGCCAGCAAAATAAGTGCATGTGTGTGTGGAAATGGGAAGGGCAAAGTCATATGAGTAGCAGATGGTTACAGTGTAGCTTCACTTTGAGCTCAATGAATCTGATTCATGAGAACATACATGTCAACAATTGCTGCCTGTGTAGCAGAATCTAATCGGCACGCTGCAGCACCAAGAAAGGCCATTTTTATTTCCAAACCGATCATCGGAACATCAGATTATAGACCAGTTCTCACTTATGTACAGGAGAAATTCTTATGAAAATAGCTTTTGTTGCATTCATCCTGATCAAATTTTTTCTACTTTAAGAAGTAAAAAAAGCAAACGAGTCAGTCCATGAGGGCTGATTGGCTCTCCTGGGTTTGTGAAGGTAAAAACATGCATTTCTGTACAGGAGCTGAACAGCAGCTTTGGGGGTCAGCTATGTCACGACGCATTGATATTAACGACCCTCATCGATTTGAACTGAGTTTTAGGTATGCTGGGCTTAGGTATCCAGAGTGAGTTGGTGATGTGCTTTAAGTAACTTTGGAAGGTGTCCACTGCAGAAACAACCGATCGCTGTTCTATTCCTTCTCCATTTGCAGATAATGATTCTCATTGAGGTCTAAAGACCTTAGAAAGTCTTTTCCATTACAGATCCACTAATAAATAGGCTCCAATATCCTTCATGTTGGGAGAAGGTGATCAGCAGTTATCCAGTCTTATTGACCTCAGCAAAGGTCTAAAAACCAGTCACTGTCCTCTGTCAATCTTTCAACTACATGTTTATGCTCTTGCATAATCATTCATTACTCGATGAAATATGTAAGTATCATCTGCATAATCCTATCTTCAGACTTCTTCATTGTATTTGATGAAAGTGCATCAAGTGCACAAATGATCAGTATTGATTGATTCTGGGTGAAAACAATGACATCATTCCCTATTTTCAAATTTATATAGTATACATTTATTTATTTTTATTTTTTTTCTGTACTACAGTGGTCCAGACACTGGTGGGCTCCTGTTCCACACAGTGGCTAAGATTTATAGAGCGTGGCTCATAAAAAAGGCAGGAGCTAAATAAGCATCTAGAGAGCAATACTGGTGGCAAAGGAGCCATGAAGACTGCCAAGCTTACAGCCACTGGAACGATGCTTTAAATAACGCAGACCACAGGCTGAGCCACAGCCGCCTCATAATACTGGAACGCGTCACAGGAAGGAGAATCCAGTCATATAGAGGAGGCGAAGGTTGCAGTAGAACATCAGGAAAGAATCACAGAGCTGAGGTACAGCAAAGACCAACTCAATGGTTGGTGTGAGTCCTTCATGATAACATCTTCATCATGTTTACACTGAACATGTTAATGTAAATTAACTAAAGCTTCAGCTAAAAGCAGTAGATCAAGCAAAGAAGGGAAAAAAAAAAAAAAAACTTCAGGTCACAAACTCATAACAGTCATCTTTCATGATATTTACAAGAGCGAAACAATTCCACGTCTGTCTTTAGGATCAAGCCAAACTTCACCAAACAGAAATCAGATTTATGAATAAATAAACTGCCTTCCTTGTTGTCTACCTGGAGAAGAGCAGCAATGGAGTCAATATACAGGGAACGACACCAACAATTAGACCGACATAAGAATGTAAGGGGGCATCTGGGTAAAAAAAAAAAAAAAAAAAAAAAAAAAAAGATAAAAAATTATTGCAAAGTAATTATAGTTTTAGTTTTTTACCACACCCTTTGTTCCCATCAACATCTGCTTGTGTCCTAAACGAAGGGAGCAAAATCTGAAGTTTGTCCTCCTGATTTTAAAACTGATATTTTGACTCTAATCAATTTCATCCATTCCATTTTTATAGAAGGACTTCTGAAAAGTTTTTCAAATGTAGCAGCATTTCCACAGGATGCTGAGAAAAATGTGTTGTTTTTCTGTACTTCTTTTTGTGAATAATGACAATTTTTAACAAGTAAAGAACCATAACTATGTTTTAGGTTAGCCTGAAGGTCAGCAGTGGCTGCAGTCTAAAATGAGTTCATTTCAGCAGAGATTTTCATTATGATTATGACAGATGTGTCAACAATTCCGAGACTAATCCTTTGTTTGCACTATACATGGCTGCACTGCTGTCTGCCTCCATCTTGTCGGCTGCTTAAGGGTCAACACAACTAGCAGATCAAAGGAACAGAGAACCTCTTCAGCTTGGGCATCACATTCCCACATCTATATATATACTGCTCAAAAAAATAAAGGGAACACTCAAACAACACAATATAACTTCAAGTAAATCAAACTTCTGTGAAATCAAACTGTCCACTTAGTTTGTCCACTGTTGTGCAAATGGAACAGACAACAGGTGGAAATTATTTTTATATTTATTTTATTCATTCAGATTGAGGATGTGTTATTTTTGTGTATTTTTTGGAACAGTGTAAATATATCAAAGTTTTGTTGATTTATAATAATACAACTAATATCACACTGACGTTTTTCAAGCTGTGTAGAATTTTGAGAATTTATTTTTTTGCTTTTTGTTATTTCATCCAGTAACATACGAACTTCCAACAAACCTTTTTGCACCGTCTGTCTTATATAATATACATTATATCATAATGTATATTGAGATATATTAATTCTGAAATAAATAACTTCTGTCTTTGCAAATTGTTATGTTAGTATTTGGATTTCCAGTGAAATAAAGTTGTTGCCAATGAGACAGATTTTAATAAAGGTGACATTAGGTTTATTTGGAGAAGTATTTACAGGCAGAACAAGAACTACTGGATATCAAACCAGCAAATGTATACCTGCCTAATTTCTGCAGGAAATGACACAGTTCTTCTCCTAGTGTTATTACAACTGGCAATAAAAACAGTAACAAACTTAGCTGCTCTTTATCAAGTGATCTCTTCGTTTGCCACCCAAACACACAATGCGGCCAACACTCACACTGTTGTGGTTTATGAGTGAAGAGGACACTGGAAACTATTTCAATCAGCTTTAAAATGCAAATCAGAATAATGCTTAAATGGTTAAGATATTTTTTGTGAAGTTTTGAAGGAAATTGAACTTCAGTTCACTGTTGGGATGACACCAAGGCCAAAACAGCTTGGAAGTACAGAAATGAGTTCTTCTACTTGATCAAACTTCTCTTTCTGGTCGCAGTGTCTGTCCTGCTGAACATTACATGAATCACACCACATCTCTGTTCTAGTGAAATAATTTTGCTTTACTGCTCTAATTTAAAACTGCCATCCTATCAAAGGTATCAGTTTAAGTGGAAAATCAATTAAAATGTGCTAATTGGACAGAAAATGTTGGAGACAGTACAGTTAAAGATCTGTCTGTTAATTTTACTGTGCATTTCAATATTACGCCTGTTTTATGTTAATCTTTGTAAGGTGATCTTGAGTGTCAAGAAAGGCACCTACAAATAAAATGTATTATATTTTTAAGCTAAAAGAATAAGGAGATGAGAAAAAATAAAAAGAGAAAAAATATATATACAAGACATTTGTCATCCAAAACCACCAGAAACAGTAGCTTCACCCTAAACACACACACACCCTGGAAAGGCAGACAGTGGAACATGTGACTGGACCAATGCTGGGCTGTTTTTATAGGAGGAGGAGAGATGAGAAGTGAAACCAGAGAACATAAAGCACAAGGAATGTTTCTGAAAGCAGAACCTCAATGTTTGTGTGCAGGCAGCCTGAGAGAGGCAACAAAAACATAAACTGGGAAAGAGAGAGAAGTAGATTGGGTGAAAGTCCAGAACAGTAGCGATCGTCTGGACTCGCAGAGAACTGATCCTAATGGGAATTAAGAAAAACAGACAAGAACAACAGAAATCAAACAAAGTATCCAGCCTCAAAGGCATCAATGCCCTGTCCAGTGCTTCACATTACTTTCATTCATACACAGATCTGCATGCTAATGTAGGCAAGCTACTAGATCGTAGCCACCTGGGCAGTATGCCATGCAGCGGCGCCCCCTGTTGGACTCTCTGACCCCCACCTGCCATTCAAATAAAAATAATGCTACTTGTTCTTTTTGAGGTCCCAAACTAAAATAGCAAGAGGTTTACTACCGCCATCACCCAAACAATCTGGGATCCAAACATTTTTTAATCAGTCAGAACATATTTTCATACAATTTTTATTTTACATTTAATTAATGACTAATTCAGATGCCTATTAAATCATATTATGCTAAACAGTGTGCAATCACATTAAAGTATTAACACTACATAAAAGGCAGACTGGCCTTAGACCCAGCAGGGGTCAAATTAAAAGGATATTTTCCATCCTACAGTTTTTTCTGACTGTTTTTTTTTTTTTTTTTTTTTTTTTACAGAAAAAAAACAAAGATTACACAAATCTGACCACTTGGTGCAGATGTGTAGACTGTACACTAGAGGAACTTTGCAGAAGTAACTGAAATCAATTCATTAAAACAATAAATACCAGCGATACCTTCCCTGACCTGGACTCTATTCATCCAAGTTGGACAGAAAGGCCTTTAATAGACTATTGTAAAGTGTTGTTTCAAGTCAAGCCACTAGTTGTAGCATACACTAAAGTACTACTTTATTGATTTTAATTTAAAATGACATTCACAATGCAAGATAACTCTAGTTTTGACATATAATTAAGCAAATGCACAGTTTAAATCACATCATCTAAAACAAGTACTTATGTATGAAATAAATTAACCTTTTGTCTTTATCAAGCCTGACGCTAATAATATACATATTAAAAGCTCTGTTACAATTTATTTTCTGTTCGTTCATTGTTGTTAAGTTGCCTTTGTGCTAATAGTCAAACAGAAAATTGTCCCTCAAAACAAAAGCGTCACAACTCAATCAGCAAGTTAACTACAGGTAAAACTAACATATGTCTTATACCTTCCAAGTTATTAGTAAATACTTTGCTAGTAAACATTTTATAGTGGTGAAGGATCCTGTCCAACATGGAGGCCATCTTGGACAACAAGCCTCATCCACTTCATGATATACTGGCTAGAAACAGCAGCTTCAGCCAGACACTCGTTTTACCAAAGTGCAACACAGAGTGACACCGAAAATCTTTTCTGCTTGTAGCCATAAGACTTTACAATCTCCAAGTTGTTGAATGTGCATGCTTGTCATTTTAATTATAGTCATTACAATTACAACATCTCAATAAAGTACATTACACAATTCTTTTGTACCTTTTTAAAAAAAATCCAAAATAGTTATTTTTCTTCTTTAAGAAATGCCCCAAAATTAAAGATGCAGTTCAAAACCTTTATATCTTTACCTGAAAATATAATTCAAATTCAACATTAGAAAATTCCAATGATAGGATCATTGAGAACATATGCATAAAACATAGTAAGAGCTTTAAATGTTCCCATCTCACACAGCAAGTAAGCATCATGCATGAACAGAGGTCACAACTGTTTCACCACAATCCATCTACAAACAGAGCTTTAACTGCGGTGGCAAAAATCAAACAGGATCTCTGTAAACAAAGTTCACAACAAAACTGGTTTTCAGGAAAACATCAGAGGTGGATCCAAGAATAGGAAGATGGAATTTTCCAAATCCACAGAACAATAAAGCAGAGTAAAGTAACAACACACCCACACAAAGTGGCAGAGAAATTCCTTATTCCACTGGGAAGAGAGGCAGACAAGTTCCATTTTTACGATGCCGAATAAAAACACCAAGAATGAGGAAACTTGCCTCATGCTACAAATTAGACCTAAAAATATTTAGTAGAAATGGACAAAATGAACAGTTGTAAACTGAGACACAGAGAGTAAAAACAACACAAGCTGGACTGCTGGGACCATTCTTTGTTTGTGTGTGTGTGTGTGTGTGTGTGTGTGTGTGTGTGTGTGTGTGTGTGGTGTGTGTGTGTGTGGGGGTGTGTGTGTGTGTGTGTGTGTGGCAGCTCGGTGGCTGCTGACATTTTAGGAAAGACAGTGTGTAGGCGTGGGGTTGCACTGTGAAAAGGCCACGTTATAGCAGAACTCCAGTGACTGTGTGTTTGTGCGTGTGCATGCGAGCACACACACAGTAGTAGTAGTAGCAGTAGTACGAAGAGGTCAGGGCCCTGCTTCAAATCCTGAAAATCCTGAATAAGTTCTCACCAAACAACCCGTTTGGTCAGTTTATGGATGTTGACACCTTGTTAAATAGCTTAAGACTAATGACAAATGATTCAAATGTCATTTATTAAAAACCTTCAAAAATTATATATAGCTTTACAACAAAACAAGTTTTACTTTTTATTCCCAAACAATTTTAAAGGATTAAATTAGTTATGTTAAAGTTGAGCACACACTGTAAATGCAGCACCTCTTACTTGGAAGTGGGCGGCTGGTTGGCACGCAGCGTCAGCGGCACACACACCGGAACACAACCTGAATAGAGTCTTCATCGCTCTTCATATTCACATTACTCAGTACTTTTGAAACATGCAGCTCCTTGAACCCAGTCACAGTGCTGCCATACGCGGTCAGTCCTGTTACCACAGACACACACTCTGCCCCTGCTGCAGCCTATGGTAGCTGCTCAGGAGACCCTGTAGTGCAGGCCCAGCTGTGGGTCATCAGCTCGTTACAGAGCCAGCCTTCGTCAGCCGACTCCTTACGCACATGCTCAGATTGGGCTTCCTACCTTGTCACTGTCTATGGTGTTCTGGGATGTCCTTGAGGCGATGGAGATGGTATCTGGTTGGCTGCTGCCGTCTCCCTGGCTGTCTCCATCGTCCCCTCCCTCCCTGAATGAGGCCAAACATACAGAAGTGTTGGGATTAAAGGTCTGTGGCTTCAGAAGGCCACATGACAGAGGATCTGTTCACTATGTTTTAGACTTAACCTATTATTTGCTATTATCACAACAATAATCCATACTCATATTATCATTACTGAGATTATCAGATATAGCTAATATATAAGAAAATGAAGCTGCTGGAAATAAAGCCAGCAGCTTCATAGTCATTCAGGTGGAAATGAAGCTGCTGGCTGACCTCTTAGTGAAGTTCCTGGGCTTAGTCAGTGCAGGTGTTTTAGGCAGATGAAGAGGCTCCTTCAGCGCCCCCTTCAGGTGAGTCATTCTCTCTTGGATTACCTCACGGATGTTTTTTATCCATTCCTGTTTGGCTTCCATGCTGGATGCCTGGAGGAGATATGTTTTCTGTGTTAAAGGGAGCATAATGATGTCTCAAAGCATTACGGTGTTAAAATGATTTTGACCTACTTTTAGCACAGTTTTATTATCAGAAGACGGGGTTCTTCCTGCCCACAGGGCAAATTTACACGGGTCGCCCTCTATGTGCTCGGTTACCCCAAGCTCTGCTGTCTGCAAACAAGACAGAAACAAGCGAGGAGTGAACAAATCAATCAATAGTGGAAAGGTGACCCCTGCAGGTCCAACATAAAACTGTACTCATTGCTCACCAGTAGTCTATTCTTGTATTGGTACTTGGTTCTTCCTGCTGAGTCTTTGATCTCTTTGCTGAAGACCAATGAAAACTCGAACAGGAAGAGGTGTCGGTCCCGGCCCTTCCGGATCAGTGCGCGCGGGTCCCAAACCTGGAAGCTGTCCTGCAGGATCAGCTCACCCTGAACCTCCAGGTTCTCCTCAAAGCCTGTGGCAGAGGCAGAGGCAGAGCCTGACTGCCAGATCAAATCAGCTCCAGTGAAGCTGTTCAGTAACAGAGCGTAAGCAGCCTTACCCTCCAGCATGGCTAAGTGCATGGCATCATTGGCTCTCTTAGGAACGCTGAGCATCACCTCCAAGCCATCTTTGATCTCCCCTTTACCCTCTTCACAGCAAGACAGCAGCTCCTGCAGGAACAGGGTGGTACAAGTGAGCAGAAGAGCATTTCTGCTGTCCGTCTCTATGAGCCGTGAATATGTGAGGCTGTGCTGCAGCTGCTGCAGGTACCTTTAACAGAAGTTGGTACTTTGTGATCCTCTGGACTGGTTTGATGAGGTAGGAGTTGAGTGTGTTTGCCAGCGCACGTCTCTGCTGAATGTCCTGTTTATGCACACGAAGTATCATAAATAGTTTTACAAAACAATTTTCCTTCTGAATGAACTAAAGTTGAAACAATGTTGTGATGTCTAGTTAAAGCATATTTACCTCTGGTACTTTTCAAACTTAAATGCCTTTGAGTCGAATGTTATCTGACTGACCGAGACCAAACAGAGAGCAATTATAAGGTGGAAGGAAATGGATGCATGGATGGACTAACAACTGAAAAATTTGGTTTTGTTTCCGGCTTTAGAAGTTTGTTAGAGAACAATCAGCAGCAGACACGGTCTAGATCAAACTGTGTCTGCTGCCACACTCTATACTAAGACTGAGTTGAAGGTTGAACTTCCAGCAGCACCATGGCCCAAAAACACATAGATATGGCTAAAATATAAGGGTTCAAATCAAAGCATATTTATGTGTTAAAATGGAGAAGTCAAAGTCTAGATTCTGTCTCTGGACAGGATCTCTGACTGAACTTCACCCGTTTCCTGAAGAACTCGATGAGCAAAAATATTCACCTTCTCTCTACTGCCCTCTGCAGGTTCAATGCCTCTTCTGTTTTCATTCTGTTTAAGTTTGCTCTCATGCACATCAACATGAAAAATCTGACTGATGCCTCAAGAGTTAAACTTTGGATGATATAAGAATTGTTGTGGTTGTGCTGTTTTAAGTTAGCTAAGTCATAATAATTAAAAAAAATTAATTAAAAAATTGGTGCAACAGTGTAGCTTGAATTATTAATGGCAGTATCGGAGGTATGAGTTTGAGTGAACATTTGGGTCCTATTTGGATATTCCAACAGGTGAGTGATTCCATATTTAAACCAAAGCTGAGTTTGGAATAATAATAAAAAAAAACTAAATAAAAGCAGGTTAAGATTCTGTTTTAAATATCTAAATAGAATGAAGCTTTTTATTTTTTTATTTTTGTTGACATCTGCAAAGTGTGTGTGATGTCTCAGCAGTTTATTAATTAGCATTAACTGAAATATTAATGGAGCTGTACAGAGAATGCTGTACCTGTCTGATGTCAATTCAAACTTCTGGGGGGAAATTCTGCTTGTTTGAAGTTGTTTGTTCTATCATCAAATTACTCTGAAAACAATCCAACCCAAAACCTAATATGCCATTCATGCCCATTATATGTAAACTTCTGAGTATACCACAAAACAAGGCCACTAAAATGAAGGTATACAAAAATCAAAAGAGAACACCAAAAATGGTCATTTTAAAGGGTACAGACTGGGCTGCACACTGTCAGGATGGCACCAGGTCAAGAGCCAGAACTTTGGAAACGTCCAATGAACATCATAAGCAATCAAACCATATTAACAATGGATGAATCTGGATCGGTTGAATCGGAGGCAGTGACAAATTTCAAATTTAACTCAAGGATGAGTTGGAATGTTATTCCAGGTTTTACATACATCAAAGAAGCTGCCAGCATGCTCGAGGATAAGTTGACTGGAGTCGGGTTTGTTCTTGCAGTAGTCCACATAGATGTGGAACTTATCAGCCTGAGAAAAGGGACAGTTTCAATAACGAGGCAGAGCTTCAAACTTAGACAAATAGTAGAAGCACACGTCAGGCCTGAAACACTGGAGTCTCACCCAGGTGACGAAGCAGTGGCCCACATCCTCCGGCAGCTGCTCATAATTCACCAGTTCCTTCAGGAAAATACTGGAACAGAATGAAGATCAGCCATTTCACACCACTGACACTGCAACACATCAGAGATCTTCAACAAAAAACAAATGTTATGCTGAGTTTAAGCCGTGTTGTGTTGGACCTTCATGGAAAAGTTTGCTGATTGATCTGAGCTTAGATTTCTTTCTAATGTCTAAATGGAGCAGAAAAGACAGAACAAAGTTCCCTCCAGGAACAACAGAAGTTTCTGGATGTTGTACAGAGTTAAATCAGAAAACTTCCACCAGGAAGCTCGGCGAGTTCTTGAACTGTTTGGGAAATCAAACCTCAAAGGTTCATTGGAGAAGAAGAAGAAGAAAAAGAAGAAGTAGGTACCCATGAGGTTTTTAGAGTGTAAAAGGAAGGGAAAAGAACACTTTTTATTTCAAAAAACCCTCCAAAGTCCAAAGCCTGAAGATCTTGGTAAGTTATGTGCTACCAAAGAGACAACTTTGATTCTGAAGTTCCACATCGAGCTGCTCTGCACAGATGCTGCACAGGCCTTACTTGTTGTGGAAGTCATAGATCTCCTGCATGTTGCCAAAAATAATTTGCTCCTTGTTGGCGATGCCTGGAGGAATCTCCTCTTCACCGCTGGTCATCTCCCTCAGGTAGGTCTGTCACACACAGAAGTGAGGCAGCAGGGTGATGGCAACAGGTAAGCACCAAGAAAGAAAAACTAACACTTCTCCTCACTTCTAGACACTCCTGGAGATCCCTGACGTAGGCCTTCTCCGTTTGCAGCAGCTCCGCCATGATGAACCTGAGGCAGACATGAGATCAACATCCCGCTAACAACAGATGCAGCATCAAAGTGCACATGCTTTAATACAGTCCTTTGCAAAAATATTCACACCCCTGAACATTTTTACATTCTTTCATTTTGCAACCAGTTCTCCATCTATGGTACTGTGATTTTATGTAATAGATCAACATAACACAGAAACATTGTTTGGCCAGAAAAGAGGAAAAATAGATTTTCTATAAAGAAGGATGAAGTCAAATCCTCTGTTAACTCTAACAACTGATTCTCTGTTTTTAAAAACATTTCCTTAATCGTTGTTCCTAAACTGTCTAATTGGTCGACAAGTTCTACGTCCTCACTATGTATGCAGCTGGAATTTGGCTTGGTTTTGTTCAGCCTCAAATCATTATTTTCCTAGTTTTTACCACATTTAAATTCAAATCCTTGACACCACATCACCTAAGAAGTGATGAGAAGAAGAGACCATGAGGAACCTCCTCTCCATGAGGAAGAGAGAGAGCAGAGAGCTTTGAAAAAAGTTATCTCTTATTTATTTGTAAGCTACTTTTAAAACATGTATCATTGATATTTTATTTCAATCTCCAAAATAGAGTGACATTTGTAGCTGTGATGTGGCAGAATATGAGAAATGTTAAAGGATATAAAAACTTTTCAAGGTGCTGGGACTGAATCAGTTCATGGTAAGACAGGAAGTGGATCGCTAAACGGCCAACTCACAGAGAATCATCTGCTTATCTGTGAATGAACAGATGATTAAAAGTAGAGAACTGAACTCACTCTTTCTTTCTGGCAGACTTTCTCTTCTCCTCATCAACCTCGTGGTTTGGATCGCGGAGTTTGACCTCAGGATCGTTGGTCAAACTCGCAGGCATGATGTCCAGCTCCAGGTCCTTGTTGTCCTGAACATGGAAACATTTTCTCAGTACTGGAAGCCATTTCTAATCTTTTTCTGTGAACAGTGAGCAGCTATCTGACCCTTCACCTCAGAGCTGATGCCCAGGCTCCTCTCCAGGCTCTCCTGGTATTTGGCCATGCGAAGGGAGAAGTCTCGGTACCTGCGGTCCACCGTGCTGACCCAGCGCTTCAGCTCCAACACGTGGACGTGGCCTTTCTCCACCAGGTTGTCCGCCAGCTGGATCAGAAGCTTTACCTTTTCCTTGGTTTGCTGAGGGTGGAAGGGACACACTCTGTTACACTCACTAACATTCTGGTGAGTGTAACTAAACGTGCACACTGAGTCCAAGTTTGGCACCAGTCGCATGGCTGCTGTGAAGAAGTTGATGTCCAACCTGGACTTGAGCCTTTTCTTTGGAGGTTTATAGAGTGGGATTACAAGCTTTAAGCATCTTACATGTGTATTTGGGACCAGAAATTTCTCAAATCACATGTCATGAACTCAGAACCAGAATCAGCTCACTTGTTTTGAATGCTTTGTGAAAGGGAAGTCTTCCTGTGAAGGACACTATTTACCTTAGCAGAAAGTCTGAAGTGATGGTAGTTGTTTAGCAGCTGCTGGGTTTCCTCACTGCTGTCCCCAGGTGATGTGTGTGTAGTGAGGTAAACATCTCCTGTCTCTTGGATCCAATCCAGAGCCTTGGAGCAAACAGACAAGCACAGCATGAAGCCTGAACTAAATCCGCTTTTTTACAGTGCAGACATAACGTGGTGGCGGGTCGGTCAGTCAAACCTCTCACAGCATCAGAGCACAGCAGTGGCTATTTTTACACCTTTGTTGAGGTAGATAAGATCAGCTTCAAAGAGAAGATCAACGATCTCCAAAAATTAAGAAAATCTGTCCGATTTAATGGTGCACCTGTATAATTTACTTTTAATAAAATCCCAAGTGGCATCCCTATTGGTGCCTCAAAAAAATACATTTTAAATGAATGTAACTGCAGAATTTATAATTCACTCTGTTTAGTTCTCCTATTATTCCAGGGAGAACTCATGTAAACCTTTTTGTTTCCCTGCGGTATAAATATGACCTGACATGGAAGCACAATTTTTTAATCACTGGCTGCTGATTTAAAACTTTAAACCTCTGTTAATGAGCAACAGCAAACAATGTCACTATGTTTCTGTGGTGACTATGTGTTCCTGAGTCGTAACATGACATATCTCTGTCCTTCCAGCTCAAATTTAAATATGCATTTTAACTGTGACTGTGTGTGTTGGTCAGATTGAGCGTTTTGGCAGGCGAAACAAATTATGACTTGAAGAAAGGCCCACTGTTAGGCATGGTGGAGGATCTGTCATTCTGTGAGCCAGTTTGTCTTCCATAGAGCCCAGGAGACTGAACAGAGTGAACTGGCATCACAAGTTATTTGGAGTACAAACGTCTGCTAGCAGAATACTATTTGTAATCTTTGGGTGTTTCAGCAGGGCAGTTTTTCTAAACAGAATGAACCAAGTCAGAAATGATTCATTCCACAGAGCTTGATTCTTGAAAAGTTGAAGTGAAGAGAGCATGAGAAAGAAGCCAGGGCACTGACAGAGACTACTTCTATAGTGTAGATGTATCCATTTACACTATCCATCCACACTATACGTGTAGATGGACTACACCTATGGTCCATCTCTCTCTTTCTGCAAGCTCAGACCTTAAATATGTTTTTGAAAAACTACCAGTTTTCTTATAAGCCCAGTAAATACAAACTGTGAGCAATGGGGGAACCCAGAATCGGGCCAGAATTCTTCCACAGCGTGGGATATTTTCCTAACTGAGTAAATATGCTCACCTCAGAACTTTCCTCTTTTTCCCTAATGAAGAACCCAAATGCAGAAGTTCTGACCTGTTTAGCACTCCGTTCAAACACCAGGTACTGCTGACACTGGTCCAGCCTTCGTTTCTTCAACGTCCAGAAGTGCAGAACCCGGTTTTCCCTCTGCAGCAGCTCATTCAGAATGGCTGCATACAATAACACGCTGACAATGACACATCTCAACAATTTAAGTCTTATTTGAAAGAAGAGAGGCGTCTTCTGCCGCTCCACCGGCAGAGGGCCCTGTGGCACCACAGCAGAGCTCACCTTTGACCTGCTGCTCAGGTCCTCTAGCATGGCCTGCAGCTCCAGGTGTGCTCACATTGTTTCTGTGGATGTATTTGAGGAAGACCTCAGCATTCCTCCGAGCCAGCGTGCACGCCTGAAACACACCAGTAAATATCCACAGGATTTGTTCTGCACCAGAACCTCTGCAGGAGGAACTCGGGGATGAACACTTGAAACCAGGAATTTACATCCACTAAATAAAAAGATGCAAACACATTTTATTCTCACAATGAGATCAAATATTTCTGTTTTTAGCTAAGTTAGAATGACCAAAATTACAGAAAATATTTTTTTCTCACATTATTTTTGACATTTTTCTTGAATTCTATTTATTCTACATCTATTTGATAAGCATCAGTAATAATTGTCTTTTAAAATGTTTGACTAATGTTTGACTACTATCAGACCTTTTGCGTTTCCTTCCACAAACCTTTTCACAGTAGTTTGCTGGAGTTCTGGTCCATTCCTCCTGACAGAACTGGTGGAACTGGATCAGTTTGTACGCCGCCTCTCTCACACATGCTTTTTTAAATCTACCCACAACTACATGATTCTCTTCCTGATATCTTGGCTAATATTTTCTGACCTTCACGTTATGTCAAACAAAAAAGCAGTGTGTTTCAGATGTGGCCTTAAAATACACCTTTAGTTCAATTAAATCAGATGTGTCATTTAACATGTCAGAAGTTTGTGGAAGGAACTCCAAAAGGTTTAACCCAAGTCATCTGGTTTAAAAGACAGTTATCTCTGATACTGACCATATGAGTTTGAAGAAAGTTACAATAAAATCTCCCTACATTTTTTGGAATTTAGCAAATATAATTTTTTTTTGTCATTCGAACTAACAAGGGAATTGTCTGATTTAACTTCAGTCATTGGCAAATGTGTCTTTTTATTCTGTGTATGTGAATATTTGGTATCAACTGTATGTCTCTAGAAGCTGAGGGAGCTGAGCAGCCTGATGTGTTCTTTACCTTCAGGAAGGCTTCCTTCTGCTCCAGGTGTTTGCTGATCAGGGGCAGCAGGTGCTCACTCTCTACTGAACTCCCAAGTTTTTCATGGCTGCCACACCAGTCCTCATCCCGCCGGTACTCCTGCTCAAGGCTCTCCAGCACACTGCACACCTACGGGTATACAGAGCAGCAGTTTAAAATGGCACCGAAAGAACACACACACTGTGTGAGCGTGTGAAGGTCTGCAGCTCACCTGCTCTGATGTTTTGTAGAAGGCCACAGAGGCATTGACCAGCTTCAGGCGGTCCTCCATCTTCAGCATCAGCTGCTGCCAGTGGACAGCCACCTTCTCAGCACAGCTTCGGATCGCCTCAGGATCATAGTGACCTGCCTGCAGCATCATCTGGAATGGAAGGAAAAAACCTTTGGGACTCATGCCTTAAAACTATGCATCATTTTATGCACTTTTTCTAATAATGGACCAACCTCAGCCTTCTGCTGCACCTGCAGCGCGCTCTGATGAGTCTTTTGGAGGGAGGTGGCGTGAAAGAGAGACTGGAGGAGAGAAGATCTGCTCTCAGTGAGGTTGCAATGCACCTTCATACACATCATAAGCATTTTAATCACATAATAATTATGGTTTCCATCAAATATCATGGACTGAGAATAAAAAACTAAATCTATGTTTTCATACATATGGTGGTGAGTTTAAGAACATCTCAAATAAAATGAAAAACTGTTTGCTTTGTATCATTTATAAACTTTCAATTATTGGAGAATATGTGAAAAGTTACTGTTAACACGTGTTTTGGTTCAGAACCTGTGTCCCCATTGTCAGTTTGCATGAACGTACTAAGTAATTAGCCAATTGTTTCCCAGTTGGAAGCCCTGTTTTTCAAAAGGGCTGAGCTCTGTGTTATGATTCTCCTTGCCTGTCCACATGGATTCACATTAACAAAGTAGTTTCACATTATCCTCAGCCTGTTATCAATATAATCAGATTCAGATGATCAACAGATTTCTTTCAAATAACAGACACTGGAGGATGAAGCCATGCCTCTGCTGTTAGTTGCAGGTTTATTACATACACTAGTGATTGGTCATGGGGTCAGGCAGAGTTACATCAGTGGGTTGTATTCAACCCCCTAGTCTGCCTACTTTTGCTGTGGAACGTATCTCAAAGATTTTTGTGGAAAACTTGCATATTCGTAGATGTTTTGCTAAAATATCTGAAAAGAGCTGGGAAATTGAAATACCAGCTTGGTGACACTCTACTGGCCGTTAGCAAACCAGCTTAGCAGCCATTCCTTCTTCTTTGGTCTCATTGGCTGAAGCTCCAGGAACAAAGACAAAGATGATCTTAGAAGTTAGTGCCAAGATTTAATACTCACAGCTTCCATTGTGAGTATTAAAGCACCTGTTGTTTGAACTATTAACATAGGCAGCTGTAAGTGTTTTTAAAAGGCTCTCAAGTATTCTTGGGTTGTAGCCGTTTGGGTGGCTGTTGAGTAAAAGAATGATCTGACTGCTTCTAATCTGTTTCTGAATTTTTTCAGATGTGTTGTCTTTTGAGCTCTTTTCCATCATCTACTTCATGTTGTCAGAAAGGTTCTATTTAGATCATTTCTTGACTTTTAAGGTCTGGCACTAATCTGGCTTTGGTGTGGCTATAGAAATTGAACACAGCTTTCTAAACACTGCGATTAATCCCAGCTCATTCATAATTTCTGTAAAGAAAAGGTAATTTCTTATTTCCCATAGAGCATGGTTAGTTTGGATAACCAAAATTTGAAAAGTGCATCTTGTTTTGCACAATTTATCTTTGTGTGAAGTTAGAATATTTCACTTCAATGTTTGTTGATCTGAATCACTGAAGTGTAAAAAACTGAAGAACAAACATTTTTACAATCACAGAAATATATTGCGTCTGTATGTGTTTGTGTGAAAGACCAAAGGACTGTTTTCTCTCTGACTCACATCTGGGTTCTTCAACACACAATAGGTTGGATATGAATGGCCCATGTGTGCACATGCATATGTGTGTATGTATGTTAGAGAGACTGAGAATCTGTTATTCCTCAAGATCAATGCAGAATAAAGTAATTATTGAGGCAAGCCTTGTTCAAACATAGATCACAAAGTGTGTGTGTATGGTTGTTTTCCTATAGCTACTGTAAAGGGGGCAGGATGACTGATCTTGCACTAAGAGGCGACATTCCCTCTGAGAGTGTGAGCTCGTTGTTGGTTAAGGTTCAGATCATATGTTCATTTAGGAAATGAAAGAAGAAGAGAATAAAGCATCTATTGTGATCAGGAAGGTTCCCCACAAACAGAGCAACCAGGGATGTGTGTGCCTCATCTGCTTCTCTTCAGTCCAATACACACTGAAATAATTACTGCCCAAGGAGAATGGACCCGCTTTAAGTAACTGTAATTAGGATCTGTGAGTGTGTGTACCTCTATAGCCATCTGGAACTGTTCATGCTCCCTCTGCAGCTGTTCGGCTTCAGACAGAGAGCTGGCGTTCACCATGCTGGCATTCAACATGGACTCACCATTACGGATCCAACCCAGTACCTGCGGGGCCACGAAGACACAGCGACAGCATTTTACATCATGTTACAACATGTTATGGCATGTTACTCTACTCTAAGCATGTTGATCAATCAATCAATAGATTTTTATTTCCATAGCACATTTCAGCAACAAGGCAACAAAGCAAAGTGCTTGATATGATAAAGACACAAAAATGCAAAGTCATGCAACAAAAAATTGACAACTCAAACATTACATTTAGTCAAGTGTCACCATTAAATTCTTAATGCATTTTGTTTCAAAAACAACTCCAAACAGGTGGGTTTTTAGGTACAGCATGTTGCAACATGCTACAGAGTTTTTCCAGCCCTGGTCCTCCAAGCACACTGCCCTGCATGTTTTAGGCATTCTCCTGCTTCAACACTCATGATTTCAAATGATGGCTCATTAATATGATTTTGCTGAAATGCAGTCATCTGGATGGGGAGTGTTGAAGCAGGGGACCCTCTAATTTATGCAAGTTGCTGTGCTTTGAGGACCAGGGTTGGGAAATATTGTGTTACAGTATGTTACAGCATTGAACATTGCCAAAACTAAACGGAGCTCTTTGCTGAAGATAAAGTCGTGATCTGTCTCTCCGTCTCCTGCTCCATCCTGTTATGACTCATTAGCAAGTTACCTTTTTGGTAATAAAAACTGAGAAGAATTATAATAGACTGTGTATAGACCAGATGAAACAAGCTCTGTCCAGAGCTGAAAAACTAATGAGTGAAATGTTCTCTTTTTGAAGCATACACATATTTCAATGCACCTGGGAGAAATCATTTGAATTCAGTCCAGACTCCAAATGTTTTGACATGACATTGAAATTCTTACTTTCCACCCTCTTGTGGCCAATGTGAGTATAACACAAACACCTAGTCCTGATTTAGTAAAGCAGAGGGTGAGTGTATGACCCAGTGCAGTCTCCTACAGTGTTTGCAGCTCGTATACACTGCTAAACAAAATAAAGGGAACACTCAAACAACACAATATAACTTCAAGTAAATCAAACTTCTGTGAAATCAAACCAAAACCACCTTCTCTGATTTGTTCTCTTTTAAACAACATATCATGAAGATCTCAAAAAGATGAAGATGTTCTGTTCTCTGGACAGAAAAAAAAACAATTACATGATGTTTATTGAACATCAGATCTCTCTCCTCAACGACTTTGCTAGTTAATGACTTGATCTGTGGTAATCAGATTGATTTATTCTGACTCACTGATACCTGGCTGCAGCAAGATTATGTAACTGTAAATGAAAGAAATTATATATTAATATATGTATGTGAAGCATTTGTTTAAATGTTCTTTAGTTGTCTTTAAAATCTGTATTTGGAAAATAAAAATATGAATTGTAAATGGAGTTCAGGCATTTTACTCATCAGGCATGTCTTAAAGAAAGAGGATGGAGTCCACTTCTGTGACATCTCCCACCTGCTTTGTGTTATTATTTATTCTTTGGAAGAGCAAAACAATCCCCACCAGTTTTCAGTAGATTGTATCATTTCATAGTTTCATCTTTGAGAATACAAAGCTAATTTTTTGGCTATAATTTCCTTAAGTATTCAAAACAATGTTAGCTTCCTCTAAATATTCCATAATTTCTCATTTAAATGTTGCTGAACTCAGTTAGTGCAGAGTGACTCTAACTCACTTTAATAAGATCACCAAAAATAGTGACATTTTCTCCATACTTGCATGCTCCGAGTGATGAAACAATATCAGAGTTGTTTCTCTGTGATATTGTCTGGTTTTTCTTTTCAATGCAGGATTGCAGAAGCCCACAGTGCAGATTGCAGGGAGGTTATGTGAGGACACTGAGATGTCTGTATCTGATTGCCATCAGCACGGTGATCAGGAGCCATGCTGGACCTCAGCTTCTGTAAGCATGTTGAGTTGGAACTTTGCAGTGAATCCATGAAGGGTTTTACAGACCAGATCAGAAGAAGGCAGCATAGATGAGCATTATTAGCTTGTTGCCTTAAAGCTCATCTATTATTCAGCTGCTTCCATCTGCAGCAGCAGTGAGCTTCCTGTCTGCACACAGCATGTTCCCATCTGCACATGAAACATCTTAGCTGTACTGGGAGGAAGGTGAGGGGGTGTTGTTCTTGTCATTTTTCCAACATGAACTAGCCTGACATTTCCAGCTAATAACAAAATCCATCCCAACTCTCTCAACTGGAGCGTTGATTTATTTCCTTTTTAGGATTTTCTATTCTAGTGCCCTCTGGCCTGGGATCAGAGCAAAACCCAGATATTGCATACACAGATCTGCAAAATGTCAGCAGCTGGTTCACACCAACCAAAGGTAGATAATAATGCTTTTTACCTGTTTAACCTCAGCCTGTAGGTGGCGTAGCTGCAGAGTCTGCTCCAGACGTGTGTGTGTATGCTGTGTGCTGATGTCGACTTCCTGCTGCTTCTCATGGAGAAACTCCAGCAGCTCCTGGACCTGAGAGGCCAGGTCCATGTCCTTCTCTCCTGTCAACTCAATCCCTGAACAAAACATAAATTCAGAGGTGACTGACAACAGCAGCAAGAGATCTGATCGAATGTGTTGTTTCTACAGCTAGAAGAGAAAGGTAGAATAGCAACTGAAATCCCTTTGTTGCTCAGCTGCAGTTTGCCAAGTTTGCTCTGACTGTGACCTTAAAGTGGATTTTTGCAGACCAAATTAAAATAAAGTAATATTTGTGTAAACTGCAGCACACATTTTGAGACAAAAGATCAAATGCAGCATTTCAACACAAACGGTGGTGGAGGTGTGACGACTGGAACTTGTTAAGCAATGGGCTGCAAACCTAAATTAACTACAGAAACTTCACTATAATGTGTATAGTGTGGATTTCATTGAGAAAGCATGTCCATCCTTTACCTGACGCTTGGACCTCCATGATGTACTGGTGGAGGTCCTGACCTTGCTGCATGACCTCATAGGTCATGTTGTTCATGGCAGTCTTCCTCTCTGCATGCCGTTTCAGCCGCTGCTCTGCCAGGCTTATGTCCTCCGCACCGCCTGAGGAGGAGCTGCTGCCGCTGCTGCTGCTGCTGCCACCCGAACGGTTGGTGTCACTCAGCTGACGGGACAGATCCTCGTTCCAGGCGTCCAACTCTGCTGTCACCTAAACGGACAGTCATTCAGTCAGCCCAAATAAAATGGGGACACACTGGTCCACTTTTTTCACTTCTGATACCTATACAAATTTCAGATGTTTAGCAAAGGCCAAAACTAATCCTATACAAAAAACCCCAGACTGAATTACACATTTATTTGCTAACTCTGCACAAGAACAGAACACTGAAATACACCAATAGCTTCACAGGCATTGGTCAAACATGTAAAACCAACAACTTTAATTTGTTCAGTCAGTGGACAATTAAAAGTATAACAGCCAATTTAAAGTAAATGATAACTGACAAAAGATAATCAGTTGAATACCTTGGTCAAACGTCAGAAATAAACTGGAACAAATCATTCAAATGGTTTACAAAATGCAATGAGGCATTCTAAATATACTGTAAAATAAATAATAATGCATGGCATTATTCAGCAGGCAAACATAGATGTGCCCTTATTTTTACTGATGCCAAATCTAGAATTTGTTTCAGTATCGGGACCGAAACAAATATTAATATTGGATTGGTGAATCTAAACTAATCTAGCTAATCTAATAATCTAATAATAATAATAATACTAATAATATTAATCTAATCTAATCTAAACAAACCAGATGAATGAAGAATGAGTAATTCTGTAATGAAAAAGAAAGCTTCATCTGACTCGTGTAAACTCGAGTTTAAGAACTCAATTAGTGCTAACATATGAACTGATGACTTGTGTTCACCCTGCAGGCTCCTGGTGGTTAACTAAATGAGGCCGTTAAATGGAAATGCTCTCCGTAATTCACCTCTAGTGTGTACTGCTCAAAGATGCGCAGCTGCAGAAAAATGTCCAGCTTGATTTTGCGCTCGTGGAACAGCTCCTCCATCTGGCCCTGAGCCTCATCCAGCTGCTGCAGCACTCCTTGGATGTGCGCGATGGAACTGCAGTGTGGCGTCTTGCTGGTCGACATGGCTGCATCTCTACGAAAACGGGGGCACAAGAAATGTGAGAAGCTCTGAACAAAACTGTTCAAAAAGCTTTTGGAATCCCATCTCGGAGAAGCTCATAGAATACTTGTTCTGAATATGTTGGGATATTTCACCAGACAGGAAAGTGATCTGCAACAGTATTAGTGCAGATTATTATTGTTTGATTGTTTTCTCGTCATGTTACAACCACACACCTTTACTTTACTTTACTAGGTCTTTTGTGACACAGACAACAAAAAGTGATAGATTATCCTGAAGTAGAAGGACAATGATGTATGGCTTTCAGTTTTTTAACTGAATAAAAATCTGGATAGAGTGAAGCATTTTTGTATTCCCTCCCTTTACCCGAACATAAAATCCAGTAAACCCATAAGTGTGCCATTAAAACTCAGCATGAATCCAGGTGTTCTGTGAAAGTCACAGAACATTAACATCACAACAGACATTTCAGGGATGGAGATGTGGAGAAGATTAAAGCTGATTGAACCTACAGTAATATCTCAATTTCTGAAGCTCTCCCAGAGTTCTGATCAATCCACCATCTGGAGATGGAGAGAGGATTAACCAGCTGGAAACTGACCCACACCATCAGGAACAAAACAATACCATCTACCTGAACTGACAGGCCAGTCTTTTCAGACTGGATGTTTCTGGATTCTAGATTTTCATGCTTTTAAAATTTCTAAAACATATGCTGTGATTTTCTTTCAAGACAACTTCAACTTCTGTTATCTATTTTGTATTAAGCTAAAGAATGAAAACAAAAGTCCTGTCAATATTCCCACAAATAAGAGTACAACTAATAACATCAATAACAGGATCAATGTTGTCAATAATAATGACGATATTGATACTCACAATGCTATGTAACAAAATAATATATCAAGGCAGTATCTTGTATTTAGTGTGAACCATTTCCTCATACAGAAGTTTGAATTGTTTTATCAGATCATCAATAAAAACAAGAATTTGTTTTATGTTTTTTTCAGAAAAGCTTGCAAGAAAAAAAATGAAGAAAGTGAACAGAATAGTGTGTCACAGCAGCATAAGCATCTGAGATGTTCTTCCTCTGCTTTAAGCAAACCTGATCAGCTCAAAGAGAATTTGTTCGGATATATTTCCAAAATGAGTTTGTGATGAATTTACATCAGCTGATTTTTTCCAGGAAAAGGATAACTGGGATGAGAATCAAAAGACTGAACAACCCGGAAATATGTTTAGTGACACAAGGAAAGTACACTGATAATTTCACTCTGTCTTTTTTTCTACTTTATGATTTCAACTCATTTTTTTTTTTTAGAAACAGAAACCAAGAAGAAAACCATTATGTTCCACTGGGGTCTTATTAATATAACTCTATATCATTTGTGTCATAACACAAATGATGATGATCTGACTTTTCAATGGCATACTAAATAATAGTGTCCTAACCATAGCTCTGCGGGGTGTCTGGTATTATACAGAGCGTCTTCCAGTCCCCATCTCTCCTCTCTGACTGACCGCAGTGTGTTACCTGAGCTGCTGCATCAGTTCCTCTCCCTCTTTGATCACGTTGAGTGTGGCCTCCAGTGTGGCCGTCTGCTGCTGCTGAAACTGTTGAATCAGAGTCTGAACCGAATCCACCGAGTCACAGCTCACGTCTTCCAGCAGCTGCTTCTGCAGCTCCTCCATCCACGACCACAGCTGCACCCAGGCATGCATGCACAAACATACCATCAGTTCCTCAACACACTCAAAACTACGTTGTGACAGAAAACTATCATCAGCCTAAGTTAAAACTCATGCCCCACCTCCTTGGTGTGTGTGTGGAAGGAGACAGAGATGTCGAGTAGCAGCTTCCTGTGCTCCACTCGCCGAACAAAGTCTTGGATCCGCACCTCCAGGTGTCGGGCGGCCTTGTAGATTTCTTCTGGATCACATTCTCCTGTTTGTGCCAGCTGCTCGGCCGCCTCCAGCAGCTTGTCTGCATTCGTGTAGGTGTTCTGAAGGATGGAGAAAGGACCACCACCATCATCATCATCATCATCATCATCATCAAAACAATATTTATTTGCAACACTATGACCTTCATTTTAGAAAAAAACCTTCTCCTGCCTGACAGGGGCAATCGGTTTGTGTGTGCACATGAAGCAATATGAGCCGCAACCTGAGGACTTTTTTTCAGATGGTGTCACATTAGTAAGCTGGAGGGGTGTAACAACATCTCAGGGTACAAGGTCTCGTGATATTAAAACATTACAGTATTTGTAATGTGTAATGTTTTACTGAGCACCAGCGAGTTGTGACCACCATGTGATGGCAGTGTGTGTATGAGTGCTTATAACCACAGCACATCCAAACAATATAACAGTTTATATTATTGTCTGCAAGACAACAATATAAACTGTTGTCTTGCAGACCATGTATAGTTGAAGAATATAGTTGAAGAACTGTCCTAAGGTCTGAAGACATAAAAAGAAATCAGAAATAGAAAGTTTGTTGCGAGTGTGGCGAAAGGAATAAAATGTACAACAAAAGCTGTTGAAGCTGCCTTGAAAGTAATTTTAAAAACTCGTTCCGTCTCATTCTCATTAACTCAATATGATGCATCTCATAGTGTGAGTTTTAGGTAACAGAGTGAGCAAGCAGTTTAATAGGTAGCCTGCTGGTGATTAATCCTCTGGTGCTGTAGCTCATCTGCTCCGGGTTCCAAATGTGCCATCGCAGTAGATCATGAGTTTGTAAAACCCAGACCAGCCCATCTCACACCAAAAACCATGCGGCTTACGCAGTGCTTTGAACTTTCTACTGAGCGTATACATCAGTTTAAACTGTAAAGTTGTGCAAGTTTTGCAGATGAGAGAGTGATTCAGGTTTTAAATTTTGGCACTAAATCAGTAAGAAGGTAGGAAGCATGCAGGACGGTGCTGCATTCGAAGTTGCTGGTAAATTGATAAGTGATCACATTTCAATTATAAAAGCATGAAGTGGTGCTTAAGTATCAAATTATAGCCTGCAAAAGGCAGCTATTTTTTCACTTTGGTCATATTGGTTTGGCTATTTTTGTTTTGTTCATGAATAAAATCCTCATTGAGGCAATACTTTTTCAATTTAATAATCAATTTTTGTTTGACACTGAAAACTGTCTGATAATCTGAAACACACAAGATCACAAAAAAAATATCAAGATACCCGTAGGGAGTCAACCACACAATCACTGAAGTGCAGACAAGCTCACCTGTGCCACGTCTTCAAAGTCATCGTGTCTTTTCTGCAGGGCTCGGGCTCGATGGAGGGATTTCCCAACACCTGTGTGTTTGCTGAGGAAAGCTTCCCCGTGGTTTTCTATCCAGTCCAAAACCTGCACAATACAGAAGACACACTTCTACTTAGATCATTCCCCAACACAAAGTCACCAAGAACCCCAAATGTAAAGAGATGCACACATTCCAGACAGTTTAACACTTGTGCAATCTTAACATTCTGCTTTGACACTAACTTCATACAAAAGTCCAACATATGTGGAAAATTTCTTTACTGACTTGAATGATCTTTTATCTCTCATATGCATTGATTATGATTGTTTAATAATTGTTGTGATTTCAGAAAATTTTTGTTTAACACAACATGTCAAACAAGCAACACACACTCAAGGACACACACTGGACCTGGTTATCAGTAAGGGTGTGAATATTTCCAATGTCTCTGTAACTGATGTCGCCCTGTCGGATCACTTTGCTGTTATCTATGAAAGTTATTTATTCTTTGACCCACTTGGACAAACAGCTACTGTCACAAAACGTTCTTTCACAGAAAACATTTAATCAAATCTACTCTTCCTCATCACCCTTAAGCTGGATGTCCTTCCCACACATTTCTTTCAGAAAGTCCTGCCTGTTATTGCTACTGATCTGATCCAAATAGTAACTCATCACTCACATCAGGTGTTTTCCCCCAGGCTTTGAAAACAGCAGTCATCAAACCACTGTTAAAAAAGAACAACCTGGACAAATCACTACTGCAGAATTACAGGCCAATCTCAAACCTCCCATTCATCAGCAAAGTTATTGAAAAAACTGTGTATAAACAATTAAATAGTTTCCTCATGATGACCAACTGCTTTGACACTTTCCAGTCTGGTTTTCGTGCTCACCACAGCACGGAGACTGCCCTCGTAAAAGTATTCAATGATATTCATATAAATACAGACTGTGGCAGAACCACGGTGCTGGTTCTGTTGGACCTCAGAGCAGCTTTTGACATATTACTGAGTTGGGTTGGACTCTCTGGTTCGGTGCTCGACTGGTTTGAATCCTACATAAAGAACAGGAATTTCTTTGTTTCAATTGGAAACTTCTCATCAAAGAGGTCAAAGGTCACATGTGGGGTACCCCAAGGTTCAATCTTAGGATCCCTCTTATTTAATATTTATATTCTCCCACTAGCTCAGGTCATAACAGGAAATAATATTAGCTACCATAACTATGCAGATGATACTCAGCTCTACATTATGATGTCAGCAGGTGACCTTTGACCCCATCCAATTACTGAATAAATGCTTAGAACGGATAAATGTGTGGATGTGCCAAAACTTTCTCCAACTGAACAAAAATAAAACTGAAGTCATTATTTTTGGACCTAAAGAGGAACGATCTAGAGCTATAGATCTAGAGCTACAGATCTAGAGCTATAGATCTAGAGCTATAGATCTAGAGCTATAGATCTAGAGCTATAGATCTAGAGCTATAGATCTAGAGCTATAGATCTAGAGCTATAGATCTAGAGTTATAGATCTAGAGCTACAGATCTAGAGCTATAGATCTAGAGTTATAGATCTAGAGCTATAGATCTAGAGTCAATGCACAGCTTCAGTTATTACAACTAAAACCTAGCGATCAGGCCCGAAACCTGGGAGTAGTGATGGACTCGGACTTGAACCTCCAGAGCCACATAAAGACAGTAACAAAATCGGCCTTCTATCACCTGAAGAACATCTCCAGGATTAGAGGACTAATGTCTCAGCCAGATCTAGAGAAACTCATCCATGTGTTTATCTTTAGTCGCATTGATTATTGCAACAGCATCTTCACAGGCCTGTCCAACAAATCAATCCTCCAGCTGCAGCTGATCCAGAAGCTGCTGCTCCTGTTCTCACTAAAACCAGGAAGATAGAGACATAACAGCAGTTTTAAAGTCCCTCCACTGGCTCCCTGTAGCTCAAAGAATAGATTTTAAAATACTGTTGTTAGTTTATAAATCACTGAACGGTTTAGCACCACAATACATCAAAGATCTGCTGTTGTTGTATCAACCTTCCAGACTCTCAGGTTCTGGTTCTGGTTCTGCTCTGCATCCCCAGAACCAGAACCAAGAGAGGAGAAGCAGCTTTCAGCATCTATGGACCAAAAATTTGGAACAAACTTCCAGAAAACTGTAAAACAGCGGAAACCCTAACTTCCTTCAAATCTCAACTAAAAACACACCTGTTTAGAGTTGCATTTGAAATGTAATATGTATGGATTTGATTTTGTGGATATGTATGTAATTTTTTTATTTTTTATTTATTTTTTTTATTTTTTATTTTTCCTGTTGTGGGCAACGGGGCCCGGTGAATACCCGTGGTTAAATGGACAGCGGAGTCCGGCAGTAACAGGCGCTTAAATTCCGTGTCAAAGGGAAGGGGGAAGAAAGGGAAAAGAAAAAAAAAAACCTTGGTAACCTTGGTGTTGCATGCCTTTGTGTTTTGTGTTTATGATGTAAAGCACTTTGAAATGCCTTGTAGCTGAAATGTGCTATACAAATAAAATTTGATTGATTGATTGATAATGATGTAGATAAGTTGGTAGATGATTTTCAGTCTAAAGTTTCATATATCATTGATTCTATTGCTCCAATTAAAGTAAAGGTTTTGACTGGTAGAAAGAAATCTCCATGGAGAAAAGCACAAACAGTTCGATCTGCAAGAGAACTCTGTCGCAGAGCAGAACCAAAATGGCGTAAAACTCAACTTCACATTCATTGTGACATTTATAAAGAAAGACTGTAACTAACTGTTAGGAAAATTATTATCTTAGTTCATTTACTTTTATATTGAATGGTTATGTTTTCATATTATTCCATGTTGTTTTCTTTCCCTTTCCTTTTTTGTATATTCTTAACTGTCTTTTAGAGTGTTCTCTTGAAGGTTGGAAATGCCTCACACATTCCTGTGTTAACGAGCCACAATGATCTTTATCTGTTTCCTGAGAGTGGTCATCCTTGTGTCCCAACAATGGGACATCAATGGAAGACTCCCAGAACATCCTGTATGATAGTGTATTGGTCAATTGTTTGCATGCCTGAGTGAGAAAGCCAATCTCTTTGTGTATTCACATGATAATAAAAGGCAGTGGGGGACTGAGAACCGATGGAGTTGATCTCAGACAGCGTTTGGCAGCGGTTCGGTTCTCCGCGTCGGGCTCTTCTCCCCTTTTCTGCGAAAAAGTAATTTGTGTCTTTAGTTGATTCTTGCAGGGTGGGGAACAAAATAAACCCAACACTAACACTCAACACTAAAACATGCAAGAGAGGCTTTCTTTGCAGATGTCATAAACAAAAACATTAACAATGCTGGAGCTTTATTTGCAACAGTTGACAGGCTCACAAACCCTCCTATTACATTACTACCTGAATTTTAATCTAATGCTGCCTGGAACAAGTTTTCCAGCTTCTTTTCAGAGAAAATTTTTAAAAAATCAGAGGATTAATCTGCACATCAACTCTAAAGCCAGAACCATTGCTGTACCCAAACAAAACAAATACAGGAAAAATGACCCATTTTCAACTACTTCATTATAAAACTCTAGACCAAATTATAAGTCAATGAAGTTCAAGCTCCTGCTGTCTGGATGTTCTAGATCTATAACTCTAGAACATTTCTTTCAGAAAGTCCTGCCTGTTATTGTTACTGATCTGATCCAAATCGTAAACTCATCACTCACATCAGGTGTTTTCCCTCAGGCTTTGAAAACAGCAGTCATCAAACCACTGCTAAAAAAGAACAATTTGGACAAATCACTATTGCAGAATTACAGGCCGACCTCTGACCTCTGACCTCCCATTCATCAGCAAAGTTATTGAAAAAACAGTGTAAACAATTAAATAGTTTCCTCATGATGACCAACTGCTTTGACTCTTTCCAATCTGGTTTTCGTGCTCACCACAGCACGGAGACTGGCCTAGTCAAAGTATTCAATGATATCCATATAAATACAGACTGTGGGAGAACCACGGTGCTGGTTCTGTTGGACCTCAGTGCAGCTTTTGACATATTACTGAATGGACAGGAGAGTTGGGTTGGACTCTCCGGTTCGGTGCTCGACTGGTTTGAATCTTACATAAAGAACAGGGATTTCTTTGTTTCAATTGGAAACTTCTCATCAAAGAGGTCAAAGGTCACAGCCTAGGTTCAATCCAAAGACCCCTCTTATTCATATATTCTCCCACTAGCTCAGGTTATAACAGGAAATAATATTAGCTACCATAACTATGCAGATGATACTCAGCTCTACATTATGATGTCACCAGGTGACCTTTGACCCCATCCAATCACTGAATAAATGCTTAGAACGGATAAATGTGTGGATGTGCCAAAACTTTCTCCAGCTGAACAGAAACAAAACTGAAGTCATTATTTTTGGACCTAAAGAGGAACAATCTAGAGCTATAGATCTAGAGCTATAGATCTAGAGCTATAGATCTAGAGCTATAGATCTAGAGTCAATGCACAGCTTCAGTTATTACAACTAAAAACTAGAGATCAGGTCCGAAACCTGGGAGTAGTGATGAACTCACACCTGAACTTCAGAGCTACATAAAGACAGTTACAAAGTCGGCCTTCTATCACTGAAGAACATCTCCAGGATTAGAGGACTAATGTCTCAGCCAGATCTAGTGAAACTCATTCATGCGTTTATCTTTAGTCGCATTGATTATTGTAACAGCGTCTTCACAGGCCTGTCCAACAAATCAATCCTCCAGCTGCAGCTGATCCAGAAGCTGCTGCTCCTGTCCTCACTAAAACCAGGAAGATAGAGACATAACAGCAGTTTTAAAGTCCCTCCACTGGCTCCCTGTAGCTCAAAGAATAGATTTTAAAATACTGTTGTTAGTTTATAAATCACTGAACGGTTTAGCACCAAAATACATCAAAGATCTGCTGTTGTTGTATCAACCTTCCAGACTCTCAGTTCTGGTTCTGGTTCTGCTCTGCATCCCCAGAACCAGAACCAAGAGAGGAGAAACAGCTTTCAGCATCTATGCACCAAAAATTTGGAACAAACTTCCAGAAAACTGTAAAACAGCAGAAACCCTGACTTCCTTTAAATCTCAAGTAAAAACACACCTGTTTAGAATTGTATTTGAAATGTAATATGGAACAATGTATCGTTTATTATATGATGCATGACTTTGTGTTTATGATGTAAAGCACTTTGAAATGCCTTGTTGCTGAAATGTGCTATACAAATAAAATTTGATTTGATTTGATTTGATTTAAGGCCTGAATTTATATCCAGTTGTACAAAAACTTTGATTCCTTGAGTTTTGCTGTAAATCAGATGTTAGATTACTTAGAGATTGTAAATTTGAACATTGCACACACCATTAGTACCAATTTACCTCTGATACTAATTAGACTTATAAAGCACTTAAGCAATAAAACAAACTTTTTAGTCTGAGTATATTGATAGTTCTATTGATGCTGCACATGGTTTCTCCCAGAAATCTTGCTACAAGACCCTTCAAGCTACTGCCTACCTCATACCATGAGAGATACTAAGTTGCGTAACATGCCGGCTCAGACGTCGCCCGGCCAAACAAGGTCTGCGTCAGGTGTTGGGGAACCAGAGCACCTTGATGACAAATGGGCTACTGGAACAAGACGGAAATGGGCGAGAGATGAAAATGTGGATCTGTTGGAATGCTACTACTCAAGTAACCCTAGTCAGAGGGTTACTTGCAAAGACTGGGGAAGGAATGGTTACTTCGACATCCCCAGTCAACACTAAGCGCTAAACAACTAGTAGCTCAGTGTTCCAACATCCGCAAACGGCAACTGCTATCACAACTTGAGATTGACGAGATACAACACAAATGCTACGGCAAAAGGGAGGAACCCGGATGTCAGAACTGTGGGGACTTAACTACAAGTCCCCACCCAGTGAGGGGATACACGGCCCCAATGAGCGAAACAGAACGAGACAGCTGCTGACCTGAGAGAGAGAATCATGACCCGACTGACAAACAGGCCTCCCCAGCGCCCATCACAACGGCTGAGTGAAGTACCATCAGAAAGTCTCATTGAGAATGTGAATGCAGCATTGAGAACGATCCCTACCAACACCATAACAGAAACCAATGAGCTGATCTACAACTCAGCATCAGTGATCCTTGAGATACTTGGCTATAAGAGCAACCATGAGACCCAATACCCACCATGGAAAAGACGGTTAGAGGCTAAAATCAAGGTAACAAAGAGGGAAGTGAGCCAACTGTCAGAGCTCCACAAGGGTACAATGAAAAGACCAGTACCCAGAAAGTACAGCCAGATGCCCATACCTGAAGCACTCGAGACTGCCAAACAGAGGCTCCAAGCCTTGCCAGCCGCCTAAAGAGATACACAAGGGAGAATGAATCCAGAAGGATTAACCGGCTCTTCTCCACTCAACCAGCTAAGGTGTACTCTCAATGGCAGGGTAACAATACAACAGAGCAGACCCACCAAGGCTGAAGACTGAACAATACTGGAAAGGCATATGGGAAAGGGAGGCGTCCCACAACAGCAATGCACAGTGGTTGATCTCTCTACGAGAGGACCACAGCAACCTCCCTGAACAAGCCCCGGTAACCATCACTGCGACAGATGTTCAAGAAAGAGTCTCAGGCATGAAAAACTGGACAGCACCAGGGCCTGACATGATCCATGCCTACTGGCTAAAGAAACTCACTGCTCTCCATGAGCGACTGGCAGCCCAAATGAACCAGCTGCTACAAAGTGGGACTCACCCTGAATGGTTAACTGAAGGGCGGACAATCCTAATCCAGAAGGATCCATCAAAGGGTCCAGTCCCACCCAACTACCGACCAATAACCTGCCTCTCCACAACCTGGAAGCTCATGTCAGGCATCATAGCGGCCAAGATAAGCAAACACATGGATAAACACATGAGCACGGCACAGAAGGGTATCGGTGTAAATACCAGAGGAGCCAAACACCAACTCCTCGTAGACCGCACAGTTGCCCGAGACTGCAAAACCCGACACACCAACCTGTGCATGGCTTGGATCGATTACAAGAAAGCCTATGACTCAATGCCGCATACTTGGATCATTGAATGCCTAGAGATGTATAACATCAACAGGATTCTGAGAGCCTTCATTGCAAACTCAATGAAGCTGTGGAAAACCACCCTTGAAGCCAACTGCAAACCACTTGCACAAGTGTCCATCAAATGTGGCATATACCAAGGAGATGCTCTGTCCCCGCTACTGTTCTGCATAGGCCTGAACCCCCTCAGCCAAATTATCAACAAGACTGGCTACGGATACCGACTCAAAAATGGGGCCAACATCAGTCACCTCCTCTACATGGATGACATCAAGCTGTATGCCAAGAGTGAGCGAGACATCGACTCACTGATCCACACCACCAGGATCTACAGCACTGACATTGGGATGTCATTCGGACTAGAGAAGTGTGGTCGGCTGATCACAAAGAGGGGGAAGGTGATCCGCACAGAAGGAGTCTCACTCCCACAAGGAACAATAGCAGACATAGAGGACAGTTACAAGTACCTAGGTATACCACAAGCAAATGGCAACCTCGATGAGGCCACAAGGAAAGGAGCCACAGCTAAATACCTCCAACGAATAAGGCAAGTCCTGAGAAGCCAGCTCAATGGCAAGAACAAAATCCGTGCGATAAACAGCTATGCCCTGCCAGTAATCAGATACCCTGCTGGAATAATTAGCTGGCCAAAGGATGAGATAAAAGCCACAGATATTAGGACTAGAAAGCTACTAACCATGCATGGAGGGTTCCATCCCAAATCCAGCACCCTGAGACTGTACACGAGCCGCAAGGAAGGAGGCAGAGGACTAGTGAGTGTGAGAACCACTGTCCAGGACGAAACAACTAAGATCCATACATACATCAGGGACAAAGCCTCAACAGACAATGTGCTCAGTGAATGTCTCAGACAACAGGGAACGGAGGTTGAGGTGCCAGAGATACCATCATGGGAGGACAAGCCCCTACATGGGATGTACCACCAGCAAATAACCCAAGTGGCTGATATCAGTAAATCCTATCAATGGCTGGAAAAAGCTGGACTCAAGGACAGCACAGAGGCCCTCATCCTGGCCGCCCAGGAACAGGCCCTAAACACCAGAGCAATAGAGGCCCAGATCTACCACACCAGACAAGACCCAAGGTGTAGGTTGTGCAAGGAGGCCCCTGAGACAGTCCAGCACATCACAGCAGGGTGCAAGATACTGGCAGGGAAAGCGTACATGGAGCGACATAACCAAGTGGCAGGCATTGTGTACAGAAACATCTGTGCAGAATATGGACTGGAAACCCCGAGATCAAAGTGGGAAACACCCCCAAAGGTGGTGGAGAACACCAGAGCTAAGATCCTGTGGGACTTCCAGATCCAGACAGACAAAATGGTAATGGCGAACCAACCAGACATTGTCGTAGTGGATAAACATCAGAGGAAAGCCGTTGTGGTAGATGTAGCAATACCAAGTGATTGCAACATCAGGAAAAAGGAGCACGAGAAACTGGAGAAATACCAGGGCCTCAGGGAAGAACTGGAGAGGGCCTGGAAGGTGAAGACCACAGTGGTACCTGTGGTCATCGGGGCCTTCGGGGCAGTAACCCCCAAACTGGAGCAGTGGCTACAACAGATCCCAGGAGCAATATCAGACATCTCAGTCCAGAAATGTGCAGTTCTTGGCACAGCCAAGATACTGCAGGACCCTCAAGCTCCCAGGCCTCTGGTAGAGGACCCGAGCTCAGAGGATAAGAACCACCCGCAGTGGGTGAGAAGGGGATATTTATATATATATATATATATATATATATATATATATATATATATATATATATATATATATATATATATATATTACTAGAAGACGTTGTTAGTGATTTGCTATTTAAACCCACAACTATAGAGTCTTATTAACAATTAGTAAAAAAATATATAATTAAAATAAATTTCAACTTCTGATAAATCCAAATTAAATCAGCAGCTCCTTAGCCTGAGGAGAGTCTGGAGAGGCAATTTAATATGCTACTGATGCCCAGGCAGGATCAGACACAGGTTAAGACAACATTCAGTCTGAAAAGAGTTGATCTTCATATGAAACATTTTTACTGGAATCAACATCAAATTTTGAAAACAACCTGGTGTTCTGTTGCTCCTCCCTCTGTTTGCATCTCCTACTGAATACATCAAACTGTTTTATATCACTTCATATGGAGAACCTCTGCAGACACATTCTAGCACTACAAATAATACATGTACGTGGTTCTTATTACTTCATATTCACATTACACCCCTCACTCTCGTCCACTCCAGCTAATCACAGCCACTCTACTGACTCTAAATACAGCTGTGATGTTAAATCTGGAGCTCCTGAATATCCACAGAGGCTTCAGGAATGTGGCCTCACACCTCTCCAAGCCTCTCGCTCTGTGTCTGTGTGGGATGAGCAGCAGTAGCAGTGCAGCAGACAGTGTTTTATCTCAGGAATTTTTATATTAAACAGGGAGAAGGAGAGGACAGCAGGGATGAATGAACGCACCGTGCTGAAGCTCATCTGTTTTGCACTGCACACGCCGCTAACATCTACACTCCACCACATGCTTACACACAGCATGACATGATCCAAGTGGGTCAGCACAAGGTCCAACTCAGGAGAGTGAAACCTCAGACGGGAGCTTTTTGGCTCTCTCGCTTCCCAAAGAGCCAGCTGATTGGTCTAATCAACAATTATAGCGGTGTTCAAAATAATAGCAGTCCAACATCTCTAACCAGATCAATAACTGTAACTGGGTGAGATTATATTTCCCCATATAATCTACAATTATTTACCAGTAGGTGTAGTAGAGCAATAGAAAATCCAACAGCAATGGCATGAATTCTGCTGATTCTGTGCAATTAAACCGTAAATCAATGAGGTGTGTTCCAAATAAAAACAGTGGAGTTTAAGCAAACAGTCAAACAGGTGAAAAAGACAACAAATGTTGTTCGGACTGGTTGGAATGCATTTCTGGGAAAGTTAGAGTTAAATGATTCAATCCAAGTACTGTTCAGAACAGAAGCAATGTTTGGGTCAAAGGCTGACTGCAGAGGAGATCAGACATGAGGGAGTGCAGAAAATGAGTAGCTGAGCAGTTAAAATGAAGAGAAACCCAAACCACAAAGACATGGCAGTAAAAGGAAAACTACCATTGTCGTGGATCAGTGAATAGGAAAATGTCCAAAGCTGAGCCAAAGATTAGCTCCAAGATGATCAAGGCAGGTCAACACTACAGCAATGTAACAATTAGTACCTGAGTTTTGCTCAGCTTCTAACTAGAAACCTCAGCATGATGAAAGACAATAACATAGGCAAAAAAGGTAAGAGTTCACCAAAGTTGATTTTCTTCCCTAAAGAGGACCAATTAAAGTAAGATTGCTCTATTTGGATCTGAGATCTGCAGACAGTTTTTCCATCAAACATTAAAATCAAGCAGCAGTACACTGTTCCAGACCAACAAGAACTAACATGAAGCTACCAGCTCAATCTATGAACCTTGAGCTGCTACAAAACCTGGGAGGATTCATCAAACATGTACGCGCTTCTCAGGCAGAACCATGAGCTGCAGAGGAACTGTGCTGTTGTCCAGAAGTCCTGGATTAGAATGCAGGAGGGAGAACCTGCTTGACCCCATGCAACAAAAAAGTGAATTGGATTTCAGAAACAGGGCTAAATATGAATCCTATGATTGATCTTGCACAAATGTCTGAGTTTACCCAGTTAATGTTGGAGTTTGGAATGAAAAATCCAGACCTTTAACTTTCCTTGACTGTGTCAAGTTAAAAGCACATTAACATTGTCCTTTATGTTGTGACTGAGAGCTTTGTGAGTGTATACCTGCTGCACATCTTGCTGGAACACACACAGCTGCAGTCGCTGGTGTAGACGGACCTTTCGATGTTGCCAAATGTTCTCCAGGCGCCGCTGATGGTGAAGAACCTCATGCACCACGTCCAGGATGCAGTGAACCTGAGCGGTTACACCTACTGGTTTAGATTATATGTAAATATGCTCAAAGGTTATCTGTTACTGATCCACTGACCGCTTTGGAGTAATTAGCTGTGGCTGTGAGGGAGTCGGAGTTGCCTGGACTCAGAGGTCTCTGCAGCACATCCAGCAGAGCTTTACCATCCTGACTCACCTGGACATGGAAACAAACATGACACCCTCACATACAGAAATGCCAAATATGTGTCGTTAATATGAAATTTATTTCACAAAGTGCTACCTGATTGATCTTTGGTTCTGACTTTGGTGACACAGACCTACACTTCGATAGTGTGTGTTAAACTGGACTTGCTATTTGTAACTGAATTGTTATGAAGTAAAACCGGAAGAAGTGTTTGGGTTGCCCTTTAGTGGTTGGCAGACATGAATCATAAGAGCACTTTTTGAGCTGGCAGACATGATTTGGTCACATCACGTTTAGAGAAGTCTCTCTGAACTTCAACATGTGCTCAGAAAAAAGAAATGGCAACAGACCAGATCTGAACAACTGGAAAGCATTATGTGGCTAAGTGTTCACTTCGAACAATGCTACATGCGCCACAGCTTGATCTCTGAATGGTAAGTAAAGGACAATTACGCCATTTTTTAAATAACCTTGGACTGCATTTGATCCTGATGTCATCAAAATAGAAAATACTAAACACTAATCTAACCTGGATTGTCAATTTTTTTTCAGAACTAGGAGAAGTAACTAAGTAAAGTTGTGTTTTCAGTATGTATACAACTTTATAACATGACATCCATTCACAACATGACTTTTATTTCCATTAGAAGTCATGTGTAGCTTCCTTCATTTATCTCATATAGAAGAGACATCAAATCCAGACATGGAACCATTTTTATGCGACTCTTACGTTCAACAATGCAGCAGCAATCTGCCAAGCCTAACTGCCTCAGTCTGAAGCTGTGCCTAGAATTTGATGTCTGCATATATATACAGACTTATCTTTTTATAGATAAGCATAAACTGAACAACAGCCTGTCTAAAGATAAAACAGCAGACAGCAGCAAATAACAGGGAAGAGTGGGAGTGCTCCAGAACTAAATTTAGTGGAGTGTTTTCAGACAGCTTGAAGGGTCAGTGCAGCGGCTGAGCATCGCCACCCTGTTATCACAGCCAATCACAGTCTGCAGCATTGACAGTACAGAAGAATATTACTGTTCTCCATCACCTAAAAACCTGGTGTTTACATGGAAAAAATGGCACCTTTACAGTATGTTGAGAAAGTCACTTCCAGTGTGTTTTATTAGAGAAAGTGGTGCTTTGGTATCTAGTAGCTTGCAGTTCCTGAGCAGCAGCTGGACATTAAAGTGTGTTTGTATACATTTATGATGAAGATGTTAAAGAAAACAAGCTTCAATGAGCAGCAGTGGAGCAATGACTCTGTCTGTTACTCATAATCAGTTTGAAGGGTCTTGGTTGTGTGATCGTCTTACCTCGGTGTAAGCCTGGGTCACCTGCTCATACAGGCTCTGGTGCCGATGGATGGCGATCTCCAGCTCCTGCATCTCCGACGGTAACCCACCCTCACTGCACACTTTACACCAAGTCTCCACCTCAGACAGGAACTGAAGAACCAGATCAAAGCCTTAATTATAAATCCATGTGTGTTTGATGAACTGCATGTCATATTTAAAGGGGTTCAGCTTTCCATTGAACACATACTGGTCTTCTCAGGATCTAATTAGTTGGAATTCAAAAAGAATAGTTGGGGAATGGGATCTTTCTCTAACTGTCTCCACCCTTCACAACAGGGGTTAAGCACAACCCACTTTATGAGGTCTTAGTCCTAAACGCAGCTGTTGCAGGTTCAATTCCCAGCCTGATGACTTTTGCCACATGTCTTCCCCTGTCTCTCATTACCCACTTTTTTGTCTGACTACTCTTAAATAAATGCCACAAGGGCCAAGAAAACCTTAAAAAAAGGAATGGAACATGCTGTAATGGCAAGAATATTCAAAACATTCTACTTAATAATTTATTGGGTTTTGAGTTGTGATGTCTCTTCCTGTGAGTCTGTGTTCTAACTGTTGTCCTCTCTGTAGTCTCACTCTTCCAATGTCACTCCTCTTTTATGTCCTCTTCATCCAAACATACTCTAGAATAAAATGTCACGAGCCCAGCAGGAATCAAACAGTTTGATCAGTTGCCATGTCAACCTTCCAAGAATCAGCAGTGAAGCCTTTTCATCTATTAAATATAATCAAGCAGTAAAAAATGTCCCACTTTTATGTAATATTCTGGACATGTGTTTGCAGCAAAAAGTCTTGGTGATTGGAGAGTTAGATATAGCAGCTTGTTTGCGAAAGAAATGGTTCCAGGCTTTCTATGTATTCCACAAACACAGCTGATTGGCTGTTTTTTTATCAATAATCACTCACACAGGTCTCATCTCACCTGCTCAGCCTTCTGATGAAAAACAGAAGACATGGCAAGGATGGTAGAGCGTTCATCAAGGGCAGCAGCAAAACTTTTCCAGTCCTGATCCAGCTGACCAGAGATCTGCTTGATCTGCGTGGAAGCATAGTGACCGGCCTCAGCCAGCCGGCTCGCCACTGACATGATTCTGTTGATGTTTACATAGGCATTCTGGGAAGAACATTTTAACAATTCTATGTCATCTTCATACATTCAGAGTCAAATTTTAGGAGAAAAAGTAAAGCTTGTGATGAGGTCCTACCATGGAGTTCATGGCAAAGTGGTTGTGCTGTGTCTGCAGCTCCACAGCATGCTGGTAACTACGACCGATCTCTGTGTGGCTCTGCAGAAACACCTCCTTGTTGTGGCTGATCCAGTCGAACATCTGCACAGAAACACAAACCCACACACACAGAACTATATCAACAGATATGAATGGAGTCTAAACACCTGGAAGCAAAGAAGAAGCACTGTAAAAACCATGGAGAAGAAGTGGAGACGCAATGGGAAATCACTGGAGAAAGAATGGAAAAACTCTGGGGTAGAACTACAAAAATAGTTGGACAGAGTTGGAAGAACCTGGAGAAAATCTCTCGAAGACATGGAATTCTTATGTTGCTTGTTTTATGTAACTGTTTCATGTGCAAATTACTACTTTAAATCAAGTTTTTATACTGAACATAAGCAGGTTTCCTTGTATTTACATAACAAGGTATGTTGAAACAACTCAAACTGAGTGGGTTGATCGAATGTAATCCTGTTACTTTAAATCTAATAGGTATTATGCAAATGAATATTGTCCCTAGTTGTTCCTTTCCTGAGTTCATCTGCTGAGTTCATCATACAAACTACTGCTCAGTCTAACACTCTTAACAAAAGCTATAAATGGCATCAGGGAGCAGCATGGGAGAGCTTTGTTAGGGGCAGTGTCAGAAAGGACAGGAGCTTCTTAAAGAGATAGAAACCAGTTTGAAGGGATCACATACAGCAATGATGTGAAGTCAGTTTTGTGTTTTGTTTTAAGTTATTTTTTATTTATGCAGCAGTTTAATAACAACTAGAAGTAACATAATTACTAGATTGTGCGAAAAAAGGGCACTACTTCTTAGATTCTTCTGTGGTGGCCTCATGTCCTCATCAGAGAGGGGGAAGTCAAAGGTTAAGGGGCCAGAACCGCAACAAGAATTGAGATCGCCATATGTCGATTGCATGTTTTACCCCAGCGCTACACTCGCACTCCCATAATATTCTCCCTTTGAGGAACCATTGAGAAGACACTAATGAAGCATTAAGAAAGCACAAGGGAAAAGCAGGAAAAATACTACAAAAACACTGAAAACTATCCTGGGAAACACAGGAGAAAACAAAGAAGATGAAGAATTATTCGGGAAACAGTGAGGAAACATTAAGATAACATTAAGGAATCACTGAGGAAACATTTAAGAAACACTGAGGAAAACTGAGGAAGGACCAGTGAAGCACTGGGGAAACTGTGGATAATTAGCAAACTAGCAGTGGAAGAAGTATTGGGGGTTGTGTGATCTTATTTCAGCTCATAAATCACAGAGGAAAACACTTGGGAAACACGACACAGATGACTCCTCAATTTAATAATTTCTCTAGGAGAGCTGGTCCATGATGAGACCTTTCATATTCTTGCTCATAACATGTAAAGTATTTCCAGGAGATTGCTCTGACTCATCTGGCATGTCTGCAGGGCAGATGGTAAGTAAAGTGTTACAGTAACTGTGCTCTGAACAAGAGAAACAAAAAAACCACAACCTAAACCTCTTTTCAATTAGAGATGAACTTCACTATACGTCCATTTTCTCAGAGAGATGGTTACGGTTCAGTATATTCGCCTGTGTTGCCATAGCAATGAAACAAACTGCCAGGTCTGATCGGTGATCCCCAGCTGGATCAGGAGTTAGACCTTCAGGTTGAACTGGTGTTAACATCCCTACAGTCTCTCAGTGTGACAATGTGAAGCAAAGCAGCCGTTTCTCCTGCCTGTTTGCTTTCCAGTAAATATTTATCGTGGCTGCATGTACTGCAGGTCAGCTGACGCCTGCCTGTCTGTGGATATGTGTGTCTGACACTTTCAAAATACAAACACACTCCTTCTACATAAACGTCTCATAGATTTCCATTATAATATTGTGTCAGGTCTCAATTACCACCATTGTACAGCAGAATGTGATGAGCTCCGAAGTGCAACAGATGAGCTCCGAAGTGCAACAGATGGCTGTCTTCATGTTTGAGTAACGTTTTAGAGACTATTTAGGCATAGATGTCAACTTATAATTTCTTATTAATCTGAAATATTCCAGAATGTTGTTTCCTTTTTGGCTAATTGACAATACTACCTTTGTGTCATCTCTAAAAGTGATGAAAACCTCCAATGTAAAATTGGATCCAGTGCTGAGCTAAATTGTTGACCAAAGACTCACTTTCTCAGCATCCTGCTCAAAGAGGCGCAGCTGGAAGCACTGGTCCAGTTTCAGCTTCCTGACGTGCCACATCTGATGGAGGTGCTGCCTTGTGGAGTGGAGCTTATCGAGCAGACTGGCCACCTGTCAAAACCAAACACTACATTTCAGCATTCTTTCCAAAACCTGTCTCCAATAGACAGGTTCGGATTCCAATATTTGTAAAAGTGCAGGACACTGGTAGAAAAAGTATAAAGGACAATTATATTGACACTAACAACAAACCTAATTAAGCATAAATTTGTGTATCCAGACATTTCATTACTCTGTTGACCAAAGACTGAAGTCATGGAAGTTGTTGGACATAATACATATTTTTATTCAGACGTGCAGGAGGTGTTACATGTTAAGGTGGGTTAATGGTGAAGGGTTTTTACCATTATTGTGTCATGACAAGATTATTTCTAATGGGGCTGTGTACATCATCCTAAACAGCCAGGAAATCTGAAATAATCTTTAAACACTGAAGCATAAATAAATTTGGCCATTTGGTTTCAATGCAGATAAGTTATTATACAATACAATTTTCTGAAACAAAAATAGTTCTTTAAGCCACGCCCACTAAAACAAGAGGATACCACCATATTTGGGTGAGGACAATGTGTCCATAACATTCACTGTCTATATCTGCAGATTGATTGATATGTTATATTGTAGTCAAAAATAACATATTTTTGACTGCAATATGTTGAATTATTACCCAGCTGCTTACAGATCATCTCTTCCTGGTGTGTAGATGAGCTGCATGAATGCAATCTTTTCCATAAATGTAGCAATACCTTCTTTATTTCTATGCCTCTTTTTTATTCAGTGAGATTGAAATAAAAAAATCAATACATTTTAGAGTCAAGTGCTTAAAAGTTTTAAAATAATTACCAAGTTCATTAAGATAGTATGCTCGTTAAAATCTTTTAATTTACTTGTATTTTCTGCCTGGCTCATTTCAGAAAGTTCTCTCAGTATGATTTGTGTCTTGCCTCTAGTTTTATGAGTAAATGCAGATACAGCTTAAACTGTAAGGTGGATATATTCCCAGTTCAAGAGATCATTCCTGCTGTCAAATTCTTACCTTGGGCACCAGACTCTGAAAGTCAGCAGAACCTGAGATGCAGTTCCTTCCAGAAAATCCATCACTGGATCGAATACACTGAAGCAACCTTTGGCCTTCTCGGTCTAACTCCTCCACTGGAGCCTTAAGCACCTGAAACAGTATTAACTTGGACTTAAAGGCAGGGCATGTCCATTTGTACAGCACATTTCAGCAACAAGCATTTTGTGGTGCTTCACACTCTACACAGATGAATGTAAAGCCGTGATTTAAAGGAACTTAGTGTTTTGGTTGTTTGGCAGTGTTCTGGAAGTTTGCTCCAGATTAGTGGAGAGTAAAAACTGAATGCTGCTTCTCTGTATTTGGTTCTGGTTCTGCGGACGCAGAACAGACCAGAACCAGAACCAGAATCAGAACCAGAAGACCTCAGAGGTCTGGAAGGCCTTTAATTTATGTTGATACTAAGGCATTCAGTGATTTTTTAATCTGTTCTCTTAGATACAAGGAGCCTGTGTAAGCACACCTGAAGTGGAGTGTTGTGCTCCATATGACTGGATGAGTTTCTCTAGATCTTGCTGAGACATTAGTCCTTTGATCCTTCTTCAAGTGATTGAACTATCTTTGAACTTTCTATAGGTTATGCCCAGAGTTCATCACTACAACCGCATTTCAGGCTGACTTCTAGTTTCCAGCTGTAATACTTAAAGCTGTGTGCTTTCAGCTTTATCAGTGAGTGGACATGTCCACTCATTTATTTGGTAAATGCATCTACACAGTGCTTGTATGAGTTCCTGGTCACATAGTGACATTGTAATGTACAGCTGTGCATCATCTGCGTAGTTATGGTAACTGATCCTATTACTTGTTAGAATCTGGGCTAGCAGAAGCATTGAGATAATAAATAAAAGACTGAACATTGGGGTTCTCCACATTTCTCAGCTTCATTGACAAATTTTCTATTGGCATGAAAAAAACCCTGTCCTTTGGTTCAGACTAGAACCAGTCAGTGTGACCCAACTCTCCCATGGTTCCAGTATTATGTCATGGTCAACACTGAGGTCCAGCAGAACCAGCACTGTGGTTCTTCCACAGTCTGTGTTTATATGGATGTCATTGAACACTTTGACGGAGGCAGCCTCAGTACTGTGGTAACCACGGAAACCCGACTGAAAGACATCAAAGCAGTTGCTTGTCATTAGGAAGCTTTGTAACTGCTGAAACAGCTTTTTCAGTCATTTTGCTGATGAATAGGAGGTTGGAGATCAACCTGTAATTCTGCAGTAGTGATTTGTTCACATTATTCCTTCTTATCAGTCTGATAGAAGGAGTCTATCTGATAGTTATCATTTTGATAACTGCTGTTTTTAAAGCCTGGGGGAAAACACCTGATGAGAGCGATGAGTTTACTGTTCAGATCAGATCAAATGTAATGACAGGCAGAACTTTCTTTAAACATGTGGGTAAACTGTGAAGGTATCAGAGGGAGGAATGTAGTTGGTGTGTGTAATTAAAGTAATAGTATTTCCACTTTTAGGTAGATCAACTTTTGTAACCTTTTTCTTCAGCTGTGTGTGCTCCTCTATTAACCGCCGAGATCCTTCTACATCTGCAGGAAAGTCTTTCATGGACAGAAGTTCCTGTAAGAAAGAACATATCTTTGTCATTTGGTTAAAAAAAGTATTTTGATTGTTTTAGCTCTGGATCTCTCAGCTATGTACCTGAAGGTCCTCCAGTCTAGACAGCAGGTGAACAGCACTGGACATAAACTCCTCCAGAGACACCCTCAGCTCGATCCATTCCTCATGGTTGTAGTCCAAAGAGCCTTCAAAGTCTTCAGTTAGCTGTGAGGGATCTACCAGTTTGGCCAGGCCTTCTACTGAAACCATACTGGTCTGCTTATACAGACCAGGAGATCGAAAAAAGGAATTGGTCAATGAAACAGCAAAGTTTCCTTCCAGAAAAAATATTGATACTGCACTGAGACTAATAGCTTTACAAATGATTTCAGTAAAAACGTGTAAAAACTGGATAATATTTCCTAATTTCACAGTAACTACTGTAAACTGTAAACACACTGACATGACCTGGTGGGCCGGTCTGTCAGTAAACCTCTCTCACTGCAGAGCAGAAGAGGACTGTGGTTAATTGTTGGACCTTTGCCGAGGGAAATAAGATAGTGAATAAGATCAGCTTCACATGTAAGAATCAGCCAAACACTGCTCTAAAAATTTTTCGAAAATCTGCACCAATAAATCAGGCCACCCTACGTACAGCCTCATGCAGAACCACAATGCACTGAGACTAGATTCTCCCAGCTCTGCTTTGTATATGTACTCACACACATCATTTCTATATATATATATATATATATATATATATATATATATATATATATATATATATATATATGCGTGTGTGTCGTACATGTGAGAAGTTGTGAAAGCTGAAAAAGGCAGATTATGAAGTGAAGGAATCTTCTTTGTAAATCTGAGACTTTGTGCTTTGATAAGATCTTAAACTACAGCTTCACATGCCAGTTGTTTGCCTGCTGTTCCACAACAAAGTTAAAGGATGTAAAAAGTTGTGCACATATGTAACTTCAGTGGAAAATAAAAATAATCTTGTGTATGTGCAGCAGCTCATTTATCCGACCTCAAAGGAGAACTTTGCACTTCCAAAGTTGGTCTTCTGTTTCTGCCAGAAGTTGTCTGGTTTGATAATGAGAGCCACACAGATCTCAGCTGGGAAATATTCCTGCAGTGTCTTCAGCAGAGGCTTGATTAGCTCCCACTTCGATCCTCGCATGTCGATGATAACAGTAAATCCCCGTTTGCAGACATCCTCACTGATGGGAGAAACAGAATCAACATGCAGGTGAGAGGAGACCACAAAGCTGAACATCATAGAACAGGAGAGGGTATGCTGCAACAACTACACATCCAAAAGTGCCGCTTCTTCTCCCTTTCCTGCCATTACATCAGACTTGAAGTTTAAGTACTGTGCTTCTCCTGAGAGATGCCATCTCAAAGGGTTTGACCAGAACAGGAACTGCTTTTCTAGTTTTTTGAAGATGCTTTACGTTTCACCCAGAATGTTTCTTTAATTTATGGCTGCAAGACCATTAATGGGACAATCATAAAGGGAGCACTCACCACAGATAAAGGGAGCACTCACCACAGATGAGTCACTGACCAACCTCTTACGTTTGGACTCATTGTTACAAACATACATGAACACATTTCTGTCTGATAAAAACATGTAGCAAATCCAGAAACGTAAACCTTTTATTGCAGCAGCATAAGCACACGACTGGATCATTGAAAACTACAACATGTATTCTGATTGAATTTATTTAATCCTATAAAATACATCTGGGCCTCAAGTGTAATAAAATCACTTGAGGCCCAATTATTTTCCTCCCCACTGTAAACAATTGCAACCATCTTGTTATACCAGCAGATCAAGACCCGTCCTGATCAGCCAGAGTCCTGCATGTTTCTATAATGCACCTGTCTGTATTTAAAGTGAACAGACAAAAGCACAACATGCCAAAGAAAATTCAAATCAGCAAAACAAAAGCCTGCGTCGACAGAGAAATCATCTGAAAGGACAAAATGACAGGTCTGACTGATGATTCATGCCAAGATGAATGAAATGTTTTTTCCACTTTTAGGAGCAGTTAAGCAGAAGTTGGTGAGGAAGTGGAGGACAGAAGAATAAAACATTTCCAACATTTAAAGATGACACTTTGGTTTCTGTAAAATCCTTTCCTGCCCATTCATCCTGTAGTTATTCATCTTCTTACCGTAAGTCAGGTCTTCATCTATTCATTGGAAATCACTTTGTTGGCACAAAATAATAATCCCTGCCTTTTCTCCAGTTTTAATTTCAGCTGAAGTTATGAAAACAAATTTCATAGCAGTAACAGCCCCAAACATGTTTATGTGCAATGATGAAATCATATCACCTGTAGAGCTGTAAGAAACTCTTATTTGCTTAAATAATTCATAAGTCGAATCTCAGAAGTTCACCAAATAAAAACATTTTTCTGTGGTTTTGCTGAGATCAAAATGTGTCAGAATTTTGGTTTTATTCTTCAAAATAAAATCAAGATTTTTTCCAAACATAAAATGATATAACTGGACCAGAGGAGAGAACAGTGCGTGTCACACAGCCTTGCTAAATGTGAAACAGAGTTCTCTATATGCTCCATATCTTCTTTAAAGATAGTTCGTACCAATATTTTGGTGGTTTCTCTGACTTCATTTTAAACACAAGTTTCAAACTGAAAATTACTTTTTAAACCCAGATATTTACATACATTACAGAGAAAGGAACATCATCATATCTACTTGCTAAATGCAATGAAATAAAAATTCTTGAAATAATTCCAGTTCAAATGTTCACATGCAGTTTCTTATTTGGTAGAAATATCTTTTAAACTTTCAGATGGCCACTCCAAATAATTGACTTTTTCATGTTTTGATCCATTTCGTTACTAATTTGCAGGTTTATTTCATATCAGTGTCTTTTAAAATATTTGGCTACTAAATGAATGGAAACATGCTGATATTAATATGAATCTAACAGCAGCAAATCTTTCACCACTTTTTTCAGGAAGGCACAAACTCTTCTCTTCACCATGGAATCAGCCGATGAGGTGAGTAGGCAAAGAGGGACTAGGTTCTTATTTAAGTTTAAATATTCTGGATATAACATACAGAATGCTACATCTTTTCTCATTTTTCCTTCAAAGATTTTTCTGCAGAGGTATGCAGGGATATCAGTGCCATGGATGACTGAGATCACCTTTCACCATCAGCAAGAATCTGCTTTCATTCAGCTCTCACAGGGAACAGGAAATCAAAATCAAGTCAAAAATCGACCCATTTCAGATTTCACAGAACTTGGCTCCAGACTGTCTTTGACCTGTTTCTGATCAGTTTTTTTTTTTTTTTTTTTTTGCACCTTCCATTTCTCCCAAGAGTCCCCGGACTGGGCTGGAGCCACAGACTCAAACAGCACTGCTTTCACAAAGATGCAAATCAAACGCTGCTCCCCTTCTGCTGCAAAGCTGGCCAAAGAAGGAGCACTTGACTCTACAACCTGGACAGAGCTCAACACACTCCTCACCCACACTTCTTCTTTCTAAGATCTGCCTGGCAGGTTGACGAAATGTCCAAAATAAAAATACAAAATCATGGTGTGCGTATGTGTTTGCAGCAAGACTGTGGGTACCTGGGGACAGTAGACAGGTATGTGACCATTCGCCTCAAGTCCTCCTGCTTTATTCGGTCGTGGTTGCTCCTGGCAGGAAATGTCAGAATTGGTCCTCCTCTTTTATCTCGCCCTCCTGGAAAAATCAGCAACCAGCAATGCTCAGTATTTACAAAGTATTTCAATCATATTTTTTATATTCACTAAGTAAGAAGATAATGAATGTTTTGGAAATGGAACTTGCATTTGAATTAGGGGTGCATCAATCTTTAAAAACTCTGACCTACCAATTCCGATTTTAGCCAATACTCTTTTTTTGTTTGAAATGTTACTAAACATGGTAAGAAAGTTGCTGAGTTGGCAATAGTGGGGCGACTTGTTAACTGAAAACGTGCAGACATGACCTGGTAAGGCTCGGAGAGTCAAACCTCCCACTACACAGTTTGGTTGATTTTAGACCTTTGCTGAGAGATAAGATCAGTGAATAAGATTGGCTTCACATGTAAGTATCAGCTGATCACTGATCTCCCAAAATGAAAGAATTTGGTGTCGATAAATCGACTGGCCATTTTATTGATTGGCTGATTTATCAGGGCATCCCTGCTGGGAAATAATGAGGTTTCCTGGATCCTGGATCAGGTCTGAACTGAAAAGTGGTTCAATTCCTCTGAAGCACAAGAGGAAACACAAGAATAAGTTCAGTTACCTCTGACTACATCACTACAGATCATGCATGTTCTATGATTAAAACCAAATGGTTTGGATTTCAAATGAGTGATAGCTCCAAACACCAGATCACATACAGACGAGCTTTAGCTGATCACTCTGATCTTCAAGGTCTGAGATGAGCAATGAAAGATTCTATGGAGACAAATCCAAGAGTGTGTTTATATCAAGTTCACTGAGCTCTAAACTAGCTAGCAAAGATAATTCAGTTTAAAAAAAACACTTCAACATGTACCCCAGTACACAGTTTTACGATCACAACAGGGTTGTAAACACAATGTCATGATTAAGTCTTGGTCAGAGTGAAATGTATACATGTATGCAAAATGTTAGATTCCTGAGGTTGTGTGCTACTACTTCCTCATGTTGTTTTCAGACAGCTACAGATGCTGTTTGCTTTACCTCCTAAATAAATCAGGAAGTTTATTAATAATGCATGTTTTCGTAATTTGTTTTTTTCTCATATGACTTAATCCATGTTTTCTTTCAATTTCACTACATGTCAGCTCTGAGAGAACAACACTTACATACAACAGTGTTGAAATCTAACAAAAGTAACTAAAACTTTATATTCCAGTCCAGTTGAAATTCCATTTTGCTACTTAGTGGAAATGGTAAAATGGTAGCAACAGTAATTGTTACAAATGCAAAGATGAGTCCCTAGAAATCTACAGCAACCTGCTGGTGGCAAAGTCAGTTCCATTAAAGTTCAAAAGTATTATTCCAGTTGTCAGGACTACTCCCTGGTTCCTGCTGAGGTTACAGGTACCAGGTCGTGGTACCCCTCTAACAGCTCTACAGTGTCTACCGGATTCTCCTGACAGCTAGGTCAGACACTCGGCATGTTTTTTCCAAAACGTAAACTCTCTGAGTCTTTGTGATAAACGATGTGTGCTGAGATGGCTTGCTCAGATTAACGTAAGAAACATAAACCAGAGTGTTTGTCTAAGTGCTACTCAATCGTGAAAAAGAGAGAGAAAGAGAGGAGGGGTGCAGGGGAGGGGGAGTTGGAGGAGAAAATGTCGTAGTGATCTATGAAAGAATCTTGATGACGAATACTTGTTGGCATGCAGCCTCTCTCTATTTTGTTCTCTCCACCTCTTTCTCTTTTTGATTCAGACTTTTTGTACTCTGCATTACTACAACACTGAATGTACTACAACTAATACAATCCTTATAAAGACTTTATGTTTAGATTCATGTATTTTCACATACACTCTATGTTGGGCACTAAATACATCTTGCATTTACTTGTACAGAGTGTTTTCAGTGATGTTGTAGTTATTATTACACATACCTATGTTGTCTTTTGATTTGGTTTTATTTTTCTTTTCTTTCTGCAGGTGAAGAAACAGACTGCTACGGTGTTGTCATGTGTTCTCTCTTCATATACATATGTACATACACATAGCATTTAAATAACATCATACCAACTTGTAAAAGTCTGCCAGGCCTCACCTTGGCACTCAGGCAACAATTCTGAGTGCCACACTGTCAGAGAGAACACGTTATGTAAATGAATACAACATTTAATTTTGTAATATATCTATTGGTGACATGTGGAACAGTTAAATCAACATCACTTGATAATATAGTATGACCCCTTAAAGGTTTTGAGCTGTAAATGCAAATTTACACATTTATTTTAGGAGTAAAAAAGCTACTCCTAAAATAAAATAGTTTAAAGCTGTGAGTCAAACCATCCATCTAAGCTTTATGCCATTAGTCTGTCAAGTCATCTGTCAACTCATTCTTTTGCCACATATTCTATATTTCCATTAACAATCACATCTCCATTCTTTCAAGGATGGAGGCATTTTCCATTTTCCCAAACATTTTTGATGATCATTTTGACCAGCAATAATCACACAAGCAGCTCTTTCAACATCAGGCTTTCATGATTGCTGCAGAGACTCCCATTGTCCTTTGTCCAAATGAAACTCTCCATCTGTTTCCTCCCAAGACATGTCAGAATGTGAACATCTTTGGGACATCCGGGGACTTATTTTGTCATGACATATTATTTGCTATGTGGAAATATTTCATAGGGAGTGAGATGGCCTGTGGGCCGGGAGTGTTCAGGGTCTGCTTGTATTGGCATTCAGTGGGAGCAGCAGCCAGACAGAAGGGAGAAGAACCCATAAATAAAGGTGATGTTGTGGAGAGCCCAGGATGATGTTTCCTCACATAGGAAGCGTGAATCTAACTCCAATTCTGAGAAATGTTTTCACAGATATTTTAAGTGGAAGTTTACCTCTGATTACTCTTAGTAGAGCTGTGTAATATTATTATGTGGATGTCTAGATTAGCTTATTCTATGGTCATAATTCAGAGCATAATACACATGTGATAAATGTAATGTTGAAGTTCCTTGCAGTCATTGTTGGGTGACTTCCAGCAGTGACAGACACTCACCCGACACAAAGGCGACTTTCTCCTTCAGCACAGGCAAAACATCAGACGCCTTTATGCCTTCGGTCCTGAGGGAGCCTGGAGAGACGAGAGAGAGAAACGCTCAGCATTAATCCCATTATCAGATCAACATTCCTGTGAGAGAGCAATCACACTTGGATTCAACTCTTGCTTCTCTATTTAACTGTCACACACTCATACTACTTTCTGAATAGAATATTGTTTTTGACATGAATAAATATTATAATTTGGGTATAAATGCTGTATCCAGCCTTCCTACAGAATCAGGACAGAACAATTTGTTTCCAATCTTACTCCTTTGTTCTCTTTTGATTTTTTGCTCAGTTCATCTGGTCGCCTGTCTGTCATATTATGAAATCTCTGTCTCTTATTCTTTCCTTTGTGTCCATGCTCTCTCAACCTCCCCTGCCTCCTCCACTTCTCAGATGAAAACAAGCCCAAATGTCCACAACCTGCTGTGTGTGTAAGTGCGTGTGCATGCATGTGTGCGTACATGTGTGTGAGAGGGTGTCGTTGAGTACGAGTCCATGGTGGTGTATGTGTGGTACAAATCAAACACACATTCCAAACTGAGAACACTAAGTCAGCAGAATGTTTCTCAGGACACAGAAAGAGAGAGGAGGAGGGAGACAGTGGCTGTTATTGAATGTGTGATCTCAATGTTTCAGGACCATATTTTTATATGTGGTGTATTAGTGTGCAAAACTGGTAGGGATCAAAAGTAAGTCTGAGTTTCACAAATCACTGGATTCAAAACAGGATGTATGAATTTGACAAGTGATATGATTTCTGGTGAGCAGTGTGCATTTTATTGATGATTCAAATTGTGAAAAGTGTTTCTTCATATTAATACATATAAAACACTGATAATCTTGCTTTTATTTGTTTTATTTTTGTGCATAGCTTCCATCTACAATTGAAGACAGAAGTTATACTTGCTACTGTTATTATAATTTGGGTTATTATAGGTGGAGCCATCTTTCCAGGATGGACTAATGAGCCTCCATACAATTTCAAAGCTTTAAAGACTAAAATTGGGTTAGTGGTAAGATTTTGTCCTGCAACAGGTAGGTAGCCAGGTCCATCCCTGTCCGTTGTGGTCTAGGCTAAAACACTTCACCCATCTTGCCTGATGGTGGTGGATATCAGGGCCCAACAGGTGGTGCTGGTGCATGGCAGCCTCTCCTCTGTCAGTCTGCACAGAGCAGCTGTGACCAATATCCAGTGGCTTGCCACCACAGGTGTGTGAATGTGAATGGATGAATGTAAAGTGATGCATTTGGGGTTCTCTGGACTTGATACAAGTACAGACCATTTACCAAATGTTCTTTACATTAAGAGAATATCCCCAGTTACGGTCAATAAGGGTTCATAAGCTTCAGTTTGCATAAAACTGTTTTAGAATATACAGCAACATATGCTAAAACATCTGGGTGAATGAATTTGAACAATTGGAACTGTACATGTTGTTTTGATCCTGTAGTGAAAAGGGATCATTTCAATTAATAAAAAAATTCTCAAGAATTTGAGTAGCTCTACGCTAAATTATCATTACAGCTGAAAACAAGAGTAGCTGTTATATGACAGAAGAAGCTGACCAATATGGACCCACATACCAGACTTCCAGGGTGCAGACTCTGCTGACAGCTGAACAACACACATTCTGTCACAATCAAAGCAGGATAAGTATCACTGCAAAACACATGGAGCCCTTCAACTGAAGGAGGAAAGCAAAGTAACAGGGTCCTCTGTGTGTGTCCATGCATGCGTGTCTGCGCATGTCTAAACAGCTTCTGTTATTTGCACACATACACACACACGGACACACACGCTTTCCTACAAACAGAGAAGCATACAGGAAGCTGTTAGTCCCTTTTCTGGGCAAACACTCACACTTCAGTTTTCTTTTGAATTGTGATAATGACTCAGCGTTAAAAGTTTGGCTTGATGAGCTTTACAAACACACATATCTCTGAAACTTGATCATGATCAGATGTATTTCGTATCTACACTCTGAGAAAAGAATAGAGACTTCTCATTTCACCTGATTATTTCAGAAGTAACCCCCAACTGCCATTTAAAGCTCAGAGCCAGCAGAGCAGGATGACATGAATTCCCCACAGCAATATTAAAATACAATTCATGTGGAATCCAGTCACCATGTGACCAAATAAGTTTAAAAAAAAAAAAAAAAAGATGTTCTATTGTTCTGCGAGTGAAACAGACGTCAGGCACAGGAAGGGCATTTTAAATCAGACAAAAAACATGTCAAAATCAACTGGAAATGCAGCTTCTAGCTGCATTTAAGCTCCAGTCAGTAAAACTGATTTATCGTCTCAGTCTTACTTCATCATTTCATCCATATAGCACCTTTGTGGACTGGGATCATTTTGACCCAGTGAAATGGAAAAAGGCTTCTGTATCTGTTAATAGACTAAAAAAGCATCACTGCTTTAATAATACACTTAATCATACAGAGTTAAGGGTCAGCCATTTAATAACAAAAGGTCATGAGGAACCAGAACATGTTTATGATCTGTCAAAGCAACTGGAGGGACTCCAAGGACGGATTCTATTGCAGTTCTATACGCTGGCTGAGATGGATTAGTTTACTTTTCCTCTTTTTCCGACAGCTTTCTAAGCTACCTTTAATACAGTGAAGATGAAATTGTTACTGGTTTCAATGATTACCTGTAGCGTATTATTTTTGTGATTCGCCTTCCAGTTTTAAAATTAAATCACCATTAAAACTATATTTGGTGACCTTGCAGTAAAAACTGCACTGTTTTGTGCATTTAGTGTGTTGTGGCAACTCACTTGTATCCAGGTGTGTTGCCATGGATACAAGTAGAAGGCAGTGAAAGTGTCGATCTTTCAACCAACTGTTAACTGAAGATGTATGATGGACTTTAATCATATATTTAATCATAAATCAATGTTTCTGTTGAAGAACACAAAACAAACAGCTAGCTCTAGCTCTTTAGCTGCAATGCTAAGGAAGGTCAGGTTTATCCAGCTGTTTGCGCTGGTCAGAACAGTAACTGTGTCTGTTACTGGTTACCATATAATGGATATGTAAACATGGAAAATGAAAACACTTATGGTGAAGTTAGTCTGATAGCAATATCTACACCTTACTTTCATTATGTCAGTGTTGTCTTTTAGAACATTAAGAAAATAAGTGGTCTCATGAAGAAAGAAGTTTTACTCGTGAAGTTTTGATCAGTCAAATTTATCAAAACTTGACTGAGCTAGAACAGAAAAACTTGTTTAAAAGTCTTGTTTAAAGTTAGACAATAAAAAAGTCTGGTTTTTAGGAAATGTATGTGAATATCTGGTTTTAGCTTTTGTGAATATTTTTCAAGTGAATTGAGAAGAACATAAGTTAACTAACATGAATTATGTCACAGAAAAATTCTGAAGTTGTGAGTCATTTAGTTTCTACTCCAGTGTAGGTACAGTTGTTCTGCTGGCTGTTCTAATTGAGATAGGAGCAGAAAGCAAACATGTAAATGCTTCCAACCGTCATTGCAAGCACCTGCAGAAAGGAATGTGCGCGCACACACACGCACGCACGCACACACACACAAACACACACACACACACACACACACACACACACACACACACACACACACACACACACACACACACACACACACACACACCAATAAACATAGATATTTATAGAAACTTAATGCTGGAATGCAAATAGGTATAATATGGAGTGGACTGTATAATCCAGAACAAGTCTTGTTGTCATGTACTGTATGTAGATGATGGATGGACAAGCCACTGAATGAAGTGTTCAGAGAATGCTAATGCATTTTACCTCACCTTTAAAAAAACAAAAAACAAAAAAAACATGTTAAAACCAGAATCATTAAAACTTCATGGTTTCATGTTGGTTCCCGCTTTATCCTCACAATGTATGAACTTATTTTGATCTCCACAACAAACACAGAGACAACAAAGCATTAGCTTCACATTAGTATGAGTGACACTCACAGAGAGAAAAACCTCTAATTTGTGCAGCGTATCCTCTGTATACTGCTATAATCAATATTTGAAAAAAAAGAAGAAATCTGGATGTTGACGATTTCAGTTAAGTTCTGTAACAACAGATCAGTCAGTACAAGTAACATCTGACATGGCCATAAAAACTGAAAAGTTCCCCTGCTCAGCAACAGATTACTGCATCAACAGTTTATCTGGAAAAGTAATGGCACACTTAGAAAATACCATGTTTCATTCAGTGTTTACATGCAAAGACTAAAAAGGCTTTACAAGCCAACACTGATAAGTGTTAGTGGTCCTAACACTTATCAGTGTTGGTTCCACATATTCTATGACAGCCAATCATTTGGAGAGAATCGTTGATTGACTCTGATCACTTGTCACTCTGCAGGTGAAAAAAGTCTTTAAATATGCATGAATTCTGTTCAGCACTGAAGTACACATCAGTCACAGCATAATATGAGGACTGTCCAAAGATGCTAGAGAAAATTAATATTAATTGGTTTATTTATATCTAACTTTTCATATTCTAACCCTTCAGGTGATGGATCTTATCTAACATGCAAAGATGAAGGAACTCAGACCTCCTGCAAAACATGGAGTAGTCACAAAAGATAATGCATGACTCCATCCTCACAGACAGTGCTTTACTGGACTTCATGTTGATACATGTGAAAATAATGCAGATAGGACACTGTCACTGAATTCTGTGATGTACTCATGAAAGGAGCACCAAGCAGTTTGAGGAGTAAGGAGCAGACCACCAGAGAACAACTCAGCCACATGATTTGTTGTTTCGTTGGCCAGTCGGTCCTCCTGTTGCCTCTCACTCACAACCACCTTTGATCAAGACTTCTGTTTTCCTCATCGCAGATGCTCAACCCACACACACACGCACACGCCCACACACAGCTGTTTGCATGGCAGCAAAACAGAGATTAAAGCAGCACATGGCCAAAACAGTAAAGTTTCCAAAGTGAACACACACACAGAGCAGGTTGACACCACAGCCTGACCAGAGGGAGAAGGGTCACAACCCACTGTGGACCCACAACCAAGCAAAATCCATAGTTCCTTAATAATATGTGGTAGTATTTATAACAGCTCTGATTCAAAGTGTGTAGACAAAGTATTTTACTATGTGTTTTTTCTGCTGTAACAGTTAAACAATGTGAATACTGGGAAGTGGCTGCTGCTGCCATTCACTAATAATCCACATACTAATCTGCTGTGAAAACAACACTGTGAAGCAATGTGTCACAGACACATTGTCTGTACATAATGTCTGTACATTTATGCTTGTTTGGATTTAATCAGTTGATTTTAAAGTCACCACCAACAAACATGATCCTATGTTTTACATTAGTACTGTGTTCCTCTATCCAGTCTTTAAATATTCTTTTTGTCAAAACCCCGTATTCTGACATAAAGTTCCCCTCTTTCAATCTCTTTTTGATGATTTCTTTCTTTACTTCCCAATTGGCTTTCTCCTTGCTTTCCAGTATTTATATTTTATTGGATTAAAAAAAAATAAATATGGACCACTTTGTCTAGTTTCAGCATTAGTGTCTTGTTGACCATTTATGGTAGAATGGAATCTGAAGAGGGTAGAAAATGTGGACTGCAGTCATGGAGCCACTCATCAGGTCTGTTGTGGTCAAATTAACTCTCCACTTAAGGTTGTGTTCATGTTTTAGTCCTTGGATAGATGGATGGATGGATGGATGGATGGATGGATGGATGGATGGATGGATGGATGGATGGATGGATGGATGGATGGACGGACGGACGGACGGATGGACGGATGGATGGATGGATGGATGGATGGATGGATGGATGGATGGATGGATGGAAGCTACAGTTAGGGCCAGAAATATTTGGACAGTGACACAGGTTTTGTTATTTTAGCTGTTGACAAAAATATGTTCAGAAATACAATTTATATATAATATGGGCTGAAAGTGCACACTCCCAGCTGCAATATGAGAGTTTCCACATCCAAATCGGAGAAAGGATTTAGGAATCATAGCTCTGTAATGCAGAGCCTCCTCTTTTTCAAGGGACCAAAAGTAATTGGACAATGAACTCTAAAGGCTGCAAGTAACTCAAAAGGCCTTTCCCTTGTTAACCTGTAATCAAGTAACTAGTTAAAAGGTCTGGGGTTGTTTCCAGGTGTGTGGTTTTGCATTTGGAAGCTGTTGCTGTGACCAGACAACATGCGGTCAAAGGAGCTCTCAATTGAGGTGAAGCAGAACATCCTGAGGCTGAAAAAAAGGAAAAAATCCATCAGAGAGATAGCAGACATGCTTGAAGTAGCAAAATCAACAGTCTGGTACATTCTGAGGAAAAAGGAATTGACTGGTGAGCTTGGGAACTCAAAAGGCCTGGGCGTCCACGGAAGACAACAGTGGTGGATGATCGCCGCATACTTTCTTTGGTGAAGAAGAACCCGTTCACAACATCAACTGAGGTCCAGAACACTCTCAGAGAAGTAGGTGTATCTGTCTCTAAGTCAACAGTAAAGAGAAGACTCCATGAAAGCAAATACAAAGGGTTCACATGTAGATGCAAATCATTCATCAATTCCAAAAGTAGTCAGGCCAGAGTTAAATTTGCCCAAAATCACCTCAAGAAGCCAGCCCAGTTCTGGAAAAGTATTCTATGGACAGATGAGACAAAGATCAACCTGTACCAGAATGATGGGAAGAAAAAAGTTTGGAGAAGAAAGAGAACGGCACATGATCCAAGGCACACCACATCCTCTGTAAAACATGGTGGAGGCAACGTGATGGCATGGTCATGCATGGCTTTCAATGGCACTGGGTCACTTGTGTTTATTGATGACATAACAGCAGACAAGAGTAGCCGGATGAATTCTGAAGTGTACCGGGATATACTGTCAGCCCAGATTCAGCCAAATGCTGCAAAGTTGATTGGACGGCGCTTCACAGTACAGATGGATAATGACCCCAAGCATACAGCCAAAGCTACCCAGGAGTTCATGAGAGCAAAAAGGTGGAATATTCTGCAATGGCCAAGTCAATCACCAGATCTTAACCCAATTGAGCATGCATTTCACTTGCTCAAATCCAGACTTCAGACGGAAAGACCCACTAACAAGCAAGACCTGAAGGCTGCGGCTGTAAAGGCCTGGCAAAGCATTAAGAAGGAGGAAACCCAGCGTTTGGTGATGTCCATGGGTTCCAGACTTAAGGCAGTGATTGCCTCCAAAGGATTCGCAACAAAATATTGAGAAAAAACTTTTTGGTTTGGGTTATGTTTATATGTCCAATTACTTTTGAGCTCCTAAAATATGGAGTGTTTGTAAACAAATGTGTACAATTCCTACATTTTCTATCAGATATTTTTGTTCAACCCTTTAAATTAAACGTTACAATCTGCACTTGAATTCTGTTGTAGAGGTTTCATTTCAAATCCAATGCGGTGGCATGCAGAGCCCAACTCACAAATATTGTGTTACTGTCCAAATATTTCTGGCCCTAACTGTACATGCTCCTCCAGGTGTTGCTCTGACAGATGTGTGTCCACAGAGTTCTCCAGCTTATGTCATCATCTTGTTTACAGTGACTCAACATGTTTAATTATTCAATAATGTTTCAGCCAAGAGACATGTGTAACTGCGCCTGACTTTGTCCATTATACAGTGAGCAAATCTGCTGAACAAGTTCCCAAAGACATCACTGATGCTTCAAAATAGATTTGCTCCAGGAACTACAGTGTGCTTGGTCCATCAAAGAGGAAGTGACATCACTGACAGCAGTGTATGAATGAGATGTTTTTTCTCCATCGGTCACCGTGTGCATGGGGCTCATCTTCAACATTTCCAGACATGTAGATGTTACAAGTCAGCATGCAGCCCTGCTGGAGCTATTAGCTCTTCTTTCTCCATTATGTACACAGATACAAGCTGCTCTGTCTCGCCCTCACACACACACACACACACACACACACACACACACACACACACACACGCATGCACGCACGCACACACGCACGGACGCGCACACACACACACACACACACGCACACACGCACACACACACACACACACACACACATCTGATGACGACACAGCAGCCAGAAAGGACTGAACTGTCTTGGAAATAAGGGATCTTAAAGTTCTGTTCCGCAGTGAGACGTCACTCAGCAGGGAAGGTGACTCTGAGGAATCTCTTCCAGCACAGATAAATTAGCACAAATGTGACAAGTCCTCTGCTGAGTTTATTAGTGCTTCATTTCTCAGTTGAGAGCGGCAGCAGCCAAAATTTCAAACTGTTCACAGAGGCCTGTTCCAGGATCAGAACCAATTCTGTCTGATGGAAATTAGAAGTGCTGTGTGCGTGCGTGAAAGATTGCAGCATGTGTCACTATCCTTCCATAAACCCACATTCATATCATGTGTCACTAGAAGGTAACAGGTGAGGCTGTCTACATTCTAGTAACAGCTGCTTCCTCAAAAGGCTCACAAGCCTGACATGTTGCCACGACGACCAAGTTACCATATTCAGTGTTGCTGTTTAGATGTAAATGCATTCAACATGATTTAATCCTCTGATGTCATCTTTTTGCAATATCGTTGTAATGAAAAGTTTTTTTTTGAAAAGTTTTATCACTTCGTATTCCAGGTATTCCTCAAAAAATATCTTACTTATATCATGCAATTAAAATTTTGATTTTACATTTTATACATTTTAATAATTATCATGCTTTATATTACTATCCCATTCTTCCGTGAATGGGTTAAAAATGACCTGCATTCATTTCCAATGGAATTTAATCTGAATCTTTGTTTCTTGCTAACTGTTACTGTCAGGAATACATTTTTTTGTGAACCATACACACTGAGTCCTAAGTCTCTGCCCTGAATAATAATGTTTTACACAGCAAGAACTTTTACAAATAATTATTATTTTAATTTTTTACCTCACAAATGTGTATGTGTGGGTCAATCATGAGTAATATGACAGCGTTATTGTCACAAATCAACATATTAGCCGTCTTCAAAGTTAGCCAACACTAGTTATCTAACCAACTAGATAACATTTCCGCCAATACTTTGTTGTGCATGTATATTAATTGTATGTGGGTCTCTGTGTGGGGCTGCACAGTGGCGCAGCACTGTTGCCTTGCAGCAGGAAAGTCCTGGGTTCGATTCCCAGCCCAGGGTCTTTCTGCACAGAGTTCTCCCTGTGCATGCGTGTTTTCTCTCTCCGGGTTCTCCGGTTTCCTCCCACAGTCCAAAAACATGACTGTCAGGTTAATTGGTGACTGATGACCTGTCCAGGGTGTACCCAGCCTCTCGCCTGGAACGCAGCTAGAGATAGGCACCAGCAACTCCCGACCCCACTACGGATAAGGGTGATGGATGTGTCTCTGTGTGTGTCCAACACCCTGGATAAGAAAACCAAGAGAGAGAGTTGATCAATGTGTTCAATAAATAAATGAGCTTACATAGCTATGTAAATGAATGAGTTGGAAAAGGGTAGAGTGCCTTCTCTGGGTCGGGGAGAATGTCCTGCCACAAATGGAGGAGTTCAAGTATCTCGGGATGTTGTTCACCAATGAGGGAAAAATGGAGCAGGAGATCAACAGGCGGATTGGTGCACCGTCTGCAGTGAAGCGGGCGCTGTACCAGTCTGTCGTGGTGAAGAGAGAGCTAAGTTAAAAGGGGAAGCTCTGTTTAAGTACCAGTTTAAGTTTAAGTTCCTACCCTCATCTATGGGCATGAGCTTTGGGTCATTCCGAAAGAACGAGATCATGGATACAAGCAGCCGAAATTAGTTTTCCCTGTAGGGTGTCTGGGCTGTCCCTAAGAGAGAGAAGCTCAGTCATCCAGGAGGGACTGAGAGTAGAGCTGCTGCTCCTTCACGTCGAGAGGAGGCAGTTGAGGTGGCTCGGGCATCTGGACAGGATGCCTCCTGTGTGCCTCTCTGGTGTAGTGTTCCAGGCACGTCCCACCAGGAGGAAGCCCCAGGGAAGACCCAGGACACAAATTAAGTACATTCTTGTACATAAGAGTGATTGTCTTCATCAGCGTTTGATGCATTTTTAATGTAAATTAGCAGATAAGATCACCTTTGTTTGTATCATATGGTCAGGAGCAGGTAAACAATACATCAATTCATCGAAAATTATTGGCTTCATTTTAATTCATCGGCTTTATTGTTTGTTCCAGCCTTTTTCTCTTTCTGTTGATGATGTGCGCCTCAGCAGGACATCTGAATGAACATTAAAAATATTTGTGTTCATATAACTTGCAAATATGGTTCAAAAGCAGCAGGATGACTTTATCTTCTCTCTCTGTCTCTGTTTATCTGTCACATACGTGTGCACACATGCACGAATACGCACAGAGGCATGCTAATGGCCTCGGCTCCAGTTTTCCCTGCAGACGAAAACCACATCCATCACTCTTCTAACACAAACCACACACATATGCAGTGCTTTCCAGGCATTGTACAGGCAAAGATATACACATAGACGCGCCCAGACCCATACACACACATACAGCACATGATGATGTGTACTCTGCAGGGAGGAGCCTTCTCATTAAGGGACAGTCACTGCAACAAAACAATGCAAATACAACGCAATGCAAAGAGGAGACAGCAGTGTGTGTGAGTGACCCTGAACTCAGCTCACTTCCCAAAGCTGAAGTCTGTGGAGCTCACTGTCTTCCACTGGTGCTTTCATGCCAAGAACAATAATCTTTTCCTTCTATTAAACAATTAGGAATGTAGCTCACACTCACACACACTTTCACAACACTTGACAAAGGTCACAGCACCAACACTTTCTGACACAGGGGAACTAAGGAGGACTTTGGACATTCTGTTAGCAGTTCACATAGTAAGCTGAGGTTTGCCATAAATCTTTTAACATCAGCAGTACTTCAGAATGACAAACTACTTTGTGTGCATAATAGAAAACTCCTTTATGGAAGTATAAATTTTCATGAAGACTAAATACTTCATCTCTCAAGTCGACTGACTGAAATGAATGTGATGGGTTCGTGATGATGTTCTGTGTGAGTCTTCCCTCCACAGCGGTCCCCTGCTGCAGTCTGCACACTGCGCACCTTCCCTAATCAGACTGACGGGGATTTCTACAGTTTGTCAGCTCATTGACCTGGTTGGTAGTGTTGAGCTCTCTGTGGCTTTTTCCTCGTAGAGTTTCCTTGTAGCTTCAGTTGAAGTACGTGTCATCTCTGCTCCAGCTTACACTGAGCTTTTTGTGCTCTCAGGTTAAGACTGGATTCCTTTAATAGACCTGACCATCTTGAGAGGTCCTCTGCCTTGTGAAATTAGGTTCACCTGTTTGATGGATCAATGTCTCACCTGCTCTACCTCCTACACACCACCTCTGGAACTCAACCCTCTCGATATCAACTTCTCAACCACCAGGATCAGCAGAGCTCCCTCTGCTCTGTCTACCAGCATTCTCCAGCATTGTCTGCTGGTGGTGGTCAGAACAGCTGATGGAGCAACATGGCAGCCTGTCCTTGAAACAGCACAGTACACCAGGAGTAAAAATACATTATTATACTTGTCCTTTGTGTAATTATGCACCATTCAGACTGAGTGTTAAAGTATTGAAAAACACTTCTCACATACAGGATTTAAAAACAGTAAAATTCAGTGATAGAACACTGAAGGTTCACAGAAACCATGTTATTTGGAAAAATATATTTTTGTTGTTTTGTTTTTATTAAAAGTAGGATTTATAAAAGTATGAAAATATTCTTTTACTAGACATGAGGGAACTTAAATGTAATTGCATTTGGATATGTGTGGTTGAACAACTGGAAACAAAGATTCCTCTAAGTTACATATGTCAAAGTCAAGGCCCTGACCCCCAGGATGATATTTCATTACTATTAGAACCGACCCGCAGGCTACAGCGACCCGCCCGTGTTTTACACGCCCCAACACTACATTCCCCACAATGCAACAGTAGCCCTCTAAGTCACTGCAGGACAAGGGGTTTCATTGTTCATCAGCAATCAGAGCAGAGATCAACTTTCAGGTTCCCTGAGGCAGACAGTGATGTCCACTTATTTCACTAACCAGTAATTTAACGTTCCTATTTATCATCAGGTAGTCAGACTACAGTTACTTATCGAAACCACTTTGCGTTACTATTTTCTTTTGTCATTTTTTTCCTCAATGCGTCTTGGCGAGGAACTGCAGTTGCTATGCGACGCATTTGCGCGTTTTGTTGCTGAAAAGAAACTATTTTGAGTTTCGGTCGCCAATTCCGTTTATTGCGGCTTTGGGCTTGTTTTTTCTTTCTAAAGTCGCTTGCAGATCTAAGGAGTCCTGGGTTGCAGTGTTTGGGCTTAATAAGCGACATAAACCCAGAATTTGTCTGTCATCCAGTTAGTTTTTGTCCATCATTCCCCGGATGATCCGTCCCGCTGTGTCTGTGTTCATGTCAAGTTAATATATGACCTCTGAATGACGTCAAGCTTCGCGTTGCGCTCCAGAAAACCGCAAACACCGAGACTAATATAAACAGCGCAATAAACGTGAAAACAGCTACAAATGAACAAGTCCGTAAAGTTGTGCAACTAAACGTCAGTATAATTAATATTAAGATAAGTGTCACCAATCTGTGCAGCCAATCTGCAGGAGGAGATCTGTGCGCTGCGCTGTGACAACAACCACAGGGCCGTAACGCACAACCTGGAGGCTGGGGGCGGAATGGGGGCTTTAAAATCCTTCTTAGAGTTTTCCATACATTAGTGGACCACACAAAAAATTACTAAAGTTTTTATGTACTGTTGTAACCATTAAATAATTTCTTCTCCAGTTCAACCATACAACTGGAGACATATTGTTGATGTTACCGTTATGAAATAACTTGCAATTAAGTATTGGCAAAGATCAATGTGATTTTCACATGTGGCAGATTGTTGTTGTCAGCAATTGCTGAAAGTAACTAAAACAGTTACTTTCAATGTAACTTGGTTTCTTTCCAAATCAAGTAATCAAGTAATCAAGTAACTAGTAACTAAGTCTAAGAAGGTACTATCAAACGTATCAGAAACACACAAAGACAAGAATATGAACATCATAGAGCAGCACAATAATGCATTTTCAGTTTATACTGCATGCGCTTTAAGTTATGTATTTATCTTGATATTAAAAAACATATTTAGTTTTTCAAAACAATTACATTTTTTGCTGTTTGCCTGTTGAAAATGTTTTCCCTTGAAATTATTGACAGAGCCATAACAAAATATACACTGTGTTAGGTCTTGGTTCTATAGGCTATATGCAATCATTTCAATATATTTTAATAAAGGTTGAACCAGTCTGGCCCTCACCTTGTAGCTAATTTGGTTTTTTGGCTCTCAGTGGACTTGACTTTGACATCCCTGCTCTAAGTCAAGGTCCCTGCTTATAGACATTCTGTTCATTGGAACTGAAAAAATATTTCATAATATTATTTAGGAATTAAAATGTGATCAATGATAAGTTATTAAAGGACATTATTACATTATCTTGTTCCACAACTTGATTATGGTAATAATTTTTTGAAACATATTTTCCCCTTGAAGAATAAAACACTATATGAAACCTGGAACAAAACAGAAACTCTTAACTTTTAATAAATCTCTTCAGCTGACTGCTACATGGATTTCTAAAGGATTGTCACCATCTGACTCATTCAAAGAGAACCAATCAAATTAAAGCTTGTGTTTGGAGGCAGTGACATCATCTGTGCTGTGTTCCAGATACATGAAGAGATCCCATCTGGAGAGTGCTGACTCAGCACTTCTCACTTACACACACCAACACACGCAGACAGCAATAACCAGTGTGAGTAAAATCAGTTTTGAAGAACCAGTCATCAGGTTTAAAGGGTCATTACATCTACTTCATGGAATAACTGATTTCGTTAACCAGTTACACAAAGGAGCCCTTGAGTTCTAGGTTTATCAAGACATAATGCAAATAATGTATGTGTTCCAAAATTAGATCAATCTAAACCCAAGACTTTATGAAGACAAAGGTGAAGCCAAAGTAAAAAGTGTAAAAGGTGTACTGCAAGCAGATGTGTCAAACCTTTGGAACTAGGTTTTGACCCAGCACTTCTAAGCTGTTAGGTCTTTGTTTCAGGGTCTACCTTTTAGAGATCTTATGGAAATGGAAACATCTTAAAAACACACACACACACACACACACACACACACACACACACACACACACACACACACACACACACACACACCCCCACACACCCCCAGACACACACACACACACACACACACACACACACACACACACACACACACACACACACACACACACACACACACACACACACACACACACACACACACACACACACACAATTTCAACTTACATGCCAAACCTTTTTTTATTTACTTGTGTAACTAGAGCTATTACAGGAATGTAAAATGAGTTTTGTGTGCCAGCCACAGTCCAGGATCTATTCATTTATATAACTAGATCCACGTCATATTCAGTCACATTCTTAGCTATAATATAATGTAGGTAAATTTAGCTTCTAATTCGAACAGGTAGCAAGGCTGCACTGACTGTCTTTGCAGCAATCTCCAAACCCGGCTCAGTGTGAGCGGCCATCTGTCACAACAAAATGTGGCTTTAAGACAGAGCAGTCACACAAAAACAACAGTGTCTTAACAGGAAGACATGTCTCCAACAAGAATCATTCTGACAATGAAGGTTTCTCTTGTTACACTTGCATGTGCAAAACTGAAGCATACTGCTACTAAATGACTAAAGGATAGTTCAGGTGCTGACTAAAATCCATGATGCAGATATCATTTATGCTAATATTTGGAAAACATAGGCTCATTTTTTTCAATAGGGTTCCTTTGAGCGGCTACAACAAACATTATTTGGAGTGGCAATAATTATATAATTATTTTCATATTAATAAAACACATGAAGATTTCTTGTCCAAAAGAAACCAGAAGAGGAGATTTCTGTCCTGCTGAAACAACACAGCACTCAAAAATCTCACAGTAATTCCTGTGATGTTATGTACATTAAACCAAAAAGAATTGTAATATCACATAAGACCAGAAAAACGGGATTTCTTTACAAAATGTAATATTATATTTTTCTTGCATAAACCATGCACATGGAGAAATAGAAACAAAAAGGACAAACAACCATACACACACTCACACCTAGGGAGACCAATTAACCTGACAGCCATGTTTTTGGACTGTGGGCGGAAGCCGGAGTACCTGTAGAGAACACACACATCCACAGGGAGAACATGCAGACTCCGTGAAGAAAGACCCCGGGCCGGGAATCGAACCCTGGAATGTCTTGCTGCAAGGCAGCAGTGCTACCAACTGCCCAACGTTTTTTTGAGATGTAGCTGTAATATCAGCACAAAAGACCATCAAGTCTTGTACTTATTCTGGCATCAAAATATGATGGAAGTACAGTGAACTGATTTTATGTTAATCCTGTTTATGCTGCATCTTGGTCAGGATTGCATTGCAACTGATAACTGGTCTTCAGTCCAGCCACCTGGGATGAGATTTATTCATTAAAATTTAAAATATGAAACATGCTGTTCTGTTTAACAGCAAGTGTTATGCACCTTAGACCACCATGGTCTTAAGTGAAAAGAAATCACTAGAATGTAAAAAAACACAAACAAACAAAAAACATAATGCTAACATGACATATAATATAGGGTTAGTTTTTGTTCAATTTTTTAGAAGTTATTTCTATTATGAACAACATGCCCAGCATTGCATGACTGGAGAAAAATAACCCATGAAGATCCCTGACAGAACGCCTCACCATACATGACAACTACAAGTAAAGAGGTTTCATCTCTCAATTAAAGATAATAACCTGCTGGACTCTTGGAGTTGTTGGCAATTTCAGAAAACCACCCACGGATCCTGGAATATTAATCTCTTTAGACACGCAATCTCAGAGGAACCTGATTAAGAAGAGGTCAGAGGTCAGAAGGAAGCAAGAGGAACTTTCCTTAAAGGAGAATGGCATGAGAGGGAAGCAAATGTTCAAACATGGAACACGTGTTTCAGCTATCAGATGAAACCGTCAGTCTCTCTGGATCAGCTTTCAGCCTCCAGACACCAGCTGTCTGTGGAAAGGAAAAACTCAGTCTGAGTGGCCAGACCTGGAATGTGTGTATGTCTGTGTGTGAAGAGCATGGTGACAGCTGAGTACTCTGAGGCGCCGCGTTCACCAGAAAGAAGAAAAAAAAAGAGCGTTTCCTAATCACTAAGGTTTCATACATTATAGGATTGATTTCTGCTTGTTTCATGACATGAAGCGGACAGAGCAGAGTGGGAGAGCTAGCGACGGCAAAGCTGTCGTTCAGAGACGAGATTTAAACAACCTCGTCTCTGAACACAGTGACCTCAGAAGGACAGGTTTTAAAAAGAGAACAAAAGAGAGTAAGTTGGACAAATTCTAAAAAAAAGTGAAAAAAAAATTTCAAATGATCAAATTTGAAAAAAAATTTTCACACATTTTGTTTACATTTCAGGGTCAGCAGAGTCCCGGCTCTGGAGTCTGATTGAGAAAATCATCTGAAACAACAAACATAATAGAAAGATAAGCTTTCTTTTGCAGAAAGAAAGCTTATGCAAAGTTCACTTTTCTTTTACCCCCTTAAATATATTTCTGTGTACTTTGAGTGTCCATAAGGGCAAACATTTTTCATTTATTTCTCATAGATTTCTTAGATTTCTCAATATTTTATATGGGTCATATTTTTCAGTCTGTTCATTTTTGTTTAGGGTTTCCTATTACATTTTCTTGTCTCTTTCATCTGTGGAGCTTCTAAACAAGGTCATGGCTTCCATCTAATCAGTTTTGTGAATCTGCGTTTTTTCTCTTTGCATAAAGTACAGTAAAATCTGAATATTTTTCTATGAAAGCCCTGGTGCTTTGAGCATTAAGATTAAGTTATGATGCTCCCCAGATATGCATTATTTCTACTTGTTGGTTCTCAGCCATCCAGGACATGGAAAAAACAAAAAGGTCTTACATTATAACTTAAGCAACTTAAGTTATAATGCAAATAACATAACTTGTATTGAGAGCCACTACAATAAATTAATATTCACGATGAATTTTATTAAGTGGAATTACTCATCAAAACAGTTTGTTCCAGAGTTTTCAATTTTTGTGAAAGTGTAGCAGAGATCAGATCACTGACTCTGAACCAAACTCGTATCTAAACTACATTTAGATCTTAGTTTGACTTCTGTGGGTCTCAACAATTTATTTCTGAAGAAAAATACGCTTTTGATGGACATTACCACTTGTTCGTCATGTTTGGTCCTGCAGCTTGATCATATTGAAAAATTTTTAAACCACACTTAACATCACATGTCACTGTATAACTTTGCCGATGCCCCCAAAAACAGTTCTTAAGAATTGTCCCTGTTTATTGTCTCCCCCAATAATGAGATGGTCCATTGTGTACTGGAATCTACAGAGTAAACACTTGAAAGCTAACTTGACTTGAGTTGTTGTTTACCATTTTGCATCTGACTGGTGTATTTTTAGATTTTGCCACACTGTGTCATCATCTAAAATTAGCTATAATAAAAAATAAAACTGCTAACAAGAGCAGAAGGATCAATGCTACTATCAAACTCAATGGCCAGGACTTGATTATCAGCACACAAAATTTATGTCTGAAGTAAGCTTTGCGTTGTAGCCAATAGAAAAATTCCAACATATTTAGGCCAAAGTGTTCAACTAATCTTGGATCCCCTTAAGCAATTACCGAATGAGTTTAAAAAAATTCCCTTCTCACCCACCGTGGGTGGTTCTTATCCTCTGAGCTCGGGTCCTCTACCAGAGGCCTGGGAGCTTGAGGGTTCTGCGCAGTATCTTGGCTGTGCCAAGGACTGCACATTTCTGGACTGAGATGTCTGATGTTGTTCCTGGGATCTGTTGTAGCCACTGCTCCAGTTTGGGGGTTACTGCCCCGAGGGCCCCGATGACCACAGGCACCACTGTGGTCTTCACCTTCCAGGCCCTCTCCAGTTCTTCCCTGAGGCCCTGGTATTTCTCCAGTTTCTCGTGCTCCTTTTTCCTGATGTTGCAATCACTTGGTATTGCTACATCAACCACAACGGCTTTCCTCTGTTGTTTATTCACTACGACAATGTCTGGTTGGTTTGCCATTACCATTTTGTCTGTCTGGATCTGGAAGTCCCACAGGATCTTAGCTCTGGTGTTCTCCACCACCTTTGGGGGTGTTTCCCACTTTGATCTCGGGGTTTCCAGTCCATATTCTGCACAGATGTTTCTGTACACTATGCCTGCCACTTGGTTATGTCGCTCCATGTACGCTTTCCCTGCCAGTATCTTGCACCCTGCTGTGATGTGCTGGACTGTCTCAGGGGCCTCCTTGCACAACCTACACCTTGGGTCTTGTCTGGTGTGGTAGATCTGGGCCTCTATTGCTCTGGTGTTTAGGGCCTGTTCCTGGGCGGCCAGGAGGGCCTCTGTGCTGTCCTTGAGTCCAGCTTTTTCCAGCCATTGGTAGGATTTACTGATATCAGCTACTTGGGTTATTTGCTGGTGGTACATCCCATGTAGGGGCTTGTCCTCCCATGATGGTATCTCTGGCACCTCAACCTCCGTTCCCTGTTGTCTGAGACATTCACTGAGCACATTGTCTGTTGAGGCTTTGTCCCTGATGTATTTATGGATCTTAGTTGTTTCGTCCTGGACAGTGGTTCTCACACTCACTAGTCCTCTGCCTCCTTCCTTGCGGCTCGTGTACAATCTCAGGGTGCTGGATTTGGGATGGAACCCTCCATGCATGGTTAGTAGCTTTCTAGTCTTAATATCTGTGGCTTTTATCTCCTCCTTTGGCCAGCTAATTATTCCAGCAGGGTATCTTATTACTGGCAGGGCATAGCTGTTTATCGCACGAATTTTGTTCTTGCCATTGAGCTGGCTTCTCAGGACTTGCCTTATTCGTTGGAGGTATTTAGCTGTGGCTCCTTTCCTTGTGACCTCATCGAGGTTGCCATTTGCTTGTGGTATACCTAGGTACTTGTAACTGTCCTCTATGTCTGCTATTGTTCCTTGTGGGAGTGAGACTCCTTCTGTGCGGATCACCTTCCCCCTCTTTGTGATCAGCCGACCACACTTCTCTAGTCCGAATGACATCCCAATGTCAGTGCTGTAGATCCTTGTGGTGTGGATCAGTGAGTCGATGTCTCGCTCACTCTTGGCGTACAGCTTGATGTCATCCATGTATTGGAGGTGACTGATGTTGGCCCCATTTTTGAGTCGGTATCCGTAGCCAGTCTTGTTGATAATTTGGCTGAGGGGGTTCAGGCCTATGCAGAACAGTAGCGGGGACAGAGCATCTCCTTGGTATATGCCACATTTGATGGACACTTGTGCAAGTGGTTTGCAGTTGGCTTCAAGGGTGGTTTTCCACAGCTTCATCGAGTTTGCAATGAAGGCTCTCAGAATCCTGTTGATGTTATACATCTCTAGGCATTCAATGATCCAAGTATGCGGCATTGAGTCATAGGCTTTCTTGTAATCGATCCAAGCCATGCACAGGTTGGTGTGTCGGGTTTTGCAGTCTCGGGCAAACTGTGCGGTCTACGAGGAGTTGGTGTTTGGCTCCTCTGGTATTTACACCGATACCCTTCTGTGCCGTGCTCATGTGTTTATCCATGTGTTTGCTTATCTTGGCCGCTATGATGCCTGACATGAGCTTCCAGGTTGTGGAGAGGCAGGTTATTGGTCGGTAGTTGGGTGGGACTGGACCCTTTGATGGATCCTTCTGGATTAGGATTGTCCGCCCTTCAGTTAACCATTCAGGGTGAGTCCCACTTTGTAGCAGCTGGTTCATTTGGGCTGCCAGTCGCTCATGGAGAGCAGTGAGTTTCTTTAGCCAGTAGGCATGGATCATGTCAGGCCCTGGTGCTGTCCAGTTTTTCATGCCTGAGACTCTTTCTTGAACATCTGTCACAGTGATGGTTACCGGGGCTTGCTCAGGGAGGTTGCTGTGGTCCTCTCGTAGAGAGATCAGCCACTGTGCATTGCTGTTGTGGGACGCCTCCCTTTCCCATATGCCTTTCCAGTATTGTTCAGTCTCCAGCCTTGGTGGGTCTACTCTGTTGTTATTACCCTGCCATTGAGAGTACACCTTAGCTGGTTGAGTGGAGAAGAGCCGGTTAATCCTTCTTGATTCATTCTCCCTTGTGTATCTCTTTAGGCGGCTGGACAAGGCTTGGAGCCTCTGTTTGGCAGTTTCAAGTGCTTCAGGTATGGGCATCTGACTGTACTTTCTGGGTACTGGTCTTTTCATTGTACCCTTGTGGAGCTCTGACAGTTGGCTCACTTCCCTCCTTGTTACCTTGATTTTAGCCTCTAACCGTCTTTTCCATGGTGGGTATTGGGTCTCATGGTTGCTCTTATAGCCAAGTATCTCAAGGATCACTGATGCTGAGTTGTAGATCAGCTCATTGGTTTCTGTTATGGTGTTGGTAGGGATCGTTCTCAATGCTGCATTCACATTCTCAATGAGACTTTCTGATGGTACTTCACTCAGCCGTTGTAATTGGCGCCGAGGAGGCCTGGTTGTCATTTGGGTCATGATTCTCTCTCTCAGGTCAGCAGCTGTCTCGTTCAGCTCTGTTTCGCTCATTGGGGCCGTGTATCCCCTCACTGGGTGGGGACTTGTACATCCGGGTTCCTCCCTTTTGCCGTAGCATTTGTGTTGTATCTCGTCAATCTCAAGTTGTGATAGCAGTTGCCGTTTGCGGATGTTGGAACACTGAGCTACTAGTTGTTTAGCACTTAGTGTTGACTGGGGATGTCGAAGTAACCATTCCTTCCCCAGTCTTTGCATGTAACCTCTCTCACTAGGGTTACTTGAGTAGTAGCATTCCAACAGATCCACATTTTCATCTCTTGCCCATTTCCGTCTTGTTCCAGTAGCCCATTTGTCATCAAGGTGCTCTGGTTCCCCAACACCTGACGCAGACCTTGTTTGGCCGGGCGACGTCTGAGCCGGCATGTTACGCAACTTAGTATCTCTCATGGTATGAGGTAGGCAGTAGCTTGAAGGGTCTTGCCTTAAGGACCCAGACTGGATTTGAACCCTGCCCTCTCGGGTGATATACTGATGCCTTATGTATTGAGCTATCCAGTCAGATTATATATATATATAAAATTAATAAAAATTCCCTTCTCACCCACCGCGGGTGGTTCTTATCCTCTGAGCTCGGGTCCTCTACCAGAGGCCTGGGAGCTTGAGGGTTCTGCGCAGTATCTTGGCTGTGCCAAGGACTGCACATTTCTGGACTGAGATGTCTGATGTTGTTCCTGGGATCTGTTGTAGCCACTGCTCCAGTTTGGGGGTTACTGCCCCGAGGGCCCCGATGACCACAGGCACCACTGTGGTCTTCACCTTCCAGGCCCTCTCCAGTTCCTCCCTGAGGCCCTGGTATTTCTCTAGTTTCTCGTGCTCCTTTTTCCTGATGTTGCAATCACTTGGTATTGCTACATCTACCACAACGGCTTTCCTCTGATGTTTATCCACTACGACAATGTCTGGTTGGTTCGCCATTACCATTTTGTCTGTCTGGATCTGGAAGTCCCACAGGATCTTAGCTCTGGCATTCTCCACCACCTTTGGGGGTGTTTCCCACTTTGATCTTGGGGTTTCCAGTCCATATTCTGCACAGATGTTTCTGTACACTATGCCTGCCACTTGGTTATGTCGCTCCATGTACGCTTTCCCTGCCAGTATCTTGCACCCTGCTGTGATGTGCTGGACTGTCTCAGGGGCCTCCTTGCACAACCTACACCTTGGGTCTTGTCTGGTGTGGTAGATCTGGGCCTCTATTGCTCTGGTGTTTAGGGCCTGTTCCTGGGCTGCCAGGATGAGGGCCTCTGTGCTGTCCTTGAGTCCAGCTTTTTCCAGCCATTGGTAGGATTTACTGATATCAGCCACTTGGGTTATTTGCTGGTGGTACATCCCATGTAGGGGTTTGTCCTCCCATGATGGTATCTCTGGCACCTCAACCTCCGTTCCCTGTTGTCTGAGACATTCACTGAGCACATTGTCTGTTGAGGCTTTGTCCCTGATGTATTTATGGATCTTAGTTGTTTCGTCCTGGACAGTGGTTCTCACACTCACTAGTCCTCTGCCTCCTTCCTTGCGGCTCGTGTACAGTCTCAGGGTGCTGGATTTGGGATGGAACCCTCCATGCATTGTTAGTAGCTTTCTGGTCTTAATATCTGTGGCTTTTATCTCCTCCTTTGGCCAGCTAATTATTCCAGCAGGGTATCTGATTACTGGCAAGGCATAGCTGTTTATCGCACGGATTTTGTTCTTGCCATTGAGCTGGCTTCTCAGGACTTGCCTTATTCGTTGGAGGTATTTAGCTGTGGCTCCTTTCCTTGTGACCTCATCGAGGTTGCCATTTGCTTGTGGTATACCTAGGTACTTGTAACTGTCCTCTATGTCTGCTATTGTTCCTTCTGGGAGTGAGACCCCTTCTGTGTGGATGACCTTCCCCCTCTTTGTGACCAGCCGACCACATTTCTCTAGTCCGAATGACATCCCAATGTCAGTGCTGTAGATCCTGGTGGTGTGGATCAGTGAGTCGATGTCTCGCTCACACTTGGCGTACAGCTTGATGTCATCCATGTAGAGTAGGTGACTGATATTGGCCCCATTTTTGAGTCTGTATCCGTAGCCAGTCTTGTTGATAACTTGGCTGAGGGGGTTCAGGCCTATGCAGAACAGTAGCGGGGACAGAGCATCTCCTTGGTATATGCCACATTTGATGGACACTTGTGCAAGTGGTTTGCAGTTGGCTTCAAGGGTGGTTTTCCACAGCCTCATCGAGTTTGCAATGAAGGCTCTCAGAGTCCTGTTGATGTTATACATCTCTAAGCATTCAATGATCCAAGTATGCGGCATTGAGTCATAGGCTTTCTTGTAATCAATCCAAGCCATGCACAGGTTGGTGTGTCGGGTTTTGCAGTCTCGGGCAACTGTGCGGTCTACGAGGAGTTGGTGTTTGGCTCCTCTGGTATTTACACCGATACCCTTCTGTGCCGTGCTCATGTGTTTATCCATGTGTTTGCTTATCTTGGCCGCTATGATGCCTGACATGAGCTTCCAGGTTGTGGAGAGGCAGGTTATTGGTCGGTAGTTGGGTGGGACTGGACCCTTTGATGGATCCTTCTGGATTAGGATTGTCCGCCCTTCAGTTAACCATTCAGGGTGAGTCCCACTTTGTAGCAGCTGGTTCATTTGGGCTGCCATTCGCTCATGGAGAGCAGTGAGTTTCTTTAGCCAGTAGGCATGGATCATGTCAGGCCCTGGTGCTGTCCAGTTTTTCATACCTGAGACTCTTTCTTGGACATCTGTCACAGTGATGGTTACCGGGGCTTGCTCAGGGAGGTTGCTGTGGTCCTCTCGTAGAGAGATCAGCCACTGTGCATTGCTGTTGTGGGACGCCTCCCTTTCCCATATGCCTTTCCAGTATTGTTCCGTCTCCAGCCTTGGTGGGTCTGCTCTGTTGTTATTGTTACCCTGCCATTGAGAGTACACCTTAGCTGGTTGAGTGGAGAAGAGCCGGTTAATCCTTCTGGATTCATTCTCCCTTGTGTATCTCTTTAGGCGGATGGACAAGGCTTGGAGCCTCTGTTTGGCAGTCTCGAGTGCTTCAGGTATGGGCATCTGCCTGTACTTTCTGGGTACTGGTCTTTTCATTGCACCCTTGTGGAGCTCTGACAGTTGGCTCACTTCCCTCCTTGTTACCTTGATTTTAGCCTCTAACCGTCTTTTCCATGGTGGGTATTGGGTCTCATGGTTGCTCTTATAGCCAAGTATCTCAAGGATCACTGATGCTGAGTTGTAGATCAGCTCATTGGTTTCTGTTATGGTGTTGGTAGGGATCATTCTCAATGCTGCATTCACATTCTCAATGAGACTTTCAGATGGTACTTCACTCAGCCGTTGTAATTGGCGCCGGGGAGGCCTGGTTGTCATTCGGGTCATGATTCTCTCTCTCAGGTCAGCAGCTGTCTCGTTCAGCTCTGTTTCGCTCATTGGGGCCGTGTATCCCCTCACTGGGTGGGGACTTGTAGTTAAGTCCCCACAGTCCTGACATCCGGGTTCCTCCCTTTTGCCGTAGCATTTGTGTTGTATCTCGTCAATCTCAAGTTGTGATAGCAGTTGCCGTTTGCGGATGTTGGAACACTGAGCTACTAGTTGTTTAGCGCTTAGTGTTGACTGGGGATGTCGAAGTAACCATTCCTTCCCCAGTCTTTGCATGTAACCCCTCTGACTAGGGTTACTTGAGTAGTAGCATTCCAACAGATCCACATTTTCATCTCTCGCCCATTTCCGTCTTGTTCCAGTAGCCCATTTGTCATCAAGGTGCTCTGGTTCCCCAACACCTGACGCAGACCTTGTTTGGCCGGGCGACGTCTGAGCCGGCATGTTATGCAACTTAGTATCTCTCATGGTATGAGGTAGGCAGTAGCTTGAAGGGTCTTGCCTAAGGACCCAGACTGGATTCGAACCCTGCCCTCTCGGGTGATATACTGATGCCTTATGTATTGAGCTATCCAGTCAGCTTTGATGCGCTTCCCAAAGGGAGTAAAAAAACATATATATATATATATATATATATATATATATATATATATATATATATATTTACCGAATATTTAACCGAATATTCTTTGAAGTTTTCCTCCTTTCATGCTCAACCTTTTTAGAATACCATCGGTGCCATCATGTTCTGTATCAACTTTAGTTCAGTCTCTTCGTCTCTAGGGGACGCTGCTGTTGCTGCATTTCCTCTCCTTTTTCTGTAATCTTCACCTGCACTGATTTCTTTTCAAACACTTCGGATTTCTGCCTTTGAAGTGAAAAGTCACAGGAGCGACATTACAAAACCAAAGTATATTTGCCAAACAAATAATAATGAAAAAAAATGTTATATTGCCTTTGAGATCATTTAAGGGCAAAATAAAATACATTTTAGCAACACTGAGTGCAGCATCAGGTATAGCCAACAAGCAGAACGATATACACAAGCCTTTCTGGTGACAAACGAATGTTTTTTTTACTCCCTTTGGGAAGCGCATCAAAAGCCACAGAACAGTGAGGCTTTCCTCTCTGATAGCAGATGTAAAGCCCAGAAGATCAGATGATACTCGTATCCTAAGGGGATGAATATTAGAGATTAATGGTTCCTCTTCATTCCCTCTGTTTTATAAATACTCCACAGTAAGCCAGGTTCTGTTCTCTCAATTACAGTCTCACACAAATGTTCCCCCTGTATGCGTGCGTGTGTGTGTGCTTGCGTGTGCGTGCGTGTTTGGGGAGTGCAGCCTCCTTAGATGATGAATAAGGTTTAATTAGTGCTCTTTCCAAAGTAATTCACATTAAGCAGATGCCAGAAGGTGGAGGCCAAACTAGAGATCAAGGAAAAGATGCAAATGAACACGATCCAACAACAGGAATGGAGGAAAGACAGAGTAAAAAGAAGGGTGTAAAGAATGAGTTCCAGCTGCAGGATACATCCAGTCTGCAAGGAAACTATGAACACAACTATGAAAATGAATGAAATTCAGGTTCAGACTGCACACATTATAGTAGGCTTAGTCTCTTGCAAAGAACCACTTGTGGTTGGACTGGAGTGTTTTTCAACTCTGACACACACTCTTCTACACGCACGCATGCACAAATACACGCACGCAGTGACTCAAGCCAAACCACACACTAAATCTTCATATGTCTGAGAGATTCAAAGCTTTAAGCTCAACTTGAGCTAAATGAAGGGCAACAAGCAGTCAGAAACAAGAAAAAACAGCCTGTTGAACAAATAAACATTCAACAAGCTGGACAGATGAGTTTGAGAACAGATCAGTCATTAAAACAGACTGAGTCAGTCGAGCCTCAAGGTATTTTGACTTGACTAATGTAAGAACTTCAAATGAGGAGAAAAATCAGCTTCATGAAGATAGGCTGCTTATTTAAACTGCTTCACATCTCCCTCTTTGACTCACAAGCAGTGATCAATAACTTCTGAAAGTTGTATTCTGCCTCATATCTGAATGCTGTTTTCTCTAAAATACGATATCAAAGGAAAAGAACACTCCACAACCATCTTAGTGCATATTGAACATACACAATTTTGTTACCACAAATGCCAGACTGCCACAGATCTTTTGGACATATTCATAAAAGCCCACCATATAAAAATGCACACATTTACCAATGTACCTGGATTGACAGCGCTCATGAAAAATCTCATGCAGTACTATGTACATGTCTCACTCACATCAGCATGCTGTATGCTTAAACCTAAAATGGAAGTGACACTTCTATGTTTGATGAGGCTGAAAATTTCTGAGCAGTTGGGCAGTCAAAGATTACAGCTTTTTATGTGGATACCCCCTTTGTACATGAGAACTCTGATAGGAACAACAAAAGTATAGATCCATCCTGCCTTGCACAGTATAAACCCTTAAGGCTGGGAGTGGTGGTTTTATACAAAGGCGGCATCGTTTATGCCTCTTAATATAAGTTTTAATCATGACATAATCCCACATTGTTGATGACAATGTCCACCCCATTATGGTAACACTGGCAACTTCTGATGGCTATTTCAAGCAATAGTTTATGACTAAAGCTCAGATCATCTTCAACTGGTTTCTTGAAAATAACAATGAGTTCCCTGCACTCCAGTGGCCTCCACAGTCCTATAGAGGACCTCTTGGATGTGGTTGGACAGAAGACGAACGTCATGGATGTATAGCCAACAAATCTGTACCAACATCTGATGTTGACCAAAAAGGCGAACTCTGCTCAGCCTAAAAACCATGGTCTTGGTTTGGTTGAAGTCAACTGTGGTGCAGTTTGAATGCATATGTGAACGCCAAGAAGACCAGAGGCCATTCCAAAAACAATAAACATACTATAGTGTAGTGCATTATGGGTAAATACAATCAAAATGGTGCGCATAATTAGCACTACTCTGAAAAAAGAGAATGGAGCTCCTACTTAAAAAAAAATTTAGTTAATTTTTTAAATGTAATCAAGTCAACTTTGTCAAACTTAAATTATTTATGTTTGTTTCATATGACAATATTTAATATGATAGTGTTGAAGAGGATTTGTTTGATAAATTTGCCAAAGACAAAAATGAACTCTGAAACAAGTCAACTAACTATCAGGTGTGAAAATGACTAAAGACATCAAGAATTTTAGTAATTTTGAAAGTAATAAGAATGATGAGACTGCATCATTCTGGAATTATGCGTGATGGCTTATGTGCTGCATGTACAATGTCACTTTTGATATTATATAATATAATAAAATTGAAATCAGGCTTCTAATTTAATATACAGAGAAGTTCTCCCTCATATAACATTTCATCAAACTATCTTTGTACAAACTTTAGTATCCATGCTTGGGGATTCTATCATAAAGAGTTTTAACTACGAATCTATGTAACTAATCATAACCCTATTGCTTTTTAAAATGAAAGAAACAAAATATAAAGAGAGGGAGAGCCATGCGGCCTCAAGCATTCTGTTGAGATACTTCCTGCATCAGTCACAGTGATCTGCATCACGTAGACTTCACATGTACAGCCCTGTGTGAACACATGAGGCAGCTAAAGGCTGAAACTGCTCAGATATTTCAGGTTTTTAAAGCTAGCAGCTGCTCGTCATTATGAACATATGACAAACTAACATAGTTTTGTGTTTGTTTTTCTTTATAAGGAACATAAACTCTAGAAGCTGGCCACAAATATGTCACAGGACCAGTCATTAGAGATTTCACATCTGTTAAATAGTCTTTGGCTGCTCCAGTAAAACCAATCTGAACTGGCCTAACAAGCAAGTCCCTTCCTGCTTCTTTCTGTTGTGATCACATTTGGCTGAGAACACATGCTCTTCTTAAACCTCATACGTTCTGTGCTTTTGGCAGACATGCACATAAACACGAAGCGGTTTCCTTGTTTACTAAGAGAAGGCAATAAAGTGTTTTACTGCTGTGTAGTACAGAATAAGAGGCTAATTACTGACAACTCACATGTCAGCAAGAGAAGTGCGTAAATCAGTTCAAACTCAATTTACAAATTATCCAACTGAAGCCATCAGCAGGTCATAGCTGAGGAGCCACAACCTCTGTACAGTCTGCTGTTTTTAGATTGAACCATTAGCACAAACCTCATCCAGGCATCCTTCACACAAGCTTCTCTGACTCAAACAAAAACAGGGAATAAAGACAAGCAGCATTGTCACAGTTAAGACCATTATCCATAATAAAGGATTAATCAATAATCTAACTAGTCATTATCTTCCAATCATCTGATCAATTAGCAGCAGCAACAGCAAACCGCAGGTGTGATAACATCAAGTTATTGAGACATTGTCCTGCTTTAAAGCCACTGAGACAAAAGAATGAATCAGAGATAAAGGAAGTACGGCTCTGAGTGGCTCTCAGCATCATTATCGGCTCTCTGACAGCTCAGCCAGCCACAGGGGAGCCACCTCTTCACAGCAAACACTCACACCCTGCCTGTGAGAATGATGAATAATTGCTGAGAGCCAAGCACACTGTTGATTTCCAGTAGGACCCTAATAAACATGTCAAGCATGGACCGTAGGAATGTGACATCAAGATTTTATCCATTTAACTATGGGTTGAACAAAGAAAGCAAACATGAAAACCAAACTAATGAAAGTATACTACTTATTATTCATGTCCAGTTCAGCATGAGTTTACTTACATTCATCGTGAGCAAAGATGCCACATTAATTTGGGGCTAATATTGATCAATGAGGAGAATGCCTAAAACTTGCAGGGCAGTGTGACTGGAGGACCAAGGCTGAAAAACACTGGGTCATTTGTTCAATAATTATAATTCAACCATAAAACAACATTGATTCAATGACATCTTTTAACATTAGTTAACTGGCTAGAATTGATGATTGTTTGATGGTTGATCCACCATCAAATTGACCTTAACCATAAATGAGCCTTTCTGACCATAATTCAACATTTAATAAACATCTTGCTATATGCTTAGGTTTTTTGATAAGCAGGTTTTCTCCAAACAGAGTTTGTGCAGTTTGTCCTAAATTTTGAATCAATTAATTTATTTTGAATGAACTTTTGAAATTTTGTTTAAAAATAATCTTACAAATTCTTAAAGACAAGAGTTTTTTTTATTATGTCCCAAGATAAAACATACACATAAAACACTGTTGAACTGCACTTTCTTTTTTTTTCTCTTTACTTGGCAGGTATTCATTGCCAAATTTCTAATATCCTCTCATATTTTGTAGCAGCTGCAGTCCGTATTCTGGAATATGAGCTAGCAGCTGTAAGTACACTGACAAACATCAAGAGCAAACATGTAGCCTCATCTCTGTTCTTGAGAAGATCTCAGCAAGTTTTCAGCCTGCTTCTGTACTTTATAGACCCCTTTAAAAAAATCACTTAAATCAGGACAAAAAAATATCATGTTGTAACAAATGTTCTTTACTCTCATCTCTAAATCAAGAAAAAATGTGATATCAAAAACAAGTGATTTTTATGTTAATAAAGGAGGCAACATCTGTAAATTTAAACAGTCCCGCAGTCATAAAAGTAAACTTTAAAGCAAACTTTATCTGACGTAAAACAAATCCACCTTAGTTGTTAAACTTAGCTTCAAATATACATTCAAAAATATTTGTTTGATGTCAGAGGAAAATTTAAAGTTGCTGTGATTCATTTAGTTCAAATTCTTCAGTTATTGTAGATGGTGAAAGCTGTTGGCAGGAAAGATCTCCTGTAGCAGTCTGTATTACAGTGAATTTGAAGAAACCTCTCACTGAAGATGCTCCATTTCTCTTCAAGTCTCATGAAGGTGTTGCATGAAGAGGATGAAAAGGGTTGTCCATAATTTTCTTGATCATATAAAGAATCTTTTGTTGCATCATCTGTATCTAACAGATGATGTATCTGTAGATACAAATTTGACTAGTCTAGATACAGACTAGTCAAATCATCTGTTTATAGATACAGACTAGATATGGGCTGTATCTAGTTCTGCTACCAGGGAAAACAGAATCAGAACAGAACCAGCATTCTTAATCAGGTTGTTGAGCTTTTTTATGTCCCTGGTTCTGATGCTGCTGCCCCAACAGTGGACAGCAGTGAAGCAACAGACTGATAAAAGATCTGCGGCATCTTGCTGAAAAGCTTGAAGGATCTTAACTTCTACAAGAAGTCCGATTTGCTGTGTTCCTTCTTCAGTTTTAAATACCTTCCATCTTCTCTCCAAGATTATGCTCCTACTCATGAAAGATGCATTTAAAATAGTTGTACCATGATTCAAATCATCACAAATTCTTATGCTTCAAGCCTGCAGCCATCCAGCTGCTCCTCCTTTATAGACAGAAGGTTACTGCAAAAATTTTTACATGCCCAACATGTTCCTGAAATATTTTTAGCCATTTTTTTGTTGTTTTTTTGTGGGGGGTACCTTGCTGAAACTGAGAAATGAGTTGTTGTTTCCTCTAAACTCTGATGGTGATTCAGAACTGATATGGGCAAATTTGGGCTTGAACACCATTCATTCTAAAGTCCTCCAGAAAAACATCTTAAAGTTCTCCTGTTCACCTCATCTCCCCTAACTGAACATCTTCATTTCTCAGCCTCACTCCTTTGAGCTCAGTCCTCTTGTCCTTTTATATACTTCCACTAAGAAATGTTACCTAAATCTATAGGATTTCTTTTCATTTTGATGTTGATGACACCCAGCTATTTCTCTATTTAAGTTTTATATATTAATCTACATATTAATGGACAGTAAATACACTTTTTTCATAATCTATGGAATTATGACAAAATGTTATGCTTCAATTCTGTTGGCTGCATTGCCAACAGAGTATACCACCTGACTCCATATGTCTAGGATTTGGCAGTTTATAAAGAATAATGGCTGATAAAGAATGAGACATTGTCCCACAGCAGTGTGTGACCCAGCTGGTGAGAAGCATGAGGAGGAGGAGCCAGGCTGTTGTGGTTGTAAGGGTCTATGTAAGCTGTTTGTTATTGGCAGTGAATTTCTATTCATGTGGGTTTCAATCATTTCTCTTTTTGTTTATTTCGCTTTCATCAAACTGTCACCTGTATTTCACCCCGTATTCTAGAAATTCAAATCCAAAACTTGACAGGTATCATTTAAAGGGAACACATCATTATTAAAACATGTTATAAAAATCAAATGATCACAAAAACTCATATTGGTTTGTTTAACCAGATTTATCTGTCCAGGTTTAAAGTTCCCAGGAATTTATTTATTTTTTTGTTTTCTATAAGATTGTGTATTTCTCATATTTCCAGCAGCTGTTGGACTGAAAACTGATGTGTGTCTCTGTGGCCAGTTAGTGCTGCTGTCAGGCTGACTAAAAGCTTCCTGCTTCCTCCTCACTGAAGCAGACACTGACAAACTGCCAACACCTGCACACAGTCATTAATAACATCAAGGCTTATCACCTCACACCAATCAGCTGGTATCACACACAATTCCACACATCTCTAATGTATGGAATTGATTAAACTGAAATAAACGTGCAGGAACTATACACTGTAAAACACCACCCAGCTGTTTAATGTCAGAGAGAGAGGACACAAAACGCAGGAGAGGAAATCCTTTGTATTTATCTATTTAACACTCTCTCCATCTCCAGCTGTCGCTCTTGTCTGTCCCCTAGTGGGTAATGAGACCTAATCCACTTAAGATGCTTCTCTCTCCCTCTTTCTGCTGCTAGCACACACAAACGTACATGTGTGTGAGTGTGATGGGTGTATTCTTCATACCCATCTGCGATTGGCCTTCAGTCCGAGTGAGACAAAGAGGGGGAAGGAAGCAAAGAGGGAATCCCTGCCTCCCTCTGCAGAATCAGCAACCTATTGTTTCTGATGACACACACACACAGACGCCTACATACACCCTTCTATATTAGATTCGGAGCTCCTCCATCCAAGTTTCTTCAACATGACTCAGGTCTGATGTTTCATTTAAAGGAGCAGTACTCACTCCCAGCTCATGTCAGCAGCTCCATGGTTCTCCTGATGAGCCAGAGAAACTGCAGAGGAGATCCTGATCAGGACAAGGCACTGGTCAAGACTCTGCATGTGGGGGTTTCCTTCTACCCTGTTTGTCTCTTCGACCTAGAAGCCAAACCTCAACAAACAGCACTTTATCTGAGTCCAGGGTAAGATACTGTGTTTCATACGAGAGGATTTGGCCAAACAATGAGATGGATATCCCAATAACCCAGTAGATGTTCTGTGGAGGTTTAAGAACTGGGATCACGGCGTGCTGTGGTGGCGTATGGGGTTAGAACAACCTACGTATTCAGGCCTTTGTCGCGTGTTCGACTCCCGGGGCCGGCGACATTTGCCACATGTCTTCCTCGCTCTGTCCGTCCCCTCTTTCCTGTCAGCCGACTTCCAAAAATTATGGGCCACCATAGCCAACAAAAATCTTTGGAGAAAAAAAAACTGGAATTACATATTCCATCTGAAGCATCAAAACCGGCCCTTATAGATGGGGCCGCGTGGTGAAAATTGTGTCATCTTGTTCGCAGGGAAGCGCCTCCTCTGCTTCTCGACACCAGGCTCAGGTCAAAGAAGCACATTTTGCACAGATCTTTGCAAAATGTGTGGTTGGTCAAAAGACTTAGCCATGCTTTTTGCAGAAATGAGCTTCGACAGCAATACTGACATTTTGCTTCCACTATCCGGGTTTTGTATCCGGTTTAATCAATCTTTGCATTTATTATCTCTGATATGTACTCCAAATACTACAAAAATCAATTTTCTTCCTATTCTTTTATTGCTTTAAAGCACAATAAATAAAAACTAATGGTCTTCTTTTCTGGTCATTGTTTGTGACATTTCAACCTCTGAATTCCAGTTTACACAAATGAGTTTCAATGTGTTATATTCCCTAGAAAGAAAACTCAGAATAAGCCAAAATCAAAACAATCAAACCTTACATATATCCATCTATTGTCTATACATGCTTATCCTTGCAGGGTCACGATGGAGCTGGTGATTATTTCCAGTAGTGGTTGGAGAGAAGCAGGTCACTCCCTGGACAGGTCACAAGTCCAGCACAGATACACACTTACACCTAAAGACAATTTAAACAGATCAATTATCCCAACCCCGAGGTCCCTGACAGGGAGAACGTGCAAACAGCATGCAGAAAGACCCCAAGCTGGGATTTGAATCCACAACTCTCTTGGTGTGAGGCAACAGAACTACCAAGTAGGGCTGCACCAATTCCAGTTTTCTGGTCGATTACCGATCTTCATAAAAATTGTATTTTGGCTGATGCCATTTTTTTTAGTGACTGGATATTTCTAATCCTATTCACTGTTAAGTTCAATTAAAAGCAAAAACATGACTGATAAAAGGTGAATGCTGTGTTGTACAGTACACTTTGCATTTTATGAAGCTTGTAATTTGTCTGCATCCTTTTTTTAATTCCTCTCATCAGTGAGAAATGAATGTCAACATTTATCTGTACCTGCATCAAATGTGCATGTAGATGGCTCACTAAACATTGAGTTTTGCATTATGTCACCACCATCTTGAATTTGGCAGAGGAATGATCGGAGCGTGATAATTCATGTGCTGCATGGACATTACCTTTGACAGGTAAGAATGAAAGAAAATAATGACAAGTGGAATTTCTTGACATAACTAAATTGCCTGAAATAACAACTGATTATAATTTTTTTGAGCTTAGCTAACTTTTTTTCATACGGTGTAAGTTTTCTAATGAGAGAGCTAATCAGAAACCGCTGTTAGAAGAGAAGAACCTTACAGAACAGAGGATTTTGGCAGAACAGGTCAGTCAGGATCAGAATAAGCAGGGTTTTTTTTTGTTTTTGTTTGTTTTTTTAGTCAGCTTCATAATGTTGGTGTATAACTCTGCTGTAAAGATGCTACAAGTCAATGCCTGAACATGCTGAAAATATGTTTTTTGCCTGTATTCCTTGCCATCTTCAATGTACAGCCTATGAAGTCATGAAATAAAATCTGAATATTTTTCTATTAAAACCCTGACGCTATGAACATTACTTTTAAGTTCTTTTTTTTCTGTCTACTTGTCTGTTGTCATCCATCCAGGACATGGAAAACCAAAAAAAGTTTAAAAATAAAGCCACTTAACAAGTTATAATTTAAATAATGCATACCTTGTGATGAGAGGCACTACAATAAATCAATATTCATGGGGAATTTTAAGTAGAGTTACTCATTAAAACATGTTTCTATGAAAAGCCTTAAAAGTTTTTTTCTTTTAAGAATTAGATCTGGGACACTGAACCAAACTCATATCTAAACATTTCAATTTTAATTTGACTCAACAGTTTGTTTACTGAGAAAAACACCCATATGACGTACACTACCATTTACTAGCCACCTCCATATAGCCAAACATAAACATATTTTCCTATATGTTTCAATATATTACATTAATATATTGTATAATATATGTACCATCAATATATAATTTCATTTATTTACAATATATAATATATTGGAAAATATTTTGGGGGATTAATATACTGTGACATATTACAATATAGTTCGAGTAATACGTAATTTTTAATAAGTCATTAGTTAGCAGCTCTGAATTATACACAGGTCAGTTAAAAAAGCCTGATGCTTATCTTATCTTTACGATGGGTATCTTTACTAAGGCTTTACTGAGAAGTGAGTTTGTCTGGAAAGACCGAATCTGTTGTTTTCCTAAATCTAGTAGTATTGGAGCTAAGAAAATATCACCAAGCAACAGAACAAAAGCTTGCATTGCATAAGAAACCCTCTCCACCCGTTATGCCTCCTGCAGGCAACAGAGCAATTTTCTGAAGCAGCTGTAATTTTCTGTCCATCCAAACCATCTTCACCAGCTTGCCATCCTCAGTCGCCTGCAGTCACTGGACGTAACGACATTTTCTTTTAATTACCAGTTCTAAACACTGTCTGTAGTTTGTACAGCTGTGTAATCAAATCTGCATTTTAACTACAGGAGTTGTTAAGGTTTTTTAAAAGCATTTAAAAAGCCATCTGCATGGTATGTATTCATGTCACAGTCAAGATGCTCAGTTTGCGTTGAGAAACTTTCAGCCCAGTCCTCTTTCTCTGCATGCAGCTCCAAGCATCAAGATGATATCTTCGACTTTCAGTAGAGTAAAACTGACTGAGTAGCTGCTGGAGCTGCCACCATTTTTCTCTACTAATCATCCCCATGGCAACAGATATTACTCATGACTTTTTGCAGATTAGTCATGAAAATTATGCCTAATTACCCACTTGTACACTCAGCTAGTGTCAATTCACCATTTACTGTTGGAATAAAAGGAACACACATGGTGCACAGACCGAGCGAAGCGGGAAACGGCGGTTTCTCCGGCTGGATCCTACAGAGAGGAGGTTGACAGCAGTCAGCAAGACGCTGACATGTTTAGCATTGCAGCTGTAACACCACTAGCTGAAAAAGTAGTCTGAATCTCCCAGCATGCCTGTCTGCTTTTAACAAACACCACAATTGCTCTACTGATTTCTGCTGTTTTGTTCACAGAATAAGAATTCAGGTTTCTGGGAGCGAAACAAAAGCAGCAGCTACTGACAGACAGCTGCTCTGATTAATACTCTCTGATTGCTCGCATCGTAGAATCCATGCATTGATGTCACTTCCTGTTTCCTCCTGATTATTTGGAACACTATTTACATGCGACTGATTAGCATGAGACTAAGCGCTTCCTGGGAAAAGGCTGGGTTTTCAGATATCAGTGATGGCGTTTTCCTGCTGTTATTTGTTCAGTAGTTACACTTAATACCAACATGACCTTTCTTTGACATAGAGCCTGTATTTCACTGGCAACTGAATAAGTTGCTGATGACAGTATGAATTTTCTGAATTCAGGTTTTATTTTCTGCAAAATGCCAGTGCAAGAATTTGTCTGACTAGTCACACACACACTGTGATTTTAAAAAATTATTCAGGACTTAAGTTTTTACACCATCTGGGATATACACAGTTTAATAAATGAGTTTGAGTTTACAGCTCAGGTGAGAAAGGAGATAATCAATCGGGTGACGTTTCTGTAAATGGAAGCTTCTCACAACAGACAGTCTAATAGACTAACAGACATCACCTGAGTAGTGCCATGCTGTGCAATATTTTCTTGTATTTTCAGCTGATAGACAATGTGTGATTCAGACAGTATTAAGATCTAACTAACTGAGGTTCAGATTCATTTTTACTTTACCTCCTCATGGTTTTATACTAACACAGTGGAGGGACTTTTATTTCCAAATCAAACTGTGACACACAAGATGAGTTTGGCTGAACCAATTCAGAGGTAACTTATATTTAGCAAATACTTGAAGTATCTAATTAGAATGGATATTAAGATACATGAGGAGACTTAGACTTCCTTTATTGTCATTGTACAAAAAAAACACAAGGTGAATCTTGACAACAGAATGTCGTTACTTGGCTACCAGTGTAGCAGAGCTAAAACCTTAAACTACACAATAAACAAATACAAGTGCCATAGAATACACAAGTTCAGTGTTGTAAACAAAACTAAACTAAAGTGTGTGTATTGACCATGTCCATGGGGGGCTGGTTTGGTTTGTGAGTGTGTGTGAGTGTGTGTGTGTGTGTGTGTGGAGGGGTGTTATGTGGCGTTAAGCAGTCTGATGGCCCGGGGAAAAATGAAAAGACGCATTACAAAGTTATCAGACAAATGGGAGAGCAAAAATACAAGCTAGTTATTAAAGAGGGAGCAGCAGCAGCATTCAGGTGCTTATGGATGGTAAATGGTCTGTACTTGTACAGCACTTTATCAAGTCCAGATTACCCCAAACCACTTCATACTACATTCAGTTATTCATTCATTCACACACTGACAGTAAATACTACTGCTCTGACAACAATGAGCAGGCGGGGTCAGTGAGGTGAACTGCCCAAAGAGCGGGAATCGAACCAGTGGGACCAACTCTTACCACCATCGCCACCATTCCAACAAAACATTAAATATCTTTGTGTTATGAGAGGAAAATTTTCTTCTTTTCAAATCTGAAATGTGTGCGTTTCAGATTTGAAACGCACACATTTCAAATCACAAAAAATATACACAATATTCATTGTGTATATTTTACACACAATGAATAGACTTTATTTATTTGTTGTGGATAATAACACACTTTTTGGGATAATAAATACAGTTAGAATGAAAAAAATGGAACTAAGAAAAGTAAAAGAAAAGGAGAAAAACAAAAACAAAAAAATTTAAATTGATTCAATGGCACCTTGATAAAACTTGTTAGTAGTTTCTTCTATTTCTAGCCAATTTCTGAGTCATGCTTCTCAGGCAGACTGTCCAAATGTCTTTAGTGCTTTAACTTCAGAAAAAGCCTTTGTGTGCCATCCTAAGCATGCTTCGCCCTGCATCAGATTCTGCTGATTAATGCATTTCATGGATTAGGTTGTTACAGGAGAATCATCTGGTGGTTCCGCTCTGTTGGCACCTTCAGACTGGGCCTCTGCTTCTGTCTTTGCTTTGTGTTAAATCGCTAAGTCCTTTTTGCTTCGAGATAACAGATGTGATGCTGGTGGATAAACATTATCCCATCTCCCTCCTATAAGCTCCCATTTTTATTTTAAGGACTGTCAGCTGACTGTGGGGCAAAAAGGACACTTGGATCTGGTACTGGAGACATTTCAGAGGAATGTCCAAAGTAGCTGTGGTGTCCACAGCTAATAACATTAGTTATCTCATGTTTTGATAACTATCTTTACAAGTAAGTTTGATCACTGTTTGTATCGATATAAAGTATTAGATCATCAGAACCCCATGTGGAGAGTTTACTGAAGTGTATTAGAAGACAAAACATGAGCTTATACATACAGAAAGGAGAAGCTGCAGCAGAGAAAATCTGAGATCAATGCAAGGAGCTAGTGGGAAATGATGAGACTGGAGATCTTAGTATACTGAGGATGAAGTGGAAATGACCAAGGAACCAGGAACACTAAGTACATGTATGCAGCTGGGGAATGAGCAGGTAGAAGAAAATGAGATTATTAACAGCTGAGATGTGGAGCAGAATAGAATGAAGGGGAAAGTAAACCTGAATGGCAGCATAAATAAATACATTAATGTTAAATGTTAATCTAACTGAATAAATCCAAAACACAAATGATTAGTATAGAGGAATTAACTCAAAGAATAAAATGCAAAGATAAGATATAAGAAAACAAACAAAGCCAAGAGAAAAAAATAACTCAAAGTAGATGCTGTGTTACAAGCACAGCGTCATCTAAATACCCAGTTCAAAACGTTCTGCTGCTGGATGAGAGATAAATTCTGCTTGAAATCAAAATGATAATCTTCCTTTTATCTATTGTGCATGTACATAGAAAAAATATCTTGTAAAACTTCTCTTAGAGTCTGAAAAAGAGCTATGAAAATTGTATGTATTATTATTATATAGACATAAAACTGTGAATGCCAAACAGCACCAGTTCTTCAGAAGCTCACTGAGTTCACCTTTGAGCACAACTCAATTTTCTCAGCCTACATGTGAGTCAACCAACAGACTTCATATCTGTCTGTCTGTCTGTATGAAGCGGGCCAGCTGACAGACAACAACCGTGAAGGAGCGAAAAGAGAGAGACAAGCTTACATTTCTGCTGTGTTCACTCAGACAGCTCTGCAGACACCTCTCCTCATCAGGAGCTTCTCAGCAGGTTCAGGGTGTGTCACGCTCCCTTACTGCTGTGCATAATCCCATCACCTGAACTCATCAACACCCTCTGCCTGTTTCACTGAAATTTGTCTTTTACAACATTGTTCCCTCATCATTAATTATTTATCACTGAATTTGAAGGTGGGAAAAGAATCTCACGTGAAAACGAGCAGCTTTTTTGGAAGCAAGTGGAACAGAGAGAACTCTGAAAATCTGCTTTCTGACGGACTCAATCAATGAAATGGATTCTCTGCTAAATGATTTATCTGAGTCTGGCTGCGGAGCCACAAGACATCATGTGGTAGCAGCTTCTCCTGCAGCACCACCCTCACCCCCCAGCTTCTCTCCTTTTCCACACCTTTGGACACAAAAAGCAGCAGGAAGGAGGAGGAACCTACTGACGACCCAAGTTATCAGGACCAGAGAGGATTCATCTCACTGCCTCCATCATCACACACCCTCTTCTTCCTCCTCCTCCTCATCCTCCCTGGAACAGTCTGATGTCAGATTGGTAAAATCAGACATCATGTGTGTTCTATTTCTTGAAGAACAGAATATAAACACACACACACCTCTCTCTCTCTCTCATACACAAGCACACACAACAGAGAGAAGATTGAAGCTGCATGTTGGACTGTATTTCCTGACATTTTCAGCTGCTTCTGTGATGTCACTCCTCCATGATTCCAGTTCCTCCAGCAGAGACCATCAGCAGCATCAGCTCTCACCAACACAGAACCAAACACACACCTCCAGGTTTACATGTGTGTAAGCGTTGTGAATCAGGATTGTGTGTTTGTGTGTGGAGGGCTGATCTCCTCCACCGGTGCCCGGAGCGGCTCTCCGCTCCCCTCTGCATCCCGGAGCCCCTGCCCAGGCTCCGGCTCCGGTCCGGCTCCGGTCCGGCTCCGGTCCGGCTCCGGTCCGGCTCCAGACGCTCCTCCAGGAGCTTCTGGTAAAACCAGCCCGATCTGATGCTTTTGTTGTTGCAGATTGCGGATGATCCGCAGCCGTTCTCCTTACCTGTTTTGTAGAAGGCATCGGTGTCGGGGTCACTGGGCGCCTCCTCGGCCGCTTCTGCGGGGTTCATGCCGGAATCCGGTTTAATCCGATCCACCGATAATAAAGAGAGAAAGCGAAGCCCCGACCTTTGTGTTCTTCACATGTCCTCCGTGTGCACCTCTCCCTCCATCAGCCCCTCTGGGCTCCTTTCTTTCCGTCGCCCTCTCGGTTTGTTGCTGTTTCAAGGCTGGCTTCGTTCCTCTCTATTGTTCCCGGTCCAACCTCCCTCTGCTGTCCGCCAGGGTCTCTGTGCCTCCCCTCCCTCCTCCTGTACCTCCCCTCCCTCCTCCTGTACCTCCCCTCCCTCCTCCTGCTCACTCTTCTGTCGCTCCCTTTTCAATTCATTGACCTTTATTGGCAACGCATCATCTGTGCTGTTTAACAAAGGTTTTAATCTCTGACTAAGAGGAAAGCATCTATCTATTAACAATAAATATTAATAACCATTAACCATAGCTAAACTGGGGCATGATGGCGGGTTATATTAACTGATGAAAACTGAATTAGGACTCCAGCTCTCCCAAATAATAATATTGATACCGAGTTGGTATCAATATGGGATCGATGTTATCCTGGTTGGATTGAAACTTTAGTTTCAGATTGAAATTTTGTTTACTTATGTATTGTAGTTTCTCAACTCTACTTCAAAAAGGATTATTTAGATTTACTCTCAAATGATATTTTGATAAGTTTTTGCACTTTATTTAGGAAAAATGCATAGACATTTTGTTAATATGTTACCAAAATATTTTGTAGACATAAATTGTTTGAATTTAATAAACCTATCACAAAAAACATCTAAAGGTCAGAAATTTGATTACCTTTATTGAACTTAAATAACAGTAGTAGAAAAGGGAAAGTTAATTCATGAAAGGTCTCAAATACTCTCCCGTTTGTCCTGTCAAAATAATAATTCCAGAAATGGAAAGTTAATTGTCCTGCATCTTTACAACAGTGCAGAATGACTGGTGTGGACACTCATTTTCTCCCACAGCTGGCCACTGTGGCATCTTTATGCGCCACATTCCAGGCATTTACAGCACCCTCTCACTGCACTTCATTTAAGCACACAATATAGTTCCTGTCAAAATCTATCATGTGCTGTCTAATGCCTCTATGAGGCATCTTCTGAGTCCGCTGTTGTTCTGCCACTGTTAACCCACTACTCCACCTGCTCATTCCTAGCATTCTATGCATGGCAGCTCCTTGCAAATCCTTTCATTTCCACAGCCATCACTGGTCTGCATATGTGTAACATTATGTACATGCAAGCAAATTAGCTAAACACCTGCTTAGGGAAACAAGGGATTTTCAAAAATGTCTGGGCAGCTAGCTTGTGTTGAGATTAAGTGAGCAGTAGCTCAGACTAAAGTGCTGCACATTAAAAACATGATAAAAGAAGCCATTATGTTTAGACCAGAAACCAAAGAAAGTACCCTAAAATTGGTCCATTCATTTGCTTGACACTTAAGAAGCTTCATCTATTTAATCTTTGGGTCTGAACCTCAAACGATTTAAAACCAGGATCCAGGTCGTTGAATCCTGAAGTTCAAATATAAAAAATAACAAATCATGGAAAAAGTAACTGTTTGGACTAATTCTTTCATACTGAAGACAATCATTTCTACAGATAAAGCTGATTGGTTACCTGAAACATGTTTTGCCCCTACATCAATTAAATTCCTGTCAAAAAGTATTTTATAGGGGCGTGGCAGTGGCCACCCATCTGGCCTCAGTCCTTGACACCACTGTGACTGCTTCGAGTCCCATCCAGCTGGCCTTTACCGCATGTTTTATCTCTCTCTCATAATCCACCTTCTTGTCAATTCCCTATCAAAAAAAGGCCCCTGGAGCCAAAAAAAGTATATTTTGTATAAGAAAATTTTAAACCAAAATGGTAGGCTACTATAAGAAAAGAGCAGTGAATCTGCTGCTCTACAACAGTCTGGTAACTTTGTAAAAAAAATTATGCTTTAAAAGTTTCACAATATTTTCTAAACAGATATTAGGAAAGTCTGCCGATACGCCACATTGACAGATACAATAATTTCTTTATAAAATTGAAGGGTTAATCTGTGCTCCCATCAAATTCTTACACCCAAAATATGCTCCCTGTTTCCAATGTTCCACTGTGGTCTCCTCTGCATCTTATTTCATTATTCCATGCATAGTAAACATGATCTGGGAGAAAATATTATTTCAATTTGATCTTCTCCCAATTTAATCCTCATGTTAATTTGGTGCAGTTAGAAATAAACAAGGCCATGTTTGGTTTATGTTTTGATTTTGGTTGGACGATGGTGGTGAGAGTGGTAGGAGTTCGTCCCACAATCGGTTCAATTCCCTCTCTGTCTAATTCTGCCCTTGTTCTTGGGTTAGACATTTCACCCGCCTGTTGCTGCTGCTGGTGCCGCCACTGCATGGCAGCCTTGCTTCTTTCAGACTGCCCCAGGCCAGCTGCTGCTACTATCCACCATCAGTGTGTGAATGATGACTATAGTGTGAAGTGCTACAAATACAAGCCATTTACCATTTTACCATTTATTAGATTTTTGTTGCAACAATGCTTTTTATAAAAAAAAACAAACAAAAAAAAAACATTTTGTTGGGAAGCCTGTGTCTCTGTTTTTAAATTGTGCCACATTTGTAAGAAAAATGTTTTTGAGCAGCGGAGTTGACTGTGTAGTTTTGTCTATGAAACATTAGCCAACTAAACTAAAAAGAGGATGAGCAGGACTAACAATCATGTTATTGTAGCCAAGTCTGAATCCATTTAATCTCCTCCAACCTCAGATCAGCTGTGTGGATGTGTGTGTGTGGATAGAGTGAGTTCATTCAACCTTATCAACGTTAGTACAAAAAGAGAGAGGCGTCTTCGTGAAAATCAGCATTTTCCTCGTATAACAACAGTGCTTTGGCTGTGTGGTGCTGCCACCTAGTGGACAATATATTTCATGTAGTTGAGTGTGTTTAATGAGCCTTACCCCATGCAGGGAGAACCACAGCCAGGATGAGTGACCCAAAACTTCCTGCTGTAAAGCAGCAGTGTAAACAACTGCACCAATGTTCAGCTCTATTAGTAAAGATGCTTCACAATACATTATCACTAAATTAATCAAATTTGTAAAGTAGGTATGTGTCAGTTTTAAAATAATAATAAAGAAAAGGAAATTCATATTTCCTTTCATATTGCTTCTGTAACTGGATCCGATCTGCGTTGTGCTGGTTTTAAATGATCAGGCCGTGGTTCACCTTTAAAAGGGTTTATTCTGACAAGAATAACAAGTAGAAAATAACTGTGTTACAGGCTGCCCGCTCCAAGCCCTACATAGACAAAAGTACATAACAGAAATTAACTTAATAAATCTATAAATAAACTGGATGTATTCAGATACAAAATAAATAATACACATCTCTCCCACAGGACAACATGACAAAAGGGGAGGGTCTAAGGGACCCAAACATTTTAAAGACAATACCACAGAGGAAGAAACAAAAGGGGAGGGGCTTCCGTTCTTAAAGTAACAGTTAAAACAATGACAGAGATTTTCAGTCAGGTAGGAACCCATACAAATAACCAAAGAAAAACATTTTGAGTAATTATAACAGAAGAACAATTCAACCAGGTTACACTTCCATTCATTTTTACATATAAAATGAATGGAAACAACTCAACTTATTCTATGTTCTGTGGAGTTTACCACTTGAACATGAAACATGTGAGCACCAATTGAGAATTACATTTTCTGAACAAAACCCTGTCATTCGATGTCCATAGAGCGTGTAACCATTAAGAACCCTCTGGTTTAATGAGACTGAAAATCATTAAAGAATGGAAAATAACCCCCATCTGGTTAATTTTGCCACTTGACAGCTCATTAATCATTTCAGCTGAATGAAATGCTTGCCATCATTAACACACAGATCCCAAGGAAAGCAGTGAGGCAATTATTGGTTATGTCACCCTTGATTGTAACAACTATCATCAAGAGTTTGTGAAAATTGGTCATGAGTATTTTACATCAGTGAGGAAGAATTTTAAACTTCTCTAATGTGCAGAATTATTTTTTATCCAACCATACTCGAGAGATTTAAAGCCTATTTAAGTTCACAGAACAGCATCTCAACAAGACTTAAAACTAAACTTTGAGTAGGCCTCTCTAAAACCTTCATGAGCCATTCAGAGGTGGACTTATCTGTGTGTTTTTGGATTATTTAGCAATGAGACGAGGGTGCACCAAGTGAAACTGAACCAAAATGAAAAAAGTGGACTCATACTTTCACATAGGGCTGGGTGGCTTCATTCTCCTAATACATGAAAATATCATTTGAAAGTTGATTTTTGTGTTTTACTGTTGTATTTATTTTTGTCTGAACTGTGACGGGCGGGCAACCTGTCCAGGGTGACTCCACCTGTCGCACATTGACCCCTGGAGAAAGGAACCAGTACCCCTGAAGACCTCCCAAAAAAAAGTGTGTACGACGATGGATAGACGGATTTTTGTCTGACATCAAAATTAGTAGTTTGATGTGTTAAAACCTTGAAGAAAAAATCAACATTAAGCTACTGTTATCTTTGACCCTTCAGGTGGCACCACGTCAAAACATCGCTGTATCTACAAGCTAGAACTCTACAATGTCCACATATCCGAGGTGGACATGTGAAAGTTATAGTGTGTTGTTTTGCAAGTATGCCAAGTTTGCCACCTGGCAACACCCAAAACATGCTCAAAAACTCATGATTTTGATCACTTCAAATGTGAAAAATGGCCAAAATTTGTCCTTTGACCCATAATGGCCATCTCCCTGTTCATTTTAGGGCATACCTCTCTTGATGATTACCGAATTTCAGATCTCTATGATGCATCGTTTGCCTATCTCACGTTAGGGGGCGCTGCAGATCCTTTGAGATGGTTGCTGTCTCCAACTTGCCCACTGGGTGTCAGTAAATCGCTGCTCCCTGAAGACATGACGGTCAGTCAGATTTCCAGAAACTTTCTATAGATGACGTGGTCAGTGTCTATGAAGGTTATGATTCATCCGTTCCTGGCTGCTGCCCCTCTGCCTGCTGCTTCAGACTGGCTCCTATTGGTGACTTATCTAATTATGTCTGCAGTCCACAGCTCATGTCTCCATGCTGAATGTTGCATGTACAATTACATCCCTCAGGCACAGAGTCTCTGTATTATCTCATGTTTTATATTAAAACACTGCTGTCCTGGAAATGTGCTCTTTTTTCCTTAGGGTGCCCAGTCTGCTCTCCTTCATTTTTTTCTGATATAACATTCCTAATCTTCAGCCTCATGTCATTTATGACAATCTTTCTTTGAACAAACAAATATACAAACAAAAAACCAAAAACAAAGCATGATTATTTTATCTACGTGAATATGTTTGTATAATATAAATCCGGAGTATTTATACTCAGGTTTGGTTGCCGTCTGCAATGTCAGTACCATGTTGTCTACTGTACACAAGAAAGTCCGGATGCTTTTCGCCAATCACGTGAATTACCAGAAGGGGGCGCCCTGGACCACTAAGAATGGTTTTAATCTTAAAACTGTTCCATGACATCATAAATCAACAGCACTTGTCATCCTTGATAATTACAAGGTTACATGTAAATGTAAAGCCTTTTTCTTAAGTAGCAGGCTTTTAATATCTTACCGTATTTTTATTTATATAACTTATTGAATGATATAATAATGTTATTGCTGTCAAGAAAATTCTAAATTATGTGGTTTGTTCATCTACATGTTTCATAGATAAATGTAGGTATTTAGCACACAAAATAGCACAACAATTCATAATTGGGCTGAAATGTAATAAATGTAGGTCTTCCATGTGAGCCATGTGTGGATCATACAGTGGCTTGCAAAAGTACCCATACCTCTTGAACTTTACCATAAACCAAAACACATAAATATATTTCATTAGAATTTCATGTGAAATGTCATCACAAAGTATCATACAATTCTGAAGAATGGAGAAAACTATACTTGACTCAAAACATTTTTTAAAATACAAAAAAACTAAAAAGTAAAATATTCAGCCCCCACTTCTCTGAGTGCAATCAGTTTCCTTCAAAAGTTCCCTGGTAACTGGTAATGACTAACCAGAGTCCAGCTGTGTGTGATCTAATGTCAGTGAAAATCCAGCTGATTTGTGACGCCTCAGAGAATATTGGGTACAAAACAGCATCATGATGTCCTAGGAACACAGATGGCAGGTCAGGAAGGAGCCATGGAGAAATTTAAAACAGACTTAGGCTACAAAAAGATTTCACAGGTTTTGAACATCTCACTGTTCAATATATCATCTGGAAATGGAAAGAGCCTTGCCCAACTGTAGACCTACAAGTCATGAAGAAAGTATGTTAATAAGTCAGTAGATTGAAAAGCTCTCCGCATTCTTCTGAATGTTCCATTAATATGACTGAGTTCCACCTTCTGTCCAATGTTAATGTCAAAATACAGAGATTACAATGTACTGTACCTGCATCTGACCTTCTGCTGATATTAGCAGAAAATTCTATTTTCATTCTTTTATGATTTCACATTTGGGTCCAAAGAACTGAAGGATTTTTGCTCCCACATCTCTGAGTCTGGAGCATGTTCTTTACAAAATATCTTTCACAGATAAGCTCCACAGTGGAGAAGCAGTATTTGTGTTCACTCTGTGTCAGTGTAAATGCCAGTGACAGGCTGGCAGACCTCATGTTATGACTGCAAGTCCTTCTGTGTGGCAGCTTCTCCGTTCTTCCAGCTGCTGATCACAGAACATAAAGTGAAGCAGATTCTGTTCACAACAGATGGAGGGGTGGGAAGCTAACAAGAACCCAAAGTGAGAGACACAGCACTGCAAGGAAAGATGTTAAGGTCAGCTTTAAACAATGCAAGTAATGGGGTTGTTTTCATTTCATGGGAACATTCTATTGTCTTTTTCAGCCATGTCAGGGGGTAAAAAGCTGTTGATTTCAGATACACAGCAGAGACTTTATTCAGTTCATGTGGTAATGATTTATTGATGCTGGGACACATAGCACCTTTTAATTTCAGGGATCCATAGCAAGGAGTCTGACAGTGGATGGAGACTCCTGCTGCTTCAGTCACGTGAACAAAAAACAGGAGCATTCAGAGATGGTGAAGTATGAGTGAGCAGTCCCGCAGCTGCAAAGATGATTTTAGTCCAAGAGGAAAAATGAAAAAGAGAGCAGAGTGATCACAGTAATGATCCACTGCACTTTCATTTGAAACTTTCTGTGGCTACAAAAGATGCAGACTCTATAACTCAGCCTACTGACACAAAGCTCTGCTGTATGGCACTGTTTTCAGGCTGTCACAGAATCAGTTTCATCATGAAAACTTTTACAAATACAAAACAAATGATGACTTTGAGATAGTCAAAAAAAATTGAGCTCCAATTGAGACTCAACATAAAATTATGTACATACCAGTAACTTCTTAATATACAAATTTTTTCACATTATTAGAATTTCACATAACTCTAGCAAACTGACAAAAACAGAATTGCTAACATCTACGTATGTGTACCATCTCATTAGAAACAATAATAATGCTGTTAATGCATGTCATTATTATTAACTGAATTACTTAGAGGAAATCTCTTTTAGCATCTTTCGCTAACCTGAATAATTCTCCTCAGCTCCATGTTTCAGTCATTTTCCTGGGTTTTCCCAGACATTCAGAGCTGCTTCCCTCCAGCATCCATCTACAAATCTGACACTGACATAGACTGTACAAAAAGATGAAGAACTTTCTTTTCTCCTCACAGTGTGACATTGAAACCGTTTTGGGTCAGTTAAGGTCACCAAGAATGTTTCAATGTGTAAAATAACAGAACAGTGAGAAAGTATAGAAATATATCACCTTTCTTTGAAGTCAGAACTTCACTTCTCCTGAACTTACTTTTCCAGACAATGATGCCACAGCTTCATGAGATTCCCATAGTTTAGTTTACAACATTTCAGTTAAACTGCAGTAATTCACACCTCAAACACCCGGTGAAACCACAGAATAGAATTGTGGACCTCATTAAGTCTGGTTCATTTGGGTACAATCCAGAGAAGCTCAAAGATTTAATTTCTTCTTTTAACACAAATATACAGAACAATAAACACCATGCAAATGACATGTCATGAAGCAAGTTCTGTGTTCTAGAGACAAACATGTTTTGATGTGAAATGTGTGGATCAGCTCCACAGCAGAGGAGGAAAGACTTTGTCAACATGTTGGCTGAAGCTGAAAACCACACTATTATCCACAATGAAAGGAGTCCTATAGACTTATGGGGTGAAAGTTGTGGGTATATCTAAACAAGTGTGTGAGAGCAAAGCAGCTAACAAACCTGACCCAGTTCCACCAGTTCTAGCAGGAAGAATGAACCAAAACTCCAGAAAACTGTTGTGAGAAGTTTCTGAAAGGAAACCCAACACCATTGACCCAAGTTAGGGTTCAAAGGGTAATTCAAACTGCAGGAAGTTTTAGAAAATAAAAGAAAAATGATCTCAGAATTCTGGCATTTAGCAAATATGTAATTTTGGTAACCCTTATTGACCTACACAGTAACATTTGATCTGATTAATGTCAGACACAGGGGGAAAAAGGTTCTGTCTTTTTTATGCTGTGGATGTAAATATAAGGTATCAACTCTATGTTCACTATTTGGTTTATTACATCTTACCATTTTCTAAGGGCTCTTCAGTACTGTGGACCTGAACATTTTCACCTGATTTAATTGCAACCGCTGAAGAAGAAAAGTAAAACACTGGAACAGATGTTTTCCAAAAGAAACTCAGCATTATAACATCTGCATTTAGTGACCGCTTGAAATAAAGTGCTCAGTATTTCTATTCAGCATTTTCTCCATCCATATTTCTAAAATTTAGAGAATATTCTTACTGCTAAAACATGACATTCTCACCGTGTGATGGAAGGGCTTACCAGATAAATATCTTGAATGGTTTGTTTAGAATGAAGATGGCAGAAACCTATCTGAATTTGTCAGATGCTAGTTTCTACATTCAGCAGCATTTCTAGGGAACAATGTTACCCTGCAAATACATAGAAAACCTTAATCAACTGATATGAATCCTCTGTATCTGAGCAGCGTCTAGGATTATAGATCTAAGTTCCATCATCATGGTAGATATACTTCCCTGCTATGAGTGATTTATAAAGTTGTAATGCTAGTAAAGATGTGTAAAATTGGAGGTATATTTCAGCAGCATCATCTCACTATAAGAAAATCCTGTAAAATCTCCAGTGAGTTCATTTATTTTTTGGAGAAACAAACAGCTAGTGAAGAAATGATTGTTTTTAACAAATTCACTGTGGATCAACTGTTACTGTCTTGCTAATAATACTGATTGCTGGATCTTGCAGAACACTTAATTTGCACCTTTAATGCTTCACAAGGCTGGAGTGTTTAGAGAGCGACCTTTGACCCTCCCTCTTGGCCCTCTCTGATGCTTTCTTCTCTTCAGATCAAGGTTTAGCTATGAGAACTGAGGTGGCAACTGACAAGGTATTTTTGCCTGTTGAACCTTTTGTGTGATGCCCGACTCAGAAAAGGTGGATCAAAAATCCAGTGATGAGGTTTTACCAGTTTACTGGTAGAGTCCACCAGTGAAACCAGCACACAGCAACATGGGTCCTCCACCATGCTTCACAGTGGGACTCAGGAGTTTTTCCACATATTTATAATTTGCTTCAATTTAAACCAACTTAGACTGACACAGTCCTCGTTAAAGTCTCAGTAGAGTTCACAAAACTGTACATGTTTATATTTGTGATGGTAGGACCAAATGCTTCTGTTAAATTTACTCAAAAGAGACTCTTTTTAGTATCAGTACTTGTGCCTCCCAAAGTAGACTTCTTTTTCTAAAGTATCATACTGTTTCAATAATAGATGGATTGAAACATCTTTACCAGGAGGAACAAGAAATAAGTGACAGTCTGTACATCCCACATGGACAGGAAGAAGTGAACACAGGTCCACAGCGGCTCTGGAGGCATGTTCCTGTTGTAGAAAAACAAATACTGCACAGTTTGGGGACGGCTGGAGCTTATTGAAGTGGTGTTTCTTTAAATTTAGTCTTTCTAGATATCACTGTACATTCTTGATATTAACTATCATCTGAGTTGATCAAATCTCAGTTTTGTGCCTCGTCAAGGAAAATGCACACAAAAAATCTGCTGAAATTAAAATATGACAACAGATTTCCCTCTGTTCATTTGAACTTGTTGAGTTGTGACATGTCAGCTGATATTCAGCATCGACTAGTGAATCACGTTAATGACATTTGAACACATTCCTAAATTCACCATGACATCATTCTCATTTCAACTCATCAACATAACAAACTCTTCACTTCCAGCCTGTAAACAATAAACTTGTGATAATATGAGTAAGATTACGGTAAACACAAAAAGCAAATAGAAGAACAGAAAAAAATAGTGTTCTTTGTATGCATAAGGCTGCTACAGCTACTCTGTGCTTCTCCTTCACTCTGTCCTGCTACATGATAATGACTTTGTCAGAGGTAGAAGCTGCTGGCTTGTTAGTCAGGTACTTGATGTATAGTCTCAGAACTGGCCACCTTGACAGCAGGGGGCGCTGCTCCATTGTCGTTGGGCAAGACACAGCCTCCAGGATAGGAAGCGTCCAGGATGCAGCCTTTCATCTGCATGAGTTAAACAGACATGAACCTGCAAGTGAAACTTTAGTGATTGAAGAGAAATGTGTTCACATCGTCTACCTTTCATATTTCCTTTGATCACATTTACACTCAGTAAAATAAGCCTTATGTTGTGCTCCTGCTCCAGGGAGTTCTCTATCTATCTATAAAAAGTGCTGATGCCAACTGAGGTAGTCTGGTCAGTTCATGCCAGAGCTGCTGCTATATATAAAAACATACTAGGGCCCAGACCCTAGCTGTACAATCATATTAGTCCAGAGTAGATCTGTTTTTCATTGTCATACCCAAACTGAATAAGAAACTGGCAGAAGGTCAATGTATTTCAACATTTATAATATTACGTCTGCTATTACCACTACTAATATATATACAAATAAGGATTTTTTGTGATTTTCTTTGCTTGAAAGAATTGCACTGCACATAATAGTAGAAGGAATTTTTTACTGAAAAACTGTTTTAAAAATAATGCAGGTTCTAAGTAAGTCACAGACTTTTATTGTTCTTCAGTGCTTTGGCTCAGAAGAAAACTGCAACTGGCAGTGTGCGTTCATAAAATGGTAAATTTGATGTTGTGATGCATTTTGTTAGTTTATCATGCTTCTGTTTAAATGATGTCAACTGCATAAGTGTCATTCACTAGCATAAAAATGTTTATTATAACTTCTGTGTAGCAGAAATGTTTATTATTGTTGTTTCTGTGCTCTGTGCAATAGTGTGAAAGTGCCTTTGCTGTAAAGCTATATGTTGTGTGTTAATTTATAATGTCTGACTTAATGCTCAAAGGTACAGCCAAGTGTTGAAACTACATATGCTGCCAACTAAGCAAGATGAAAGTGGTGGGAATAGACTGGCCTGGATGCAGTCCAGACCTGTCATTGAAAAAGTGTAGCACATTAAGAAGCTCAAAATACGATGGCAGTGACCCCAAGATGTTGGGCAACAGATGTTAAACCTTGAGCAAGAATGGGAAAGAATTGCACCTACTTCTACAATTAGTATCTGTTCCCAAACAGATAATTGTTAAAGAGAAAAGTAATGTAACACAGTGGTCCCAACTTATTTGGAACATTTTTATTCATCAAAATAAAAAAAGTGAATATTTGCAAAACCGTGATAAAGTTGATCTGTTTGAATATTAAATGTATTATAATATTAAAATTACACAGAATATAGGTTGAATAAGATTTGCAAGTCATTGTTTTCTGTTTTTATTTTGTTTTACACAATGTCTAAAAATTAATTGAAATTGTGGCAACCATGCAAAATTAAAAGGACACAAAACTTTTTCACTGTGCTGAATGCTCATTCTAAAGAACTGAATGCGCTGACCTAAAGGATTACTGCTTTTTTCCCCCCAACTGGTAATTGTCACATTTAATGTAAATTATTCTAAAGTCCAGAAAAACACTGTTTAATAAAATATGACCAGAGTTGCAAGCAGTGACAGTGGTCCATGGTTTCAAACTGCAATAAAGCTTTGCAGAAAAAAAAGAACAAACTAGGAGAAAGAGTCTGGCTGTCTTGATGCTACTTCTGTGTATGCTTGTGTTGGTGTTGGTGTTGGACTTTCTCTGCTTTATTGAAAATGACAACAGTTCAGCAGAACCGCTGTCTGTGCTTTTCATGTGTTCATTTTAGTTCATTGACTATCCACCTGCCAACATAAATCTGCAATCAATCTAGTTTAAGCTTTCTGTAAACCAATCAGCAATTGACCTAAAGGTCCTGTTATCCTCAAGGCTTAATCTTTGTTAGCTGTGTTTTGTTTTTTGTTCCTTGCTTTTGTAGAATACTATAAAACTATCAAAATGTCTAGCAACGGTATACAAATTGTGGTTGCATTACAACCATAGACAATGTATTTTAATTAGATTTTATGTGGGAGACCAACATTAAGCAATTTTGTGAAGTAAAAACTGAATGATACGGTTTTTGCATGTTCTTACAATCGAAACTTTTTGGCATGCAGATGTATCCAGCCAGTAAGAATAAAAGTAATGGGAAAAAGAGAGCCTGAAGTGGTGCAGAGCTGCTGTCCCCTACCCCTGGCCCTGCGGACCAATGCCGTAGTCCAATTGGTACCGGGCCGCACAAGTAAATATTTCCATTTTATATATTATCTGAATCTAGAGGATCTATTATTTTGAAAATCTTTTAACCGGGTTCTCTCAGTTACGTCTTGAACTCAAAAACGAGCAAAATGAATAAGATCAGATGTCTTGGGAAAGTTTCTTTGCGAAGGGGAAAAGGCCGAGAGAACAGACAGGAGAATGGATTAATCTCGGACCGGTAGGTGATTCCCACATACCAAGGCCACTCTGCTTAATATGCAGCAACAGGTGTGCTTCAAGACTGCTTCACCACATAGAGACCAAGCGCGCTGTGCATAAGCATTAGGGCAGTGGTAGAGACGAGAGGAGAGCTTGTGAGTCTATTTTAGAACTGTCAGCCGATTTTCCAGACCTCCTTCACCACAAATGACCACAATCCATCCATCCATCCATCCATCCATCCATCCATCCATCCATCCATCCATCCATCCATCCATCCATCCATCCATCCATCCATCCATCCATCCATCATCCATCCATCCATCATCCATCCATCCATCCATCCATCCATCCATCCATCCATCCATCCATCCATCCATCCATCCATCCATCCATCCATCCATCCATCCATCTTCTAACATCCTTGTCCCACCCTTGTGTGCCTAACTTTCCTGGCGAGAGGTGAGGTACACCCTGGTTGTAGGGCAAAACTGAAACAGACAGGACAAACAACTATGCACACACACACTCATACCTAGGAGAATTTAGAGACCAATTAACTTAACAGTCATGTTTTTGGACTGTAGGAGGAAGCCAGAGTACCAGGAGAGAACCCACGCAAGCACAAGAACATGTAAACTCCGTGCACCCAGGAACCTAGGACCTTCTTGCTGCAAGGCAATAGTGCCCCACTGTGCAGCCCTGACCACAATGATAAACTGAACACAAACACCCATGAGTTATGAAACAGACATGGGACTGATTCTATTCATTGAAATAAAATGACAGAGGGTACATCAGACAAAAATTCCAGATCAGGGCATCAACACTGTTTATTCTAAGTGGAATAAAAATTTCAGAAGTGAAGATCGATCACTTACCTAAGCCTAACCAAATATTCTCATTGCTGACTGTAGTGCAGTTAAAATATACTTCCTCAGCCTCTGCACAGCTGAAAATACTTTGAATATCATAGACAAAAATTTAGTTGATTAACATTTCGACAATAACATCAAAATATCAGCAGCCTCACCTTATTGTTACTTGGGTCGTGGCCAATTTCGGAGCTCATTCTGTCACTGTGGTCTGGCTGACTGCAGGGTTTTCCAACTCCCACGATCTGCTCCAGGGATGTTTTGGGGAGAGGGCACTGAGTAAAAGGGACAGTGATCTCTTCTTCTTGCTGCTGCTGGAAAGATGAAACTGTAAACTCACTTCCATCTTGCTGTCCAACCTTCCCATACAAAGCACTTCCACTGACAGTGGAATCCACATTTGGCATTTCTACCACTCCGTAATTAGTGCACAAGTCTAAAGAAGTGATTGCATGAGGTTTCTGGCTGTTGCCTGGGCAGAGGTCGTTACCAAGACTTTCAGTGAAACCAAAATCCTGCCACTGGGGTTTTGTTGGGGACCAGTTGGAGAAGGCGTCACACATTCCATTGAGAGTGATTGGCCTTTGTTGGACATGGCAGTGCTCGAAGAGCTGCCTCTGTGTTATTGACTGCTGATAATGTTGGAGTTGTTGGTGCATTTGCTGCTGGAGAAACTGCCCATCCAGCTCTGTGGCCTTGTTGCTGAAAACCATATGCTGAGTGTTTGTGTGTTGGAGATGCAATCCTGCATGGGTGAGAGTGTCCTGAGCTGTCCAGTGTCCATTGTGGAGGGCTGGATTATGCCCCAGCAGTTCTCCATTAGTCATCTGGTTAGTATGCTGACTCCAATCATGGCCAAGTTTGCCTTTTCGCATGTTGAGGTGCTGCTGCATCTGCTGTGACAGCTGCACAATAGGAGTCTGTCCCACCAGGCAGGGCTTACAGTGAGGAAAATGCATCTGCAGATCAACACCAGATCTGGGATTATTTTCTGATGCCGAAACTGTGGTAGGGATTGTTGCTGCTGTTCTAGGAAGTGTCTGTCTCCCATGTTCCATGAAAACAGCCCTACCTTCAATACAGTTGTAGATATATGAGAGGATTTCGTCATTTGTCAACAGGTCATCCAATGTAGGCACATGGTCAGAATCCATCTCCACCCTGATCATTCGCTCATCCAGGAGCAGCAGCTCCAGGTCCTCAGCACTAAGACCCAGTCCTTCCAAGGCTCCAAACAGCTCACTGTTGGAACAGCTCCCATCCTCTGCATCCACCACACCGTGACCTTCCAGGGTAAGAGAATCTAGGGTAGCTAGCAATGGGTCAAGGCTGGCGCTTGGTTCTGAAATGCCTGGCTCCAAAACACCATTATGAGGCACATCCCAGCTCTGGCTCTGTCTTGAAATTTCAGAGACAGAGAAGTGTGTCTGCTCTCCAACAAAACTGCTGTGAAAGGCTGTTTTGGGTTCAAGAACAGGTTGGCAAACATATACAGACTGGTCCTGACTCATGAGAGCCCCAAGAAGAGAACCAGGATCCAAGCCATCCCTTGCCAACCTTTCAGTTCGGCTTTTCTTGGACTTGCTGCTGTTTTTCTCCTGGCTTCCATCGATGAAGCCCGCGATGGGGTGGTTGGACTGGTACAGTAAGGCCTCACCTGTGGCAAAGGTAAAGGGGAGATGCATGGAGCGCTTACGCAGATGTTCTCCTCCCTCTTCATCACTGTGAAAACAACAACCAGCACTACATGTTAGGTTTAACTCTATGGCTATTCCAACCAGTGTGTTTAATGCTCATACATTTAAAAGGAACAGTCAGAGCAAATATTTTAAATACGTTTTTTTCTGGTTATTATTTCTTGAATGCATCTTCTGTGTACAACTAGCAACAAACAGAGCCAGAAACATACAGAAGCGGCCTCTGGGTGGCGATGATGTAGTCTGGTTTGCCGTTCTTGTACACCAGCCGGGCATTGGCCTGGACCCATTTCCAGCGATTCTCTTTGGTGAGAAGCCTGAACACAGTCAGTCCACTCTCTCCTGTCTTTATCACTAAACACACAAGCACAAACATAATGAGTCAAAACAAGAAAATCTAAATAAGCTGACTGAAATATTCTATTAGAATAACAAAGGTCCTAGCTTTAGAACTTTTCATGTTTTCAAATGGTTCTTAGAACCTTGGTTCTGGTCACAACTTTCTGATTCTTCATGTGACCAATGATTAACATTTGCTGGTGATCCTAGATAGAAATAAGGCAACAAGTGAAACTACACTCAAGTCTGTTCTATCAGTGGAGATTAAAAATGGCCCTGCCACTATAGAACAGAGATCTTCTACATAAACCTTTTGAGGATAGAAGCTGCAGGGCATTAGTGTTTTCCCAGTAGTGTTGTTCTGCACAGACCTTTGGACTGCACATCCGTCAGACAGTGTCTCAACTCAAGTGTATTTGTCTTGTTGTCATTGCTGCTGTATGTATCATCTCTAATGCTTTGCCCATGTTGTGGATTTATGGGATGTATCCTTTAGTCTGGCAGCTCCGCAGCTTCGCTCAATCTGTTCTCTAATCCAGCAGGATTACTTATGAAAGCTGTCTGAACACACTGGACCAGACCGTCTCAACTTTTGTAATAGGGCAAAGGGTAAAATAGCAATATGCTTCTGTCTGTACCAAAAGTTGATGTTGGACATGGGACATTGAGTATACCCTGACAATTTCAATTTAAAACTACATTTGATTAGACAGATTGTTCTTAGTTGATGAAATATCAACCAAGTATAGTACTCCAAAACTGTGTATTATGCCATTAACTAGGGTCAAAATAATCCATATTTCAATACAATAAAAAAGTTGTTAAAGATGATCATTCCTGTATAAATTGGTACAAAATTAACTATTTTTATTGCCACAAGTTGTTACACAGGTTTTCACACCAGCATTGCAGACACACAACTTAACAATAATGTATAATAATCAAAACAATGAGCTGCCTCTAGAAGACTGAAACTATGACTACATTATTTTAACATGGTAAGTACATCCAGAGAAGATGTACTTACCATAAGCATGATAAGCAACTATCAGCTACAGAGAAGGGGCAACAAAACTGAATTAAACTATGATGAAACATCAGACAGATGTTCTAATGTTTGAGAGGCATTAAAAAGGTCAGCAAATGTCCTCTATCTGCAGTACACATAGGACTAAATATTCTGTTCGATTATTACCTACTTATTGACAGTGCTAGTCCGAGCATTCCCATAGAGATGTTTCTCCAAAATGCAATGACTTGGTTCCATTAGTAAACAGCTCAGTTGGTTATAAAAAAATTCAAGCAGCAACATGACCAGTGTATCCCCTTCTTTTTTACTCTGTTGTTCAATAGTAAATACATAAGCAGTTGATGTGGCACATGACAAACCAAGTAAACATTAGCATGCGGTGGAACCAGACTGAAGCTGAAAGGTCAGAAACTCATCAAAACCCAAAGCATACACGCTGACTGTAATCACAGAATGCGTGTATACAGTGTGCTTGCATGTTGACTTCTTGTAGGAAAACCATATATATGCATTGGTAGACAAAAGTCTCGTGTTGGTTGACCTGCCATTGATATATCCTTACTTCTGACATGGTTCTCAGCACAATACAACATATCAGCTGCATGGATGAATTGATAGCCAGATCCTCGAACTCGTAGCTCAGCCTCAGTGTACCCAAGAACAATTTTCCCTCTGAAAGCCAAAAAAACAACAATTAACAAAACTTTGTTTTGGGGAAATTGAACAATATGATTCAAATCTTCCAAGCAAGAAAGCCATTTTGAACTGTTAATAGCTGATAGTCTAAAATGTGTGCTATGGAACATAGCACACATTTTAGCATATTTTAGCACACGTGTTAAAATGTGTACTATGTTAATGTTCTATGCTGCAACAATTTACACTAGTAGATAGAAAGCAGCTAATGGGCACGAGACCCCTGAAAGCAGCAAAAGGTGACATTACTTAGCATCACAGGCCAAGGGTGTAAAATCCAGCTTGTGTTTAGTCCTGAAAATCATGTTTTTGGTCCTGATCTCCAGGATGGACGGAGGCTGCAGAGGAGTCGCGATGGCAAAAAGGGCAAGTTGAGTCATGCCCTTCCCTCCATTTTCTTGCTCCTGGTTTTGTCCATGCAGAAACTTGAGCCTGCCCTGGATGTTCAGAGCCTACACAGGAAGCAGATTTACACGAGAAGAACATCCTCTCAAACTCACAGGCCCATCCTTTTGTGTGTGAATGTAAACTAATGTGGCTTTCTTTAAAACCCCCATAATAATAACTCTTCATCTTTATTAATTCCTCTGCATATCCATATACTCCATACATTCTCAACCATAAAGTGAAAATGTTGCCTTTTGAGGAAGTCTCAGATTATCAATATTAAAAGTGATTTCTGAATAAATAGAAGAATTCTGAATAGAGTGAGGTATGAAGTTAAAATACTTTGATTTTGAAGATGTCACATTTTACTCTTTAAACAAATTATTTAGCTAAAAACATAGTAAATTGGTGAGATATTCATTCATTTTCCATACAAGAAAGATACCTCCTGATACATTTCTGTACATCTTTCATTGAAATGTTCTATCCAAACCCTTGCTAAAGCAGGCAGATAGTCCGGAAGCAACACTGGCCTGTGGTCTCCAGACTGTGTAACTCACCAGGAAGCCAGAGGAATTATCTAGCAGGCAGCGGAAGCGACACACAAAATTCCTCTCTAAGAATGAAGAGTTCTCTGGTGGAAGCTGCTTGGGGTTGTAGGTGACCAAAGAGCTGCTGTCCAGTTCCATCTCTATGGCAACAAAACACAAATCAATTTGTATGTTTTATTTTTGAGAATCCACTGAAATAACAACTTTCTTAATTTTAGTTTCTCATTTTTGCAATGTTCAGTACTTGGTAGTTTTTTATTTTATGACAAGGCATTCCTAAATTCAGTTTTAGCTCACCATTTTGATATGTTTTGTGTGTTGAGGTGATGGACTCCATATTCATATTCATATTCATATTCATATTCATATTAAGCTAGACTTTGTTCTGTCTAAGTTGCATCTCTCTGAATATATTGAGCAACCAGGTTTTCCTCAGACTAGCTGCACCTTGGATGTGTTAGAACTGTTTATCTGAACCAAAATACAAAGCTCCCCACCAAAGGGGACACACACACACCCACACACACATAAGCATCTTAAAACCTAAATACAGATCTAGGACCACTTCAACTCATAAGCCACAGTGAAGATTACAGAGTCATGTGATTGGAGCTGGGGCTGGCCTCACAGCTTAATGCTGTGTGCTTAACCATCTCATAATAATGTCTGTCTGTTTGTTCTCAGAGGTAAAAAGCTAGAACCAAAAATCACCACCAGAGCATTGGGTACACACAAACTGATTTAACGGTTTTGTAAAACTATGTCAAGTATCAAAGAACACATATGAGAATGTGTCACCCTCAAACAAGTCATAGGAAGTATAAAAACCCACGTCTTAAGAAAGGAAAACAAAAATAATAGAGTAGATGATCAAGCTTGTTTCTGTTTGTACAGTGTAAAGACTTATCAAGATCATAAAGAGAGGAGAGAGGAGAGTGGTCACCTTGGGGGGAGTCGTGGGACATGGCAGACGCTGCAGCCTGGGGAGGATTCAAAGCCCAGTGCAGGTTTCTTCTCAGCTCCTGCTGGTCCTCTGTATGGACAAGCTCATACACACTCTGGTGAATGACATCAGTCTAACGAGGAAAGAAATGAGTACGTGAAGGAATTAACTGAGTACATGAGGCAAGTAGAAAGAGGATACACAATCATAAAAGACACAGCATGTCTTCCTGCACCACTGAAATGCCTCGCAGATAGACAACAATGTGACATGGGATATGAAGGAGTGTAAAATGGTTTGCGATTGGCATGGGCCAAGGTTTTCTACATCTGTGCAGGAACTTCAAACCACGAGGTCCTTCCTGCCTCCAGTGGAAATGTAGCATGTTGTTTCAGAAAATGTGGTTGCCCAAATCTCTAAAGAAAACCAGGATACATAAACATGAACACACAGAATTCCTTTAGATAAACAGATTATTGCTGAGTTTGGGATGTGGGCTCCAGTGATGGGACAATCACTAGTTATAGCAAAGACACCGTTATAGTGACATCACCCCCAGAGGCTCCAGCTAAAGAGAAAAGCAGCTATGCATGTTCAGTTTGGTTCTCTGGCCCGTTTTTGTTGGGATCTTAGCATGCACCACCATGTTTTTGTCTGCAGAGGACAGCTGTTCCTGTGGCTCAAATAAGAAAAACCAAGATATAAATAGAAAATGCAGTGATCCCACCCACATGTTGCATATACATTCCTCATTAAGTATCAGCCTTAATGCCAAACCAATGACTGGTGGAAACTATATTGCATAATAGACTTTTTTTATGTATGTCTACATAGAATCGCTTATAAGTCATTGTTTTTTTCTGCCTGCTTATACCTTCATCTTCCACCGGTAGAATAATTCTTAAACACTTCTGAGGGTTGTAACCCACCCTCCGCTCTCTACTCCCCCTGCCTCCATATTCTGGTTCTGACATTCAAACAGAGCAGATTCAAGGTGAAGAATACCTGATGGAAGCCCAAGTAGTCCTGGATGGTGTGAGATGAATAGAAAATGGTTCCATCTGCACTAGTGACCAGGACAAACCCACTGAGAGCCTGCAGGACAAAAAGCCACACACCCTTGGTTTATATGACACGAGTGGAATTGGATCAACATGTCAGAAACCACTGAAACTGTGATGTTGGCTTTTACATATCAGGCCATACTACCTTTCTACATAAATACAGATACAGATAATCTACTCACAAATTGAATTAAAACCTGAGAGAGACTTCCCAAATAGCAAGCGATGATAATTCAACATTGAATTTTGGTCAGAAAGACTTGTTCTGGTTAAGGTTGACGATTGATGTTGGATTAACCATCAGACTATCATTCAATTGTAGCCGATTAACTAATGTTGAAAAGATGTAATTGGGGCCTGCCCATAGCAATGCATAGAGAGAGCATTATTATTATCGTCTTCATTTATAGAAGGTATAAACGTTAATGCAGCTCACCACTGTGTGCCTACCCACAAATGTGGTGTCAAAACTTGCGGCTCGATCCCAACATTGGAGCAATTACTTGTGGTGGGATTTGGAGTTACCATGGCGACATAATTCGAAAAACGACCTCTAAAAGCCCGATAGTACAGGTAAGACAACTTTTGTGAAAAATTTGCAATAAACTCTCAATTATGTTTTAACGCAACAAAGTGCAGGAATTTGACGATTTTGCATAATAATTCTCAAGAAACTGGAGGGACTGGTTGCTGTAATTTATCAGTAAACAGGAAAAACTGCATTGATTTGATTGATAACATAATATATAATCACACATTTAGTCTAGAATTTACAGGGCCACATAAAAAGCTATGGAGGGTCAGATTTGGCCCACGGGCCTCGAGTTTGACTTGTGACGTAAAGTGCTCATGTTGATGTCATTGATTATGTTGACTGGTCTAAGCAGTATTATTAATAAATTAAACCAATCAAAAACATCAGTAAACGGGATATTTAATTGTTCATGATTATTGGCACCTTTGGATTTCCATCATGGTGATTTTAATTTATGTAGCTTCTAATGAAATTCCTGCAACAGTAATGAAGAAATATGTTGTTAATATATAAAGAAAACCATAAGGGAGGGTTCTGAAATCAAGATTTACTGACGTTAAAGATTCTTGATTCTGTTTATTAAAAACACATTCTCGGTGTCTGTGGAACGTTGCACATTAGAGCTATTGCTGTTAATGTTGTGAAAGTAAACAGCAATGTTATTGTTGTTTGTCGCTCTCCAACAGTTCACACAAAGATGCTGGTTGACTTCCAAAACATTTCAGATATTTTTGACGAATCACTTGATGCTCATGAAGTTATTTCTGTTTGTCTTCCAGGGGATTCGTTCTGGTTTGCAGAAGAGAAGGACTGAGACATGGATCCATTCGCAGCCAATCAGGTTAAACTCTCCTTTAACTTTCATTAACCTAAATCAGGGGTGTTCAAACTGTGGCCCGGGGTCCATTTGTGATTGCATTGATTTTGTGCAAACCCCAATTACGATTCAAAAATGCTACATATTCGACTCATATTTGCAGAAGGAGACTTTGCTGCATCCAAATCAAATTTGTTTTAAATTTGGTTAAATGTGTGATTAAATATGTTGACTAAAATTAAGATACATATTCATGAATATTCATCGCCATGTACTTTTCAATTCAATTGAGTGTACAAGTGGAACTGTATGGTTTCTGTGTTTGTTTTCAGACTCGTAACCAGAACATTATTTAGTAGTTCAATGTCTTTCCAAATGTTTCAAATGTTTTTAATTATCTTTATAACTGGCCCAAACCAGGTTATTTATGTGTTTTTCACCTGCATGGCAGTTTGACTCTAAGTTGACTGATAAGGACTGTTGAGAAACTGTCAAGAAGTGACTTTGTTATGTACCAGAGTGAGAGAAAGGCATCCAGGAACCAAAGTGACATCAACCAGAGTCAAACTTGGGGGAGCCTAACACATACTGTTTCCCTAGTTCATACAGTACCAGGCTTAACCTCATGTTCTTCCATGGACAATAGATGGTTCAAAAAGGAGTCAAATATGTTCACAGACCTGTTTTCCTAAATAAAATATTATATTAATGTCATGTTGTCAGAACTAAAGAACAAAAGACGAGGAAGGGTGAATGGATTATAGACAAATATGAGATTCTCGTATAACTGTGTGATATGACTTAATGATCTCCATATTTCATTTTCATACCAGAAGTACAAGCAGCATGTTTTCTTCTCGTAATGCTATTATAAAAAAAAACCCTAACAATTTTGTATATCTATAACTCTTCTGCATGAATGAAGGATAATAATTCACCAGCAATGAGACTGAGAAGGGAGATGAGGGGGCACCTTGAGGGAAATGGAACATACTTATTACTTCTTTTTAAAGAAAACATTTTTTTCACATCACTAAACCAATTTGTGCTGACCACTGTCCGGCAGCATGGGTTTAGGGTTAGGTGGTACACACTCATCTCGTGATCTGCCATTTCTCATCCAAAGCAAACAGAAGACTGCAAATGTCAGTCAGTAGAGGAGCTGAGTCCTTCAGCTCTTCGAGAGAGCTGGAGGCACTGATATGACTGAGGCTACATGTCCTCACACCAGTACATTACCCATTCATCTCCCACCTGTTTATCATGGGACTCAGTCTGCAGATGAAGACGTGGCTTGCACCACTCCAATTGAAAAGTCAATAAAGAGGTCATCAGGTTTCATGGGAGAGTTTTGGTCCAAGTGTTGCTCATATGTGTTTCCGTTTGCTCCCCTGGTTGGTAAGCCAGGCAAGGAGAGGATAAATCTGAAAGATTTCCTACAGGCGGAGTTGACTGACTGGATGGCTCACAGTTCCTCTCATCTGATGTCAAGGCAAACCAGTTCAACACAGGTTCAGCCAGGAAATTTATCAATGTCCAGCCATAACTTGATTGGAATATTGTTTCTCTAAATGAGCTTTGTATTCTCATTATTACCCATATGAGGAACAACTAAACCTCCCTGCTCCAGTTGGAAAATATTTGGTAGTCTTCTCCCTCCATTTCCCTGGAATGCTAGGCTGATGCACATTTGAAGGAACTGGAGTGGAAAATCAATGAAATGACTGCACCAAAACCCAAAAGACCGCTGTGCCAGTGAGCTTGTTCAACTGAGTGACACAGGCACTAAAGAGAAACTCCATGAGATTAGTTTCTGGTGGGTTTTCTTCAAAACATGTTCAAGTTTAATAAGACCAACAGTTTTAAACACAGAAACAGCAACACAGCTGGTAGGTGACACAATGTGATCTTCCCAGTACATGTTAGCAACCAGCCACTGAGTCTTTCTTCTGGAGTAATAGATGCAGATGCATTCAGGGTTATCAGGATTAAGAAAGGATCCGTTCTCTCAGGTTCAAAGGGAGACAGAAATGCTCAGTTATCTGACGTAGCAGACAAGTGCTGAAAAGGTCCAATCAGGATGGAGCAATGGTAATGAAATAAAAAAGTGAAATTTAACAGAAAATGAAGGCAATTTCCTGTATAAAGCTTTAAGTTTACTTTCACTCACTATGTGCAGAAAATACTCATTTATAAAACGACAGAAAACTGTTGACAGCAGTTTGAATTGGATAAAATATTTTAAATAATAACCTGTTTCATTCGGTTGTAGACATCTGACGTTCGTTATTGTGAGGTGCAGTTTATCCAGTTTTTGTGCTTAAGAGCTGATCTGTTTGAGTAAAGTGTAACATTTCAAATTCTCAGAGCAAGGCAGGCAGGGTCACAAGGGAACATGAGAGCCAGAACCAATCATCACTATCCACACCCTCCAAAAAACCTAAATCAAAACATCAAATCAAATCAAATCAAATCAAATTTTATTTGTATAGCACATTTCAGCAGCAAGGCATTTCAAAGTGCTTTACATCATAAACACAAAAACACAAAGTCATGCATCATAGAATAAACAATACATTGTTCCATATTACATTTCAAATACAATTCTAAACAGGTGTGTTTTACTTGAGATTTAAAGGAAGTCAGGGTTTCTGCTGTTTTACAGTTTTCTGGAAATTTGTTCCAAATTTTTGGTGCATAGATGCTAAAAGCTGTTTCTCCTCTCTTGGTTCTGGTTCTGGGGATGCAGAGCAGAACCAGAACCAGAACCTGAGAGTCTGGAAGGTTGATACAACAACAGCAGATCTTTGATGTATTGTGGTGCTAAACCGTTCAGTGATTATAAACTAACAACAGTATTTTAAAGTCTATTCTTTGAGCTACAGGGAGCCAGTGGAGCGACTTTAAAACTGCTGTTATGTCTCTATCTTCCTGGTTTTAGTGAGAACAGGAGCAGCAGCTTCTGGATCACTGCAGCTGGAGGATTGATTTGTTGGACAGGCCTGTGAAGACGCTGTTGCAATAATCAATGCGACTAAAGATAAACACATGGATGAGTTTCTCTAGATCTGGCTGAGACATTAGTCCTCTAATCCTGGAGATGTTCTTCAGGTGATAGAAGGCCGACTTTGTAACTGTCTTTATGTGACTCGCAAGGTAGTCCATCACTACTCCCAGGTTTCGGGCTGATTTCTAGTTTTTAATTTTAATAACTGAAGCTGTGCATTGACTCTAGATCTATAGCTCTAGATCTATAACTCTAGATCTATAGCTCTAGATCTATAGCTCTAGATCTATAGCTCTAGGACAACATGACAAAAAGGTTCTAGATCTATAGCTCTAGATCTATAACTCTAGATCTATAGCTCTAGATCTGTAGCTCTAGATTGTTCCTCTTTAGGTCCAAAAATAATGACTTCAGTTTTGTTTCTGTTCAGCTGGAGAAAGTTTTGGCACATCCACACATTTATCTGTTCTAAGCATTTATTCAGTGATTGGATGGGTTCAGAGTCACCTGGTGACATCATAATGTAGAGCTGTGTGTCATCCGCATAGTAACAACTCATAATCTGTGAAAGTAGATGTACAGAATGGTACAAACAACAGATCCATCCTGTATGAAGAGAAGTACTGACCTGCAGCAGCAGCTCTCCTTCACGCACCTGCTTCTCTCCACCTCCTGGTTTCTCAATGTTCCCTCTGGCTCCAGTGGCTCCCTTCTGACTGCTCAGGGCAACTGTAGGGGCAAACACAGAGACCAGCATGTGTATCAAGCTGCAGCCAATCCAGAAAACTGCTGCTGGTGTTCTCACTAAGACCAGGAAAATAGAGCACATCACCCAGTTCTAAAGTCATTACATTTAAAATAATGTCAGTTTATTTATCACTCAACAGTTTAGCACCACAATACATTAAAGATCTGCTGTTGTTGCATCAACCTTCCAAACCTCTCCGGTTCTGGTTCTGGTCAGCTCTTCATCCAGAACCAGAATCAAACACGGAGAAGCAACATTCAGAGTCATGCTCTACAAATCTGAAACAAACTTCTAGAATGATAACTCTTACTTGTCACTAATGGTTAGTTACCTCTCTGCTCAAGTGATTGGATGGAGGGATGAGAAAGGTTGCATTGATCATTGATCTCTGGTCCCCCAGGAACACCAAGTCATGACCTGTGAAGACCCCTGACCCAGAGGCTGAAGTATGACGTGATTGGTAACTAATTCTGAGCCAGATCTTTTATTTTAAGAACATAAGGTTAACAGGAAATCAATGTCAGGGATGGTGCGATGTTAAGAGTCCAAGCAGGTACAAGAAAGCATGCTATAGATGTGAGTTGGAAGTGTAACCAGCCTAATCTTTAAACTTATTCATACATAGGTTTCTCATAAATTTGGTAGAGCTGTTTAAGTAGCTTTTGGATTCTCAAAAAACTGCATACACTTATTTATTTATTTACACATTTATTGTGTTTGCTCAGTCTCTGAAATTAAGCCATCCTGTTTGATGATGAAGTTAGTAAAAGAGGTTACATTACTCTTGCATGCACTGCTTGCATGAATAATGAGTTACGCATTGCTGCCCGGGGTTTGGTGCAAATTCATTATTCTTCTTTAGGACTTCAGTAAACTGCTTTTTTCTGATCTGCCCACTCATCTGTGGTGAACATAGACTGGGGTCAGGACATGTTAGTGGAGGGTTGCCATGGCACCCTGATTGACATGTAAGCAGTGACCCAAAAACAAACACAGCTTGTCACATTTTATCAGGTTCTGGTGAGATTTCTTGTTTTAAGCTTTTGTCTGTAAGTAGCAGACACACACTCGCCTTTTCTCATAAAACTATTAAACAATTGTCATCTCCCTTAATGATTTTCCCAAATCTGAATTAAACCATTCATTAAATAAAAGTACAAAAATAATAGAAGATTCTGATACAAAGATGATGACAACAGATAGTCGGGGTCATTTTGGTGGAAGTGGAAATTTTCTGCAGATTATTACAGTCAAACCAGCAGACTGTCTTGGAAGGCAGAAGGCTAAATATCTGGGCTCATGATTTAATACATTGAAAAAGAGGTTACATTACTCCTGACTCCTGACAACCGAGATGTTGTGTTTCCAAGGCTTAGCTTAGCTTGAAACATAAAATACATGCAGAAATGACTTGAAGACATTGTGGTAGGAGAGAAAATATAGAAATCATTTAGAGTAAGTCCTTCTCAACAAGTGATTTTGAGATTAGAATGAATAAATCTGGGCTCAGGCCCATAGGGCAATTCAGAGCCAGTAGCCATGGTAACTGAAAGATTTGAGTTTCACAGTGGAAGAGTGGAAAGGATGAAAGTAGAGCTGGACCTCAGAGCGAAGGACGCTGCACAAGTTTTCAGAAGTTTAGCAAGTAAAGATTTTTAGCAACAGGTCTTATTTGCTGTGTGGAGATGGATCTGGAGATGATGCATTCAGAATACTGAACCAACTGAAATTCTGGGCAATGTTTATCAATTCATTGACCACTAGTTTTTATCAGCACATAAATGAAAAATATCAACTCAAGGCTGTCCTGTAGTTTCCAATAATCCAGAAAACACTACAAATATTAGCAAATATTTCACCACTTTCAATTTGTTCATCATACTAACTACAACAGGATTAACTGGAACATTCTGAGCTGGTGCTGCTTACATTTCCAGCCCAATCCCTACATGTTATCCTGGAATTCCTCCAAAGGGCTACCACAGCTCAGCATACACACACAAATGCAAATTTTATATATATATATATATATATATATATATATATATATATATATATATATATATATATATATATATATTATATATATATATATATATATATATATATATATAAATAAAATAAAATTCCCTTCTCACCCACCTCGGGTGGTTCTTATCCTCTGAGCTCGGGTCCTCTACCAGAGGCCTGGGAGCTTGAGGGTCCTGCAGTATCTTGTGCCAAGGACTGCTGCACATTTCTGGACTGAGATGTCTGTTGTTGTTCCTGGAATCTGTTGTAGCCACTGCTCCAGTTTGGGGGTTACTGCCCCGAGGGCCCCGATGACCACAGGCACCACTGTGGTCTTCACCTTCCAGGCCCTCTCCAGTTCTTCATGCATGTGCTGGACTTTCTCAGGGGCCTCCTTGCACAACCTACACCTTGGGTCTTGTCTGGTGTGGTAGATCTGGGCCTCTATTGCTCTGGTGTTTAGGGCCTGTTCCTGGGCGGCCAGGATGAGGGCCTCTGTGCTGTCCTTGAGTCCAGCTTTTTCCAGCCATTGGAAGAATTTACTGATATCAGCCACTTGGGTTATTTGCTGGTGGTACATCCCATGTAGGGGCTTGTCCTCCCATGATGGTATCTCTGGCACCTCAACCTCCGTTCCTGTTGTCTGAGACATTCACTGAGCACATTGTCTGTTGAGGCTTTGTCCCTGATGTATTTATGGATCTTAGATGTTTCCTCCTGGACAGTGGTTCTCACACTCACTAGTCCTCTGCCTCCTTCCTTGCAGCTCATGTACAATCTCAGGGTGCTGGATTTGGGATGGAACCCTCCATGCATGGTTAGTAGCTTTCTAGTCTTAATATCTGTGGCTTTTATCTCCTCCTTTAGCCAGCTAATTATTCCAGCAGGGTATCTGATTACTGGCAGGGCATAGCTGTTTATCGCACGGATTTTGTTCTTGCCATTGAGCTGGCTTCTCAGGACTTGCCTTATTCGTTGGAGGTATTTAGCTGTGGCTCCTTTCCTTGTGGCCTCATCGAGGTTGCCATTTGCTTGTGGTATACCTAGGTACTTGTAACTGTCCTCTATGTCTGCTATTGTTCCTTGTGGGAGTGAGACTCCCACAAGGACTATATATATATATATATATATATATATATATATATATATATATATATATATATATATATATATATATATATATATATATATATATATATATATATATATATATATGTGTGTGTGTGTGGTCTTCACCTTCCAGGCCCTCTCCAGTTCTTCATGCATGTGCTGGACTGTCTCAGGGGCCTCCTTGCACAACCTACACCTTGGGTCTTGTCTGGTGTGGTAGATCTGGGCCTCTATTGCTCTGGTGTTTAGGGCCTGTTCCTGGGCGCCAGGATGAGGGCCTCTCTGCTGTCCTTGAGTCCAGCTCAATATATATATATATATATATATATATATATATATATATATATATAATATATATATATATATATATATGTAACAGCAGGGTGCAAGATACTGGCAGGGAAAGCGTACATGGAGCGACATAACCAAGTGGCAGGCATAGTGTACAGAAACATCTGTGCAGAATATGGACTGGAAACCCCGAGATCAAAGTGGGAAACACCCCCAAAGGTGGTGGAGAACGCCAGAGCTAAGATCCTGTGGGACTTCCAGATCCAGACAGACAGAATGGTAATGGCGAACCAACCAGACATTGTCGTAGTGGATAAACAACAGAGGAAAGCCGTTGTGGTAGATCTAGCAATACCAAGTGCCTGCAACATCAGGAAAAAAGAGCACGAGAAACTGGAGAAATACCAGGGCCTCAGGGAAGAACTGGAGAGGGCCTGGAAGGTGAAGACCACAGTGGTGCCTGTGGTCATCGGGGCCCTCGGGGCAGTAACCCCCAAACTGGAGCAATGGCTACAACAGATCCCAGGAACAACATCAGACATCTCAGTCCAGAAATGTGCAGTCCTTGGCACAGCCAAGATACTGCAGGACCCTCAAACTCCCAGGCCTCTGGTAGAGGACCCGAGTTCAGAGGATAAGAACCACCCGCGGTGGGTGAGAAGGGAATTTTGAATTAAAAAAAAAATATATATATATATATATATATATATATATATATATATGTGTGTGTATATATGTGTGTGTATATATATATATATATGTATATATATATATATATATATATATATATATATATATATATATATATATATATGTGTGTGTGTGTGTGTGTGTGTGTGTGGACTTTGCATTGCCTAATATTCAGTTTTCATTCATTTCTACAGTCTAATCCTGACCTGAACTCAATTTACACATCAGTCCTACACCTAGTCTATACCTGAAAAACAGCACACACAGATGCATTGATAGGTTAGAAGAAGTACTTTATTTTCTGATGAATTATATAACAAATACTGCTTTAGCAGCAGTCTGTTCATACAACACTATCAGATCACATGAATTATGAAATGGTGCTACATGCGCAGACAGCATTAGGCCAGCATGTTAAGCCTACGAAGAGGAAGGGTTCCCGGGCACTGACTGTTCAGCTGCACAGTAATGCTGATGGTTAGATTAGATCCTTCACCCACATTCAGGTTACATCACAAAGCAGTGGGAAGAAGATGTGATGAGGTCTGATAACAGATTGCTTTAAGAATCACTTTTATGGGAAAAGACACAGAGCAAACTTTGCATCCCCACTGATGTCCAGACAGACGCTTCAACTTTCACTGACAAAACAACACTGGCTGTCTGCTGGCGGGTGTACATCACTCTGGCTCAAGTTAGTGCCTAAAATTTCATTTCTGCAATCATTGAAAACTAATAATTCTTGAGTTTTAAATTGTCCATTTTTGCTACCATAAAAAGCAATTCAAACTGTAAGAAACTAGGAGAAGATTACAAATAGCTAAGACGCAAGGGGAACTATTGAAGGGTGCAAGGGCACATTAAAAGTTGTACCCTTCAACTTTTAATGTGCTGGTGGAATTTAGGGAGCACTACTTCAAACCTGCATGGTGAAAATTACCCGCGACCATATATACATATACATCACCTACGTACATATGTTGTCTGGGGGATGTTCATCATTTTCAGTGAGTAAACATGTCTCCAATACAAACAAACTGTTAAAAACAATGCAATGATTATCCGGTACTACATTTATTGATTTGTTTCAATCAATAACATTTGCATGTTAATGTTTCACATTGGAAAAAATGTGTTTGTACCTAAAGCTGCAGCATCACCAAAGAATTACTGTAATAAGATCACAGAGAGAAGAGACATTAGACTGCATGCTGCCTCTAAAGGCTTATGTCAGGTTAGGCTCAGTTCAGGTGTTAATCTGCACCTATTTGCAGCTAATCAGGAACTACTGTCCAGATAAGAACCAACATTGGCAGTCTAACAGAAATGACAAGTGACATATTCTCTTTGTGGCTGTGTTTTTAAATATGTTGATGCTCATTTTATAAGTTTCTACAACATAATTAACATGTCAGCTGTTTTTTTCTGTCAGTGAGCATTGATCATTGCTGTGGAAAAACAAATTACTATGCTAGTGTGAATTATTCTGCTCAACTGAGAATGGCAGTGATAAAATTTCTCATTGCACTGAGCTCATGAACATACAGTGGCTTGCAAAGGTATTTGTACCCTTCAATTTTTCCATACTTTCAGTGAGTGCAAACACCCAACCCACAGACCATTAAAATTGCTGCATAACACTGCTTTCCAACCTATGCTGTAAGGTCATAGCAGTTTAGAAGGTAAAATGAGATAAAAAGCTAAAGCTAGCTGAAATACTAATGATAGCTTGTAAGCTATCACTAGCAAGTTGACCTACAGCAAAGTACCCCATGCAGTGTGAAAAAAAACCCATGTAAAAGCTAAAATTAGCTAAAATTGAAATGCTAGCAAAAATACCAATGATAGCATCTAGGCTAGCATTAGCATGTTGACCTACAGGAACATACCCCAGGCAGAGAGAAAAAAAAAACATTAAAAAAAGCTACAATTAGCTGAAATGCTAACATAGCTAAAATAGTATGGTAGTATAGCATATGTAATAGTATAGCATGTATGCTAGAACTAGCATGTTGTCTAACAGTTACAAACTCCATGCAGAGTGAAGGACACATGTAAAACTAGCATAAAAAAACCTAACGATAGCATCTGAACAGCAGTACAATGTTGACATACATAATGTACACCTCCACCCAGTCATACATACCCCATGGAGCCCCTGCATGTTATCGTTATATCTGGAAATCATGCACATGCGCACAATGCTGGAGGGGAAAAAAAGCTACTGTCAATCAACTGTATGTAGGTTGCTCAATATGCAAATGGCGGAGAAACAATATACCATTTCCAGGGAAACTGTTTATCCACCATCATGGGTGGCCATTCTAACTAGCCTTAGTGTTGGTGGGAGACTTTGTAGTGGTGACCCAGCTGTAGCGTAGGGAAGAGACGTGGTCATTTAGACCCTATGAGATTGTCACTTTGTGTGCGGCACACCAGGGTCACACTGACCCCATGTGAGCTTTTACAATATTTTTTGTGTGTGCTTTCAGAAAGTAATGGTCAAACCGAAACCATTACTATCCCTTCCCTTCTGTCCCACCATGACATTTTCCATGCTCTTTCTAATTATTGCGCTAAGACGGCAGGAAGGATAAGCAAAACCTGTCAGTCCAGTTGTCATTTCCTAAATCATTTGGCTTTGTTCCTTTTTCACCCAGTGCACACTGAGGCGACTAACACCTGCTGCCATGACAGCTTACATGCCGTAGGCAACATGTAGAGAGTTACAGTACATGCACATATTTACACTCATTTGAAGAACACTTGTAAGTTCTGCTAAAATAGTTACAAAATAAAAAGGTATATTCATCAAAATATGCATAAGCAACAGCTATTGTCAGTCAACCAATTGTTTTTTGACTTCAAAGGTGAAAAAACTATTGACTATTGTTTTTTTTCTTTTGTTATGCAGCATTGCAGCATTGCTAGGAGTTTATATAATTTTTGGCTCTTATTGTGAAGGTTTCCAGGATGTTTATCTACTACATTGATGCTTTTAGGCCTTTTGCAGCAGTATTTATACTCCAAGTAATGATTAACAACTTAAAACAGACAAATCAGACAATATGCTCTATAACATTCACCAAAAGGTTACCTGACTTAGCATTAGGCGCTATGCTACAATAACACTGTGCTCCTTGACAGTCGATTTTTCTAAGATGCTTATATTTGGTACACAATAAAAACTACCTTATCATTTTGGTCATCACTGAGGGTTTTAATGCTACTTTTATTTTAAACATGGGTTGATCCTTTCTCCTTCTGTAGCGCTAAAGTATAACAAACATGGCCACCTGGTGGGATAATTCTATTTGCCAGAATATACACCAGAGTTCTGTTCACCTCTGGCACCACATTTTAATGCAAACACAACAAACAACCTATGGTCATGTTTTAAAAGCTGATGAACGCTGACTTCTCCTGGTCCTCCACAGCTCCTGTAAACACCAAACAGACTCATGCTTTGAGGCTCTGGCACCAATTCTGGAGTGCATCCCAGCTAAGACTTTGCTGATCAGACTGTCCACTTCTGGAAACGACTGAAACACAGAACTAGTGCTGTTTACACACAACTGATTACACTGGGTTTGTCAGAAAGCCTGGAACAACAGCCACATGGTCCTGAGCGCTGCACAGCAAATCTGCTGCCCTAATATAACAGCCCTGAGCTTGTTAGTTACTTAAAGACAGCAGGAAGTAAGCTACCGTTGATAGACAAGAGCTCGTTTCACAGTTTGCACTTTAATTATTCACTTTGAACTCCAATGTCAATATTTCTATGTGACAACCATTTCACCAAATACATGTGAAATGGTTTTGCATTACTCTATAAAAGAATGAAAAACTGCAGACATGTAGCTATCTGCTTTCAGGGCATAGAAGCAGCAGCCACACAGAAGAGAAGAAGCACTGCTCGTATCAGTGCAGCTGCATCCTGTCTGCTTCAGTCCAAACAGCCATTTCAAAGAGCTGTTTCCTTAAACAAACATGGCTGTGCCATCATTTCATAAATTGTTTAAACTTCACGGTTTCTCTCCATTATTCATATTCCCAGAGCCTCCAGTGGCCGCATTGCAGTATTTTCACATGAAGTTACATCTTCAGTGGAGAAAACACAAGTAGCTCCTCTGAGGCTACTCCGTTCACTTCTTAAGGAAAATAAATAACAATCTCCATAAATAACAATCTTGTTAGATGGTATCTCTAAAAGGTGTCATTTGAAGGCTTAATGAAACCAGTTTAAACATCAACATTGATGGTAACCTCCATAAAGCTCTGAGATGACATATATATTCACATTCCACAAGATATAACACAAAAACAGCTTCATCTGCAAAAAAACACTCAAACCTACACATCACTTAAAAGCTGCTGTCAATTTTTCCAGACAAAAAAATACGACAAACATTGACTAAGTTAGAGGTTTACCACAGAAAGTAGAAAGTAATGCACAGAACATCAAGGTTATCTCCATGTTCATACCACAGGAGAGTTCTTGTCTTACTAAAGAGACACTGTTGCAGGGCCGAAGTACAAACAACTACGAAAACATCAAATTATGTCAGAAACCCAATTTGGTGTGTAAGCTCACCAGAAAAGAAGTTCTTGGCTCGTAGGTAGCTGACGCTCAGCCGTAGGATGGATAGTTTGTCCAGACTAGCAGTGACTTCCTCAGAAAATGGTAGCAGGCTGGCCAGTTGCTCCAGTTCGCCGTTAAGCCGGTCTCTGTGCCGTTTGGATGGATTTGACTTGGTTCCCTCAGCAGGTGGCTGTTTCACTCTGATAGACGGATGGATAAAGTTTTAGTTAGAGTTTAGATTTGTCCCACATCTACTAAAACAGCAGTTTTTAAAACATTTATGTTTTAAAATGTTCATAGTCCAATCTATTGACTTTTGGTCTTGTGTTACACATACATAGCTGTAAGCCATTTTTAAACATTTGAAACTGATCAAATATGTAATGTGATTATTCACTAAGACTGTCAAAATTGTTAGAAAATGTTGTGGCGACATTAAGAAGCCTCCCTAACACCAAAAGGAAACCAGTTCTATAGAAATTAAGCTTCTCAAATGCTCCAGCAGTGACTCAATAAAAGCATTACTTAATGCAAACACTTTGTCTGCACCAATGAAGATTCACACAACTCAGGCTGATGAACACTTGTAATCCAAACAAAGGCTGGTTCTACTGAAAAATTAGCTAATCATTTTTCCACCTGGGCCTTAATAGACTGTGTGTAGAGTGAGGCCCAGGTCCAGGCCTTGAGTACTACAATCCTGCAACTTTTAGAAGCATCCCTTCTCCAACACAGCTGAATCTAATGAACCACTAAGGGAACTCAGCCATTGGATCCACGTGTGTTTGAGCAGAGTTGAAGGATAGTACATTGTGAGGATGGGACTTGGGCACCACTATACAGCAGTGAAATTTCCTATGTCGCCTCACCATCATTACGTATATGTATAAGTATATGTATATACGTATAAGTCATGTTTTCGTTGACCATAAAATTGCGCAAACTGGAATAACGAGAATAAATTTGCTTAATGGAAAATGACAGATTTAAGAAAATGTTTTTCAATAAAAGGTTTTCGTGGTAGAAAGAGGTGGTAATAAAAATTACGTGTGTGGGTTCTCACTCCAGCTTTCTCCCACAGTCCAAAATCATGACCTTCAGTTTGACTGATCTCTGGAGATAGGCACCAGCACACCTCACAACCCCATAAATATAAGCGTGTTGGAAAATAGATGGATGATGTTTTTCAATAATGCAGTCTAGAGAGTTAATGCACTTTTATTTCCTATGAGAAGATGTTTATTACGATGTAGAGTAATTTTAATAAAAAGGCATTCAACAAACAAATGACAGACAGAATGAGTTCTGTCAAATTTAAGGATAGAAGACCTTCTCTAAACTGATGCATCTTTTCAAAATATTACATTGTCATTCATAATTTTATCAGTTGAAATATTACTGTTTAACCAAGTTTCAGAAAGAGTAATTACCTTATAAGTAAGCCCCCATCTCAAGAAGTTAATTTTAGGCATCAAATCTTAATGTTCAAATGGATCATATGCATGCCTTTAATAGAATTCACTTTTACATTGTGAAATCAAAGCAAAAATGTAATTATGCATACAATTCATACCAGAGAAAAGGTGATAAATAGGAGCACACAGCCTCCTATTGTTAAAGAACAATATAGGAACACATATTCACACTCTTACTTACAAAAGACAAAACACAAAAAGCTGAAAATAATAACGAGTGGGATCATAAGTCATGTTTCTAGTCCAGTCTATATGTCTTGTTCTAGTTGAATAATAAAAAAAGAAAAAAAGAGACAGTTATTCATACTAAATAATGTAATAGCCCTCAAGGTCTTCAGCTGATGACTTACTGAATCGAAAAAAAGCTAGAGAAAAAAAAATATTACGAGAAAAATGTATATTACTTGCTTTATTAATCAAAGCCTTCACTATCAATGCAAGTAAAGATAATCACAAAGGTGAGTTTCTCTTGATCTTGCTAGACATTGGTCCTTTATTCTGGAAATGTTCTCCAGTATACAAGGCCGACTTTGTAACTGTCTTTATATGACTCTGTAAGTTCAGGTCAGAGTTCATCACTACACCCAGATTTCAGGCTGATCTTTAGTTTCCAGCTGTAATAATTGAAGCTGTCTGCTCACTCTAGATCTGTAACTCTAGATCTGTAACTCTACATCGTCCCTCTATAACTTCAGTTTTTATTCTGTTCAGCTTTAGAACGTTTTAGCACATCCACACATTTATCTGTTCAAAGCATCTGCTTCTATGGGTTCAGAGTCACCTGTGGACATCGTAATGTAGAACTGTGTATCATCTGCATAGCTATGGTAACTAATCTTATTTCCTGTTACAACCTTAGCTAGTGGCAGCACATATTGAATAAGAGCAGCCCTTTGATTGAACCTTGGGATACCCCACATGTGACTAGAGATTATGCTTTTAAATGTAATCTGTAATCTCATTAAGAGAATATTTATTTTAAACACAAAGGGATACATGCCAACAACTAAACAGCACTGGGTGAGGGTTCAGTCCTTATTAACCCGGGTAGACATGATCTAAGATGAAGGCTCCTGCAGCCGGTTCAGAAAGGAACGCCTCTAATAGCTGATAATCACATGCTCCCAATTCATCAGAGGGCAGGACTTCCTGCTGCTTAGACCAGAGATCTGACTGTATCACGCATGTAGGATTATACCAGCAAAGACAAGAATGCAGTACATTCGGTGCAGCTGTTATGGTGACTCCAAGTTCATTCATGGTGACGTGCATGACTCACCATCACTGCAAAGTGAGAGAACAGGCCAGAGGTCTGGTCACAGCACCCAGCCTCCCAAGCCTCCATGTTACCATGTGGTTCACATATCTCTTCATCAAGCTGTTACAGTTTTACAGTGTTTTTTAGGGTTGCAGCCAGATATCCCTGCTGATAAATACGATTTTAAAGATAGATTTTTTATATAAATATATAACCAGTCCACACTACAGGATCATAGACAAATAATTATAATAACTGACAAGTCATTTTTTTACAGAAAAGACCATCCTACGAATAGCTTTGCATTATAAATGTTGATAAGCAAATAAACATAAATCCCTTCCCCACCAAAAAAGTGTCTGTTTCCTCTCTGAAGTTCATAGACAGGAAATGGCTCCCGACCTAAATGCCCCACTCCAAGAGCTGCGAATGAACAGGAAAATACATAATCCCTGTGTACAATTTGAGCTTCACAACAATATAATAGAATCATAAAATAGACTTTGATTGAACTTTGGGGCCACGTAAATTAAAGTCACTCACCAGGAATCCATTTTTTTTCTTTTATCACCTACACTGGACAAATATCACATGTACTTTTTTTTCACCAAGGAACATAAACTGCTAGTTTTTAGTCATTTTAAGTTCTGATTGATTCTAAAACTTACGAGTAACTTTTGAGTCTGACAAGTTTCCAAGACTTCCAGTTTGACTCCTGCAGCGGCTGGAGCACGGTCTACTTCTGGTGCAGAAATATGAGGCATGTCTGACGTCAATGACATGAAAGCTGGGTGGAATATGATATGGCCATTCAGACTGCAGACGCTTTGCAAACTATTTGATTCTGATATCGTACCTCATATGGATTATGCACAAATCAGATTTTTTGAAGGGGAAAGTTTCACATTGAGCCTTTCAGATAGCTATAAAAAACATATGCTTCAAGTTTTATTTACCAGTTAAAATGTAATCATTCTCACTCTGAGGATGACAACTAAAGAGTTCAGTTCAAGTTCATTCTGATTTTGTCTCCAAATAATCCAAAAAACAAAGTAAAAAAAGAAATTGACCCATATATATTGTTACAAAGTAGCTGCCGTGTCAACAGTAGCAATATTAGAATAATTTTATTTATTTTAATTAAGCTAACTGACTGTCATCATCATATAATAATGGATGTCCTTTATCCATCCAGCATTAAAACTGTGTTCCTACTAAACAAAGTCAGAGCATCTCTGATCCTCACCAGCACAACGGCAAAGTCCAATCATTTCATCTGCAATTATTTTTGATATTTAAATTGGGTCAAAAAATAATGTTCTTTCCTAATTCATTCAGATTTCAGTCATGCTATATTCTCTACAAGAACGAGACATAAAAAATCTGATTATTTTGTGAAATAATCTGATTGTCATTCCCCCATTAGTGCTTAACTTTATTTACTGTAGCTATTGCTACATTCCAACATACATAGTCAGAGGAAACAAAAACAAACATTTTTAAGCAATAAATTTATTCAGTCAAGGAGAAAAAGCTACATCCAAACATGGCAGTCGGAGAAGAAGTGATTGATTCCTTATTGAATCCTAAATGAAATATGGTTAAGCTACATTTTTTTTAAGTTGGGGTGACTTCACAAGCCAAACCAAGGCTTGATTATTAACTCTCTCTCTTTTGTTCTCTCTTTCTTCAATCTACATTTCTGGTCTCATTTCTCAGCCACTGGTTCTCCATCCAATCACCAGTATTTAAACTCCTCGTTGGCTGTCAGTGTCTGCTGGATTCCCCTGTGTGCTGTCCTTTCTAACCTGCTCTCTTAAACCAACCATCATATGATTTCTCAACAAAGACAGAATCAAGACAGTCAAACATGGTGATGTTTGTGTGATTAAGTTTCCTTCCAACCAGAAAATCATGCAGGAGAACATCCAGCCATCAGAACAGAACCGGGAGCCCAAAAACACTTTGGTTCTGCAGAAGGACAATGATGCAGAATGATATGTCCCCATTTTCTTTCTGTATTACTTTTTCTCAGTAAAATTATAAAATACAGTGAAATATGCATGAAAAACCACTGATCTAAAGTATCATTTTTAAGCAAATTTTAAATAATATATTAATTATATGTTAAGAGTATTTTGTCTTTGATATTATTGGTTTCTGGGGAAAAAATTATCAGGTTTGGAATGAAATTGCACCTTCAGACATTTTGTTTCCATATCAAGATGTCTTATTTCAATGCAGTTCAGAATCTAACTGTTCTTTTACAAAGAACTGCAGGGCTTTTGGTAGATGACAGCCAAGCTTTCAGAACATCACAGACTAAAATGTCTTTTTCACAGTCATAAATAATTACTTTTCATTTTCAACTTGGACATTTTTTGTATTCCGGTGCAATACAATCTTTTGTGTGATTTATTTTTAAATCAGCTGAATCCCTGACAGTGATGCGACTGTCATGGCCTCATAAAACAGCTGATGACAGCCAGCTTTTAAAATAAAGAACATTTCTGGCTGATCGAGCTACAATTTGCTGTTACTTTAGCTTTTACTGTTTTCATTTATGCATCTGAAAATATTGAAAGAAAGTATAATAAAAGGTGTGTGGTATTGTCCAGGCCACTGCGCGCTGAGTGGATGGGAGCTGAAGGACGTTCATGAGGAAAATGGCGTCGTTCGGATCCCGATGTCCAAACTAAATGTTGCTAAACAACCAATACGAAGTTATGAAAACGAATGGAACGTCTAGGCATATTTGCTCCTCCATCTTTTTATGGATTCATTTATTATTTCCGATGAAGAAGCTGAAGCTGCAGGTCGGACGCTGAGGCCTCTGCAGGCCTGAGATCTGATCCATCTCAATTTAAAACAAAAACATTTTTCCAGCGTTTTTCTTTTTCTAAAACCACATTTTCCCCAAATAATCTGGGCTTTCAAAATTAGTGCGAACTAATAAGAGAACGAAATCTCAACCGCTACTTTTCCTACTTGTCTGGCCGCAGCTTTGCGCCTTCTGAAGCTTTGCGCCTTCTGAGGCACAGTTCAGCTCAGCAGGTGCATCTCAACTGGTCCGCATTCCTTTAAAACACATTTAACAATAAAGATGAGAAACTCATCGGAACTCACGCTCTCTGGACGGGTTTTCTCCTCTTGCGTCCTGCATACATGTCTGCTCCTTTTCTAGAAGGACACGCAGAACTCACCGGCCAACGTTCCGCTAGAATCTGCCGCTCGCATACAGCATGTCCGATAATAGGAATAACAAATCCAAAGCCATCAGCGAATGAACTGGACAGGAAAGTGACGCAGCAGAGTCCTGTCTCTGAGCAGCAGACTCTCAGAGCGTTGGCGCAGTTTGCACCCGAATGCAGCGCATCTCTCCTGCGGGTCAGACAGCTTGCAGACAGCAGCAGAGTCTCTTCCACTCCAACCTGCAGCGGGGCCGCGCATTCCACGCTCTTCATCCAGCTGCGTGGACCTGCAGACACCCCACCCTCCACCCACTTGAAAGATTTCAGCAAATATCCTGCGTGATCGGTGCTCCTGTGCAGGCTTGTGCTGCCTTGTTTTCTGAAATATTACAAATATTTTATTTAGGTCATGCTCCATAACAAACTAAATTAATTATAAGGTTTCTTTTTGTTAACGGAATTGTACTACCGGCAGCGCTGCTATGGCAACTAACAGAATAACAACATATGCGAAGTTCCCAGATGTAAACAATCACATGCAGGGGCTCCATGATGTCTCATGAAGGAAAGCCGCACAAATCAGATTTAACGGGCCGATGGAGATGACCTAAAAATATTTTTTAATATCTCAGAAACCAAAGCAGCACAAACAAAAATTTTAGTGGCACCAACGGAGCACAACGACTCAGTCTAACTGCTGAAAATTTTTACGTGGATGAGTGTCAGCTTCACCCAGACTGAGGTGAACAGAACAGAACAGACCACGGTTCTCACGCACCACGGCTCATGTGCTCGAGCACGTGGAACAGTCGAGGGAACGAGCGTGTTCTCGTGCGCGCGCTCCCGGATGACTCTAGTACTTACAGACAGACGCCGGCGATTCAGAGTGGCGTATGTGGGTCAGAGGTCAGCTGTGAAATAATGGAGGGGAATCAGCTTGACAGGATTTGGGTGAAGATGCTGAGTTTCTTCCAAAGTGAAGGGTGGGAGGCAGAGTCAACCTTTCACAGGGTCTTGTCAATCCTCATCAAGAGACTAATGAGACAGAGAGTGAAAAGTCTTCGGGATGTTGTGGGAGCTGATCTGTTTGTAGTTTCAGCTTGAATGGATTTCAAAGTTTTCTGCAGATCATTTCAGACTCAGCTGGATCAGGTGGAAGGATCTAGAGCTTGGATCGGTATGGTGCATGTTTGATAATCTGACCTGTTTTTGTGTTGGCCCTGTGAGGAACTGGTAACTGCTGCTTGTTCAGTCACATCTTACAATACAGGTGAAGTTCAAGGGAACCCTCTGGTGGAAATGATCTGTCATATATTTAAAGGAACACTATAAAACCTTTACTTTTAAAGCCCTTCCATCTCTTTAGGAAACAAAACAATTAATCATTTATTACTGGAAATTCATACAGTGAGTGAATCTGTGGTTCTAAGAGATGGTTCAGGTTCTGTGTACGTTGGAAAAACCTCCACCTGTTCAACATTATGATGGACGCTGGGGGACTGCAGCCTCAGAAACAATTTAAACTACAAAAAAAAGACTCATTTTCAATTATAAAACCTTAGAAGAAATTATAAGTCAATTAAGTTCAAGCTCCTGCTGTCTGGATGTCCTTCCCACACATTTCTTTCAGAAAGTCCTGCCTGTTATTGCTACTGATCTGATCCAAATAGTAACTCATCGCTTACATCAGGTGTTTTCCCCCAGGCTTTGAAAACAGCAGTCATCAAACCACTGTTAAAAAAGAACAACCTGGACAAATCACTACTGCAGAATTACAGGCCGACCTCTGACCTCCCATTCATCAGCAAAGTTATGAAAAAACTGTGTGTAAACAATTAAATAGTTTCCTCATGATGACCAACTGCTTTGACTCTTTCCAATCTGGTTTTTGTGCTCACCACAGCACGGAGACTGGCCTTTTGTGTTTATGATGTAAAGCACTTTGAAATGCTTTGTTGCAGAAATGTGCTATACAAATACAGTTTGATTGATACAAACTTTATTTCTTTAAGAGGAATTTATTTTTATTTTTCTTTGCTTTCTTAGAACTTCTATAATTTGGAACATCTATGCCCGGTTTGTCGGAATAAGTTGTCTTAACTCTTCTTAAAGACATATTTTATTATGTTCTAGCTCTACCATAGCCGGTTAACAGAACCTATTATGAATCCGTTATTTCAGATCCACACGTCCTGAACACACAGGATATTTGTCCACTCTTTCAGGACATTTTAATTTAACTTTTTTCATGGCAGTGTTCTTGGTCCCCAAACATTTTATCACCTAACATACATGGTTTCCCACTGTAGCCATTTGTTTTATTGCATCAAGACTTGTTAAAAGTTTGATTAAGCCTCAGATTGTGTCACTAAATTACATTTCCAAGTGTGAATTTGGAAAAATATAATAGAAAGTTGGCTTTGTGTGAGAACAGAGTAGGAAAAGGCCCAACATAACTATCTTTCATATGTTGGTAATAGCATTAGTGTGATTTTTTTAACCCAAATCTTTTAATTTACAAGCCTTTAAACAGAAACACAGGTAAGTTGGGTTTGATTTAATTTCTAGATGCAAGTTAAAACCAACTCACAGGAAGCTGCAAAATGAACTTGTTAAAACAGGTGATTTCCTCATGGTAAATTTGTATTGCTACAATTTTTTTTTTTAATTATATGTTTTTCATCTGAATACCTCAACCCAGTAGGAAACCCAGTTCTCAAATGGGTTCTCAACAACCCAGTTGAGAACCACAGCTATAGAAAATACTCATTTGGAGGTTCTGGTAAACTTTGAAAACTACACACAAAGCAAAAGGAGCCAAACAACAGCAGAATGATTGCACTTGTTTATGAAAAAAGCATATAACAGTATACAAAGCCATGTTATATAATGATAAAGATATATTTTAAGTACTTGGTTAGATAAAATTCAATGACATTTTTCTTTCCTCTTTTTAATACAAGAGCAGACATATGGCAACTATTAGAGCACATGTTAGCTCACCAACATGATTGACTCAAACGTTCGACTCCACGTTTTTCATAGTGGCTGCAGTCATCAGAGTTCAACAGATGAGTTCCCCCTGCTGGTGGAGCAGAAACATCTCCAACAACAGCCTTGAAAAAGGCCTCAACAATCAGATATTTAGGTTATTACTGAATATAAAGTCTCATATGTATATTCTAATGTTTTCATTAAAATATACACATGAACATACATGACAGTTGTGACGGAAATTTAAATACTGAGTGGTTTCCTAGAGAAGAGCAGGAATCCATGAAGCTGCCATGTTACTGGAGATCAAGCTCAGCTTTTTGAGACCCCCCACATCATTCTGTAGTGTGAAAAATTTTACAAAAAGAGTAGAAAAAGCTGAAGAAACAAAGAAAGTTGAGATCTAAAAGCACTGTCACGTTCTCACTTTCTTTCATCAGGTCACACCACTGTTCCCTTGTCATCGTTGTTTGTCCTGGTTAGATGCAAATGTATGCACTTTCTGATACAGAGAACCATGTAGACCAGGGGTGTCAACATCCAGTCCTCGAGGGCCAGCGTCGTGCAACATTTAGATGTGCCTCTGCTGCACCACACCTGAATAGAATAATTAGGTCATTGGCAAGGCTCTGGAGAACTGATCTACACAAGGAGGAATGAAATCATTCCTGTGTTTTGTACCTGTGGCACATTGAAAAACTGCAGGACAGTGGCCCTCCAGGACTGGAGTTTGACACCCCTGATATAGACACAAAGCAAAACGTCTCTACAACAACATGGAATTTCTGCTGAAGTTGGGATTTATTTGAAGGCACAGGGCACAAGTTTGGGTGTGTCTTTGTGTTGGAGTTCAGTGTTTGAATCGCAAGTCTGAGCCAGTCTCACATTCATCTGCTTGTTGTTTCAATACCACTTAAGCTATTGTCAACAACCTGACGCCACAAAGCCACTCGGGGCATTTAGGAAGCTTGCATTCCGATGAAAAAAGGACCTTGTTACTATTTTTTTCAACCTGGGCTGGAACTCTGTAGTGTGATAACAACATGTTCTACTCTAGTCCATGTGCAGGGATCTCAGCAGGGGAACTTAGAAGAGTAGATGTGTGTTTTAAAATGGACTCACACGTGTCCAGTATGGGTCACAGCACCACTCCAAATCTGACAGAGTCCACTGATCCAGAGGTCCAACCTAGTTTTAAAGCAACAGTTTCCAGGAACCTGATGAAAGGCAATGCTTTTTCAGATGATTCTGGAAAGAGCTGAGGGCAGTCGCCTTTCTCCCAGGAGTTAATCTCCAAGTAATTTAAAATGTTGGGAGAATACATTGTCTGAGTTTCCTCTCAGACTTTTTATCCTTTAATGGTAGCATAATCAACTTCAAAACAGAGCAATGAGGAAAAGATTGCAGAAGCATGATTTGTACAACAGAGCTGAAGAAGATGGGCTCTTTTTTCTAAACACCAAAACTTCATCTAAAAGATGTACCAAACTTTCAGAGCTGTCCATTAAACACATATGGCCAAAGAAGAAGTGTTTGACCATTATTCCCAGCAGTTCAACACCTGCAAAGCACAGTGGTGAAGAACTGATGAACTGGGCCTCCTTTGCAGTCACAGGAGCTGGGCACTTTGCAGTCTAACAGGCATTAGCTTTTCCTATGATGTCCTCAACATGGCAAAATGTTCCTTGTGAGGTAAGCTGCCTGAAGATGGGCTAAAACCACGTCATGCTAACGATAAAGTGAGATTTTATTCTTGGTGTAAATTAGATGATTTCTGCCAAAGGAGGATCTTGAGGCTACTGAATAATAGTTTTTTGTAAACAGCTCTTGCGTTTTGCATTTATTTAATAAATTACAGCAGAATGTAGAAACTGTGTTTTTACCTGAAGTTAGATTTAAAATTATCAGGACTTGCTAACAACCACTTCACTTTTATCATGTTCTGAGGGCCAGCGTCGTGCAACATTTAGATGTGCCTCTGCTGCACCACACCTGAATAAAATAATTAGGTCATTGGCAAGGCTCTGGAGAACTGATCTACACAAGAAGGAGGTAATTAAGCCATTTCATTCCTGTGTTTTGTACCTGTTCTGATTTATGAAAGCCTTAGAATTAAAGTAAGATGTACTTAAGTTTTTACAATGACTTTTAATAAAATTTTAGAAATGCTCGTGAAGCAACAAACGCATATATAGTAAATAAATTATCAAAGAAAGATATTCTGAGGAGCCCTACTGGACTAACAACAGCTTTATATAAGCTTAAACTTTCTTTACTGCAATTATTTCCTCAAATATATTGAGCACAACAATCTCATCAATTTGAAAAATGTGTGCTAGTTTGTGATGACACCTAGCGCTTGGGTTTGGTATTACATTTTAGAACCACCAAGATCAGTTCAGGTCTGACAGTAAATAGTCGCTGCATAAGTTATGATCAGATACAAACAGATCACTACATGGTGTTATAAATTTATGTTGGGCTGAATCATCTACAGCATATACTTTATCAATTAACAGGTATTCTTTCATTAGAAATAAAATTTTATATTTTGTGGCTGTGTTGGAATCTGGAGGCTGAACTTTCTGCAGCATGTTTTCTTAGCCTTTTCTGGTTTTACAGAAGCGGCTAAATGGCTTGAAATTAAACACTTGTGTGAGGGGACAATCTCTGGGAAGCTTTGGTTGTTAGCTTGTTGCAGAGGTGAATGTGAATGGCTTTTATATACATAGTGAGACTGCAAAAGGCACTTAAAGTGAAGTCCAGACGGGATCTTAATGGATTTGGTGCAAAGGTGCAGCGGAGTGCTTGCTTGTTCAAACACAAAATCTCTAGAATCATTTTCCCAAGAAATGCATTTCTATAGACTGCACATAAATGAACATATGCTGATGCATTCTATACGTGTGGGGTTTGAAGAGCCAAAGAATTCAGATGTAACAAACAAACCTAAAATAAAAAGGCACATAAAAAATTAAACAAATAAATATACAATTACATCAACCAGTTGGACAGTTTCATTTAAAATGTACAGATTTCATCTGATATCCTATGCATCTGAAGGCACAGTTCAATATTTTTACCCAGATTACTAGGTCCTTTAGAAAAACATGAGTGATTGCAATAAAACATCCAAGTTTTGGAAGGAGCTCGGGTTTCCCTTATAAAACATCTTTGGTTGGCTCCATCTGCATCCTGGTAAACACACTTGTAAATTCATACTTCATTGTTACTACTGTGTATTTTCACGAAAGCAACAGCTGACAAGCAGAGAGAAGAGCATTTGTGTAATTGTACAAAGAAGTATAAAACACATATATAATATTAGAACATATGTGATGTGGATAAGCACTGATATAGGCAAGCTATACTGAGTTTGTGTTGCTGTCGATGGATGAGGCTGCGTTCTACTCCATGAGAGCAGGATTGATGAAAATTCCTCGAGACTGAGCGGCTACTCTGCTGTTCTGCTGAATGGATGAAAAACATGTCAGCAAAGGAGTGGAGCAACAATTACATCCAAACATAACATCACATGTGAACCATTCTGCTAAAGTTAAATATTCAATTTTATAATTATTTTTTGCAGGTCTTTAAACTTTTGATGTGGATTTCACATTCAGTTGATTCTAATGTTTTTGATGGAAGCAGACTGATGGTTGGACTTTGCTCTGCTACTTCATTCATATAGATGCTTGCATGTGTTACAGAAAGAGCCATGCAAACCATGATATAATTACTTCCTCTGTTTAATACTGGGACACTGTTTAGGGTCTTTCTTTGCTTCCCCAAACTTCACCTTTGTCTCATTATTTGAAGACTACAATTTATCATGAAGTCTTATATTAATGTGACTGTAAAAACTTCCTTCTACTTGCCAGTTGTTTCCGCTTTGTTCTTGCAATGCTTGTGATGTCAACTGCTTTGGTCTACCCATTCTTCTTTTTTTCACCCACAGACAGCTATCTGATTCTCTTGACCCAGCAGTGATGTCTAACAACAGACCAGTTCTCGAACTAGTCTTTCATTCTAAAATTTTAGCAAAAGAAATATGGAGTCAACTTCAGAATTATTGGAGAGCCTCAACAAAGAAATTCCAGTCTGGTTTGAAATCTGTCCAGAATGTTGATCTTCCTGCCATTTATTATAATTCTGTACTTTCATCTACTGAACAGTAGGTTATGCGGAAATTCTTGGTTCCATCCTAGTTTAAACCAAGTCAAGCGGTTGTACACCGCTTGACTGAAATTTTTCAGTCCCTCTTAATTACTTAAGGGTACCGCAAGGATTTGATGTGGGTCCATAGCTGATACATTTGGTTGTTCCCTCTGGGTTCTACCCTCTTTCTATTGCTTTGTTGATGATATTCAGAGTTACCGACCAGTTAAACCAAAGAGGACCACTGAACATGAGTTCAGTTCAAATTTGAACTTTTTTTAGGGTGAAGTATCCCTGATGCCCCTAGGCTCTAAACATTCACTCAGCCTTTATCTTTGATCATTATTTTAGATTGGACAAAGTCAATCTCTGACGTTGTTCAATCTTGTTCTGCTCAAGCTTGCTAAGCTAAAGCTGTACTTATCCTGTGGCATAACTAGGAATGATTCATGCATATTTTACATCACACTTGGACTTTGGCGATGCCCTATGTGCTGGTCTGGACCAAACTTAGTTCCAGTTCTATCATCTCAGATTAGAGCTGTCTTGTTGAGTTCATATTTCTGTAATCAGCAAGCTCATTATGATCCACCACCATGTTTTAAAGAAGCAGACTAAATTAGGTTTAAGGTTTAAAACGAATCTAATTTGCTGTGATGGACTGGTAACCTGTCCAGGGTGACCCTGTCTCTCCACCTGTTGACCACTGGAGATAGGCACCAGCTCCCCTCGCAACCCCCATAGGGATAAGGGTGTAAGCTAATGGATGGATGAATCCAAATTGATTGATTTTATTTTCTTTTTTCTCTGCTTGATACATGGCATTAATTATAATACAGCCAGTAATTTTTTTCAATTAATTTGTTTTAGAAATACAATTGTGGTTATTTGTCTAATTGAACAAACTCATGTTGTAGCTGTGATTATTCTTGGAACATAATAAAATCATGTTCACCTGGAGCCTTACTAAACTATCAGAGCTCATGATGCTCTGATTTATGATCAGTGGTACATTTGATCATGAGGTCTGAGGAATTCTAGCACCTCTAACACCCAACAGTGAGACATTTAATGGTTTAAGTTGTTCAGTGTGCCATCTCTTTCTAGGGCTCATTCTGGGCTGGTGGTGGTGTGTTTTCAGGACTGTTTACCGGTGTCTGTGTGTTGCTGTCCAGGTACTGCTGCACGTTACAGGAGTCCTCTGCGGGGGCCATGCCAGGGACCAGAGGGCCGATGTTGGGCATCTCCTGGTTGATGGCTGATGTGCCCACTGGAAGTTCACTGTGGCTCCACTGTAGGTAGCTGGGACTCTGATCCCCGTTGAGGTCTGGGGGACCATAGTGAGATAAAAGTTTTACCCCTGCTGGGTTGGAGAAGTGCTGCTGGAACATGCAGCTGCTGTGGGGGTCCTGACTGCCAGCTGGCCCCAGACCTCCTTGCTCCAGGTGACTTAGACTGCTGATGCTGCCTGGACAAAAGCTGGAACTAGGGAATGTTTGGCTCCCTGGATGTTGGTTCTGGAATGTGGACATGGACTCATGTTCATTCTGGATGATGTCAGCATGTGGTAGTGTCTGTTGCTGGCTCTGAAGCCACTGCTGCACAGGAGCCCTGTGGTTCTCACACACAAGACCCTTCTGCAGAAACTTTGGATCACAGCCATCAGGAGGTGTGGCGGTGAAGTTGCTATAGGGAATTGTTTTTACACCAAGTACTGTGTTGCTCAGATGTTGAGCAGAATTGTGCAGGATCTGGCCATTTGCTCGTTCTGGTCCCTCCAAGCTGCTTCCCAGCTGCAGGAGCAGCTGAGATGAACTGCCCTGAGAACATCTGGCTGGCATGATGGATGCCTGCTGCTTCTGGCAGGTCTGAGTAGAAGGGAAGGCCTCTGTCACTGAGTTGTTGGGTACAGTGAGCGCTGGGAGCTCTATGGCTGGACTGAAGATGTCATGCAGCTGCAGCTGCTGCAGTAGCGGCAGACTGCTATCAGTGTGACCCTGTTGAGTTTGTTTGTGGCTTTTGCTGCCCATCGGAGTGGACTCAGCCAGACTCTGGCCTGAAAGCACAGAATCATTTAGGTGTTCGTAGCAGCTGCTCACTGTTGAGTAAGAACAACTGGGGTCGGGAGTGTGGAAGAGCTGTGGCTCACACAGTTCAGAGGATGAGAAATTGTTGATTTCTGTAAGGGAGCTCAAGGTGAGGCTGTTCAAGCACTCCCCCCTCCTCTCTTTGAACACTGAGTCAATAAAGTCTACAATCTCATCAGTGATGAAGTTGTCCAGATCGGAGCCAGAACTTCTCTGAGGATCCTCTTCCTGGTGGAACTTCTTAAAGCAGTTTTCCAACTCCATCAGCTCAGAATCGTCTACCTCCATGTTCCCCAGAATGTCCTCAAAGTCTCCACTGTGAGTCAGCTTCTCCAGGCTGTCGATTACAGCCAGCACTGACTGCTTGGCCTCCTCCTTCACCAACATGGGTTCAGCTGGCACCTCTGATGAGGTCTTCTGCCACTCGTTGCTGGGTACAGCGACCAGTGCGTGGGTGTCCATGAACACCTGGTCCACAGGTAGGGGGTTGTCCACCGCTTGGTTGTACATGCTTTCATCCTGACTCATGAAGCAGTCAAGAAGGGAGGTGGGGAGCATGTCCCTCTTCGTATTTCTGGTGTCAAACATTTTGTCAAACTGGAGCTGCGAGATGTCCATGGTGGGCCCAGTATTGTAGAGAATGGCCTCTCCTGTGGCGCAGCTAAAGGGCAGCTGCAGCCGCCGCTGTCTCAGGTACTCCTCTCCCTCAGCGTTGCTGAAACAAAGAAGGCAGAACACATGAGGACTGGCTCCCGGCAACTGGTTAACAATCTATCAGAATGTTAAGTCTGATAAATTTAACATTCCGCCTGCTGTCAGTAAGTCCAGCTACTCACGTTAAAGCTTTCTGGTATGCAATGATGAACTCAGGTCTCCCTCCTTTGTAGATGAGCTTGGCGTTAGAGTTCACCCATACCCAGCCGTTGGATTTGCTGAGCAGTCTGAACACAGTCAGACCGCTCTCTCCTGTTTTAATCACTGTCACAATAAACACACACTTTAAGTTAAAAAAATTGTATTTTGAAAGTGTTCTCAAATACTGTTGGTAAATAATGGCTCCTGCAGTGACACCAACATTTGATCAAATAACTCTCCAAAAAGAAATAAACTGTAAAGTTAAATTTAAGCCATCAACTGTGGCAAAACACAAACCTTGTTTTATTTTATTGCATTTTTATGTGACAGACCAATACATACGAGTATGGTGTAGTAGACAGATTTAATGTGGTAAGTGTAGTCTTACTATTTTAAGATAGTAAACTTTTTTTTTTCTGTCCATTACCCTAACTGTACTGTCTTTGCCCTAAAGAACTTTATTAATTAATTACTTGACTACTGGAAGGCAGCTGGTTGCACTTTACTTTACTTTGAGGTATCTGAGTAAAAATCCCATCAAAAAAAAAAAATAAAAGATGTGAATATATTTGCAAGACACTGCATCTCCTTGTTAAATAAACATCAGTGTTACTGGGTCTCCATTTAGCGTTTGGTTGTAATGCAGAGAAGACAAGTGAGTAGTGAACATACTGCGGATGTGGTTGTCAGCGCAGTACATCATGTCAGCAGCATGGATGAACTGATATCCTGAGCCTTTCATACACAGCTCCGTCTCAGAATAACCCAGGATTATCTTCCCCCTGCAGAAACAATCAAGCAGAGTAATGTTAGGAGTACTGGTTCAATTGGTCTCCATGCCAACCAAACTTTCACCTTTCACTGACAGCACAGGAGCTAAAAACACTTCAACTGAATTTGACTTGACTTCCTAATCAAACTCCTTGTTTGCAGACAGTGCTGGGCTCTTAGAAAGTACTTGACTGTTTTGTAATGAAAATCATAGACCTGCTGCAAACGCCAGTGGGTGTGAAGTCCAGCTTGTGCCTTGTCTGGAAGAGGAGCATTTTGGCTCTGATCTCCACAATTGACGGAGACTGGACAGGCACAGCGATGGCAAACAGAGCCAGCTGGATACGTTTACAGCTCTCACTGTCCCTGGAAAAGTTTTGACCATGGAGGTACTTCAAGCGCCCATGGAACTTCAGGGCCTGTTTAAAAAAAGGATTAGAATTACATGCTGGTTTAAGGATTTTATTTTTATTCCTGAATTAAGCATCGACAAACCAGGAAGCCGGAGGAGTTGTCCAAGAGACATCGGAAGCGACAGAAAAAGCTCCTCTCCAGGAAGGAGGAGTTGTCAGGGGGGAGCTGCTCTGGGTTGTACATCACTGCATTTTCACAGTTCTGGGAGACTAAGACAGAAACACAGACCAAACATATCTGGAATATTCTGCCAAGCATGGAACTCTAACACTGATAGCAAATCAGTGTTAGAGTTCCAGTGATTTGTATTTCATACTGTTCTTGCTCATTCCATCACCACTTACGGTCTGCATCTGAGGGGATTGGAGGAGGGTTTAAGGCAAAGTGGAGCTGCTGTCTGAACATGGCTCGGTCGTCAGTGTGGATGAGCTCAAACACACTCTGGTGGACCACGTCTGACTGTGGGAAGATGGACAACAGCATCAGGTCTCACTGAAGTACGATGGGAGTGCAGACATAGCTGTTTAACCTTTAGAGTTTTTGAGTTACAGTGAGGTTAAAATTATAATTCTTGATTATATCCAGCTTGTTCAGTCTGGAGAGGAAGGGAACAAACAGCAGTTTGAAAATTATATGGTTAAACTTGTTGCAATAAATCAATTCTCTCATGCTAAATTAAAACTGACTTAAAAATTTTCATGTGCATAATTGTTTTTCTCATGTCTTTCTACCAAAGACTAGATGACAAAAGTTTTCAGTTTGGTGCTTTGACCTCAACTGATCCATTTTTTGAAAGATAATTTTGTTTACAGGAACTTCAGGGTCTTACTTTTTGTTTCTTTTGTTTTGATTATTTTAGATATCTAAAATATCTCCAGTTAAATGTTCTTTAGAAATTCAACTTTATTGGGCCATAAGCATGATGCTACTTGAAAATCATCTCAAGAAAACCATATTAAAGCTTAACACAATAAACAATTAATTGTCAAGCAAAATCAGTTATTATGTCAGGCCTAGATATGACTACACTCTGGCAGTTTGGGTTATATTCAGCAAAAGATTTTTAAAAGACATGCAAAGGTAACATCTAAAAACCAAACTCCGCCCTGGGATCACAAGGACTAAATTAGCCAGGGGTCCCAATGTGTGGTTTGGGGGCCATTTCTGGCCCTCCGAATGAATTTGAATGCCCCTGACCTGAATTTTAGAAAGTCTGGGAAGCAAACAAAGACGATTAACACTGATGGATACTTAATCATCTTTTATGAGGATATTTTTCCAGGCCAATGAAATGTTATTAAAATAAGTACAATGTGGGGCTTGAATGTAATATTTTTTAATAGTTAACTAGCAGCTTCTTCTCAAAGCTGATATTACACTGATATTGCAATGTTTAGTCAGGTGATGACTCACAATGTTTATTAAATCCCTATATGTAAAACATTTTTTGTGTAACAGAGTCTACTGTGCACCACTAGAGATGTACAGAGTGCCAGAATGCCCTTTTCATCACATTGTAATTTAAATTATGTTTAAAGGCGGCAATAATTGAGTAATTCTGCAGAGTTTTTTTTTATTGTGCAGCAATTTGTGTTTATATTTGTGAATTATGCTGCATAGTAATTCAACACATCATGAATGGGTCTGGTTTCTCAGAAATGCAGGACAGGCGGGTCTCTGTGTCACCTGATGGAAGCCCAAGTAGTCTTTGATGGTAGGGGAGGTGTAAAACACCATTCCTTCAGATGTCACCACCAACACAAAGCCGTTCAGCGCCTGCACAGGGAACACAAAAACATGGTGTGAATGGCCAGAATCACCACAACTGATAAAGAAACTTAACCAAGATAAAATAGTTAGGATGTGTAGCTGGCTCTGAAATCTAGGCTGCCCATTAAAATAATGAAAATACATGTGACTGAGTAAATATAGCTATTTCCTATCCACCGCTGAGTCTAATTGCAGAATGAACATACGTGGTTTAAATCAACATCATTACAGTAACACACAAGTTTTAAAGACGTGTGAATTAGCTTCCCTGCTAGTGTTTGGCTCGTTCTCTGCATCATGAATCATGAAAATACAAGTTAATTGTCAGTTTGAAATTTTACAAAAGTGTTGCTTACTGCTTGACAAGAGTGGAACTAAATCCTGTATTGGCAAGATTAAAAGATTGTTTCTCTACAAAGAGGAATATGTAGTGGAGCATTCTGAATGGAAACACTGGCAGCAAACAGAAACTCTAATAATGGAGAAAACCTTCTAGAAAATCCTCCATAAACAGAAATGGATCACTGCACTGGGTGCTAGGACTGAACAGCTGTGACCTCCACTGGAACTGTGTCTGATAGAACTGATTGGAATCAGTTGCACATGAACACATGTTGGCTGTTTAGTTAACTGGAATAATTAGTTATTTGGATTTATGTCAGTTTACAAATCAGGGCTTCACAAATGTATTGATCTCCATAGAACTTTTTCGAATTCTCATCACAACCAAAAACACTCATGGAGTTTGTTATAAATCTGTATCACTTAAGTCTACAGCGTAATTTAAGATCAGTCATTCCTGTGAGAAAAGCTGTTAAAGAGTTTGTGCTGGCAGAGGCTCAGCATCCAACAAGACAACACACCTGAACATAGAGCCAGAACTGCACTGGAACTGCCATGCATTTGAATGGGACAGTCAAAGTTTGTTGTTTCAGTTAGTAGATAGAAAGCTGAAAGTGTCCAATCAAGAAGTGATCCTGGGCACAGGCGCTGATGTATAAACCAGCAGCTGAAACCTCGGTGACCCAGCTGTTGTCAGATGAGTGTAGCACTGAAGGCTTCAGGGTTAACTCATCCTCTCACCTGCAGCAGCAGCTCTCCTTCAGAGAAACCAGTAGAGTCCATGTTCTGCCCGTTGACCCCCAGAGGCACCCGGCTGCCATTACCATTCTTCATGGAAGCTGTACAGGAGGAGAAATGCAGAAATAGTGAGCATAGACATCACCTAAATGATCAAATCAGAAACGGAAACCGTTTTATCAAAGAGTTGCATTCACCCTTTGGAATAACTCTTCATGCAGACAGTAAAGTGAGCTTCAGGTTCAGGTTTACTGTAGAAGCTTGTTATGATCTTGTGAAAATCCTATCAGCTCCCAATAACTTTAAAATCGATCCATAAATATTTCTATCCATAACTGCTTCCATAAATGAAGCTCTGCTTTGAGATGTCTATGTTCTTCTTCTGTGCATGCGGTTATTAACCATGCACAAAAGTCTCATTGCGGTCTGGTTTAATTCGTAGCACGAACGATCATGCCAAACAAAATAAATTATTTGATTCCAGCAAAATATCTAAATTGAGCATCAAGACCTGCTGCGTGAACTGAGCACAATCTCAAAAAAATGATTACTACTGATTATCTCAAGCTCTGTGCTGAAATGTGTTGTGTATTCCAGTTTGTGATGGCTCTATGGGTTTTATGGGCTCTGCTTCAAACTGGACCACATTAATTTAGCAAGATTTCCGACACTAAAGCAAGTTGACAGAGAACAGTTAACAGAGGAGCACATTCATTAGCTGCCAGTGAACAAAGCCATTATGGACCACTGTTGCCATTACAAAAACAAGGCGCGAATGATTGGTGGCTGCACTATCAGAAAGCTTGTTTGAGGTTCACTCATAACTTGCCCAGGGTGCATACCCCACCAAAGCTTATCCAAGCCACAATGTTGCTATGTCTTATCTCCTGCTGCAGAGCGAATGTTTTTGCCCAGGCTGAGGTTATGAGTGAACCTCAAATTCAGTGTTTGCTTTCGGCTTGCCTTGGCGTCTTCTCCATGCTGGTCCCTTCTCAGGATCATTTTCCTCTAGCAGCCCTGCATGTTGCATCATGTTCACAGTAAAGTCTTCCTGTTGCTCCAACACATGCACACCCTGCTGTAATAAGCATGTCCACCAGATTCTTCCATTGTAATAGTAGACATGTGTTGTTTTTCTGAGTCTTCCTACAAAGTCATGGCATAGCGTTGCAGACTGTTTATGTCTTTGAAAGCAACAGCTGTTCCTGCATCCCCTGGAAAGTCTAGAGGTTGGATTATGAAGCAAATACAATAAAATAGGCTCATCTGTACTGTAGTTTCTAGTTCAAATACCTGAGTACACAAGAAATAAGACAAAACCAACTTACAAGTAACTTTTTAGCAAGATATGGGCATACCTGATTGAAATGATAAAACAACCTCCTCTGCAGCCACTAAATGCTGCAGTAGCCTGTTAAGTCAAGGGTTTGGAAACAGGACAGGGAAACTGGAGGAAAAGGACTAGTTCCATTAATAACATGGAGAAAATGTCTTGTTGTAAGTAAAATAATCTGACAGTGGACTAGTTCTTTTCTAAATCAATATGAAGGAATTTCTGACTGAAAACAAGCCCCAATGCTCAAAAGTTACAGGAAGTTTGTTTTGTCTTATCTTAAGTATACAGAGTCATTTGCACTAGAAACTAAACAAAAATACTTAGTAAGGCTTAGTATTGTTGGAGTGTGCAGTTGAGCAAGACCTCTAAGAGAAGCAAAACCGATCTGCCACCATGTCTATCCATACACACACACACTTTTCTGCAGTAGGGAGTTTAGCCAATGAGAATGTTTTCTTATCTGGATGGCCAGATTCCAGGATCTGGCCTCTCCCTGAATGGCTGACCAGGCCAGTCACACAACTTTGTAGAGGAGGGAGGGCCTGTCAGAGCTCCTCCTCCGACACACTCCCTTACTCCACACTGACAACAAGCAATACCTCCTTCCATATGGAAACCTGCAACTCTTCAAAATAACTGCCCACTGCTGTGCTTTGTTCTGATCAGGGTTTCTGTGAATAACTGTGCCTCCGTGTGGCAGAGCCTGTTTTCTTTCTGCTCTGTGCTTTTCCTCCACAAAATTTTCCATTGCCAGCAGTCTTGCAGTGTATGTTGCTGCTGTGTGCAGAGGCGCTGCAGCGGGACAAAGGGCTGGATAATGACACTGTGAAAGCAGACATCCCTCAATAAAAAACACAGAGCCCAAGCCAAAGCAGCAGTCATTCCTCTCATTTTCTTCAACCCACCAAAGCTTATCCAAGCCACAATGTTACTATGTCTTATCTCCTGCTGCAGTGGGAATGTTTTTGCCCAGGCTGAAAGAAAAGCACTTTTAGCATGAGATCACACTTACACATCTGGACCTTTCACCACAACTGGAGAGAGAAACAGCTGATGACCTAACTTATGTTAGGTCATCAACATGTTGGCATGGCTGACCACCCGGTCTGGATTTAAAAAGGAAACTGTTTTCTGCTCTGACTAAACCAGAAGGAGTCACTACGACAACTTCTCGTGCAAACACCCACATCTGTGTTTGTTTAAAGCAATGACTAAGACAAAGGTGCTATGATCTGGTTGGCATCATCAGAAACCTGAGAGCCACAGAACAACAGGTAGTTCAAAGTCTCATTACCAGGAAAACAGAACTAAACAAAGGCATTTTACAGGCAGCAGATCGTCCTGCAGCCTGACCCCTCCGACTCCATCATGTTTCAGAGTAACCTGACACCACTACCGAAGTCTAACTTCCTGTTTCACAAAACGGCTCAATGTGTGATTGCTAAATTGCAGAGCAGATTTCTGAAGCAGAAAAACATGTCTGCTGCTTAGGAAAGGAAGACACATTTTGAGAATCCAGACCATTAAAAGAAATTACTGTAAGGTTAAAAAAATAAAATAAAATAAAAAATCAGCCAGATTGGTGCTGCTGACAGACAGAAAAAAATGAAATTGAGCATCTACCATATGGTTTACCATTTATCACAATAAATTTCTTATCATGTTAAGAATTTTGATTAATCATTATCACAATAAATTCAAATTAATGAGATTTTAAAATCCCTAAGACTGTCCATATTGCTTGGATTACTTTTACAATTTTACTCCACTGTTTGTTTCTGATGGAAAAAAAATATGTGACGTTAAGTCATTTTAACCTTGGACACTGTCCAAGGTTGGACCGTTGCACCTTGGACCTTGGCAAATTCTGGCACATTCACAAAAATGTTAATGTGCATCGTTTCTACCAAATAAATAAAAGCCATAAATATAATATATGAAAATATAATTCAAAGCAGGTACTGAGTGCGGTTTAGTGATACAAATGACTCTTTTTTTATGTGACTGGTGTCCTAAAGACACATTACATTACGGAAATGTTTTTCAAGAGCACTATTTGTGTTTGATTACTCTAGCAGTCATATAGTTACAAAAAAAGAAGTAATAAATAGTTACTATTGTCATTTTATCATTGTCACCATATTTTCAAAAAATAATGTGGTAAAACTTTAAGTCCATATTGCCCACCCCTAGAAGCCACTCAGCCTGGACAGCAGGCCAAACCAGATAGAAACAGCTAACCTGTCTAGTCCTGAAAAATGAAACTGAGCAGGGAAGTAGTGGAAAGCATGTCAGTGATGCATAGGGGAAAATTATCTTGATTTAAAAACATTTAGTTCCAGTAGATCCTGAGCAGAGATCTGTGTTCTCACGGAGTACTAACAGCCAATAGGAGCGACTACAGTAGCTCCTTCAGCCTTCTACTAACGGTCCTGCCTGTTCTCACCACAAACTTCAAAGCTCTACAAGGGACAGAGGAACAGACCAGCCTGTAATATTTGACCTCAGTGACACCAGCTGTTCACATGGAGTAAAACTAGCATATCTATGCAGACCTAAACTTAAATATTGCTTGCTCTTTTAGAAAGTGCTTCTCTTTCATCTCAGGCTTTTGTAGGAGTGAAAATTCATTCATGTCCGCTGAGCCAGCTTTTCAGTGCTAGAAGGTTTTTATTCTGGAGTAGCAAATCCTTGCAGAGGATGGGGTCCAGTATAACTCAGAATCAATTTATATACTGTACACAACCTGGTTCCTTTATCTGCAAATACAAATTACATTCTGTTCCTGCATGCAATCCAGTCAGCTGTGTCTGACCAAGCATTACCATTCATTAATATGTAGGTTAATAGAAACAACTCACCAAACTTGATCAAACTGCCTGATGCCTCTCTCTTTAAGCTGATCCTGAATTGAGATTGGAAACAAAAGTCCAATCTTTTATCTTCAAAACCTTTATCTCAAACAGATTTGAAGTTGGTACCGCTGGCTTCCTGGTTCCGAGATTTTAAAAGGTTTCAAACCAGCAATATTTGTCATACTGGTCCAGTGCTGATTCTATCCCACCTGTTGTTGCACACTATTTTATAGCTGATTGGGTGAAGGCTGCTGAAATGTTTCTTCTTTCCCAAAAAACGCACATTCATTTGTTTGGAAATAATTCCAGCTATATAAATCATGTGACGCTTCTACAGGCCATGAGCAGCATGTCTGTTAAGCAGATGACTTCACAGAACATATCTGAACATATAAACCAAAGCAAATATCAATGCGTCTTAAATGTTACTCTATAAAAAAGAAGACGGCAAAAAGGTAGATTCATTCAGCAGAATATTTCAATTTTATGAATAACAAAATAAATTTTTTTCTAAATTTAATGTATCACTATCAAAACAAAAAAATAAATGTATACATAACTTCAATCATAATTCAAAATGTATGGAAACTTGGTTTATTTAATTTAGGTCATGTCATCCACTGCTGCTTTTTGGTTTTAAATGTAAAAGTAATCATGACATTTATAGATTTTAATTCATACTTTTGTAAACCAAGTATTTTTCTTGCACATTCCTTGACACCCAAAACAGCTCAAGTCTAAATAAAATGTAATACTTACTGTTGAAAACTGCTACTTATCTGCTCATAGGCAACTAAACTTTAATTATGCTCTGCTTCCTGTTTGTTTTCATATCTATTTATTTCAAGTTAAATTTGTGATTATCATTCATATTTTTCAGAATGTTTTCCTGTAGTCTCTTATACAGGCCAAATAGCTGCTGTAGCAGCTATTTGGTCATCACTTCCTGCTTCATCAGCACAGTCAGCAATGTGGAAATGGAATCAGAGACAAAGGAAGTAGAACTCTGTTTGCTCCGTTGGGCGATACAAGTTACTACAATTATTTTTATCAGTATGGAAGCACTTCCAGCTCTCAGAGGAAGTAGATCATCAACATTTTGAGGCAAAAACACCAACTTTGCTTTCCAAGTTCAGCTCCCCACATGTCAGCTCTTTGATGTTGGCAGCTGTTGATGGATAAAGCCTGGTGTAATTACCACTACAAGTCCTTCAGAAGCCTGAGCCATCTGAATCACAGCACTTGAATAAATGCAGTGCTGCATCTTCTGTGGTTCTGACCCAACTGCCAGGCTCCGAGTCGGGACGACAGCTGATTCTGGTTGAGCATATAAACAAAACTTTTCTGGAAAAGTCAAACTGTACCAGTGAATTTGAGAGGAAATGTAGTGCTGTGGTTTGAAGCTGGACAGACTAAGGATAAATCTTCCAAAGAATGAAAATTGGGGAAAAAAAGAGAAAACCTGATTAAATCTGAGTCCTAGTGGTTGCTATGGGCTCTCACGATATAGTGAAAGACGAGTCCGGATGATCCGTGTACATCGCCGTCTCTGCTCACATGTGATGATGCTGGGAAAAAACACAGATGCTGGACCATTCAACCGGACCCTCACACCAATCTCCTCAGTCTCTGTTCACTTCCATTATATACAAAGCAGATTGCTGGCACGAATCGGATATCTTAATTACTAAATCATATCAAACTGAAGCACATGCTGTGGCGTCACTATGGCAACTATAATTGCTAACAGGCTCTAGTTGTTTTTAATAGTCTTGGAAAGCTACTCCACATTTTTTCTCTGATTTCTAAACGTCACACACATATGTCAGCAGCAGTGAGCCACAGGCTTTCCAAGCACCCAGAGCTGTCTGAGAATCACGCTATGAAGCCATCAGGGTGCTCTACATAGATCTGCCACTCTGAGGCAGCACAATAATGTTTCATAATCTACGCTGTAGATCTCGCCCCCAAAACAGCTTATGTTTATTCTTCTCTCTAAATCCTTTTCTTTTACCTGAAGATTTACAAGATCTGAATCTGAAATTCTGGACATGTCTCCTCTTGAATGCCCATCCATGACTAATGTTTTGATGGATAATAGTGATCTGTGATAAGACCAGCGGCTGGAGCTTTAATCTGTAAAAATTACTCACAGACACAGTTTTATCATCATCCACAAGTCTTCCTGTTTGGCTGTGTCTTCCTCACAGATATATTTTGGTAGTCCTCAGGCAGGTGACCGTTTTGGTAACAATCTTGCAGCACTTCATATAGAGGGTTTCCCCCAGAAAACCTGTTGAGCCTGGTGGCAGGGGTTCTAGGGTAGTTCACCAGCAGCCCACCATCGTTTGTGAGTTAAAAATTTTACATTTTTATATTCCAAAAACTTGGAGGTGCACGAGAAGGCATCATAACTTGAAAATAATGAGGCCAATGGGCAGGTGCACTTGATGCGCACACCTCCGACTTTAATGGCACTGTCTCTGGTGCATAAAAAACCCTACTTAAAAGAAACAACACTTAGCCTGGTGGGTGGTGGGGGTGCAGTTTATAAGTAAAGCCTGAATGTATGTCATTCTCCAAAACGAAGAGGACACCTCTGTGTCCTAGGATTTCACTGGGACACTCAGAAATCCTAGTGTTTGTTATTTTATTTTCTTGATTGCCATCACAAAACATTTCACAAATGGGCATACTATGTGCAACTCAATGGATGACTTAAGTATTTTTTGATTGTGAAATAGTTTGGATTTTCTGTTAAAAAGTTATCAACAATTGTAGAAATGGGGTCATGTTAGTGAGCTTAGCTAACAGAAAGTCGCGAAAGTTTCAGTTTTAGCTGATTTCTGCCATTTAACTCCACTCCATATCTAATATCTAATAGATGTGTAAAAAGTTAATATCTATTAGATATCAAAAAACTACTGCACAGTTCTCTTTTGCAATAAAATGTACATTTACATGCTCCCAATTTCAGACAGCAGTAATGCTCAGCTGCAGTAGCTCACCTGAACATTGATGGCTGATTATCATAATAGAGCTGGAGGTTTAAAACTTAGATAACCAAGATCTCTAAAGAGGCTTTCCAACTGTTTTTAGTCCAAAAGCCAAAAAGCTAAGCTGATTCTGGAACTATTTTTACCTGATACAGACAGACAGAAAGAAAAAAACAAGTCATCCCAGAAGGTAGCTGTTCCACAAAGTGGTTGTTACATTTTGTACTAGTATAAGTTAGTGAACCATCAAAGAGATTGATCAACACTTTGACATTTATTGTAGAGGAATATTAAAAGGTCGGTAAAATTTATGTGTGCACAACCACCAACTATTCAACACACCAGTGACATAAACTAGCAACTCCTGTTTAGTTCTAAACAGCTTGATCATTGCCCCATTATGTCTCCATTCCTCTGGCTAATCTGCGTCCTGTCCCCTCTGCTGTCTAGGAAAACTCAAGGTTACATCAAGGAAAACATCGTAAGCAGAAAGTTAGCAGGACTACAGCTGAGTTCATAAAGCAGATCCTTCTTTACACTATGCAAAAACATGTATGTAAAAACTGAATCCAACAAACATCTTGCCGTTAAGGATTCTAGCAGCTTATCTCTTGTCATACTGTTATGAGTTCTAATTTTCTGATGTTCATTAGAAGAAACTTTGATGTTTTCCACAATATCATGACAACCAAATTGCATACAATACCATTGAGTATCAGCAGATCTTAAACAGATCAGACAGTGTGTTAGTTTGTCACAGTTTTCTGAGCTGGATTGTAAGTCTGACAAGCTCTTCGACACTTTCCTACAGAATCATGGTGACATAAAACCATTCTACGAGAGGTGAGGGAATGAACACTGATAACTAAAAAGACACTCATAAAATCCAAACTATCCCTTTAAAGAAATAAGTTGGTTTCATACCTCTCACAGAAAAAGTGCATGAGCATGTTAGCTTTTGTCATAGCTATAAAATATTGAAAAAAAATGTTGATTTTTAATGGTAAAACAAAATGTAAATTAACTACACAGCTTCTCAAAAGTCTAGAAGAGAATTTTTTTTATTTTATTTTATTTCCGTCTTATTTTACTCTCAGTTGTTCCTGCTGTCTTGTTGCTGCTTGTTGAAACTCCCTCTGCACTTCAGCTAAAAGAATCTGTCTTGATCTTGGCTTCTCAGATGTCCTTTGAAGCTGCAGTCAGCTTGTATAAACTCTGCTCCGGTGAGGGTGAGTCTGTGATCTGATTGGAGATAATTGCCTGACTGAGAAGTATATATATGGTATGATGTTACCGTATGCAAAGGAAATCTAATGTCTCTATGCTTACAGCAACAATACAAAGGCTTGGTGTGGTGAGCAAGTTGGTCTTAGCAGCAGCTGTGCATTGTTTTGAGAGCAGAAATGAAAGATTGTACCACCCACACCACGATCCAGTGGGCCGTTATGGGATTTGGATCAGGATTCAGTAGTACACATGGCGCCACACTCTGAATGCTGATGAGCCATTTACCAAGCCACTTTGGTCATTTTTTTTTCCTTTAAAAAAATACTTGCTGAACTAATCACATACTGGTGCCAGCCAAACATTCAGCTAGCCAGCCAGCAGAGCAGAGGAAGAACACAACCTGACTCACATTTCATTCACCGAGAAACTTGTGGAGTTATTGTTTTTCTTCAGACTGAAGGTTTATTTCAAATGTATGAACTTGTTTGGCTGCTGAAAAGTTTGATTTCAGGGCTATTAATGAAAGAGCAGAAAATAATAATTTCATATAACTGTATCTGTAAAGTATTTCTGATTGTCAGTAAAATGTCAGAAAATACTTAATCTATAACTTTACAACCTCAACTGCCAGAGACTGGACCAGGTCACTGTCAAACTTCATAGGACAGGTTTATTGTCTCTACTCACACTTCAGGCTTAAAGTTGCAGTATGCAACATTTAAAAAAAAATATATATATTTTTTAAAATTGTCACTGTCTCTCAACAGTTTGAGGCAAATAATCTGTGAAAAAAAACAAGCTCCTCCACCTCCTCTGAGTGCTGCTATTGCTGTCTGAAGAAATGCACCACTCCCGGTCAGAAATAACCAGTCAGAGCCAAAAGGAGGGTCTTAAAGCTGTAAATCAACGTCATGTACTCATTGCTCAATATGCTATTGGCAGAGAAACAATTTAACATTCTAGGAAAACTGTTTATCCGCTGTCATTGGTTATTCGGTGATCATGCTAACTAGCCTGAGCATTCATAACATGCTCTGCTATAGGGGAGAAGCCTGAGCCTAACAGAGCAAAGGGGAGGAAGTTTGCCGATTGCCTACATTTGTCGTGACAAATTCCTTCATTTTCTACAATTTAAAAAGATACTAGCATGTCTGATGAGCTAGTTGGGCATGTAGCCCCATTTCTTCTCCACCAGCACAGCCACCACACACTTGTCAGTGCTTGACAGAGTGGTTGTCTGACTGCTGAGTGTTCCTTAGGAACTGAATAAAAACAAAGAATCTTTAAACAAATTTGTAGAGGTAATGTTTTCTGCCTTTGACCTCTTGCAGCAGCTTGTGTCATTCAGAGTTGCAAGTTGCTCACACAGCAGCAGCCAAACCCAATGTGTAGTAAAATGCTCTAAATAATGAGTGACATTTTGACACATCAACTGTCTGGCCTTCTTATCCGTCATCAGTATTTTTAATCTGCATGATCTACATTTTGCATATGTCTGCATTTTAGAAGATTTTGTATTATGTGTTGGCATCATTTAAAACTCAGCTCATATAAAGCAGAACTTTCCAAAGAACTCCACTAAAACATGGCTCGGTATCAGAAAACAATAGGCCTGCTTTGTGTGCCACACCTGTGTGAATTCTTCCTGCAGACAGCTGAGGCAGCTCCAGCTTAAATGGCTCCTTCATGGTGTTTATCAAGATGAACAGCATAAGCTCCATGTCAAAACTGGATGATGCAACTGCACTGCACACAAGTTTCATCTGACTGAAAATCGTCAGATGAGACGATGGACTACAGCATCAAAACACCAGACTAGATGCTAACTGAGATTCTGCATTACAAATAAAATATATTTTTTCCCCATTTTATGACTTGGAGCCAGTTAGGTTAAATGGAGACATTGAGACATAATAACAGTTATAAAAATCCACCAATAGCTGTCCAGACCTGCTTGTGTTGCAGTCCTCATGTGATACCACCCATTCTGGCTTTTCAATCTTCAAGTGATGTGTGTTTGCATAGGATCACAATCAGCTTTATTCTCAAACTGACTTTGGTTCTGCTCTGTTTTCATCTAGCAGATAAACATATTTGAAAATTAAGTGAAGAGAACATAATTTATGATCCAAGATCACACACATTAAAGCTTAAACTCCTCCACTTGTTAGAGTCTCCAGCAGCCTTTACCTTCGAAAACATATGGTGCTCACAAGTGGAGAGCTCATAATCTCGTTGTGCTCATCACAAGTAAATCAACTGCGTTTGATTTCTTTGGGAAAATTAACCTTTCATGCAAGGTTCATAGAACTTTGCAAAAAAATAAAAAATTCATTCAAATCAATTAAAAATACTTTACTAATCCGAAAGGCAACTTAAATGTTGTTGTAACTCGTGAATTTTACGAGTTACAACTAGATTCTTAGCTAGATTCTTCAAGGGGTTAGTAGAGAAAGTGATGGCTATTGACATGAAAGATCTTCTACCCTAAACTAAGTATTCACAGCCCAACACAAAGGGTTGCATATTTCTGCAAAAGTAGTTAAAGGGAAAATGATGCATTATTTTCACAATTTTTGTCATTTTTTTCTATGGAGTCATCCACTCTATCTTGCAGTCTGTACATCCAACTACATTCATGGATATCTCAGGTAATTTTAATTGTGTCATCAGGGACAAAATCCTGCCCAGCGTCACCCAGTATTTGAGCTGTCCCATCAGAGAGGAGAGGACTCTGAACTAACATTAAAGAGGCATGCAGTTCCTTTCCTCTTCCTCTGCTTGACTGGTTCAATTATAACCTGATGCACCTCAGGAAATGTATGAAACTAAATCAGAACCCCTTACAACATTACAGTGTATTGCCAACTAATTACATCACAGTCCTCTGCTGCAGCTTTTTCATGCAGCCAAATATAAGTTTTTATCAACCTAATTGGCCCGTTCTGAGTCCTACCTTGAAAAGCTGCAACATGTTCATGTCAATAGGGTAATAACTTGTCCTCTGCCCCCAGCAGTACAAAGAGAAAAGGCAACAGGTTGTGTTGATGAGTGTCACCAAGGGAGATTTTAGGAGTTTTTCTTCAGTTATCTCAGTATATTTGAGCAGTGAACAGCCTGTATGTCCTGCTAATGTGCAGAGCAGTAGAAGTAGGTTCAAGGGTGTGAGAGGAAACAGCAGTGGAAATTCATGGTTCAGCTGACGGCATATAAGTCTGTTTTTACATATGCAGTCTAATCATTAAACTGGACCTACGAGGGTTTTCTACCTCTGCAGCGCGTGTTTATGTTCATGTAGAACAAAAGCCATCTCATCGTGCTGATACAGCACTTGGAGAAGGAGAAGGGGTCTCTTTTGCTGCAGCAAACATATTTACAGGCACACAAGAATCACAAACCAAAACTAACAGATATCCATACTTCACATGACTGATCATGCCTTCCAAGTCTGAGCATTCACTTCGCACACAGCTAATGTTGGAATGCTCAGATCACCATGGGAGGCAGTGGGTGTAGTTCACACAGAGGGTGGAGAGAAGGTAGAAACACTGAGGATGCGTTACTTCCTAAAACTACATTCTTGCATGCTCATCATTCCTGCTTGTCAAAAAAAAGTTTCTGCCAGAACATTTTCATGTGACACGGTTAATTTGGACCTGGCTTCTCCACGTGGTTTAACTCGTCAACAGAGCAGCAGTGCATCCTGAGCCGTTTCCCTCCCACAGGAAACCAACCACAGTCTCCACACAGGATCATAAAGAAAACTCATTCCATGGCTAAGCTATGTACCGTTTCTTTTCAGTCTGCATTTCACGGCAAGTGAAACATTCTGACAGGCGGCTATGCTAAGAGAAAGGGACTTGCTCGCTAATCAGCATTCAGACCTGCTGCGTGAGTCATTAGAGGACCCTACACAACCACTAAACAGGCTTCAGGCAGAGTCCATGCTACGAGAGGCTGAAGGGGGCCTGCAGCAGCCGGACAAGCGCAAGGTCAAGTTTTGTTCTCTTCTTTTTGCTGAAGAGTTCATTGGTCAGGAAAGTCCCCAGTGATCCAAAGCCTTCACTGTCAGACAGCATGTCTACACCTTACTTAGGACCAGTTTGAATTCTGCCTGGGGTTTACACTCAACATATCCTGATAAAAAGACAGAATTATTTTTCTGTATGCTCCACTTCATCCAAGGGTCTAAATTCTCTGCAGTTCAGAAGCTTTTGCTGCCTGGAAATGTGGACTCTGTTAAAGTTGTAAATTTATCCAACTGCTATCCTTGGCCCCTGACATATGTAATGTTCCAGTTCAACATTATGAAGCTTATCACTTTCAACTTTAAGCATAGAAGAGTACATTGTGGAAAGATCCACCATATATAGTACAATCATTGTATTGATTGATATATAATCATTCAATACAAAAAAGAATCCCTTCTGAATATAATCTGCAACAGACACTGAACTAAAGGTATCTTGTTGATGGGGAACTGACAGCGCGCTGAAGAGTTATGGACAGAACAGTTAGTGCATCTGGTTAAAAAGCGCATTTAAAACTTTCAATCAGATTTGCAATTGAGTAACCCTCCTTTAAAATGAAGAACAAAATGTATCTGAAAGATCCATAAATAAAAGCTGGGAGATGTTGTGCTGCTAAATGAAGCTCTAAAAACGAAAGCAGTAAAATCCTAATTAAAATAATAAGTCGGGTTTCGTCCAGATTCCAATCTCTAATTAAAGTCAATCAGTCATAATGTCTATGGACTCAGTCCGGGTCAGGTTGGATTTTGTAAGTCCAATATAAATATTAGCGCAGATTCTCCAGATATATGGTAGAAGTTGTGAGGCTGCATGTTCAGACCGCACCAGGTGAAATGCTACAGGCATCTCTTAATTTAAGTGGAGTTGATTAATTTTATTGTTCTATCAGTGTTTTTTTTTATCACTGTTGAGAAAATGTGATTGTGTGAAGGAATTGTCCAACTTGTTGAATATTAGTTAAACTGCATAAAAATTAAAGGCATCATAATAGCCTATGTTAATGTCATTTAAAAACAGGAGAATGAAAATACATTATGACGGAATATGTTTGACGCCATCAGACAAAATAACAAACAAAAAAGCTACAGATAAACTGAATGGAATTATTAAAGTTGGTACCACATCTTGAACAACAACAACATACTGGTGAAATTAGTGAAGGTTTAAACTAATAGGCAGGTGTCCATAGCAACATGTGATCCTTGCCCCAGGCAGCATCAGATTGGGGATAATTGAAGTCTCAGCTGGCTTACTTTTAAAGTAGCTCTTGACCCTGAGGTATCCCACGCTCAGGCGCAGGACAGAGAGCTTGTCCAAGCGGGAGCGAACCTCATCAGGGAAAGGCAGCAGCTCCATCAAGCGGTCCAGCTCCCCATTCAGCCGATCCCGGTGGCGCTTGGAAGGGTTCGATTTAACAACTTCATTGTTGTCGGCGACCTTCTTCCTGAGGGGTGAACAGAAAATATGTGTTTAGTAATGGAGGAGTAAAAGTCTGACTAACCCGCTCTTCCATCCGTGTAGAAAGCTGATGGAAGAGCTCTGTGCGACATGTGGTGATCAGTGTAACGTTCCCCGTTGGTTTGCTTGTCACCTAGCACGATAAAGAATGACAACTCTTCAAAATGTGAGTGGCCCCTCGGCTGAAAAATAAAAGACACAGTTAGTGTCATGACTGAGTGGTCAGCCACGAACACCAACTGGCGCAGCTCCCACTCACAGGTCATATTTTTCCAGCCTAACCACGATAAAACATTACAAATGACATTTGTAGATGTCAAATGTATAATTATAGTATAATTGTTGAACTAGAAAAATAGCACTCCTAAGAATTCTGGTGGGGGAAGCCGCGAGAGTGCCTGAAGGACCCGTCGCATGCAGTTCGTCATCACACCACTAGGTGACTCTAAACCTTTGCATGGATTAAAAATCTCATTAGAAATAGACATCACTTATCTGTCAATACAGAACCTCCTCTCACACATCTGAAAGTGACTGCACGAAATGCCATGTTCACAGCTAGTCCAGACTGACAGTCTGACTCAGGTGATTACTGCTGCTACTCTCTTTCCAGTCAGCTGTGTGCTTTGGACAACATTTTATCACTGCTTAGTTTTCACTGTCAGAAAGGGAAGTTCTCATTTAGATTGAGCCATATTAAACAGGAAACACATGGTGATTTTACAGAGCAAGAACAGGGAAAGGGGGGGGATGTTCATAATGCTTAGATCACTTCAGACCGAAATAACATGCTGACAACAACACAGCATTTGCTTCACTTATTACGTTAGACTAACAGTGTATTCAATTCTGCTTAGTCCGCTTTAATCCAACTCAAGTTTGTTTGCCTAGAAATTTCAGTTTGTTTGGGTAGGTGTGAATGCATAATCAAACTCCGATGTGGACCAAGAAATTGAACTCCGGTCCGCCTAAAACCCTCAGTCTCCATTCAGTTGAAATGAACTATGATGTTGTTTAAATGCATATGTGAATGCAAGCAGACTAGAGACCACTGATGGTTAAATATTTAGGTACTCCGGAATGGCTGCCTTTATTCTCTGTCAGAGAAAAAAGGATTCCTCAAACATACATAAAAGAATCAAAGCAATACTCCAGATATGTTTTGATGAAGGAATGGCATGATGTGACATGATCTGAAGCTTAAACTAGACCAGATTCAACAGGTGAAATCATTCCCGACAATACAGCAAGAGTGAAAACAACAACTACAGTCAAACCCAAAATAGCTTTTCTTCTGATTAAACCACAAGGGTTCTGGAAGTATGTCTAAAGTAGATCCAGTGGAAAGCTGATTGACCACAATGTACAACACTGCACTGTTTGCTGTAGAGTGATGGAGGTTTCCTGATTTGGGCCTGTACTCATGTGCCTTCCACTCATCAAGGTATTTTCACCAATATAGTCAGAGAACTGCTCTGTTTCACAGATATGGTCATGTAGCAATACAATGGCCAGAAACACAGCTGCAGATCCATCACACAGTGGCTGTACATCAAACAAAAGCAAAAGAACAAAAATAAAATCCTGACAATGTTAATGACCGAACAGCAGATGAGGAACCACAGTAGAGCTGTGCAGAATGAAATAATATAAACAGGAAATAATGATAAAAATACTCACTCTTTATGCAAAGTACAATATGTCATGCCCTTTTCTTTATGGGTTAAACCTCAGTCTTCGAAAACCAGAACCAGAAAACTGGAGTACACAAATTTTAATCAAGTTTATTTATATAGAACATTTGAGCAACAAAGTCGTTCAAAACGCTTTTTCAATCATAAAAATACAAAGATGAGGGGTTATGAAAACTTCAGATAGTGACCAATTGAGAAACCAGTATCAAACATTACATATTTTCAAGTGCCATCATAAAAATTATCATTACACATCAAATATGTTGGCCAGTGTTTAATTTATTGTGGTTCAAAAGCAACTCTGAACAGATGAGTTTTTAGTCTTGATTTAGAAGAAACTCAGTGTTTCAGCTGTTTTTGAGTTTTCTGGAAGCTTGTCCCAGATTTGTTCATAGAAGCTGAATGCTGCTTGTTTGGTTAGGTTCTGATTCTGGGGATGCAGAGCAGACCAGAACCAGGAGACCTGATTGGTCTGGAAGGTTGATACAACACCAGCAGATCTTTAATGCATTGTGTTGCTAAACCGTTCAGTGATAACAACTAACAACAGTATCCTGAAGTCTATTCTCTGAGCTACAAGGAGCCAGTGGATGTCAGCTGATGTCAAACTGACAGCATTGTCATGTGATAATTTGATGAAAGAGTGGGAACCTTCATACACCTGCAGGGGAAAGTTCCAGAAACTGCAGGAATGATAAAATCACTATCAGCTGCTCTGGGTAGCAACTAGTCAAGTTCAACTGAATACTAGGCCTCATGATATTAGATAGGATTGAGGGAGGCGAAGGGAGAGATCTGTGGGGGTCAAGACTCCTGACTCCATGTGACACAAAGTTTCAGAAAAACTGCAGTCTGACCAGTTCTGATCACATTGGATCACAAGGTTTCATGTGCCGTCCAGGCAGCAAATCCTTGATTTCCCTGAAGTTCTTTCTTTAGAGAAATGTTGTTTAATGACAGGCTATTCCATTTCCTCCTCTACCACCACTAACCGCCTGTTGCCCTCATCCTGCAGCTCTACCTTCTCAGAAATGATCTCACTCTGCAGAAATGCTCTGCAGAGACAAAAGCCGGCATTCAAAACGTTTTTCTGTTCCTTGGTTTGGGGCTCACATTGCTGAGCAGACATTGGGCTGTTCTGTAACTGGTCTATTTGCTTCTATCTGGATTCCAGAGCAGAGCACAGCTCTGCCGGGATAATAAGGATGAAACGTGTGTGAAGATACTGACACATGTTGGTCTGGAAAAAGGCAGGGCATCTGCCTCTGTGGTTCTGAAGCATGACATGTTGGCTGTACACAAAGATGCCTGCTGATAAAAACAGATGCAGCTTTGGTTTACAGAAGTAGCCTCAGAAACCTTCACAGAGAGAAGGACACTAACATGTGCTTTACAATAAAATGACGAGAGGGCGAGATCAGCTGCAGTCACTTCAGCTACATTCAGTAGAAACACAACCAGGAGCAGCACGTCAGTGAAATGAGGTAAAAACAACAGAACTCCAGAGAGCTGAGGTAAAAGTGTCTTCTGAATAAAACATTTCCTGAGAAAAAAAAACTCAGAAAAAGCAGAAAAAGTTCTTTTCAAACATTTCACAGGAAGACTTTTTGTAGTTTAATACAGTCACTTGAGTAAGCACAACAGGAAGTAAGTTGTGTATTTAAATCAGAATTAATTTAAATACTCAAGTGTGAACAGTACTACAATGATTGCAGGGCTGGACCCTGAACTGATCTTTGCGAGTCATCACTGGATTTTAAAAAGATCAACAATTCAGTTACTGAGAATTCTGGGTATTTTCCAGTCAAATGAAAGTATACAGTACAAGCCAAGGTTATTACAGTAAACCGAAACTAATGAAATAACAAAAAGTGAAATTGAGAAACATTTATGCTAACTAAATAAATACACTAATTAATGGGACAAACTATAACTAACTGGAACTACATTATGTGTTTATAAAACTATCTAAAATATACTGAAATTACAGATATAATATCCTCTGTCTTCCTGTTTATAAATTTATATATTAGCCTTTCAAACTGATGTGAAATGTATTTCCCCCCCAAACAAGTAGTTTAAAAAGAGATTTTCTGCACACATTCTTCTGAAATATTTGTACAGTCAGTACTGTTTCATGTAAAATGTAGATAGTAAAAAAGAAAATTGCATTTGTTCCATTCATAATTTTGTATTGAAATATGTGTAGAATTGAATAATAACATGGAAGTGGCTGTTTTCTCTCATTTAATAAATTAATGTTATAAAATAAATCCTTGTTGGATTTAATATATTTCAGGTAAGTGAACATGTAATGAAATAGATCCTGTTCTAGAATTTTATGTCAGTGAACATTACAGGTAACGTTCGTAAACTGGACATGTGCCTCCATTGACTTATAATTCTTGAATTGATTTGCTGTGTAAGCACAGACACCACAGACCAAGTATGAAAAGATATCTGGGTTAGGGTTAGATCAGATGAGGCAAATGTTCAGAGTCTCTGCTCCAACTTTTTATTCCAAACGAGTCGATATGTCCAATTTTAGCCATTTTTTCTATGTAACACTTTTTGGCATCTGTGAGAAACTTTTCGCGATATAACCCTCTTTAATTCAAACAGCTTTTCAGCATTATGGAAGAGGAGGATCCAGTGGTAACACGATAAAAAACAGAGAAAAAAGTTTGTTTTGGTATGTGGCCAAACAACATGGCGCTGAGCGACGTAAACGTCACACACAGTGATGCCAGCTCCAAAGCTCTATAGCACGTGTCAAACTCAAGGCCCAGCGGCCAAATCCGGCCCACCATAGCTTTTTATGTGGCCCTCCACACACTAGACTAAACACTAAGTGTGATTATATATTATATTACCAATCATATCAATGCAATTTTAATCTGTTTACTGCCAATTTATATCAATCAATCCCTCGTTTCTTCAGAATTTAGTTGATGTATGATTATAGTCCATGATTTATACAGTGAGTAAATAAACAGTCACATTTATTATTAGTTCCTGAAGGGACTGAAAAGATCTTCAATAATATTATGTAATTGACATATTAACAGTTTGTGAAGAGGTTTTATCAACACATTCTGGCATAATCGGCCCTTTAAGAGCCTTCATGATCTTGATTTGGCCCAAAACGAAATTGAGTTTGACACACCTGCTCTATAGGAACATTTCAAGGTGATTCAGCATTTTATGGGAAAGCAAGCACAAAGTGTTGCTCTAACCTTTAAGAAGAGTATGCATCACACCAAATTAGTTTGTAAGGATGATGAACAGCACAAAGAATCTGCAAGATGCATAGCAGGCGTCCCAGTAATAAAAGGCAATCTTAATGGGCCACTCTGCCATGGAATGCCCAAGAGGAAAGACCACAGCATTTTATGTTTAGGCTCAATGCTGCCTTTGTGCAGCTGGCTGCACAGGAAACCTCAGTCCCAAAATCTCCAGAAACACAGACGTCTACAGACAAGGCACCTCTTTCCTTTGGAATTTACCCTGGGAACATCCAGATATCTGTGTGAGCACAGCACATGGATCCATGCACTGTGGACCCAGAGAGGACAAGCTCCAGGGACGCAGGTTTCTGTCCTCTGTTTATGTATAACACTAAAACATGATGGACATCTTTAAAGTGGATAAATTGCTGTATGAAGAACATCCAGGTTGTGTTTACCCGTAGTCAATGATCAGAGACAACTTCTCTAACAGATTGAGTAATTTTATCTTCTGATGACTGAAACAACCCATTAAAACCCATATACTGTGGGGGGAAAGGAGAATCCACAAGAGGCGTAGTCCTTCTAGGCAATAAGGGCTTGTGGCTCACCACTTTGTGGACAGTCTGAATAATACAGAATAAACTAGCAAAATATCTGAATGCAAAACTGAAAATGAGCAGGATCCTTCAGGTTCTTCAGAGCACAAGGTGACTGAATAGATCTCTGTGAACACAGGGAAGCACATGCAGGGCTTCCCCCAATGTAATATAAGTGTGGTGGGCAACCAGGCTTTACTTGCCCATCATCATTAGTAATGTCTCAAAAAAGGCAGCATACCGGCACTAACTTTGTGACACTTAAGTAAAATAAGGCATAAAAAATTTTAATGCTTCATATTAGATCCTGACTAATCCAATATGAACTTGCCAACTTTCGATTTTTGTTCATAAAAACATTATTTTATGGATCATTAACTCAAATAGTAACTTTCTTTACGATGGTTTTGTTTTACTTTATGTCTTGTTTGTTCACTGTTTGTTTAGGTTTATCATCATCTTTTTACTGATTCAGACAGTGAAGCAACCCATAACAAACAGTGTCAACAAAACCGAAAACTGTACAGACTTTTAATCAGTTTTACACAGTCTGCGCATGATGGCCTTTGAAAGACTATTTTTCCGAACTCAACCCTCGTCAACAGGTGGCAGTACAGAGAATACAGTGAGCCATAAACTCAACTGGAAAAGCCATGGTGCCACAGCAGCTTCGCAGGGCCGTGAGAGCGCTGACGTCCCGCCACGAGAAGCAGAGAGAAGAGACTTTCAGCCTGCTGCTGCTGATCCCGAAGCCCTACTGCTGGATCACATTACAAAAAGCCAGCGACAGACTGCGAGCCCCCGCCCTCCGCGGAGCATCGCGTGAGAGCAGCAGCCGACTCTCAAACTTGATTGTGATTAATGTGCGAGGGCAAGATGTCCATGCCAGATCCAAGTAGACACATTTTTAAGGTGGTCTTACCAACAAATAACTTTACATTCGCACAAATTCAGTCGTGTCAATTTCCATCTCATCCTAGCCTAGCAATTGTATCGTTTTTTCTCCTGAACTCGCATACTCCATATGATAGATCGAAGTAATTTTTAAAGCAAAATATTTCATAAGTTAATTTGGATTTAATGAGATTGAAATAATTTATTGAGCACACTAAATGTAATTGTAGATTCATTTCAAGCACATTCAACCAGGAGTTAATTACTAGTCAAGAGCGTCTTTTTTTATCTCATGTAAAAAAAAAATATAAAAATGTCTCGTTCGGTTAGCGCACGTAATGTAGCAGCAAACCGGACATGTGAAGACAGAAGAGAGAGAAGCGCTTACTGCTTGAGGACGGGCTTCTTCCTCTTCTTGTTGGCGTACGTCCCCGGATTATTAAACATGGTGCCACTCGGTTCAACTCAACTTTCCTTCAGCTTTCCGTTCGTTCAGCCCGTTCGCTCTCCCGCTACAACTCAAGATAGGTTTTCTCCGCAAACTACCGGGAGCCGCGGCTGGCCGGTGCCTTTCTGACAGCTCGCGGGGCTGCCGCTGCTGTTGACCTTGCTCGCTCGCTCGACGCTGCGGTTCGTGTTAGACTCCTTTGGTGAAGAGAAGGAAATGGAAGTAAAGAAAAGTTTGGCTCTGAATTCAGACTTCGTCCAGCCCCTTCTCTTTGGATAAACAACGCCGCCTTATTATTACAACTCAGAGTCACTTCAGTTCTTTCTCTCTTTCTCACATACGTACGCGCACGCAGGCACACGGGGCGTTTTCAGGAAATGTGTAACTGTGTTTTAAGGTGGACTGGATTCTTCGTGCCAGTTCTGTACGCGCTTTTGTAAACTTCACGGTGGGCCGTGATTTTGGATCTATTATCTTTTTTGTCTACACTCCACATTACTAAACCAAACACTTTATTATGAAACACAGCGGAACAAATCTATTACAATCATAATTACTCTGATTGAGATTAATCAAATATAGAAAAACATAAAAGTCAAATGAAAAAGCAACAAAAGTACAGTATTAGAAAATTACAATTTTATGGTGGGAGAGTAATTATGAAATGTTGAATTTACTTTACGAATTTATGTTAAGCGGTTCAACTAAACCTAGTTAATCAAATCTAAAGAGTGTTACATATGTACTTTGAACATAGTCATTTCAGTAAAGACAAAATATTCAGTTCAGTAAATTCAACACTTTGGACTTAAGTTTGTTTAACTTAATGTTGTGACTTACATTTACAAGATCACAATAGAATTGACTTATGCCAGTTAAGTTAATTCAACATTACTGACTTGTAATAAGGTTCTTGGCTTTCGTTGCCTAGATTTAACTTGAATATTCTCATATTCTCATGTTCAAGTTAAATAACCTAGTTAGTGGAACCAGTTGATACAAGTGAGTGTTTATGTTTCATTGGATTAATAAAATGAATCTAACCCACTAAAATGTATTTTAAAATATGAAATTTAAGAACAGTAAAGTGGAACCCACTAGTTTTTTAAATACAAAAACAAAAAAGGTCAGGCAGTAATTGCTAGTTGACCGTTTTCCGGTAAAACAAACACAATTACATGCATTGTGCCTTCAGGCAGAGCGGGGCAGTCATGAAAATGTGCATACACCTCATGCAGTTGTATGTATGGCATGTAAATGTTGGCTTGTAGCCAACAAGCACTCTACTGCTCTGAAAGTAGCCTCATTCTTCATGAAGTGACTGTAAAGATGAGCTTTTGGAGAATACTTTTTTGTCTTTAATGTCTTAAAACTAAATTTTGTGACAAATAAGAAAATGGTTTAATTAATTCCTGCTGCTATTGGTCCAATGCATTGTGGGATAACTTGCTAGCCAATCCCTACTGTCACATATAAAATAATTGCCTCGACAGAATCAATTATTACAACATACAAAAACAAATGAAGTTATGTTGTGCAATTGATGTATTTCAAACCTAAAATAACTTGATAAAGTTTGCTTAACTGCAAAAAATAGATAGGGAAGACATCTTGACATTATAAGTTATATGCTAATAAGGTATCTGGTCTAAACCTTAATGGTAAACAATATTCTCAAGCTTAAGTGTTATTCTTATCAAATAAATTTTTTCTGCTTACATCACCAACAACAGCATTATTTTTGTTAACTTGCATACATTAAAAGAAACATTTTGTGATCAGAGAATATTTGATTTTTCAACACTGAAATCAGTACAAGTGCAAGTCTCTTCCATTTACAGGCTTGTTTGAGCAGAAATTGTGTTACATCTGGGGATGTCATGAGGTTAAACTTTAAACCTTTACACTCCAAAATCCTCTCTACAGCATGCTTAATTTTTGCATTGACTCAATTTAAATAGATTAAGTTAGGAAGAATTTTTCATCGTAAACGTGACACCATACTTTAAGAAATAAAATTCTGAAGATGCTGGTTTAATGTTTACTCTTTAATGTTCAAGTTATTATTTAAAATGAATATTTTTGCTGAACATCTGTGGATTTTATGTTATTTACATGAGAAGATGTGTTAAAACAACTCAAGGTAAGCAAGTTAATCTAACACAATCTTGTCCTATTAAGTATTTATCAATATTAATGGGACACTATTAGTTAATACAACATTTGTAACCCACATGCAGAGCACTCTCAGGAAGTGATTGAAAAAAAAAAAGAATAAAGTTTATTGAACAAGCAAATTTGCAATGGGCATCTTTGCCAGGGAACCTGGAAGCAGGGGGGATAACTGGAACTCTGTAATCAGATTAGGTAGTAGAAGAGCAGCGGGGACATGAGTGTTAAGGTAGATTGATCTTGAATCTTACAGCAGATGATGAGTCGACCAGGAGGGAGGCTCTGCTGTCAGGAAGAAGATGTAGAGTAGCAGAGAGTAAGGCAAGAAAACTATGAGCAGCACAAAGAAAAAAAAACCCAAATGGTTCTATTCAGATGTTAATAAAACTTTTAGACATCAAGATGTCTTAATCACAGCAACTGTTACATCACACCTCTCCCTCTTGTTATTGGCTAATCCAGTTTGTTAAGACAGGGAGGTGGGAGGCTGTGAGAGGAATGTATGACGTCTTCAAATTGAATAATTTCCTTCCAGATCATCATCTTAGAAACTAGAAAAAAGCTTTTAATCCCTGCAGGGAATGTTATTGCTGCAACAATCAGACACTGGACAACTTTATCCAAATTGAACAGACATACTTCTGGCATCAATTTGTTTTATTCTCTTTTTTACATAACTGTGTTTTGAGGTGGCGAGAGGAGTGAAACAGTATCTGGGATATTCTGTTGGCTCTTAATATTGCATTTTTAAACAGGCATCAGCTTGACAAGAAGCAGGATCTCTGCCCTCTGGGAGGAGGAAGAATTGCATGTGAAGAACAGGATGGTCGATTTTAACATGACAACATCTAGCTAGATTTTACTACACCCTCCACCACAGGTCTATTAAAATGAACATTGAGGGTATATAAAGTGATTGTTTAATTGTTTCTGCTAATTTTCCCTTGTGTGGCCCGACAGCTGGAGCTGATGTATTACCAAGGTAAGGAAGTTACTACTGGGTGTTTAACAGAAAACTTAGGGCCGCACCGTGACACAGATACAGCATAAAGTTATATAGTTATTAGGCTGTCCTTTTTACACGAAGTATAGAGCAGTAGCCCCAAACTTTTGCTTTCTGTATCAAATGTAATTATGCTCAGGTCACTTAACTCATTAGATCCGTGATCGCTTAAGCAGATCTGCACCCACCAATATATCCTGTCAGAGAGCTAGAGAAAGGTTAAGTTATTGACTAGTTGATCCAGAACGTTCTCACCAAAACCAGGCGGATAGAACACTACACCCAGTTCTAACGTCCATCCACTGGGGTGTACAGCACTGAAACCACACAGGTTCCAAAACATTCGACAGGTAGCCTAGTAACAGTTGGCTATTTTCAAAAGTAAATAAGAAGCAATTAACATAAAAAGCAACACATTTGTCCCTTTGAAAGTGTTGACTGTAAGAATGTGCTGTGTTTGTTTCAAAGCATAGAGAATCAGTATCCAGTATCTCTCATTTTAAAATGATAATAAGGTCATCATAGAAGCTTCATGCCTAGCATCTTTAATAAATCATGGAGCTCTTGTTATTAGTACATACATCTGGACCTCATTTTTAATTGTGTTAAGGTTCAGCAGACTCATCTTGACCTTGATTAATCTTCCTGCGCAGTTTTGCTATTTATTTATTTACTTATTGTAACTTAACCATGTTTTTCTGTCTTGATCAGTGTGCTATCTTTTTCATTTCAAATAGTTTTACTTTGTTGGGATTAAACAATTCTAGATCTTTTATTCTATTGAATCTGGTTCCGAATAAACATCCTAATTCCTGTTTTTCTTTGCATTTTAATTTTGGATTTCCTAGTTTCATCTCACTTTGAGTCAAATAAAATGAACATAAAAAGTGAAAAATACACACCTATACAGCACAAAATACAAGTTTGGAAACTCAGGAATGTTAAGGTAATGATTAATTTCATTTAAAAGGAAGAAGAAATCCAAATTTTGATCTGTTCCTGGGTCAGATAACAAACTGAAGGACATTAGTGTTTTAATTTGAGTGCCAGTTATTGAAGGTCATGTGTTTAAGGCAGGTATGAGGTAAAGCAGAAAAATGTCGGCTACTATTTTGGTTGCCATGCTGTTTTAATGACGAACAGTAAACCTTCTCCCTGTTGGCTCATTCCCCGATGCAGAGGAGAGAAAAAAAAACTGCAATAAAACCAGCAGAAATTTGTCAGAGTTAAATTCACTAAACCCTTTAGCTGGCCTCATATGGGTGCTATGAAAATTCCCTTACAAGAAAAAATGTTAGACATACAAAGAAATCATTGCCTCAGTCAGGTCATAATTTTTTAACACAAATCTTAGCTGCAAGTATTATCAACAATCAGCATAATAAGAAGCACTCTGTAAAGTGATGAATCTTCAGATCCCTTTCATTTGTACCTCGTTGTCTCATCACTGCTACTGTTTCTGTGAAATCCATCTGTTCCAAACATTGAACGATGTCTCACTCCTAAAAATGCAGCTGGAAGAAAGGCAAGACTGAAGGAGGACATGCAAATAATCCATTTATGAAAGAGTTTTAAATTTGAACAAGAGCACAATATCTAGTATGGAACTCCATTCAACTGATCAAAGGCTGAACATCTGAGCCCAAAACCACCCACTCTGAGAAAAGTAGGCTATCAACCTGCTTTATCTTATTAGACAGACTTGATGATCTTGTTTCCATGGAGTGGTAGAAACATTGCTGCACGTGATGATGACTTCACAACAGAAGCCTGTGTAGAAATGCTGTTGTTCTCCAGGACAGTGTTGTCCTGTTGAAACACCCAGTGACCAGCCTGTAGTAGGGTTTAACCACGGCAACATCCTCACATAGCCACCTGTGCTTTCATGTTCCTACACAATCCGGCGCTCCAATACTGCATTTAAAGTGGAGGTGTTATGTATTTTCCACATAATTGTGCCACTTTATAGCACAATCAAGTAACTACCGTATGTTATCTTCAGTTGCTATAAAATGCTGTATAAAGCAGAGGGTGGTCAGTGGAGACTTACAGACAGACCAATCTAATCAGGCAAAGTTATTATGGAAAAAAATGCTTGTTTTCTCTGTTCCCTGCTTGTTGTGAGAGACATTGTCCTTCTGTCAAGAATCCTTGGGTGAGAAAATGCTAACTGGGATTGACTGCAGGTATCACTTTTAATCAGTCTTTCTTCCCTCTTTTATTCTGGCAAAAATGTCAACAGTAAAATAAATGGTTCAGTTAGATTTTATCATCAGTAACTTAGAATAAATCAGGCCTGAATTTTTTGAAAATTTAACTACATCAAAACATTGCACTGATGTTCTTCAAAAATTATTTTATTACTTCCAGGTGTATCTTTTCTACTTTGGAAAAGCAGACTTTAAAGTAATAAAGTGCATTTGTCTTCATGACTGTTTGGGTCTGACTTTTCTTTTCCCTTTGGATGCTTTTGGCTCAGTAGAGAAAGCCTGTGGGAAAAAAGCTTTACTCTGTACCCACTCTAACTTCTTACATTAAATCTGACGTCAACTTTTTCAGAATTTGTGAAACTCCTACTGCTGGAAGACATTTTGTGAGAATTATGGTGTGAAAAAAGGAGCTGTGTTTGGAATAAAATGTTTCATGATTAGAAAAAAAGTCAAATGTAATGGTTATCTCAGTGTGATCTGAGATTACCGTCATTTGATGCTGCTGTCACAGAGTGCTGTCTAGAGCACAATAAACAGACATCACAGTCACAAGCAAAATGCCGTTACTGCATCATGTTCCAGTGCATTGATACTCAAAACTGAAGTTCTGCAGCAGACTGTAGCTGTATTTATACTGCTACAGTATAGTGATTACCATAGCTACAGAGGAAACAGCCAATGAGTCATGCAAGGACACTAACAGCCATGAGGCGTTATGTAAACTTTGGACAGTTCAGGTGTAATGAATTTGTATATGTTCGGCTCATAATTTTGACAGAGATTACCGAAACAAATCATGATGAGCCTTGTGACAGCAATTTGAAGCAGAACATCTGCTGTGATCTACAACATCTCTACCACACTATTCCAGTGGTAACCAAACTGCCTCAGGGTTCACTTTACGAGGAAACTATGAGCTTTGACGTTAAAGGGAGCTTTTGTCTTATTTGTTTTTAGTTTCCATGATTGTCATTACGGCCATGAAAAAGTTTCAATATAAAGAGACCTGCTAAATAAATGCATTTAATTAACCAATCGTCATTATCACTGTGACCACTTCTATGCAGCATAAGTTTTAGTAAGATGCTCCCATCAGTTGTTCTTAAAACTATTTCTAGTTTTAGAAATAGTTTCAGAAATAGTTCTGATTTGCAGAATTGGTTGCTGCTGTCCCTACTGAAATTAATTATAAGAGCTCTCAATTCCTGTCTTCCTTGACAGAAAACTCATCAATCCATCCATTTTCTGATCACCCTTCTCCCTAACGGGGTCGGGAGTTGGTGGTGCGTATCTCCAGCTGCGTTCCGGGCGAGAGGTGAGGTCACCCTGGACAGGTTGCCTGTCCGTCACAGGGCAACACATAAACAAACAGGACAAACAACCATACACACACACTCACACCCAGGGAGAATTTGGAAAGACCAATTAACCTAAAAGTCATGTTTTTGGACTGTGGGAGGAAGCCTGAGTACCCAGAGACAGAAAACACGCATGCACAGGGAGAACATGCCTTGTCATTGACTAGTTATTGGAGGACAATAACTAAAAAAAACAACAAACAATTCTATATTATTAATATAATTAAGTACTTAGCCAAGTGGCATATTAACAAATTCTGTTTCCATTTTTGAAAATAAGGTCAAACAATATATCAAAACTATTAGAAATTCCACCAAGAAGAATTAAGACAAGAAATTTTGACATATATTCAGGACAATGACAATGGAGAAGTCTCCCCTGCAGTTTTATGGGACGCATGTAAAGCTGTAAAGAGGAAAAATAATTGCTAAATCGTCTCTCTTAAAAAAAACTAGACAAGAAAAATTAAATAAATTGGAACTCGAATTGGCAGAATTAGAGAAAAGAAATAAAATTAAAGTGGACTCAGAAACCTCACGAAAAATAAAACAAATCAGGGATAAAATCAATCAAGAATTACAGATCAACATACAGAAAAAACTCTTATTCTTAAGGCAGAGTTACTATGAAGCAAGTCCAAAATCCTCAAAATTCTTAGCATACCGTCTAAAAAAACAACAGGAGGAAAGAAAAAAAGTTATTTATAAAGGCATAGAAATAAGCAAATGTTTCGAAAAATATTATCAAAAACTATACACTTTAAAAAAACAAGAAGCGATGGACGAAGCAAATGCATTACTGAAAGAACTATCGCTACCTACAGTATCAAATGAACAAAATGATGCCCTGACCAAAAATATAACATCACAAGAAATTGAAAAAGCAATAAATAGATTAAAACTTAATAAATCACCGGGTCCTGATGGATTTAATGCTGAATGGTATAAGCTCTATTTAAAAGAATTGTCTCCTGTTCTCTTGAGAGCATTTAATTGGGTCCTAAACGGGGGCCAAACTCCTCCCTCATGGAGGGAAACATTGATTACAGTTATTCCAAAAGAAGGAAAAGACAAATTGAATTGTTCAAATTACCGCCCAATTAGCCTACTTAACCAAGACTATAAAATCTTCACATCCATATTGGCTAAAAGACTAGAACATATCCTTCCAGAAATCATAAATTTAGATCAAACAGGGTTCATAAAGAACAGGCGAACCAGAGACAATATTAGAAGAACTCTAAGCGTGATAAACCACATTAAGAAGACTGATAAAGATACAATGATACTGGGACTAGATGCACAAAAAGCATTTGATACTGTAGACTGGTCATTCTTATACAGAGTCTTGTTCCATTTCAAATTTTCTAACAGATTTATAAAGATAATTCAGGAACTATACAACAAACCCATGGGTAAGATTTGGATTAACGGGGGTTATCGGAAGAAATAAAAATTGAACAGGGGTGCAGACAAGGATGCTCCATGTGCCCACTGCTATTCGGTATTTTTATTGAACCTTTAGCACAATGGATTAGGCAAAATACTAAAATACATGGCATAAAAATCAACCACAATGAACAAAAATTAGCGCTATTTGCGGATGATATCTTAATCTACCTGGCAAGACCCCAGGAATCTCTCCCAGAATTAAATGAAGTCTTGTGGGAATATGGAACATTTTCAAACTGAATTCCCATAAATCTCAAGTTTTAACTTTCAAATATTCACCCAGCAATATTGACAAGGAATATTTTAAAATAAATTGGAACATGGATTCAATGGTTTACTTAGGAGTGACCATTCCCAAAGACCCAAAGAATATTGTCTCGGCAAACTATGATCCATTAATGACCAAAATAAAAAATGATATATCCAGATGGAGCCTGCTGCCCTACCTGGGCCTCACGCAAAGAGTAGGCCCAGGTACTACTGCTGCCAAAACTACTTTACTTTTTTCAGACAATATCAGCAGAACCAGACAAATCTATGTTCCAAGAAACTGACAAACTGATTTCAAGATTTATTTGGCAAGGGAAAAAACCAAGAACCAGATTTAAAACTTTACAGCTGAGTAAAAGTAAAGGAGGCCTCTCTCTTCCAAACATGAGCAACTACTACAAAGCAGCCCAAATAAACCCATTGGTGGAGATCTGTGACCCCTCCTACAAAGCAAGATGGAAGGAGATTGAATGCTGAAATAGCGGTGTCCCTTTGCAAGCAGCAATTGGGAATATTGACTTAATAAAAAACTTTAAGGAACTTAATCCCTGTTCTGAAACAGCACTTAAGACCTGGTCAAAGCTAGTAAAAGACAACAGAGAGTCCTGTTTACCAATCAGATGGATAGCATATGACCAAGGTTTTACCCCAAATAAAATAGATAATACCTTTAAAAGATGGATTAACAAGGGTTTAGTAAAATACAATGATTTGTATCATAAAGGCTGTCTGAGGACATTTCAAGACATTAGGCAAAAATATGACATTGATAACAGGGACTCTTTCCGTTATCTACAAATCCGGCATTATTTAGACAAAACAAATACAGAAGATCCAAGCAGAGCATTTGTTGGAATATTAAATATCTTTCTGAAATCATATCAATCAACTTCCACTACTAAATTAATATCCAAAATGTATGATGAGCTACAAAATCTGGAGGGAGGGGACACGCTATATATTAAGGAGAGATGGGACAAGGAAGGGAACCACCAAATTCACATTGAAGACTGGTTAGATATTTTGAATAACTGCTGGAGATGTACATCTTCACTAACATATAGAGAATTTGGTTGGAAAACGGTTACATGCTTCTTTAAACACCAGCTCAAAGGGACAGAAATGCAGATAAAACATGCTGGAGGTTATGTGGATCGGAACAAGCAGACCACTTTCATATTCTATGGAGCTGTCCTAAGTTGTCTTCTTACTGGAGGACAATTAAACAAAATGTGAAGACTGTTATTGGAGCCAATCTTACACTAAACTTTGAGATTATGCTTTTAGGCAAACGACCAGATTGTGTAAAGGGATTCTGTAAAACATATATTTTCGATATATTACTAATTGCCAGTAAAAAAGCAATTACTCGGAAATGGATGACGGACAAAATACCCACATTAGAAGACTGGACAAGCATCATTCAAGACATTTGCAAGATGGAGGAATTGACATTTGCCTTGAAACTGGAGCAAGACAAATTTGAAAAGTGTTGGACCCCATGGTGGACTTTTATGAATACCAGATCTGAACTTGAGATTGTGGTGACACCCATTGTTCCTTAGCTACTCTGTTGAACCCTCGGTTTTAAGGGTCGGAAAAGTTATTCTAGTGTTGATACTGACTTGTTTTGTTCTTCCTCCTCTCTTCCTTTGAGAGGAGTGAAGAGGAGGGAAAAAAAAAGGAACACTAAATACTGGAGATGGACAATCACAAGAAGGGGTTAACTGTTTTGATTAATATAACAAACTGAATAGATGACTGTACAGGTCTACATCATCTTTTGTGAATGGACGAGATGTATATTGTCTATGTTGTTCCTTAATAAAAACTTGAATTTAAAAAAGAAATTCCACCAACCCTATAGTCATTAAAACTTGTACCCAGGTCTCTTAAACGTTTTTATGTAATGTTATCTTGAATCATTGTCTTGATGTTTGTCGCCCCCTGGTAGTTATCATTATATTACATTGTCAATGTCCTGCTTTGTCCTGTGTCTCAATAAAGATTTTTTAAAAATCGAGAGAAGGTTGTCTTTATTATATGACGTGTATTTGAGTCGCCGGGCCGCGGTAGCTTTCGGGTCACTGTTTGGAGGACAGCTAAAGATGGCCCTGAAGGTGGTCCGGTTTCTCTTCCCAGCGAGAACAACTGCTGTCAGAGCGGGGAGCGTTTTTCAGAAGGTGAGCAGCAGAACTGAGTCGTTCAGGTTCCGTCCCGGCCCTGTGAGCAATTCTGTTTCACAAGGACAAGCTAATACTGTTAGCTTCTCAGCAGGTAGTTTCGCACGCCTTGGTCACCCGACAGCGGCTTGTTTACCTCTTTTAGTAGAAAGTAACTAACAGAATGGTGGATCCTGATGAGTTAAAGGCTCCAGGTTCGATTGTTTTGCTTTAGGTAATGCTGGAACTTATTCTTGATTAGAAAAGCTACGTACAGAACAAGTCAGGGAGGTAAATCTGACAGTATAAGTGTTATCAGAACAGAGATCTTGAAATGAGTAAATTTTCAAAGCAACAATAAAAGAGAAAAAACCAACAAAAACATATGTGACATATTTCAAATAGCAAGGACTTAACAATGTTTCAACAAGCTCGGGCCGTTTTCTTATATTAGAGACATATTTAAGTGACTTAAAATATTCATCAAAGCAGTTCTGAAAGACATTAAACAGTAGAGTGATAGTTGACACTTACACGTATATTTAAAAGTATTTACGCAAAGTGATTACAAGATTTACATCAGAAGCTTCAGAGTTCAAACTGTCCATGAAACAACATCCTCAGATGTGAAAGAACTGAAGATATTATTAGCGATTTTAAGTGGGATTTAACTAGGTATATCAAACCTGAAAACATTAATATGTTGGTAACTGTTAATGTTGCCAACATTAACAGTTGGTAACAACTGTTAATTTTGTTATATCAACAGTAACAAGAACAATTGTTCTGAAAATTGTTTCTATTTCAGAGAAACAAAATACACAGTAATCAGAATTCATTTTATGTCTTCCATGTAAAAAAAAATCTTCCATAGGTATAGGTAACATACCAACCAAATATAGTTTTGAATTGAGTTTCTTTTACTTTAGGTGGAATTTGATATTTCTCCCAGGAAAAATATTACTTCTTTTTGAAGGCCATATCTAGGTTGTTTCTAATAGTATTAGCAAAATAATTTTGTTTAAAGGCAAATGACCAGTTTATTTTTGCATTCTTTTATCCTGTAATAATAAATTCTTGTCAGTGAGAAAACACGAGTGGATGGAGGAAAATTGCATGTTTTATAAGTTTAAGTGAAGTGTGGGAACTTCTTTACAGTCCTTGTTATGACCATTACCTGAAACAACTATCACACTATGACAACTGTTTTGAAAGTGTTTTTCTTAAACCTTTCTAAAAACCCACCATTGTTGCAATGAAGCTAATTTATGATGATTTTGTAACAACAAAAAATTGTTCATCATAAATTTATGATGTTACAAAGTCATGAATTTGTTTCATCACAACATTTAGCAGGTTTTTAAGAAAGTGTAGGAGAAAGATTCTTTTGAAATAGTTGTCATTGTGTGGTAGAAAAGAACAAAACTTTTAAGAAAATGGCGTGTTACAGCACTTATTAGTTAATTTATTTTGAAATCTGTCGAATGTGATATCAATGATTACTCATTGGTTAATCAAGTGTCCCTATGTAGTAGTAAAACACAAATCCCAGGGCAACATCATGATTTAAAAGGACATGTCAGAACAAAAAACTCAAATCACATTATGTTTAAAATGTCAAGTCCTTTGCAATCCACAAAGGACATGCTTCTGATCAGAAAATGTTGTGAATTTCACAAGTCTGAATGCAGTTGATGAGATATGGAACACAAGATTATAAATGTGTTTGTCAATATCTGGCGATATCCACATTAGAGTTCATGTGCAATTGTGTGGATTTCATTGGAAACTGTCTGTCAGCTCTGATGTAGGAATTGCTAAAGAAAGCATTTTTTAAAATAAATTTACACAAACTTGTAGTGAAGTCTGTGTTGTAAAATTAACTAAAGATGACTGAACTGCGAGTAAAAGCAACCAGAAGCCTGAATATGAGTTAAAATGTGTGGAAATGGAGTGTGATGCTGTGTGTTGCAGGCGGGTATCCATATGAGCCCAGGGCGGAGCCTGGAGTATGGCTGGTGGGCATACGTTCTGGGTGAGAGGACCACGCCCCGGTTCAAGCAGTACAGCAAAATCATCTCAATTGATGGCAACCTCGCCTCAGGGAAAGGAGCGCTGGCACAGAAGCTAGCTGACAAACTAGGTAATAAACCCCACACACTAGCTGGTGAGGGTTCTGACCTCTGGGAGAAGAAAGCTGATTGGTTCTGGTGAATATGTCCACAGGGATGCTGTACATGCCAGAGGCTGACACTTTCTACTTGGACAGGATGACTGGTGAGAAGGAGCCCCTCTCTACTGACTTTAATGGCATGTGCAGCCTGGAGAAGTTCTATGCAGACCCTAAAGCTGCTGATGGCAACAGCTACAGGCTGCAGCTGTGGATGTACGTCATGAGGCTGCTGCAGTACTCGGATGCCGTCGAGCACCTGCTCAGCACAGGTACCACCCCTACACTCACACTTCTCCCAGACAGAGGTGATGAAGAAAACCACTTATCTCCAATCCTAATTTGCTGTTCTTTAAGGCCAGGGAGTAATCCTGGAGCGCTCTCCATTCAGCGACATGGTCTTTCTGGATGCCATGTTCAGTCAGGGCTACATCAGGAAGGAATGTAAGTATCAAATAAGATTCCTCCCCAGAATCAAATATCACAACTATTTTACTACCATCAAAGAACTTTGAGGTGACTCATTAATTGAATGTCCACAGCATCTTTTAGATTTTCTTCATGCTAAATATTTTATTAGTAAGGGATTTTTGCAAGGCTCAGTACAGCTTAATTAAGTAGCAGAAATAATCAAATACCTAAAATCAATCATCTAGCCTAGCTTTCCCTAACACTGATACTAAGAACTAAAAAGGGAACCTTTGAGAGAGACGGACGAAGTTTGGTGTTTCGAACCCCCGAACTGGCTCGATGATGAAGAAGGTGTTGCAGGAGGAGGAGGAGGTTGATTGATGAAGGCAGGGATCTCTGTTGGTCTGATGAGCTTTCGTCTCTGCATCAATGGTGGTCACATGGGGCTTGGATCTTTGTCGCAACCTTGGTCTTTGCCTTTATCTTCATCTTTGTGTTTGGGGTCTAAACCCAGCTGATGAGAGAAGTGCGATTTAAAGCCACATGTTGTGGGGCTGACGGATTGGTCCCCATGCGCAGGACAGTCTTCAGCTCTGTGACCCCTGTTCTTCTTCAGCTGCAAAGTTCTTTGTCTGTCTCGATCTTGGCTCGAAGCTGCCTGGAGGATCCAACCAAAGATTCCTCTTTTGCACTCACATTTTAAAGGGAGAAGTTCTATTTTTTTCACCCTTTTGGTGCATTTGCATTGGCTAACACCGTTGCTGTGCTTGTTTCATTGGGTGACTGCTTGAACAGATGAACTCATTTTCATCACTGTCTTAGAGACACTAAAACATTTTGAATCTTACATGAAGAACAGGGATTTCTTTGTTTCAATTGGAAACGTCTCATCAAAGAGGTCAAAGGTCACATATGGGGACCTTTGAACTCCAAAGGACAGCTCCATAGAATATGAAAGTGGTCTGCTTGTTCCGATCCACATAACCTCCAGCATGTTTTATCTCACATATGAACTCCAATGTTCAATCCTAATACCCCTCTTATTCAATATTTATATTCTCCCACTAGCTCAAGTTATAACAGGAAATAATATTAACTACCATAACTATGCAGACAATACTCAGTTCTACATTATGATGTCATCAGGTGACCTTTGACCCTATCCAATCACTGAATAAATGTTTAGAACAGATAAATATGTGGATGTGCCAAAACTTTCTCCAGCTGAACAGAAACAAAACTGAAGTCATTATTTTTGGACCTAAAGAGGAACAATCTAGAGCTATAAATCTAGAGCTATAGATCTAGAGCTATAGATCTAGAGTTATAGATCTAGAGCTATAGATCTAGAGTCAATGCACAGCTTCAGTTATTACAACTAAAACCTAGTGATCAGGCCCGAAACCTGGGAGTAGTGATGGACTCGGACTTGAACATTCAGAGCCACATAAAGACAGTTACAAAGTCGGCCTTCTATCACCTGAAGAACATCTCCAGGATTAGAGGACTAATGTCTCAGCCAGATCTAGAGAAACTCATCCATGTGTTTATCTTTAGTCGCATTGATTATTGTAACAGCGTCTTCACAGGCCTGTCCAACAAATCAATCCTCCAGCTGCAGCTGATCCAGAAGCTGCTGCTCCTGTTCTCACTAAAACCAGGAAGATAGAGACATAACAGCAGTTTAAAGTCCCTCCACTGGCTCCCTGTAGCTCAAAGAATAGACTTTAAAATACTGTTGTTAGTTTATAAATCACTGAACGGTTTAGCACCAAAATACATCAAAGATCTGCTGTTGTTGTATCAACCTTCCAGACTCTCAGGTTCTGGTTCTGGTTCTGCTCTGCATCCCCAGAACCAGAACCAAGAGAGGAGAAACAGCTTTCAGCATCTATGCACCAAAAATTTGGAAAAATTTCCAGAAAACTGTAAAACAGCAGAAACCCTGACTTCCTTTAAATCTCAACTAAAAACACACCTGTTTAGAATTGTATTTGAAATGTAATATGGAACAATGTATCGTTTATTCTATGATGCATGACTTTGTGTTTTTGTGTTTATGATGTAAAGCACTTTGAAATGCCTTGCTGCTGAAATGTGCTATACAAATAAAATTTGATTTGATTTTGATTAAAACTTTCATACTTTGAAACAAGAAATAGTCTCAACTATTTTCATACAGCTGCAGGCTGGAAACTTAATTCCTCTTTTTCCAGGAAACCTGCTCTTCTTGTCTCAACTCTCTCTGATTATGACTTCTTATGATTAGAAAAATGAAGTATAATTCAAGCTAAGTTTGCAGGAGACAAAAACGACACACACAGCCAGATTTATTTTATTGAAGTCTTAGTCTACTGTTGGGTCTAGATGTCACTTATGTGATTAATTTTAAAGGTAACTTTATTTATTGTTACTGTTAAACTAAAATCTCCAGCTCGGGGAAGTGGGATGATCTCGGATTTTCTTGACAGCTGGTACTTAATTTCGTGGGGGAACTGTTGCGTTCACCTCGTTGTTTTGTGGTGCCACAATACTTCAACCTGCGGCATATGAAATACCTCTGTTATCTCTGCTCCTCTCCGCAGAGCGGACCTGTGATCACATGAACAAGCACTACAGGGCCAGCTGGCTGAAGAATGGAGATCAGAAAATCTCGTTCCATAAAATCCTATTTTCTGTAATTACTGATCTTCATATTGGCATTGATGACATTGTATTGGAAACGGATTGACAGTCCTTTGAACAATATAGGGGTCAGGATGAGGAATTTGCCGAGCATGCAAGTTGGCTTCTCATAGGCGGTTACGTAAAAGCTTGAGGTGTGATGCGTCTGGTGTGCAGATTAATGGACCTTACCACAGGAGTCACGTTTCATTGACTGATGAAATGGTTCTCCATTGCCAGTGGGGTATCTGTACTGTATTTGTGGTAGTAATATTCACAGATTTCCAAAATCGGAAGCATCAGAATGCCTTGTTTAGATCAAAGCTTGTGTACGACCACATGAGCAGCTCAACCTCCATAGGATCAACAAGAACAAAGGAGTGTGTGCTGGTGTAAGTATTATTGATTTGCTTTTTTTCTGTCTGAAAAAAGAAAATCGATAATAAACACATCCATCATGAACACCTTTTAAGCTAAGTACAGCATAACGGCAGTACTGATACAACTTCTACACATTAAAGCCTGTCTGCTACACAGTCTTACGTTAGCTAAACAGGTCAATATGCAATATTTATCTGACATACATTAAAGATTTTATTGCCCAACTTACCTAGCCTTGCAAGAACAATAAGCATCCGTGATTTTGTCCACAGCTATATTGATGCTGAGGTTTATCACTGCCGTTTTCCTCATCGACCAAAAGCATTTTGCCAGGCCATGCATAATGTTGGAGGCATCGCGTGGCTCTAACACCTTGATGTCATCCAAAAAGATGACATGAACTTGTTAGTTCCTCTGACCATTGTTGTAGCTGATATTGGTAAAAATCCGGCAGAAATGATGCACTGATCGACTCAGAAATACTCTGTCAGTCCAAGTGGAAGACCCCATGTTTACATGGAAACAAAGCTCCACCAGGCTTTGTTTGTGAGACTTGCAGCCAAGTGGGATTTTCTAGGTCCGTTGTGGACGGAGCTTGGTAAAGTCCATAGTCTCATCAGCTGTGTGTGTTACTGGCCTCAGCCGATTCTGCAGATGGACGAGCCGGATGTGGCGATCCTTTGCTGGAGTGGTCACAGTGGCCGACAAGGATGAGGTTGATTTGCAGACTGTTGGAAAGAAACTCTTAAAAGGTCTATGTGTCAAGAAGAGGTGTGCAGCTACTGCTCTGGTGGACATCCCTGCACCCAACATGCCAACATCATGCTCCTGCATAATTTGAGACATTTGAGGCATTATGACTTGTAAAAAAATGTGACATTTTGGGGTGGCCTTTAATTTTCTCCAGTCCAAAGTTGTTGCTCATTTTGTCTGATCACCACTGGACATGTCCCACCCATGCACTGGATAAAACAAAACAATAAATGCTCAGTGACAGAAAATTGTATTAAAACTATACACAAATCAAGATAAATATTACTTTTGTACATTTTATATGTCAGCAAATGCTCATTTACAGTTGTAAAATCCACATGGCAACAATAGTTGACATGGGGCATTTATATTTTGTTCAGTATATTTATGGGGGCCCCTGAAGGTCAGAGGGGACCCACTGTATTTTCTGTGAGAAAACCCTTCAGTCTGATTAAAATCAGACCACACAGGCTTCTTTATTCATCAGTGTGTCACCCGCAGGTGTGAAACACTACAATGAGATCAAAACCATCAGCATCTGTGAGTTCCTCCCTCCTCACCTTGTCTTGTACATTGACCAACCAGCAGAGGAGGTGCAGAAGAAGCTCAAGCAGAGTGGGAAGGTACGGCTCTACTAGCGCTGCTAGCTTAAAGTCAGTGGAGTACAACTCCACTGACTTGTTTATTCACTGGTATGTATGTTTGCCTTTATTACGGGATTGAGGATTAACCTAGTGGAATAATAGAATGTTTATGAACACATATTAAGATTATGAAGATATGTAATTGAAAGTAAACAATCATAAAATTAACTAAAAGTATGTCTGAATATCAAAAGACATACTTTTATGTGTTCCAAAAAGACAATGGAAGCATTTGTCCAGGATCAGCTGCTGCATAGGAAAATATCAGAATATCATATAAAGCAGGGAATGTTTAGGATGCTTCTCTCAGGGATGATGATTTAAGTTTCATTAAACTTGAGAATCAGAACATTCATATATCCCATAATAACATCCTCTATATCCCCCAAAATCCAATCTTCAGCTCAACTTCTTAAGTGAGACAGTTGGGTAGGAGCCACTAACTGCTCTCTTCTCTGTTTCTGCAGATGAAGACCAGGTACTGCTAGTTGAAGCTGTTATTAGCCTAGTCAGTAACAGCCTAGTTAGCTGTCTGATTACTGTAACAGTTGTGGTTGTAGTTTCACAGACTGCAACCAGTCTGTGAAACTGGTTGGAGTCTCACAGAGCAGAGACTGTTACCGTCTCATTTGTGACAAGTGTCTGATGTTACTCTGTAATGTTTTCCTTCAGTCCCACCTGCAGAATGTTTCCCTGCAGTATCTGAAGAGCATAGAGGATTCCTACAAGAAGACTTTCCTCCCTAGCATCCGGTATGTGACCAGAGAGCGTTGGACATGTCTCTGTCTCTTATGATCATTCACCCTCACACTGTCTCATCCTCAGAGAAACCTCTGAACTGCTGGTCTATGATACGACCCAAATTCAGGACACTGAGAAAGTAAGACACTATCTCCAATTACCATTAACCACTTTTTTTTCTTTTTTTTTGCATCACAAGTCATATGTTCACCATCCGAATATTACTACTGGCAAAAATAATGAGACAGACAACAGGAAGAGTTCTTCAATTTCTAGTCGTTCTAGGGTTTTTTTGGACAATGTGCAGCTGACTCCACCAGAGCTATCACAACATCACACACTTCATAAAAACTTGAGTCATTCCAACATGTTGAATCCATAACTCTTCTGTAAAATCACTTCATGTGACTGTTTACGTCCATCACTGTCATGATTTTTAATGACTTATTGCTTGAAGAAGCCTATTCACGTGTTATTTAAATTTAGTTTCTTAATTAATGGAAACGATGCAATTGCAAAATTGTGCATCTTCGACTTTAGCAGAATGTGAATATCATGATCTGAAGACATGTTCACCTCCATGCTGTCCCAGGTGGTGGAGGACATAGAGTGCCTGAAGTTTGATAAGGGGCCGTGGCTGGAGCAGGACGACGTTACCTACCACCACATGAGGAAACTGTGAGTTGCTCTGCCTCTTTTCTCTGAGCATGCTCCCAAACCAGCTTCTCAGTCTGCAAGTTTCTCTCTTCTGTGTTTCAGAGTGCAGGACAAAGAGTGGGTCGGCTCGCTCACCCACATACCTGTGTTCCTGCCGGAGATCACCATCGGAGCCCACGACTACGACCAGAAGTACTATGCTTACAGAGCGGTGAGTTGGCACATGATTGGGTTGGAATCGGTTCTGATGTCCTACATACAGATGCATGTCAATCATACTCCCACCATGGTCATTGAAGCCAGTCTCTTTATTATTTTCCGAAAGCACAATATTGAGGATGGACGGTTTTTTTTGTAGTTTTTTTTTTCTTTGTTTTAAAGGACAAAATCCAAATGATATGTAATAACATTCATTATCATTTGAGACATCATACATTGATTTTTACCATTTCATCTATCAGTATTTATTAGGTTTTTGACTTTTTACTGAAGCATAAGAAGACTGACTACATGTTTGGACTTTAGACGTCTTTAAATTCAGGTTTAAACTAAGTGCTTAAAATGCCGAACAAACCTCAAAAACTCTTTTTTGAGGTTTTTCTTTTTTTATTTTTTTTTTACAAAAGCAGTAAATATACCAATGTTCACAATTTGTACTTTTGGAAGTCAGCATCTAGTGCTTTCTATGCGACAAGTTGATAGTTGTAGTTTTTGAATTATATCTGATCTCAATACACTTCAATTGCCAAGAAAAAGCAGTAAATTGGACCCACATCAGAAATGTAGCTGGTCCCAAGAATCCAGCCACATGTTGTTTTAACGATAAGTATTATTCTAGTCATTCATTTTGCACCTTTATGTCTGGAATATTACATAAATCCCTGGAAAAAAACATGTAGTTTGAGTGTGGAATGACTGGAGATTAGTTTGAGGCCAGATCTCCATCCAGATTATAAACAGAAAGAATCATGAAATGCTGGAGCATATCCAGGTACATGGATACAGAAAACCCAGTGGACCTGAATGTTGTACTTCACCCATTTTCCCTTCTGTACAACACCCACAACTGTTTACCAGTTCCAGAACCTGACCAAAACCCCTCAGTGTCATCACCGTGAGAAATGATGAGATTTGGTTAAGTATAAAACAGACTTTAATGGTGAAAGTTATGTTACAAGTCATACAAATGGAATAGATACAAAGTGACATTCACTGTCCATTGCTGGGCTCCACTCAGCTCATCTTAGGTGTGACACCAAGATTGTAGCACGAGTTCTTATTTTTATCTTCTCATTCTGCACCCTCCCTAAAGGTATTGGCCTGCGGAATCAGTTTTTGTTATGTGTAACCCAGACGACTGTCTGCAGTCTTAAATGTTATGATCATGTAAGCAGCAGCAGTGTGCATGTAAGCAGATAAGAGACAGAGGAGAGAATCATTTATCAGTAACCAGAACCAGGGGTTGGACATGGAACCCCAAACCATCACTGACTGTGGAAGCTTCACACTATAACTTGAAGCAACATGGATTCTGTGCCTCTTCACTTTTCATCCAGAACTTGAGACATTGATTTCCAGATGAAAAGCAGAATTTAGAATTTACAGTCATGGGAGACCAGGACTTTGGACCAGTGAACTACAGTCCAGTTATTTTGTCCTTAGCCCAGAGGTGTGACCTCTGATTCAGGAGTGGCTTGACATGGAGAATGTTATGGTGTCAGCTCATTCCCTGGAGATGTGTGTGGTAGCTCTTGTAGCTTTGAATTCAGTGTCTTACCTTGTGAATCTTCCACAAATATGGCTTTGCTTCACAATCCAATCAGGTTTGAGGATATATCTGTCCCCAGACTTCTTTTTACACCCATTTTTCCCTTCTAGGTATTCTTTGCACTTGCATGAAGCTTCTTTGAGCATCACAGTGGAACTTCACCACAAACACTTTATCTGTTCAGTTCCAGCAGTAAAACAAACATGGATATGCTTTGAGATGTGAATGAGAAGCAGTGCTGACAGCTCTGGTAAGCTGATGTGTTCAAAGCCCCTTCACCGGGTTGGAGGATGAATTAAGACATTAGGCTCTGATTTGTTGTGTGTTTGCCAGCTGAGGTGTTTTGGTTCAACAGAGCTCTTTGATTTGGTTGGCTGTCTTATCTGATGCAGGTCTTTGTAAAAGCCTGAAAATCCATAATGAGGAACCTTTTCTTTCTAATGTCTGCTTTGTTCCTTTTTTATTGACTCTTCTTATTTTTCTCCTTTTCCCTGGGCCACCAAGTCTGCCTGATGAAAGTCATTTTCCTGTGCTGAAATATCGAACCCCTCATAGTTACAAATGTCACATGTGGAATATTCCAGCCGGCTGTTTGTATCATCGGTCTTGTGAGGAAACATTCAGGTCTGACCTTTCCCGTTTATTGACTGGAGCCGTTTTTGTCTCCCCCTGCTGCACGAGTCGGGCCTAGTAATGCAACAGCAGGCCGTGACCTGACATTTCACTCCGAGTCAGGATCTCAGAGGAGGGAATGAGGACGACGACACGCTGCAGCAGAATGGCTCCCTCAGCACATTTGAGCCAGCAGAGCACAGCCAGTGGCCCACATATTCACAACTTTTAGAACTTCCTGTGAAACCCTGAGCGTCTGGCTCTGGATTCCAACTGGAATTTGGCAAAAAAATTTTTTTACTGTTCTCCTTGTTCTGTTGGCTGAAATAAAGTAATGATGTGGAGAAACTCAGTTTTCTTGAAGTTCACCTCTGGGGTTTTTCTGTGAAACAACTTAAAGTTGGGTTTATGTAAGATGTAAATTCCGTGCAATTATACTTGCATAAACCACTTATTATCAAACCAGGATGTCCTCATTTATGTTCATGTGGTTTCTGCTTTGGTTAAAAATCAGTTCTGAAGATGCCTTGGTAATATTGAGGTAAGACGACTTGACATTTAAAGTTTATGGTGTGAAAACTTTGGGCTTTGACTTACTTAGGAGAAAGATACTTTGTCTGCTAATAGGGAAAGAGTATAATGCTCTGTATAATGAGAACTATTTTTTTCAAAAGCTCAAATGTACTCTTTGGTCTGGTTCTCATTCTTTCTGAGTCTTCAGGATGCTGCTTGAGTTTCTTGAATAAAAATGGAATTGCAAAGTACATCTTATGCCAAAATGATTGATTCTGGGCTGTTACTTGGAATTGTGTTTCATGGTTGAATAGGAAAATGTCCACAACAGTGAGACATAGCTGTAAATGAATTCTGCTCTGTCTTTGTTTCAGCTGCCTGGGAAGAATTACGCTCGTGGTTACAATGCAGATGTTGGAGACAAGTACATCTGGCTCAAGTGAATTTTCTTTTCTTTCATCTTTGATGTTGACTGATCTGCTAATAGAATTCAGTTATGTTGTTCAGGCTGAGGAAAAACTATGTATTAAAGAAATATTAAAATTAAAGTGTGTTCAGTTTTGTTATTCTTGTTTTTTTTTGTTTTTTTTTGTTTTGTTTTTTTTTACTAGAAACTCCCAGTGTGAAGCGGGTCTGTCAGCATTCCGCTTCAGTGATATGCACAAGCGCACTTTTAGATTAATGTACACACTCATCTTGGCACAAAAAACTACACAATGTCAGTCCATCAGTGACCAAACCCTACAGTTTATTTCCTTCCACGTGTCATTGACCACCATCCCACTAGGATGTAATCAAGGTCTCTGATCCCTGTTGTTGATCTGTTTCCACACTTTTTGTCATAGTCTTTGTGACTCATTCTGAGAAGATCACAATAGTGCCACCAAGTGGTGACAGCAGTTGGTGCCTGTTGATTTGAATGTTTTATTCTTTAGTTCTGTAGGCTTCACAAAGCAAGAGAACTTTCCTGAAATTGAGCTGGAATATGAATATAAATTGTTAATATAGATGAAGTCAGCCTGAAGACTGCATGATGCTGCCATCATTACGTAAACTGAAAATGTCCTCACATGTAGGAAACTACTGCTGACAAAAATTTATATTAGCATTAATGAGAAATTAATGTGTGCTTCATAGCGCAGTGTTACTCACAGAGGAAATTGTATATATATATTCAGAACACATACATTTATATACTCACACATACATGCAAGCAGCATTCAGCTATGCACCACAAATCTGGAACATGGTTCCAGAAAACAGCTGAAAAACTGAGTTTCTTTAAATCAAGGCTGAATCCACCTGTTTAGAGTTGCTTTGGAACCGTAATACATGACCAACATCTTTGATGTTTAATGGCAGCACGAGACAAAATGTAAAATGTTTACTGGTTTTCCAATTGACTGATGTTTTCTATGACTTTGTATTTTTGTGATTTTATGATGTAAAGCAATTTGAACCAAATTGTCACACAAACATGCTATACAAATCTTGATCAAATACAAATAATCAATGCAAATGATCAGAAAATGGGAACATCTTTAAACAACGTTTATGACATTGCAGAGACATTTGGTAATGACGAGATATCTTGTGTCTGACCTCAACACAGCACGAGACATAAAATTATTTGGAGATTTTAGCATATCAGGTGTTTAAGGTGAGCAGAGCGCAAGATGAGAGCCCTGTCAGTTTGGGTTAATCTGCAAAGGGAAGATGTCAGAAAACATTAAGGCCCTGACTCAGAACACAAATGCATGTGTCACATTAAGATGGGAACTTTTTCAAGTCATTTCAGAGAAATTAAAGGGGACATAGCTTTCTGGTGGCAGCTATTAGCACCCACAGGGTTTTAGAAGTGTTTGTGATCTGTAAATTTTAGAGAGGGAAACAAGAGAAGCATTAACGTTTGGAACTGAAGATTCTGATGCTATGAAACAGTAGAAATCAAGACACTTTGTGACTTGAAATTCCAGAAAATGTTCATTCAGACAGACTGATCCAACTATCAATGTAGTGAAGGTTAGCTTAACCCTCTCAGGCTCAAATTATGTACTTGCAAAGACTAGCTAAGTAGCATTTAGCTGTTGCAAATCTGCAACATCTGCCTGGAGAGGGTTAAAGAAAAGTACAGAACATTTTTTTAATTGTCTGACAATAGCATTTCCTGTTTTAGACTAACTGGAATTACCAACATTATTTTTAGTTCTTAAATGCCAGGAATGATGAGGAACACTATAGTCATTTCTTCACACTGAGAGGTTTAGTTTTTCTTCTGGGGTTTATTTACACTCATATCTGGGACACATAACCTAGTTACTGCTTCCAGAAACACTGTGATGCCTGGACATTCCCATGATGTTCAGACTAGTACATACAGTAGCTGGCTGAATAAATGCTTATTCCACCTTCAGTCATCTGGTGAACTGGATGCATGTTTTGCATCCTTACAATCATCTGGACTGTCCAAAAATGAGTGTAGTGCCACCGGACATAAAGAAAGTTATTTAGAAAGAAATTCTGGTGCTCAACAAATACAAACATCGTTGGCAATGCCAACTGATCTAAAACATAAAAGTTTGAACAGCTTTAATCTCAGGCAGAAAAAATATAACAAAAAACATGCTTTTTCTGTACAGTTTATGTAAGACGTAGTTTCAGCTGGGTCTGCTGCTAAAATATTTTTCTTTCCCAAATGGTCCAGTCATGTTTTCCTGTTTTAATTCCAGTGAGTCAGAGGTTGCTTTCAGTCTAACACTGTGGCATATCTCACACATCTCAGGGTGTTCCATCTGTCTGTATCCTGTGGTGTCAGTTTTATTCATGAATCTTCTTTTGGTATAAGTAGTTTTTGTTTTTCAGAACACACACACAAACACATACAAGAATCCACTGGAAATGCACAAGGGTTGCATTAAAAATGAGCAAATGCTGCAGGAATAATTGAAAAGATGACAAGAAATTATAACATTGTGGAAACACTATAGAAAAGGAATCAATGGTTGAAGACTTTAGCAGTTCAGAAAAATAAATTGTTTTCTTTCATGTAAATATAAATATAAAGTGTTTTTACTAAGGTGGAAGATGGGGGTTAAATTAGCGCAAATATGCATGGTATGGATCTGTCTGTTACTGCAAGTGTTCGTCAGAATGATAACCTGAAGGAAGAAACTGTTTTTGCAAGTAGTGCTCCATAACACCAACCTCAATGTAAAACTCTAAGCAGAGTGTGTCCAGGATGTGTGGGATCCACAAAGGGGTTTTGGCCTCTACACAGTTCATTCAGGTGGTTTGTTGATTGTTCAGGAGCAGTTGGTGGGCAGCAAAGGGAGACAGAAATGTGATCTGTGTTGAACCAGAGACAGAACCAAACCACGCAGGATGCTGGCCTTTCAGGACCAGCTTTGGAAACACCTGTCCTAGCCAATCTGTGGCCAAAAGTCTTCAGACTTTTTTTGGCCAAATGCGGCAGAGTTAAAGTCTCGCACTGAGTCTATTTGATCCTTTACAGAGTTGGTATTAGTTTAACTCTGCATTCTGTCATTAAGAGACTGCATAGCCTTAACTATTTCAAGTGTCAAATTTGAAAGAAGGAGCTGGCATCAACTGACAAACACAAAGGCCCAAAACTAACAGAATCTGTTTGCTGGCTGCTTTGCTGTGGTTGCTGCTGGAATAGGCCGGAGGAAAAAAAGATCTGTGGATTTGGGGATTAAGTGTTTGACATATGAGTATGTGTGATTTTCAGAAATTCTGAGAATTAGTTACCATTTCTAGAACCCACAACCCCCTGATATACTGCTGATCCTGATAAGTTTGAACAGCACTGCTAGTCAGAAGCAGAATTATAACAATTACTTTTACTTGAGCTGCACAAACAGATTCTGAGGGCAGCTGTCCTACAAATGTTCTGTTAGTGTGAGACGGTCTTCCATAGCAGATCACTGCTTCTAAACCTCTCCATGCTCAAGTGTATGGCTTTCCCAGCCTTTCAACGGTCAGCTATGATCTATTCTGATGACAGAGGCCCTGAGGAATGAAGCTAAGGACATTTTGCATGGATTAAACTCCAGATTTCCTCTTGCTTGAGGGAGTGGAAAAACTCCAATCATTCCATCCTTTTTTCCTGATGGGAAGGAGAAAAGTGTGTGTGTTTGGTGCATCTCTTCATTTTCTGCTTACACTGACATTTTCCCCTAAAACCTGTTGGCCGCTACTCCCCCTCTGAACTCCAGTTCACATTTTTAAATATTATCTCAGCAGAAATGAAGTGTCAGCATGTGGTAATAGGGATCAGCTAGTTTTGATTTCAGGCTTTAGGGATTCAAAGGGCATTCACAGACTTTTAAAACTGAAAACTGGTGATTAACGTCAATGCTCTGGCATGTGAATGAGCAGCACTTAATTATGACAGTAAGCCTCCAGCCCGCCTTGGACCCTCCTCTGCTGTAGAACACATGCTCTGCCCGTACTCTGCATCAAAGCACTGTCCATTTTGATTTAATTCAGTTAATTTAATTCACTCTAGCTTATTTCATTTTTACATAGAAACTAAATTAAAGGGAAAGGAAAGGGGCTATCACATAAAACACACATCAAGTTCAAATCTAAATGCATGACTGACTCAGTGTGGGCTCATTGGTATTCAGTCTGTTGTGGTCAGGTTTACATTCAGCCCAATTACATCCACCGAGTACAACTGAAAACAGTTAGATCCATTAAATTACTAAATGCCAATAGATAAGCAGCCTCTACTTAAGGGGGATGAGCAGCTTACATCTGGTTAATGTACCTTTCAAGACACCTGGACAAACAGAACGAAATAATTAGTTATCCTAGTAGAGAAGTGGTAGAGAAAGAAATGATGAGTGTTTTGACCCCCGTGGTCAGCAGACTGCTAGCTGTGGCTGAGAGCAGCTTGTTTACTTGCTGCCCTGTGGCTGAACATCAGGCCACTCAGACAAAAGCAGAGGGAATAACTGACAGCGCAGCAGCCCGGAGCAGTCACACTGAACTAATGGAGGGTGGAGAACATGAACTCTGGAGAGGAGTGTTTGCCTCAGTGTGCTGTCCGCTATAATGCACCGCTGAGGTCTTATCAGTTGTGAGAGCAGGCAGTGGAAAATTACTTATAGAATGAAGCTGTAACTCCAGAGCTGGAGCTGCACTGGACGCACTAAGTCAACATTATTGGTTAGGAAGACAAAAGCAAATGTGAAGTGAACTAAGGATCCTCTCAGATGGAGGCCTGGGATTAGGCATGTTTGGCTTGTTTTGTTGGAAGCAACAAGAAATATGTTTTTGCTTGAGTTTACACAACAGGCTTGATCAAATAAGCTCATTAATATAGAACAAAATTGGAAGGAAAAAGCTTTTCTGATTACATTTATTTTCGTCTTAGGGAAATGTTATTTTTTTTAACTTGTGAACATGTATGTGTAACCGAGTTCTGCTTCACTGTACCAGGCTGACCCAAGTAACCCCTCAACTCTGTGTTGTGTAGATGTTTTTAATGAAGACCAGGAGTTTCTGGGTGAACAGGCAGTTTATTTCCTGAATGAGAACAAATCGGGTTGGAATCAGTGCAATGGCTCAACTTTCCTCAGCACACTACAACAGAGCATTATGTTAGCTTTAACTTAGCACAGGAAGTGTTTTACAATATTAACAAAACTAAAAGTACAAAATTGGTGCCAGGCACACAAATCATAAATAGTAGTCACACACTATTGGTGTAAGTTATTAAAAATGATATTTTATGTGTTTCTAACTCTTCCGTGCTGTGTGCTGAAGAATAAAATTCACCTCTTGTGCAGCTTTCATAGACTGGCACTGATTACAGCAACATATAACCAGCCACACAGAGAGGAGGGCACTGTTTCCCATTGCACTGATAATATATAAAGCAAGTGGGATTCTACAACATAAACTCTGTTACATATGTCATTTCTAACAGAGTACACAACTACTGGCAGTCATGCCAACAGATTTTCCCAAATGCAGCTCCTCCAGATGTACCAGAGTCCTCTTTCCTGCTTCTCTGATCAATGATCTCTTTGCCTATTAGTTTATGTGGACAGCCATGTTTTGAGAGGTTTGCAGCTCTATAAATCTATAGCTGAAGCCTTTCACCATCCTGATGATGGATCACAACAGAGCATCTTTGAAGTGTTACGGATCTGGGACATTGTTTGGTTTTCTTCACAATGGTGTATCTGCTAGGTTTCTTGGTTTGTTGACTAATGTTTGCTAACAAACCTCCAAGATCTTTGCAGGACAGTTTATTTTGTGTTGATCTTTCATATGAGAGGACCTAAATGCAGGAAAGGAACTGAAACTCCAGTTTCTCTTTGACTTAAGCAAACTGTTAAAGACCAGGGAGAAATCCAAAATGCTACAGCACAAGGGAATCCTCGGGATGATATTTCTGCAGGGGAGTTGAACAAGGAGCAGGTGGCTGATTAGAATCTAAGTGCAGCTGTGAGGAAAGGAAAGTACCGGTAACTGAAGTTACTGAGAAACAAACAAACAATCCAAATACACAGACTCTTCACAATGTGTCTGTAATGTGTCACAGCTCTGAGTGTGGATAGAGATTTCAATAAAACGCATGAAAATGTCTGGTTATAACATGAAAACTGGTGTAGAAGTGTCAGACTTCTGCAGGATTTTCTGGTATGTTGAGGAATGTTTTGAATGTGATGTGATGGAGAAGGAAACCTGTAAATGCAACAGTTCTAGAGAAAATGTCATTGCCACAACCTTTCCTTCACTCTCTACTCTCTCAGTCTCTACTTCCTCTTCTGAGAGGGGAGATGTGCTACCAGCTCCATCTAACGGGTGAATTGAGTTTCCTAAATCTGCTGGGATTTACCCTATCCAGAACTGAAGAAAACTCTGTTAAGCTGTCATCGAGAAAGGAATTCGCCTGATTTCTACGACCTCCATCCAGATGTCTCACCCTTCTTTCCCCTGTGAATTAGCCAGACTGAGCAGCCTACCGCCAAATAGTTTCACACAGCACATCTGTTAACGGTCGCGCCTTCTCTTTTTCTACAACTTGCACTTGTTACTGAATCAGGTTGGTTTTAGTGTCTCTGGCGAGTCCCAAAGATGTTGTTTTAGATTTGGGCTAAAGCAACGAATAAAACATTTCCTAGTTTTCTTCCCCAGAATCAAACATCACAGCTATTTTACTACCATCAAAGAACTTTGAGGTGACTCATTAATTGAATGTCCACAACATGTTTTAGATTTTCTTTATGCTAAATATTTTATTAGTAAAGCAATTTTGCAAGGGTCAGTACAGCTTAATTAAGTAGCAGAAATAATCAAATAAGTAAAATCAATCATCTCGCCTATCTTTCCCTAACGCTGATACTAAGAACTAAAAAGGGAACATTTTGAGAGAGACGGACAAAGTTTGGTGTTTCGAACCCCAGAACTGGCTCGATGATGAAGAAGGTGTTGCAGCAGGAGGAGGAGGTTGATTGATGAAGGCAGGGATCTCTGTTGGTCTGATGAGCTTTCATCTCTGCATCGATGGTGAGGTCACACAGGACTTGGGTCTTTATCTTTTCCTTGGTCTTCATCTTTGTCTTTGGGGTCTAAACCCAGCTGGTGAGAGAAGTGCGATTTGAAGCCACATGTTGCGGGGCTGATGGATTGTCCCCATGCGCAGGACAGTCTTCGGCTCTGTGGCTCCGGCTCTTCTTCAGCTGCAGAGTTCTTTGTCCATCTCGATCTTGGCTCGAAGCTGCCTGGAGGATCCAACCAAAGATTCCTCTTTTGCTCTCCCCTTATATAGGGTTTATACCCGCTTTCGGTGCATTTGCATTAGCTAACACTGTTGCTGTGCTTGCTTTATTGGGTAACTGTTTGGACAAATGAACTCATATCATCTGTTCATCCGTCAGGACAAAAGGTCTTAGAGGTCTTACAGACCTTTTGTCCTGATGTCTTGGCTAATGTCTCAGGGTTGCTCAACGTTCCTCCCAGGTCCTTTCTCTGACACGTTTAAGTTGTTCAACAATCTATGTCCTAATAAGGCATTGGTCATCTCTGCTTGCCCGTTTGTGCCCATTTTACCCCTAACCTTTCACCTACTATCCACTTCCAACACATCATCAGTGATCTTTAAAAGCAGTTACATGTTTTACACCATTTCAAGTTCAATGTCAAAATCACATTCATAACCCTTTTAATTTCTTTGATTACCTGGAGGCAATATAATTGCCTCCAGGAAGCAATTTGAAGTTTGTCTGTGATGTATGTAATGTGCCAGTTCAACACTAAGAAGCTTACTGGAAGTTGCCTGTGTTGTAAACAACCCTCCTGCAAAAGAGAATAGTCAGTCCTCCAAACAAAGCAGTTGTTCAAGTTAATTCAATATTTGGAATTAAAGTGTGACCAAAACTGACTGAATGGCTTCCTTCACTTCATCTGCTGCCATTCCTAAAACTGTAGGCAGACTACAATTCTATAACAGTGCAGAACAGCAACGTAATCTTTCACAACTTCTCCTTCTGTTTGCTGATTGGACCCATTGAAAATCTACCTGAAGAAATCCAAGTGAACGGGAGAATGACCAGACTATCTGCAAAACGAGATTTGAGTTGAGTGGAATACCACAGGAGGGCAACGGACAGGCTACATCAAGTTACCCACTCAAACAACATTGAACCAGCATGAGTCAAACTATTTCTCCCATAATTAGTCATAGTTCAAACAGTCAAACTTAAATATTTATGAACTTTCCATTTTGTGACGCTCAGAGCTTAGAGTTTTAATTACTGGCAGAGCTTTGAGGACGAATCTGAGCAGATGTAAAAACCCTGACATTAATCAGAGGGCTGCAGCAGGTCCCTGTGCCTGGGAGTTAAATGCGCCTGTAGGATGTTTGTCATGGTGCTGACATGCCATGTACCAAAACCGACTTAAAACTTTCATCGAAACTTGGCGCCTCCAGGATTAATACTTATTTAACACAGGCTGATGTCACTTTGGAAGGCAAATGTTGTTCTTCAGAAGTGCCCTGGGAGTCCTCCCAGTGACTCAGTAATAAAGCTGAGGAAAGATCCCTGCTGGGGTTCATTTGTCGGTTTTAGTGCGCTGTGGCTGCAGCTCAGCGTTGCAGAGCCTCTATGCCTGAAACAGACAACCCCACTGGGGGGAAGAATGGGAAGTCACTGTAATCGATAAGGCCAGTCACCTTCCATCAAGCACCTCACCAGCACTGTTTAATACAATGATTGGTTCATGTTCCAGTTCAGGGTATCCCTTTGGGAAGGAAGCAGCAGATGGCAGTGTTTCTATCTGAATGCGTTCTGGCATGAGAGGTGAGAGAGACGCTCAGAAATGATGCCGCACTCTCTGGGTGTGTGTGGCAACATACATGCTCCCAGATATTTGAGTTACTGTGTGAAATTAGTGAGGAGACCTTTCTCTCCTCACTCTGGCTTTTATTTGCAGAACTGAAAACTGAGAGCAGCCTCTGGCTACAGAGATGCTGTCTGTCTCTGCTGCATCATATTCCCACAGTAAACATTCTCTCTCCTGATAGCCTTAGCATGCATCAAAACAAAGGACCTAGGAAGAAAATGGAGCAATGCAAGGACAAAGTGGAGCTGTAGCATCATTAGGATAAATATCTGTTTCTCCACTGCTTTTACTTCCAGGTAGAAATCATTTTATGTGTTAGTCTGTTTGTGATGTTCTGTGAAAGCACCCTTGTTTTAGGACTCAGTGGTGACCTCTTAACCGAATAATTCTACAACTTAAATCAGATAGTTAAACAGAAGGGCTTTGGCTTCCTGGTTAAAACGTCAATAAATGCAGTGAATGCACTGTGAAACAAACAGACAAAAAAATAAATAAATAAATAAATACCATAAATTATTTTAAAATACTGGCAGCTGTGATTTTCAGAATTGAACTGTAGAAAATGCTGCCATACTGTATGAAGCATTACGGTATAATATTTTGACAAACATAATTTTATGTGAACTATAGATTGTTTATTGAACTGTGTGATACATTATTAAATTTTATTATAAAAACAAACATTATGGTAACTTAACAGCAACTGCAGTTGCCAGAATTTTACCATAAAAAAACAGTAAACACGCAGTATTTTTGAACATTTCAAAATGGAAAGTCTTAAAAGGAAAAAATGTAAAGTGAACAGTGGCTGCCTTGCAGCAACAAGGTCCTGGGTTTGATTCCTAGACCTATCTGCACAGTTTGCATGTTCTCCCTGTGCATGCGTGTTTTCTCTCTCTGGGTACTTCGGCTTCCTCCCACAGTCCAAAAACATGACTGTCAGGTTAATTGGTCTTTCCAAATTCTCCTTAGGTGTGAGTGTGTGTGCATGGTTTGTTTGTCCTGTGACAGACAGGCAACCTGTCCAGGGTGACCCCGCCTCTCGCCCGGAACACAGCTGGTGAGATAGGCACCAGCAACTCCCGACCCCAATAGGGACAAGGATGAACAGACAATGGATGGAGGAACAAAAATACAGACTATGACTGATTCATTTAAATAAAATATTGAACGTTCAGTAAAAACAGAACTGATTCAATTTCCTATCCAATATCCTCACAAAGTATTACTGAGATCTGAAAAAAACAACAGATTTGATTCCACATTCCTACATATTACATCATTAGTAAAGCAATAGATTGCAGAAATGATAGTATATTTTGCAATAAATTATTGGAGTAATAAAACCATATCCTTACAACAAAACTGACAGAACGGTAAGCTTCCTCAAAAATAGCAACAACATTTTTAATCAAACTATCTCATTTGTATATTTAATACAACTGTGTTATAACAGTTGTGTCATTCATTTCTACACCCGGAAATTAATTAATCTCACATACAGGAAAAGGAAACCAGTTCTGTTCAGTTCTAAAAATACCGGATAGTTCAGTTTGACTCTAACAATGTCTTATTTGAAGTGTTTCATGTAAAGTAGCACCAAATCGTCTGTTCTTTCTTCAGCCTGCATTGGGATAGATGGTAGGAAATAGAGCCATACACAAAATTAGCTGGATGGATCAATTTAGCTCTTTAACTGCAAAACAGAAGAGGCTGCCAGGACTTTGTTTATAACTATGCTGCAATCAATTATGAACAAGCTTTCAAGAAGAAAAAGAAGAGAAGCTCTCATGAGCTAGTACTTGTGGATCCGCTACCTTGGCGTTTGGCAACTTGTGTAATAATTAACACACGATTCAGTAGTGCAGCAAAACCTGCTAATTAAGCTCCTTTCAGCCTAATGTTGCTCTTATTCTAATTCTCTCTCCATCTGAAAACCGGTGCACTACTGTTGAAGCAGTAGGGCGATGACAATACTGCCCAAGTCTGCAGAAGGTTACATGGCTAATTTATGACTAGCAGCATTGCGGCAGCTTATAACAAAGACAGCATAAACATCCAATCAGCACCATCCACCACCTGAAATTCAGCATAGATTTCTTTGATGGCTCATTCTTGAGTCTTATATTTAACAGAAATAAAAAATATTTGCTCAATTCCAACTTGTGATAAGATCTACTTATCCAGGTTTACACAAGCAGTTGCTATAGATGCTTATGATTGTGGGTAGACAAGCTCTCCTGTAGCAGTCAGTACTGCAGTGGATCTGAGGAAGCCTCTCATCGAAAACAATCTTTTGCTGTTTCATAGTCAGATGAAGAGGATGCTGCAATGTCCTTCAATTTATGAAGAATCCTTCTTTATGCAATAATCTGTCCAAGACCAGATGTTGCAGAACCGTCCCCAGAACTGACCCAACATTCTTTATCAGCTTGTTGAGCTTAAGGTCTGCTAGTTCCTGGCTCTGAAACTGGAATTCCAGGAGAGATCTCACTGTATGCAAGACATTCTTAGAAGAGCTGCAGCATCTTCATCCAAACGACCTAAACTTCCTCAGGAAGTGAAGTCTGCTCTGCCCCATCTTAGAGACAGCATCATTGTTTTGTGTGTGTTGCAAAAATATATGAATGTCTCTGATATTTGTTAAGTGTACAGCCATTCTAATATGAAAATATGAAAATTACATTAAATTCTTTTGACATATTACATAAAAAATTAATATCTGATATTCTCAAGTGTTTGATAATTTATCTCAGATTGGCTCGGCTATTGAAAGGATATGAGTTTGTCTTGTTGTTGTTGTTTGAGAGTCGTGGTTCTGTTAATTACAATTTATTAGTACATTTCCATATGGTGGTAACAGATGGACACAGTGGAAATTATCATGTATAAACACTTTTTTCCCAGAGACTCTTACTTTTGCCATCATCAGTACTTGGGTTAAATATTACTTTCCATTTTGCATCTTGCTATTGCTATCATATGTATGAAGACTACACCGTGTTCTAAATGTAACACGCAACTAGTCAAAGACTTTTATTTTGGCGGGCCCACTTCCTGTGTTGTCTCAAACTCTGCCAGCTTATTTAAAGCCGCCTCCAGCGCGCAGTTTAAACATTCTCAGCTGTTCCACTGTGATTGTTGCTTGCTGTTGTCTTCTTCACAAACGCACCCAAAACTTTGAATGCATTGATTTGATTGCCTGGTGAGTTTATTTGATAGCACTATTGCTTTTATATGTGAAAATGTTGCTTGATTGCTCATTGGAGCGTTGTTTTATTTGAATTATTGGCACGGCTTACCTGGACCGTCACCTGGATTCTGTCACAGATTGTGGCTCAGTATGCCTCACTCTCTCTGGAGCCTCCAGAGGCTTCCAGTGCATGAATGTACTATTTGGCCCCCCTAACCAGAGCTCACAAGCAGAAACGGTCGCAGTGGGCCCAGCCGTACATGAATATTCATTTTCTAACAGACTTGTTCACTGATGACTGCTGTGCAACCCTGGATGGTCCAGATGGACGCAGTAGTGAATTGGTGCTGGGTGACCACCATGTCCCAACATGGCTGTGATGTCAGCAAGAGGTGGTGGAGTCATTTTTTGGGGCTGAAATCATGTGGAGAGAGAGAAAGCTGGTTGGCCCCTTCAGAGTCCCCAACGGTGTGAAAATGACCTCAGCAAAGTATATGGACTTTCTGACTGATCACTTTCTTTCATGTTTAAAAAAAAAGAGCCATATCTTCAGTATCAAAATCATCTTCATGCATGACAATGCAACATCTCATGTTGCAAGGAATACCACTGTGTCACAGTGGCGGAGCTAGACTTTTTTTCAAGGGGTGGCCAAAGGGTGAGCAAGGCTTTATCAGAGGGTCCATATACAAATGATGAACGAAAGGAAACAAATATTTTCTCACACACACTCAAATTAAAATGGTTTATTTAACGAAGATTTGCCATGACCAAACAAGACGTTAAACGGCTCTATGGAACAGTGAACATGTAAATGTAAACTCAGAGCCCAGAATATGACCAAAAACAAATTCTCAAAAGTAAATAAATAAATAAACTGGTGCTTCTGGTGTGCAATAGGTTGTGCTGGGTGGGGGCAGTTCAGTGCCATTTCCTTCTGCTTCACTGTCTTCCTCCCCAGAGTCTGACTCTGAATCTGTATCACCCTCATCTCTCTCTGGAACTTCATTGGAAATGCATAAACAGACACAATAAAAAATGCAAAAAGCATCATGTTAACCTTTAGAATTAGGCTTATTGGATTTTAATACTTAATAACTCTCTGTCACAGCCTCTAACCTGCTGGTGATCCACTTGGGCCTGGAGTCTCCTGGCTGGATTCTCCAGGTTGGTCACTGCTGCAAGGTTCTGTCTGGTCCTGGTCACTGCTGCAGGGTTCTGTCTGGTCCTGGTCACTGCTGCAGGGTTCTGTCTGGTCCTGGTCACTGCTGCAGGGTTCTGTTTGGTCCTGGTCACTGCTGCAGGGTTCTGTTTGGTCCTGGTCACTGCTGCAGGGTTCTGTCTGGTCCTGGTCACTGCTGCAGGGTTCTGTCTGGTCCTGGTCTCTGCTGCAGGGTTCTGTTTGGTCCTGGTCACTGCTGCAGGGTTCTGTTTGGTCCTGGTCACTGCTGCAGGGTTCTGTTTGGTCCTGGTCACTGCTGCAGGGTTCTGTCTGGTCCTGGTCACTGCTGCAGGGTTCTGTCTGGTCCTGGTCACTGCTGCAGGGTTCTGTCTGGTCCTGGTCACTGCTGCAGGGTTCTGTCTGGTCCTGGTCACTGCAGGGTTATGACTGGTCCTGGTTTTTGCCTCTTTAAGAAGAACTGGGAGATATTCCCTTTTCTCTTCATTTTGGCTCTACACAAAATAAGAGCCTGGTATTTAGACTCCATGACTGTTTGGTAGAGACACTATTTTAACTATTATTTAAACTATAGTTTTTAGTTTTCTGTAGCTAGCTAAAATACTAAATTAAAATAGATTAATTAAAATTAATTAATATAACTAGTTAGGTTATAATTCAAAGCTTTCATGACATAGCCTACTTACATTTCAGTCATTATAAAACTTAATGGTTTTTCACATATTCTTACCACACATTTCAAGCAAGAGCTGGGAGATATAAAACATTAGAGGGCAGCATGTCACTAAAACATGTGTTAAAAGAATCTGTTTAAAACACGATCTATCAGCACTAGCATGGCTAATATAATAAACTAGGCACAACCATTTATTTTTTTTTTTTAGAAATGTATGACAAGTGCCGCCTCTCATTAGGAAGGTAACAGCGGTTACTGCTGAGCGGTAAAATGTAAATACCTGCAAAACTCCTGAATAGTGTAACTCTAAAGCCATGGATGTGTTTTGGATCAAGCAGGACCCACATGTCAGTTAACCAATGAACAGCGTCGGGCATCGGGCTGCCTTCAGGGACAGTCGGAAATTACAATTTTTCTGGCAAATCTTTGCCGATCTCATAAGTATTATATTTTAAAATGACCATTTCCAGTGGGGTGGCAGTAGGGGTGGCAAGGGCTCTGTTGGGGGTGGCAAGTGCCACCCCTCTGGCTCCGCCACTGCTGTGTCACTGGCTGCTATGGGCATTAAAGGGGAGAAACTCATGGTATGGTCACCATCCTCCTCTGACCTCAACCCTCTTGAGAACCTTTGGAGTTTCCTCAAGCAGAAGATCTGAGGGTGGAATGCAGTTCATATCAAACAGCAGCTCTGGGAAGGTTTTCTGACATCCTGCAAAGAAATGCAAGCAGAAACTTTCCACAAACTGACAAGTTCAATGTATGCAAGAATTGTGCAGGTGATATCAAAGAAGAGGTCCTGTGTTAACATGCAACTCTGTCAGTTAAGATGTTTTTGATTAAAATAGCTTTTGATTTTAGTACATATGACCACTTAATCCTGCACATTCAGAGAATGACCGTTTGCAGTTCATAAAATGCTAAGAAAATTTGCTGTGCATAATAATTGGGAACAGAGTATTTTGAGGTTTTTATTTTTGAAGAAGTATTGTTCTCATAGGGAGCTTTGTTCAGTAAAATTTGATTTATACTGTAATAGTTCATGACTTGAAAATGATACTGACCATCATTTGCATTGACCATTTAAGAAAATCCCAGAAAATATCACTTGCATAATAATTTGGAACCCGATTTACTTCACACTCTGTCCTGTTATCACATGGATTAAAGTTAATTTTAAATGCTCACACACAGAGTGTGAGTCCAACAACATGAGCCATCTGTTCAGACTGCAAAGAGAATCCACAACAATGTTGTGATGCGACGTGACGGCAAAGCTCTGTCTCATCCTCTGACATGTCAGATAATAGTAGTATTGATAATCTGTCACCTAAGGTGCTTCATATGTCGCTATGGTTTAGATATGATATCTGACTGAAAATTGCCTCCAGTGTTCACTATATCGTTGCCATGCTTTATTGATCTGACCTGCTGGTTTCAGCCGGTATGAATCTGAACCAAACCTTCTTCCAGCATTGAATGTACAGGATTGAAATAATTGAACTTTGAAGAATTCACTCTAAAATGGCACATAGTCAGTTTGGTTTCTTTGAGACCAGTTTTGACATTGCAATTTTTGGCATTTTGTCTCGATAGATCCTCAGAAATAGCTGTTTATTATTACAGAGTTTTGAAATAAAGAACAATCTCTTGAATTTTATGCTTTTGCTAGAGGCGTGCAACTTTCACAAGTCAGTGGAAGGACTTTAGAACTGGGTGATGTGCTCTATCTTCCTGGTTTCAGTGAGAACACCAGCAGCAGCGTTCTGGATCATCTGCAACTGGAAGACACTGTTGCAGGAATCAATGTGACTAAAGATAAACACACAGATTAATTTTTCTAGATCTTGCTGAGACATTAATCCTTTAATTCTGGAAATGTTCTTTAGGTGATTGAAGGTCGACTTTGTAACTGTCTTCATGTGGCTCTGAAGGTTCAGGTCTGATCCATCACCACTCCCAGTTTTGGGCCTGATCTCTAGTTTCTAGCCGTAATAACCGCTACTCTAGATTGCTGCTCTGCACTTTCAATACAAGATAATAACTTCTTATTGTGAGTTGTAGTTTAGAAGTTGGACCAAAAAGCAGACTGTTAATAGGTGTGTATATCATGTTGAAAAATTGTTTTAAAGGAAAAATGATGAACAAACTTACAAAAATCACAGAGAATCAAGGAAGAAACAAGAAGTAAGCCAAAGCAAAAATAAATAAAATAAAAACAAAAACAAAGAGAGCCTGGAGGCACAAGGAGAATACAGGAAAGGATGGGAGGATCTGGCCAGTAGTGAGTGAGAAAGAGACTTAAATCCTGAGGAGATTGAATGCTGAACAAAAGACTTGGGTTGTAGAGCTAACTCAGTGTTTCTCAAACTGGGGTTCTAGATTACAGGTGGTCCGTGGGCCCCCCTAGTGTTCCAGAAAATATTCCATATAATCAACCGTTTATTTGCTGTTACTTTAGCTCAAAGTATGGCGCATATTGCTAGCTTCCCAAAAGGTTGTGTTTTAAAATAATAATGGGTGATGGCTTAAAAGCACAAAAAAAAAAAAAAAAAAATCAGAATAAAGAAACCTAATAAAAGTAGAGTAGCAAAAAATAATTACAAACAAGAAATAAATATAAATATGACTCTAGGAGGCTGGTTCCAGAGCCACAGCCATGCATTGAGGTGAACCTGACTATTTGTAGCTGAAAGCTCTCAACCTCACACACCAGTTCAGTTCAATTGATTCACAATGCTCAAAATGTAATTTTAAAATGCTCTTAAGTTGTGCCTCTTTGCTGCTCCTACTTGCGAGTTTACTGCATGTTGCATTACGCATCCACCCAACCACAGTAGGACGCTGTGTCTCTGTTGATATAGCAAAGTAGCTAACAGCCAGCTTCTTTTGTCTGAATGGAGTGTGTTAGCATAGAGAATGAGTAGAGTATGATTCAACACGACTTGCTGTAGCTAACCAGTGTCTGGACACACTTTATATTTCACAATGTGCCAGGGAGGAGAGATAAATAAAGAGCAAGCAAAATAAAGTAAAACTGAGATACCTGGGACATATAACCAATGCCCAGGCTCATTCCATCTTAACTATGTACCACAGCCTTCTTTTTGAAGACTGCCATGTGATTTCAGTGTGTAAGTAAATGTTGAGTTTGTGTGTGTTTCAAGGGGCTGGAATAACAACCCGTCATCAACCAGACAGATCCAGGCCATCTTCTGCCATCTGATTGCAGGGTGTTGACAAAAAAAGGCTTCTTGTTGTTCCCCAAACATGGAACATGGTGTGAAAAATGTATTTTTCATTAGTTTTTTGGGGGGGGCAACTTGTCATTTTTATTATTTTCTGACCATCATAAAAATTCAGTTTAATAACAATATTACATTTAAGATACCCTATTTCTTTAAAAATATGAATCCAAGAATCTTTGTCAATTTTGTTACCATATATTCTTTCCCTTTAAATGTGTACAATTTCCTCCCACAATATGATGCCAGACTTGTATCATTGGGACCTGTATTCAAATGGCAACTTGTAATGCACAATATTATGCTTAGCAATTTTTTGGAATGGCCAGTGCACTACTTAATTTTGAATTATTTTTGTGATATTTATGAATACAAATTGTGTACAGCATTGGCTTTATTTATTTGAATATTATTTTGTAGTTGTTCAGTACAAAATGTTGCAAGTGTGCAAATTATTTGGATGAACAATGGGTTGTCTGATCCTGGTCCTTAGCTTTGTTAATTACTCTTGTTTGTTAATTACACTATTTGGTGAAATAACCAGGAGGTTTTCAATGGTGTTCAGTGGAGTGGTCTCTTCATTTCTTCCAGATCAGAGTTGTTAACACTTTTGGTTGGACAAAACTATTTAATTTCTTATGTGAATTTATGTAAATAAGCAGTGACATTTAGAAAAATACACCAACAGACCAACTTCTCTTGGTCTGACCTTACGGTCAGATCCTAAAATCCCCAGTACACGATGAAACCACAAGAAGATCACTTCCGTCATCTGAATATTCTACTCATTTAAAATGAAAAGCTGTAGATTTATGCACTAATCATTTTACTTGAATTTCCTACCTGTTAAAAAATATTTTAAAATACAAAGGTGTTTGTAAGAATAAAACAGTATCAGAAAGGGAGAACACGTTTTATTGGAATTAAATTAAACAGACAAATACAGATCACTGCAACTCTTTTTTGCGCATTGATACGTTCTATGACTTTATGAAATGCAGCGCAGCCACAATGTGTCCACCGAACTGCGCAGCTCCAGGTCTGAAATGATAGGATATGATTAATATACATCAGTGTATACATGGTGAGACAAACATGTTAACAAATAAACTGGACAGTATGCTGTAAGTTTAGTGATATTTTCACAGTTGGGGTCTTGACAGCTCTTGAAATAAAATCCCCAGTCCGAGACGAGATCGGTCACGAGTACTACAACACTGATATACACTAATATTACACGGCTATCACACAGCTTCAATCCCACATGGTATCCCTGACACAATTTAGCAACGTTTCATAATAAAAAGAGTGTAATTAAACTAAAATATTTTAAAATGTAGGGACAAAACAGCCCAAAAAACAATGTATTTTGTCGCGATTAACTGCCAAACAATGACTTGTTTACAGTAGTAACAACTTTGCAGATGGCAAACTAAAGCTATATATAAATATGTTTACAAGCTGCCTGTCATGTAAACTAAAAACATGAAGTAATACAGCAGCTTCATGAAAGTCGGGTATAAAATAAATTAAATAAAGCTTACTGTAGTTTTTGATGAAATAAAACACATGAAAAAAAACTTCAACAGGAAGGACATATTTATAAGAAATCTGCTGAGTAAGCTATATGTGACATAGCATCGATGTGTGCATGCACATTACCACCAGGTAGGATGGATTTACCTTGTGGTAAAGGTAAATCTGTCCTACCTTGTGGATTTACAAGCCATAGCAGTTTATCCATCGAACAGAACACCTGTTCATAAAATAGTGTACTTAAATTCATGTATGCCCCCCCCCCCCACCAAACACACAACCACTGTGGCTGTGTGTTTGTATATGTGTTCAATGTCAATATGAAAATGATTGATCATTTGTATCAAATGCAACAACACTGTGCTCTTTTTTCAGAAAGCAAGAAACAGAATAATCACATCAAAAGTTAAAAATGTCTTAGGTGCTTGTTTGACTTCTGAATATATTAGTGTTTGCAGGCAGATTTGGCAGACAGTGTGACATATCGCAGCGATGGGCTGACCTGCTCTATGAGCTGTGTACATGTTTATGCCTATGATCTCTAGAGCAAAGCTGCTATGAGCCAAATAGCCAAGCAACTGGTTGATCTTGTATGTTCACATTAGATTTCAGTAGAGTGGGTGGTCGTGTGTCTCAGACATTGAATTCACTATAATCCCTAAATCTTGAAATTATAATGCAGCAGTTCTTATCTAAATCTGGGTTGCAAAAGATGTTTTATTTATAGATAAATATTAATGGCAAAGAAGCAAACAGCACATCATGCTCCCTAAACTTTATAATATTATGTGTGTTCATTCAAACATTAAATTGCTGTTTAAGATCATTATCCAAGGAAACCACCATTATCACAACATTATAAAGGATAGTTTCAGACATGTAGGCTACAGTACCTCCTCCTGCTGGGCTCAGTCCTTTTTATCTTTGGAGTATGTTTACTGCAAAGAACATCTGAAACACTGAGATGAAAGCAAAAACTTTTTGTCAGGTCACCAAAACAGGCAGCTGAAAAGCATTGTTCATTTGTTCTTTAACAATCTGGCAGTAACTGACAGGTTTATTTGTTTTTGACCTTGTTGGCCTTTTTTGCAAGCTTACTTCCTGGATTTTCATTCTCACTTTTAAATTAGATTAATATCCATTTTACACAAACTTCCACTTATTTGAATGGAGACACTGACATACAATTTACAGCAGATGTCAGAAAAAACCCAAGTACTCTCCAAATTCAAAGAAATCCTAGTTACAGTCATATCACGTAAAGTAGATTATGTGTTCTGATTAGGCTTGCTTGACAAATTAAAAGTACCTTTTCAAAATAACATTTAGGCATAATTTTCATTAAGCCACATTTCTTATCAAAATATTTTTATTAGTCTCATGCAATATTCTAATCTTAAATGTCATGTTTCTATTAGCTGTTGTAAAATTAACAGAAATAAAAGGCTTTAAACCATAAGTCTGTGTGGAATTAATCTAAATAATGAGCTTTATTTAGTTAATTGAGATACAGAAATCACCTTTCAAAAGTATCCAAATTTATTGAATGGGCCTGTAGTCCACAGAACATTTGGATTACAAACAGTAATGGATTGATGGATGAATAAAACAAGTAGTTTTCAAATACAGTGTCAGAGTGTGATTATATTATTTTAATTGATTCACATCACTAGTTTATGTATATATTATATGTATATACTTGCTATGTTATTTAAATGATCACCACTATGTGTTGAAAATGGCAAGAAAGTAATTTATAACCTTATCTAAGAAGAAAAATGTAAAATCCAAAGTATAGAGCAGATATTAGGGGTGTAATGGAAGAGAAGTCTAAGGGAGAAGATTAGTCATGTCTTTAAATGGTAAATATGTATTTATGTCCTACTAGTTACAGAATGCCATGGGCTGTTGGCCCTTCTATGATCCTGTCCCAGGGCAGGCAGCGCTGCCAGCTGGTCCGGCTCCTGCTGTGGAGCAGGTTATGTATTCAAAGTTCTGGTTTAAAACACATCTCCACCTGAACATTCAAGAAAAATTAGACTGAAGCATTTTCTATTTTATTAGAGAGGTACTGGATGACTCATCAACCTTTGGTGTTCTATTACATTTAGGTTGTTTGTGTGCTGCCAATTCACATCAAATCTCATTTCAAGGCACTCAGAGCTGAACCAGCCTCATTTGCCAGTTGAAAAGCTCTGGCTTGATGTTTCATAAATATATTACCAAGAAGTAATTTTTCACTGTTGCACAATTAGATACACAATCAACAATAGGTACATTAGGTTGCCATTTCATTCATTCTCATGGGTGATGTGAGATCTGTTACTACCAAATTGCATAAATTGGTGGTGCTCACCTTTTTTTTTTTTTAAACGCAGGCGCTTACCTGGCATGGAGGAGACCAGCTTGGTTATCCTGGCTGAGACTTAGCTAACCCTGAACTCACACAATGTTTGCAAAAGATTTGAGTTATGTCTGCACCGCAGGACATTTTTGAAACACAAAAGACAATTTACTCTTGTGTCTAATTTATGCCTATTTAACTGAGAGTATCGTTGTGACCTCTAACATTTGCATATTTTACACTGTACTTGAATGAAATTAATAAGTTAAGTCTGGGAGTAGCGCCCACCTGAACCACAACTCAAATTTTTCAAGCGGCCTATTTTTACTCTGCTCACCCATTCTTCTCAGTCTGTTATGTTTGGTGAACTGTCAGACTCGTGACTCTTGCTATGATTACAATCTACAATTTTGACTGACCATAGGAGGCAACGTTGCTTTTCAGATCAACCCTTCTGATTTGGATGATGATCTCTTCAGCACTCCATCTTATGCTGAACATTGTCCTCCTCCACTAATGAGACAAGCTCCAAATCACAAATGCCTGTGCTTTGTTTTCTTTGACCCTTGTGGTCAGGCTCCCACTACATCACCATCAGCTCAACATCTGTCTGAGGTTCATCTTTCACCTCCAGCAGCATCCCAGTCCTGTGGCTGTGCACTGCTCAGAAACATCAGGCAACACATGAGTCTCTCAGGCAAAGCTATACTAGTGCATCCATGTCTCAGTGTTCCTCCTCACATACTCAACATGCCAAGTCTTCAAATCCTGGAGTGTCACTCACCTTAAATGCTCTTTAAAAGAGAAAATAATTCCATTTAGCCGCACAGACAACAAGTTAAGCTTCTTCTAGCTGCTTTCATCTTTAGTACCTCAACAAACAACAGCACCACTGTCATTCTGGCTTTCTCCTCAGTGTCATCTTCTTCCTCCAACATCTTCCGTGACGTCATTCTGCCGCTGGCTTCTGGACTTCCATTCACACCGATAGCTCCCCCTTGTAGTAGCCAGGTCATGTTTGCCCCTGTGCCTGCATTCTCTCTGAGATTTCCCAACATTTCATTCCTGTCCTCTCAGGCATCACAAAATCCTTGTGTACATGCATCCTTTCATAGCTCCTGCTTATTTTCAAAATGCTTCAGGACTTCCTCATCCATTTCTTTCTGACCTATCCTTTCCTTCTTCTCATCTCCCCAATTCTCAAATGTGTTTTCTAATGTCAATAACCCTTTCAATATCACCACTGTAGTTCCTCCTGGCCAGTCCTCCTCATCAGTTCAATGTCCTTCAGCTATATCACCCTCATTACAATAACAAATTCTGAATGGTAATTATGTAGATTTAGCCCAACTACTTCAGCTTCTTAATAGTAGCTTCAGTCAGTCAAGGGAATTACATTCAAGTCTGGGATTTATCTCCTCATTGTTGTGGGTTCAGTGATTTAATCAAAGTCTTCTCAGAGCTGCGTGTCCCTATTTCTGAAGAGTAAACTATGGGCTCATGCACTTCTTTAGAATTCTTTGGCATTACTTTTGATTCCTCTTTCCCCAAGCATCTGGTGACCTGTTCAGGATGACCCTGCCTCTTGCATGTTGGCTGCTGGAAATAGACACCAGCACCCCTCGCAACCTAACCAGGGATAAGTGTGTAAGGTACAGGATGGATGAATGGATAATTTCATCTATTCTTTCACATCCAGCCGGGGTATTTCAGACTAGACTGTCCAAGCTTAAGTCGCTGCTCATCAAAGACATGCTATTCCTATAGCTGCAGTATTCTCAGGGATTTATGCCATGCTCACTTTCACCTCTGATCATTAATGACCTCAGTTTTGGAGGTCAAATGTGAGCTCAGAAAAATTTGAGGAACAAATTTTGCCGACCATATCCCCACACTAAGTCTTTATCTTCCAAGGCTTCCGAAATTTTCCCCAGATGACCAAACCAAGCTCGTTCATTCCAACATCCCCTCATCCCTTCATCCTTACTGTAATATAGAAATTCAATATCTGTATTATAGAAATTGAAATCATTAAAAAAGCCTTATCTGTCATCTGAACAGTATAATTTCAAGATTACGTCCACCTGGTATCAGCCCACTCTACAAAGATGAGAATAGCATCTCTTTAAATAACCTCAACAGCTCTAACAGTGTTGATAACAACATTTAAGGTAGTAACTGATCCTCCAGGTCCACGGTTTCACACATGAGCAGTCTCTCATTTCCAGGCTGTTCAGTGGTCCATGTATTGTCCCAGCTTTGATGCTCTTTCAAACGCAACTCATGAATATGTTAACTGGGCCTTTTCAAGGCTCAAAGGAAGGCTTCCTGGTCTTTGTCTGCTTTGTTTTCTTCTTACGATTTTCACTTATGAGAGTACTGAGGTCATACAGCAAACAAAAACAGAAATCATTGTCTTCACACAGACTGCTAATTATTGGTCTCAATAGAACGTTGGGAAATGAATTTAGACCCCTCTGGATAAATCTGCAGAGAATAATACTGTGCTTAGAATATACTTGGTTATTTTCACGACTAACACAATGCTTGAATTGTCATTTTAAAATCCTTATCTCAGAATAGGACTGTTAAACAAAAGTAAGCATCTTACTTTTGGGGAGAAATAATATGATTAGATGCGCACCAACTATTTCATCTTTTTCATCTGTTTCTTTGCAGAGCAAATTCCAAGACAGGCAAGCAGTGGACACAAGTGATGCCCTTTGCATCAGCTCGGTGAACAAAGTGGTAAAAAGAAGCACAGGCTCTACTGATTGACAAGCTGCTGCTGAGCCCTCAGAGGGGCTGTTAATCTTCCTCTGTGAATGCTGGAATTATCTCACTGGACCTTACTGCCCTTTGAGTAAAAGGAAGAAGTCAAGTTTGGGAATTACATTACAAAAGGACATGCTTCACCAGGTGGAAGCAGTAAAGAGGAGGTATTTCAGGTGAAATCTCCTCTGTCTAAGTGTTCCCAGCAGTTTCACTCAATCTGGGCCTGACTAGAATTTACCAGATCAGTGAAGTAAAAAATTGGTGTCAACAAAATGAATAATAATAAAAAAAAAACTTAAGAAATTGCATAGGCTTCACTAAGAACCTCCCAATTACAGAATCTAAAAAGTGTTTGTTTGATCATAGAAATGAAGAGTGACGACTCAAGCAAAGCGTTCTCTGCTTTCTGCTTCTTCTGAGCATACAAACAAGCAGCAGTGCCTCTCCAAACCTCTACCTGTTTGTCAGTCAGTAGAGGATGTCTATGTAGCTGCCTAAAGTTTGATGTTTCCTCTGTATTGCCTACCTCTGACAGCTTTACGGTTGAGCTGTTTTGTTTTTGCAGTCTGACTCAGTCTTCTATAAACCTTCCCAAGCCTTCTGGCCAGAGAATGACTTGCCTGTTTCCCAGAACATCAATGATTCTTTTAATTTCTCTGTTTCATTGTCCCTGATGCTTCAAAGCTGCAAAAAGCTACAGTTTTCTAAAAATCAGTCGCTTCCTGGTAAATAAACAACTTGTCATAGCTCAGAATGCTGAAAAACACACAACACATGGACAGACAGATGGAATTCTTTACTTCAGTGAAATTCAAACAAAAGTACAATAAACAGGCTTCAGGCAGAGATCTGGCCCCAAAACAGGAGAAGAGATCTGTAATGACGTAACAAAACTCCAGAAACACTTGAAGAGTAAAGACTCATGCTTTGCAGTTTACATCCACTGTATTTAAAGACACAAACCATTTTCTCTCACTGTCTGACATTAAGTCAATTCAAGTTTATTTCTATAGGGCATTTCAGCTACAAGGCAGTTCAAAGTGTTTTACACCGTAAAAACATATAATAAAGTAACCAATCATAAAGCAGACGAAAAACATTACATTCTTTCAAATGCCATCATCAATGTCACCAAGAAGATATTTGGAGTGCATGTGTTTATTTATTTTTGTGTTTAGTCTAATGCATATAAGTCACATTGGGTGCCATCATCTGGTTAAATGTTGCATGAATCCTCTCAGCAGGTGTGCTGATTGCAACAGAACGAATGCCCGTTTTCTAATGGCTCTAGTGAACCCAGCTTCTCAGCATGTTTCGGAGCGTTTCTTTTTTTTGTGACTTAAATATACTGCTGTGATGTTAACTGATTGGCAGAGGGGGTGGTCAGACAAAGGAGCAAAGATAACAGAAAAACAAAGGCGCAAAATTTCAAACTCGCTACAACACTCAAGAGTCCTCAGAAACTACAAGCAAGCAGTGAACAATGAGATGCACAGTTTACCAACATCTGAAAACACATTGGTATATACATGTGACAATTCTGACCCCAAAGTTATTCACAACACCTTGGCTAAAATTAGCACATGTATATTCAGAACCACAAGTTTCATAGTAGTTAGAGAACAAAAATCTGCAGTGACCGAATCCTGCTTGCCTCCAGATGCAAGGCTAATTCCTGGTTACCCATATATTCATAAAACAAGTTCTAAGTCAGCTCCTATAAAACTTAGAATTTCAAGTAGAACATAGATTAGCCATTGCTTCCAAAGATTCAGGAAGTTTATACATGGATCGACAGGTCTTGTCAACTGACCACTGCTTCTGCTACACATACACATTTTAACGTCAGAATTCACCTTCAAAATAAAATACAAATAACAGGTCACTGACAGAATAGAAATTTTTAATCTAAATCATAATCTTTCAACACAAACAATTATGGATTAATTGTTACATTTTTATAACTAAATTATTATAGACTATTTTTAACCTTAAGCAAAAATAGTTAAGCAACAATATTCTCTCAGCTCTTGGTTGAGTTGCCTTTAAAACTCTTAGCTTCAACTTCCTGGTCGAGTACTTCTTGTTGCTTCACTATTTCCAAATAGCATTTTCATACTTTGTAAATTACACAAAGTATATTATGTGAAATATACTTTCAAACTGCAATCTAGTTTGTTTTTTGAAGCATTAGCTTCTTCCTCTTTAAGTGATCTTGTAAGTCAGACAAGACCACTTAAAGTGATGTGATGGACTCAGTGAGATGAGTGATTGTCTCGTCTCACTGTGGATAATGACTCTTTACAAACTTCTTCGCAAGGTCTTCTGCTTTTGTGCTGCAGTTGATCATCACATTTTTCTCAAATAACGTTCATCTCTGGGGCACGAATCCATTTCTTTACTGGACAGTATGGTGGATGAATATTACCATCTTGGTTTTGTTCCCATATGATTGATGAACATGACATCATCAGGCATCTGGAGAATTTGGAAAATTCTGGGACTAAAAATGGGCACTGGCTGATACTTCCCATATATTTTTTAACAGTCAACAAAAAAGTTGTCCTGACATCTGTTTACATCTATCATACATCAATTATTTCTTTATTAAATTGCACCTTTAAATAACTCCCAGTTATCTGTATGTTTGTATCAGTTCCACTATAAGTCACCATAGAAATAAGAAAAAGAAGGAAGAGAGAAACAAACAACACAGGTTTAAACTGATTGTTTACCCCCCCCTTCTCTCGAGCCCCCCAGCTTGTTTTTACTGTCAGGTTTTCCACATTCATTCAGAGCCACTTCCTCTTGAACAGCTTCAGGACTGAACTGGCTGCAGCAATAAAGATCCAATGTGGCCATCTTTCAAACAGTATTTCATATGTTTACTTTTAAAACGTAATGACATGTGTGTGTGTGTGTGTGTGTGTGTGTGTGTGTGTGTGTGTGTGTGTGTGTGTGTGTGTGTGTGTGTGTGTGTGTGTGTGTGTGTGTGTGTGTGTGTGTGTGTGTGTGTGCATGTATGTGTGTTTGCTAGAAGTGCTTCACTCTCATTGTGGACCTTACAATTGAACCAGACTTGTGGATGTCAAAATTCTCTTGCTGAGTCTTAGCTGATTTAATCTAATTTTTGACATCCACATAGAGACATAGCTGTTTACAGCAGTTTCCTCTTAGTGACTGCTGTTGTTTCTGGAATATGCTTTGTAAAGAAGTGCAGAGGAGCAAGTGATGTGAGCTTCAAATTGATGGCAGCAGTTCATCCAGTTCATTGGAAAATAACTTCCTTTTTTTAAGTTCTTCCAGCTGTTTCTGCTTCCACATGTTAAAAAAGATGTTACAGGCTGGAAGAAAGTGTACAGCAAATCTTAAGCTGTTGCTAGGCAGCAACTTCCCTTTGAACACTGCCACTATTTCACATAGAGGAGATGTCAACATAATTGACAAGGCAGAAATACGCTTGTTTTTAACTTGTAAGTGCTTGAGAATCCTGCCTTCTTCTCACAGTATGTTATTCTAAATATCTCCACTTATTTCATCATGCAGTATGTAAGCAAACAGCAGCACCTAAATATCTAACAAAAATCTGGCCACAATTTCTCTAATCAAATTAATTTTTTGTTTAAAAATTTATGAGAATGATTGAGATATTCTTTCCATCGTTAAATCATCTAATGATGTAAAAATAGATATATTATAAATAAAATGTATGTGATTGCCACTGGTCAGATACTTGCATCTCAGTAACTGCCAAATCGAGGATTGGAACCATATTGCCTATCGCTGCATTGCAGCTGGAGGACCATGCAGGGATGCTGTGTGTCAACATGCTCAACCATAGATCTGTAGAATATTGTGAGGATGCTAGTAGGAAGGACCATTGTTTCAGTTTCCTCAGACACAGCTGTTTCTGCTGGCATAAAGAAAAAAACAAAACTTGCATTTACAGTAATGTCCATCTCTCATTTGTTACCAGGTGAAAAGGAAAGGGGCCAAACCTGGTGGGAACAAGCATACAGCTACAGGGATTATAATATTTATAAGAATTATATTAACGTCATATCAACACTCCAATAGAAGATCCTACAAAAAACTGAGTCAATCAGCTGTAATACTAGAATAATAACAAACAGATCAGGACAAATAAAAAGAGGTAATCAGCAGAGAACCTCAGTCAAAAATACACTGAAAGGAATAAACTGCCCTCACCATGTGTAACTCTTACAAAGCTAGACAGCTAGACAACACTTCAAGGTTGTTGAGTTGAAGATAATCAAGTCCTTGAGAGTTTTCTTGTTTTATTTTGCAACTCATACGCGTTTTTATTTTTACTTTTTTTCATGTTTTGTTTTTGTTTTGTAAAATTGTAACAAGGCACAAAAGTACACATCAACCACAGACAAGATGCAGAAAACAACTAGACTACAGCAAACAAATGACCACCAATTAGCTGACAATATAGCGTTAAATTTCGGTTGGAAAATGTAAAACTTTTTATAAAATATAACACAATACTGATGATGATAATTAATAAAATGAACTTATAGACAAATAGTGTTGAAGGAACAAACATGTCTAAGCAGTCGATGACACCATGCGCACAGCTGGACGAGTTCCGCTTGACTGACCAAATAAAATATGCAAACAATGTCCACTAGGTGTCAGTAAGGTTCTGTAAGTTCACTTAAAACATAACATTGGAAACTAAATGAAACATAATGGTGGAGTCAGCACACCTCCCGCTTGGCAAAATATCATTTTGACATTATATTTACGGAAAACTGTTCATTTTCAAATACCTTCAGAAAGCAGAACAATCATTTCTTCGATAGGTCTGAGGAAAATCTTGGCATGTCCCCCTTTTGTTGTCTTCACTTCTACCGTGCATACAATCTTGTCGCTGCTCGGTAAGGTTTTCACAATGATTCCAATGTGCCAGTCGTTCCTTTGGGCTTGACTGTCTTTAAGCAAAATAACATCTCCCACCTTTATGTTTTTTTTTCTTGCCAAGTCCATTTCCTGCACACTTGTAGAATGGACAAATGTTCCAGTTTCCATCTCTTCTGAAAGATGTCTGCAAGACACTGGACATGTTTCCATTGTTTTACCTTGAAGAACGCCCATCTTGAATTCACCATAAGGAGCTGACACAGTGCTTGTCTTTTGAGTAAGCAGCAATGCTGGAGTGAGGATGGTTGACATCTCAGCATCATTAGACACAGGCACCAGAGGTCTGGCATTCATGATTGCCATGAGAGTGCTCAAAACCTCGCGTGTGAGATGAGTGTGTACTGTTTGGAGTAATATAGCATCCAGAATGCGTCTGGCTACACCAATAAGTCTCTCCCATGAACTACCCATGTGTGATGAATGTGGCAGGTTAAAAATCCATGTGCATCCTTTGCTTTGGAGTTGGTGTTCAGTTCTCTGCATGCATCCACAAAGTTGGTTCCCCTGTCAGATCAGAGAAGCTTGGCAAGACCTTGGAGGAAAATCTCCTCTGAGCGTTGATGAAGCTATCTGTTGACATGGATTCCACCAGCTCTATGTCGACAGCTCTGGTTGACATACAAGTGAAAAGGACTGCCCACCGTTTACCATTAGGACTTCCTCCTCTTGTGTGGCGTGTACTTTTGATCCATGGTCCAAAAACATCAAGACCCACATTTGTGAATGGAGGTTCTGGTGTATTTTCTGATTTTGTAACTGTCCAGGTAGCTTGTGGCAGATAATGCATTTATGGATTACAGAAGACACTAGATGCTTGGCTCCAACAATCCAATAGCCAGCATCTCTTATAGCTCCTTCTGTTATGTGGTGACCTTGGTGAGCCACCTCATTATGAAAAAATCTCACAAGTAATGTGGCAATGTGGCATGTTCAGGGAATGATCAGTGGATGTTTCTATTCATTTGATATCTGCAGATGAAATACGACCTCCTACACTCAGCAAGTCATTACTGTCCTTCACAGGGTTAAGTTTCTGAAGTGGCCTTTGTTTAGGAACTGTCTCTCCTTTCTCAAGACACTTAAATTCCTCTTTGAAAGCCTCTTGTTGGATGTCATGAATAATTAGAGTTTCAGCCTTTTTGAGCTCCACTGTACTTGGTATTTTGGCAAAACGTTTCCCTGTTTTATGTTTTGCATCCTCATGATGCATGCACAGGGAGATCATGCGGGAAGAACACGTTCGGGGAATCACACCCAGGACCTTCTTGCTGCAAGGCAACAGTGCTACCTATTGCACTACTCACAACTCATACTATAGCAGCCAAATCAAACACGTTTAAGAAGCTGAATATTTTTGCAAAGCCAGAGCCATTCCAAATGTCAACAGGTCACTTTGAATTTACTGTCTTCATGGTTTTTAGATCACCTGTCATGTGTTTTGGATTAAAAGAACACTTTAAATATTTTATTGCTCATACATACATTCATAGTATAATCCAAATTTAATTACAAACCCAGCTAGGTGGTTTTCTAAACTTGCAAGTTGCCAGAAAAACAAGATTAAAATATTATTATCTGTTGGAAATCCCAAAGACTCTAAAACTATTCATAACTTTAGCTTTTAACATTTTGAACATGTATTTTCAACATTAACAACTGAAGTGAATTGAAATAGAATGGAGTTGAATTTTTGAGTCCTTAATAAAATTTGATTGAGACTGTGGAGAAACCTAAAGATTAGAGTGATGGCAAAGAAATCTTCCAACTTTGAAGTTCATCACTAAAGATGAATAATCTCAATTCAAATCTTTATAAACTGTCAAAAAGCTGTTTTGTTTGATCACAGAACAGGTTTAATTGCTCTAATAATGATAAAGATTCTTTGTTATTGAGAAGATTGCTTCTGACTAATTTGATAAATGTAAACTGATACTCTTTCTAAATTGTTTTGCTATAATTTGAAAGATACTTGCCACCTGTCCTATGAGAAACAGGTTCCTTGATAAAAGGAAAATAATTTTAAATCTACCTGACACATTTCAGTCAGGTAGATTTGTTTCGGTTTTGTCAGGATAAGTAATAATACATTTTATTTACAAAGCCCTTTATTTCCCCAATTGAAATCTCAAATGGTTCATTCACACACTGATGACTGTCAGCTGCTGGATTGTAGCTACAGCTGCCCTGTGGCAGGCTGACACAACCTGACCCAACAGCAGCAGGCAGGGTGGGTGAAGTGTCTTGCCCAGGGACACAAACAATGAGGGCAGGCAGACTGGGAAAGGAACCAACAATCCACCAATTTCAGGGTGAAGACCTACCTTCGTCACTACAGTCACTCCTTTCATGAAAAATTTACTAGGTAGCATTTTCAATGGTTAAAAAATAATTGCCAATTGTGTGGAATTTAAGCCAAAACCTAACAGTAAGTATAAAATTTACATTAAACTTGGAAATCTCAAAGGTTTTTTTAATGAACTTTTGAAGTACACTGAAAACAGCTACTGCCTTATTAGCAACAGCATTCAGAGGCTCTCACTCAGGTCCACAGTACAGCTGATATACACAATGAAATTGTTTCAATGTGGTCCTGAAGTCATGAATAAGGTTAGTGTCTTTGTTACACCTCGTGGTAAAGCCTGTATGTTTTTTTTTTCAGATCTTTTTTCTCCTCGAAAAAAGGAGGAGACTAAAACAGACTATGAATTCACACTCTGATCACGGATCCATACTTTAACAAAGATAATTTCTCCATTTGGAACATGCAGTATGGTCTTCCCTTGGAGCCAACAACTGATTTCTGTTAACTTAAAGCTTGATTCAAAAGCATAAATGAATAAATGGTAGAGAGAAATAATTATAACATCTGAGTTCTTCTGGAGCAGCTTCACATGATCACTGCACCTATCACACTGAAGAGAGGTGTTTCATGATGAAGCTCTGGTCTGTTTCATTTGTATCATGCTGTCATGTGTCTACTCACTGTTTTTTCTGATAACAAGAAAACAGTCTGCTGCTGTCTGCAGCTTAGAAAATAATTATTTCATGATCATGAAAAGCAGCTTGACAGCCAGAAGAGTTGCTCACAGTATAATTATTTTCAGAGGAATACAACCTTCAAAGCAAACAACAGTGTTATCTTGCAGATGTATTATGCATATAAACCAACAGCTGTGGCAACAGAGTGATCTGGGGTGAAGCTCAGTTTGATGCTAAATGATGCTTCCACCTCGTGAAAGGTGATATTAAGGCAGAAAATATTACAAATAAATGAAAGTTTTTTCTGACAGAGAGCGTCAATGACAGTTCTGCAGAAAATATAAATGTTATATTGTGGAATCTGCAGTGGAATTAAAGGAAAAAATGGTTTAAACTATCTGATTTGCATGAGCAAATGTGTATCAAATATTATACTAGTATGTTACATTCAAACAACTGTAAAACATAAATGTTATGAAGTAAGTGTTATTGTGATTTATAGTGGAGGAGAATTGTTTTATAATATCCAGGACAGGAAGTGTGGGCATTAAGCCAAACATCTTAGAATAATCTCACAGCCATTTAGAGTAAGTTTCCAGCAGCAAACAATACCCAGCAGTGGGCTTTGCTAATTATTGAGGCGGTAATTAGTACTAGCGCTACATGTTTTTTCAATCCATTTGATACAAACACTAAAGCAGTAAGTATATAGAGGATATAAAAGTGTAATGCCAACATGAGTTATAAGCCATGAAACATTCCCAGAAACAGCTTATCCTTTGTGATAGACACTGAATGTTTTTTATCCAAAGCTTATTTTTTTGCTAAATTAATTGGGGACATTTTCACTGTCAAGCCTAAAGCAGGGTCACTGATGACAACTTATGTAGAGGCATTTCACCAATGCAAATTTCTGCATTTATCACTAATAGTGTACAGTAGAATGTTTCTTTACTGGATGTTGCCAACTTTTTCTTTTGCTGTTACCATGTGCTGAGGTCTCTTACAGTTAGACAGTGCCCACTGGGAAAATAATCTAATACAGTATACTTATCCTGTCTGGAAGCAATAAACAGAGCTTTGAAGACCTAAACTTCCACAAATGTTGGAAGACCAAATATCTGTACTGAAAAACTCAAATCTTTTCCAGCCTTCATGACATGATTGTATTTGCAGCTTCAGAATAAATAGCAAGAGACAAACAGATCAGACAATTTATTGAGAACTTCATTTAACTCAAAGAGTCTGTTCTGCTGATCAAAAGTTATATGAATATTATTGTCTTAAATATCAAATTGGGCATAAATTTGACATTTATGCTAGTTTTGATGAGTCACTCAAATTGTCATGAACCAAAGGCAAGAAATTTCTGAATCTTTGAAACTTTGAAACTGGAAGGACTGCTGAGCTGAACAAGGAAGGCCTCTTAAACTATCCCCATGTGGGTGGGACACAGTAAGACAGAATGCTTTAAAGTTCTTAAAACATTTTGAGGGGCTTTTGGGTAAAAAGGCAAAGTCACTCCAAAAAAAAAATCCTTTGCTTTGAGTTCAAGAATCAGAAGGGCTGTTCATTTGGAGTTTATAAGGAGCACCAGACATGGGACATTTAGAGATGAAAGTTATATTCTCAGACAAGAAAGAGTTTCATCTAGATGGGCAGAAATGTTCCTGGGTTTGAATCCTGACTGGGTTTCTGTCCAGATCCTAGTTTCCTCCTGTCCTTCATAGGCAGCACTAAACTGGCTCCTGTCCTTTCTTACAAACAGAAGTTTTTCTGTAAATCTTTAACAGCAATCTTCCTCTCTGTCTCCTCAAGTATGGGGATGCCCAGAGGTCAATATTAATGCCTTGTATCTGCTGCCTCTGGGTTGTATTTTTAAAAAGCACAAATTCTCTTTTCATTGTTTTGCTGATGACATTCAAATCTATCTACCTGTATCTGCAAATAACAGCCAGTCTGATTTACATATGTTACGGTACGGAATCATCTTCAGGATGTGCAGGCATGATTTTGAGAGGGCTATCCACTCATTTATTACATCACGTTTAAATTATTGCAACTCTTTGTACTTAGGGTGGACTGCACAGTCCACCCTAAGTAGAACTGTTGCCTTGCAGCAAGAAGGTCCTGGGTTCAATTCCCGACCTGGTTGTTTGTCCTGTCTGTCTCTCTGTTGCCCTGCGACAGACTGGCCACCTGTCCAGGGTGCACCCTGCCTCTTGCCTGAAACATTTGCTGGAGATAGGCACCAGCACCCCTCCTGACTCCACTTGGGACAATGGTGTACAGAAAATGGACCAGAGCTGCAACCTGCTGATCAAAACAAGGAGGTGTGAATTTATCACTCTGGCTTTGTGCACCTTTCACTGGCTCCCTTTTGCTTTTAGGATAAAATTTAGGGTTTTATTGATTGTTTTTAAGTGTTTAGGGCCTTCTTACTTAAGTGAGCTATTGCAGCCCTACACTCCACCCAGAGCCCTGACCAACTGACCAGCTCTTATTGTCTGTCCCTAAAGTTAGGCTCAAAACTCAAGGGGACAGAGCCTTCTCTGTGGCGGCAACCAGACTGTGGAATATCTCTTAAGCTCTACCAGTCAGGTCAGTTTTAGTCCTGCCTGAAAACTCATCTATCCTCCCTGATCATCAAGACCAGTCAAAGAGAAAAGGTACAAGATGAATGATAATTGTTGCAGCTAAATTTTAAAACAGTTTGGTTTTTATTCATCTTATTAGCTTTAGGTTTCTCTGCCAATTTTATATTTGTCTTATTAGTCTTACTAAACTTATTTTTTGTTGTTGTCTACCTGTGTTGTTGTTTGTTGTGAAGCACTTTGATCAGCTGAGGCTATTGTAAATGTGCTATATAAATAAATTTTGACTTGACTTGACACCCTGACTATATGGAACAGCATTTCTACTAAGAACACGATTTTTTCCTCACATAGTTTGTAAAACTTCTGGAGGCTCCATGCTGGATAGAAATTAAAGTTTCTTTATTCATTAATTCTGTTGAAGCGTTTGTGACAGATCTTATAAATATTTATCAGAAATAAAAGAGAATTAGAGAGAAAGAGAGAAACAAACCACACAAATCATTGTAGGTTTTTGTGACGGTTCCTCTGACTGCTTTGAGAATGCATTTGTTCAACAATGACCTGTTATGGGAATGTTTCTGCTGTTTACTGCTGGGCTGGTGTCTTCTGGAGGTTTGATTATTGCTGATAGAGAAGCAATGTGTAAAATTCTGCATTGTAAAATCAAAGTAAGGACGTGAGAAGAAGTGCAGATAATTCTTTTTATGAGTTAGTTACCCATTACTTAGGCTTACCTGACATTAAAACAATCATTATGAACATGTAAATGTGGTCATTGTGAAGGCAGTTGTTAGAAAAATGTCCTGCAGCTTCTTCAGTAATACACATTATTATTCCGGTCTGCTCCGTGTCTGTGCTTTTGTCTGAGCTTCTCAATTTCTCTCTTCCACTTGAGAGCATGCATGGTGACTAATTGGATTTTCTTCCTCAGTCGGCGAGAGGGGGCATGCAAGCATGTGACAATGGCAGGCCACACACACAACACACAGCAATTCTATTAGTATTTGGACTGGACTATATGCTAATCGCAGCTGCTGTCCACTTACTTCTTCTAATCGCTGTAATTATTTCTTGTGAGATGATGGTGGCTGATGTGAGAGAAGCAGGTTAGAAAGTCAGAACTGCCTCCTGCATGCACATCGCCACCTCAATATTCACATGCTAATTACTGTCAGAATTTTTTTATCATGGCTCATGTTCCAACATGATGATGATGTCAAGATGACATAACTGTTTTTCTAAAAACAGAATTTGATTCAAATTCAATTCAAAAGGGGAAAATAAATCCAAAGGAAAATTAAATGTTGCAGCTATTAATTCAAATTCTTCAAAGAGTAATTGTAGATTGTAACGGCTGTTGGCAGGAAAGATCTCCTGTAGCAGTCTGTGTTACAGCAAAGTTTTATCATCATCTCCATAGGTTCCACAGTCATCTCCAGAACAGAACCAGCCTTCTTTATCAGGTTGTGAGCTTTTTTAGGTCTCCGGGTCTGATGCTGCTGCACCTAAAGATAACAGCAGAAGAGATGACGCTCTCATCAACAAACTTATAAAAGATCTGCAGTGTCTTGCTGAAAACCTTGAAGGATCTTAACTTCCTCAACAAGCCCAGTCTGCTTTGTTCCTTCTTATAGATGCTTTACTGATGCGTCTCCAGTCCAGTCTCTTATCCACATGAATGTCGAGGTATTTATATTCCTCAACCACTTGCACTTCTTGTCCCATGATGGATATATGGTTTGATCTAACTGTGTTTCTCCTGAAGTCATCTAATTTGTTAGATGATTGTTCACATTTAAGATGATATGATTGTTCCCATACCATGAAAAAGCGCTCCACCAGCTCTCTGTACTCAGCCTCTTGTCCATCTCTGATAAACCCGACAACTGCAGAAATGGTAGTAGGAAGCGGCAGTTATTTTGAGGTGTAGAACAATAAGTGACTGACTTGCGAAGCATTGCTATGGCAGGCCCCAATAAATAAATAAAGTGTCAATCAGTCCTGAGGGTGCAGCAATGCTCATTGTTGCATTTGCTTCAAATAGATCAGGGGTGTCAACATCCAGTCCTCGAGGGCCAGTATCCTGCAACATTTAGATGAGCCTCTGCTGCACCACACCTGAATAGAATAATTAGGTCATTGGCAAGGCTCTGGAGAACTGATCTACACAAGGAGGAGGTAATTAAGCCATTTCATTCCTGTGTTTTGTACCTGTGGCACATCTAAAAACTGCAGGGCAGCGGCCCTCGAGGACTGGAGGTTGACACCCCTGAAGTAGATTAAGAAGACAGTTTATACCTTTTGCTCACATGAAACTTCTTCAGAAAATTTATTTCCAAATCTCCGTAATGTTTATATTTTAAACATTCACCATATTTAATGTCAAACTCAGACAGCATTTAAACACTATTAAAGTGGTGTAGTGATGAGTCACATTAACAGGTTTCATTTAACTTTTTACATTTTGAACTGATTCCAGGCATAAACCCCAGCAGCAATGAAGGTGTTAGTCTGATCTTACAGACTGGGATGAAAGAAACAAAACTTTTTAAATACTTTTCATTCCACATCATATGCTGGGGCTGGCTCGCAGTCTGAGAAAATGACATGCCAGTAACTTACTAACCTCCTATAAGGTCCTATAAGATAAAACTACACATCAGCTGGGTTGAGATAAACACAAATTACCTCAGCCAAGCCTTTACACTTATAGGAAGACTTGACTTGGATTATGTCTAAAACCTTTAATCAAGAAACCCTACCTGAAGTTGAAACTTTTTATGCTTATTTTTCTTCCTTTTTTGTTTTTACCATTAATTCTATTTCACGTTCAATTTCAGATTCAACCAAGAAGTTGGATCCTTCCTCTCCAGAAACTTTGGAGTCATCATCGCTTCCTGTACTATATGACTCAATAAATAGGAATTCTGTCCTTCATTATATCACGCACTTACCCATAGTGGGGTCATGAGGTGTGTTGTGCCTTTCTCCAGCAGTCAATGGGTGAGAGACGGGATCACCCTGTACAGGTCACCCGTCCATCACAGGCTCCAACTTGCTTCTTTGTCAAAAACTGCAGATACATTGGCAAAATCTTTGATGAAATGCTTACATCTTTCTCTGCTTCTGTATACTAGCTTAGTTGTTTGCGGTTGTTGTTTACCTTTGTTATGTCACAATATGGCGCTGGTATTTGACCAGATGAAAACAGCAAAGCATTTATAACATTCTGTGAGAAATGTTTATTATCACAGCTTGTACACAGAACAAAAGTACAGTAGTTAATCTTTTTAAATCATCTAAGTGGTTTCATTGTGTCACTGACACTTTAGATTTGTTGCACTCCTAAACACTCAAAGTACACAAAAAATTTATTCCGGCGCTAAGAAGGTAGGTTTTTTTATGTTATGTCCTCTTTAGAAAACATTATGACTGGGACAATGAACTGCCATATTTTTCTTTAACATGTTCTTTAGAAACAACAACAAAATTTGACAAGTGAGCACAGCTTGTTGAGCTGAATGCCCCTGTGTGGCTCTGCCTACAGGTCCTGTAAACTAAGGGTTGCAATAAGCCAGTTACTTTTAAAGTGTGCGTAATGAAGTCTCAGCATGTTTCAGCCTCCTTTCTTCACAGTCTATAATTACTGCATAAGCATTGGAGTTTTGGAACAGAACAAGGTTTAAGGTCTTCGTTGAGCACATGGATTAAAAGGATTACTATACTGTTCCATAATACAAGACAAATTACACTAAACCAGGGGTTTTCAAAGTATGAAAGGATGAGCCCCCCCTCCAAGGAGCACAATGCCTGCTGTGTAAGTCATTTTATTTATGATTTTAACTAAATTGGCAACGTGGCAACATTACTATTCAGCTCACCTTCGTTTTAGTGGGAACAATGTGCTTGTGCTTTTGATGTGCAAATCCGGTTAATGCGGGGTTGCACTGTGGAGCGGTATAACCGCAGATCATTTTCAACCAGCAGCCTTGACCGGGATTTGCTTTTTATCATTGCGAGTGCAGAAAACCCACATTCACAGAGATAGGTTGAAGTGAAGGAGATGGACACGTTTACTAAAAATTTGTCAATTGTTTTCTCTCACATCAGTAGACAGCAAGCGGATAGCTTCTTCTTCGGTTTATTTTTTCCCTCGCACCGTGCCTCCCCTAATGTGCTCTGGCGCCCCCCAGGGGAGGCGCGCCTCACACTTTGAAAACCGCCGCACTAAACCCTTCTTACTTGTTACTTACATTTCTTTTTTTATTAATGAATTTGAACAGTTAATTAAATAACATTTTACCATGCTGTGTGTGGTTTTACAAACCCAAAACTCTTGCTCTCTGCCTTTGTGTTCTAATTAAAATTTGTATTATTTTACGGCTGAGCTACTCACACTTTCTGTATGGGGCTGCACCTGTAACATACTAATGGAACCGTTCAAAACTATAGTGGTCAAACATACTGGCAGTTAGATTGGAGTTGTCCAGCAATGCGAAAATAACTGGATGAACAGAAGAATAATTTTTACACTTCCAACACACTGTAAAAACATGTGAGCCTCATTAAGTTGTGTCTAAAATCTTCTACTCTTTACGCTAAATAAATGTAATGAGTTTTCAATTATGAACCTACATGTTTGAGTTTGTGAAAGATAAACTTACAGTACTATGTTGTGTTAACTTTTTATTCATTTTGTCAAATCTTCAAGAGTTGAATACACATGATTTAAAAAACTGAATGAAGACAAAGTCAGCAGCGGGAACTGGAAGTGTGTTACATTGATCTGACTCGTGTGTTATTAAGGTAAACATTTATCAGATTCAGATTCAGATTTTTTTATTAGTATCCCAAATGGGCAGTTGATGTTACGGAAAGTGCCAAGGGTTAAAAGACAAAGTATCAAAGATTAAAATGATTAAAAGATAAGAAAAGAAAAAAAAAAACATGCCAAAAGGACATGAAATACATAATGGAAAAAGCACAGCAGTGTTTACACTAAAATGTTTAGAGTAGAATTCATTGTGATATTTAATAAAATCAGATCAGAAATTTTGTTAATCACTGTCAGTTGCCATAAACACCCAATCAGGTGCAAGTCCCTCTATCTTGTCCTGCATTCAAAAGAGATATTGCTGTAGGAACAAAAGAGTGCTTGTACCTGTTGCTTTTATTCTAAGAAATCTGAGGCTGATACCAGAATGCAGAAACTGGAAGTCAGGCTGATGAGAAGTATCAGCCATGATGGCTTTAGTTTTCCTAATAATTTTTTTATTGAACAGTTTTGAAGTGAGCATTGTTCAACCCCTAAGATCTTATTACTGGTATGGATTACTCTGCTGAGGGCATCCCTGGGCCTAATACTAAGATTCCTAAACCAACAAAGGAGAGAAAAAGACAACACAGATTCAATATATGATCTATATAATAAGATCATCATTGACTTATCAACTTGAAACTTTGCAAGCCTCTTCAGAAAAAATAATATTTGCTGGCCCTTCTTTTGTAGATTTTCTGAATGACAAGTAAATTCTAACTTATTATCCAAAATAGTCCCAAAATATTTGTAGTTTTCTACCGTCTCCACTGTCTAACCTTTAATTACTGTTTGGTTTGTATTGTGGGGCTTCTGTCTAAAATCAATGCACATGTCCTTTGTTTTCTGTACATTTAATAAAAGAAAAGCTTCATCACACCAGTCAACAAATTCATCGACCACAGGGCCATGGGCAGGTTCATCATCATATACAAGGCTAATCATCACAGAGTCATCTGCAAATTTTAATATTAACCTATTATCATGCCAGCTGCAACAGTCATCCGTGTAGAAAATTACAACTGATTATAATAAGGCTGACAGTTTGGAAAGTTTGAAGATAATGTCCGGTTTTACACTAAAATGTTTAGAGTAGAATTCATTGTGATATTTAATAAAATCAGATCAGAAATTTTGTTAATGCAATTTTAAATAAGAATTTTAATTATTCTAAAGTAATATAAGTCATTATTTTAGCTTGATAATAAGTAAATATGGTAGAGAAATGTGTGCTGTTTGACTAGGTGAGGGAAGATTTTGTCCTGCATATTTTGAAATTATTTGGTTTAAAATAATTATCTTAAATCTGGATCATTATTTTAAACCAAATAAAACTTGCAGCAGTACGTTAAAACTCAGTATTCAAGATTAATGAACTTAAAAAACAATGTTTAGACAACCTGTCTGTGCTAAATCAACTTCATGAACTTTAATTTATGAGTTAAAAACCAAAACAATTTTCTTGTTGAGTTAAAGTGCATTTTCAAGGCAGCAGGTGAACTTTTATTTTTAAGTTAAACCATCTTCAAATGTTTTACAGTTCAGTTGTTACATTTACAAAGAAACAAACAAAACCCAGCTATTATGTTTTCCTCAAGATCTATTTGTTTGGGTAGTTTTTCCTTATTTTATTGTTTATGTTTTACTTGATTTTCAAACGAGCTTCACCAGTGTGATTTAAAAAAGGCATGATCAGGAAAATACATTAGAGGAGTGAAAACAGTGCAGCGTATTAAAATGATGATTTTTCTTTTATTGTTTTAATTATACTTAAACATACTCTCTGGTTTTCCAGCAGCTATGAATATACTAAAAGTTTTCCTGAGGTCTGAATTTTAAACTTCTCTTTCCAACACAGTGGGTGTCAGTGCTGGTTCCAAGAAAATCAGCTCTGAGACCAACTGGGAAAATCATACTGTTGGCAGCTGGTTCTTGTTGCTAGCAGCAACCACACTGTCACAGTTTAATGTCAGCTTGAAGCACATAGGATGGATGTGTGTGGAAGAAGAAGCATTATTTTAATGTCACCTGATGTAAAACTGTCGTCCAGGTGGAATGTGTATGTGTAAATTTAAGTTTCATTCTTCTATTATTCTCTGACAAAATCCCTTTAGGAGAAAAACTGAATAGAACAGCAGTTTTGGGTCACAGAGGTTTCCTAGTGTATGGCAGAATCAGTGTTCAAGTTTTGTGAAATAAAGTGTATTTCATTATGTCAGGTGACATAACGAAATACACTTTATGTCACTTGAGTTTAACTAAGCAAATATGTAATTACTACAGGGTGATTCACTCTCATCTGGCTACAACTTATTTAACCCAAACTGATCCAGTAGCTTCTCATGCCAAAAGGCACACAGGGAAAATATGTTAGTCTATTTAAAGGAATCCATGATTGGTTGTAACAATATACTTCATTTAAGAAATATTTATTTTAGATATAAGAACAATGAAATTAATATAGGCTGTTTGACTTTCACACTGCAATGCATACTGGGTAAATGATGTATGATAGATCCTATTGAGCTGGCTCTTTCCAACCAAAACAGAAATGAGTAATGTAACGTCTTTTCAATTTGAACCAGATCGTAAGAGGTAATGAAAATGAGGAGGACCAAACGGAGAAAGAGGACAGAGTTGGCTCTTCATAAATGTTTCATTTATGAAGGTTTCAGCTTCATGTACCTCTGGGTGGACTGTGTGACCTGGTAAGGCACACAGTAGTTGTCGTGCTCTGTGTCTGATCCACCCTTTGGGCCTTTAAAACCCATTCATTGTCTGGTCTTTGGTCCAGTGTCGGGTCCATAGCTTCACATTCAGTACCAGCAGCAGTAGCAATACTTTTATCATCATTTAAAAGAACTTCCAGTGTTGTCCGTTTCTGTTTCGGTGGCGGGGCTTAGACACATTGTGGACGCAATTTATCGGCATGGCATTTGGTTTTCTTGGGAGGGAAACAACCGTGTGTTAGAGCCTTCATCAGTTTTTCTTATACAAAAACCATACAGAACGGACCGAACCGCATCATCAACCAAGCAGGAGAAAACATGGTCACCTCCATGGGTGAAAAATATAACAAAAGATCTAAAATACTCAAAGTAATTATGAATTTGTATACATCACAAACAGCAGTTTTTTTTAATTAATTGGAAAATTACAACATATTTAGGTCAACATGTTCAACTAATCATGAATCCTTTTAAGAAGTGTGAAATCACTGGAATACATGAAGCACAGAAAACATCTGAGGAGATTTGGTTGAGAACTGTCTGACACATTGTTAAAAATGGAAGGAAAATGGAAAACCATTGCCTTCCAGGAAGAAATGCCAGGAAAAAAAAAAATCTGAATTAGATTGCTAAACATTTCATGAAATAAAATGAAAGAAAAACAACAATGGAACTTAGGGTTATGTTGGTAAATAGTAAATGACCTGTAGTTGTATAGTGTTTTGTCGAGTCCAAAGCGCTTCACACTCAATTCAGTCATTCACACACAAATTCGCACAAGTTTAATAGTGAAAGTAAAATAATTTCCACACCAACAATGCATAGACAAGTGAAAGGACTGAGACTGTAAACCATAAGAAAACTACTAATCAGACTAACTAGAGAAAAAAAAAGCTTCAAGTTGCAAGAAAGCATAAAGACTGGAAGCAGGTCATGAGTCCATATCGACTCTGCTCCAGTCTGGATGTATCAGGGTGAGGAGGTCATGCCTGCAGAGCCTCTTGCACCAGCCTGTGAGGTCAGGGCTTTGTTCTGGGGTTGTTACAGAAGGACCAGCAACATTATGAGTCCAAAGATTGAGGTCAACTGAATACCTGGATATACTGAAAAACCAGGTTATTTCACAAATATATATTTTTTCTCCCGTGGCGACACAGACACATTCTGAGATGCCAGCTCCAGGATTCAAACCTTAAACCCTTTAGAGGGCTTCAGGAAGTAGTCAGACTCTTCCCATCATCAGTAAAGGATTTTGTTGAAAAATTAACTCAGCACTGGATGGACACAAATTTCATCACATTGCAGAAGCTTAGTGAAACAATGCCACAAGGATTGTCTGTGCTAATTTAAGCTAAAAGCAGACCAATGAAATATTACAGTTGTCGGGTTGTTTTCTTTTTTTTCCTTTTGGCCAGGCAGTGTATAATTTTAAGATTCAGGTCATAGAAAATAATTTCTATCACTGTTTTAGTTTTAATTAAATATGTACTGGTTTTAACTTGTAATAAGCTTTAAATCTAATATTAAGTGCACAAAAAAAAAAAAAAATCTAAACAAAGCCAAAGGCTGTATGTGAAAGCTTATGTGAACTCCATAAATTATTAGCTTAGCAGTTATGGCAGTATTAACTGAAAATAGTTTCTGAATGACTTTATCAGCCTCTGACATGACCGCTTCAGTTCATGTGGGGTTGCAGACATTTTTATGCGCAGCTCTGCTTTAGGGCATCTGTCTGAATGATTACCAAGCATTTGACTCTCAAATACTTTGCTTCCTCAATCTCTCCAAACTTGCCACACTGCAATATCCAAAGGCTGAAAATGTATTATTATTATATATTTTTTTGTATTTTAGTTTAGCTTTGCACAGTGTGACCTTGGGATGAATTAGATGGGATGCACAGTAATAGGAAGATTGGCTGGTGTTTTAATAAGAATTCTCATTGTACAATGAGGCACCTTAAATAGTTTATAAATGTCCCTAAAAGACTTCCCAGATTGATGAACATGCAATAATTGCTTCTCTGTCATTGAAGATATTTCTCATTTTTGGCATTGTGTGAGGTTGCACACAGAATGATCCAGATTAGCAAACTCTCAAAACAAATTAATTAGCTGCTTTAATTAGCAGCATTCTCCATAAAATCTCATATAAAACAGCAAATTTGTACATTGTTTTTGCAAATGTCTTTTTTGTTCACTTTGTTGATTGAAGAAAGATAATGTGAAATCGGTTCTATATTTCAGCACATTTGGAGATTTAAATAATGATCTCATGACCATCATGATGACCTCATACACAACATGCTACAGCTGAAATGGGTTGTACTGTCTCTTTATTCAGTATAGGTACTGTATAAACATAGAGTTTTATAGGAATTGTTTTTGTCCAAAGTGATTACTGGCCTCATACAACCCTTTTCTTATGACACACCTCTCATGGTCATTAATAGAAGTTAATTTTTTCCTGATGGAACTGGAGCTCCTTTAAATCTAGCTGTTCTTATTTCTTACCTCAACTTTCTGCTATTTGTGTTATGTTACATCTCGTCTCTCTGGTTGTCTGTGCGTGCGTGTGTGCGTGCGTGTGTGCGTGTGTGTGGCCATCTTTGACTGTTTATTGGCAATCATAACAGTAAGCCTCGATCGCAGTGAAGCATTGTATCAGTATTTATACTAACCTTTGTCAGTCCTCTGCTGCCTCCGTCTTCATAGCGCTGCGGCGCTGCCTCATCACCAGCCTGTCAGGATGTCTGCTGGCTGCTTCTCTTCCCATCAGCCCATCATTTGTCTTGTCAGAGACCGCTGGGCTTCATCTCACATTATCACTAGGTTACTCTGTGAATCCTTCATACATTATCTGATCACCCGTGTCAGCTTTCCACCTCTGTATGACAAGTTGATATATAATTTTATGTTGTTTTCAGTTCTATGTTTGCATTCAGTAAGAATGGAGTAAAGAATGTTTCCCAGGATGGACTGCATGTTGGAACAGTTGGTAGCTCTGTTGCCTTTCAGAAAGTCCTGTGTTCTGGCCTGGAGTCTCTGCATGGGTTTGTCTGTTCTCCTCATGTAATCCAGTTTTCTCCCACAATCCATTCGGTTAACCTGTTCCCTTTATATCAAGTCAAATCAGAATTTCACTTACAGGTTAATTTACAAAAGTAGAAAATGTTGAAAACAGTCAATATTTTTGTCATTTATTTCAGAAACTTATTTGCCATATAGATTGCTTACAAATAGAGTAAACATAATATAAGTGTTTGTTTCTTGTAATTTGTCTTTCAAGTGAATGAAAATCCAAAATTTTATGTGTCAGAATAAATGGATATTTTTAGAAGAATATATTCCCAAACCTGACACCCTCACCATAATGTCTTTGTTTGTCCCTTGTTGAAAATGTCTTTTCACTTCTATTAAAAAAACCTCTAGTCAAGTGAATTCAGGGTTAAAGCACATCTAGGATTTAATCAGATTTTAAAGAACTTAATCTGTGGGTTATAACAAAAAGAAAAAACCTTTAGCTCAAAAAATAAACAAATAAAATTTACCCTCATTACTTTCAGCTTCAGTGTTTTTTTTTTGTCTTTGTCCTGCACACTATTTTTCTACCAGGTCTTGTAATGTCTGGTAACATTATAGGAACAATGAGTAACATTACAAGGAGACAAAGCACATTTTTCTTTCACTTTCTCTTCCTTCATTCTGGCTTTTTTCAGATAGGCCTGCAGAGACGTGCTGTGACCATTTCCATCCACTACTGTTCTGCAATTAATAATTTGTTCATGTGGGAAGTCTTTTTGAGAGGCAATCAGAGATGTTTCACAGGAGGTGACATGTGTAGCTCCAACCCTCTGTTGCTTGGCTCTCATTGAGTTTTTCAGTGTAAACAGATATCAGAGGACATGTTCAACCCGGAGCTGTCTGTGTTCAATGTTATTTTAAAACAGCATTTTGATCCCATTCTGATGCCACATGTTGCTTATACCAAAAGGATTTCTATTACTGTTGAAGCATTATTGAACACATTACTGCTACGTTTTAGCTTAGTTGTATGTGGACAAAAGTAGAACCAATAACAAAATCATTTTCTTTTACACAGCTTAGCAAAGATGTCAATACCTCTTCAAGTTTTGTTTTTCTTTACATTTTGCCATGTTATGACCAGAATTAGTTCATTATCATACTGGGATTTTATGATAGGCGAACACAAAAAAGGTATAACTGAGAAGAAGGAAAACCATATTTTTTTTTCCTCATCACCAGCCTGACAGGTGATGAGGAAAAAAAAAAATATATATATATAATATATAAATATATAATATATATATATATATATATATATATATATATATATATATATATATATATATATATATATATATATATATATATATATATATATATATATATATATATATATATATATGTATGTGGCCAAAGGAGGATATAAAAGCCACAGATATTAAGACCAGAAAACTACTAACGATGCATGGAGGGTTCCATCCCAAATCCAGCACCCTGAGATTGTACACGAGCCGCAAGGAAGGAGGCAGAGGACTAGTGAGAGTGAGAACCACTGTCCAGGATGAAACATCTAAGATCCATAAATACATCAGGGACAAAGCCTCAACAGACAATGTGCTCAGTGAATGTCTCAGACAACAGGGAACGGAGGTTGAGGTGCCAGAGATACCATCATGGGAGGACAAGCCCCTACATGGGATGTACCACCAGCAAATAACCCAAGTGGCTGATATCAGTAAATCCTACCAATGGCTGGAAAAAGCTGGACTCAGGGACAGCACAGAGGCCCTCATCCTGGCCGCCAGGAACAGGCCCTAAACACCAGAGCAATAGAGGCCCAGATCTACCACACCAGACAAGACCCAAGGTGTAGGTTGTGCAAGGAGGCCCTGAGACAGTCCAGCACATCACAGCAGGGTGCAAGATACTGGCAGGGAAAGCGTACATGGAGCGACATAACCAAGTGGCAGGCATAGTGTACAGAAACATCTGTGCAGAATATGGACTGGAAACCCCGAGATCAAAGTGGGAAACACCCCCAAAGGTGGTGGAGAACACCAGAGCTAAGATCCTGTGGGACTTCCAGATCCAGACAGACAAAATGGTAATGGCGAACCAACCAGACATTGTCGTAGTGGATAAACATCAGAGGAAAGCCGTTGTGGTAGATGTAGCAATACCAAGTGATTGCAACATCAGGAAAAAGAGAGCACGAGAAACTGGAGAAATACCAGGGCCTCAGGGAAGAACTGGAGAGGGCCTGGAAGTGAAGACCACAGTGGTGCCTGTGGTCATCAGGGCCCTCGGGGCAGTAACCCCCAAACTGGAGCAGTGGCTACAACAGATCCCAGGAACAACATCAGACATCTCAGTCCAGAAATGTGCAGTCCTTGGCACAGCCAAGATACTGCAGGACCCTCAAGCTCCCAGGCCTCTGGTAGAGGACCCGAGTTCAGAGGATAAGAACCACCCGCGGTGGGTGAGAAGGGAATTTTCTTTTTTTTTATATATATAAATCCTCTTCACAGTACCTCACCAATTTGTATTACTCTGTCTCATAAAATCCTAATAAGATACACTGAACTTAAATTAGGTTTTATTGTGACAAAATGTGAAAAGGTTCTCTTGGGATTCCTATATGTACAAGGCGGTGTAGAAAAGATGCAGTTTTCATAATGTTATTTTGTCCTATTAAAATAACAGGACAAATTTAATTAGGACAATTAAAATAATAGAACTTCTTATTATTCGTTCAGTTCTCCATACAGAAATTGCTGAACACTCATGAATAGTTTTCATGACCATTTTGCTTCACTGTACCAGCTTGCTTTTAATTACCTCCATTTGAGCATCAACTACACCAAACACTGCGCAGAAAAAAAAATATCCAAGTTGTTTTCTGGCTGAGGTGAAAGTTTTTTTTTCTAACAAGCTAAAGCAGTTCTAACAGCACTAGAATCAGTTATGACTGGTTAATTACACTGCAAAATTCAACCATGAGTAAATTGGGACATCTTGTTTTACTAGTTGAAAGAAATGTCTTTATTGGAGGGTAAGATCATAAAGACATAGGAAATAAGCAGCAGCCGGTTTGCATATTGGCAATAACAGCTTGTTGCATCTCCCTACAGAAGCCCAGGTTTCACAGCTTCCTAATGGGTTTCATATTTATACATATAAAATATGTATAAATATGTCTATCTTCATACTCACACACACAAACACATACACACACACACACACACACACACACACACACACACACACACACACACACACACACACACACACACACACACACACACACACACACACACACACACACACACACACACATATATGTATATACGCATAGATAGATACACATGCACGCACGCACATACATATGTATATAGACAGATGGACTGACAGATAGGCAGACAGATAGATATCCCTACTAAGAGGACCCACTCTGTCACTTTTTCCATTTCACTTCCTCCCAAGTCTGCTGACAGCTCCATCTGTTGCATATTTTTTTAAAGGGTGTCATTAATTATTGTCAGCCTCCCCCTGAACCCTGTGCTGGTCATTTCTGTAATGGGATGTCAACAGAAAACTAGACATTTTGAACAGAAGCACCTCTGGAGTTGAGCTCTGCTCCAGATGTGTTAAACATGCAGGTTGAAGTTGAGAAGACACAGCACAGCGCTGCAGTCGGTATGAACATCTTGGCTTTGAATAGTGAAATTATTTAGTCTGCAGACTTTGTCAAACAGCATTCACTCAGGTAGATATGAGTGTGCTTAAAAGAGCATCCTCTATGCCACAGCTCATTAACTCTAAGGTTCAGTGAAAGTTACCTGCAACTTTACTTGATACTAAAAACAGCCCCTGTACTCCCTGGTGTGTGTGTGTAGGTGGCCCTGAAGCCACAACAGAAAGTTGTGAATCTAATAAAGATGCAGCGGAAGGGATTGTAACGAACACATTTCTCATGGATATTAGGCATATGTGCGTGTGCGTGTGTGTGCGTGTGTGAGTATGTGATAAACTGGATGGAAGTAAGAAATTCACACACTCAGAGGACAACAGTTGGTAAATGGGACACATGTGAACCCATCTGGGAGGATTTAAAATGAGCACCAGCTGTGAAACTCTCCCCAGCATGGAGTCATTACATTACTTTATCAAACTGATAGACGTTCACTCGTCACAATGTGTGTCTGCTACTCTGTGCCCAATTTACCATGATTGGTATAGATGATTATGCACAGAAACCTGCATAAACACAGATGGCATCCTGTCACACAACTCTGTAGTTTGCAGAGCTCAACCCAGGCTGCTTGAAAGCCATGGCCGCTGTGATATATGTGGCCTCAGGACACAAGCACTGGCCCCTGGCTTACAGATGTGAGAGGAGGCCGGAGCAGTTTTTATTTAAAGTTGAATTCAAAAGAACAGCTGGAGCAGCAGCAGAACAACAGCAGGCACTAAATGGTCCACAAGGGATCATTCAACCAAGAACACGGTTAGATTGAAGATGTGAGTTGGGAGAAGGAGAAATGGGTCAGAAACCTGAGGGATGTTCTTCCACTCCACTGAGTTTAGGTGAACAAAACATTTGCACTTTTGCTGGCTTCTATTGCAAAAAATAAAAATAAAAATGTACAATTTCAGACACTATTATATTAAAAATGTCGATGACAGTTTAAAGGCAAAGGGCGTGTTGGTGTCGAGCATGAACAGGTCACTCCATCGCAAGGCAACACTGAGACAGACAGGACAAACAACCATGAGCACACGCTTAAGGAGAATTTAGAGATACCAATTAAATTGATAGTCATGTCTTTGTACTGTGGGAGGAAGCCGGAGTACTCAGAGAGAACTCATGCATGCACAGGGCGAACATGCAAACTGCATGCAGAAAGAACCTGGGCTAGGATTTGAACCCAGGACCTTCTTGCTGACAGGCAATAGTTCTCCCTACTTTGTAGCCCAATATTTGAAGTCATTTCTTAAAACAAATATACAACTAATTGAGTTAAAAGCTTAAACACAACTAAAAATATGTTGTGAAAATAGTGATATGCTTTCATAATGACTTAAATAATCAAGGTCATGTAAAAATATCATGACTGGTTTGAAGTTTTGGGCACATCAGAGCAGGACGGATGGATCTATTATTACAGGACCAAAGAAATTAGATTTCAGTAACAAAATTAATCTTTCAATTCTTGAAATAGGAACTAAAAATAATTTTTGTACTTGTCCAATTTAATAACATGTTTGAAGAGATTCAGTCAGGTTTCTGAACTCATCGCTGCAGTGAAACAGCGCTAGTAAAAGTCACTAATAATTTTCATATGAAAAAATATATGATGGTTTCATCGATCACTAGATTGATGAAACCATCAATCATTAGATTGATGTTTGAGTCTTTCAGCTTTCTGAAGGTCTTTCAAAGTTTTGGATGGGTATTTTTATTCACTTTCAGTACAGCTTTTCAGATAAGACATGTCGTGTTTATAGTGAAGCAACTTATAACTAATACATGAGTCATTCCTCCATGGACGTTGAAACATGCCATGCTATTTGGTTCTTAGTTAGGACATGTTTTGCCGATAAAATAATACAACATGACCATCATGAAGAAATTAAAACTCTGCACTGCGAAATGGCTGAGCCTCCGATAGTACATTTAAGAAGAAAAAAGACGCATTATAATCCTGATCAAAAGCAAAAACATCTATGTTAGAATCAATCATGTGCACCTAGTCTGAATGGAAGTTGATCAATGGTGCAACGTGACAATAAATAAATGAGCACTTGTAGCTCATGCTAACCCTCATTTTTTAGTTCTTCCTCTCATTGACCATTAGAATGAATTTATCACCCATACACAGAGATTATTACACTGATTAATAGACTGGCTGAGAGGATAGTGATTAAGTATCACAACCCTGTAATTTATTCTGTGACCCTTTAGTGAATGGTACAATGCACATAAACTACTTAACTGCTGTGCTCTCATTTGTTCATGGCATAGTTCTGACTGTTTGACCCTTTATGCAGTCCATTTTCCTGACTAATACAGATGAGGGAGTTCCTCCTCCATTTTCTGCAAGTTTTGCATAAGCTGCTTGCTTTGCAAAACTGCTTTATCTCTCCACCAGATTTACAAAGCAGATTACACTTAAAGCAAATTCAAACACATTCATGCAGCTGATAACATGGGATAAATTTGGACCAAATTAAATGGAATTGTTAAATGATTATAGTTTATTGAAGAAAGACCAGGCCTAACATCACATTACGTGAGCAGTTCATTCCAGCGTAACGTGTTGAATCCTCCAGGGACTCTCAGCATCCATCAAACCAGTGATGTGTGGTGGGGTTCATGACTCCTCTGGAGTTGAATGTGCAAAGTCCCAACTAGAAGCTCGTGTATTTTAATTGTGACCTTGATTAAAATATTTAGTTGTTATAAATGTTTTCAGTAATGCCCATATTTTATTAAACCCATATGGTTCAATGAAAAGATAAAATATTTTAACACATTTTATAAAATTTTATTTTTGTCTTTTAAAGTTATTTCTTTTTGATAAAACTGAAAATCATGCATGATCTTAACCTTATTTGTATATGCAGTCTCAGTCAATGTTTCAAAATTTGTTCTGGTTTGTCTCCTTTTTCTTTCAGTTTTTAAAGTCCAGCTCTTTCAAAAAATATGTTCAACAAAGGGGGAGAGTCATCCTGGAACAATTCTATTCCAACTGTACTTTTGTGCTTTTGCTAGATTCTTTGTAGTCTGAAGAAGAAAAGCACATATTGCTCTTTGTGTGGATGGGGTTCAGCACTGTCCTCACCCTGCATGTTCAAGTATATCACACACATTCATTAAATGTATCAGATACACTGTCAACATAGGGCATGTGAAATCGAGCATGTATGTTGACTGTGTATAGAGAGTGAGCAATGGGCAGGTGGCAATTGCCTGCTTCAGTTAGAGTGCGTAACAGCGGCACCAGCAGTGAGGCACAGCACTGCCTCACCTCCTACTTTTCCCAGTAATTTCAACAAGCAGATGCTTAAACTTAATATTATATTTTGTAAAATTTAGCAATTTTCAAGATAGAAATGTTGATACCATACATGAAATGAATTTGCAGGACAGTGAGGTGAATAAACTGATTTTCTCTGACCTATTTGACTTGTCATGATGACAGTGGAGACAGTGTTTCACCTGCCTCCCTGACTACACATCACTGCATCAGACAGGACAGATCCTTCCAACGTCGTTCCTCATTCTGACCTTCTCTGTTTCCTCTCAGGCTACTTGCTGTGTCTCAGCCTTCAATCTGTTTTAGCTAAACAAACTGCTCCCCCTTCTCTCCAAGTTAAAGATGTTATAATTCCATAATTGGTCTTTTTCCTTTTCCATTCTTTCCATCGTTTGAATAAACTCTCTAGGTATCGCTATTCGCAAGTACTCTGGCAATAAATATTTTATCTATCAACTTCACACCATTTATAAAACTCTCCACCAACAGTCTGATACCCAGCTACGAGCTACAGAACTCTGCCTCTGCTGACCATACCTTATCTTTATTTAGTCTAGCAGCAGGCTAAAGCAGCAGACATTACTTCATTTTTCAAAGTGTATCTTTTATTTGTTTGGCATCTATTAGGAAGAAAAATGTGTCTTGCCTTTGGCTGTAAAAGCAGACTCAAAATCTTCAATAAACTTGCAGAAGCTCTCTGTTGGATTCTTCACACTACATCTATTTTTCGTCCTGGTTTCTGTTTAACAATCTCCACCGCCCTCCAACAAGATTTGGTATTTTTACCTTTGCAACTTGCTTCTCTGAACTGCTCTGTTTATCCTTTCTAATGTCATCAATTCTCCAGACTATTCCACGCAACAGTTACTCTGCCTAGTTTTTCACAATTTTTTTTAAATGTGTATAATCCCTGAGGGCTGCTTAATCATTTCTCAGCTCCCTAACATGCCTTCTGTCTCCTCCTCCAGTCCAGATTTATAAGAAGCAAACCTGGAACAACTGGAACTTCTTTCTTCTGCTCTGATTCTTTTTATTCTTTTTGAAGAACAACTAGTTTTTTAAAGGCTCAGCTCCTTCTGCTTGGAAAAATTCTCAGATTCCATTTAATTTCCTTCAGATGATCTCTCAACCCTTCAACCCCCTCTATTACTACCTCATAAATCTGACATATGTGACTGAAATTAGCTACTTTTACAAACTAATCATTGGCATTCTCCATCAAGTCATCATCGACTCATTATATTACAGGAAGAACGCCAGTAAAGAGAAACATGTTTTCTCTTCAATGCCAACATCTCCACAACTACTGCAACTGCTTGAATACCCTATACCAATATCTGTCCCTCAATGTCCCCATTCGTCCTCCTGGCCTGTTTAAGATTAACATGTTCAGGGTATGCAATATTAACCTTTCTATTCGTCCATGTCCCTCATCAGTGATATTTACGTTGCTTAGTTTGCCTCATTTAAAGTATGTATTGGAGAGCTAATTTATTTACGTTCTGTTTCTTCATACCTTCCTGTGATGCATCCCACAACCATGCCCTTTGTATTCTGTATTTCAAAAAGTAATAGTCTGAATTTAACTGAACTGACAGAATTTCATTTTGTTAACCGTAAGATCTGCAAATCCATCAAACGTTTCCTTGCATGTAGGAATAAATTCAAAATCAACATCAATTGTCTACAGTCTACTGTGATCATTAGAACTGGAGTATGCTGTTATACTGCTTACAGATCTGATGCAATGTACACCTTCTTTCCACTAATTTATTCTTGACTTGAATATCATTGGAGTTTTCAGTCATGTCAATCAGGAGCCAATCAGTGAATGTGGTAAGCTGTTAATCTAATCACTTCGGTGTCATATCTGGCTTGGTGCTGCTGGTACTGTCCCTGAAGTAGGTACAAAAATCTGAGAATAGCCAGGGCCACACTGGATCTGCAAATGGAAAATGGATCTGGTCGAGGCAGACCAGGACCAAACTGGTTGGAGGGGCTCTAGTGGAAAAGTGCCTCATACATAGCAGAATTCCCACAGAGTTTTCTTTGATCCTTGAGTTGTTCATTATACTTGTCATCAGGACTACTAGATACTTTATAGATTATAAATTAAAGCTGTTCTTTGGTTTATTTTGGTAAGAAATTTCTAACTGTTGTGCCAAACTGATTTGATCAGTCGGTATTTAAATCCCTTTTTGTCTTTGGCTGTTAACATTTATATTGCTTATTAATTAATTTACTGTAATGGTAAGTTGCTGATAAAGCCAAACTTCATTGATCTCTGTAAGGGCCTGTGATGTAATTTCAGTGTCACATGTCTTTTGGAATTGTGTCCTTACTTTCATGTTTATCTGACCTTGAGAGCATCGTGACTTCTTTGGATTAACATCTCAATTACATTTGCATTAGTCATGACGAAGGCAGTGAATTATCACAGCAATTGGTTGATTGCCAGCTTGATTCCTGGTCCACCCGCCCTTGCGCGCGTGCGCGCACGCACACACACACACACACACGCACGCACACACACACACACACACACACACACACACACCCACACACACACACATGCACACACACACACACACTAGGGAGAAGTTAGAGAGACCAATTAACCTGATAGTCATATTTTTGGACTGTGGGAGGAAGCCAGAGTACCAGGAGAGAACCATGCATGCACAGGGATAAAATTCACACTCTGTGCAGAAAGCCAGGAATTGAATCCAGGACCTTCTTGCTGCAAGCAACAGTGCTACCAACTGCCCCACTGTGCAGCTTTAAATATTATTTATAATTTAGATTATAAATATATTAAATTGAGCTCTGCAACAGAAGCGAATGAGGAGGACTTAACTGAAGTGATTTTTGTTTGAAATGAGCTGGATCAAATCAAATAAATTAGACTACCGGTAATTAGATTTCATTTGTGTATGTTTAGTAATTTCTCAAAATATAAATACATCTAAATTAGTTCTCTATAAAGAAAGTCTTTCCTTGTGTCAGTCACCATTTTAATGTTCTTCTTTGGTTCAAAAAACATTTGCCATAAGTTAGACTAGTACTTTCAAGTAGGAGTAATTTGGATTATTACCCATAAGCTGTTTACCTTTCTGAGCCACATGCGAGGTTGACTTTCTTGACTCATAACCAAGTTTAAAGCAAAAAGAGGCAAACGGCTTCTGTTTAAGCATTTAGGATTGTGGTCCTCCTACTTCTGCTTTAGGCTGCCATGTCCAGACCTTTCTTCTCCTGCTGTGATGGGAGGAATATTAAGCCTCACTCATTGATTCGGGTCTTTGCTCTTACATAGCTCACATTTAGAAAATCCATTTGGAATCCAGAGAAATTGCAGGCTAAGATTTGCTTGCTTTAATCCGCTTTCAAGTTTTGCCTTCATCAGTGCTTCCAAAGTGACCATAAGATCAGCTGTCGGTCCTACTTCAGTGATCACAGTGAGTTGTGGAGTGTAATTTCTACAGCCACCTATACTCTGCTGCTCCCCCTGCTGAGTCACAAAGTGCTTTTCATGTTGCAGACAAGTTTGCAGACAGTAAATACTCAAAGAAAATGACTATACCTCCTGATAAGAGCAGTCTGAAAATTTAGCAGTGTAAAATTGCAGCCAAGCGCAGGTTTGCTATTAAACTAGTGCAGGCATACTTGAAAAGAAGTGATTGATGGGAAGTGCATATAAAAAAAAAAAAAAAAAAAAAAAGAGCAGACTTTGAATCACTCCCTGCTCCTGTAATCCCTCAAAACAGAAGCACTGCAGAACTGTTTGAGATTACCACAATTCTCAAGAAGACTACAGCGCATGCAAAGTTCTTCTTTTGTACAGCTGGAAAGAATTTAAAATTGTACCCACTTTTTGAGGAAATGGATTAGGGAATGAAATGAGTGGCTGTTAAGAGGCTCCTTCATTGACAGGTGGAACCTTTGGCTGTGGAGAAATCTAATTTTAGGTGCATTTTCCGATTTTCTGTGTGCTCTGAAATGTAAAACCGATGCACTTCCTCTGTGTTTTGACCAGCAGGTCAGTTCTTATTTCCAGAGTATCAGATACCTTTGTTCTGTCAGGAAACAGCAGTTTTTCAGAGATATGCATAAAGCTGCCAATTGGTATTGGAGCGACGACGCTGTGGCTGTTGTGATATTTGATGCCAGAGGCAAACTGTGGCTTATGAAGGTGGACCACATTCTATTTTTTGGAGATAAGAAGTTATGAAATGATATTAAGTGCCCCAGAAACAAATACATCTAGAAAATAATGATGGAGAAAGAGCAGCTCAATCATTTGTGGGAAATGAAGAACAAGGAATTAATACACTTTAAAACAAAAAGACAAACACAAAAGTATCAGTTTTATTTCCATTTCTGATTTATTTGAGTTTATTTTTAAAGCTATAACCCAGTAGAGATGCATGCATAATTTCCTTTTTTCCAAGAATAATTCCCTCAAAATGGAAGTGGGGATTTTTACATCGTCCCTTCATTAAGTAGGTCATCCAACAGAACGGAATCATTAATAGTCATCTGCATTTATGTGTCCCTCAGAAGAGAACAAATGGAAGTTTCTGTATTTTAATATCTTTTCAAATTTTCAAACGTGAGCTATAAAAGCTCTAAATATTTTCAGTGATTTCACAGATATGCAGCTCTGAGCATTGTGATGCAGTACATTAAACAATCCTGATTCAGAGACTAAGCAATGTCTTTGAATGTTCAGTGGGATTGTTGGAAAAAGTTCTTAGTGACAGATCTCAGCGCCTGCAGGCATCTGCTTGTGATCTTGTGACATGCCGCACCTCTTCGGGTTATCCTCCGACTCCAACAAGTGAAAAATCCTGCGCAGCATACCTTGTCTGATTTAAAACAGACTTTGTCTTGATGATGACAAAGAAGTCACGATGCTCTAAAATGCTCTGAAGCTTTTGAATGCGTCATCTTTCAAACAATGTTTGAGGTCAAGCCAATATGTTGATCACATTCAGTGAAAAAATTTTTTTTTTGTATTAAAAAAATGTTGTTTACCAAGGTAATGGGTGAATTATATTAAATCATCCAAAACCATAAAAATATTTATTTTGTATGATGAGGTCAGAAAGGTGGCTTACTTTGTTCTGCTGGCAACCGACCTGTAGACCCACAGTCTTCAGAAATGAGAGAAAAATCACTCCTGAGATACACTTTCTTATTTATAGCTGCCAATGAAGGTTGTAAAATATATGTAGGATAACATTTGAAAGTCAACGATGCTACAAATTTTGACCATATTCTATGGAATACATTAATAAATTAATTACAAAAGATGCACACTTTTTAAAATCAGATGAGAGTCAGGTTTAACTATGCTTCTTCTGAGCCCTCTATCCTCAGCTACTCTGATCCTCACTAATTACTTTTTGCCACACTATGTAAAAGATAAGTGTTCACTTTCACAAATTGTGAAAGTGAACAATATGTGAGCGAAATGTTTGTTTTGTGTATAGAAAATGTTTAAGCTCTTTTAGTTCAGCTCATGAAAAATGGGAGTGAAAACAAAAACAGTTTCTGTATATTTTTGTTCTAGTTCCTTTGCCCACATGCAGAACACCACAGGAGAACAGATATTAAGTAAAGAAAGTTTATTGAAGAAACAGGAAAATGAAGGCAAAAAGGGATTGGCTCCAAGGATGGTTGGGCTGTCGGTGTAGCGGCGCACTATGGAGACAGCGGAGCGGTGGTGAGTTTCAGGGAGTCGGAAAAGGGAGCTTTGAACAGACAATGGACTGATCTTACTTGTGGGAACAATGAACTCGGTCATGAAGGGTTCGGCTGCTGGGTCGGGTCTCGATCTCTCTGAAGGTCTCTCTGTGTGTCCAGGTTCTGGGAAGGAAGACCCGGTAGCGCAGGTCCGGATGGAAGGATGGAGGCTGCGGTGGAGGGTGGACAGGTAAGTGCTGGTGGCGTGGAGAGAGAGGAGAGGAGTGACTGCCAGTTGGCGTCTCCAGGAACAGCTTGGTCCAAATGAAGAAGCGGGGAAGGAACTCGGGCAACCAGTGGGTAACTTCCACGGCGTCACGTGGAAGATAGGTTTCAGGAAACGGGGATATGATGGGTGACAACAGAAACACATAATTAGTTACATGTAATTACACGTTATTGCTTGGATATTACAGTTAAGTCCCTGAACTTCACATTTTAACGAACAAATCAGAAAAGCGGAATGCCACTGGGATGTAAGGAGTAACACAATGCAATGCTTTCGTAAAAATGTAGTAAAGTAGAAAGTACAGATACTTACTGTAAAATGTGGTGGAGTGAAAGTCGAAAGTATCCAGCATTAAATCTACTTCATTAAAGTACAGATACAAGAAAATCATACTTAAGTACTTGTACTTCTTTACTTTCCACCACTGGACAGGATCCAAGTTAATGGCAGAAAGCCCAAACTGCTGCAAGCTTTTTTTTATTTTGTTTTTGAGAGGGATTGCTGTGGAAGGCAATGGCCAGTCTTCCTCCTGACAAAATGTCATGACTTCACCGCATAAAGAAACTGAACTTTTCACTTCTAACTGTCAGGCCAGGAGCTTCTACAAGAGCTGTTCCCTGTTGTGCTACAGCACTCCGTTTGTATCTGCTGCTTCGTTGTGTATCAGAAAAAGACTGTAGCAATTTTGGTCGAAACATATTACTCTCACAAATTAACATCTCTTAAGGTTATAATGAAGCTTACCCTTGAGGACATGGGAACAGAGAAGCAGTCTAAGGTTTTTGTTCAGCTGTGTTTTGTTTTATTCTTTCAGGAATTAAACCATTGCAGTTTTCTTCAACCCAAACAACCTGCAGCCTTCAGCAAACAAAAGCAACATCTCTGCAAGGTGATTCAGACCAACGGGTCGACAAATATTTTCCATGCACTGCCTCGGCACTGAATGTCAAAGTATGCAGTGTCTTACCGGAACATGATGCTATTACAGAAAGCTGTTGCCCACACATCGCTGGGCCCAAGTTGAACCCCTAAACGTTGTGTGTTTGAACTCAGTAATGCCAAACTCTGTGGTGAGTTACAGATTTATTCGTCAGTGTTGATTTGTGAGGTTTCGAGAGGCACTAGCGATTGATGGCGTACAGCCGACAGGGGTGGCAAACGAGAAAACGATCTCAGCTCACTTGGTGGTTCTGCAGCTTTCAGGTTTCCTCATCAGCAGAATGACTTCCATTGATTCTTCTCCTGCATCATTTGCTTAAAATCGACCAGAGCACTGTTTATTCACCCAACACCATCAGAGTGCCCGCTTCACATTAACTGCAGCAGAGACGAAGCTCTTCCCTCCATCTTCAGCTCTTACACTTCTTTATTTTCCAGCAGTTTTACTCTTTTAAAAGGAACATATCCATAAGGCTTCAGAAAATCTTCACTATAAAAAACCTGAAATCTTTAATAATTGATGCACCTTTCTTTTCTTCAAAAGGAGTTCAGAGATCTACAGCTCTTTGGTCAAGAGGAGTTTTTAAAAATGTTTTATAAAAATTTTATTTGAATCTTTTAAATCAACGTTAATGACTTTGTGTCAATAGCTTGTGTGTGTGTTGTATCTTTTACAACTGCAGTATGTAACTTGTAAAAATATTTTTTTTTCTTTTTTTTTTTTTACAAATTTCTTAGAGTGGACATATGTTTTCAAATCTTTTCTTTTCACTTGTAAATCATTCTTTAATGGTTTATATAAAGTGGAACTGCAGAGCTTTGATTTGAATTTCTGGTTCTTGCAGGTCCACAGACCCTTGTTTATCTGTTCAGAGGCATTTTACAGTAACTCGTTTTGCTGCTGTCTTTTTATATTAAAATATTAATGTTTCCACAATATGAAAGAAGCAAACAAAGCTTTGATAAAATTATGGAGTCAGATAACACAAGTGTCAAGAATATCACTGAATGCATTTGGATGATGTTCCCCAAGAGAAAAACAACACCAAATAAATATATTCAAAACATGCAGCACAGCACAAGGAAGCAGCAAAAAGCTGGCATATAGCGCTAAGAATTAGAAGGCACAATGCTACTATCAAACCAATGGCCAGGATCTCATTATCAACACACAACGTTCATGTCTGAAGTAAAGTTCTACTCTCATTTTAGCGTTATTAGCAGTTTACAAGTTTACCAGTAGAGAGAAGGAACTGACCCTCAGATGAAGTTTTTCAGAAAATCCCTTTTAAATACTGGTGGAGGTCTATAAGTGATGAATGCAGGTACATTCCTGAAAAAAAAAAATAACATTTTACCAGACAGTTTGAAGAGGCTCTGATTTGTGTGGATTACTTACAAAAACATTTGACCTGTCTACTTGTAATAGTAGACTGAACTTGTACTACAAAATCGTTACCAGGATTAAAAAAGTGATAAAACTGGCTTAGCTGGCTTTGTTTAGCAGTTTCAAAACATATGTGTGACATCATAAACAACAAAAAAAAAACATTACACCGAACAGAGAAAAATGAACAAATTGAAAATTATGACTTTCTTTTTTCCACTCCTAGACATTCAAAGTACACAAAATAGGGCTAAGAAGTTAATTTTGCCTGATATGTTCCCTTTAAAACTATCACTATACCATTAAAAATGACACTGGAAATCTGTGAAGAATTGAGGTTGTCCGCTTCCTCCCTGTGGTCCTACTGCCATTTACAGAAACACCCCATTCCTGAAACGACCAGGGAGAGGGACTTGGCATTATCAATCAAGCTTGTGTATTTGCTGCTCAATGTGCTAATTACAGAGAAACAACTTAACCTTTTAAGAAAAACTATATATCCGCATCCATCTGTGCCACTCATGGCAGGTTTCTTGCGGTGAAGTAATTGTAGCGTAGCAGTGAGCAAGAGGAAGGGTGACTCCCAGCACGAGAACCTTCCCCCTCACTCTGGTTGGTTGTTTGAGGCAAAGTCATGTATTGTAGATAAAAGTAGGGAGAAGGGAGAGGAGACTCATTTTGTCCCACAGATTATTTGTCTCACAAAATGACTGTTTAACAAGCATTTATTTTATAAGCAATGCATATTGTTTATAAGTTACCTACTGCAATTTTTATTGATAATTAATTGCCTTCTGGATATTCAGTGATTAAAGTGCTAATCTTTGAGATGATTTTCAAATAAATCCTGAATCCTGAGCAACATGCTGATTCCTCATGCGATCAAGACAGCTGCCTGAAAAGAAAATATAATTATCACATAAAATTTAATTAATCTTTGAATATGAATATAATTTTATGCATCTTAACTTCACTACATGTCTTTCATTATAACTGCTAAAGTGGATATATACAACTGTTATGTCTTTAACAACTGAGGCAATAGTTGTATCTCACAGCACACTAATACTTTTACTCACGTAACAGGAAGACTGTTAATCAAGATGGTTGAGCTCTATTCATCTGATAATGTTCCACTGTGTTCTTTTCAAGGTTGTTGTCAGCAGACACTAAACGAGGAACAGTCTGAGCAATTTACCAACACAGAGATACACGAGAATAACAGCCAAGTTTAAGCCTAATTGCAGAGGTTTTGTTTTCCCTTGTGCTGCTACTGAATTATGAAGAAGGCAAAGAGCAGCCAACATTACCTGATTATCTGATCAGCATCAAGAACGAGGGTAGTTATGAAAGCAGATGTCTTAACAGCTTGCTGCTCTTCTAAAAGCTTAGATTAGCACAATGCCAAGAAGGAAAGACATCAGCAATGAAGAAAATCTTGTTACCCATCAGAGCCGGGAAGGATTGTAAGGTTAAGTCTAAACAATTTGAAACCTGTAAACCTACAGTGAGAAAGATTATGTACAAGTGGAAGTCAGGCCACTTGTGAATTCAGAGATATTAGAAGCTCTGCAGGCCTTATATTCCAGATTGGTGTTAAAATTCATCACAATAAAACAACAACAAAATTACAACAAAGGAATAAGTTTGTGATATGAGTCAAAGTTCAAATCTCAGTCTGGCTGATTTATGTTGAACTTAAAGAGAGCTGTGCAAAATCAAAGAAGCACGTTCAACATCTCCTTCTACACCTCATGGTTCATTTATTTCCTTCCATTGAAACCAGTGTTTTTATTTAGTGGTATTGGAAGCATTAAAATTATCAGAAAACAAAATATGTACTTATGTAGCGGTGAGGTTACAACTGACTCCTTCTTTTATATTAAACCTGTTTTATTTCTGAGGACGGTGTGGCATAGCTACACGTATCAATGTTTCAAGTAATGTAAAACACAAGTAATATATATGAATAACATTACTGCTTATTATCCTGGTGAGACAGTGTTGGACTCTTGGATAAAAGACTGCAGCAATAGAAATGTGTTTGCAAGAACCCAAGCAGAAAAGTTTAGTAATATACTCATTTTTATTATTAAATTATACATCTATACAGTAGATCCTTAATAAAACTGCAGCTATACAAATTATTAAGAAGTGACCACATGTATAACCCATTGCAATATAACCTAAACACTCAGAGGTATGTGTTCATTCACTGTTACAGGAAATCTGCTATCACATCTTTGAGGGATACTTGTGGGACATGCACAGGGGGATCCAGTGGCTGCAGACTCATCATGCTTGTCTTGTTTTTCTCAACCTCATTTACTTCAACCTAAGCCATTATGGAGCTCCAGTCCACCAGTGCATTTGTCCAAAAACTTAAATTAGAGGAACACATCCTCCCCAAGTGTTTATGCCAACATTTAGAATCCCCAGAAGGTGATTTAAAATGTCTTAAAGATGCTAAAATAACAGAGGTTGTTGCATTTGTGTTAGCATGTAAATTTAGCTTTTCTTTGGGATTAACCTTTATTTAGCCTGGTGAGCTAAAGCATAGCTGATGCTGACAAAGACACTCAGACTCCCAAAGAACAGGGCAGTAATGAGAGGAACCAGACAAGCTGAGTTTTAAAATTTGGGAAACATCCTTTTCCTCTGGCATCAGAACTTTCTCCTGCCCTTCCAAGGCATACATCTATAAAAAGTAATGCAGTTGCCATCCAAGCTTTGATGTTGCTTTAAATGTGCCCTGTGCATCACATGTCCTGTTGCAGATGGGCTATGTTTTAGATTGTGTGCACATATTCTACCAATGTATCATTTAGGGAAAAATAATGATTATACTTGAGACACACTGGAAAACCAAAAATATATTTTCCACTTGGTATGGGTCACTCAGGGCATGGCAAAATGAGCAGATTGGCTTTTTGCAGGTTGCAGAAAGTTCTGGCTTTGCTGATTTGCATTGTGAAGTAAGAAACAAATTAAACCTGTGCACAGCCAGACACTCCCAGATAAACTGCAGTGGGCCATCTCCCTGAAATGCAAGTCATTACAAAAGTTGAATGTTGTTATTTTTGCTGCTGGTTATTTTAAATTCTGATCATTTGTTTCACCAGAAGTATCTGTCACCACATCCACCATGTTTAGAGGCTGTGAGCAGTTCCTGGTTGCCTGCAGAGCACACTACTTGTTCTGTGCACATCACATGACTATACTTATTATTAATACAATGCCACTTTACATTCACGTCGTTTCTGCAACTTTAAACATTTAGTTTTAGAATGCTTGTGCTACAGTTCCTACAGACGAGTCTTAGAACTTGCAGAGAATAATGAAGCCTCATTTATCAAACATCCCTGTGCGCAGTGTGGAAACTGTTCCAGGTTTCCAGACAGATCAGGATTCATGTGTTCCAATGCGCATGGAGGTTTGCTCATTTAACGGGGCTCTGGGGCTCCTGACAACAGGTAGGCAGCTAATTACAATAAGATGTATGAACGAAAAAGTTTTTTCAAGCCTTTGTTGGCTGTTTTTACCTTCCTGCACTACTTTGCTTCTGACTGAGGATTTTTATTCCATTCTGCAGAAAGAAGCTATTGATTTCAGAAAATGGCTTTTCCATTAAAGATACTGCTATGTTCCGGTAAGTCCTGCCAAAGGAACATCTTCTTGAATTGTAGCTTTCTTTGCGTAACAGTTCACAGAACATCCTCCACTGGCCACTGGCTTGTCTTCCCTCCACAGTGAACCCATGTCCCACTTGAGCATCTGGTGACTGTGTGTAACCTGAAAGTAAAAGTCATCACTTTTGTTTCTGGTAATAATCGTCAGAAAACTTCTAACATGTTCATTGCTCCTGGACTGAATTACAACATCCATTCCATGCCATGGTGAAGGATTGCTTTCAAGTGGCAGCGCTGCCTCCAGACTCCTGACTGCTACATGAACCTGTGAAAAGGTTTCATCATTATTCTGACTACCTGTCCAGTGCAGGGCTATTTACAAACTGCAGCTTTAGTGTACAGTGTGACAGCTCAGCACGCCACCTGAAGGTCAGAGAGTGCAGCTTCATGGTGCTGTGGGCTCCTGACAGGAGAGCTGGAACATTCCGGACAGGGATGGCACTCTCTACATGCTGCAGCTCACACTGTCAGTTCATTAAGTCAGCAGCTTTAACGCTTCTCAAACCAATCAGAATCCGATTGAAACAATCACGTTTTGTTATTACCTTTTGCTATGTGGAGTAACTTTAAATTATTTCTTGAAATCAAAGTGTTTCAACCAGACTTGGTCATTTATCAAAACTAGAATGATTAAATACGCATAACAGTTTGATTATGTGAATCGTTTTTCATACACCAGCCAGTTGTGGAGTACCATGAAGTCCAGTACCTGGATCAGTTTGCTTTACCTTTACGTAACTCTGAAAGTCCCATAAAGCAGTATTATGTGTCTTTATAATTTAATGATTGAAAAATTAGCTCAAATAAAACTAATAAATGGATGTAGTTTGAGCAAGTAACTTCTCCGTCTGTAGAAGGATTGGATGTGGGCTTTTCAAAGTAACGTGCAATGAGCTTAATTTTGTTTCTTTATAAACAAATGTAAAATTGGAGTGAGATTGTCTGTCTCTTTAATATTCAATAGAAGAAAGTTTCACAAAGCCATGCTTACTCCCACATCTCTGCATATAATTAGCCCTTTCTGAGTTTGATAAATGAGGCATCGGGACTCCATCCAGTTACAGATTTAGAACTTTTCTGGTTTTCTGGTGAAATGGAAAATCCCTCGGTAAGAGAAAAAGTCTCCCCTGATCTGTTCAGGAAGCAGCGGATGCTTACGGCTGAGAGGCTCAGCTTTTACTGTGTTGGTCACACACCTAAATGACAATAGGCTCCTATTAAATGCAAATTAGACTGCATTGGTGCATATCTATGAAAAGAAAATTTCTAAAATGTTGAAAAACAAAAAGGTATATGCAAATTAGGCACTCATACTGTTTAGGCAGTTTTGTCCCTGTTTTTTCTACAACATTCACCACCACTGGAAAAAAAAAGAAAAACAATTACAGCAGCGAATGCACGCATATCTTACAGGCCTGATCTCCAGCTTCTCATCTGCATGTCCAGCTTAGTGCGTTGGGCGTCCTGGGAGAAGGCCAGACTTTCACACGGAACGGGTCGAGTTGTGTTCGTTTAGCAGCTTGTGCTCCCTCTGTTCACAACATCCTTCTGTCAAGCCCTGAAGGACATTCATCTAATGCTTTACACAGTTTCAATGACAGAAATCACAGCAGCTTGATTCTGACAATTTTACCAACATCAAATACACTAACAGCTGCAAAGATTCAGCCACTAGCTTGTAGAGGAGCATTGAGGGGGCGGACGGCAAGCTGCAGGCTGCAGGTGTTTGCAGTGTTCCTGGGAGCTTCCAGGGCACTGGGATGGGTCGATCCTGCAGCAGTGTGTCCACCTATGAAGTCCTTTGTCAAAGAGAGGTACGTTTGTGGAACAGGCTGCACGCCGCGCTCAGATGTAGTACTCCTTCACGTTGTCCCTGACAGAGTTGTGGAGGTGCAGCTCAGTCCTGTAGTCAGTGTACGTGCTGTGCCTGTGCTCTTCTTTCATGCTGCTGCTCCTCTTTGCCCGCCGCTGCTGATACAGGAGGCGGCTTATCACAGCCAGAGCACACACGGCAATGAAGACGACCGCTGTGACCACACCTGAGAACACAGCAGGGAGGGAGCATTAGAGGATGATGACAGGAGGTTGAAAGTCATGCCTGGAGGCAGGAAGACTTTCAGCTTCCAGAACAAAAACATCCAGCACTCAGAAAACAGACAGCAGCAGCATTTCCACGTCCCATGTTCACCACTAAACATGGTAAATCATTCATAAAGGAGCCACCTGGATCCCTAAAGCCGTGGCTGCTTATCAATACCTTTGTTTTCTGTTTCATCTCTTTCCAGATCCTATAAAAGAGACTCAGATATGTGCTGTTCTGTGTTTAGGTTCTGTTTTAGATGGAATGCCAATGAAGGCAAGTTTGATGATCAGGGTTTTGCTCTACTGGAAATGCTTGGACATTTTTCTCTTTGAAACCCAAAGGCTGTTAAAACAAAACAAATCAGACTCCATAAATAAAGGGTATGTTGGTCTTTTCAGTGGATAAAGAGCCATGTAGTCTGTGACCTGCAGCAGTCTGGTCCTGAGCCAAAGAAACCTCTCAGAACAAATCTAATAAATCACAAATATATGTGATTTCATCTTTTGGAAATTGATGTAAATAGCTAAGTTATATAAACTTCAGACAGTCTGTATTTTAGGATAAGCAGAGCAAGCCTCTCAATTGATTTGATTCCAGGAAGTGTCATATTTTAGATATTTTACCTGAAAGGCTTGAACTGTTCTAGATCAGATCTGGGTCACATCTGGCTCTTTAGATGTCCTGTGTAATGAACCAAGTATCACTTCTACATGTAAACCAGAACATGCTGGTTTTATTTGGAAAAGTTTGCTTTTATTCAGAATGCAACCAATGCAGCCTCTCTATGGTAACAACATTAGCATCATTATGCATTTGCTATTGGCATTTCAGGCTAAAAAGTGACTGTAGAGTGTGTTTTTAATGAGAACCAGTTCTCATTAAACTAGTTTAAGCTTCACAAGCTTCACAAGGTCACTTAGCAAAACAAATGTTTATTTTTAAATGCAAAGCTTTGGTTCTACACCATAGAAATACAGGCCAGCAGCTTTAAGACCACAGATTTACAGAAACAGCATAAACATCAATTACTGATTTCTCTGCAGAGGGTGAACCAGAGTGCAAATGTTCTACATGAAGCTTAATCTCTGCATAATCCAGAGTTATCAAAATTATCATAACTTTTACAATTTGATAGCAGGTCTGAAGCTGTTATTGTGAATGTACTACATTAATGTGATACAACATAAATCTATAGTAACAATGTAGGTCAACCACTACATCTCAACAGAAGGCATTCAGAATAAATGAATGCATGAATGAGTGAGTGAATGGGTACAGCATATTTTCATTCTATTTACTTTTTGATGTAAAAAAATAAGAGTTTCTGTCTTTATGTTTTTGTGAGGATGATTTTCTTCACTATGGTTCAGTTTGAACAAGAATCAACTGTTCCCAGCCTGCTGTGTTTTATACTCTCTACACGACAAACAGCATTATCCAGCAGAAATGAAAGTGTCCATTTCTTTTTCTTTTTTATAAGGAATGCTGATCAGATATGGACTGACAAGTTTTTCATGCATCACTGATCAAATTATTGTTGATTCGGAAAGCATTCACATCCTTTACATACTATGCTTCTTTTTTTTAAATTATATCTTTATTGTTTCCCAAGAAAGTATCATCTACATCACAGTAGGAATTTAGATCTCCAAATTAAGTTCAACATTTGAAATAAGATGCACAAATAAACCATTGCCTCATAACAGTAACATCAAAAATGTAACTGCACTTCCCTGAGAAAGATTTTAAAGTGATTACAAAGAAAGCAAGAGTAAAAAAAGAAACTGAGGAAAAAAAGAAAAAAGAAAAACAACAAAACAAAAAGAAAAAAAAACAAGAATATAAATTTACTACGAAGTATGGCTATTGTTGGAGAGTGGATTGTCAAGAACGTTCAACAGGTCTGGTCTTTAAAGATAAAATCAGGTCTTTTAGGCTGTACATAGTGCTGCATGGAGCTCTGAAAATTATTTAACCACACCAGGGGACAGGCAGTCCAAACCTGGCCACACACTAGATCTGAAGAGTTTTTCTATTTCACTTCATTCTAAACATGTAAATAACTCAGAGGACTGATGAAGTTCAGGATACATTGTGAATTTGCTTCTTTTTGAGCTAATAAGGATAAAAGAGCAACTTAATGTTAACATGTCACACATTCAGGAACTGATAGCAGGTTGAGACAATAAAGCAACACAATCAGAAAGCGCCTGAAATAAAACCTCATACTAAACTTCCTTAAATTAATTTTGTCTTTATCTTTTCCTTTGTTTAAAGGGAACTTTAGAAATAAGTGAGAAACATTGTTTTGTCTTTTTGGGCAAGTTCAGTGAGCAGGTTAGTCACGCTTTCATGTCTTTTCGATAAACATGAGGCAGATCTGTAATATGGACTCACGACTTGTTGCCTGGAAACCGGGCTCAAGAAATACTGTGTGAAGGAGGAAATGATCCTTTTCTCAGCTCTTACTTAAAAAGAAAAACATCCAATGCCTACACACTCATCAAATGTATAAGCATTCTGGCTCTGATCATCTTTATGTATATTCCTAACTTAAACATGTAGAACTGACTCTTTGCTTGTTTTAATCTTTTTCAACTGATAATTGTGAAATCAGTTTCCATTTAATAAGCAAACAAACACTGTGACTTTACCCTCTTGTTTTGTGAAATTTAACAAATTATCTCCAAAAGGAATAAAGTGGTAATCTTGTGAAGAAAAGTAAGTGGAAATAAAGACCAGAAGAACTAATAGAAAATTTAAAAAGAAGCCAAAGTTTAGGAGTCAGGTGACCATCCCGGTTGTCCATTTCTGCCTTCTCCATCTTTAATTTAAGACAAGCACTCCTCTTAAAATGATGCTCCATGTGAAGTTGGTTAGTGCTGCTGGAGGCAGAGCAGTAAATGCAGCTTTAAAGCAGCTCACCGTGTGCTGAGAAGTAGAAAACTGATATGCAGGAATCCTTACAAAGGGCATTGATGAACAGGGGAGAAAAGCTTCCTTTGTCTTCGCCAAAGCTATTTTCCTTGTGCTTGTCTGAAAAGGTTATAAGGCCAAAGAGAAATGAAAGAGGCATCCTTAAGCTCTCTGCAGAGCAACAAGAATTCCATCACAGTAAGCTCCTCAGTTAATCTAGTTATTACAGTGATTAACTGGGCTTGTATTTTTTTACATCAACTAATCAAAAAAAGATTTTATGCACAATATTTCTCAGCTATAATTACTAGTTGCAAATTTTAAACATCTACTGCATAGTTCTGATCATCTTAGGCTCTCACGTCAATGATCTTATGCCATATTTATTAAATGCTTTCTAATTAGTAGCGTACAAGTGAGTGTTGCTGTTTGACATATGGATGACCAAAGGGAGTACCATATTTTCTGGACTATAAGTCACAGTTTTTTTTGTAGTTTGGCCGGGGCTGCAACGTAAGCTCTGGAGCGACTTATATGTGGAAATTAACACATCATTATATCATATCACATGTTATTTTCAAACTAAACTGCAAGAGGGTGCTCTCGGCCTGTGTTCTTTTACTTTCGGCGTTAACAGAGTATTTCAAAAGCGACACGGAGGACAAAGATTTAATTTGATTTAATGATTTGGAGTGACACAGATGGTTTGATAAACTTGTTAACATGTTATTTATGATATAGTTATCTGAATGACTCTTAATATGTTACGTTAACTTGCCAGGCACGTTTCTCAGTTTGTTGTTTGTCATGTAACTTTAGCATACCATACAATTATTCAGCTTGTTGCCTCTATTCTATTTTTATTGCCTTTCAAGATGACATATCTGTTCTTGATGTTGGATTTTATCAAAAGATTTTCCTCAAAAATGCAACTTATACTCTGGTGCGACTTTTATACGTATATTTCTTCTTTATTATGCATTTTATAGCTGGTGTAATTTATACTCCGGAGCGACTTATAGTCCGGAAAATACGGTACCCTTAAAGAATCGTCTTCTTTCTTTGAAAAAGGGGTCTTTGAAGCACTTGTCTTTTGTCTGTTGAAGAATCAGACAGCTCCTTTCACTCACTACTTCAGCTTAATCAGTTTCATCGGTTAGGAAAGTGTTTTGCACAGAAATTCCCTTCTGGCTACAGATTCCATTACCTCTTGTTTGAAAATTTGCATAACTCATGTAACTTGTGAGATTTTGGGCATCATAAAAATTAAAATTTATCATCATTTCAGTTTCTATACCAGTTTAAAAAAAAACTGCAAAGGTGATTCATCATACTGTTTCTATGGTTTAAGGGAAGACAGATAAAGAGTCAGTGGGTCTATTTGTCCCAATAGACAACGTGCCTGTCAGCTGGCTGAAGCAAGACTAACAAACGTTAGTCATTAAAAACGTTGACAACTACAGAGTGGTGAAAGAGGACAGGCCGTGGAATGGTCCAGTCGGCCTCCACTCCAGAACTCAGTCCTACAGTACATCTGTGGGTTTGAAGTTAAACTCAGAATCACAGTTAAACCTACTGTTTACAAACCACAGATCTTCAATCACAATGTCAATGTTTCATTAGTTTTCCAAAGGTTAGATATAAAAAGAATGTGCTTGAAATTATCTTAAACTGTTAGATATGGGTGATGTCAATGTTTCTGTACAGTTAGTTATGGTAGTTTTGTTGTTGTTTTTTTTTGTCCAGACTGAGGTCATTGAAGTAAAGGTCAACTGTGTCACTGATGTGCTACACTGTGACTCTGAAAAGTCAGAGCTGTCCTTTCTGCAAGGGCAGCAGACACACCACACACATATACATCTCAGCTTGTTTGTGGCTGTTCTGTTGTTGGGTTTGTGACCTCAGTCATGAGCCATGTTTTTCCAGATATCCCTCCTGAGTTGATGAGGTTAGAATGTAAACAAGTTTCAGATGTCTCCTTTTGCTTCTGTATGTTTGCATTTATTTTCAAGGCAATGACATAGACCTCTCATGGCCACCAATATAACTGCCAGTGATCTGGGTCAAACACCAGCTATTGATCTGAGTTCATTAGGTGTGTTAGTATACCACTGTGTTAAAACCACTATGTTTTTAAGGATCTTCACCAAAGAAAGCAGCTGTAAACTTCTTGCCTGTGAGATGAATGTTTACATTCACCTGTCTGATATTTTCACTTTGACTTGTTGCAGTCATTTGTGAATGCTGTAGATCTACCTGAACCAAAACCACTGAGGTGGATTTTTCTGTGGAGCATAACTCTAAATTATTATTATTATTATTATTATTATTATTATTATTATTATTATTATTATTATTATTATTATTATTATTATTATTAAGTATCTTAGGCATAGGCTATGAAAGATATTTGGAAAAAATGTGATAGAAAGCAGAAATATCTTGGAGCAATGCTATTTGACACACTATTGGTTGGCCATTCATTTTCCTTCATTTTCATTATATCTAACTTGATTTGCTGTACTCTAAACAGCAAAGATAAGGCAGGCTGTGGATGTCAGGTTCTGTGGTGGTGCCAATATGGCTTCCACTGTGTCTCCTTATGGATGTGAAGATATATTTGATGTTTGAACTAATAAAATAGGCAATACTATTTTTTTTTGAGGGAGGTATCAACTATTTGGAGATTTCAGCCATTCTGTGATGCTTGTGGTCCTCTGTGAATACCAAAAGATCCCCAATGGAAACATTTACATTCCAACTTTATTGCCATTACTCAGCTATATTGTCCTATGGTATTCATGCTGTGCAGTAGACTGCCAAGTCATTACTAAGTGAATATGTCAGTAACCCATAGAACACATGCTTTTGTTGCTGAGCGCTCATGCTGCTCAAATCATCATCACACCTTTATGCTTTTGGTTTTTCTGGCAGGTCTTAATGCTCTAACAGTTTGGTTTGATTTTGAGAGCTGGATTATCTAAATAGTAAAATTAGATCTGAACAGAAAAGTTTCACTAATGTTTGTGGATGCTGTGTGATGTGTGAACTAGTAGAGTTGTAAAGAAGTATTAAGGGATTTCTTGCTGCTTGTCTTTGTGTTCAACCTAACTGACTCTTCTCTAGTATTAAAGTGAATTCAATCTTCCTGTTGAACTTCTGACAGATGACAAACTGTGGCTTTTATCTAAACCAAACAAGTTTCGTCTCAGGGTGACATGCCAAGATAAAGTCCAAATTATGTTTGGATTGAATACTTCAGTGATGATAACATTTGCCAAAGAGGCATTTTTAAGCTCCTGTTCATTACCTCAAAGACTGTAGTTACATTTATATCTAACTTGTTTTTCTGACTGCTTTCTACTGTTAAAATCTGAGGAGAGCTCTTTTCATTTCCTAATCACAAAGCCGACATTACGCCATGAAACAAAACACACGAAGCAGCCGGATTGAAAATGAGCTGGAGCGGAGTTATCAGGAGACGAGACAGGAACATTAAGACTGTGAAAAAATGAGGAGAATAACAAACAAACAGCTGGGGCTCATTTTCAATTAACCACAAGAAGAAAAGCTGCAGAAAGGAGGGGAAACAGACCTGCTATTACAGCCAAATCCTTCTGGGCGTTGCTGTCGTGCTGCTCCTTATCTTCATTTGCAGCTTGATCTGAAGAAGCATGAATGAGGAACAGATTCATTAATTATTGCCAAAAAGACAAATGAGAGAGTGAAGATACCAGGAATCCTAGAAAAAAGTTCCATTTATTGTCCTAATTTCTGTTTAGTCATGTTTGACAAAGACATTCTTTTAGGTTTAGAGTGAGTAAAGCTGTCTTTTGAATATTTTTCAGAAAATTTGCCTTGACATTAGACCCATCACACATTCTAAGCCACTATCTGAGAAACACTATCTGAGAAACACTATCTGAGAAAAATAAATTATCTGCAGTACATACTGCTGTAAAATTGTTGAAATAGAATTTTAAATTAGCACAATTGGACACAGGCTAACCTTTATGTTAAAACAAACTTAGATAAAGATCCAGGCTGGGGCAGCTGGTGATTCTCTGAACTTGCATAAATTTCTAATCAGAAGACAAGGGAGTGTATTTGCTATCAGGGCAATAAATTCTTACTCAGGGTTGAATAGTTCAGGCAAACATTAAAAACTATAGAGGTTCGTTACAAAATATAACCAAACGTAAAAATATATTTCTTTAAGCATTAAACAGCATGTTTTGAATTAGAGACCTATTGAATTTTCAATAGGTCTCAGAGGTAATAAAATTAACATTAAGACAACCCTCAAAAAGGTTTAAAAAGCTTTGCTTACAACAGAGGAGTTGAATCGTTTTGTGCTGAGTGAGTGATTCCCAAAGATGCATCTTTGTTCTTTGTTTTTCTTTTTAAACTCATTTCAAGTATTTTTCTATTTGTCACTTTTGGGGACTGTTGATTTCTGGGTGAGATGCTTATTGTAACATTCTGTATGCATTTGAATTCTCTGGATAAAGCCTTAGATATCTGAAGTCTGATGTCGTATGATTGCTCTTTCTCCCTGCACACGCTTAGACTCACAAATCCAGGACAAAAGAGGAAATAAATCAATGAGCTAAATCAAGTTATTCCTCTTTAATTTTTAACAAAATCTATTTGCTTTCCCAAATAAATGCCATATTCTAGCTAAATATCCAGGCTAACTTGTAGGCTTACATTTATGTTTTCCGTCCTTTCACAACCTGGATTCTTTAAAGCCAGTGTTCAGAAGCTGGTGGTTGAGGGTGCTTTCACGGCATCATAGCATATACAGACACATTTTCTCTAATACTTCGTGATCACACTAATGTTCAAGTGAAGTTTTCAACTTTAATATTCCCATTATACACCATTTTATTTAATCAGATTAAAACACAAAGGTTCCATCATGATGAGTTCTCACCAAGGTTAGTTTTTGTAATGAGCCTTTTTTAAATGCCAAAGAAATGTGTTTAAATTGACTACCCAACAGTGTGTGTGTGAATGCGTGCGTGTCTCTGTATTGCTTTGTGATGACCTGGCTTCTTGCTACTGGGCAAGAGCAGTAGCAAGTACTAACATGACTGCAAATTAGAGGACAAAGCAAGTTTTTTAAAGAGAAAGATGGTCGAGCATGGAGCAGAAACGTCCTGACCTCAATTTGAAAGAACCTTTGGGTGTGAAGACTTTGAGACAGGCCTTGTCGTCAAACATCACTATCTGACCTCAACATGCTCCGCTCAGAAATTTCCTACACACACTCCTAAACCTTTCAGAAATCCTTGCCAGAACAGTGAGAGTGAAAGAGGGGGCTGATATTATATTAAACCCTAAGATTAAAAATGTGATTGTCACTATCAGATGCCACAGGAGCAAAACTATTGGGAACACAGTGTCTGAACAAGTGGTGAACAAATGGACTTGATTGAAATGATTCTCATGATAATGTATCGTCATCATGGGAATCATGATGATGCTTGTATTTCCTTAAAAATTTCACTGTAATTTTTAGAAAAATTGAAGGAGTATAAAAATGTGATGAAAAGCCAAGTTGTCCACATTCTGTATAGATATATGCTCATGTCTTTTGTTCAATTGCTTTGGATGGAATTTTATTGCTTGAAATTTCTCAGTAGCATAAAGAGCTGATATATAAAGGGTCTACCACATTTTCTATCAATACACAAGCCCTCCAGAGGAGATGACATGCAAGTTGATCTCTTGAATAGAGGGAAACAAAATGTTGTCAGTAGGAGATGGTGTCACCTTAAAACAAGGACAATCCGTCTGAGCCGTTGAGGTTTATTGTGTCATTAATTGATGACAAGATAAATGTGCACCAGAGGAAAAAAAAAACATCAGCAAACACCTGCTGGTTGATGGGCAGCCTAGAAGGCATCATGTTCAGCTGCTTCACTGACTTTATGCCATCATTTAAGGACTGCTTAGCACTGAAACAACCTTACTCTGTTATAATGTACACAGGCTTGGCTTTGGGTGCACAAGCTTAACTTTAACTTGTCAATGCAATTTAAACTTTGTGCAGACCACACTTGTTTGTGTTAGAGTTTTACCTTGCAGAACATGTGAGGTGGATTCAGCCAAAGCTCCACAATTTGATTGGACCAAAGGGCCGCGAATAGTGATGAGGGAGCTTCCCCGATTGGTCAGTGCTGCCTTGAGTGGAGCAACATGGTTGAACTGCACTGAAGAGAGACAGCCGGCAAAACCTTTGGAAGCAGCTTTCACCACCTCTTCACCAAAGCTGTCCATCCCTGCAGAGACAAAGGTTAAAGGAGAAAAGACAAGATGCACAAGAGCTCTATGATTCATTTCTGTGAATCACATTAATTTCTGATTAAAATACCATCAGCAATGACAAAGGAATGGTGACAGGAAATGATGAATGGTTGCAACACAAGTAGCACAGTGTGCGTTTTCTCAGCACTTCTCCTTAGATTGGACAACTTACTGATGACTTTGCCCAGCGTCAAGGATCTGATTAAGATCAGCTCTGCATCAGATGACAGTGTGTACTTTCTGTGGATGTCCTGGTCGATCTGGTTGAGTGGAGAGAAATCAAATAACAAGGCAATTACACGAAATGTAAACCGAGCAAACGGCTGCAGAATCAGCAGCTCACTATAATATTTTATAGATTGATATTTGTGTTCTCTGCAGCTTCACATAAAACCTCCTCTGCCCACAGCTGAGTGATTTTGACCTCTCTTCTCTGCTCTGCCATGCTGACTCAGATGCAATACTTAACACAATGACGTGGATTGAAACACTGCAGGATTTTCTGTCCACTGCCATCAACACACCAGGGTTATTTTCAAAGAAAACAAGTTTTAACATGTTTTCACTGCAGCTCATAAAGTTGTTGGAGGGCTACAAGCTTAGTCACTTCTAATTCTTCTGATAATTGTGTGTAAATGCTAAATTTATTTATCCTTCTGATCCAAAATATAGGAGGAAAGTATAGATCACCTCCCCCACCCCATATCATAGGAATTAGCCAGTAAGCATCAACTAGGCTCTGAAAAGCAAATAAATCAGATAGGAACTCAACAGAGGTTCAGACATTGAGAGTGGAATACACCAGTGTTTCAGGAGGCTTCAGCTGCATGAAGCTAGACCGTCACTGGATGAGCTAAAAAACTACATAGCTGTCTGAAAACTAAGTTAAAACTATCAGCAATGACTCATTAATAATTTTATTCAAATGTTTTGGAGTTCTAAGCTTGTTAGGATCTAAAAATTATTCAACCCAGCCTGTGAAGGTTCATTATTCTGCTGATGTCCTGTCTGAATTCTGTCAGGTTTTGTTTTACAGTGTAAAATTCTATATTTGGGAAAATTAATAAGAATAATATAAAAGTTCACAGACACACCAGAGGACTCTGGGAATATTAAAACTAGCAGTCCATTCACCAGCCAGCTCTGGTAGACGCTCTGAAGACCTGCTGGTCTGAATGTGACACATAATGCCTTTTAGCAAAATTTGGTCTTGTTCAGAGCCTTCTGTGAGCCTTTTAGTTTAACCCCTTAACATTCACCTCAAAAACACTTTCATGTTGCCCAGTGGTCCATGAGGACACTGGTGTCAACATGACAATTAAGGGGTGGAAGTATGAAGGTTTCAGTGTTGGAGGCAGATTTGACTTTCTGCCTTAGTGACATGTTCAGAGTGTACTTTCACCTCTCTCCCAATGATTGATTCTAGGGACCTTGGAAAGGGCATCTGCAAACATCAGTTGTCAAATTTTGCCTCATATTCTCAATTGGATTTAGATGTGGATTTTGACTGGTCTACTTTAACACCTGAGCAAATCTTCGGTGTAATATATAATCTCAGAATGTGTTTCCAGTGTGCTTATGGTGAAATGTAAACATGACTCCTTATAGCCTATTAAGAGTGACTTCCTTCTTGCCATTCAAATATAAATGACAAATTCTTCAAGTTATCCCATTAGATCCTCCCACCTGAGTCTCTCCAGTGAGAGAAGATTGGACCAGCAGAAGAGTTACCATGCTCACCATGCCTGGCCTGTCAGTTAGGTGTCCAGCAATGTCTTGGTAGGTTTGTAATTGTGTCAGACTCTTTCTTCCAGATGAAGGATTAAACAGTGATCTATAAAAAGTTTGGAAATGAACCTACATCTGCTTTAAACTTCCCCGAAAGCCTAAACAAAATGTGTATGGGTATGAATACATTAGCATGGAAACAATTTTTAAAGTTTTAAAGACATTTTATCTGATTTAAACTAAATAAGCTGTTGCAAGATGTTAGAACTTAAAATCATTTCATCATAGCTCTCTGTTTGGCTGGTTCAAAATATTTGTTTTTCTCTTTTAATACAATTCTATCAGTAATGCAAAAAACATAAGGGAAATGTCAGACAGTGTTTCTACATTTGGTATTCTTGCAACATCTGGGCATCAGGCCACTAAAACCACTTAGCAAAGGTCACAGGAAAATGTGGTTACAAAGCAACATGACACCACTGGAAACCTTTAGCTGACCTTTAGTGGCTTATCTTGTCATCCGGCTACAGAGTACTTGTCTTGGGGTTGGTGGTAAAACAATCTTGATAGTTGCTATGAAGAAAATTCCTTCAACAATCGATAATAAGCTGATGAATGAATAATTTAGGACAAATGCATCTTCACTGTCTGGGTCAGTCGTGTTATGAGGAGTCTGTTGATCAGACGGGAGCAGCAAGATTATAGTTAAACACGGTGAAAACATGCTTAAAGAAAACTTGTGATAAAGCATTATCCTCAGGCAAATGACAAGAGCTTGTGGTGAGTTTAAATCCAACTTGGACTCATTCTGTCTATCTTTGCAAAGAGTGTCTTATGACAGATTCTTTTACACCACACTGAGATACAGGACTGTGTGTGTTCAGGTAAACTAATGAGTGAACTTCAGTCCTCACAAGCTTATTTTTGTTTCCCTTGTGCAAAGCTAATATTAGGTACACACTTCCACAACATCTGAAATGGATTAAAAAAGACTGAAGTTAAACAGAATAGAAAAGTAATTTAAATATGACCTAAATATAAAATAAATATATTAAAAAAATACAATAAATCTACAAAGGAGTCCAGAGTAAACTTAGATTTAAAGAGACTCAGATTTATTAGGAACAACTTCATTCTGGAGTCAGCCAGGTTATATTTATATCCAATCATTACATCACATACAACATACTATAAAGTCATGTTGACACTCAGTTTGTGTAAAATGTTAAAAAGATGAATAAATAAATTTTGATGACATTATTGATGTCATGATTATTGGTTAGAAAACATTTCATTTTGGGCTGCACCTCCCCTTTAAGTGCACACTAAGGAGACCAATGAATGAAACACTGCAAGCACAGACAGTCAGACCATTTAGGAAAGGTGTTTTGAGTCAAACTCTCTTGTTTTTAAGTTCTCAGACCTGAAATTTACTTACATACTCCAAATTTTCATTTCTTTTAGCAAACATCTCCAAAAATTGTTTCTGGAAAATCTAAATTGATTATTTTTAATTGTATATTATAACCATATTATTGATATTACTCTATTTGTAGTGTCGTTGTATATTGGTGACCCACCCAACTGGCTATAATCTCTAAATAAGGTAATGACCTCCATTTACATGGTCATTACATGTTGCTGTAAAAACAAAGCAACAACTGTTAGTCTGTTGCAATAAATCAATTAATGGCATGATAAATTCAATGGTAACGAACCTGTAATGTATGGCGCTTTAACAAGTCCAAAGAACTATAAAGCACTTCACACTTACTGAGCTGAGTTACATTCAGTTACATTCAGTAATAGTTACAAACACTATCCAGTAGCTACTATCCCATGGGTTGCCATGCACCAGTGCTGCCTGTTGGGTTCTCTAACCAGGAGAAGAGGACAGTGAAGTGTGTTGCCCAAGGACACAACAGAGGCAGACAGAGTGGGGAATTGAACCCCACTCTGTTTCTGCTGTTTGGTTTATGTATTTTGGCTATTTAAAATGTCTCCCAGTTCCATTAAGATTTAAAGATGATTGATCTTTTGAGAATGTGTTCTTGCACTATATGCCAATACCATTATATTACTTGAAAAGGTTATTATTTATTCTAATAACTTCTGGGTCAATTCATTTCACAGTAAAAGTTGCTATCATTGCAGAACTACCAACAACACCAGAAGAAACTCAAACTGAGCACTCTGTTTAAATTGTTTCAGCCCGCATGTTGTACTTATTTATATATTTTTTTTCTTTTACTGCAAGCTACTGTACAACTTTGATCTTGTAGGACTATCACTTGAGTCAAATTTGGACTCAGTGTTGCTTTTCATTCAACATACAGTAACTGAAGACATTCTTAGTGAATTATGAAGTCCAGCTACTCCTGAATATCACTGGGAGATCTCTTAACAATCAAAACGGTGTCGACAATTATCCTGTCTATCTAAGCTACACCATAAAGAGGGTGTTCTCTAGTGTGTCATTTACAGCTTTGCGTGTGTTTTCTGATGGTCTCTAAAGGTTTTTCTTTAAACAGTGGCTGCTCATTCATATTTGTGGTTTTACAGATTTTATGAGTTATTGTGTAGAGGAAATTTTTAAGCATGAGGTGACTGAGACACAAAGATTGGGGACAGAATGAGGAGTTGCATCTCCTTGGGGAATACATTTACAAAAAACATCTGCAAATGTGGAGTTATTTAGCCTACACAACAGACTGGAGGACACCAGCTGTGAGGAACAAGACAACCAGACTATTCATCCTGTAAAGCCAATCTAGGACAATTCATCGAGTGGGCAACCTGTGGCGTAGGAGCAAAATCAAATGTGAAACTTTCTTGAGTGTCCTGGAGTGGAAGAATGACTGTAGTAAAACACATAAAGACTTAAAAGCCACATGACTTAAACCCCACTTGTGTTTTCTTTGTAAAGTTACAATAGTTTGGTGAAGTGCTTTTCAAAGAATATTCTGCCTTGAATCAGAATTTTGGATTTTTCTTTCTGTATTGTGTGATTATGGTCCCATGTGATTTTTACAACAATCTACTTTAAAAGGGTGGTATTATGTATTTTCCAGGCACATAGTGCCATATTTTAGCACATAACCATGTTAGCTTCAAATCCTGTTTGATTTATCTTAAATCCTACAAGATTTAAAAGAAATTTGACTTCGCAATTTAACACCTTGAAATTGGGCCTCTGTCTCTTAAAGAAGCTTTACACACTCCTGCTATAGCACATAATGTTCCATTATGAACATAATGTTCATAATGTTGACATTATTTACAACAGAATAATGTTGGCGCATTGGACTGAGAAGTAGTTAACATGACAAGTTCAGCAGACTCACAGTTCCACTAGGTGTTTGGTAATTGCTGCTGCCACTAGTCTAAATGGGGGATTTGTGGGGCAGACGTTTTACTGGAGACTGCAGCTTAGGTGAGACTTTGGATAAATAGGCAACACATTGTACCAGCAAGTGTTTAGACATCTTTGAATGATTGTCATGGACGATTAAAGAATTCTCCAACATGCATGAAAGATTCAAGGGAACGCTGCCAGTAAGTTTTTGATGAAAGAATTAAAATAAAAGACAGCTGAACTCTCAACAAAGCCATTTTCCAGGCGCCACATGAGTCAGTGGTGGAGCAGCAGCACCACAAACTGAGGTTACGTTCTCAAAACTCAGTAGCACAGGCCATTTGCTTCTCCTTTTTCTTCACATTTCTTCATGTCAAACTGTTGTTAAATAAAGGCCACTGGTATTTTCCCACTTATCTTAATATATCGGATCATCAGAATATTAATTAATGTTAAATTTTCTGGACAATATATTTAAAAAGCTATTTTTATTTATTTTATGAAGAGAAAAACTGTATATTTTTGTTGCATTCCTCTTGCCACACCGAGACCTAAATACTACCTAACCTGTAGAACCAGCCAGTCATTATAGCAGAACCACTAAAGACAGATCTGACAGCAAAGATCCTACAAAGGATCTTTTAGCCTTAAGTTAAGGCTAGAAGATTGCAAGTTCGAGTTCAACTCGAACTTACAACTCAAACTTGAGTCCGTTCAGAAACCGGACTCAAGATATTTAAAAATAGAAATTAGGTTTTTTTGCATATAAAAACTTCTTTTAAGCTTAACAGATAACTGAAGTATCTGAAATTTCTCAATCTCTAAGGGTTGCAAACTGTTTTTAAGGCTTTAGGACTCCACCAGACAGCAGTGAGACTCATAACTCACACATGGAAAAGGCATGGAGAACTTCTCCAGGAGGGACAAATCTATCAAAATAACTCCAAGAGTGCATCAAGGATTCATTCAGGAGGTCATAGAAGAACCCAGAACATCTGAAGCATGACAAGCCTGATTTCAGTTAAGGCCAGATAAAGTCAGTGTTAAGGTCAAAGAGAGAGCAAGAATGGCACCAATGGGAAAATTCTATAACACCAAGGCCCATATTGTATTAAAAAAAACAACAAACAAACAAAGCAAAACAAACAAAAGAAAACAACTTGATGACCCCCAAGAGCTTTGGGAGAATTTCTGTAAAGAATGGTTTCCCAAAACTCTATAAAAATAAAAGTGGAAAGTTTTGGAGTGTGTATCCTTACATAATTAACACAACATTTAAAAAAAAGAACACCATACCTGAAGTCAAACATGTTGAGGGCAGCGTGACACTCTGGCTGACAGTCTTCTTTGGCTAATTCCCCAAAGAAGAATTCTATTAAATTTCTCCACAGTGACATAAAAGATTCACTTCTGGCTATCTCAAAGTTGAAGATAATGGTTCTCGCTGGTGATGCAATCAGTTTTTATCTTTTTCAATAATTTGTGACATCAGAATTTGAAACTGCTTTTTTAGTCATGTTATCTTTGTTGATATTAAAATGGATTTGATTATCTGAAACATTGTGGCAATTAGAATAAATGTGTTAACTTAAGTTCGGGTTATGGGCCACGCCCAAACTGCACCTCTAATTTTTCAGGTGGCCTATTTATAGTCTGCTCCCCCACTCATCTCAGTCTATTACATTTTATCAACCCCACCTTGCCTTACCTTTTGTTTCTTTCATTTCATCCTTCTTCAAAAAATGCTTTGCTATCTTTTTTGCTGCAGGTTTTGTCTGGGGGCTCCTATGGAGACTCGGGGAAAATAAGAGGAACCGTTTCCTGAAGACCAAACCCTGACGCAGAGTCTTCACCTCCTAAACCCTCCATCATTCTGCCCAGATAACCAAATCAACAAATCACCTCTTCATCTCATATTTCCTCCCTTCATCCTTCATCCCTTCATTCATACGTCTTTAAACATATATCTTTGTGGTGTGGTCCTTGCTAGTAAAACAGTGAAAAGAGACAGATCCTACTTTACAGCTCTGCAGTTTAACTACTCATTACTGACCTGCACGTAAAGGTTTTTGCCAACTCTGTGGATTCTGATTCGATGGAGACGCCCATCTGCCAGATTTTTGGGGGCAGGGTTGAACACATCTGGACTTCTGTCTGTTTGAAGATGATACCAGATCTGAAGGCTTCCTAGAAGGAAAACAGAAAAACATATATGAACATGTAGCACATCTTTGCAGAAATTATTAACACCTCGTCTTAACAGACTTTTCATCTGACTCAGTGTGCAAACTGCAATGTGTTCTTGTGAACTTCAGAGAATTAGATTCACAAACACTTCTGTTCCTCATTTGTCACCAAAATTAAACCCTTTGAGATTCAGGAAGCAGGGATCTGCTGTTCATTAACAAATACTTATGAAAGGTATCAAACGTCCTCTCTGAAATTCAGAATATTCTTAACCCTTTGAAGGACAAATGGGCAGGCTCAGCTGGAGTCTCATTAATTTAAATCTGTCAGAATTCAATAAGTGCCATTTTTACTATATATAATAAAATTTTTGGTGGCTTTGGAATTGAGGATTTACCATTCTACAACACCATTGATAGAATAGGAGGTTAGTTAGCAGCAGAACATTTCTAAGATTTTTCTGCAGTGAGCCTAGAAAAGCAGCTTTGTCATCCATCGAATCAGACTTATGGGTGTACCAGAAACACAATTTAAAGGTTTCAGTTTGGGACTGTTGCACATAAAAGCTAATTTATTTTAGGCTTAGCTTTTAATTTCTAACAGAAATGTTATATGGGGATGCCATTCTATTTGTGAGATCAATTTTGTTATATCAAGATTTCCCTAGGCATCAAAGTAGACAGGTTGTAGACTGAAATATGAACCCATATTGATATGACCTTAGGCCTTATGTGCATATATAAAATCTCATTATCTTTTTAAACTTACAGACTCCATGTCCACAGAAAGTAGTGACTCATTTCCAAAACTCCTTAGCATGTTATTATGAACTGTCTACAATTCGAGTTCAGAAAAAGTTTGTGTTTCTTCAAGCAAAACATCAGATACTTTCCACCTATTTTGAAGTTAAATATTTTTTTCTCATTGCTTCTTACTTCAGAACTGAACAAGTCGATATGTGCTCAGTGTTTCTGGTTTTAACACACACACACACACACACACACACTCAGACAGCTGCTGCCAGATCAAAGAGTCAGAAAGCTATGCATTGTCAAGTGGAGCTGGGTCAATATTACAATTCCCAGAGTGTAAGTGAAGGGCTTTGTGTTGTGATTCATTTCAGATACTGAGAGTGCTCCACCAGATGAAGGTCACCGTGGATAAAGTGTCTTCTTGCCCTTCCACTGTTTATGGAGGCCTGAGGGACACGGTTGTTCTGCTTTAACACACAAGAGTGGATTAGGAGGGTGACTAAAAACTGCACAAAGGTGCAACATATGTCACTCAATATCATGCTGTTGAGTGTGGATACAGCTTAAACAGTGGCAGCTTAATGCTTTGAGGGCTGTCGTGTGTCAGAAACAGAAAATGCTGGGACACGAGGCTGACAGCAAGTAACAAATACAACAACCTACATCTGAAAAGTGCTGCACAGTGTGATAGCTCTGGTGTAGCACAGTGGAGTGGTTTTTCCCATTTTTTTTTTTTTTTGCTAAAGAATTTGAAGGCCATGAGAAATCCAATTAAGGAAGATATGCAGAGGAGGAGCAAAAGCATAGAGGTCAAATCTTTTCATTTGCTTATGAACAGAAACCTGTGGGGAGACTACAGGCAGAAGATGAAAGATCAGCTTCCTGCTGGCATATATATATATATATATATATATATATATATATATATATATATATATATATATATATATATATATATATATATATATATATATGTGTGCAGAACCACCTGCGGTGGGTGAGAAGGGAATTTTTTATATATGTAAATTCCTTTCTCACCCACCGCGGGTGGTTCTTATCCTCTGAACTCGGGTCCTGTACCAGAGGCCTGGGAGCTTGAGGGTCCTGCAGTATCTTGGCTGTGCCAAGGACTGCACATTTCTGGACTGAGATGTCTGATGTTGTTCCTGGATTCTGTTGTAGCCACTGCTCCAATTTGGGGGTGACTGCCCCGAGGGCCCCGATGACCACAGGCACCACTGTGGTCTTCACCTTCCAGGCCCTCACCAGTTCTTCCCTGAGGCCCTGGTATTTCTCCAGTTTCTCGTGCTCCTTTTTCCTGATGTTGCAGTCGCTTGGTTTTGCTATATCTACCACAACGGCTTTCCTCTGTTGTTTATCCACGACGACAATATCTGATTGGTTCGCCCTTAACATTTTGTCTGTCTGGATCTGGAAGTCCCACAGGATCTTAGCTCTGGCGTTCTCCACCACCTTTGGGGTGTTTCCCACTTTGATCTCGGGGTTTCCAGTCCATATTCTGCACAGATGTTTCTGTACACTATGCCTGACACTTAGTTATGTTGTTCCATGTATGCTTTCCCTGTAATGTGCTGGACTTTCTCAGGGGCCTCCTTGCACAACCTACACCTTGGGTCTTGTCTGGTGTGGTAGATCTGGGCCTCTATTACTCTGGTGTTTAGGGCCTGTTCCTGGGCGGCCAGGATGAGGGCCTCTGTGCTGTCCTTGAGTCCAGCATTTTCCAGCCATTGATAGGATTTACTGATATCAGCCACTTGGGTTATTTGCTGGTGGTACATCCCATGTAGGGGCTTGGTATCTCTGGCACCTCAACCTCCGTTCCCTGTTGTCTGAGACATTCACTGAGCACATTGTCTGTTGAGGCTTTGTCCCTGATGTATTTATGGATCTTAGTTCTTTCGTCCTGGACAGTGGTTCTCACTCTCACTAGTCCTCTGCCTCCTTCCTTGCGGCTCATGTACAATCTCAGGGTGCTGGATTTGGCACGGCACAGAAGAGTATCGGTGTATATAGTAGAGGAGCCAAACACCAACTCCTCGTAGACCACACAGTTGCCCGAGACTGCAAAACCCAACACACCAAATCTGTGCATGGCTTGGATTGATTACAAGAAAGCCTGTGACTCAATGCCGCATACTTGGATCATTGAATGCTTAGAGATGTATAACATCAACAGGACTCTGAGAGCCTTCATTGCAAACTCGATGAGGCTGTGGAAAACCACCCTTGAAGCCAACTGCAAAACACTTGCACAAGTGTCCATCAGATGTGGCATATACCAAGGAGATGCTCTGTCCCTGCTACTGTTCTGCATGGGCCTGAACCCCCTCAGGCAAATTATCAAAAAGACTGGCTACGGATACCGACTCAAAAATGGGACCACTATCAGTCACCTCCTCTACATGGATGACATCAAGCTGTATGCCAAGTGTGAGCGAGACATCGACTCACTGATCCACACCACCAGGATCTACAGCACGGACATTGGGATGTCATTCAGACTAGAGAAGTGTGGTCGGCTGATCACAAAGAGGGGGAAGGTGATCCGCACAGAAGGAGTCTCATTCCCACAAGGAACAATAGCAGACATAGAGGACAGTTACAAGTACCTAGGTATACCACAAGCAAATGGCAACCTCGATGAGGCCACAAGGAAAGGAGCCACAGCTAAATACCTACAACGAATAAGGCAAGTCCTGAGAAGCCAGCTCAATGGCAAGAACAAAATCTGTGCAATAAACAGCTATGCCTTGCCAGTAATCAGATACCCTGCTGGAATAATTAGCTGGCCAAAGGAGGAGATAAAAGCCACAGATATTAAGAGCAGAAAACTACTAACAATGCATGGAGGGTTCCATCCCAAATCCAGCACCCTGAGACTGTACACGAGCCGCAAGGAAGGAGGCAGAGGACTAGTGAGTGTGAGAACCACTGTCCAGGACGAAACATCTAAGATCCATAAATACATCAGGGACAAAGCCTCAACAGACAATGTGCTCAGTGAATGTCTCAGACAACAGGGAACGGAGGTTGAGGTGCCAGAGATACCATCATGGGAGGACAAGCCCCTACATGGGATGTACCACCAGCAAATAACCCAAGTGGCTGATATCAGTAAATCCTATCAATGGCTGGAAAAAGCTGGACTCAAGGACAGCACAGAGGCCCTCATCCTGGCCGCCCAGGAACAGGCCCTAAACACCAGAGCAATAGAGGCCCAGATCTACCACACCAGACAAGACCCAAGGTGTAGGTTGTGCAAGGAGGCCCCTGAGACAGTCCAGCACATCACAGCAGGGTGCAAGATACTGGCAGGGAAAGCGTACATGGAACGACATAACCAAGTGGCAGGGATAGTGTACAGAAACATCTGTGCAGAATATGGACTGGAAACCCCGAGATCAAAGTGGGAAACACCCCCAAAGGTGGTGGAGAACACCAGAGCTAAGATCCTGTGGGACTTCCAGATCCAGACAGACAGAATGGTAATGGCGAACCAACCAGACATTGTCGTAGTGGATAAACAACAGAGGAAAGCCGTTGTGGTAGATGTAGCAATACCAAGTGATTGCAACATCAGGAAAAAGGAGCACGAGAAACTGGAGAAATACCAGGGCCTCAGGGAAGAACTGGAGAGGGCCTGGAAGGTGAAGACCACAGTGGTACCTGTGGTCATCGGGGCCCTCGGGGCAGTAACCCCCAAACTGGAGCAATGGCTACAACAGATCCCAGGAACAACATCAGACATCTCAGTCCAGAAATGTGCAGTCCTTGGCACAGCCAAGATACTGCAGGACCCTCAAACTCCCAGGCCTCTGGTAGAGGACCCGAGTTCAGAGGTGAGAAGGGAATTTTTATTTTTATATATATATATATATATATATAGAGGACCCGAGCTCAGAGGACAAGGACCACCCGCGGTGGGTGAGAAGGGAATTTTTATGTGTGTGTGTGTGTGTGTGTGCACGTGTGTTTGCATGAGGTTGCGTTTTGAAAAGTTGTATTTGCTTCAGCTTATAATTAGCAAGTTGCCAGTCACATTTGCTATTTTAGAATTGATTTCATCATCAGATAAATCATTATTGATTTATCTGATGGGCCATAACCAGGTTCTAAGCAACCTGTTTATGGCCTATCAAATTTCAAAACATACCACAGGAGAGGGAACACATAATTTAAAAACAGTATTTAAACACAAACAGGCTGCTCAGCTAGTCATTTTAAAATGATCTGGTCTTCTGTTATTTTCTGTCAGTCATGACTGACCCCTTCATGACCCTTTCATGGAAAATTCTTTGTGTCTTTGAACATGGTGGGATTGTTCACATATCAATGCTACAAAATGCGGCATAAAAGAATCCAGAGAGGCTTTTTAATCTGCCAATCCCCTCCTCCTCCATGGCTCCGTTTTCTCATCAAACATCTTTATGGCACATGTAAACTGCCTCCATTTTATTATAGCGTAGAAATGTTTTTCTTATTGACTAATTACATAAATATTAGAATGGGTTCTGGGCTTCTGCATGTGTCCTTGAATGGGTTTCTGTTTGTTGATTATCCTTTGTGTTAACTGGAGTTCAGAAGGATTACAGCTGAATCCTTCCACACTGAGTGAATTCTATTTTCCCCTCTATGTCCATCCGCCTCCAAGTGAACTCTCTGAGTGTTAAGTGGACCAATTCACAGTCAAAGACGCTATCTCCAGTGTAATTATGCAAGATCATTCGGTTACCATGACGACACACACATTTGTCTCAGTTTGAGAGTAAAGGTATTTTTTGTGAAAAGGAATGAGTAACAATTCAAAATCAGGGGGATAAAATTAAAGAAAAGATATATGCTTTGAGCAGCATGAGACGCCAGCACGACACAGGCATTTCCAGATACAGCTGTATTATTTTTAATAGTTCTGTTAATGCAACATAATTAAAGTACACCTTTCTGAAAGGTTCACCATCAAGCTGTGGGCTGGTTAGGGCAAGTGTGTTGACTAACTGAATGCTGGTCCAGCTGTCACAGCAGGGTTGAACTCTGTCATCTCAATCAAAAACACCTGCACAGTTTAATGGCATCAAACACAAAAGCTCTGCAGTTTTTCTGTTCGACCAAAGCATCAACCTATTCCAGTGGCTGTAATTGAGGTTCATTTTTACCTCTCAGATCATCATGGTTGGCTGTGCTGTGCTGGACCAGAGAAAATAGAGTTTCATCATGATGTTTGTGACTCACATCAGATATGAACATTTTCTGGAGCCAGAAATAGAAACAATCTTCTTGTAACTTCTTTTTGAATATTTGCCACTCTGCCTTATCAAAACTGTTTGTGTTCAATATAAAGTATGCTTATAAAAATGCATGAACCATGGATATAAGCATGTTTAATTGAACAGCTCTTTCCTTGAGGATCAAGAAGCCAAAGCAGCATCCTGAATTATGTACAATCTGGAACTCAGAATCAACGAGGCTGATCTAGCTTTACATACTGACTTGGAATAATCTCTGTGAGGAAATTGTCTCGTTTCACACACACTTCCAGGTATCCTTCTGATCAAAGGATTCATGGATGTATACTTTCGCTTTTAAAGGAAAAAAAGTTTTGTAGGAAAAAAAGATTTTTTTTTTCAGATTTCTAATGTTGCTATGTGTTTCAACTAAAAGTTTCTGACCATCAAACAAGAATGAATATTAGCCAAAGGCAACATTAGTGAATAAAAAATAAGGATTTTAGTGTTAAGAGGAAAACTAATGCAAATTAACCTGTTCCTTTTGGAAAATTAATTGGCCTCAAAATCTCGTAACTGGTTATGCCACAATTGGCAATTTAAAAAAAGCCATCAAGTGCTTTTATAACTGGCAGTGGGTCTTTAACATAACTATGGTCATATTTTGGCCCACTTCCCTTTAAAGAATGAATTCATTTCATAGAAAGTAATCATAATCATGTCCCACAACCAGACTTGATTACTGCTTGATCAATATACAAATATTTTAATAGATCTTGCCTGACAACATGAAGAAGACAAAAGGATCTACAGTGTTTCATGTTATTCCATATCAGTTTTGATTTAGTAAATTAGGGTGTTTACTATAATCCCACTTGCATTTGACTTTGAATGAATGTTTACTTTTTTACTTGGCATTATTTGATGTAAGGAGTATTGTAACATTTATTTGACATCATGTATAATTTTATGCTGCTGAGAGCTACAGTGTTAAATATGCAATTACTAATTACAGGCTTTTCAGTTGTCTTTTTGACTGAAAACATGCTGCATTGTGCCTTCAAATATTTGGATGTCTGTGAAAATTAGGTGATTTTATGGTTCCATTTTCCAGATCATGTAGAAGAATTTATTACTAAGGAGAAAACTTAACAACCATGTGATCAGTATCAATGATCGGCTCTCATGGGCCATCGGTATCAAAATCGGCAGAAACAACCTGATCGGAGCATCCCTTGTCCACATAGAATATGGAAGATGTTTGAAAGACATTTCCAGTTCCTATGGTCCCTGAATGCAACTGCCATTGTCTATCTGTTGCAGGGAGCTCTCTGTCATGATTAAAATCCCTTGTCATTCAAGATCTTATCTTAAGGCAACAACAGGGCCAAAAGTTTGAAACTAAAAAAAAAAAAACAAGTTTGAATCTGAGAAGTTTTAAATTTTTTTTTCAGTTTCATCTTTTCAGTTTCAAGTTGTTACTTTCAGTTGCATATTTTTTTTAGTTTCAAAACTTTTTTCAGTTTCAAATTTTATTATTTTCTTTTTTTTTTTACATACTTTATGGTCCCAATTTAGCTCCATGTGGGACATGCATGGGAGAAGGAAATGCTTGGTTTTTCAGCCCTGACTGGTAGCCACGAGAAATTCATGGATTTCTCAAACGTGCATGACAGAATCAAGACAACACTCCAAGTCTGTTTTCGATTAACAAATAACATTATCATTTAAAGCTAAAAAAAAGTTAATTTTATATAATACTGCTCCTTTAACAAAAGAGCAGGAGAGTTACATTTTTACACAGGTCTCAAAATATGTAGCTATATAGATAGATTTTTAAAATAAATTTATGAAGTCATTATTTGTTCTTTTTGTATCATGTTTAATTATCAATGTTAAAAAAACATAGCAAATACATTAGAAAAATGTGAGGAGTTAAATCCAGCTGCACATGAGATAAGCAGGACTCCACTGTCTTTACCATTAACCCTACACAATAATGTACTGACTGCATGAAGCTTTTTAAATGTCAAACAACCTGTTTATCTTTTCTGCCCTGTGATTATAGTATTTTTATTTCACTTGACTTGATTTGAAATGTCAAGTGAAATAAACCACCAGAGAGCTGATGGTTTTCATATGACAGCAGGAGATAAATGTTGGGCAGCTTTGCATCTGTCGATTTGTTTTCTCATTCGTGAGAGGCTGCAGTGCTCACACGAGCAGACTGCTGAAGATGTATACACACAGACACTACTCACTTCAGAAATTAAGAAATCAACAAAAAGCAGAGTAGATTAGTCACTATTCATGTAGACGCAGCTAATTTCAGTCACAACAAAACAGCCCGTAAACGTGACAGTGATTCTGTCATTTTGTGACAATATTGCATCAGCACAGACTCAATAAATAGACTCCTGCTTTCACATCATTTTCATGATGAGCTGCATGAGTGTCAACAAGCAGCAGTGGTCTGTGTTGATTATGTGTTATTAGTGTAAAGTATGGATGGATAAAGTGTGAAAAATGACAAGAGTTAGAAGAGAAGGATTAGGAGGAAAGCAATAGTTATGAATCTGTGATTTTGATCCCTTAAATGGAGTTTTCTGTCTGTGGTCTAATGTTTGTCTGACCCACACCACCCTGGCCACATCTGGTATTCTTTGGATCTTTTATTGAAATTAAGAAATCTGGAGCCACCTTTGGCATAATTTTTCAATTGATTAATGGAAGATGTGACAGTTGATACCTTCCACTCTTCCTGAACTCATTAGACATCTACTGTAAGTACAGCAACATGGCAACCACTGAACTCAACGTTTCAGTTCCACTCCCACATGCTCAGATGTGTTAACGTAGTCTCAAAACAGAGACTGCTTTGCCTCTTGCAGTCTCTGTTGGACTTTAGATATTGACAAGAGAAGCACTAAGTTAGTTCAGTCCATTTACCAAGAGCAGATTTACTACGTAATGTCTACCAGTTAAGAAAATGTAACATGTGTATATACCATTTCTAAAATCACACTCCTCTGCTTGGTAAAAAAAAAAAAAAATATATATATATATATATATATATATATATATATATATATATATTTTTTTTATATATATATTTATATATATATATATATTATATATATATATATATATATATATATTTATATATATATATATATATATATATATATATATATATATATATAATATATATATATATATATATATATATATATATATATATATATATATATATATATCAATCTTCTCTGAGAAAATATATAATACATTTGTTTTTTCTATTTCTTGTAGGAAGTTATTATAAACTTGTTGGAATTGTAATTCAGTGTAAAAAATGAGGAAAGACAACTTGAGACTGGCTTTATCACTAACAGGACACAGGTAACTTTCTCTGCAGGTTCAGGTCAAGTTCTGAGTGGAAGTTAACCAGTTTGGTAACCAAAATGTAAGGTCTTCCCTGTATCAATAGAAACTCTTGAGCAGTGTTTAATGTTTACTCAATTAAGCAGCCCTCTGTGCAAGATTCAGGTGTGTAGAGCAGCTGATCCGTGTCAGCTGTCAAATGATTTCACTGTGGTGACGCTTATTGTGTTACAATCTGTTGTGTCTGTACTGGCAAAGCACTCTGAGAAGTCACACAGTTTTAATTCTCCTTCTCCCATATGACATCTGAGCTAATAGCTCTCTCTGTCAGGTGTATTTATGTGTATATAAAGTGGGGAACTGAAATGAGATCAAGAGCTTTATCAGAATCAGGAAACATGTTACTACCATCTCTGGTCAGACTAGTAAATACATGAAGCACTACTTATAGCATCCAAAGCACCTATATCACTCAGTAAGGACATAGTAAATTATTTTTAAAGAAAATACTGAAAGAACACCCTTTACATTCTGAGGCGTCCCTTCTCCCTTTGATTAACATCTTGCCACCTGGAAAAGTAATGGGTGCTTTACCTGAAAAACAGACGGGCTTTATTCCATTGATATTAGCGCTACAAACACAAAGTGTTCCCAGCAACAGTCCCTGCAGATTGCTGTTTACCACCCTGGAAACTCAGTCAGGAATAACCTTTCTCTCCAGAATGGTTAAAAAATTGGGCAAATAACAAAAAACAAAACAAAACACAGTGCTCTGGTGCAGAGCGCTCACTAAATATTTTCTGGTTTTTATAAGATTGCTGTGGGTGAAAACCCAGCAGGTTCTGCGGGACTGAGACCAGCTGAAGTTGTGCATTAAACATCCAAATCAAACAATTCCTTCTGGGAACTTTTTGTTGTTTTTAGGGATTATTTAGATGTGTCTGTATCATTTTGGATTATAAAGAAAAAATTAAATACAGACAAATAAACAAAAATATAGACATTGTCCATACTTTAAATCTGTCAGATATAGCACTGCCAAACTGTCATTTTCACTTTTTCATGCACCATAGTTCATTGCTATTGTTTATCTCACATGTGAATTTGTTCTTCATGTACATTCTTACCATTTTTGGCAAGGATGGTTGTAATGTACTGCTGAGTGAAGGTGCTGACAGTCAGCAGCATGGCCGGCCTCTGGGAGGTAACAAAGCTGAAGGCCATGTCCTCTCTGGCCCTGCTCTCGGTGAATGCACTGGAAGCTTGAGAGCTTCTGTTCTGCATCACTGAGAAGGGCTCCTGGAAGGTGTAGGTCACTGAAGAATCTCTGTCAAAGGACACAGACACCTCTGCAGGGACACAAGGAGAAAAACCTCAGTGCAATGTTATCAGCACAGAGTTCACAAGTCTAGGTTCATTTGCATTTACAGTTGAAATAAAAGACGACAGGGCATTTAAATTACATCAAAAGATAAATCAACAGACCCAAAACAACAAATTTCTTGAAAGACATAGTGCTATAAAACAAAGCACATGATAACTAGAAGGACTTTCACAATCTTAAAATAACCAACATTAGTGTCCATCGTGCAGAGCCTGGTTACATCCAAAAGAGTTGCTGTATTTCATGTCTCATCACTTGGGGCAATTTATCAGACGGATCCCTCTGCAGGCCCAGAAGCCTTTACACAGCTTCTTTCTCCCTCATCCAGTGCTACTTTCTGAGACCTACAAACAACTTTGATGTGTAAAATTGGCACAGTTCTCGAGCCTGTCCTCCCAGACAAGCATGGCGCGTTAAAACAAGCCTTGAAAGTAGAGCATGCAGGATCAGCCTTCCTTGTGTTGATATTATATAACCACTGAGATGGAGGGCTGAAAAACAGAGGAAACCCAAAGTTCTCCTAAAACTTTATGATTCCACACATACAGGAGAGTTTCTTCAAACAGATGTTAATGAGGACTTCACCACAGAACCATTGTGCTACCGGTACTGCTGCAGAGTGACTGATTTCTTTTGTTTTTTCAAGCATAAGATCAAATGCCGTCTTCAAATCCCAGTTTTTTCTCCAGAATAAAGGATGATGGGGGTGAGTAGGAGCGAGAGTATGGTGGTACACTCTGCTCAATGTCTTTACATTGCTGCAACAACATATTTGCATTGAGAGAGGCTGAGTAGTGCCATATCCTTGCTGCCAGCAAACAGCAGTAAAATGGATCAAGACGAGGCGACTGCTTTTCCAATGCACATCAATGCTGGCTGCCACAGCTCTACACACACCACTACCTTTACACACACACAAAACTACTGAAACAAAATGAAGAAAGAGTGATTTTCCTGCAACCACAGCTCTGATGTCTGATGTCTGTGTGTGCGCGTGGGTGCATGTGCGTGTGTGTGAAAAGCTCTGCAAAATAAAAGCATACACAGTGACTTGAGATCACGTTTAAGAATCACATTTTTAAAGTGCATTACCCTTCTGAATGTCTTCATTCAAAATTAGTTTGTTGGATGTAAAGTAAATAAAAAATAGTTCACTTATGACACAGTAGTACTGTCATGGATTCTTTAAAAAAAAAAAAAAAAAAAAATATATATATATATATAAATATATATATATATATATATATATATATATATATATATATATATATATATATATATATATATATATATATATATATATATATATATATATATATTTTATATATATATTTTTTTTCGTTAACACCAGGGCAACTGTGGCTACAATGCAATAGCTTGCTTATCATGATGATGACTGATTTCATTAAAAAAGCATCTTTGAGTATCTTCATAAGCACTACATAATTCTGATATAGTTTAATTTCACGTTTAAATTGGTACTGTAAATCCATTAGAAAAGGGATTGACAGAGATTATTCACACTCTGGCACTGTTATTAATCATGATTAATCGCTGTGCCTAACTTTGCAAGCTTCAAATACAAATAAGCACACAGATGTACAAGCCCCTCCTGCTTCATTCCGACTAATACAAATGCAAACAATTATAAATTTTTTGTAGCAGAAATCAGGTAATGTAGTCTCCATATACTCAACAGCAACTAAGGTAAATTTACTCCAGTACACATACAAACAAGTAATACCAAACTTCTTAAGAGGCCAACTGATAGATGAAGCACAGTTCATTTTCAGGTTCTTTTGTGCCCCAATCCCTTTATGATGTCATCCTGGGGAATTTTTAGCCCCTGAATCAGATTGCCCATGAAGTCCAAATCAAACTGTATGATTTGGACTGTATGAATGTTTTCTAAAATGTGTCATGATCTCAAACCAAACATGTAATGTAATATTAACTTTTTATTAATAGCAGTATCATTAACAGATTGAATAGCATGTCTTAACATGTTAACACTGACAGCCCTACTGTAATATAACATTAATCTGTAATGATATGATTAAAATATCTGCAATCTAAAAATATTTGTGTAGTTTAGTATTTATTTTACGGATTTGAAAAAGTATTAGTCTAGGAGTCATTCATATCTGGCTTCCTGTAAGAGTTGTGAATGAATATTTCCTGTCTGCTGTACTTCAGCTGGAGTTCCACCATGAGATGCAATAAATCAACCTATCCCTCTTCTGTAGACACTAGGCACTGATCCTACAGCCGGAGGCCATATTTTGGGCTTTTCAAATAAGACCTCCAGCTGTAGACCTCGGGCTCTGTTCTTACAGAGTGTTCACTTTGTTTCTTTGTTACTTGGTCAGATTGCTGAGCCTACCCCTCTCCAGCTCATCTCATCACACAGATGAAAATGAGTTTAGTTAAGCTAACTTGGGCAAATTTACATTGTATGATGTTGATTAACGTGCACCACCCCTTGACAAAAAAAAAAAAAGATAAATAAAATGAATTATTCCCTGACTGTAACCCAATCAGACAACAATTAATAATTGTCTGATTGTAAACCAAACAGCAGCAGTCCATAACCAAATACATCCTTGTTTTACCTCAACTGGGTCCAACAGAACCAGCTGGTGAAGTTTGTCTACATCCTGTGTTGATGAGGAAAGTATTCAGGCTTCTCTATGTGACTCAGTACTTCATTTGTTCTGTTCCCTCTTGACTGCTTTGTTCACTAGTGAAATAATTTGGCTGTGCCTGTTTTTAGATCTACACAGAAAGTCACAATTCCATCTGCTATACTGGTGAATTTTGACCACACACTCCCAGCTATTAAATAGTTTTTTTTATAACTAATTCAGAAATATAAATCAGTACATTCAGAAAGACATTTAAAAGCATCATATCTTAGTGATTAACAGAGCTATAAACAGAGGTATCGGCATGGATGGCCGAAAGAGAATGAAACGTTTTGGGCTAAAATTGTTCATACCCCAGGCAGATTCAGTTCGTCAACATGTTTCTTCAGACTGAAAGTAATATGAACATTCTGGAGGACTCCATGTAGCATGTGACTTGAGTCTGATAGAGAATCTGTGGAGGGAGCTGATTATTATGGTTATTGCTCTAATCCCAATAAGATCTTTACAAATATGATTATATCAATCTTGAATAAGCCATGCTTTTGTTCTTTGTTTTCTTTCAGGTTGTTTTTTGTTAGTTTTTTTTTTTTTTTTTTACAAACTTGTTACTCTCTTTGATGCCATTGAATTTACTTCTTTTTATGACTCTGTGTCATAAAAATGGAGGGTAGAAGCAGGTTTTTAAACAAAGCTAAACCTCCTGCTTTTTTCAGATCTCGGTTCATAATCAGCAGCCAACAGTGGAATTGTGCAGAATGGTTCGCCACAGCTTCAGGCGGAGTTTTCATCTGTGTTCTCACAGTGTTCACTTTGTTTCTTTGTTACTTGGTCAGATTGCAGGTTGCTCAGCCTACCCCGCTCCAGTCTGTGCAGGCTGTGCCCATACTGAAGGAGATAATTTGTTCTAATGCATTTTAAATGCCTTCACACTCTGCAGTAGGGACAGGTATTAATTGTCTCTTGCATTGCTCGTATTCCTATTGGTTCTCTGTAATGGAATAACCTTGACAGTGATTGATTTTCTGTTTGCTACAATCAGCCTTAATTGATTAAAAGAATTACACTGTGTATCTTTTGTTTACACACTCAGAGTGGGACTCACCTTGGTTGCAGGTGGCTCCTCCATATGCAGACTGTGAGCAGTCACAGATGTAACCGTTGCTCTTCTCAATGCAGCGGCCTCGGTTGTGACAAAGATTGCTGGAGCCGCTGCAGTACCCTGGACAGCCAGAGCTCACCCCAGGGGTCATCTTAGCCCTTTCCTCCAGGTCAAAGGTCATGCCATTGACCATAAGAGACCTGATGCAGCCCAAGAAGCCTCTCTGCTGGGATGCTGTTCCCCCTGAAAACATATTACCACTTAGATGAAAAAAAATGCAGTAACTTGCAGTAAAAATGCAGTAACTTTATAGCTACTGCTATTTATGAAACATCCATACCATAAACAATCAGTATGAATCGAGAGAAACATTTTAGGCATTTATGGATAAAAACCTCATCTAAACTAATGGTACAAACTATTTGCCTTCATCAGTTTCAGAGAGAAACTCAAACCGTGCTTCTACACTCCAGGTTTTCCCTCCCAGAGATGGAAGACTGATGACTTTGGATGGAAAATAAATCATACAGTTGTGAGAGTAATTTATCTGAGAGAGAAAAAAAAATCACAAACCTAAAGGCATAATCTCCTTTCACAATCCCTTAAGGCTGATAAATGAAGCTTGTTAAATGCTGTATTGTTTTAGATGAAGAGAAGCTCTGCCTGTATTTGCTGCATGCATTCATTATACGTTTCCTCATCTGAATTCAAGCTCTTTCAAGTAGAATTCTACCTACCAGTGTTACAGGTTGTGATGCAGTGTGTCTGTGCTGTTTTTAGTGCTATTAACCCTTCTCCCCGCTGAGGCCCCTGTAGCAGGATTCATATTACAGCATGACCCACAGTTGTCATGTTTTGCAGGCTGAATGGATAAAAAGGCTTCTGATACTACTGAAAGAAAAATTGATGTTTTGTTTCTCTTGTATCAAATCTAGTGTTTGATGTCACTGTTGGGAATTTTTAGAACATTTAAGTCTCATCTGTTTATGTGACTTGTATAAACTTTTTGTCCACTTCATCACCATTTTTAGTGTACATATAAAAAAATAACATACTTTCATAGACTATTATGAATTTGCTAAAAATTCAGTGATGGTTCACAAGATATGCATTTGTATGGATAAAATACAGATAATGTCTTTTTGGGAATATAATTTTATGTTGGGTCTGCACATCCAGTCAAAACCCCACAAAAACATTCTTTGATAACTCAAGATGAAGGTAAAATATGAAACAAATTATATGATTCTTTCTTGCTGAGGCTGTTGGTCTCTCTGTATGGAATGAGCTGCCCACTCAGCAGCTCATCTTTACATTGTTTTTGCTGCTCCCTCTCACATGTCCTGACAACAGTAATCACATTCTAGTCATCTCTACCTACCAAATTTCTATATAATCCTTTGTGGTATATCCTGAATTACAGGTACTGTATTAATCCTTCTCCCACACTTGATAGTGGAAAGCCACTTTACTATGTGTTTCCCTCCAGGCCTGTTATTCACCTTGCTACAAAGCCTTGAACCTTATGTATGTCTTCATCTGTTTCTATTCATATTTATATGTGTATATGTGTTTTCTATTCTTAGTGTTGACTTCAGTATAAACAACTTTAGGTTTGCTTGTAAATCAGAATTAGATGGTGATCTAAGGCTTTTTTTTCTTTTTTTTTTTTTTTAATAAATAAAACAATTTATATCAAAAAAGCTAGGATCAAATGCTATGAGATTGGAGTTTATTTTAAGGTCTGGTCCCTCATTGTTACTAACTCCTCTAAAAGTGATCAAATATGCTAAGAAATATCCACTGTATGTAAAATATTGACAGATCACCATGTAGATATACAGTCATATTCAATACATTATAATGGCACTGAAGGTTACTCAATTCATTTACTCAATGACTAAGTGAAACACATTATATTGGTTAATTTTGCAGATATGGATGTCTTCAAGGTTTTATTTCTGTTTATTATCATAACTTTTTGGGGTGCTGTGGCAGTGCAGGGGTAAAGCACAACTTAGTCTTTGAGGAGTCCATCACAAGTTCAAGTCCCAGCCTGATGACCTTTACCCAATGTCTTCTCCCTCTCTCATTACCCACTTTCCTGTCGATTCACTGCCAATAAAAGCTTTAAAAAAAATTAGGATGCCTTCAACTTATTGAAACATAACCTTTAAGATTAGAATATTACATCCATCAATTTTGTACATCTAAAAAAGAGAATATTACATTAAAGTGCAGTATTTCTTACTAGTCGTCTCAAAAAGTGAAAGAGCCTTTTGTTTAGAAATAAATACACAGAGTAAAATATTCCAACCTTTTTTCCGTATTTTTATGATTATGGCTTACGTAAATCATACCCAAACTTCTATGTCTCAGAAAAATGCTGAATTACTTTACACCAGTCTTTCTCAATCTGTGGACCCTGAAACAACAGGTGGTTTGAGGGGCGCCCCCTAGTGGTCCGTGAGGTACTCGATGTAAACAACCATTTATTTGCGGAGATGTGAGCTCAAAGTGCAATGCTACAGCTAGCTTACTAAAGGATTGTGTTAAAAATAATGATGGGAAAGTGGCTTAACACCAGGTTACTCAAAAGAAAAGATGCAGATGCCAGAGGAAAAAAAACTCCAGAAACGTTATATGATCAGAGGAAGCCAAGTAATAGCTGCTGAGTGTTGATGTGTTGTTCACTTGCGATTGGATTCCTTCAAATGCTGAAGGAATCCAATGAATCCAATTCATGCTAATAGTATGAATTGATCCAGTTAGTCAGAATTGTTGTACGTTTTTTATAACTGTTTTCAGGCAAACATCAATTGTTGTTTTTATTTAATAAAAAAAGTAATTTAATTAAATAAATACAATAAATAAATGCAATTGATAGTGTTAAGAATTAAAGAGGAATAACTTGATTTAGCTCATTAATTTTCCTCTTTTGTCTCGGATTCTTGAGTCTACAAAGAGCAATCATACGACATCAGACTTCAGATATCTAGAGCTTTATCCAGAGAATTCAAATGCATACAAAATGTTACAATAAGCATCTCACCCAGAAATTAACAGTCCACAAAAATGACAAATAGAAAAATACTTGAAATGAGTTTAAAAAGAAAAACAAAGAACAAAGATGCATCTTTGGGAATCACTCACTCAGCACAAAGAGATTCAAATTCTCTGTTGTAAACAAAACTTTTTATAAGACTGTGTATTCCATAAATTTAAATATTATGCATTAGAAGGTGTGCCCTCTTCTTGCAGGGCTGTTCCAATGTTAATTTTATTATCTCTTGCTAAAGAGCTCCAAAGGCAGATATATGGATTGTCAAACTGGGTCTTGCCATACCAGGCGTCTCCTGCAAGCACTCCTTAGACCAAATTTATGACCTGGGCCTGTTTTGGTTTTCTGCCTCAGTGATTGAACTAGAACGTGTTTGTGTTTTACTGAAACAAAATCTAATGCTAAAAAATACTAACTATAAGTTTTGGATCTTAAACTAATTCAAAACATGCTGTTTAATGCTTAAAGAAATATCTTAATATGTTTGATTATATTTTGTAATGGACTTCTATAGTTTTTAATATTTTGCCTGAACTATTCAAACCTGAGTAAGAATTTATTGCCCTGATAGCAAATACACTCCCTGTCTGGAAACCCTCCTTAGGGAGTATAAGACTTGTCTTCTGATTAGAAATTTATGTAAGTTTCAGAGAATCACCAGCTGCCCCAGCCTGGATCTTTATCTAAGTTTGTCTTAACGTAAAGGTTACCCTGTGTACGATTGTGCTAATTTAAAACCATATTTCAACAATAGAAATGTCTTAATTAATTTCAGTGCAGACAATAATTTTTTTGCTGCCCTTTAAAGCAGCTCCAGTCTAATGTCCTTTAATTGTGCTTCTAAATCACAAATGTTATTAATGCACGCAACACTTGATAGATAAGAACAACTTTTTTTTTTTTCATGGGTTTGATGAGACACTTTCATAATGGGTAAATAACTCAAAATGCCCAAGTAGATGTATTCATGGCTTTGTCGTGGCCAGTCACCAAACAGCACCACTCTTCTCATTAGGATGAACAAAGAAAACAACAATAAGTGTTTGCATTGTATTGTCACTAATATTTTAAATTCAGGTTGCATCATGTATTAAGATGTGTTATCGTGGTGCAATTTCTGGCGAGGTGGACCGTGACTGTTTGTTAAATGGGCTTACTGCTCCTCCCCTGAGAAAGTTTGAGGAACACTGTTTTAGACCAATCAAAGAGAGATGTTTTATGCACAAATGTCAGACTTCTGAAAACTGTCTCTCTATGCCAGGTGTGTCAAAATCATTTTCGTTTTGGGCCAAATCAAGATCATGAAGGCTCTTAAAGGGCCGGTTGTGCCAAACCTGTTCACAAACTGTTAATATGTCAATAAATTCTTAAAATTACATAATATTTTTGAACATCTTTTCAGTCTCTTCAGGAACTAATAATAAATGAGACTTTTTATTTACTCGCTGTATAAATCATGGACTATAATAAATACATCAACTAAATTCTCAAGAAACTGGAGGGATTGATTGATATAAATTGGCAGTAAACAAATAAAAACTGTATTGATATGATTGATAATCTAATATTTAATCACACTTAGTATTTAGTCCAGTCTGTGGAGGACCACATAAAAAGCTATGGCGGGCCAGATTTGGCCCCCGGGCCTTGAGTTTGACACATGTGCTCTATGCACTCAGTACTTGGTTGGCCTCCTCTTACATGAATTACTGCATCAATGCGTCATGGCATAGAGGCAACTAGCCTGTGGTTCTGATGTGGTGGAATGGAAGCTCGGACTGCTATGATAGCTGCCTTCATCTGCCTCGTTGGGTTTGGTGTCTCTCATCTTTGAGAGAATGGGCTTGACAACAACCCACAGATATTCTAAGAATTCACCTGCCAAGTCCTGCTGGAAAATAAAATCAACATTTCCATCCAGAGTCTCAACAGAAAAAAGCATGAAGTGCTCAAGCATGTCCTTATAAATGGCTGCATTGACAGTAGACTTCAGAAAACCCGGTGGACCAGAACCAGCAGATGACATGGCACCCCAAACCATTTTCACAGTATTTAAATTTTATGAAACATTACATTTCGGATTTTCTTAATCTATAAGCCATAAACACCAAAATCCAATAAACAAAGACTTGGAATATGTCACATTATGTGTGATGATTCTATATAATATTTGAGTTTCACTTTCAGAAATGACTGACAAGAAAGACTGCATTTTAACATAATATTCACATTTTAGTGTACCCGCTGATCCTTCTGAGTCATGTGGGAGTGTGGAGGGTGGTGCCTATCGCTATGAGTCACAAGGTGAAAGGTGGGGTAAACCCTATGCAGGTCCATCACATGGACTTGTGTAGGGCTTGTGGCTGATGTTCAGCCATTACTGATGAACATCAGTAATGTTCATAAGTGAACATTACTGATGTTCAATGCAATAGCAATTTCAATACAGACATGTTGGCTCAATCATAATTATGTTTACTTCTAGCCTCAAGCTTTTACTTTCAACACCTACATTTAATCTGACAATCAAGCCTAGTAGGAATGGAATTTCATGATTATGACTGCATATAATAGAATCCCCACTTTATTCTGATTCGTTTTAACATTCATTTTGTACTTTTTCCATACCAAACTTTGTGCTAGGTTCATCGCAGTTGTCAGGGACTCTGGAATGAAGGTGACTCGCTGTGTAGAACATTTGAATCCATGCTCTGTGAACAGAAAACTTGGGGCAATAATCCGTAGCCCGGGATTCTTTTGGACTCTTGTAAAAACTGACAAAGCCAGTTGGTTTGTTTGTTAATTTTCCTCGGCGCCGCTCGTTTTATTCTCCATCACTTCTGTACTCTGAAGCATGTCTTAGACAGTCTGCGCTGGCATCCCAAGGGGACTGTAGAGCTACACTACCTGCCTTCCTGGTTTGTGTTCCACACATCTCTTTAGTCTTTTCATATCTACCAGCAACCCCATGAAGTAGTTATTTAGCTAGCATTCAGTTGGTTTGTTTAGCCATGAAATAAATCTCAGATGCTTTACAACATTACTTCCAGGTTGTGTTTGCACTATCTTCCATATCAAAATGCAAATACTGAAATACAAGTGCAAAAGTATTGTAAGATCAATGGTTCTGTGCACTATATCTTTGTTTTCTTAGCTAAAAATGAAATGGCCCCTTTGTGCTTTATGAAAATGATGTTTAAGACCCACAGAGGACTGTGACCTCCATCTGTCCTTATTTAGTAAATTATTTTTAAAGTAAATGAGCTATTAGATGCTTGGGCAGCTTCCTTATATCTAGATTTTATTAAAAAGAAAGAAAATGTTTTTTATGACATCCTATAAGAGTGTCTCTTAAATTGGAGACATTTAAATGTCAGAGGAAATAACTGCAGCAGATATGCAACAAATCAGTGACAATAGCCATGCACCATAATCAGTAGAGTTGTAAAAAAAAAAAGACCAAACACATTAGATTTTGTGAAATTGGTATCTCATTACAAGCCTCTTGTTTCCCGCCACACCCATATAGATGAAAGGAGCTACATATAAGGAGTACAGAAAGTCAGCCATCTGCTCTTTGTTTCTCTCTTACTTACATAGTTCATGGCTCAAATATCAGAGCCATGGAACATCATTGTCAATTTTACATCATTTTAATAAAGGGGAGGGGGCACCTGAATTACACAGCCTGTTCAGGGCCACATAAAACCAGTAGGGATTACCAGGACCTAATCAGATGTGGATGTGACCTTCAACATTTATAATACAGAAGAATTCACAGCTAAAACAAAACACACCTAGCATGAGGTATATTGACTTACACCTACTGTAACGTCAATATCTAATTACTCATCTAAATAAAATCCAATATTACGTCTTCCAACTGTTAAATTATATATTTTCATATTTATAATTCCATACTATCATAATTTTAAATGTATTTTAGTCTCTAAATGTACATTTTTGGGTTTTTTCTGAATGAATAATGTAAAAATGATTTTCTCCTAGTACACTGTAAATGCAAACATTGTTTTTAATTAAAAATGAAATGCATTGTTATATCATCTAATTGCTACCAACACTCACTTTCACTAAGTTATTTGGACTTTGTGGATGAACAGTCTCAACAACTCACTCTACTTACTCTGGATTAATTTATAAAGAGTAACTTTTTGATAACTGTGTTGATAATTCTGTGTTGGAACATACTTTGATTCAACACTGCAAGCAAGTGCAAATGCATTATTTGAGGATTCTTTTACTTTGCTGGAACCAGTAATTTATCTAATCTGACTCATTATAAAATGATTCTATAAATCATTATATAATCCCAGCGTTTCTATGAACAGGACCTCAGTCACATACAGCATCAGAACATCAGAACAGTTAACTAACTTAATGTTTGGGTTTTTTGGAGGGGCATTGATGCAATTAATTGTATTTTGTTCTACAAGCAAAAGTCCCAAGTTGGTCCCTTTGTTCTGTGTTTCTGGTATTCCTGTGACTCTGATGCACAAGCAACACCTACAGACCACAGTGATGGTCGAAAATGAATTTATCTTTATTGTATTTTTCATCTTATCAGAGAATATTTTTTGGGTGTATTATGTATCTCAAAAATGTGACATAATTAGTCCTTCTGTGAACTGGAAGAGAGGGGTGGTGAGATGACACAGGTATAAAGCACAACCCATGTATGGAGGCCTTAGTCCTCGACAAATGTTGCTCAACATTAAGGCCTTTACACCACAAATTAAAGAGAAAATGTGTAACATAATCTAACTGCTTTTAATTAAAATCTGTAGCTTTTTAAAACATCAGCTGGGGTTTGATTTGGTTTTAGATTTTGTTTCTTTGTTATTCAGTTCAGTTCTTAGTGTTTCTAGTTTATTTATTACTTATTTTTTACTGTTTTAGTTTTGTTAGGTTTCTCCAGTGGCTGCTTATGTAGAACTGGTTCTAGGGTTCCAGGCTGCACGGCTAGCTCCTGAGCTCCTCAGTGCTCTCCAGTCTCTAGAGCTCTCAAGGGCTCAAGAATGACCCGCCTCAGCTCCCAAGCCTCTACATGGTCCAAGACATACCTCGGTCTTAAAGGGAAAATTTCAAGGCCAGCTATCAAAGTGTTAAGCTCTCCTCGTGCCACAGCCCTGCAGACGTCAAGCTCCACGTCTGTTTGCTTCAGCCCTGTGGACACTAAATCCCAGCCTCCAAATCCTCTTGGTTGGTCCCTTCAGCCTCACAACCAACCTACAGATCCAGGGTTCCTGCTCCTCCGTTGCCGAACTTCTCAACCGAAACCAGAGTTCTTAAAAATCATCATGAACTTTTTTAAGAACTCTAGTTTTGTTTCTCTTCTCCCTCTCTGATTAATAAGAAAGGCAGGCTAACCAGACTTATTTAATTCACTTCCAAATAATATTTCTGAAGTTTTTATTCAGATTCAAATTAAAAAATACTATATTTTTATCTTACTAATAGTCTGTATTTTACTTGCAATGTTTGTCCTAACCGTTGTGGTTTTAACTTGCAGATTTGTTGTAATTCCTCTAAATGCTTATCTTTCTCAGTTGCAGCAGCTGTTGCTAGTAAAACACAATCTGTCCAATGTTCATCAGCAGCAACAAACAGCAGATGGACAAAGTCAGAGACTAGCTGCAGTGCATATTACTAAGTGCCGGAAAGCAGTTGGACGGCTTGTTTTTTCTGTTGTACTTATCAGTACCGGTAATTATAGAGCCAGATCCACTGATTGAGTAGAGTAGCAGGAACTTCACCAAAACACTGGGTCGGCCATTCGGTTTCTTCTGTCCATCCTCAGTGTGACAGACTGTGCTGATGAGTCTCAAATTCTAAAACCTCAGATTTACTGTTTCTTTCTCCAGGTTGGAACAATAACTGGACTTTTTCTTCTCTGCTACCTCCTGTTTGACCTCCAGCGTCACACCTGATACTTATAAATACATATTTATGCATACCTTGATGTGTTGCATTGAAATAGGTTGATTTGTAACAAAGATACCACAGTTCCAGGGTTACGGAGGTTAATGGATGCCAACATTTTCTCATTTCCAACTTCTCAAATGCTGACACTTAACACATGTAGAGCATGCTTGATGTCTGTTTTGTGGTCTGGATGACCTTTTTTAACACACAGAGTATTCTACTTAAGACAATCGGAGGACTGGAGGCTGGCTGAGGGGATTCCTGCAGAAAAACAAAATTGTATCTGTAGTTTTTACTGCCGTGCTGATGGTTACCTGAACTATACAGATAACTAGAAATCAGAGTATTTTTGTCTCAGCTTTTACATTGGACAGTACTGGTATTGATTTTCAATGCATGTTTTAGAAAAAAAAGAGTAAAAGGTGAAAAGGAGATTTTCTGTCATTCTCTGCAGTTGGCCTTTAGTTGCATAGACACATCTGCAACATGACCTTGATGATTTTAACATTTTTCTTAATATTCTGTAGATTTATCCTGTTTTTGAGAGATTATTATTTAATTTAAATAGCATTTAAATTGTTGTTGTCAAATAGACAGTAATTTGAAGAATATATGTCAGAAAATCTAGGCAATTTTGGGAACAATCTTTCTGAAGTAATCAGTGCAATCAGTGCAATAACTAATTGCATACGTGCTCATATGTTTGAATTATATATTCATTTGTTTTTACTACTGACAGTACATCTTAATAACAAAAATAACTTAAATTTAAGAAAAAGTTGTGCTAATTCATTTGTGGCAAACATGTTGGCAAGATACATAATCAATGTATCAGCTAGCAACATGCACTTATAACTTGAAAGCACGCAAAAAATGTGCAACATTTGTGTTTACTACAATATATACATTTCTGCTTTTATTTTTAATTATGACAGTTTGGTCCTCCATATTACAGCAGCTGCAGTGTGCCACAGAGAATGTAAAATAACACAGAGAACAAATGAGGAACATCCCAAAACTACTTCTATTCCGCTTTTTCTCACTGTGTCAGCTTTACTCTACATGCAGACCCATTGCCATGGCAGCCAACAGATAACAGCTCAACGAGCCAACAGAGTAGAGATTATGTTCAACTGTATCAAGAGAAATAAACACTAAAATACACAAAAACATTTCCCACATAAAAAGTAGGTAAAAAGTGCAAAACAGAACATTCACCCCTGTACATTATGTTTTCATTAGTGATCGTCTGAACACAGTGGTGGTTGATTAGCTCATGTAAACACTGCTTCTAATGATTGTGTCAGACTGAAGGTGAGTGGATCACCTTGTTTTAGTGCTAACTGAACCGAAACAGACCAAACTGCACAACACGTCTTAGTGTCTACAATATACAGCAAATATTTTATCTCTTGTCTAGAATGTTTGCATGATTGTGTCATTTTTTCTAACCACCAATATACAGATACGGTAGCAATGGCAAAAGAGTGGCAGACAATAAGTCTAACCATTATGTAATTGAGATTTACTGTTCTAAGTCATAAAGGGCATACAATAATTGTCTGATTTAATCAGACAGCAGGTGTAGCCTTCACTTTCAGTTTATTGCAGCGAACAAGCCGAGGGTAGTGAAACACCTGCATCAGTTAAATTATTCTTTACCACTTTGCTCCTCATTTTGTCAACTTTTCTAAAATAAATTGAGACTACTACTCTGAATTTTACAACTTTATGGAGCAAGCTATTTTGTCCCCTTGCTGCAGCACATGATAATTGACAAATATTTTCCCTAAACTAGATGATGGACGGCTCTTTTCTGAAAAAAAGCTAACCCACCTTTAGTGAGAGTGTATAAACTATTTCTGGCTGTTTTTTGTTTTTTTGTTTTATTTATTTATTTATTTATTTTCTCTCTTAATAATAATAATAATAATAATAAAACATTTTATTTGTAGGCACCTTTCTAGACACTCAAGGTCACCTAATATAATTCAACATAAAAACAAACACTGAAAAATTTTAATATATAGTAAAAAAAAAAAATAAAATTTCACTTGCATAATTTGTAATGCAAAAAATATAGATGACAGAAAAATGCCTTAAAACAAATTCAGCATATTAGCTGTTAGGATGAGTTCCTGATAATGCTCTAAAGGAGAACATTTTCATGTTACAAAGCACAGCTAGACTAAAACTAAATGTTCAGCTGAATGTCTGAAGCTTACAAAATAAGAATGTTGATAACAATAACTTTTAGTCATTCACACAATGCTTTTCCCCAATGTAGCAATAAAAAAAAAAAGTCTGTTTGATGCAAAGCCTACCCACAAACAGCTGGCTGCTGAGCCGGAGGCGGAGGTGTCCATCAGCTGGAGCCTCCAGGAGGCGAAGCGGCAGCTGGTCAACCTGCAGGGAGGCCTCCTTCACATTCCGCTCTGCCCTCACATAGTGCCACTGTCTGTCATTCAGAGGGAGGTGGGACTTTACGGACAGGACTGCCGGACCGTTGCCCACATCAAAGGAGAAAGTCACCACAGTTGGAGCTGGGAGACACAGAGTCAGATCAGACTGAATGTGATATGAGGTTTTATATGTTCTCCCCCATCCTGCCTTTCTGATGCAATGTGATACAATGCTGATGAAAACTTGATGACCCGCATACATTTACGAAGGGGCTTAGTTGACAGCTTGTCAATATTTTACAATGTGTCTGATGCTGCAGCAATACATAATGACTCCAAATATCCTCACAACATCCCTCTCAGGTTTGAGAACAAAACAATAGGATAATAATAGGAGGCGGAGGTGACTATGTTCCAATGTGTGGAACATAGTCACCTGAATGCACAGTTTATGGTTTTGAGCTAAATACATCTGCTGTCTTCTAACTTGTGTTTGTACATTTCTACTGTTGATCTCAAACCTTTTGTGTAAGCATATCATTTTATTTTATTTTTTGTTGCAATGAATCTGAAAGAGTGTTTTTCATTTTATTTCCACTTCACCCATCAGACAAATTCATTAAGCTTTTATATGTGCATGACAGGAAGCTATTGCTGTTGACTGTGCCACTGGGATTACATCATGCTGTGCAAACTTGACAGGCTGCGTCTCTGGGAAATTGAACTGTCAACTACAGTACTCCCCAGGAAGAGCAAAGTATACTGCTGATGGCTTTTGTGGCCATTCTTTACATGTGGACACTCTGGCATGAAGGCTGATGTCTCATGATGTACTGCATCACTTTCAATGTAGTGTAAGCAATCACTTACAGCTCAGCTCCACCCTGATGAAGTCCTTCAGGCCCTGGTTCTCCAGAAATACTCCTGAGGGAGAGCTGGTCTTGAAGTAAAAGGAGATGTCTGAGGCTAGTTCCGCCTGCAGGCTGGGGAAGTACAGGTAGGAGGACTCCTGGTAGAAAGACGCTGCGTTCCAGATTGACTCTGGAAGAGGAAAGAGAAGAACAATGAGATGAAACAAGAGTCCAAATAAACCAACCAACCAATCAATCAATCAATCAATCAATCAATCAATCAATCAATCAATCAATCAATCAATCAATCAATCAATCAATCAATCAATCAATCAATCAATCAATCAATCAATCAATCAATTCATCCATCAACATATGATATGTAAGTAATTTTACAACACTCACAATTTGGTACACACACTTAGTCAATGTCAACTTCCAACCACTTATTAACTTGTCTGTATGTTAAACCACATTTCTGGTGGGTTTAATTTTATGTCAGCGATCTTTAAAACATGGACATTGAATAAAAGTTTGAGATATATTTGTCAAACGATAATAAATTGGTATGTATAAGCAAACCATATACTGTACATTAACATCTGCACAAGTACTCACCCGCTGTGCAATTAACCAGAACTACTAACTGCCTGGCAGATAAATGATTTTAATACTTCCACAGCGGGATACTGACCCTGGTTCTAACAAACATCCTTCCTGTCCTTCTGATAAAATAAATAAATACATGTCTGTCTGCTTATTTTGCTGTTCATGCAGGCAGCTGAAATTTCAGACTAATTCTAAGGAGATTTTGGAGCATCAGTGTGTTAGTCTGTTGAGATGTAAAATATATTTAACTGTGGATAGTGATACTGATGTTTCAGCAGGGTCCAATTTATGGCAGGTCTGTGCTGTAGTATATAAATGAGTACGTATACTATACTATAAACATGTAAAAGTATCCTAGTAACTACTAAGTTGTTCCTTATTGAAGATTTGTAGACTGTACATTAAAGTGCCAGGAAACTGTCACTCTGAGATAACCTCTAATAAATCTGCAGCCAAGATTTATGTTAGAAGCAGTGTTGTATAGTAACGAAGTAGAAATACTTCACTACTTTACTTAAGTATATTTTGGAGTACTTCATACTTTCCTCGAGGATGAAAATTTTTTATAACTTTCACTTTTACTTCACTACATTTTCAAACTTAATTGCATACTTTTACTCCGATACATTTTCAATGTGTGGTTTAATTACTCGTTACAAAAAAGCGAGAGAGAAACGCAACTGTTTTGATCCCACCTACTGATTGACTGCAACAAAGCCTGCTTGCCTGGGCTTGTTCATCACCACCAATAGGATGCACAGGTTTCGCTTCTCCCCACCTACGTCAAAAAGTTCAGCAAACAGTCTGATTGGTCAGTGCTCCGTTTGTGTAGGTTTGTGCTGTTAAAATGTTCGTTTGTGCAGCTTTGGTTTCCGAGATATTAAAATGATTTTTTAGGCCATCCAGAGTTCACCATCTCCGCATTTTGCTCCAAAACAAACCAAAGTGGGCTGGTTCGTTAGTGCTCCGTTTGTGCAGGTTTGTGCCTTTAAAACAAACGCAGCAAAGTTGTTTTCAATTTGGATTTTGGCTATTCCAATATCCGGTGTGAGCGGCGCCTAACTCGAGGTTGATCCGATTCATGAACGCTAATTTCGGCCAGCCGTTCTCTAGGTCTCCTCCTTCCTCAAGGTGTCGGAGTTTCACTCAGGGAGAGTCAACAAATTTTACATCCAAACTCTCCTGAGAAACTAATGGAAATAGATTTCTTGTCTTGTGACCAACTGACACATTCACACACAAAATATTGAGTATGAAGTAGTCATACTCAATATTTTCAGTAATTGTAATCTTAAAAAGTATATATTTTGGATGGCCTAAAAAATTATTTTTAATATCTCGGAAACCAAAGCTGCACAAACAAAAATTTTAACGGCACAAACGGAGGACAAACGGAGCACAAACGGAGCACAAACGGAGCACAAACCAATCAGACTATTTGCTGGATTATTTGAATAGGTAGGGTGTCAGCTTCACGGAGGTCTGTTTCGATTCTCCCATTAAACATAAAGTTTACAAAAAAGCTCTCCCTCTTCAGATGCAATTAAGCTGCATTTCCCTCCCAATTCTTTTTTGCTTTTGCATAATGACCAGTTGTGTGCACCTATAGTTTGTGAAGTAGAGTAATCGTAACGTTTTTTTTTCTTCATGTTGAAAAACTTGAGGCTTATAGAAACTTTGTATTTTCTGTCCTGGAGGGTTTACTAAAAAGCTGGTTCAGTTGTAAAGCAGGTTAAGTTAACCTTGTGATTTAAGTAAAGCACCTAACTTTCTTAACTAAATGATGCGGGCAGGTTTATCTATTAGCAGGTTTCATTTTGCCTGCACTTGGTTGTGTACATTATGTTAAGTATATTTGACAAGTTTACCAAAATATAAAAAATGTCATTCAAACTGCATGTGCCTTGTTTTACTTTTTACTTATCCTTTTCATTACATTACTTGAGTACATCCATTTTTACAGTAATTTCCATACTTAAGTACAAGACATTTCAGATACTTTAATACTTTAACTCAAGTAACATTTCAATCAGTGACTTTTACTTTTACCAAAGTCATATTTTGGAGCGGTATCTATACTTTTACTTGACTCCGAGATTTCAGTACTTCATACAACACTGGTTAGAAGCATGCTGATGGCTACAGAGATTGCATAATTTAGGTGTAATTTACTCACAGACCTTAGTCCTACTTGTAGGAGTCTATGTGTATATTTGATGTATACATAAAACTGAACCTTAGAAATAATATATTATTATTAAATATGTACAAAATATTTAAATATGTGTTTAGTTCTTGTTTATATTCACTCAATTTGTGTGTTGTATTAATATTCTTGTAAACAAACCAAGTTAAATAAATGATTAAATAATTGTGACTGTCATGCTAATGGCATAACGGGGTAAAGTACCCACAATGACTACTCAAGTAAGAGCAGCACAAATATTTTTACTCAGAAAAAGAGTAAAAAGTAGTCATCCAAAAAAATACTTCACAGTAAACAGTACAAATTTCTCCCATGAGCCATGTTCAGCTAGAGAAAAAAAAACTTCTTTATCTTTTGGTTCCATTAGCACTCACTGAGCAAACGACCTTATCTCAAACTTCTAAAAGAACAAGTCCTGATCAGCTGATTAAATATGTTGAGGAGATCCTGTGCATAGTATTTATATGCAAGATGTTTTATTTTCAAATGATACAAGCCTGATCCATGAAAAAATAGTCAGAAAATTCAAATTTTTTAGAACTAGGATCTTCATGAAGCATTGAAGGAAAATCAATTTTTTTTTGCCATGTCATTTATTTTATGATGTATTTTTCTGTATCACATTTGATACGACAGGCTTTTCTTAGAAGTCATTGTTTGGCTCAGAACAATGTGAGTTTTAGATGCAAAAACAAATGTTGCCTATAACATTTAGAAAATGGAACACTTTAGGAAGTTTTTCTCTTTCTTTTTTCCACCAACAACCTTTTTACAGCTATTTATTTCACATTGTGGTAGGAATTAAAAGAGTGTCTGTCTTTGTTCAGGCAAAGCTGTACCTTATACTTTTTACAGTATATGTGTGTAAAGTGATTTCCAGAACAGTGCTTGCATCTCTGTTGGGCCAGTGGTACCAAACTTGATTTTGACTTTTCCTGCGCTTGTAGGAGAAGTGCAAACTAAAGCATTTTCGCCAGTAGCTTCAGTTAATCTGTTCTGTTGTGGTTTCAAGCATTGATGATGGTTACTGTAACAATGTGCCACTAGATTTACATGCACCATCTTTGGTATCTAAAGCCGAACTCCAGAAAGGCTGATAATCTATCAAGCAGAGCAACACCTCCCATGAACTCAAGTGATTCAACAATGGCTGGCTTGAAAACCATTGTATGAGTTTTGGAGTGGATGGAAAACTGCTTCATGAGGAATAGAAATGAATGGAAGAGTGGAAGAGGGTGAATGAACTTCACAGTGAAGAAGGACAACAAACTGATTGGGATCTAGTATGATGGGTTGTGAATAGTGAACCTATTCATTTGTTGGCATTGAACCAGTGGAAAATGTTCTGCAATCCCCTGGAACACTTCATCAGTGAACAAGGCCTTAAATATATGCCTGGAGAGTTGTAACACCTGGTCTTTGAGTCTTCATCAACCCTGGCAGTGACATCAACGTATGGGACTTGACAGTATTTTCTTCATTTGTATTATTTGTTCTTCATGTTAGTCTTCACTGATTAATTTCTTACTGTATCCAGGGTAGTTGTCTGGACCTCAATTCCCATATCGCTCTGGGTTACACTTCGATCTTCATAGTCTTCATGGTTTCTGAATATCCTTCATCATGCATGGCCAGGGGAGTCCAGTCCTCGTCAAAATCCTAATCATCTTCTCCTTTCTGCTCTACATAGCTTGAATTATCACACATTATCATGTTGATGACTATTCAAAGTATTTCTCTTCTTCCTGTACTCTTTTTTTAAAATTTGAAATATATATAAATAACTAGTCAATACACCATAAATATTATGGTTTTAGAATAATTACTATTGTGAAAAAAACTACATTAATTTTGAAATTATATGTAATGATAATTATTGTGTAAAGAAAAGTTTGTGGCTGTATTGTGGATGGAATGACATTGATTACTTTATAAAAATATTACATAATTCTTCAGTGATAAAGAACCTTAAATACCTGCAGTATCAAATATAATACCCACATTTTAACACAATTTAAATGTAATATAACAAAAACATTTCTAAGTAATTATGCATAATTTCAAAACATAAAACATTACTTTAAAACATTGAATAACAATGCACATATTATTTTTAAGTTGTCTAAAATGGCAAATACTTTTCTGGAAAACGCACATGGCCAATCTCATGCGAGTGATAATCCAGTAGATGGCAGAATAAAAGTTACAAATTGTATACAATAGGTTTTTGGGTAAGTATTGATCATGGTATAAAAACTAGAGACCACAGAAATTTGTGTATTATGTATGATACAATGGCAATATATTTAAGTGAAAATATATATATTAATAAAACAGTTAGTGAATTTTTTTTATTTCTATTGCAAAGACAAGAGTGTTTTTCCAAACTTCGCATTAGATTCCAGCAGCATGTTTTGAGTGCTTCAATAGAAGGCAACTGCTTCTCTTGTTGCCTTCTATGTAAACACTTTGCATTGTTGTGTCCTTAATGACTGAGAATCCACACCAGTGTTTTATTAAGACTGTGACACGTTAAAGTTTACCTCTGTTTTCCATCAGCTCATTTTTAGAGCATTTTAGAAATGAGAAGACAAGCTGTAAAAAGGTTCAAAAGTAAAATGTTTTCAGGATTTAAGTAGCTGAACAGTTTGTGGGATTTTATTTTTTCCATAATGCTCCAGATGTTTTCCCTGAGTGATAGATGTGGAATGCAGGCAGGTCAGTTTTTAAGACACAGCCATACTGTTGTAATCCGTGGAATATGTGGTTTGTATTTTGGACATAACAAGACACTTCATATTTTCTCCGGTTTGCTGCATATGCTACTCATATATCCTTCCATAGTAGCAGAACCTACACAGACCTGATTTGTAGTGTAACTTTAAATATCTATCTATCTATCTATCTATCTATCTATCTATCTATATCTATATATATATATATATATATATATATATATATAAACAATTCCCTTCTCACCCACCGCGGGTGGTTCTTATCCTCTGAGCTCGGGTCCTCTACCAGAGGCCTGGGAGCTTGAGGGTTCAGCGCAGTATCTTGGCTGTGCCAAGGACTGCACATTTCTGGACTGAGATGTCTGATGTTGTTCCTGGGATCTGTTGTAGCCATTGCTCCAGTTTGGGGGTTACTGCCCTGAGGGCCCCAATGACCACAGGCACCACTGTGGTCTTCACCTTCCAGGCCCTCTCCAGTTCTTCCCTGAGGCCCTGGTATTTCTCCAGTTTCTCGTGCTCCTTTTTCCTGATGTTGCAATCACTTGGTATTGCTACATCTACCACAACGGCTTTCCTCTGATGTTTATCCACTACGACAATGTCTGGTTGGTTCGCCATTACCATTTTGTCTGTCTGGATCTGGAAGTCCCACAGGATCTTAACTCTGGTGTTCTCCACCACCTTTGGGGGTGTTTCCCACTTTGATCTCGGGGTTTCCAGTCCATATTCTGCACAGATGTTTCTGTACACTATGCCTGCCACTTGGTTATGTCGCTCCATGTACGCTTTCCCTGCCAGTATCTTGCACCCTGCTGTGATGTGCTGGACTGTCTCAGGGTCCTCCTTGCACAACCTACACCTTGGGTCTTGTCTGGTGTGGTAGATCTGGGCCTCTATTGCTCTGGTGTTTAGGGCCTGTTCCTGGGCTGCCAGGATGAGGGCCTCTGTGCTGTCCTTGAGTCCAGCTTTTTCCAGCCATTGGTAGGATTTACTGATATCAGCCACTTGGGTTATTTGCTGGTGGTACATCCCATGTAGGGGCTTGTCCTCCCATGATGGTATCTCTGGCACCTCAACCTCCGTTCCCTGTTGTCTGAGACATTCACTGAGCACATTGTCTGTTGAGGCTTTGTCCCTGATATATTTATGGATCTTAGTTGTTTCGTCCTGGACAGTGGTTCTCACACTCACTAGTCCTCGGCCTCCTTCCTTGCGGCTCGTGTACAGTCTCAGGGTGCTGGATTTGGGATGGAACCCTCCATGCATGGTTAGTAGCTTTCTAGTCTTAATATCTGTGGCTTTTATCTCCTCCTTTGGCCAGCTAATTATTCCAGCAGGGTATCTGATTACTGGCAGGGCATAGCTGTTTATCGCACGGATTTTGTTCTTGCCATTGAGCTGGCTTCTCAGGACTTGCCTTATTCGTTGGAGGTATTTAGCTGTGGCTCCTTTCCTTGTGGCCTCATCGAGGTTGCCATTTGCTTGTGGTATACCTAGGTACTTGTAACTGTCCTCTATGTCTGCTATTGTTCCTTGTGGGAGTGAGACTCCTTCTGTGCGGATCACCTTCCCCCTCTTTGTGATCAGCCGACCACATTTCTCTCGTCCGAATGACATCCCAATGTCAGTGCTGTAGATCCTGGTGGTGTGGATCAGTGAGTCGATGTCTCACTCACTCTTGGCATACAGCTTGATGTCATCCATGTAGAGGAGGTGACTGATGTTGGCCCCATTTTTGAGTCGGTATCCGTAGCCAGTCTTGTTGATAATTTGGCTGAGGGGGTTCAGGCCTATGCAGAACAGTAGCAGGGACAGAGCATCTCCTTGGTATATGCCACATTTGATGGACACTTGTGCAAGTGGTTTGCAGTTGGCTTCAAGGGTGGTTTTCCACAGCCTCATCGAGTTTGCAATGAAGGCTCTCAAAATCCTGTTGATGTTATACATCTCTAGGCATTCAATAATCCAAGTATGCGGCATTGAGTCATAGGCTTTCTTGTAATCGATCCAAGCCATGCACAGGTTGGTGTGTCGGGTTTTGCAGTCTCGGGCAACTGTGCGGTCTATGAGGAGTTGGTGTTTGGCTCCTCTGGTATTTACACCGATACCCTTCTGTGCCGTGCTCATGTGTTTATCCATGTGTTTGCTTATCTTGGCCGCTATGATGCCTGACATGAGCTTCCAGGTTGTGGAGAGGGAGGTTATTGGTCGGTAGTTGGGTGGGACTGGACCCTTTGATGGATCCTTCTGGATTAGGATTGTCCGCCCTTCAGTTAACCATTCAGGGTGAGTCCCACTTTGTAGCAGCTGGTTCATTTGGGCTGCCAGTTGCTCATGGAGAGCAGTGAGTTTCTTTAGCCAGTAGGCATGGATCATGTCAGGCCCTGGTGCTGTCCAGTTTTTCATGCCTGAGAGTCTTTCTTGAACATCTGTCACAGTGATGGTTACCGGGGCTTGCTCAGGGAGGTTGCTGTGGTCCTCTCGTAGAGAGATCAGCCACTGTGCATTGCTGTTGTGGGACGCCTCCCTTTCCCATATGCCTTTCCAGTATTGTTCAGTCTCCAGCCTTGGTGGGTCTGCTCTGTTGTTATTACCCTGCCATTGAGAGTACATCTTAGCTAGTTGAGTGGAGAAGAGCCGGTTAATCCTTCTGGATTCATTCTCCCTTGTGTATCTCTTTAGGCGGCTGGCCAAGGCTTGGAGCCTCTGTTTGGCAGTTTCAAGTGCTTCAGGTATGGGCATCTGCCTGTACTTTCTGGATACTGGTCTTTTCATTGTACCCTTGTGGAGCTCTGACAGTTGGCTCACTTCCCTCCTTGTTATCTTGATTTTAGCCTCTAACCGTCTTTTCCATGGTGGGTATTGGGTCTCATGGTTGCTCTTATAGCCAAGTATCTCAAGGATCACTGATGCTGAGTTGTAGATCAGCTCATTGGTTTCTGTTATGGTGTTGGTAGGGATCGTTCTCAATGCTGCATTCACATTCTCAATGAGACTTTCTGATGGTACTTCACTCAGCCCTTGTAATTGTAAAACAACTAAGATCCATAAATACATCAGAGACAAAGCCTCAACAGACAATGTGCTCAGTGAATGTCTCAGACAACAGGGAACGGAGGTTGAGGTGCCAGAGATACCATCATGGGAGGACAAACCCCTACATGGGATGTACCACCAGCAAATAACCCAAGTGGCTGATATCAGTAAATCCTACCAATGGCTGGAAAAAGCTGGACTCAAGGACAGCACAGAGGCCCTCATCCTGGCAGCCCAGGAAACAGGCCCTAAACACCAGAGCAATAGAGGCCCAGATCTACCACACCAGACAAGACCCAAGGTGTAGGTTGTGCAAGGAGGCCCCTGAGACAGTCCAGCACATCACAGCAGGGTGCAAGATACTGGCAGGGAAAGCGTACATGGAACGACATAACCAAGTGGCAGGCATAGTGTACAGAAACATCTGTGCAGAATATGGACTGGAAACCCCAAGATCAAAGTGGGAAACACCCCAAAGGTGGTGGAGAACACCAGAGTTAAGATCCTGTGGGACTTCCAGATCCAGACAGACAAAATGGTAATGGCGAACCAACCAGACATTGTCGTAGTGGATAAACATCAGAGGAAAGCCGTTGTGGTAGATGTAGCAATACCAAGTGATTGCAACATCAGGAAAAAGGAGCACGAGAAACTAGAGAAATACCAGGGGCTCAGGGAGGAACTGGAGAGGGCCTGGAAGGTGAAGACCACAGTGGTGCCTGTCATCGGGGCCCTCGGGGCAGTAACCCCCAAACTGGAGCAGTGGCTACAGGAACAACATCAGACATCTCAGTCCAGAAATGTGCAGTCCTTGGCACAGCCAAGATACTGCGCAGAACCCTCAAGCTCCCAGGCCTCTGGTAGAGGACCCGAGCTCAGAGGATAAGAACCACCCGCGGTGGGTGAGAAGGGAATTTTTATATATATATCAGAAGGCATTCAGATGGTATACTCCCCTGTCTAATTGGCTATAGAAATATAGAATCATATAATGTGCAACGGCAGAAGGACTCTAAACTTTTCATCCTCTGACAAACACAAAAGCACGAGTCTGAGAGACGCGGTCTGAACATTGTTTGTCTCAAATCTGCCTCCATCTGCAACCAAATCTGGCACGGCAGCTGCAGCGCCGAGGTGATCACCTACTGTCTCCATAACAACGCAGAGAGCCGACATGGTAGACAGCCTGCGATCCAGTCCTGCTGGTGTCTCCGATCACAATCTGACTCACTGGAAGATGGTCTTTGTAGGAGAGGATGCCTGTGTCATTAGTCCTGAGACAGATAGGGAAACAGAAGAAATATTAGCTCAACAATGTCGTCAGAGACTGTCACTAATTTTTAACAGTCATAGAATGTACAGTGCATAGTTAAGAAATGAATATTTCATAATGTAAACAAGTGCCAGTGAAAATATGAGCACTTGGGATCAGGGAAGCTTTGGAGAGAATTACCCTGCTGTAAACAACAGCTCCGACCACCCAGAGCCTGAAATTAACCTTTCACTCCAATCAACAGAGATAATTATTCACTTCCATTCCTTTATGGCATAATGAATGTAATTCATAAATGTAATGCATTATATCTGACTTGTGCTGTAATTAATTATTTTAGAGGAAATGCTGTCAAATGAAAATGTTAATGCATTTTCTCAAATCAAAAGAATAAATGAGCTGCTACGAGAGATGAGAGGAGACAACCCAAATGCTGCAAGACATGGGACCTTTCCAGAAAGAAAATGCAAATGTCCAGTGGATGTGGGGAAACGTGGATACTTTTATTGATATTTGTTGAGAAAGTCAGCACTTAAATGGCTAATTAGCCAAATGGTGAAAGTTTCACTGATGCAATATAAATATATTTTTTTCTGGGCAGCAGTTCATGACCACATCACAGACAGAAAGACAGAGAGAGACAATTTATCTTTCTACTCTTTCATTTTTCTGTTTCATGTTTACTAATTTGCGTTTTGGAACTGCTACCAAGCTCAGTCATTACAAAATGCTTCGTTTGGATGTTCATTTTGATTACTAGAACAACATCAACTATCCGAAAGAGTCAATATGGATGCTATCGATAAGGTTATACTTATTATTTTGCGAGTCCTATACTGTGATTCAGTTTTGTTCACTTAAGATTTACAAAATATGTCATTTCAACACCCTTTACAAAACAAAAGGATCCAATTCATATCGCAACGAAATGGCTATAGAAATATATAATCATATAATCAATCCAAGAATGATATGATACAAATATTCATCCTTATCTACTTAAAAAACAAAGGCAACTATATGCATAATTTATTTATGTTTATCAAGCAAGAGGGTTCTTTGTTTAAGGTACTTATTTTATTACATGAAAATGAAAATTCAAGTAAAGTGAAATAAATTTTGTCAAGTAGACTAAGCAAAACTGAATCTTGTATGAATTAATAGACTTTTTTAATGTAGTAAATGAAATTTGCAAATACACTGTAAAATGTTATTAATCAACAACCAAAGCCTATTTTTTAAGTAGAAACTACTCAAACAAATTAGTCTATTGAAACAGTTTCTGCCTCCTGCCTCCTGTTTTTCTGTTTGTTTCACTGCTCAGACCTTGACAGAAAACATGGAATGCAGTGATAGTTTGTTCACTTTTCAGTGGAACAAACACAATCATATGTAAGGCTGCACCATCACTCAGAGCGGGATGGTCATGAAAATGAGCATACAACTACAACTCTCTCATGACCCGGTTCATGTATGCAAGACAAATTTCTCCCATGGGAGAGAAATAAATGATCTTGTCTTATCATGTACTTTCTTGGACTGTCCAGCTAGACATTGGTCCCAAAACACAAGACCAAGCCAGCCTGTCCTCGGCTACAGCAGGGAGGGTGAAGGTTCTCAAGAAGAGTTTTCCCATCCCAGAAAATAAACTCTCCAACAACTACCTGACAACACTTTAGAATGGAAGTTAGAGTGGGCATTACTCAATGTTAAACTTTACATTGTGTACACTTTTGACAAGGGTCATCTTGGTGTGATCAGGTTTCATTCTTGTTATTTGTTTATAAAGAGTATTATTTTATTAGAAATGACTCCCCACAACAACTAATCATGAGTAAAGGAAAAAGGTCTTGTTTGCATCAGAATAATGAAAAATAAATAATAATAATTCTTCCAGGACATGTAATTATTAGCACGTCTGTAAATATATTGCAATCGTACACACAGGCAATTACAATATAATACATTCAAGCAGAGCTGATCATACAATGCAAAATCTAAGGGAGGATGTGTGTAATGTAGCCCAGCTGTTTGCATTCATTCATTAACAGCTAACTTTTCCTGCGCCAGCATGGACATCCTTCAATGCTGTAACACCAGACTGGTTTTCACTGTAACAGCTGCTCAGTTTTCTTCCGTCTGCAACTCTGTTTTAATCTTGTCCCAGTTTATTCTTCTGTGGCTGGCATAGTTTTTAGATCAGCCAAATAGATATAATGATGCTTTATTTGAAATGTGGTTCAGGATGTCAACAACCTGGGATAGCACTCAACAAGAAACAATGACATTCTTAGCTTTTTATAGGATTTTTTCTGAGCTGTTTGAAAATGTCATTATGTTAAGAAAAACTGGTAGGTCTGAAGAAACAGCCAAACAAACACATTTCCAAACAAAACTGTGATAATTTACTGGTCAGCTTAAAACAAAAAAAGCAAAAAAAAAAAAAAAAATAAAGTAATTAAACAAGAAGAAAACTCAGACCAAAGATGTTGTTTTACAGAGGCTTTTATGAAATTGCTGTGTTAAATATGATGAACCATGACATAAAATATGAATTTATTATCATATTTAGAATGAGAATCATATATAAATAATTATGGAAGTAAATAAATAAACACATTAAGAAGGTGGTAAATAGGTAATGAGCCACATCAGTGAAAGATGCTGTTCACAAAGCATCCTTTCTCTGCTCCAATTTATTTACATAAATCCCAGTTGTCAGAAATGTATGAACATAACAGTGCTGCAGCCAGAAGCCACTGGGAGACACAGTTCTGTTCCTTCATAAAGAATAGTCTAGTGTTACTGTGTTAAACATGACAAAGAGACGCCACAGCTTTTTCCCTGTCACTTAGTGAATTCTCCCAGCTTTGATCATGGTGGCCGTTTACACACAGCCATACTGTTTTATTCAGTTAGGATAACTTGCAAGAGAAAGAAGACTGGAGCCATGGATTGTAAACAAGACAGTTACCTCAAATTTCCTTTCTGAGAGGGTGTGACCTGTTTTTATAAAATATTTTTTAAAAAAACATGTCTGACATGAGAGAATAAAATAATAGATTTAATTGGAAATTAAAAAGCAAATAAAAACAACTTTATTCTGTAAATATTAAATGTAGTGTGCATACCATGTGTCTGTGTCTGCATCACAGTTGCAGAAGTAATTCATGTCCATGCAGTTCTCCTCCAGACTGCAGGAGCACTGCTGCACTCCGGGCAGAAAGCCCCCCCAGTAACTCCGTTTGTCTCCTTGGCGATCCAGCCACCAGGAAAGCGGGCTTCCATCTGCAGTACAAACACAGCAAAAGGAATGTTTGAGGTTGTCACAAAAAAATATATCACACATTTCCAAGAAAACGGGGTGGTTAATTTAATTGTTCAATAATGGGTTAGTTCTGAAAACTACTAATACTTTATTTTGGTACAATTAAAGCTATGATTCTCATAGAATAATCTATGAAAAAGGATTAGAGCAACAAAGGGAAAAAAAATCTCATTTTAATTTCAGAATTTTGACTGTTTTTCTTATAATTCAGAATTCCGACTTTGTAACAGATTGGCACAAGGGAGGAACCAGATTCAATGTCCAAGATGCTAGTTGTGTAGGAGAACACAAACATTCTGGAGGAATAATAAAACAATAATTATAATAAAAAGTTGCATATTTGGTGACATAGGACACAACATTTATCTGTTTTCAACATTAACTGAGAAACATCAGTGATTCTAAATCCTCTTCTTTGGCTTTTAAAATGATGTAACTATCTTTGGTTTTCAACCTCAAAACATCTTTGCAACCATTTCTGCAAAAAGAGGCTTCTTCATGTTGTTTCAGTTAAACAATCAACATTTTTTAACGTTGATTAAACAAGCAACATTGTTTAATTGAAATACACACCGTACCTATTCACTCCCTTGGATGCTTTACCCTTTAATTCATTTTACAAATTAATCATGAGTAAGAAAATTAGGCTTTTTTGACCAAAAACTGCCAAAAAAGTAATGTCGAAATGAAACTTGATTTAATAATGACAATTAAATGAAAATCTGTAACATAATCAAGTAACTGCATAATCATCCACCCACTTCCAGTCACCATTAAGTATTTACTCCTCTGGCTCTATCACTGGCGGGAGTCGTCGTGGACTGGACTCTGTCAGGCTCCGTTCTTCCAGCTCTGTCAGGTTGGAGGGATCAGCTGTGAACAGAACTGTTCAACTCCAGGCATAAATTCTTATACAGACAGAAGTCTTAGCCTCTCTTCATTTATCCTCAATCCATCTCTTTGCATGGTTCAGGTCATTGTCTGGCTGAAAAATGAAAGTTCTCTGATGTTGTGGTTCTGTCGTCAAGGACACTAAATGTCCTCCATAATTTTTCTATATTGCTGCATATTCTACCTTTACTAGCCTTCCAGGCCCAGTTACTGAAAAGCATCCCCAAAGCCTGATACTGCCACCACCAAGCTTCACAGTCATGATCTCTGTTGGACACATAGTTGGATCTCTGTTGAATTAGGTCAGTCACTTAAAAGGTATACATTTATCAAATCACTCATTTCATCCTACATAATTTTATGTAATTTTTCTAGAAATTTGTTTTCGCTTGGACATTAATGAATTTGTTAAAAGAGCTAATTTTGTTTAACATGTTTAACATGAGCTGTCAGAACAATGAATGAAGGAACACTTCCTTTATTTAACTGAATTCATTTAGTATGTTTTAAACATACTAAACATACTAAATTAATTCAGTTAAATAAAACCAAAATATATTGAGTTGGATAAACTTAGTAAATTGAGTCTATAGGCATAATAAGTGGAATTGGGTATGCATAACTTGACTTGGATAAGCTTAATGAATTGAGTTGGACAGACATAATGACTTGGGTTTTTTGAAAACTTAATTAAGTTGAATAAACTTAATTGAATTCAATTAATTTGGTTCAGCTGCTAAATATAACCTTTTGTATCTGGCAGGTCCTACGTTGTCCGTTCCCACATAATGTCTTCCATAAGATTTTGAACATCTTATGTTCAATGTCTTATGTTGAACATGTTCTGATATTGAACATCTTCAGCATTTTATGTTGGGAGTCGTGCTTGAATAGGTGTTGAACATATAATAAAATGTTTAAAATCTTATGTTGTTCTTATCAATATAAAAAAATTGTTCAGAAAATTTAACACTTTTTGTGCTGAAAGAAGTGTTTTTATAATTCACTTCCTAAAAATCATAAAAGAATGAAGATGAAAATTGTTGACTTTTTCCCTTTTTGTATAATCAATTCAGAAGTAATAAATTCACATTTAGATATTTACAATAATAAACATAGAAAACTGTTATGGCAGGTTCTTTGTGGCAAAAAAAATAAAATAAAATAAGAGTTCAATACTGTTGTCTTTTTACTATGTGACAAAATATACATAATAAAAAAATGAATTAAATGAGTTGAATTGTTTCATCATGCAAAATAGATTTTGGATTTCAAATTCAAGTTTGTTGCTTTTTTGGGGGCGTTTATGGGGCAAGTCATTTTTGACCAATATAACAAGGGGAGTAAACAGAATGTTAAAATTTTACAAGAGGTAAAACGTTCCATTTTAATAAAGCTGGTAGTTAGACTGGTTCTGGTAATTCTGTGATATTCCAGTAGTTATGCTGCCATAGGCTTATGCTGCTGGGGGACAAACTTATGCTCATTCTGCTACTTTCTCCTACTACTCTTAAATTATGCATTATATGCAGTTATTGCTCACATCAATGTTGCTTTCACTGTTGTTTCTTTTCACAGAGCATCCTTTTGGCCTGGTGTTCTACTTCGATGTGACACTCTCCAATAGTGGGCATAGTCTGAGCTTTGCAGCCAACAACTTCCTGTTTTCTTCAGTTTGACGACACACTTGAACCAGGTGTCTCTCCTAGAGACAGCTATTGAAAGAGTTATGCCTGCAACAGAGAGTACTTATAGTACTCTCTGTGATATTCCAGTAGTTATGCTGCCATAGGCAGCATAACTACTTCTAGTACTCTCTGTTATTCTACAAATTGTATGCTTAAGTTTTTCTCTCTTAGATTAAATCCCCCATTGAGCCACAACAGCTATTAATGCTCCCCGCCACCCCTGACATCAAAAGTACCTTGTGATCAGTGAATCTGTGCTTTTTTGTGTGTGTGTTCTGTCTTCCCAAACCCTGAATCAGTTCAGTTCTTGTGGAAGTTTCTTCCTATTCGGGGAAGTTCTCCTCTCCATGGTTGCCATATACATGGTCAGAATTGATTGTGAATATGTCTGTAGGATTGGATTAAATTCTCTTTTCTGTAAAGTCCATGGTTAATTTATTGGTAAGTAAATTAACTCAACTGAAGCAAATTTATATCAAAACTCTTTTTGGGCTGTTTAGTAAATGTCATTAGAAAAGAAAACTTCCACTACATGGTAGAACATGTAAAGTCTGATGATCATATAGATGTGTTTTTCTAAATTATAAAAATTCTAAAACAATAAAACTGGAACAATCTTTATTTTTGATTTGTTTTTATGAGTTTCAAAAATTTCTTCAGATCTGCCTTTTACTGTAACTGTTAAAACTTAAGTAATTTCTACATAGAAATGTTACTTTTTAATCAAGCCTACACAAAGCACATCTATGTTTTGACTCAAACATTTACCATAGAGTTCATGGTAAATTATGGTAAATGCTAGTTTAACATACGGAAGAAATAAGATTTCTTAAATCTAGTCTCTTTCAGTGATTTGGTTCATCCTGAACATGTTGCATTTAATTTAGGGACAAAAAGATCTTAAATACAAATTTATCTTTTATCTATACACCAGTGTTAAAACACACAGCGCATGACTCTACATAAAAAGACAAACATTTCTCAGCAGATATGAGAAACTAAACTACCTTTCCATTATTTTATCTATTAACAAAATGAGCCATTTCCCTCAACTCCCAGCCAATTGATAGTAAGGCTTCACCTGTGCTATTAAATCATAACTTATCACGCTTACTTGTGTGTTAGGGGGTCCAGCTTCAATCATCTATCACACAATGTGACCCCGCATTGCAAAGAGACCAGCCAGCAGAGAGAGGCCCATTAAGCTGCATGTCACAATACATAACCAGGTGTCACCCGCTGCAGTGCCCACCTCCTACAGATATTACAGCTCCATTAAGCAAAGCTTTGTGTAGAGATACACATGTCATGGAAGAGTCAGAGGCTCCAAATAATTTTCTATCTCTTTTTGGGTTGCTTTTTAAGGTCTATATTAGAAGCAAAGTCGAGACTCAATCTAGAGCTGCCACAGTAACTCTGATTAACCAGCAGCATTTGCATCACAAAGCCCACAGCCCCCAACCCTTGCCTTCGCAAACATATGTTCTTCTGTTTGCTTCCAAACAAAATTCAAACCTCGAACAGATCTGCAAATAAGAAAAGGCAACAATCAATAGTTCCTGTAGAGCAGGTCGACCTCTTGCTCAAATTGGCTCATATTGACACAGCTTATTCTCATCAAGAAGGCAAATGCATCTTCCTGTTTCACTGATGCATGATGCCTCACAGGTAGCATCAACATTCAGCACAACCACAGCACCAACAAGGTGAGAATACACACCACAAGAGAGGCTCTTATTCTGGAAAGCCAATGACAAACAAAACATCGCATTCTTCTTCATTTCACCTGGACCAGATTCTTAGCTGCTTGAAAATGACAATATACTCAAAACAAGGACATGCTCAGAGAGAGAAATAATTTATTTCAGAAATATGTTCTAAAAGGACTGCTGAATGGTGAGACTAACGTCACCCTCCTGCTGCGTGACTCCATTTTCTGCAGAGATGCTGTAACTACAAGCAGGTTTCTAAACACACTTAATTCATTCACCCCAGACAGCAGACAAGCAACTAACAAAACAAAGTTTTATAATTCAGTCAATTCAATTAGTAAAAAAAATACCCACATTTTCTTTAAGATTCTTTAAGTTTTTAGGTCAAGAGATACTTTAAAATATTCAATTTCACCAAATTTTTAAAATGAACTCACTTAACCAAATTTATCAAATTGTAAATAATTATTAAGATGATATACTAAAATTATTTATTTGAAACTTTTCGGAGAGATTACAACTACACTGAATTACACAATTCTGGATATATCTGCTTCCAAGAGAAATCATTTGGACTATGAAAAAACTTCAGTATCTTTAATTTAACAAATTCCACCCTGGCTGTTTATTGACAGACATCTAAACTCTAGAAATCTCTTAAATAAAACCTTTGTGACAACATGAAGCAGGTTAGAACAAAACACCATCTAAAGCAAAAAGCAAGAAAGTAACAAAAAGAAGAAGGAAGAATAGAAACAGTCCAAGAAGCATTTTTCCATGTCTCTTGGTAATTTAAGGTTTATCAGAAAGATTTGTAGAGCTGCTAAATAAAAACGGAGGATGATAGTGATCTTGAACGGTCCAGTTATGCTAGGGTCTGTGTGAAATTGAGTTTTGAGTTTAAACGAGTTGATTTTTGTGGTTAGTCTTAAATATTTCTGAGTTTATTTTGGCTTCAAGACAGGGTCTGTGACAATGTTTGATAACAGTAGTTGAAACTTCTCAATGGTTGTCACTGTCTAGCAAAAAAAAAAAAAAGGCCACTGCATCAATAAATAAATGAACTACTCTAAGTTGTAGCTGCCAGCATGCTTTGTGCTGCTGAGCATAATCATTTATGTGGCTAAAACAAAGACAACTTATAAGTTACATAACGTTACAATTTATTTGAAACTTCTCCTGTTAAAATTATTTGAAAGCACAGAATCAGGCCAGTGCTGGTTTACATTCTCAGGTAAGAAAGACTCACCTAGTATAAATGTAAATGTAAGCTATTGAAATTACACCTAAGAGAAATTAATTTAATCAAAGTATGTCATGAATGTATTACATTTTAAGTCCAGAGCATAACAGTTTTTTTGTTACTTTTCCTACCAGTAGATGATACATGTATATAGAATAGAATGTAAACAGGACTGTCAGAGATGTCCTGACATCTCTGACAGTCATCTCCGACAGTTCATACCAGGCCTGCGACTGATCCAATCATCTGATTGCTGATTGCAGAAATCCACATTATTAGCTGAAATAGAGGGCCTCAAAGGCGCATTTTGTGTAGGGCCTGTGAAGGTTTGGGGCGGCCCTGGGTAGGGGGACTCCAACCCTATATTTCATGATTAGAAGTATTTCAGCTGAGGCCAGTGATGGAGATGACACAGTCAACATCAGAAATGCAGAAGATGTGCAGCATTTTGCTTCAAACACTAAGCTTTCTGTTCTCCAAGCAGTCTGTTCTGTCTCTTCTTGCAGACGAAATGATTACCTTAGTTATCAACTGAGAACTCCTTCTTACCCCCAAATTCACTGATGGATTTATTATTATTATTATTACTATTAATTACTGTATTTTTATAAAATAATTCACATATTTTTTAATTAATTATTACAATTAATTAATTAATTTTTAGAGTGTACCAGTTGCTCAGCTATGCAGCTAGGGAATGTATCAAGAAAACTATTCCTGGAAATGTGTGAAAACAACAAACAACACAAGAAGAGTACACCAAACAAGAAGCAATTATCCTCTGTTGGCAGTGGGCTTTTTTCATGTTGTCATGTTGAAAGCCAGTTACTTCTAAGCAAACACAGCATATTGTAGCTCCTGCATAAGGACAAAGAGCAATGAGCTTAAAATGACTGATTTGAATGTAAATGACTTCACTGAAGGTTTAAGAGAAGACTGGAATCAGGAAAGACATGTTCTACAGCTAAACTCCACAACCAGAGGTGAACTTCAGTTGTTCTTGGCATACACCTACAACTGCAATCCCACAGGGTTTCTTTGAACAGCTGTTGTTGTTGTCATTTTCCTTTGAATTTGCATGAAAGGTGCCATTTTGTCAAGAAATGATTAGAACATGTTGCAGATTCTGCTTCTCATCAAAAGGGTGATTGCTTGTATCCAGACACTCAGAAAAGTTAGGAACAAAGGTTCACTTGACTTTATACACAGTGGATATTCCACCACCAAAGAGAAACATAAAAAATTCAGGCTATGTCTGAAAGTGTTCAGGCAGCTGTAAAATAGGCTGCTTCAAATCTCTCTTTGATGTTCCATGCGATAATGAACTTGTTTATTTGCATACACATGGCACACAGGGACGGTAGAAACTAGGACTTCATGAATGTTTTATTATTTAAGAGAAAATGTTTAGATGTTTGGGAGCAAAGGTGCCGGCGCTGTTCCAGATGAATGAGTACAAAAAGACTGCAGCTAGCCTCTCAATATATTATTGAAATGTAACGAGAGGAGAGAACAAGCGTGTGGGAGGGCCTCTGAAAAGACAACAACTCCCAGCAGTGGTGAACTTCAGACTGTCTGAAAACTCAAAAAGCACAATAGCTGGAAAAAAAGGCATAGTGATGTCACTCCAAAGTGAAGTCAATACTGACTTTGGCTCTGCATGTGGCACTCTTCTATTTCTGAAGGACATTCTTGGGTTCACCATTGCAAAGTAAGAAATGAGAGTAATGTGAAAGTAGAAAAATAAACACATCATTTGTCATATTATTGGCAGATGAAAATGCTTTTTTATGTTGTATATCAGCATAAAATGAAATAAATGCAGAAGAGACTTATACTGGGTCTTCAGTTCGTCCTGATCTGTTACATTGTTTCTTTGCCTTTTAGTTAACCTTCTCTGGTTTAGATCAAACCCTGGCAGGAATGTTTTCTTTGAGACATATTCATAAGTGAAGTTTTTATGTAAATAATCTCCTTATGTAACTGAAAGTTGCAAGGAAAACATGAAAGACCTTATAATTCAACTGTTCTCAGTTTACAACCACAGATAGGAGAGAAGGGCCATAAACAGCACCCAAACAGCTACTCCATAAAACTCTACCATCAGTGATGTTTGTGTGCAGGCTTGTGAGTGTGTGTGCGTGTGTGAAGGGGGTTAGGAAGCAGTAGTTAAAACCAGTCCTTTAGAGCTGCAATCCTGCAACTTTTAGATGCTCCAGTGCCGTGACAAAGCAATTTCCCTTAGTTTTTTTCTTCTTTTACTTTTGATTATTAAACACAATTTAATATCAGACAAAACTAACCTAAGCTTTTGTCTAAAGTACAGTACTGTACTATATAAAGTAAATACTGTATAAAATAACAATTTTTAAATTACAATTTTATTTACATGGACAAGAACGCTATCCAAACCAACCAAAACCATGAGAAAAGTAATTGCCTTCCTAAACAGAAAAGCTGATAGTCAAGTATTAATTTTACACCAGATATAACGAGATTTAGACATTCCAAAAAGACCAACTGTTGTCACAGAATGTTCATAAAATATTTTCAAAAACTCTTCTGGATCATCAATATGTTTTTCATCAAGTTGCAAAGTAAGAAATGGTCTTTGTCTTGTATTTGGTTGGCAGTGGTTTCTGACCATGGAATTCATGCATAGAAGCCATTTTGTCCACTCTCTTACACTGACTGTAACAGAGGCAAGTGAGGCCAAAGCGTAGCTCAAGGTGGCAATTAATTGTTCTCACTTTCCCATTAATACAATTGGAAACTTCATTTTCTACTCACCTTGGGTTATCTTTGTCCAACATTAGCATTATGTTTAAGGAACTGAAAGCGTATCCTAGTTAGAAATTTCTTTCGCCCTGAAATTGGATAGTTGGCTTCAGCCTTCAGTTAAGCTTCATTCAGAAGGCTAACTATTACTGAAGTCAGTTAAGAACAGTGTTTTTTTTCTGAGCATTTTATGTATCTAAGCACAAATGCATCACTAACAGAGTCTGTACAAAATTTTGTTTAGATATTGTTTGGTACAGAATTTCTGCAGCTATTAATACATTTTAATGTAATTAACAGGTCGACTGAGTCAGTTGGACAGCCCAGACATTCAAAATTAATGTTGTCACTGCTGTTGGCTCTTTTTGACCATTTGAAACTTGGCATTTTTAACTGGTGAATTCAGTCAATAACAATGCATTGACCAAGCAGAGAGTGACAATAGATAAAGCTCTTTCACTAACAAATTATACATCCAATATAAAGCTCAAGTCTTGTCAAACCAGGTGATAATAGAACTTAGAATATTTTCTATGTTCTGTTTCTAAAGATATGAGGTACTTGGACAGAAAATGAAAATAGCTGGGATTAACATGTTTTCATACTGAAATGTGAAAAGTAGATTTCTGTGAGGAGTCTGTATGCCCTCTGAATTTGCATGGGCGTTCTCCAACTCCACTAAAGCACAAGCAGAACTTGGTCAATCAATTTCAGCATCTACACACACTCCCTGGATTTTGATGATACTAGATAATGTAACAGGCCTCCTTCCGTAAAATATTCCATCCTGAAACAACTATTGAGGAAGAGTCTCCAGAGAAATGGCAAAGAGTTGAAATGGCAACCAAACTTCTATGTTTCCATATGAATTTAGCTGCATGTTTGAGTAGCAAATTGTTCTGGTGTCCCAACTTCACAACTACCGTATGTTCCGGACCATAAGTCGCTCCGGAGTATAAGTCGCACCAGCCATAATAAAGAAGAAAAATACATATATAAGTCGCACCGGAGTATAAGGCACATTTCTGAGGGAAATTTATTTGATAAAATCCAATAGCAAAAACAGATATGTCATCTTGAAAGGCAATAAAAATAGAATAGAGGCAACAAGCTAAATAATTGTATGGTATGCTAACGTTACATGAACCATGACAACAAACTGAGAAACGTGCCTGGCAAGTTAAAATAACTATTAAGAGTTATTCAGATAAGTATAGCATAAATAACATGCTAACAAGTTTACCAAACCATCCGTGTCACTCCAAATCACGAAATCGAATGAAATGTTCGTCCTCGATGTCGCTTTTAAACAACTCTATTAACACCGAAAGTAGAATAACACAGGCCGAGAGCACCCTCTTGCAGTTTAGTGTGAAAATAACATGTGATATGATATAATGATGTGTTAATTTCCACACATAAGTTGCTCCAGAGTATAAGTCGCACCCCCGGCCAAACTATAAAAAAAACTGCGACATCATCTGTAGTCTTTACAGATGATGTTTAAATATTTGAATTGGCTAAGGTGTATTTTCCGTCATAGTCCATATTGGTCTCTGATTCATCTCTTCTGCTGGATCATTGTAAGACCTCTATGTTTTACTTAAGATAAACATTTATCTCCCACACATAATTTATCATAATTATGTAATTTAAAAGATAATTTCTTAATTGTAATATAATAAAAAAATTTATAATTGTATTATTTTATTTAATCATAAAATAATCACATACTGTAGACATGCAAAGATTTAAAGGAAGTTTAAAGGAATTAACTCACCCTTTGTATTGAAGAGACGTGACTTCCTGCAGTTGTAAACTACTTCCTGTTGGCACTGCTCTGCTCCAGTCACAATGGCACGAAGTTGAGCGGCTGATGCGTTATAGCTGAACTTCATGATGTGAGGCTTCTGGGGAGAGGAGTTCTGAACTTTTACTGGAGCTGAGTTGTTGTGGGACAACACCGTCCATACTTTCTTTTCTGTAAGAAACACAGGAATCTTTCACCCTGAAGTAAACACACTCTTCTCAAAGTTGAAACCAAACATTTAAATGTAATGTAACAATGTATTTCTCATTGTTAGACCTGTCATTCATAACCTTTACGCCCCAGTCCACATTTGGCACCACCACCCACGCATCCACAAGAAACTCCCAGGATTTTACCAGGGATGGGTCGGTGGTGAGTAACTGTGCTATCCATCTATCTGTCCTACCTTAAGGTAATGTGTATGCGTACATCGATCCAGTGTCACATACTGCCTACTCAGCAGATTTCTTATCCATACATCCTACTTGCTTTGGTCAAAGAAGGCTTTATCAAATGTAGCACAGTCAAAATGTGTCTACCAGACTGTGCAGGTCACTGTGCACCTGAAATTGTAGGGTATAATAATCGGTCTACTAAAATTACACTGTAGACATACACAGTTTCAATCACACATAATAAAGTTTTCTTAGCATGGTTTAATTAAAAAAAAGTATCTTGAAATTAAAATATTTAAAGAGAAAAAATAGCCCACAAAATATATATTTTTTTTTTCAGATTCACGACGTTGACACCAAGCAATGACTTTCTTGTTTACAGAATACAGTAGCGAGGATGCAGATGGCAAACTAAAGCCATTTACAAATGTTCACAAGCTGCCTGCCATGTAAACTTAAAACTTGAAGTAAAAGCCTGTCACAAAATAAATTAAATCAAGCCTACCCATAATAAAATAAAAGAGACAAAACAAAACTTCCACAGGAAGAATGTATGGATAAGAAAACTGCTGAGTAAGCAGTAGGTGACATAGCAACAATGTGAGCATGTTCATTACCACAAGGTAGGATGGTTTGATGGGTAGCACAGATAGTCAGAAGATACTCTGTCACTTTGGCCTGAAAAAATTGGGCCCCGAGGTCAAAAGGGTTAAGAATCCCTGAGTTCGAACAAACATTTCCTATCAGAAGCTTACAACACCATAACATCATCATCTGGACTTTCCCAAATTGTTTAACAGGATTCTCCCACTCATTGTTCTGACATGTCGCACACAGGCATAATGGTAGAATAAGAAAATGTAAGCATGACTTCATTTCAGAGAGTGAGGAATAAAAGGTTTTGTGCACTTTTGCACAGTTTAGATAGACATCTCATTTTATTTGTTTTCAAGTGATGCTTATTCACATTTTTTCTGAAACAGTAAAACACACAAAACCTGAACAAACATCTAGCAAACTGTGAACAATATGCAACTGTTTTCATTTTAATCTTTATCATTGTATCATTAAGTTTCTTTGGTTCAGTGTGTTATAATTGCTGCAAAGTTTAGAATTTGGTGTCTGTGGAGTGTTGTGACTGAGCTGTTAGTGTTGCTGGTGACATTTCACAAATCTGTTGCTTTACGTCACTGAAAAGCAAATGAATACTCGTTTCCAGGAAACAATCAGACCACCTTCTTTGTCCTCAATCTGCAAACACTTGATCCCCTGAAAATAACCTTTAGAGTATAACCTGGACAGTAGACTTATTCCCTCTGACTCTCTGTGACTAAAACTCTGTACTTTTGGATGCAAATTGAAAGTTTGACTGATAAAAGCCAATGAGGGTTATGTCCTGCTCCCACAACAGATCACTTCATTATTTGGATTCAGTGTTTGCTCTGCTTTAGAGAAAATCCCTCTCCTCTCGCAATTATTCCCATAAGGTTGTATGGCTTATAGCTATTTACATGTATAATGGATTTCTTAATTGAGGTCAAGTTGAGCCATATCTGCTGTCGGCTGATTCTGACTCATAAGGAGAAGACTGAAAGCACAAAATGTATGATAACGCTCTTTCTGTGATGACATCATCAGTACATTAACCTTGCAAAGGACAAAGCAACTGGAAAAACTGTGACAGTCAAGTGATGAATAGTGTCACCAGAGTGTCAGAACTAGACTCACTATTCTGTCCTATGTGTCCCACAGACAGGCACTTCCCTGTCTGTCATTTGTCACAGCTCAGATGATGTTTGATGCTGTGGAAAAGTATTCCTATCCCTTAAAACTTTTCAGAATTTTTGACAGTAGTAGCATAAACTTGCTGCTATGTTTTGCTGACATATATTGTAGTGAACAATTGTGAGGTGGAAGAAACAACACATGGTTTTCAAGAATTTCACAAATAAAACTCAGAAAATTATTTGTATTTTATCCCCCTATGATGTTATCTCCTTCAATTACTCCCAGTGAAACAATTTGCCTTCACACCTAACCAGGTTAGTAACTGGATTTCATGTTTTAATCAGAAGAGACAGCATCATGATAATGAAGGAAGACAGCAGACAGCTCAGGAAGAGGGCTGGGAAGAATTTTAAAACAGGATTGGGCTATACCAAAATATTTCAATATACCAATTTATAGGTTTCACATACTCAAAGTATGTGAGACCTATAAATCTATCAAACCATGACTGTCCATCTATACTGACAAACTGGTCAAGATCAGTAATAACAGAAGCTGCCAAGAGTTTCGCACACCTTCTTCAAATCAGACAAAATTGGTGTCAAATGTTTGTGCTTTTTTTACGCTTTGGCTTTGAAGATATCAATATAAGGTTAAAGGACAAACTGTCAACCAAGCCCCCCACTTTTACGAGTTGGGGCTGGTTGACCTATTATGATCTTTAGAAACATTTATTTATATCTTTAAAATGATAGTTCCGCAAAGATTGCTGCATAAACCAGGACAGATGTAGCACAATTTTGGTTGGGGCTGGGGTGCTTCTTGGTTATTTTGAAGAACCACCAATCAGGTTGGAAAATGTTGAAAACATGTTAGCTGCAAACCCCACACACTACAGTTAGGCATTCTTATAAAACTATGTTTTTGAGACAAAGATTTAAGACTCCAGGTTCACTTTTATCTTCCTTCATCATCAGTGACTTTGCCAGAGATGATAATGTTCACTCACCATTCATTCTGACTGAGACAATCATTTGTTAAACAGCAATGGGCAAAATGTCTGTCTGTAGATGTGCACCATCAGTTAAGGGCCAAATTATTCATGATCCTGAAAATTTTTGATTATATTTCTCTTATCTGTCTTTTACGTTTTAAACATGTTTCTTTTTACTGTTTTTTTTTATTAACAACCAGAGTCAAAGTGAGTCTGTGGAAGCAATAACGATTAGACTACACTGATGACAACAGGAGTCTTTCATCCTCAAAGACTTGGAGCTCATCAATAAAGACAAAATATCAAAATACCAGAAGACATCTGCAAACTCCTGCACATCCATTATAAAAATGGTTTGATTGCTATTATATTAATAATAATAATAATAATAATAATAATAATAATATAATAATAATAATAATAATAATAATAATAATAATAATAATAATAATAATAATAAAAAAACCCTGAGGAGATGGATAAACAAAATATATTGCTATGGCTTTCACACTTTAATCATTGAGAAAACTGTTAGATTTTATTTCCAGTTGTTCTGCTTTGTGTTGATCTTTCACATAAAATCACAATTAAATATCTTGAACTCTGTTGGACATAAGACAAAATATGGAAAAAGGCACAATATGCTATATATGCAGATACCATAAAAGGCATTACATAATTTGGTTGGTTTCTAGCACTTCCAAAAGTTCTAGAAACAGAAGTGGTTCCACAGGTCCAGAAAACTGAATGTAGTCAGGCAACAAAATCAAGCACAGGTTAACAGAGTTTAAACAGGTTTTAGTCCCATTACCACAACTTAGTTCATTTTTCAAATAACTTGCCAATATTTCCACATAACTAAACAATAACATGCAGTTTTTTCAACCTACCAAATTCAGGCTGAAGGGTAGAGAGAATAACCATGTGTTGTTTTGAATCAAGAAAGCACAGACCAAAACCAGAGGAGATTTATACTGTCACTGTAAGATGTGATGGTTATTTTTCCCATGCAACAGTATTGGGAGGCAAGATTTCAAAGAGACATACTTTTATTTAAGGAAACCCAGCTGATTGCAACGAGTCGTGAATTTACGGCAATTCCTGATATTGATGAGGAATACTTTAGTTCACTTGTCACCAGGTTACTTTCACAGCTTGCATCAGGAAAATGTATGAGGCCTGTAACAATGTATATCCAGGCAGTTTGGATTGTTATCAGTATATTCTTTATGTCATCATTAGTTGAGAATGTAAATTTAAACACAAATAATCATGCTGAAGAAGAAGATCCCAGAACTGATTGAGTCTTTTGTGCAGGTCAAATATTTCATCTTTTACGACTCCAAATCCAAGCCTCTGCAGTGTTTACATTCATAAGCTTCTTCAACTGTAGCCTTATTCGACATGGTTACACTTTGTGACACTTGTCAAGATGCCCTTTTAGCAGAAGCAAGTTTATATTATTTGCTGCAGAGCAAGATAAGTTGTTTAAGTAATCTTTAAGCCACGATGATCTGAAAAGTTTAGATGGCAGGAAAATATAAAACCACTGAAGACAAATACAAGTTTTTACCAAGACATGCTCTTATCTTTCCTGCCCTCTTTGAGTTTTTTATTTTTTTCATTTATTTTTTAACCTTTTCTCCATGTGAAGAATGCATACTTAACAAGACAAGAGCTACCATGATCTCACCTGTCATGTTGCAGTATACCTGTGTGGGCCCCAGGGGACCACTCCCATCTGGATCAATGAAGTAGAAGCCTGAGGAGCTGCCGCTCAGCTTGTAGGCCTCGCAGGATGACTCGTGAATAGCTGGAAGAACAGTAGAACATAAATAGTCATTCCTCCAAGAAACAGCCTACTCTCTCCTCAGTCTGAACTGTATGAGTCACAAACTCTATCTGTATTTATACAATGCACGCAACTGGTTGGGCTCTGAGCTCTCAAGAAGCTTTCTGGTCAATCTATAGGATCCAGTGTCAACTTGAGCTGAAATTGCTTTCAAACTTCAATTGTTTGTATTGTATTGTGATGCATTGTGAATCTTGTGCTGCTCACTCAATGACAATAACAAACGTCTGAACCTTTGAACTTTTTGAACTTTGAAAATATCTAGATATATTAAAATGGATGCAAAAAAGAACAAATGTTTAAGACAAACAAATAACTCTAAACATAAGGAGGGAATTACACGATAATAATTCAGAAGTAAGAACGGAAAGAGAAGACTAGTGGTCATTCAATAGTCTAGTGGAAGAGAATTAAAATGTGACTCTCCTCATGCTGGAAAATCAACTGTCCTTTCTGATGAACAAGCTCAATAAAAAACTCTTGGTGTAAAACACAAATAGTGTAGCTTTGATCCTTTTAGTTTAGTCATAAAGGCTCCTCAGAGTGAGACCTTGGGCCTGTAAGTATGGCAGACCAGCTGAAAAATTAGGCCTCCAGTTGAGTTATTCATGTCTTTAGTTGACCCTGACAATGCTGCAGTGAACAGCTCAGAGAAAAAAATTGTTCTGTCTTTCACAGTAGAGTTAGGTACAACCTCTATCATGGTTATGGGAAAGAAAAATTGCTAGATCAGAATCATATTTCACACGGTCTCTTTATGCTTGGATGTCTGCTCTGGGTTTAAGACACTTCTGCTTTCCCAGCTAATCATGTTTTCTGATTTTAGCAATGAATAACCAAGTCAGAAGGTAATCTTTTCAAATTGTGCTGCTATTGAGAATAATTTATTTGTGGTTTCATTATTTAATGCCTTGGCTTATTACAGATTTAAATCACACATGGATTAATTACTTACATGTTTTCATCCAAGCCATTTATGACATTTCTAGCAGTCAAATATTTATATATTTATACATAGTTAGGGAAAATAAAATAACATAGATTACATTGTATTTTCCTTTCAAAAGGTGTAAGTAGGTGTCAAATTTTATGTTTACATTTTTTTTTATAGGATATAGTTTTTTATAGCTTCCTGGTTTGGTCACAAACGTAATAAAAGCATTGATGAAATATTTAATACAGAACTGAGAATGTTTCAGATTTTATTTAGACAATTCCAAAGCAACTGACTAAATATTAAGTTAAAGTGATAAATGGCATCATTGTGAAATGAGTCATAGGTTACTAGACAGGCTGATATGAAATAAGAAAAAACACAAGCCAAAAGTAAAACAAGAGAAGTAAACAATATTTTCCTGCATATTTAGCCTTTAAAAAGGGGTTTTATACATTTAAACACAAAACACATTTTAGTCATTTGTTTTTAAGAAAGATGATAGAATATAGCAGCGAGCTTATTTAGGGCTTATTTTCCAAACTTTATTTAATGTTTTCATATCAATGTTCACAACTTTTCCAAACTTGAACTCCTCATTCCTTTTTAGCCCAGTGTAATCCAGAGTTCAGTAGCTGCTCCTACTCACCAAATTGCATTGTTATTGCTCTCCTGTACTGTACATAATAAGAGACAAGAAGTCATGCCACTTCCTGTTTCCTCATTTCATCTTTCAGACTGAAAGATCTGTTTCAAAGGTTTTTGGACTCAGACATTTTTTTACAGAATAATTGCTATTCAGTAAAATTTATTAGCTCGGTGCTATCCACCACACCAGATGCCCACCAGAACACAAGCTTTGGGCCCATTTACATTGTGAAAACCAAGGTCAGATTTTAATTTGGATGATTTTAATTTAACATAGAATGTTCAATTCTATGTTAAATATCTGCCTGCCTGTTGAGCTTGTAGGAACTCTGGACTTGATGCAAAGTCATGGACTCTATTTCTTGAACTATTTTTAACTGAAATTGAAAGGACTTAGTTAAAAGGCCTTTTTGCAGCCCACTTGTTTGTATTTATTTGTTTTGCTCATGATTTATATATAGTTATTTCCCCTCCTATAGATCAGCCACACCATGTTAATATGGGCTGATAGTAGTAGGAATTTGTCCCTTATTTGGTGGGTTGGTGGTTTGATTCCCAATATTTGCCATTTTATCACTTATATTCAAAATACCAAAGTTCACTATAATTTTATGGCAGATGTTATACAGAACAGTCATCCTGTGTAATTTACATGATAGAATTGGGAAACATCTGGTAAAACAATATACTAATTTGTTTTTCCATGTTTTCAGATCTCACCCTCACATTGACTGTGGTGATCCTATTAATTATTATCTATGAATGGAAACACATGCTAATGTCACTAAACTAATCCGAGATGTAAGAACAATCTAAATTATTTTCGCCTTCCCAACCCACATAGATTGAGGTGTGTTTAAGAGCTATTAATTACTACTAATAAATGAACCTCCTGGATGCCCACTCTAGTGTTGTGGAGATTACCAACTAGAATTTGACAGTGAACTCTGCAGCTTAGTGATTGGGTGAGATGCATGTGAGAGCATGAAGCAGTTCTATGGTGGCTCAGCAGAGTCATTTTTCAGAAACGTAAACAGGGAAAGGGAGCAAATAAAAAAAAAAAAACGTAACTGATTGCGAAGGCTGGTTAGCCTTGCACCTTGAAGACCAATCATCCCATTGGTCCAATCATTGAAAATAATTAGTGGCAGAGCTGCACAAAATATTCAGATCTGGATGAGTTTGGATAACAAAAAAATAAGCTTGTTTTCTTCATTTACATTTACATGCCAAATATAGAATAAATAAAGATGCTTTTACATTAATTTTTGTTTAAGATCACACGATTTATGTATGATTTGTTCTATCATGTCTTTAGATCTATCAGCTTTATGCATTTATTAAAAACTCGAATAAAAACACTGATTAGTGAACTCTAAAATTAGGTTGATTTTTTTCTGTATTTTCAGGGATGTGTCATTGCTCACAAACTGCTTGAAATCATCTGTATGTAGTGAATGATACATCCAGTCCTAGTTGTTTTATTTATTCTGAAACATTCACCTCACAAGATTTGATTCCTCCTAAAGCAGTTAAAATAATTCATCCATAAATGTCTACAATGCCAGAAAACATGCATGCCATGTGTAAATTAAAAAGAGGAGGAACTATGAATGCAGTTCAACTGTCTGCCTCCTAGCAAAGGAGAAACACAACACTGGAGATAAAACTGCAACAAATACATTCCTGATTAGCTGCATGGCTGCTTCAACTTTCAGTTGGAGTAAGAGACAGACTCAACAGACTGATAATAACAAGCTGATAATAAATAATTCTTATAAAACCAACTGGTAGTCTGTTTAAAGGACACTGGTTTCCAGGCTACAGCTTTGACTTGCAGATAGAAAAGCTGAATTTGATGAAAGGAACTATTTTTACTGCAGCAGATGCTCTTATCTGCCATGTTTCCTCCATAACTGTCTGTCTGCATACAAACAAGATATCAACATTCTGGGGAAGGGGACAGAGGTGCAGGGAGGGGGGATTCACACTCTCTCCAACGACACTCCACAGTATATATCAAGGCAACGTCAAAAATGACACCTGGAAGGAAAAACTCCTACAATCACAGCTAGTCTGAAGTGGGGAGCTATTTATGGATGGAGCAGGGAAAAAAAGTGCATATAGGAATTGTGAGGTCATGTCAAGCTGAAACAGGACAACTTTCTGCTTCACCTCTCAGCTACACAAAGTGAGGAAAGCTCCAGGTGAGACAGGCAGGTGGAAGTGTGTAGCGAATTGAATGTGAGAAGACTTGGCAGACCTGGAGTGAGAGGAGGGTGAAATGGTGGCTTTGAAACGGTGCTGAAAACATGAAAGTGCTCACAGTTGTGACACGTGGCTCCAGAGTATCCAGTTCCTGAACAGTCGCAGGAGAAAGAGCGCCACGTCTGGGAGCAGCGGGCGCCGTGTTCGCAGAGGTTGGGCAGGCACCTGGGAAAACAGGAGCAGCACCACACCTTAATGCACCAAAACTAATTCCACAACTCACTTCACAGTTATTTTACTTTCACAGCATAAGGAAAAATACAATCCTAATGAGACCTTGTTTTTACATAATTAGTCCTGAAAATAAAGAGAAATCTTAATTAGCACACCATAAAAAGCAAAGAAGCTTCAATTATCACATTTAAAACTGCAGCTGGAGAAAGCTTGGCTTTATTGCTTGCAATTAATTGATTATCAGACTAGTTTGTAATTATATATTTATTTTGAGCTGACTAATTGAAAAATCTCCAGGTTCCTCCTAATTTGCTTTGATCTTTGTTTGCCCAGCTTTCATGCTTTGGGGGGATCAGCTCTAACTGATTATGATTAACCTGAAAGTGACTATGTCTGGTGTTTGTTTCAGACAACACAATGAAGCACAGGCCATTGAAGAACTCTGCCTGACAGGTAAGAAAAATCCATTTCATTCTCCTCTTTATTGTCTTCTTTGTTGCTATGAATATGAGCCTTGGAACATATCCAAAAGTTAATTTGCTGATGACTCATGTTTTGTGAGCTGAAATTAAAAATCCCAAACGAGTGAACAGTGTCGGGTCCTGCAGACTCCTTGAAATTTGAAAAAGCCGATTTCTCTGAGCACAAAAGCATCACTGTCACCTTCAAAGAATGCCTGTTAATGGGATTTTGCCGCAGAAAAATTTACACCGCACTCTTCTGATTAATAGTCCCTTCCTCAAGCCTCCTTGAGTTTCACATAATTGCCAGCCTTTCAAGCATGCATCTATAATTTCATACACTTTATCTCTCACCTATTAACTGCAGTACAGTGGGCCAGCCGCAACATGGATAGGGTTGCAACAATCGCTTTAATTACCATCAAGCTATTTTCTGTTGTTATGTCCGTGGCTGCCCTTACAGGACGTAAAATTACAGTAGGCAGCACACTTAAGCACACGCTAGCTGTAAACTGAGGTGTAATTAGACTCAGAGAAGAGCAGATTAGCTCTGATAAAAGTTAATTTTCCTCATGCACTCAGGGGTCATTAAGTAGGCCACAGAAGAGAAATGACAGCTAATATCAGGGATGCAATCACTCTCACATGTCATGTCCTCACAGCGGCACAGAAGGTTGCAAAGGTACCAGGCAGCAGGAAAAAAAACAGCCTCTGCTATGCTGTCTTTAGCCTGCTGCTCTGCTCACACACACAGGAATGTATTTGTGCTCTCATTTGTTTGAAAAACTATTAACATTTTTTAAGATTAATCCCTCGTCAGCCTGAAGGTCTTGTGTGCTGGGACCACCAGGCTGCATTTGTTATTAAAATGCAACCCGCTGCCATTTTAGGAATGTTGCTGAGCATGGCACAATCACTGAAGAGGCCTCCTGGTGCAGTTGTGATTAAAACCGATGTAACATTTCTGGTGCAGTGGATTTGGCCAAAGTATAAAACCATATTTTTTTTTCTTGAATGTTTTTTTAACATATTTTTTAAAAACTAGTTTCAAAATTTAGTGTGATTTATGTCTCTAGACAAAAATCAAGCAACACAAAAATGCATCAGGACTTCGGAGTGAGCAACACACAAGCACATTCCAACATTAGAATATTTCACTTGTCTGCTGTGTGTGAGGAAGGTAGTCCTTTTTTTCACATTATATTATTCAATCAATAGTGACAAAATAGCAGATTACATGTCATATGTGTCTTCCATTTTGACTTGTTAGTGGAAAATTATAAAGAAACTCGACAGAAAGAAGCCCAGAGGTCTGAATTCTGACCTGATCAGTCAACTCTTCTACAGGAACAGTTTAAAATCCAACATAACTGCTGCCACATGAACGACCGCAGAATAGAACTCTTTATTTGAGCAACTCTTTAGACATTTCAATCAAATGTGTCATTGATATATTACTCTGTAATAACTTCATATGAACATGTTCCTGTAGTGTGCAAACACAGGCTGCAGAGGAGTCACAGGAGTAGTTCATCTGCTTGCTGAGCTCCGTGAACGGTTCTCAAACTCAGGTGGATCATTAGATTCTGAAAGAATACATGCAACATTCTGTAGATTTTATCATAGACAATTTATGAAGCCCAGATTTTCTACATCGTATCACATTTCATTTTAGAATAAGAGACATTGGAGAGGTAGAGAAACAACCCAATTTAATCTCTGTTAGAGCACAGTTTGTGAAGTGAAAAATGTTTTATTATTTCTTTTAACAATTTTATTGAATTCTTTACTCATTTAACCACATTAGTATTGCTCAGTCTGTTAAAGTATGTACGAGACGACGGCAGATGACCAGAAGACGAGGACTGTAGTTAGTCTCTGCAGGGAGTCTCTTCAGACTCTCTGCAGAGCCAGTTATATAGGTTTCCTGTTAACCTCTCCTTGTAGCAGTTCCAGCAGGCTGTTAGTGACTAAATGCCTCCACAAGTACCAAAGCAAGGCGCCAGAGTTTGTTAACAGATAACAGACATATTAAGTAAATGGAATAAGCCCTAAGGTCTAACAAATTTCTCCATTGAATGTCACAAGCTCAGAGTATGTACTGAAAGCACGTACAAGGTCTGATAATGTTTTTGGTATGCAAAATTGTTCTATTAGCAAACCTGGTTTTTGGAAACTCCCATATTTTGAACAAGAAGAAGTTTATCATCTGAACAATTAACTGACCTTTCAGTGAGGACGAGGTTGCATCCTGTCCACCCTGTGGTTACATGACTGTGCACAATACCTGTTCAACTGGAACTGCCTCTGAGCCAGGGAGTGACCACATTGTGTAGAGAGTCCTATATATTGTGAGAGCTTGCAGCTCCAAGTCAGAGCTCATTGCAGGTACAGCTGCAGTGCTGTAGTTGCTTTGTGTTCTCTGTTTGCAAACGGCGAAATAAAGATTTTTCCTTTTGCCATTTGCCAGAGTTTCAGCGTGATCTGTTCCACACTGATTTTTTTTTTTTTTGTCCACAAGCTTTCAAACACAAGGCACGTGGGCCAAATCCTGCATGCAACATCTATGTATGTGGCCCTCTGGACACTACAGGGCCAAATTCATTCAACTTTAAGATAAGAGTTGTGTGGTTAAACATTTATCAGTTGAGTTTTCATTTGATTAGGACCAATGCAATGTGAAATGATGTTAAACATTGCTACATTTTTAGAAGCACTAATAAAACACACAGAAAATTATAATATTTTAACAGTTTGTGAACAGCTAGTTTTATCAGGAGATATTAGCATATTGCAGCCCAAAAACCATGAGTTTTTATGTCCCTTGTATTGAAAGATCAAAGGGAGATATAAACTCACAGAAATTACTGTTGTGAAAACATATGGCTGAAGTAAAACTGAAAAAAAAATTACATTCACCAATTTAACCTTGCCAATATCAGAATCTTTTCACCTCTTCATAACAGTCTAATCCAATAGAGTATTAGGGATATAGTTAGATAAAAGAAAATGATTATGTTGCCACAGAGAAGTAAATTAGTGTCAAAAGACTATTTAAAATTTCCACATATTTGCAGGAAACAACGGGACATTTTCTAATGAATTGGACAAATTTGTAAAAGCAGGGATGACTACAGGCATAATTAAAAGCACAAATCCCTGATAAAAAAAATGTGATATTCATTGTGAAGTCAGGAATTTGTATAAAAAAAAACATATGTTTGAGACAAAAAATGGCAAACAACACTAAGACCCACCTCTGATTGGTTGTTTGTGACGCAGAACAATGTACTATTGGTCCAGCGAGGAGGTGGAGGAGCTCAATCTTTTCACAGATTGTCTGTCTCATAATATACTGTCACAACAGGGTGACAGTTTGAACAAATACGGGAAACCCTGAATGTTTACCACAAGTGATTCAAAGATTTCACACACATACTGAGTCAAAGCAAAAATGAAAGTAAGATCACGGTCCTAAATTGGTGAAAGGTCTGAATTCAAGAATGACTTTTTACCTTTAGAACCTGAAGAATGACAGACTGATGAGAGTGAGTACAGGCTGCTGCTGCACACCATTCGAGAGAAGCAGCAGGGTGCTCATTCAGCCATGCGCAGACAGATAAATGAGAAACAAAGCCGGACTCAGACACCTGCTTAATGTCAAAGGAATTAGTTTTGCAGCAGTGTTTTGTGTTTCTTAGTGGTCTTTTGACGACATCTACACTTTTTAAAAATAACTTTTGGTATGTAAAAGGGTCTTTAATCATCGGTACACCACGATTAATTGATTGAAATCTTTGCATGTTCTGCGGATAATGTAAAATAGAGGAGTAGATTTGGAAGTTAGATGTGATGAACCATCGTCTATAATTACAGAATCCAATTTATGGTGTGTTTTAAATCAGAGGTGATGAACTGCAGTTTTGAAGCAACTGGTTTCCAATTCGGCTAAATTCATTTTTTGACTGCTTCAGCAATCACATGGTTACATGATTCACTTTACCTGTAAAGTGTGTACATGTCTGTATAGAACTTTGATTGACATGTTTTTTCTGACTGGAAGTAAAATTGCAATTTTGCAGTTTTTGTAAAATTAAAGAGAATTTGTAGAGGTAGATAAAGATTAGGGTAATGGCAAATAAACATGCAGCAAGGTGGTTATGTGTTACATTCAGTTCAGCTCAGTTCATTTATATTGTTTCAACAAATGTCATCCCAAGACATTTTATAAAAAAAAATATTTAAATTCAGTCACACATTCCAATTCCATATTAGTTATCAAACAGTAAAGTATGCTCAATTAATTAGTCAAAGTAGATCTAAACTTTTGTATGTAAGGAAACTCAGCAGATTGCATTGAGTCATTGCCTTGCAGGATTGATGCCTTCCTTTAACAGGAAGAAACCTGCAGCAGAACCAGAACTAGAATCAGAAGCAGAACCTGGCTCAGAGCAAGCATCAACTGCTATGACCGACAGGAGAATTGAGAAGACAGAAAGGTTTTTTTAAGAAGGAATTGATTGTTGTAATGAATATGAAGAAATTCCCATTGATTATTGTGAATGGTATAAATAACTTTGACAAGCATTTTTTAAAATCTAAATAATTTTTTTTTTCCAAAATGAGTGCTGCACCTTACAGATGTTTGTTTTAGTTTCTTTTAGAAGCAGACTTCTTCGTTGCATAGCATAGAAATAATTTTGAACTAAAGCGTTCCAGGACCGTGCATAGTTCAAATTCATTCACTGTTTACAAGCAGCAACGCTATTGGCCAGTGTCAAGAGTTTTAGTTTGCTCAGCTGTTGATCATAGACAATGCTCACTTCTCATTATTTTGGAAGATGATGAAGAACTGTGTGGCAGCAAGTCAGAGCACTTTCAATTCAGAAAACTACCTTCAGGTTTCCATTGTTGATCCAGACGTACATTTTGTTTGTCTTGCTATTCCGGATTGGATGTGCTGATTAAGAACAGACTGAATCAGGCTGGCTATAAATACTTCAATATACTTGGTTTCAGCATGTCCACATGCTGTGTAAAAGTAGCCAGAAATTATGTCTAACTAGCTGAATAAATTATTGTAAATGCAATGGGAGTTTTATAGTCAACAATTACAGCATTCCAAAAAGTCATTTGTGGAGATAATTTTGCTCATAGTCCTACTGTAATAGAAATAGATTTGTGATATATTGCAGAGGCCTGCCTAAAATGCTTATTCAAAATGCTGCAGCTGGAGTTATGATGAGAATTAAAACAAGAGATTTGATATTTCCTTTTTTTTTTAGCTTCCTTTAATTGGCTCCATCTTTAATCCAGAATAGAATTTAACATTCTCCTCCTCACATGATTGTTCCAGATGTTCCTAACGGAACACTTTACTGACAGACTTGCAGCTTTAGTGCAGTTCCTAGAGTTTCTAGAAGTAGAATGGGAGGAAAATTCTTAAGTTCTCAGGCTTCTCTCCAGTGGAATCAGCGCCCAGTTTTGGTGTGTGAGGCAGACTCCCTGTCCACTTTGAAGACTAAACTTTCTTTTTAATAAAGCTGATAGTTAGACTGGCTTAAGCTATCCTAAGTTATTTCTGTAGCATTGCATATCAGTCCCGATCTGCGTATTTTAAGATTCCATCTGCTACTTTCTTCCACTGCTCTCCAGTTATGTAGTTGTTGTGACGCCTTCCAGGAGTACTCACATGCATTGTATTGTAACATGGACTGAATTAGAATTGACTATGAATAAAGCTCCAGCAGAACCAGATCCTGGATCAGTGCAAGCATCAACTGCTACAACCGATTTGACTATATCTTGTCATATTCAATAAATTAAAATATGGATTTTGATGAGACTCATTTGTCAGATTGAAACTAACCTTTAGAAAATAACTTTCAAGCAGGTAATAAATATACTTTTGACTAAGCCCACATTTCTATATTAAAAATATTTTGAATTGGTCCAATGTAATATTCTATTCTTAAAGTTAGCGTTTTCATTAAATGATGCAGAAAATCTCACACTTAACAGAAGAATAGCAAAGTTCTTAAAATCTTAAAATAATCAGTAATTGATCTACATGATGTGTTTCTCTTCATGAATAAATGTAATGTATATTTTGAGTGATATTTCACAGATTATCTGTCTCATACCTCACCGTCACAACATACTAATAGTTTACAAATATGTAAAGAACACATTTTTTTTATATATATAAACGTTCCATACTGCAGCTTTAAGGAGATGATTAGGAGATAATTAATAGTGAAAACAGAAAGGGATACTTTAAGTTTGACCATGCAGTTTCCCAAAGTGAATGAATTGTTTGAATAGCATAGACTGAGATTGTTTTTGATTCAGTTAAGTTTTGTAGTTGCATTGTTGCAGCAGTGATATATGTTTGTGGTGTGTCACGGTGTGTGTGAGGAAGCCATCGCTTTAAGATGGCAGAATTTTTCTACTTGCCCCTAAAATGCTTCTAAAAATGCATTTTTGAAAACTTCAAAAGCAGATATTCAAAGTGTAACAGCAATGATTCTAATGAAGTGAGTTTTATGAAAGGTTTTTCTTTCTTCTTCTTTCACAATAACATTTTAATAACAGATTGTTCGGTTTGTTAGATGGTTCTTGCTCTGTTTCAAGACAGAAACAGAGCAAGAAATCAAGAAGCAGTGGGAGTTTTTTTGTGATCTGTTTGTATAAGCCTAAGGCTTAAAGCTGAATAAAAAATAAAAAAATTGTTGGAGCATTCATTTAGCAGTCAAATAACGTAAATCTTGGTAAATTTAGACCTAACTTGACTAAAAAGGTTGGTAAAATGTTAGACATGTATATCTGCTAAGCTTTCTTTGTATGATTTTAAGATTAAGACAGAAATATTAAATGTTTTAAGTTCAGTTTCAGCCCTACAAGTAAGTAAATACGGTCAGGCTTTCAAAAGTGAGGATCTGAAAGTAACAATTTTGGAGTTTGGTTTGAGGAATGTTATGTCTGAAGACTGTCAGAGTTTACCCATTATTTTAACCCATCATTTGGAATGCAGTGAATTCAAGTGAAGTAAATCTTTTCCCCTCAGTCTGTATTTACATTAGGCAAATTGTGATCCCAAATTTATCCAAATTTATAATTTTAACTTTAAATAAAATATAAATATTTTGTAGCGGGTCTTTGTTTTCATATAATTTTGTACAACCCATTAAAATCTTTTTATTGTCAAGAAATCTACTTTGTTCAGAAGCTCAATGGTTCTCATTTTAACGATGGTTACCCTGAGGATTTAAACAATTACTAGCTCAACTCTCCCTTGTCCGTTCTCATCATGGCTCGGGATCCCTTGAGAGCGAACAAGTTAAGGTTTCTGTCGACAAATAACATCGTATTGGACATTTAATGAGGCTGTGGAATAAGCTGCAGCGCAACTAAAGTAAGTAATTAGGAAAACCTTATTTCACATTTTTTATTGAATCTAATAAAGAACAAAATTGTGCAGCTTGGCGTGAACACAGTTGTGGTATACATTTTGTTGTAATAAGCAGATACATTAATGATCTATAGGTTGGTATAGCAGGTGATGTTTAGCTTTTTCTCAAATTTATAGTACTAAATCTGAGTAAAAACTATTTTTTTAAATATGACACCGTGATTTCATGCTTGCCAATCTGATCCCAACAAGATATTACACTGCAGTGTAATATCTTATAAAGCTTTGAAAACTGTATTATAATTTATGCACATTATTTTGTTAATTGATTTTGGGTTTCCTGCTTAGATCCTCAGCCTTCTTTACCCTTCACAAGGGCATTCCTTGTGAGTCAGGGCTGCTGCAGCCTAGTGTGAGTTTCATGAGCTCACTCCTCAGAAAGACAGAAACAGACAAGGCGTTCATTTTTTTCACCATTTCAAGATTGAGGAATTTTGAGGAATATTGAGGGTCTGAAACAGATAATGAAAATTTTGCTCCTCACTTGATTCACTAGAGCTAAAGTGAAACATGTTATAGTCCCAGTTATCAATGATTCATGTCTTATCAAATTATGTCAAAATAAAGTCTGCTAACAACCTGCATTAAACACAAACAGCATATGTGCTGTCAGAAAAAACAAATTTTTGAAATACTTATTTCAAATTTAGTTACAACTTTCCTCATAAACTGTAGCTTCTAAAATATTTTCTGTATTTCCATTACAATGTGGAAACCTTAGTCTACATTTTACTAATGTTGAAAAAAAACACAATTTTGCAATTGAGGTGTTTCCTTTAAATAAGAAATTAAATTAAAATTATGCATGAACCGGCATGTTCACTCGATAGCCCATTAAAAATCACGGCAGTGATGGATGTAAGCAGTTACATGAGACGTATTCATGATGGTGGTGCCTGTGCTAATCATATATCAGCCATTATGCCTATCAGCTATCAGGCATAATATGGTTTTGAGGCCCTCTACCTCTATTTCAACTAGTAATGTGGATTGCTACAATCAACAGATAGATGACTCGATCATTCACACACCTGCTATAAACTCTGACAGTGCTTTTTATATCCTATATGCATGTATCATCTAGTGTTACTAAAAGCAACAAAAACATTTGTATGCACTATTTTTGATGCACTATTAGGGGTGCACTGATTTATTGGTGCTGATTTCCTTAATTTTTGGTGATTGGCCAATACTCTCATGTGAAGCTGATCTTATCCACCGATCTTATCTACCTCAGAAAAGTTCTAAAAAAAAATCAACCGCTGTGCTCTTCTACTCTCCAGTGAGAGAGGTTTGATTGATAGAGCAGCCCATCAGGTCTGTCAGTCTGCAATCAGTGCACCTCTACTTAAAATGTAATACATACACACATATTCATGACATTGATTATATCCACAGTATTTCTCTTAGTATTTCACCTAGCTAAAATTTTAATATATACTAAATGAGTCTTTCTTGCCTTAAAATGTAGATTGGTACTGGAGTGATTTTTTTTTTGCTTTCAATTAATTTTAATGGGAGACGTTTCACATAAGAAGTTTTCATTATTGTTATCAAATGTTAGCACACACCACATTTGAAGCAAAAAATAACTCTCAGAAATATACAGAGCTTGCCAAGAGAATCAAGATAAAAATCTGAGCTCTGATGGAGCTAGGTACACATTGTCTGAAGAAACAACAACAAAAAAACCCATCAACCTCATCATTTTGTCGAGATGTCACTACTGCCGAAAGGTTGTTCATCACCTCATTTGTGATATTAAATAAGTATTTCAATTGTAGTTTTGCAAAATACATTTTGTTAAACTGATTTGAAAAACCACTTCATAACATAAAAACATTTTATGAAAAATGTAACTTGATGGAAAATATCCATGTTTCCATCAAACATTTTTTTTTCATAATTTAAATTGTGTAATTCTATGGTTAATGGAAATGCAGCTATTTTTAGTACATGAGCTATGAAAGTGGTGAAAAAATATTTTAACTTCTGCTGAACTTGAGTCAGATCTGTTTCCTTACAGCAGTGCTTCTCAATTATTTTCCGTTACGCCCCCCCTAGCAAGAAGAAAACTATTCGCGCCCCCTCCCCACCGTGACTATCCATCTCTGCATAACATTTTTTCCTTATTAACATTAAAGAAAAAAGAAAGACATATGGTCAAACTTACAAAGAATAACTTTATTAAATTGTGTTTTAAGTCTGCAACAGAAAAGATTTTAAGTGCATCAATGCCTGAAATTAAAAATAAATAAATCCATGTCTACTGCTGCAGGCAATATCAGCTCCTCTGCTATGGTGTGGGGCTTTTTGCACTGCGCAATTTGGTACGCCACCTTATGATGCTAGCAGCGCTCGATGGTTTACTGAAGTAGCCTTCACAAAGCGGGATGACTGTTGGCAATATTCAGCACGTTTTCGCTGAAAAAACTCTAGCGGCTTATCGGCGTGATTGAGATGTAACGTATTTAAGTGACGCGCTAATTTATTTGGCTTCATGCTGTCCGCTGCGAGCATTTTTAGACACAGCAAACACACCGGTCTTTCCTCTTCTCCAACTGTAGTCACAGTGAAGCCAAGCGCTAAATACGATTCGTCGTATTTCCTCTTCTTAGCTTTCGGTTGACTTTCTGTTGTCTCATTATCTTTGTCTCTCTCCGCTTTTCTTTTCATCCCTGTGAAAAACTTTTTCATGTTGGGGGTTGTTGAATAACGGAGGCCATAGACAGAACGCAGTCGGAGCTTTTTGTTGACTTAACACTGCTAACCAAGGCAAACCTGTTGTCTTGTAAGTCGTAAAATGTTGCACTGTCGCAAACGTGACAGAAGTAACAATGAGAGCGCCACTGCCGCCTACTGTGCGCAATTACACTTTATACTAGTACGGCCAAAAAAAAAGCCTGTTCCCAGGATCACACGCGCCCCCCCAGGTATCGCACCGCGCCCCCAAAGGGGGCGCGCCCCACTATTTGAGAAGCACTGCCTTACAGAAAGAAACTCCTGAGTTCAAATATTGGTCTGGTTTGGATGCGGTTTGCATGTTTTTTTTATGGATGTATGAGTTTCCTCTGGGTACTCTGGCCTTCTTTCCACAGTCCAAAACATGACTGTTAGGCTAAGCTGTCTTTTTAAAATTGCCATGAGCTCTGAGTGTGGGTGTATGACTGTCCTGTGTCTCTGTGTTGTCCTGTGATGAACTGGTGACCTGTGTAGGGTATACCCCGGCTCCCACCCAATGACTGGTGGACATAGTCACCAGCTCCAACACAATCCTTCACCAACAAGTAGGGTACACACTGATAGGTGGACTTAAAGGTACTGAGTTTTCAAGCAAATCAATAGCATTGTTTTTACAAGCATTCAATTGGAATTTACTAAATTCCTTGGATCAAAGACTAAACATTAAAGAGAATAAATAAATATAACAGCTTTGAAACAGAATTTGAGTTATTCAGGGAAAGAAAACCTTCCAAACTAACTTGGCCCCAAGTGAAATTCCCCCCCAAAGCTAAAAGCTGGTTCTGTCACACTTGCCGGCAACAACTGTTGTCAAGCCTGTAGGCTAATTGGGATCCATTCGGAATTTTGCAGAATAGTTTTAATTCAGCAACATTGGGGAGTTTTCAGCATTGAACAGCCTGTTCAATGATAAGGTCTTGCAACAGGATCTTAATCAGATTTAAGTTCACCATCGAATAGGACTATATGCATAGTTTTTCTTTGAACTATTCAGAGGTAGTTTCACTAGATGGCTTTGGATTAATGTCCCTATCTACAACCCAAATGTACTGATTCCAGAAATCAGTTTTTGATCAGAGGTAAAAAACTGATGTCTGAAATTTTTGCTGCGAGATTGTTTTGTAGAGAGCATAATTCCTGGCTCCAATAATTACTGTAATTCACAGCAAAGTTCATTCATTTCTTTAGATTGAGGAAACACATATTGCTTCTTGGGATCATATGGCTCACTTGATGATGTCAGGCAGTGATCAGGTGAACTTGTATGAACCAGTTGTGTCTGGAGAAACTGAAGTCAACTTTCCAGAAATCTGGTATATCATGATTTTGAAGGGTCACATTAATTTCCGTGTTCCCCTTAAATTAACTTGTCTATTTGAAAACTGATTTCATTTTATTTATGTATGATATTGTCTGATGTGAAAATTGGTTTGACCTGAAAACATCTGTAAGAAAGAATATTTTATAGAGCATTGTTTTCTTTCATCCCATGCTACATTAGGTGTGAAGAAACAAGACCAAACACAACATTCGTCTTGCTAAGCCTGGGAAAATAAAACATCTCTCTTTATCATTCTGTCTTTTCCTACAGTGCATCTCTTTGCGCACTGACATAACAGACTGGCATCAGCGGTGTGTTTGCATATCTTCCAACTGCGAACAATCTGGTCTAAAAAGTAGGTAGTCTGAAACTTGACAAAGGGGTAATCCTCCCCAGGGCATGCATAAGGGAAAGTGGCAGTTTGCATGTTTGCCTCGCTCCTATAAATGTTCCCCTCCACATGCAGACGTTTATGGAGCTCATAGGTCTGCCAGGGCCCACAGCTGTGCAGGATAATGAGGGAGAGCATGCCACACAGGACAGTGGGGAGCAGCTTGTTAGCATAGTCCTCTGCCAGAGAAGGTGCAGCCGGGTTTCTGTTGCACTTTAATTGGAAGATCCAGTCAGCTTGTTTGTCTCTACAGGACAGAATGTCAGCCACTTTCAGGCTTTTCTGCAAACAACACACTGCCATCCACAAATTAACATTGGGGGCATGAATGACTCTGCGTTGCCAACTTGGATAATGTTTGACATTCAGCCATCAATTGAGAGGAAGCTTTTGTCTGCTCCCTCTGAGAACTGTCCTCACAATTAATTAAAGTCTAGAAAAGAAACTCAGACTACTTTACCTGTCTTTCATATTGCATGTGTCAAACTGGAGCTCATTATAATTTCCTAGCAATCCTTGCTGCACATGACTGAGATTCACCAGGTGATTGTTGATGGATATAAGCTGCATGCACCCCTGGAAGGCAGAAGCTTGGATGTGACACTCTGTGGGCGGACAGCCTTGACGAAAGTGACACAAGAAAGAAACAGCCTTTAGTTTTACTCCTCTTTAGTCCCAGAAAACTGGAAGTGACAATGTTGGAAAGACGACACACAGGGAAACTCACTAACCTCCAAAGTAGAAGCTGCCTCTTGATTCCACGGGTTCCCAAAGCTCAACGTTGGATGAAGGCTCGCCATCCACATTCAGAGTGATCTGCAGATTCCTGCTGGCAAGATTCACCGTGTGCCACAATCCGTCGTTGACTCTGCGACCTAAACAACAGAGTATAATCAGTTTCGAGAGATACTGATCAGATACAAATGATGTCAACACAAAGCAACAAATGCCCAGGATTTTTTTTTCCTACAGCTCAGATAGTACAAGGATGGCATACTGAATTTGCAGTTTTATCTAAATTTCATGCAGTCTTAAATTGCAATAAACATCTGAAGTTAAAAAAAGGAAAATGTGTTATGTTCATTGGTCTTCAGTCTGGAGGTTCCAATTTGAAATGCACGCCTTCATATGTGCACCCTGAACAAAGTGACTGACAGCGTTGGTGGGAGTGGCCCGGCAGAGTGACCAATCAAATTTCAACAGGAGCAGGAGTTCACCACTGAAAATGTCTGCCAACTATTTCTGTGATTTTTGTATCTTGATAGACCACATGAATGAATTATGGTACATATCCCAAAATGTAATAAAATGAAAACAGAATAAAGTGAAACCAAGATTATTCTTAACTCTCGCACATCTAGACTCAAAGTCATTAAATCAAAAAGCATATACTATATGTATAGATTGAGATGTTCAGCCATTAAAACACTTGCATTTCTAATTTTGTTAGTTTTATTTAATTTATCAAGATGTTTAAATGTCTGCTCATAGAATCTCAAACATTTTTTCAGTAATTCTGATTCAAATAAAAAACTTCATTTACAAGATTGTTGATTAATAGTTAACAAGATGGTGATTTAAAACCTTGAATCTGTAAAACTACTATGCCATGCGATCAAACATTTGGGTTCACCTTACTTTTGTGCTGATGCACCTCGAAACAAAGTTAAGCCCAACAGTGCAACCACTGGAAGACATTAGTTTAGAGCCCGCTTACATATTTGTCTCTAAAGTCTGGGGTAAATCCAGGCATAAAGTGACATTTTCTTAACATCTGCTGCAGCTATGTAAAATCTTGATGCAGCTGTAAGAGCAGTCTTACCTCCCAACCTCCTCTTTCATGTTTGATGGCGGCTTCTATAGTTTTTCTTCTAGAGTAGCTTGGGCTTTGTTTTTCTCAAAAAAAGATTTCACTTTAATACAGTTGTCTTTTGTTCTGTGCCACACTTTGTACCACACTTTTCTTAGAAATGTCTTGTACTCCCATGGCTTTCCTCTTTGATACATAAGGTGCCTCCAGCACTGCAGCAAAGCATTCCCACAGCATTCCGTACCTTCACTGTTGGTAACAGAAAGCTGGCTGCTCTTTTCTTTATTGGGCTCAATTTTTCACCAATAAACAAACTGTAGAATAGCAGGAGCTAAATTGGACTGGGCCTCTACTGCCACATGCAGACTTTGTTAGCACAGTACTTTCCACATCTTCAACTGCATTTATTTTTACACTCTTCACAGACTTAAAAGCATAAAAACTTTCTGTTGTCACTTGTAAAAACAACATTGACCAACTCTGATATCAAGTATGTTTAAAGATTGTGTCATCAGAACTTTTAGCCTGATGTACGAAACTGCAGCAGCACTAAACAGAGCAGTGAATAACACTGCTCAATTTTTATCTTATAAATAAGACTCAATTTTTATCTACTAATTTTAAAGTTTAAAACATCTACATCTCTAAACTGCCACAAAATCTAATGATCAGACAGCTAGAAAGTAATTTATGTAACAACTAGTTCTTAGACATGTGGATAGAAATGAGGAGAGGGAGCTAAATTAATTCAACTATTTCTGTTAAGACTTTGTTAACACATAGAAATGTTTATTTCTCAAGCAGATACAGATTGCAGTTGCAGAGGAAGATCTGCTTATGTATAGGTTTATTTTATATAAATTAAAATGATTAATTCTGTTTGTGACAAGCAAGTTGCATAAAAAATTATCTCTGCTGAAATCTGGTGGTAGCAGTAAAATTGCAGCCTGTTGCGTGCTAATAGGAGCTATAATTTATCTTCACTAACAATTTATTTACAAAACAACCGTAAAATGTTTCTCTAAGTTAAATAATAAATTGTGCAAATGTAATTGTTCTTAAATTAAGCTGAATAAATTAACACTGTATGCAAAACCTGTTGTTGGCCACCAAATGCATAAGAAGGTTTGGACAATGCTGCTCAAATTTCATCCGAAGGGGTAAATGTCCAACGTAATCTAGAATTTGCAATATTTAGCAAAACAAAAACAAACACATCAGGAAGAATCATGAAGATGTAAACTATTTAACTGACATGGAAAGAAATTTGGGTGAGCAACTTGAATATTCGGAGGTGACAAAACATAAGTCTGTTGCTTTGACAGCCTTTTGATTTTCATAATGATGGTGCATTCTTGTTCTCCTTTCTCTAACATTTCCATTCTTCCAGCTGATCCACATGCAGACAGCACTTGGGGATTTTATTGTTCCCAGCTTTTATCACACCCGATTCAGAGTAACTGGTTTTTAGACCACAGTTATGCATCACATTGTTCTTTTTACAGTTTCTCAAACCATTTTGGTCAGATTATTCTACGTGCACAATGATGTATTCATTCTCTCCCGAAACCCCACTCCGACACAATAACTCCTGCATAGCAACTAATGAACAGCACAGATCTGTACTTTACCATTCTCTGTCCAGGGAAAACTACAGGGCCTATCTCTGAAAGTTTTCTCGTCCTGTTTGATCGACCCCGTTTTCCTGAAATCAAGATTTCAGGGTCTTTCGGCAGTCGCTGTATCCTCTGAAGCAAAGCTCTTGAGGAGCAGAGTTCTCCAGATGAAACTCTGTTCTGGTCCAATCACTTTATTATTTATTTATTTGTCTATCCTTCCAGCCTGTAAGCTCAACAGGGACAGACGATTAGGAGAAATGCATCCTGGGAGCTATTTTTCAGCACTCTAAAATAACATCTGTCCAGGCTCTTGGGAAACTTGAAAATTTCCAGTGATGCCTGTCGCTAACGGCACAGCCTTTTATCCGGGGAAGACTGTGAGCGCCACAGGCGTTTCCTCATGTCTCCATTCAATGTTTCAGTGAATAAGCCATGCAGCCATGACGGACTGCTGGTGAGCTTCCTATCACACTCTTAGGTCATATACATTTCATCTGCTGCTAGCCAGCCCTGCAGGCTCATTGTAAGACACAGATCTAATCACTGTTACTCCCACACTAAAAGAAGAATCCACCATTTGAATCTTTTTTTTTATCAGCTCCTAATGTCAGAGCTTTCCTTTTGTCCAGACATTTTTATATGGCAGTTTTTATTGTTGACTCTGCAGAGGAAGCTGGAAGATTTCCTTGACAACAGACAAAAAAAAGCTTGTTTTGGATCATTTCTTCTGCAAAAATCATTTCTTGCATAAATACTATTTCTGGTCAAATTCTTTCCTTTGTGCCTTCACAAATATCACATGAGAGCCAACTTCTCCCACCATCAAACTGGAGAAAAAATGGTGCAATCAAACAGAAGACGTAGTTTAATTTTAGAAAGGAACATACATGAAATGTAAGATCACTGTGAGCCCTGGGGCTCAGTTTAATGATCTTGACAGATATTGCTGTTTAGTCATGAATCCAAAGGAAAGGTGGGGAAAAGGATTAGAATTACATTTTTCACATCTCTGTTTTCTAAGCTCTAGCAGAACCTGAAAGAAAAAAAGAAAAAAACATTTTTTCAGGACTAAATATCACAGCTTCATAGACCAGATCGAACTAGAATTTCAATAATTTTAAAAGTGACTTCTAAAATTATATAATTGACTTCAAGAACTAGAAGTTGTTATACATTTTATCTTTGAATTTTATTGAGCAGACAGTCTGTTCATTTTTACTGAGCATTTAAGCTCTGCAGGACTGAATGTGAGTCCAGTTTTTTCTGTTGCAAAGCTCAGTTAGGTTATGTTTCAGGACATTTATCATGCAGAGAAGACTTCCAGCTGCTGAAAGTCCTGCACGTTTCTCACAGCAGCATATCGTCAATATCCTGCTGTAATTAAGGAATTTACCCCCCAAGTCTGTGCAGCACGCTCTCACTCAGTCAGGTTGATTCTGATTCAGGGGATTTCTGTATGTGTGTTTGATATGGTAATGAATTTGTAACCAAGATGATATCACAGCTTTGGCTCAATAATCATTTCAGCTGTGACCTCCAAGAATCTACTTAAGGAGTCCCAATAAAAATAATTGACAAATTCCGAGCGAAGCAGTTTATATTGAACCTATATCAGATTAGCTTTTCTGAATTCATTTGTAGTCAAACTTTAACTAATTATCAAACTCTGGGACCTGATGTTGTTGCAGCTTCAAGGTGGATGTGTCCCAGTGCAGGAAGCTAATCTCATGCAGCTTCAGGTAAGTGATAGAAAAAAGCTGCCGCTCCTCTGCCGTGCGTGTCCTCTCAATCTAGATTTCCTGGCAGCCTGGGACCTACAGAAAGTCAGACTACCTGAAACGATCCCACTTATCTATGTTATCTGCACCATGAGGTCCCAGACAGAAGATTGGATGGCATGTTTTTTCTTGTAATTGTAAGAAAAGCTTTTCTTTTGTTGAATCTTTGAGGGCAGAGATGATAATGGACCCCAGGTGAAATTTCCTAGTGCACTATATTGTCTCCGGATTGTGAATCAGGCTGTCTCTCCTCGTCTGCTCCAGTAAATTGAAGCTCAGAGTCAAGCACCAGTAAAAAATGACTTTATTGTGATAATAACATGTACATGTGAATGTGCATGCACTCCTCACAGCTGGGATTGGAACCGATTGAAGCTGCATTTTGAGCTCAAGACTTGAGAATGAATCTCAATATTTCCACTATATACTGTAAGTAAGTCAGATGTATACAATAAATTACTTTCTCCAAGCATTTTAAGATATATATTTTACCTAAACGTGAGTTCACATTAGCTATTTCATACCTCCACTTCATGCCATATTCTCTATGCTTCAACATATGGCCGGATTGCAGCACATCTGAAAAACCTCCTCGAGGTCACTGCATATACCATATATATATAGACATATATACAAACATGTATATATGTTTATGTGTGTGTGTGTGTTTGTGTGCGTGCGTGTGTGTGTGTGTGTGTGTGTGTGTGCGCGTGCGTGAGGGGGTGTGTGTGTGTGATTTTTATTGCAAAAAATTTTACTCAAAATGTTTTCTTATAATTTCTTAAAACATTTTTGGGACAAAAAATCTTGACCAGGAGTCACCTAACCAACAAACACTAACACATTTTGGCCAACTATCACAAAACATCTAACTTCATAATTCACATTGATATAAAACATTTGTAGAGAAAAACAAAGAAGCTTCTATAACTGTTCAGCAGATCATGTAGAGAATTTGAAGAAAAGTTCAACCTTGTCCTAATTTTGTCAAAAATGATCTCTAATAGATTTTCTCTTTCCCCTCATTTCATTCTTAAAATGCAGTTTCAAATTAAGCATCTGGATTGTTAAAATTTGGCTGCATTTTGAAAAACAAGCATCTCCAAATATTTTAGTAATATAAAGAGCCTATTTTTTTTCCTGCTCATTCTGGGAGTCCCGAAAGTGTTTCCAGACCAAATCTGCACATATAAGATGTCAGTTACCAATAGTATCATATTCTGATTTTAAGTCAGACTTTGTAACCATGAATACTGCAGCAGGGCCCAGGGGTGGATTAATGATGGATTAATGATAATTTTAGGGCTGCCCTGCCCTAATCTCATCCTAGGGTCTTCCTTCATGGAGTTTATGGTCTCCTTTTGCCTGCTTTGGTTTTCTCTAGGTACTCTGGTAACATTCTAAACCATGACTTTTAGGTTATTGGCCTTTTTTTATCTGTGTGTCTCCATGTTACCCTGTGATGGACTGTTGACCAGAGAGGACCATGCTGGATAATATGAATTACAATAGAATTTAATTTCCCTTTGAGATTAACAAAGTATTGTTGGATCTTATTGTATACTACAGGTTGAATAATATGTTCAACAAGCTGTATACAAAAGAAAATAGTTGAACTGGAATGCATGAGTCAGGCTGCAGCAGCCACAACAAACACTCTCATTCTCATTCAAACGCACCAGTTAAAAAAACAGCACTATTTTTCTACACGCCTCGGTTAATGTGAAAGCCAGCATTTGGCTACGTGAAAGGCTCATTAGTTCCTCTTCATTTTATGATATAGTTACCTCTTCGGTTCATAATGAGCATGGAAAGCAAAGAGACAGCACGCTCCAGCCTTCCCCAGCATCTCAGCCACACATTCATCTGGAAGCTACAAACGCTTCGCTTTGCATATTATCACCATCTCATGCAGGCAAACAAGATTCAATCTACAGTAACAACAGATGTTCAAAAATACATGCAGCACTGGTTGTTTTATTGCATTCATTATGAAGCTTCAGTTTAGTTGTTTTCCTGATTTAGACTTTTCATGAAAAAAATTTAAAATAAATATATTTATGAAACTAATGAATTAAATCCATTTAACTCTGCATGGAGTTGTAAAACAAATCAGGCTCAGCGATAAATTAAGGTGATGCAAACATTATTGAATCAATATTTGCATATTACTTTCATTAACAATGTGTGCTTGTGTTAAATTACCATTAGTTTAGTAGATTCACAGTTTATTTCAGCAAGACTGGGAACCACAAATGTAACCTGTAATACTGTACTTTCACCCACAACTCATACTAAGTCAGTAATTTTTAATTAAAATAAGTAACATATATGTTTTTACCATGAGGTAACATATATGTTTTTACCATGAGGTAAATAATTACCTCATGGTCTTTATAAAGTATAAGTGCAGAGCTATAGTTTGAATTTGTGGTTATTGTATTTCCACAGAGCCTTGTTTATCTGTTCTGAGGTATTTCGCAGCAACTTGTTTTGTTGCTGTCTTTTTAAATGGTAATGAGACATTTCACTTCGCATCACAGGTCCAGGTAACAGAACCTTGCACTCCATCCAGTTCACCCATTTTTGTAGTTTGACAACAGCAATACAATTATTTACTAGCAGAGAAACTGTTTTATTACAAAGTTGATTAAACACGTCAACAACAGAGGACTTGTCTATGTCAGAGCAAGAGTCTGATTGAAGACAACCAGCATGCAGAACCACACATTCAATGCATGCATCATAATGGTGTTATTAGTGCATTTACACTCTCTAAATATAGTAGACAGTTTAACTCATATGTCATAGCAGCTAAACTCCTATAACATCGAGTTTAACTATAGTTTAGCATCTTCATGAATGTTAGGTATCTATTAAAATATTAATGCTACTACATATGAAAGAAGTAAACAAAGCCTCGATATACTTAACGGGCATCAAGAACATCATTGAATGCATTTGGATCATGTGTTCACAAACAAAGCCAAATAATTATATAAAAAAAAACACAGTTATATCCTAAAGGAAGGAACTAAAAGCTAGCATAGAGCGCTATCAAAAGCAGAAGGCTCAATGTTACTATCAAACCCAATGGCCAGGACCTCATAATAAACACAAAACATTTATGTCTAAATTAAGTTTGCTGTCATTTTAGTGTCATTAGCAGCTTGCAACTTTTCTGTGTACCTGGCTTCAATAAAGAGAACTGACCCTCAGTGGAAATTTTTCAGAAAATCCCTCTCAATACTGGTGGAAGTTGTTGAAGCTTCACACAAACACAGGAGAATTTTCACTCTGAAGTGGATATATTTCTATTGAAAACAAAAATTTAACCAGGCACTTCGAAGAGACTATGATGTTGGGGGAACAATGAAAGAAAATGTGCGCATTAATACATGCCAGAATCAAGTATTTTGACTTGTCTACTTGGCATAGCTTAACTTAGATCACAAAATTTCTGTGAGAAGTAAAATGATGGCTTCACAAAACTGTTTAGCTGGAAGTTACAACCTTGTTTAGCAATTCCATAGCAATTGTGTGACATCATAGACAAGAAAACATTATAGGCGAATGAACAGACTGAAAAATATAATCCCCAAAAATATAAAAAAATCTACACTAGGAGAGAATAATTTAAAGTACAGTACTTGCACTCATCGGCACGCAAAGTGTAAAAAAAACTATTTAAGGGGTAAGACAAAGTGGATTTTGCATGTTGTCATCTTTAAATTTCTGCTATATGAAGTATAATTCAGGAAACAGACAGATCATTTCAACAAAAGCTAATGCAACTATTACATAAAACTAGATTTAAAGGGAAAATTTGCCGGTTTCTTAAGATGGTAACTTTGACTCCAACTGAAAACAAAGGGATTATAGAATACTTGTTTATGCCTACAAACATATGTCCCTCAGATTAAAAGAAAAATCTGAGGGACAGAATTATTCCCTAAGAATTCCCTCAAAATAAATGGCTTAAACCAAAAAAAAAAATGTTTTAAGCTCTTAAATAAAATGTAAGCTTTAAACAAAATGCACCAAAGAAGGGGCTGTTTATGGATGTGCTAACAAACCAACAAAAGCTGGAGCCTTCCACTTTTTTGCATTAGATTATTTTTATAACTGAAAAATTAATTTCATCACATTCATGTCAAGATCAGATCCTTGGATAATCAAACAGTTCAGTCAGACACTACAGATCTCAGTTAGCATTTTAAAAGTGCAAGTTTCTGACAGAATGATAAAAAAGTATGGCTTGGTTTGGATTGTCAGAAGACAGAACGTTTTTTGTCTTCAAAGGCACATGACAGCAGAACCTGAATGTTATGACATGTGGAACAAAGAGCTTTGGACAGAAATCTACCAAAAATCAAGCAATTCTGATTATTTGAGCTTTGGGTGAACTAAAAGCTACTATGTAAAACCACTGAATCCAGGATGAATTTAAGTACAATATTTTAGGCAAATTTACACCTTGGTCCAATCGTGCCAAAGACAAACAGCAACTCTACTAGAGAATAAATAAAAACATACAGAATCAATGTGTTACATACATTGATTCTGTATGTTCAGCCAGATAGAAAGGCTACAGTGGGACATTGCGAGAGCAGAGAGCAGGTCTGAGAGGCTCAAATGAACTGAAGCAGCATCCAGAGTGTTTCCAGATTCCTTCCAAGTGATAAATTCATACAGAAAGCCACATCTCCTTGTTAATGTGTTTAAAACGGACGCCATAGGACATTATATCACAGACTGGTTATCATAAAAGTGAGTCATCAATGCATCATTTCACTCTAAACAATAATCCCACTGGATCTTTTCTTTTTCAACAGAAATCTCAACAAATAAAATACCCAAATAACTTCAACTTTCAATGCACATCAAATATTACTGAATTTTAATATGTTTTCTTTATTAGTTGTTCAGGGAGGTTTTCCTTTAAGTCCTGAGAGACATGTTTCAAAAATCTAACTACCCACACTTCTAAAGCAGATTTAATTAGAGTTTTTCTCAGCAATTATGAACACATTTCTAAAACTGTACGACAGAGGACCAGGTGACATTTAGAGAGGGACTGTTGTTCACACTCACCAGCAGAAACCTCTGATCTCTGTCGTCCTGTGCTGTGGAGGGTCAAATGAAGCCAGCTGTTGCTGATCTGCAGCTCTAGTTTCTGTGGGCTGGGGTTTAGCTGCACTGAGAGTAGAAACCCGTCGGGGTTCCAGGTCCTGAACTGGAAGCGAACAGTGAATTCCCCCGTGGGGGGAGCAGCAGACGGGAGCGACAGGAAGCTGCTGCTGGAGCTCAGGAAGGTGCAGGCCACCAGCTGGGGCGGCGAACATGAGAAGGTCACGTTGCCCTGCAGAAAAAACAAAAAGAAGATTTACATGCATCTTTAGTAATGTGTCAGCCGAGGACAAAAGCTGCAAATGTCATGACCTTTTATTAATTATAGGCAACATCTTTTTCAGGTCCACTTACTATGGTTAGTTTAACATAATTACAGAAAATGGCTACCACAATACGAGATATAGATATGAAAATAACAACAAATGGGAACTGAGATAATTATATGGATTATTTGACATTTCTAGACAAGACTGAAACCAAAGTTACTCCTAATAAAATATGTGAATGAATATGCAGACAGTGGTTGTTTTGACCCAGATTTTCAAAGCATGAATCCATAAATAAAACATTGTTTTAAAAAAACATTCAGAGTTGTGCATAACATTACCCTAATGTCTAACAATATTAGACAATCATCAGCATAGTGCCAAAATGTGAATGCAGATGAGGTTGATACTTTTCATTCAGTACCATCCTGACGTAGATACTGAATCGTCCACTTGTGAAATCAAAAACATGTCTCTGGGTTGCAGCTTTTCATCCAATCCCACTATACATATAATCTTAATTGTGTGTCGGGCTGCAGTCAAAACCCAACCAGTCATGACTGTTGAGGTCAGACTCCTATCAGTCCTACAACCCCGCAGGGCAGCACACAGCAATCACAACTCTCCCACTCTCAATGTGATTCCCTCCCATCAGCCCCGGGGAAATGGTCCCATTGAAATTCCATTACAGCTTCCATCATTCCCGTCTCCTCCACCTCTGCTTCTCTAGTCAGCAAAGGCCTTTAATGCAACAGTTAAAGGCTGTGGGTGTCTCATTTGAGATGTGGCTTGTAGCTCTTTGACTGACCCGTCTGATTGGTGTGGGAGGAGACTCTCAAAAATGCACTCAGACTTAATCACAGATTAGCCGGAAAATCACAATGGCTGTAATGATTGTTTATTCTCCATTTGTGCCTCTGACAGTCTTTATTCAGTGTCTGGATAATCACAAATCTTCAAAAGAAAGGAAAATGTGAAAACAACAGCAAATACCTATCAGAATCTGAAAATAGTGCCACCACCAGGCCAACAATTGAACTGTTTGTGTCAGTAGTTTCGGTTGTTTCTGTGTTTGCTTCTGATCTTTGATTAAATCAGTCTTGATTCATTTTTTCCTTTTGTTTATCCCTAATTATTCCTTGCCAGATTAATTTCCCCGGTTTTCTCTACCTGGCACTCTGCTGCCGCTCTCTTTCACCCACTTGCAGCCCTTTAGCTAATTAGCCCATGTCATTTGTTCCAGCGTTCACACCTTTTTTTCCTTTTATTCCTCACTGTTCCTCTAGTTAGGGCTGCACAGTGGCGCAGTTGGTAGCACTATTGCCTTGCAGCAAGAAGGTCCTGGGTTTGATTCCCGGCCCAGGGTCTTTCTGCACATTTTCCCCCTGTGCATGCATGGGTTCTCTCCGGGTACTCCAGCTTCCTCCCACAGTCCAAAAACATGACTGTTAGGCTAATTGGTCTTTTCAAATTCTCCCTAGGTGTGAGTGTGTGTGTGCATGGATGTTTGTCCTGTTTGTTTCTGTGTTGCCCTGCGACAGACTGGCAGCTGGAGATAGGCACGAGCAACTCCAGACCCCACTTGGGACAATGGTGAACAGACAATGAATGGATATTCCTCCAGTTTGAACTTGTCTATATGAAGTTGTAAATTCCCACCCGTTTCAGGCTCTTGATTGCAACATGTTGTCACTTCTGGTTAGCCGGACTCATTAGCGTATATAGGCACCGGGTGTGAACGCCAAGTTAAGTGTGTGTCAGGTCCATTGTTGTGCACAGTTGGCTGGCGCCATGCTTTTCGGTCCACGATTTAGATTATGGATAAGGTAAATGGATTTTTGATGTCACATGTTGCTGGTCCTGTGAAATGTCAGATCGCTTTTATTGTTCCTACTAGTTTTCTTATGTGATTTCTAATTGTACTGTAGGGAGAATTTCAGCAGTTTACTGCAGCATCTGAATGTGTTCTGTGTGGGGATTAAGGTACTAGTTTTTCATTTTACCTAACACAAAGGCATGCAACATAGAATAAAATACCAAGGGTTTTTTTTTTTTTTTTTTTTTTTTTTTTTTTTCCCTTTCTTCCCCCTTCCCTTTGACACGGAATTTAAGCGCCTGTTATCGCCGGACTCCGCTGTCCGTTTAACCACGGGTATTCGCCGGGCCCCGTTGCCCACAACAGGAAAAAAAAAAAAAAAAAAAAAAAAAAAAATTACATACATATCCACAAATGCAACTCTAAACAGGTGCGTTTTTACTTGAGATTTGAAGGAAGTCAGGGTTTCCCCTGTTTTACAGTTTTCTGGAAGTTTGTTCCAAAGTTTTGGTGCATAGATGCTGAAAGCTGCTTCTCCTCTCTTGGTTCTGGTTCTGGGGATGCAGAGCAGACCAGAACCAGAAGACCTGAGAGGTCTGGAAGGTTGATACAACAACAGCAGATCTTTGATGTATTGTGGTGCTAAACCGTTCAGTGATTTGTAAACTAACAACAGTATTTTAAAATCTATTCTTTGAGCTACAGGGAGCCAGTGGAGGGACTTTAAAACTGGTGTTATGTGATCTATCTTCCTGGTTCTAGTGAGAACGCGAGCAGCAGCATTCTGGATCAGTTGCAGCTGTTTGATTGATTTGTTGGACAGGCCTGTGAAGATGCTGTTGCAATAATCAATGCGACTAAAGACAAACGCATGAATGAGTTTCTCTAGATCTGGCTGAGACATTAGTCCTCTAATCCTGGAGATGTTCTTCAGGTGATAGAAGCCGATTTTGTTACTGTCTTTATGTGGCTCTGGAGGTTCAAGTCCGAGTCCATCACTACTCCCAGGTTTCGGGCCTGATCGCTAGGTTTTAGTTGTAATAACTGAAGCTGTGCATTGACTCTAGATCGTTCCTCTTTAGGTCCAAAAATAATGACTTCAGTTTTATTTTTGTTCAGTTGGAGAAAGTTTTGGCACATCCACACATTTATCTGCTATAAGCATTTATTCAGTGATTGGATGGGTTTAGAGTCACCTGGTGACATCGTAATGTAGAGCTGTGTGTCATCCGCATAGTTGTGGTAGCTAATATTATTTCCTGTTATGACCTGAGCTAGTGGGAGAATATAAATATTAAATAAGAGGGGTCCTAGGATTGAACCTTGGGGTACCCCACATGTGACCTTTGACCTCTTTGATGAGAAGTTTCCAATTGAAACAAAGAAATCACTGTTCTTTATGTAGGATTCAAACCAGTCGAGCACCGAACCAGAGAGTCCGACCCAACTTTCAAGTCGATTCAGTAATATGTCATGGTCGACAGTGTCAAAAGCTGCACTGAGATCAACAGAACCAGCACCGTGGTTCTGCCACAGTCCGTATTTATATGGATATCATTGAATACTTTTACGAGGGCAGTCTCCGTGCTGTGGTGAGCACGAAAACCAGACTGGAAAGTGTCAAAGCAGTTGGTCATCATGAGGAAACTATTTAATTGTTTACACACAGTTTTTTCAATAACTTTGCTGATGAATGGGAGGTTTGAGATTGGCCTGTAATTCTGCAATAGTGATTTGTCCAAATTGTTCTTTTTTAACAGTGGTTTGATGACTGCTGTTTTCAAAGCCTGGGGGAAAACACCTGATGTAAGCGATGAGTTTACGATTTGGATCAGATCAATAGCAATAACAGGCAGGACTTTCTTAAAGAAATGTGTGGGTAGGACATCCAGACAGCAGGAGCTTGAACTTAATTGACTTATAATTTCTTCTAGAGTTTTATAATTAAGTAGTTGAAAATGGGTCATTTTTTCTGTATTTGTTTTGTTTTGGTACAGCAATGGTTCTGGCTTTGAAGTTGATGTGCAGATTAATCCTCTGATTTTTTGGATTTTGTCTGAAAAGAAATCAGAAAACTTATTACAGGCATCATTAGATTGGAGTTCAGGTGGTAGCGTCATAGGAGGGTTTGTGAGCCTGTCAACTGTTGCAAATAAAGTTCGAGCATTATTGATGTTTTTGTTTATGACATCTGCAAAGATGTCACTAAAACTTCCATGTTTTAGTGTTAAGTGATAGTTACGTAGTTTTTCTTTGTAGATGTCGTGATGAACATGAAGTTGAGTTTTACGCCATTGTCGTTCTGCCCCTGCGCAGACTTGTCTTGCAGACCGAACTATTTGTGCATTTCTCCATGGAGATTTCTTCAGTCAAAACCTTTACTTTAATTGGGGCAATGAAATCAATGATATATGAAACTTTAGACTGAAAATCATCTAACAACTGATCTACATCATTACAGCTTAAGGGTGAGGAGGAAGAATAGATTTGATTAAATGTTTCTGCTGTGTTTTCTGTGAAAGAACGTTTTGTGACAGTAGCTGTTTGTCCAAGTGGGTCAAAGAATAAAGAACCTTCAAAGATAACAGCAAAGTGATCCGACAGGGCGACATCAGTTACAGAGACATTGGAAATATTCACACCCTTACTGATAACCAGGTCCAGTGTGTGTCCTTGAGTGTGTGTTGCCTGTTTAACATGTTGTGTTAAACCAAAATTTTCTAAAATATCAGAGAGCTTTTTTGCTCCTCTGTTTTCGGGTTTGTCCACATGAATGTTAAAATCACCAACAATTATTAAACAATCATAATCAATGCATATGAGAGAAAGAAGATCATTCAAGTCAGTAAAGAAATTTTCCACATATGCTGGAGTTTTGTATAAAGTTAGTGTCAAAGTTCGTTTGAAGCCTTTAACCTGAATTCCAAGATACTCAAAAGATGTGAAATGACCGAAAGAGATTTTACTACAGTTTATGGTATTTTTAAATATAGAAGCCACGCCTCCTCCTTTTTTATGTTTTCTATTCTCACTTAAAAAATTGTAGTCAGGAGGCGCTGATTCAATGAGTACAATTTGGTCATTATCGTCATTCAACCATGTTTCTGTCAGAAACATAACATCAACATTATACTCAGTGATGAAATCATTAATTAACAGAGCTTTAGCACAGAGTGATCTGATATTTAAAAGAGCTACTTTAAGTGGCTTGGAGGCCAAAAGATTTTCAGTCTGAGGTTCCTTTAGGCAGGGGATCACTCTGAGGTTTGAATTAGGACCGCTGTATTTCATATTTCTATTTTTTGTAAATTTTCTTGTAGTGATCCGGACAGGTAATGTCCTGTTCTGCATTTCCAGGGGGCCAGATGCATTCTGGAGGAAGACGGGTGTAAAGATAATATCTGGTCCCCGGCCTCAGACCTCAGAAACGCAGAGTGATGGATCCCTGGGAGGTCAGGGGCAGGTTGCTTAAATGTAGTGAGGTCTGTAACGTGAGTACTAAGGAGAGACGTGCCGAGGCGAACCTGTTGATTCATTCCATCTGTAAATTTAAGAAACTCTGGTCCGGAAGACATTTCTTCATTGGTATCCATTGAATCCTGTGAATGCTTGGAGGAGCAGAGAGGGAGGGGGGAAGGAGCGAGGGAAGCAGTCGCTCCATCTCCAGTCGATTTATCAGCTTGTTTTGGAATATTGTGCTCCTGATCCGGGGAGCGTTCCATCCTGGTCAGACATCCTTGAGCCTGTTCTTCTGACGCGATGATCCTGTTGCTGTCCTTGTTGATAAAATAAAAAAGGTTTGCAGTGAGTAGCTTTATCCCATGTTTATTAAGATTGCGTCCTCCTCTTCCAAAAAGGTGAAAGCGCTGCCAATAGATCCAGAGGTTATCGATGAAGGTCACTGAGCTGGTAGAGCAGGTTTTAATCAGCCATTTGTTGATCGTGCAGCCTGGAGTGTTTTTCGTCTCCCCATTGAGGTGATGGAATTGGACCACTGAGAAATAACTTCATTCTCAGTTTTCCCATAGTGTCCAGAAGAATGTTAAAGTCCTTTTTTAGAATCTCAGACTTTTGCTTTGCCAGATCGTTGGCTCCAACATGCACAACTAAAGTCTCAATATCTGGCTGATCAGTGGTTAGAGAGAGCAGTTTGTTGGTTAAATCAGATACAGTGTCACCAGGAAAATACATCACTCTTGTTTTCCTTGGATTGCAAACGTCACTGATTCCCTTTACTGCCTCATCTCCAACAATAAGCATTTTTGGGTTACCTTTAGTTTTCCTGGTGGTCGCTTTGTCCTTTGGAGCTTTGGGGGATTGATGTGTTGGTCTTGCCTCACTGTTGATGTTTGAAGGCGAAGTTTCACTCAGAGGCTCAGGCTGGAGTGCAGAAAATCTGTTTTTCAGTGGGATTCCCACAGAGTCAGAATGTTTTGAGGCTCTTGCTGGTTGCTTTGTCCATGGGAGCGGGGTCGGTGGAGGCGTTTTAGTTGCAGCTGCTTGTTTGTCTTTCTTTGGCGGAGCAGGTGTTGAAGTTGAAGGTGGGTTTCGGCTCAGAGCCGGCCACGCTGATTCGTCCAGGTGCGGGGTTCTCCCTGATAATCGTCTCATCGGATCCGCAGTGCGAGACTCCCGTTTGGCTTGGCACCCAGAGCGTTCCAGGGTGAGCTGCTCGGTGCAGGGCGCACGACCTCTCCGTTGATTTGAGGAAGAGTTGTTTCATTTCCACAAGTAGCGTTGATCTCAAAGTTCACCTCCAGTAGTTTAATCTTCATTTCTATAAACTGAAGTCGTTGTAAAATACTGCTCATGTCCTTGGGGTCAGCCAGAGGCATTTTGCCCTGGTTTAACTTGGAGGTAAAGAAAAGTAAGGTGAAAATAAAAGTAAGAAAATCCCCCAGTCCTTAGGTTTGGAAAAATCCAGTTAAGATGTCAATAATGTAAATATAACTATAAAAACTGTCGCCTTAAAATTAAAAAATAATTCACAAGCAGAGTTATCAGTAAGGACGAGAGAGAGCAGGATAAGCTGTTCCTCCTTCGGCAGTCAAATTATTATGGTCAACAGACAACTTATTGTCCGTGTTAATTTGCATGATTATTAACTTGGGTTGCAGTTATTTTTGTTTGAATCTCAGATTGCTTCTGTCCTGTGTTTTGTGCTCTATCAGGTTTTAGAATTAGAATAATAAAGTATATTTTTAAGTTTGTAAAATAATGCATAAATATTTTTGTACACTACTTCCGTTTCATCATTTGTTAGCCCGACTTACTTGAGTATTTTTAATGGCGAAACCCTAGACCATTTAGTATTTAAGAGGTCTACTAGTTGGCTTTACGGCCACGTCCTCTTCCACATTCCGGGCCCCTACGTACCCGGTTACTGGTCGTTCCTCCTCTTTGAGTTTTCCTGGCTACTTGTAAGTATTGTTCATCATGATTTTGTCACATGTATTCCTTGTATGTGCTTACTCTGCTTTTTTGTCTCAATTTGAATGAACAGCAGAGATACTTGTTAAAAAATTAATCACATTTCCTGATTTAAGTACTATTCATCCTGTAGTGTCTGAATACAGGTTATGCATATATGTCTAAGTAACGGAGACCCAAGCTGAGGTCTCCATGCTATGAGTGATGTAGTGATGTAGTGTCTGGACACACAAAAGGATATTTTGAAATGATTGGAAAAACAGGTCTCACTCCAAAGACTTTGAGTTTGGAAAAAAAATCTATTGATTCAGTCTTCCTGAAGGCACAATGAAGAGTCCAGAGGCTCAACGAGACAATACAGCCCAGGACCCACATAAGGCATCAATGTGAATGCGGTCATATACTGACTGGATAGCTCAATACAGAAGTCATCAGTCTTTCACCCTACCTCATACCATGAGAGATACTAAGATGCGTAACATGCCGGCTCAGACGTCGCCCGGCCAAACAAGGTCTGCGTCAGGTGCTGAGGAACCAGAGCACCTTGATGACAAATGGGCTACTGGAACAAGACGGAAATGGGCGAGAGGTGAAAACTTGGATCTGTTGGTTCAAGTAACCCTAATCAGAGAGGTTACATGCAAAGACTTGGGAAAGAACGGTTACTTTGACATCCCCAGTCAACACTAAATGCTAAACAACTAGTAGCTCAGTGTTCCAAGATCCGCAAATGACAATTGCTGTCACAAGTTGAGATTGATGAGGTACAACACAAATGCTACAGCAAAAAGGAGGAACCTGGATGTCAGAACTGTGGGGACTTAACTACATATGCGGCCCCGATAAATGAGACAGCTGCTGACCTGAGAGAGAGAATCATGACCCAAATGATAACCAGACTTCCAATTACAACAGAAAGTCTCATTGAAAATGTGAATGCAGCATTGAGAGCAATCATGTATATCAATGAGTTGATATAAAACTCAGCATCAACAATCCTTGAGATGCTTGGCGATAAGCAACCAAAAGGGTTACATGGTGAAAAACAAGATAACAAGGAGGGAAGTGAGCCAAATATCAGAGCTCCACAAGGGTGCAATGAAAAGACCAATACCCAACTGCTACAAAGTGGTACTCACCCTGAATGGTTAACTGAAGGGCATACAATAACCTGCCTCTCCACAACCAGTAAATAGCAGGTTTACACAGTTGCCAGAGACTGCAAAACCCAACACACGTACCTTTTTGGTTTTATGACATTATGGTCCACACCACCAGGATCTACAGCACGGACAATGGGATGTAATTCAGACTAGAGAAGTGTGGTCGGCTGGTCACAAAGAGGGGGAAGGTCCTCCGCACAGAAGGAGTCTCACTCCGACAAGGAACAATAGCAGACATAGAGGACAGCTACAAGTACATAGGTATACCACAAGCAAATGGCAACCTCGATGAGGTCACAAGAAAAGGAGCCACAGCTAAATACCTCCAACGAATAAGGCAAGTCCTGAAAAGCCAGCTCAATGGCAAGAACAAAATCCGTGCAATAAACAGCTATGCCTTGCCAGTAATAAGTCACCCTGCTGGAATAATTAGCTGGCCAAAGGAGGAGATAAAACCCACAGATATTAAGACCATAAAACTACTAACCATGCAGGGAGGGTTCCACCCCAAATCCAGGACCCTGAGATTGTACATGAGCCGCAAGGAAGGAGGCAGAGGACTAGTGAGTGTGAGAACCACTGTCCAGGACGAAAGAACTAAGATCCATAAATACATCAGGGACAAAGCCTCAACAGACAATGTGCTCAGTGAATGTCTCAGACAACAGGGAACGGAGGTTGAGGTGCCAGAGATACCATCATGGGAGGACAAGCCCCTACATGGGATGTACCACCAGCAAATAACCCAAGTGGCTGATATCAGTAAATCCTACCAATGGCTGGAAAAAGCTGGACTCAAGGACAACACAGAGGCCCTCATCCTGGCCGCCCAGGAACAGGCCCTAAACACCAGAGCAATAGAGGCCCAGATCTACCACACCAGACAAGACCCAGGTTGTGCAAGGAGGCCCCTGAGACAGTCCAGCACATAACAGCAGGGTGCAAGATACTGGCAGGAAAAGCGTCCATGGAACGACATAACCAAGTGGTAGTGTACAGAAACATCTGTGCAGAATATGGACTGGAAACCCCGAGATCAAAGTGGGAAACACCCCTAAAGGTGGTGGAGAACACCAGAGCTAAGATCCTGTGGGACTTCCAGATCCAGACAGACAAAATGGTAAGGGCGAACCAACCAGACATTGTCGTAGTGAATAAACAACAGAGGAAAGCTGTTGTGGTAGATATAGCAAAACCAAGTGATTGCAACATCAGGAAAAAGGAACATGAGAAACTGGAGAAATACCAGGGCCTCAGGGAAGAACTGGAGAGGGCCTGGAAAGTGAAGACCACAGTGGTCCCTGTGGTCATCGGGGCCCTCGGGGCAGTAACCCCCAAACTGGAGCAATGGCTACAACAGATCCCAGGAACAACATCAGACATCTCAGTCCAGAAATGTGCAGTCCTTGGCACAGCCAAGATACTACAGGACCCTCAAGCTCCCAGGCCTCTGGTAGAGGACCCGAGCTCAGAGGATAAGAACCACCCGCGGTGGGTGAGAAGGGAATTTTTTTATAAAAGTGAATAACATGTTCAGACATAAAACCTATAATTATCAATTCCACCAACATGCATATCTGCAGTCAGAAGAAATTAGTCAAAATTGAAAGATTGGTTCTGACCCACAATGCCTATGAAAATATTCACTTTGGTTGTTTTACAATTTTATTGTACAATTTTATTGCACAGCCAAGATACTGCGCAGGACCCTCAAGGTCTCAGGCCTCTGGTAGAGGACCCGAACTCAGAGGATAAGAACCACCCGCGGTGGGTGAGATATATATAACTTATATAACTTCAAGTAAATCAAATTTCTGTGAAATCAAACTGTCCACTTAGAAATCAAACTGATTGACAATCAATATCACCTGCTGTTGTGCAAATGGAATAGACAATAGGTGGAAATTATTTTTATATTTATTTCATTCATTCAGATCTAGGATGTGTTATTGGAGTCTTCCCTTCATTTTTTTGAGCAGTGTATATAAATTACATTATATATATATATATATATATATATATATATATATATATATATATATATATATATATATATATATATATATATATATATATATATAAATTCCCTTCTCACCCACCGCGGGTGCTTCTTATCCTCTGAGCTCGGGTCCTGTACCAGAGGCAGGTCCTGCGCAGTATCTTGGCTGTGCAATAAAATTGTACAATAAAATTGTAAAACAACCAAAGTGAATATTTTTTATAAGCATTGTGGTTCAGAACCATGGTAGTAAGGTTAGAAACAAATGTTTTAGCTGCTGCTCCGATATTGATTATCAAAATAAGCATTGCCAGGTCAAAGTTTTTCAAAACTATAGAGATCAGCAGTGACAATCACTATTCGCTGATTGGAGGATTTTTAAACTGTAGCTTTGCTAACTAGTAAGATGTTCAAATCTGCATAAATTATTCCAACTAACTCTGTTCATAACACAGATTGGATCAATGGAATGCAGGGATACTAAAACTGAAGGTTTAATAATTAGTTTGATGTATGCCACTGGGAGACCCTGATACTCGTTCATGGACTAATAATTTATTTTCTGCAGTTTCCAGTCTCAAAAGAGGCATACCGTGAAAAAAAGAGAGGAGTCATATTAAGCTGTCCCCCTGTAATGGCCTTAAAAAAATGCTATAAATCCATATTTTCATTCTATACAGGTGTATCATTTCTATAATGATGCAGCTGTTTCAGAATGACCTAAAAGAATTTCACTTTTGTTCCTTCATCTGTTTAAATGCAGACATTGCTTTAATCAGCGTTGGTAATGTGTTTCATCAGAAGATGGTAGCTTGTGCTGGTAGTTATGATTTAGTGAGACTGTTAAACTCCTTACTGACAGCGTTCTTCAGAAACACTCAGGAATGTGTATCATAAATAGTGCACATTTACTGCAGCAGAAACTGTGGGAGGATTCATGCCGTCTAAAGAATTATTGATGTTTGAGACATTAAACTGTCATGTTGATTCTTAGGTCCATCAGATATAAAACCATTTTATTATTATTATTACTTTTTTGTCTCCAACTGCATTTTAATATCTGTTTACAAACCATTCTTTAGGCGCAACGTAGAGTTAAGAGTGTGAGCAAAAGTGTATTTAAAACTTTAATACTAGGAATATGTTCAGTGGCATTCGAGTATCAAATGTAGTTCATTAAAGCAAGATTTTTTTCAGCTTGTAAATCTGTGAGTTTATTGCGGTCTCTCTTGATTATTCCTCTAAGGTTTCTCCTTTTTTAATTTATTTTTTTCCATTCATTGACTGAAGGACTTTTATGAAGCACTGCTGATGTAGTCTGTGCTGCTGCCAGAGTTCTGACCAGCACCAGAAAAATGGATCACATAACCTGTTAAATACTTACTGGCTCCATCATAGAAAATAGATACATTTATAACATTTTTTTACTGGCCTCTAAATTACTTTGGATTGTCTATCGAATGGTACAACATTAAGAGGTTCAACTTGCCTTACTCTAGATTTGTGTTTCTGTCATGTTTGCTCCTAACCTGCAGTAAGTCTATTGTCATCTTATGTAGTAAAATGTTACCTGTGTCACAAGCTGCAACTGAAACCCACAGCATGACCCACCTACCATATTCTATAGTTTTCTTCAGGCACGTGCAGAGGGAGGGGGGGGGGGTGAAACGGATTCGAGCTCCTGCCCCTTTTATCCTAGATGCCCCTAGTGCCCTTTTTGAGTTTTTTTTCTTTTTCAAATTTTTTTTTTTACATTTTTTAAAATTGTTTTATCTAAATGTCAGGAGACCTGCTTTTGGCCTCAGCAATAATATTTAGCTAAATATGATAATTAAATCTGGAAAGACTCAGACGGAGAAAAAGGAAACCATTAGAAGAGTTTATTGAAATACAAATTAGAGTCTTTGGCGCTCGAGCCCCAGCCAAGAATACCAATTATCGCAAACTTTGCAATGGGCTCGGATGAGCATTCCGCATGGTGAGAGGAACGTTATCCCCCCGGGACCCGACATGGGTGGTGGAGCTGAGCGAGTGGAGGTGAAGGGGTGGAGATGGGTTGAGCTCTGCTGGAAACTGAAGACGCCATGGATGATGGTCCTTATCAGCTGGGACTTGGGCGGTGATTGGACATGTCGCATCTTGGACCAGCGTTGATTAATCAACAGTGATGAGCATGCCGCACCGGTTGGATGAGAAGAGTCTTCCAGTTTGAATTTGCGCCTCGGCTTCATTTTAGCAAAATAAACTACTCTGGCTGCCTTCAGTCTAATAATGACTCTCAGTTTCTCTTCCTCCATGTTGTTCAGATACCAGGGTGAGGAGGAGGGGTGGGGGGAAATCTGAGCCTCTAACAAAAATATTTTTTATACACTGGTTTGTGAATAAAAACATAGGTCTGATGTTGACATTAGAAAAACTTTTTCTGTTTATATTTTCATAATTATCCTCGCAATAGCGGGAAAAAAAAACCCTCCTTGCCCCTAAACACAGAAATGCTTCGGCTGCAGAGAAAACCTCTGACTTTACCGTAATTCTGCTAAAAGCCCAGTTCTACAGGCAGTCTGGGTCGGTCCCACCAACAGATAGAAAGAATGTCTAATTTATATCAGATATCCTGATTAAGACACGGTATCGACTGTCACCTCGAGTCGTGACACACCTCAAAGCCCCGGTAACACCTGGTACCACCTGGTGACTGTTGGCTCTGCTTCTCCTTAACGTTACTACCAGGTAGGTTAAAGCAGCTGCTGACGGGATCTGGGCTGGAGGTGAACGGCTGTAAATAGAAGTTATTGCAGAACCTCAAGTGTTAAAGGGAGATTCGGTCCAGAGCATTTAGAGGTCACAAAATAAACATCAGAGAAAATACTGCAGCAATTAGAACCGCAGCATAAAGCCAAACATGCTACAATTAAATGAATCAAAATGTCCCCAAAGTATCGGCGGGCTGACATAGGGCAACCAGGGGATTCCAGGTAGATCACAGGTGAATGCAGGGCTGGCCCAAGGTAATATGGGGCCTTCGACAGAACCCTCCTGTCCTACTATTAAATGTTGATAAGGTGAATATACGAGAGGGAGACCAGGTTTATTGGCCGAGTTTAATATCAATCACTGTTATTGGTTATTTGCTGTGATGTATTTGTGAACAAACCCAATTCAAACACAAAGAATACACCATATTGTAGCCATGGTAACACAACAATCAAACTATCAAGATGATTATTTAAACATTTACAAAGTAAACTTCCTAATTAAATCCTAAATGTACTATTAATTTTTCTCAGCTGAATCCATTAAGGAAAATTTAATAACATTGTCATTCTCTATAAATGAATGCTGCAGATTTAGATCTATGGTCTGTGTTACCATTAAACCATTTCTGGGGGCCCCTGAATGTGCACGGCCCTGGTTTTCTTCACACATGTCATCACCCCCTTTACTCTAAAGTTCAATTTTAAGATGATTAATTAACTTGATTTATTTCCAGCTCTCAGATCCGTTACAAATATGTGGTTAAGTTAACATGAAACATTGATGTGAGTCTACTGAGGCAAGACAAGTCAAAAACTTTCAACCTGCTACAGTAAACAAAAGTTATTGGGAGTGTTAAAAGGCTACTAAGTTCAAGCAAACAGAAAGGAGACTTTCCTACTCTTCTGTGTGTTCTGAAGCTTCATGAGTAGAAATCACTTTATGTGCAAGGATGTTGCGATGAGAACATTTCTAGGGATCAATGCTTCAATGCTTCTGCGTTTCTCTTTGTGTATGCCCTGATTTGTCAAACAGACGGCCATTCACACCGAACCAGGTTCTGGTTCTGGTTCTGTTGGTGGTTTCTTCCTGTTGAAAACAAAGTTTCCTTTGTGGTGTCGAAGCATGCATACTCAGGATGAGGATTTGGTACAAAGTCAATAAACAAATACTTCTCCACTGTTGATGCATGTAGTAAGTCAACCTGTTGGGTTTCCCTCGATAGAAAATGTTGAAATCATTAAGCTGAACTTGACTTGTTTGATAATTAGGATCAGCTGAAATGTGTGTCGCTGTAAGAATCTTTTGATTTAACTTTTGTTATTACCAGGTGCCTTGAGATGACATGTATTGTAATTCAATGTGATATAAAAAAACTGAATTGAATTAGATTACAGTGTGCATTAATTTGAACACAGGATACAGTGGAGTCACACTGTATCCTATGTGACTCCAAACACAGGATTCAGTTTTGAGGTGATAATTTCCTTATATTTCTTTTCATATCTCCCACACCAAGTGAGGGTTTGAACTAAACATAATAATCATTATTATCTTTTGCTAGTACATGTAAATATTCACATCTCTTTGGGTTCATCTCTCAATGCTCTTTCAGAACTGTCTCTGTTCTGTGGCCGTGAAACAACATCCTGTGGAATTATACTGGAGAGCCATATATGATTACCAAAATAAATCGTTAACAGAATTTTTTTTTTCTCCTCCAGTAAAATCGCCCACTCTGCCTCTCGCCTACACATGAGCTCATTCGCTCTCCCTCTCTATTTCTCTGTCTTGTTTTCTCTCTCTCATATCATACCATCAGTTTACCATCCTTGAAAACTGTGCTGCGAGATAAGCTTTACATGGCAAAGTGATATTTTATATTTCTGACTTTTTAAAGGCATTTATGAGTTCTTTGAAGAGAAGCAACAGAGATAAAATTGACAGTGAGCTTAAAAACATTATTTATAAAGAACTTACCTAGAGAGTGATATCTGATCACCAACACAGTCAAAAACAGCTCCATAAATTGGTCTGATTTTAGCTACAGATCTACAAGACTTCAAAAAGGGGGAACTCTTCAAAGAGAGGATTTGATCATTATTTATGATGGTGTAACACATAAGAAAACTAAAGTGTAGCTCACCACACTGTGTATCTGTGGCTTGCGTCTCTTAGCCAGGTCTATGATGTTGATCCCGTTATAGTAGAGGTTCTCTATGCAGCCATGGAAGTTCTTCCTGAGGAAGGTGCCAGGTTTCCCAGGCAGAGGAATGCCTCCAAAGCTCAGCTGAGGATGGAGAACAGCAGATTGATTATGCACAAGAACAAACTAACCTGCTCACATGCACCACTTTTAGAACAAAAATTAGCTGAAATGAAACTCTTTCTGCTCCACAATGTGTGTGATGTTCAGGTGACATGAGTGTAACTTGAATGCTGAACACACACATTCTTAACAGGTTGTGCTTTAACAACTGAGCCAGTTATTCACCAAGTGAGAGGTGATGTGAGAAAACATCACCTCTCACCACAGCATCTAAAGGTGTGCTGTGTACAGCTGCTCTGAACCTGATTTTATGGTTCAGTGTGCATCAGCCGAGTCAAGCCACAGACAGAATACATACTTTCACACATTGGGTATGATCCCACATCTCTGAGCTAGAGCGGTGAAAGAAACCCCTCTGTTTGTCCTGCCAGTGCCATGCTCCTTTTTCCACAGTGGAATTTATTTGTGTGAGCAGCAGACTGGGAGCAGATCAGTTCAGGTCAACCAGAAAAATTGTCAACTTTTTGAAAAAAGAAATGTGTTCAATAAAAAAACTTTGATAATTTGTCAGACTTGTAAAATCACCAAAATACACTGTACAAAAATATAAACGCAACACTTTTGTTTTTGCTCTCATTTTTCATGAGATGGACTCAAACATCTAAAATTCATTCCAGATAAACAATATTGCCATGTCTTTCAAATGTTGTCCACAGATCTGTCTAAATGTTTGATAGTAAGCACTTCTGCTTTGCTGAGATAATCCATCCCACCTCATAGGTGTGCCACATCAAGATGCTGATCTGATATCATGATTAGTGCAAAGGTGTACCTTATACTGCCCACAATAGAAGGCCATTCTGACATGTGCAGGTTTGTCACACAGCAAAATGCCACAGATTCCGCAAGCATTGAGGGAGCGTGCAATTGGCATGCTGACAGCAGGAATGTCAACCAGATCTGTTGCTTGTGCATTAAATGTTCATTTGTCCACCATAAGCCGTCTCCAAAGGCGTTTCAGAGAATATGGCAGTACATCCAACCGGCCTCACAACCACAGACCACGTGTAACCACACCAGCCCAGGACCTCCACATCCTGCAGGTTCACCTCCAAGCTCATCTGAGACAAGCCACTCAGACAGCTGCTGAAACAATTGGTTTCAGCAGCTGTCTCAGGGAAGTCTCAGGGAAGCTCAACTGCATACTCGTCGTTCTCATCGGGGTCTTAACCTGACTCCAGATCGTCGCTGTAACAGACTTGCTCACATTCGATGGCATCAAGCACATTGGAGAGGTGTTCTCTTCACGGATGAATCTCGGTTTACATTGTTCAGGGCAGATGGCAGACAGCGTGTGTGACGTTGTGTGGGTGAGCGCTTTGCTGATCCCAATGTTGTGGATCAAGTGGCCCATGGTGGTGGTGGGGTGATGGTATGGGCAGGCATCTGTTATGGACGAAGAACGCAGGTGCATCTTATTGATGGCATTTTGAATGCACAGAGATACCGTGATGAGATCCTGAGGCACATTGTTGTGCCATACATCCATGAATATCACCTCATGTTTCAGCAAGACAATGTACGGCCCCATGTTGCAAGGATCTGTACACAATTCTTGGAAGATGAAAATGTCCCAGTTCTTGCATGGCCAGCATATTCACCGGACATGTCACCCATTGAGCATGTTTGGGATGTGCTTGACTGGCGTATCCGAAAGTGTGTACCAGTTTCCACTAATATCCAGCAACTTCGCACAGTCATTGAAGAGAAGTGGACCAACATTACACAGGCCACACTTGGAAATCTGATAAACTCGATGCAAAGAAGATTTGTTGCACTGCATGAGGCAAATGGTGGTCACACCAGCTACTGACTGGTTCTGAGTCCCCAGAACCCCAATAAAGCAAAAACGAAAATGCACATTTCAGAGTGGCCTTGTATTGTGGGCAGTATAAGATACACCTGTGCACTAATCATGATGTCAGATCAGCATCTTGATGTGGCACACCTATGAGGTGGGATGGATTATCTCAGCAAAGCAGAAGTGCTCACTATCAAACATTTAGACACATTTGTGGACAACATTTGAAAGACATGGTAATATTGTTTATCTGGAATGAATTTTAGATGTTTGAGTCCATCTCATGAAAAATGGGAGCAAAAACAAAAGTGTTGTGTTTATATTTTTGTTGAGTGTAATAACACAAATTGATGTTTAGGTTTCTTCTACCATTAAGCAGTTAAGTTAATTATGGAAGTTATCTGTCTTTATTAGTGAAGGTCTTACATTCCAATTGTAATTATCTTGGGGAAAAAAGTCCAAAGAGAATTAAATGTAATTTTCTGAAAGTTGCAGAAGACCTATTTCAAAGTCATTGTTCACAGTTTGTTTATTAACAAGTGATTGTGTTACTGAACATAATTTATTGCAACTTTTTTTCTTTTGTCTGAACGAAACCAGGTGTGCCTAGAGTTGCCTAGAGTTTTTTTCAGTGGGTTTGATGGCACTAATGTTCCTGCTTATTCTCTGATCAAGCTGTTGTTCACACTCTTTACTTTAACATGGCAAACTTTGACTGCATTGTTTCTGCCTTCAGATCTCACTCTACATGTCGACGGTAACCGATAGTCTGAAGGTTAGCTTTTATTGTTTCCAACACAAATATGCAGCCTGTACTGACAGACTACGGGTGCAGAGACAACAGAGACAGACAGCAACTTCAAGCTCTTAAATAAAAGAGCTTCTGTTTACAATGGGAAAATCTTTGGAGGCTTGAAGTGTTGTTCGATAACAGCAAAATGTCTTTTTCTAATTTTATGTTTATGTTTAAAGGAGTGCTTCCAGCAGTTCCAGGGAGCACACTTTATGTTTGCTGCAATGCTGCAAGGCTCGCCCTAATGCTGCTCATCAGGCTGTGATCATGATAAGGTCGTCTGTGGAGAAATATTTACACAGCTGTTCCATCTTCTCGTCGGGTTATTCAATCTGGCTGAGAACTCACCTCGTAGTCCACCTCCAGAGACTGTCCTTCCCCTTTGGTTTGGAAGTGCTGTGTGTGGGCGTCTACAGTGAGGTTGACCTGCTTGTTAAAGCGCTCGATGTGAGCAGAGTGCCAGTGCTGGTCATCCAACAGGCTGCCCACAGTAACTGGAACACGGCGACTACTGAACCTTGACCTGCTATCATCTGCATAAAAAGAATGACAGCAGCAGGAACTCAGTTGGTCTGGTGGGAAAGCAGCATCAACTTATGCAGAATTCCTCTCTAAGTTAAGCAACAACTGTTAAACATAGGAGAAAATATCAGCAAACATATCATAAACCATTTTACCAATGCAATATAGAAACCCTGTCATTCAATCTACATAATTAAGATCATGCACTGCAATCAATCCAAAAACTGTAGGAGGGAGAGAAAGCTTCTTAAATCCTGATTTGATTACCCAGCAAGTTATCCACCCTATGAACTAAAGATTATGTGATGGCAAGGAAGCATTCCAACCTCAAAGATTATAAGTTCATTACAAGCTGAATATTTTAAACACCAAAGGAAATGTGAGAAAAGCTGCCCTGCTCATACAACAAGGCTTCTAACTGCTGTAATGCAAATGAAGGCATTTACTTTTACTAAGTAACTGGCAGCACCATTTCTTTACATTTAATAGGATATAAATAAACATTTTAAAGAATGTAAATGAACAATATTAGAATAATTAATAATATTTGTTTTTTTGTCATATTATCTTGGATAGATGCCAGTCCTATTTCTCATCAGAAACAAGTTTGATTGTTGTTTTCCAGGTGTATAAATAATTTTGGGCTTTATTGCATTGCTATGCAAATTGAATGATGTTGTATAGACCAATTCATACTAACTGATGATTATTTGTAATTCAATTTGAACTTTTAAAGCTACAATTATTTTTCTTATTCTTTCTGTTTTGCTCTGACAGGCTATTTTTCATTCAGATTATTACATAAGGTAATAAAGACATGAAATTTTAAGTAGTAATGTCAAACTTATGGAAAGTCAATTCATTTCTCGGCACTCAATACTTGGTCAGGGCCTCTTTTGCATGAATTACTGCAATGTGTTGTTGCAAGGAGGAGATCAGCCCGTGGTTCTGCTGAGGCACAATTAAAGCCCACGTTGCTGTGTTGGCTGTCTTCACTGTCTCTCATCTTTCTTTTAAGAATTCACATATTCTTTATGAGGTTAAAGGTCAGGCCAGACTGCAAATCAAGTACAGTAACCCCATGTTTATCGAACCAAATATTGGTGCCTTTGGCTATAGCATTTTGGAAAAATTTAAATATTCTGACACTAAATTTGAGGTGTTCATTATCTGAAAAATTGGACTCTACATGTAGTGAATCTATATAATATGAGTTTCACTTTATGAAATTAGTGAGAAGTGTTCACTGACAAGAAATGTTGAATGTTTAAATTTACAATACATATAATTTTTTGGGGTGTACTTTTATAGCGTTTGAGATTTTTTCAACTAAACAGACCTTTTCTGTTATACAGTTTTATTTTCTTAATACTTTGGAAGATTTTACAAAAAATAAAATGCTATTTATCTCTGCATTCATGTCTTTAGTTTAGACAGTTTGAATGAATATTTTGGGTCTTCTATCTGTTGAGGAGAAGCTGGAAAAAAGCATCAATTCAATCAATAAAGAAAATAAAGCTCTCATATCCCCTCAGTCACTTCCAATCTCTCGCTCAATGTCAGGGAATGACTCCCACAATCACCACAAGGATGCAAAAAAGGAAAGAAAACAAGTGATTTCAGGGCCAATATCAGGAAGGCGTAGTTCACCTAAGTTGAGATAGAGGTCCAGTCTTCCTCGGTGCAGCTCCAGGGTGATGTAGTCTCCTCTCTGCCCCTCCCCATGCAGTAAGACCCCCTCAGCCTGGTGGCTCTTAAAGCGCAGAGAAATAACATCCTTCACTGTTGACATGGACTTCTGGTTGAACCGATACAGCAGAGAGCTTCTGCCATCAAAATCAGCCACATACGATTCTGTGGAAAAATCAAAACCAGTATGAAGGGGTGTGCTCTGTTAACAAGAAGGAAAGGGTTAAGGTTAGAACAAAACTAGACGATTCTACAACCAGGACTACAAATCAGAAATGTTTATTTTATTTGGTATTCAAATTATTTTTCCTTTCTTTTTGTAAATAATTGCAGTTTGTTTGTCATTTCTTTCATCATCTTAGAACGAGTGACCAGCTGCCAACTGGTAGATTCAACCCTGAGCAAGACCCTAAAAACCATGCTACCTACATCTGTGAATTATTATGCTTTGACTGCAATGTACGTAATTAGGTAAATATAGACATGTTCTTCCCTTTAATGTATGCATCAGAGCAGAGATGTTGTTTGCTCTGTGAAGCAACTTTTGTGATATATCTACATTTGAATGCACACGGAAACTCAAGTTAACAAGCAATCAGCACCTGCTAGGTTTGCAGTTCACTGTTTACTCTCTCTTCATGGTTTGTTGCAAAATGCAAACAGAAGTTCTTATGATTTTCTTTCAGAAAGAAATGTTTTGCTTTTTTGCCACTTGTCTATACAAGCCACATTTGTGGGGTTCAGCGCAGAGCAGTCCAAAGACATTCTTCCACCTACAGGTACCCAGGCCTGAAGGTTAAGTAACAACCCATGTATGGAGGCCATAGTCCTCGACGTGGCTGTCTCAGGTTCGATTACCGGCCTTGCAACCTGTGCCGCATGTCTTCCCCCTTCTCTGATTACCCAATTTCCTGTCAATTCACTATCAAATAAAGATTACCAGAGCCAATAAAACCTTTAAAATAAATGTACAACATGCCGCTTTTATGGATTGAAATTCTGCAGTAACTGACGTTTGGAGTTATTTCTCCCTACCTTGTTGCTCCAACTTAGCTGACTTAAGTTAGTGAGGCAATCTCTGAATTTTGCTTTACTTAACTCATTTTAATCAAATTACCAGTTGATTTGACAACAATCTGTCAAATCAATTTGACAGATTGTTGACAATCTGTCAAATTGTTGACAGATTGTCAACAATTTCCACACAGTATAGTTAAAGAAATTCTGGTTGCAACAGTTTTATTTCATGGAACAAACATTTATTGCCATTCTATGGTAAGGCACTGTAGCACATCACAGCTACAGAGAGAAAGCAAAGCCCTTGTTAAAACCCAGGAATCAACCATCAGACAGCATTTTTCAGGCTACATTTTCATAAAGCTAATGGAGTGAAACCTACCGTGTTCCCGATGACTACCTCTCTTACTTCTGGTTACTCTGCTGGATGAATTAAGACAAACTAACCCTTAAACGCAAAAACTAGAGCAACAGGAACAGAGTCATCACTAAAATAATATCACTAAACAATTCACTGAAATGATTAACAATGAACATAAAGCTTACCCACAATCTTTTACTGAAGTCATATGCCAAACCCAGCAGAATAATGCAAACATATGAACTCTGGTTTTAACTACCATATTAATAAATGTTTTCCATTGTCTTCATTGGTCTTCACAATGTTAAACAATGTTCACAATATTAAACAATAAAGAATATTTATTCACTCACATTAATCCTGCAGTTACCTACTTATGACATGACTTGACAACAAAGAAAGAGCAAACCAGCACCAAAGTCTCACATTATTTCTTTTCTGACACATATGTGAATTTGTTTTGCACCATTTGTTTTAAATCATTCGGGGCAAAAATATAAATTTAACAGTATTTAAATTTATATTAACTCAATTAATACAATATGTCTTATGAATTTGAAGGTGTACTTATGTCTTTTAAGTACATAAGGCAGATTACTTTTTTTTTTATCTCAGTAACCATAACTGTTTGTTCTCTGAAACTGTGACATAAAAGACACACAGAGGTGGTCTCTGTTTCTTAAATAATGAATTCTAGAAAGTAGTTGCTTTCCACAGATTTCACCGAGGGGCATCAGAGTAGGAGGGGCTGAAAACATGTGAACACCACAACCTTTAGATTTTCATTTGTAAAAGAATGGAAATATTTTTTTTTCTTCCACTCAACTTCCATGTACTCTCATGTAAAGTTCAAAAGGTATGAATACTTTAGGCAGGACCAGGGCTAACTGTAAAATGCCTTTGATGAGGCTCCTCTCTGCAGCAGGTTCTCTGACTCCATTTAAATTCCAGGGCTTTTATATTGGTCATGGAAAAAAACTAGTTAATTATTCATACCATTTTTCAGCTTTCATAGGTCGTAGTATACCTGTTAATTGCAGAGTCTGCACAGGACTATCATTTCTCATACACTTAACTGTGCTGGTGTTTTTTTTTTTTTTGTATGAACCATTTTTCTACCACTTAAAATCCCTCAATTGTAAAAATATGAAGAATCTAAGTTTTTGTTTCACCTTTCCATTGAGTGATGTTTTTGGAGAAAAACAATGAGAAAATTGTGACAGGTTTGAGTGTGGAAGCAGACAGATGTATTAAAGTGAAGTCTAACAAGAGGGCAGCAGCTTATCAAACTTGAACTTGGTTTATTGTCTTTATGAACCAAAGGACATTCTATTCTCTCATGGTAAGGTTGAAGCAGAGAAAAACTCAGCTTCTAACAGCAGCACTGAAAGAAACGCAGACAAAATTGTACTCAAGAGAGAAACCGTCTGCCTCAACGATGCTGTGCTGTACCATGTGGCGCTGGGCTATCATAAAACTGCTCACTGTGGTGTGTTCTGACACTGTTCCACAGCGCAGTAATTCTCTGGCTCATCTAGTTAGTGCTGCCTCACAATGCGTGGGAGAGGTGTGCCAGTAAATCCCCATTAAATATCTTATTGAGGACTGCTCAGAATATAAATGGAAGTACGCTTGCCCTTTATCAATGTGCACAACCACAGAAGACCACTTTTTGCTTCATTACAGTCAGAGGTTGAGGGTTATCTTAGTGGATTCTTTACCAACATAAAACAAACATTATGGGGGTTACCAGTCATATTCAAACAATTACAGTAACTTTTTCCCATTAAAAAGCAGTTGTTTAAAGCAAAGTCTGAAGGGCGAGACATGGAACCAGCATGCCGAGCACTTATAAACACATGCACAGATTGCTTTCAGAGTTCAGTGTTCAGTCTGGGCATGAGTCAGGAAATAGACTGGTGCACAAGAAAAGCAGCAATTTGCATATTTGCTTCCAGAAGCAGCACACCGCTGCTACTGTACTGTGTTGCTGCTTCTTCTTCCTTTGTGGCACCTCTGGAGTGTGTAACAGTTTCAAATTACATTCATCAACTCATTGAGGGTCGCAATTGTGTGAAACTTCCATTTGTGGCTTTTATGTCTTTAACACATCAGGTATGCAAAACACAGTGTGAAAGGATGTGAAGATATGATAAAGAGACATTAAAGAGATTGCAGTAGGATCTTACTGTTTTCATCTGCAGCAGTTCTACTGTGTGAACACATGAAAAGGTTCAAACCAAATGTCACAAAGTGAGTTATTTAATAAGGTTGATGGAGATGTTCACCAGACAGGAAGAGCAGTATTAAATAATGTGATAGCATAATTCCATATAGTTATCAATTAAATGTTTTTGCAAAATGTTACATCAGTCAAAACATCTAAAACTAATTCCTCTGTCACATGATTTCACAACAACTTTTAAATTTTATTGCTTTGAGGAAATATGATGTCTGTGACCACCAGATGTGCCAACATCAGCACTCACACACCATCGCTACAGAAGCACCACAGCAATGACCTGATGATAATGTTACATAATGTCCAGCTTTACTCTCCAACATGTTTATCCACTTGAGGCCAGAGGCTGAGAAGGGAGTGAGAAAATGAAGCCCTCCCTTAATGTCTGATTAATTCTGATAATGATAATCTGACCACAAACAAAATAAATAATAGAAAAGAAAAAACTATAAATTTAAATTATTATCTGACTATTTAAAATGCATTGAAACACAATGGAAACACTGAAAGTAATATACCTAGTCATGATGCAGCATAGCAGTGACTTTGAACAAATTATTCTCAATCTACACAGACTAAATATATGAACCAACAGAGGCACAAATCCTTAAATATTTAAGATTTGTAAAATACTTAATGTGCTAGATAAAGTCCCTCATTGCCTGAATTTTTACTATAAAATAATGTTTTTAAAATTTTCATTATGGAAAGATAGGAGACTGTGTGGCAGAAGTGTAACGCTTATGTATAAGGTAGAGGTTAAGCAAGACTTTATTGTTTACTAATTTGACTGAAGGAGTAAAAAAAAAAAAAACAGTCATATGGCTGTTTTTATCCATCAAATTTTAAAATAAAACTGCCATATTCTGATATTTAAAATTGATTCAGTTTAATTACCATTCAGTTCAAACATTGAACTGAATGGATTGTGCTATCACACATCCAACTGAATGAACACATGAAACTTTCTCTGTAGTGACAGAAAACACTGAGTGTGGCCTCAGTAACAGCAAACAAACACTGAGATTAAACTCCCACTGTGAACGATTCACCTGCTATGGCCTGTCTTTCATGGACCTGAACTTTGCATCCACTTGTGCATAATCAAAAGTCTCACCATGGACTGCTGCAGAGGCTATATTCTAGATTCAGCAGAATGTGAACCAGTGGTTCAGTTGCACTGGTCTGTGATCCAAAGTGGCAGAAATTTGAAAATGTCTGTATGTCTGCAAGTGGTAAAGAGTGTAAATTGTAATCCTTCAATCCTTCAGATGTCTCCATCACCTTAAAAAAAAACAAAAAAACAAAAACGGTCAAAGACAGAAAGTACTGGGTTAAGGCGACCCCTTTTTTAAGGCCTTGAATTGTAGTTGAATTATTTAGGAGAAATGTGCCTCCTTGTTAAATAAAGGCAGTTTTTCTGCAGTTTAAACGCAGATCTGCAGTGAGTGTTGAGAGCATTAAGGGACAAAACAGGCAGCAATATACATGTTGATCAACTGGTTAATAAAGGACATCTGCTTGAAAATGTGCAGAACCCCGACCTCTTCCCCCACCTCCCTAGAACTGCCAATCAGCTGTTTTAAAATTACAGTGAACTCCTGTGAATGGCATGTCTGCCAGTACACCGACTGTTGGATTTGAGAGTGGCACCAGGCTAGAGAGGCAGTTAGTATATGGATGCCACAAATGCAGAGTATTCTGTGTAATAAGCACTGAAAATGTATCTCATTTAGTCAAAGTTTATTATACATTTTTGTTTCATTCAATGTATTCAAAATACAAGAACAATAAATAAGTGTTTCAGGGTCTATAATACAGAATAATTTGATTTAGCAGCAGCAGGGACAATTGTTGATTTTATGCTTAATATGAATACACAGTCAGATCATTTGTAAGTTACTGCTTTAATTTCTTATGTAAATACAAATAAACAGGGTTTTTCTCACACTGTGAGTATTTTAAACCAACTAAAGCAAATCCTAGCGCTATAAGTGTACCAGATAGTTCTGAAAAATGGCCTCCAGCAGCATTAAAAATCTAAAGTTAGGGAGGAGAAATGTATGTGAGACATCAAGCTTTGGATTAGTACACTATCCTCATGAACTTAATTTGACCACAAAGGTTCTGTTGCTGATACTGACATTGCATGAACAGAGATGGCTGCATGAAAATGGAAAGGCTTTGATATTCTTGCCCTAAAAGAATAAAACATGGCAGACCATCTGAAGATAAGCACCACAATTCAGGCATATTCAATAAATTAAAATGCGTTCTGGTGAGCCTTGTTCAAATTTAAAGAGTCTTTTTAAAATAACTTTTAAGCAGATACTGAAAATACTTTTCATTAAATCCACATTTCTGTATGTATTCATTTTTTTATTGCTTTGGTGCAATATTCTAAACCTAAATATGTTTTCATTATCTGTAAGCAGAAAATCATAATACAGATTTATAGTAAAGTAAAAACTGTCTCTAATTAAATCTAAGTGTAGACATGTTTCACTTAGTATATTTTTAGTGTGTTCTGTGCAGCATGTCAGAATTGTTGTATGACACAAAGTTACATTCTAAAGTGGATCATTGCAGCTTTAGCTAGAATGCTGGAAATTTGCTTTTGGTTTTGTTTCAAAGAAATGAACAAAAAGATGGAAATGAAAGGGAAAATGATAAAAACCAAAGGAAGCTATAAGAACTGAGGAGATGGTGAGTGATAGAAATAATAACTCTAGGAATCTGCTTTTATACCAGCAGAAAGAGAGGAGAAAACAGAGAACCAAGAATCCAGGGCAACAAACATATCTTCACTTTCCTAAAATAATAATCAGTCATCACCATCTTTTTATCGACAAACAATGATTTAGACAAAATAAAGAACAAATGAAAAAAAAGCTTTTACCAATAAATGACTTATTTCATTATTTTAGGAAGGTAAAAAAAGCATATAAAAATGCCACTGATAACTACACAGTATTAAATAAGTACTAAATGTAGTGTCAACCACAATCCAAGACAGAGTTTATCTTTCGACACCTGAATCTACACCTTAGCGAAGACCTGCTTAGTGTTTTAACATAGAAATAAATGAGGTAAGAAAAAAATTCTAAATGTACAGCAGGTTAGATTTCATTTTTGATCAGGGATTAGTGAATTACCAATGTACAGCCTTACTAATACTAAGACTGGTATTTTTATTTTGACTCTTTTGCAGTTGTGTTTTACAAGGGTGAAATGACTGTATTTTATTAGAATGCATGATATGTTTATTCCTGTTCTGCTGCTGCTCTCAGTTTTCAAAAATATTTTAAAAACTAGCGAATACTCCATAAACCAATGAACTTAATACTCTATAAACCAATATCTGTTGTTTTAGTTTGAGTATATTCTTTTTCCATCTGAAAATAATCTCAGAGGAGTTTAACGAAAGCATAAATTGTTATAAAATCAGACCCGGGAGCAGACAGGAAAAAATAAGTCCAGTGTTCCAGGAGAATATTTATAAAATCAACTTGCAAAATGAGGAAGAAGCAAGTGAGGAGATAGAAAGATGGAAGTGAGGATACTAAATGCCTAAACATGGTGATTAGCATAGACATAAAAAAACAAGTAAATGGGCATATCAGGTATAAATGTAGTTTAAAAAAATCCAACGACAAACAGCTTCCAGGATACCCAAGGTTCAATAATTTCTTACACTACACTGACACTTAAGAAATGGTCCTGTGAAGGGTGGCAGAGGAACACATATTTTTTAACCATTTGGCTAAATATTTGACCACTTTTCATTTGTTTACATCTTTTTGGATCATGGTCATTGTTGAACACACAAGTACATCCAAATTTTCACCATCAAACCAAAACTATAGCCTTCTGAAAACTGGTCAGAAGCTTCATTGGAAGGACCCGGCAGGGCTCCCAGACTCTATATTATTTGCATGTTCCCTGACTACCACTTATCTATTTAATCCCACCTGTGACTGTGTTTCCCTGTTGGTTTCTTGTGGTCATTAGTCAAGTCATGTTAGTTCTTTTGTCTAACGCCCTGACAAACGACAGACATAGCACTGGTAGTAGCTACCAGTTCTACTCGTTCTGTGTTTCCTTGTCTCTTCACTCAGCTGTATTGTCTGGATTTCTGTGTTCTAGATTAAAACCACCATTTTCATCATAACCTGGGTCCAGCCATGTCCATCCTCAGCACCAACACCACAAATCATGACACACAGGTCAAGACCAAGTTGGTTGAAACTTGGTTACAGGTGGGTGTTCCAACAGCACAATGATCCCAACAAACAAGAAGAAATTTCTGTATATTGAAGGCCTATATCAACAAACAAGTAGAAAAACTGCTAATCTACTTTGAAACCAAGTATGCTGTTTGGTGCATCCTCATTCTCCACAAAAATATCAGATCACACAAAACCAAGTCTATCCTTGACAAGGAAAACAGAAAAGACCATTGCTAGATGGGCATCGACAAAGCCTCTCTTTTCTTGTGTACCACTTAGTCTGAGAAGAGCGAGACCCTCAGCCTTGTAGTTTGAAGCAAAACTTTCATCTCTGATGTTGGTCTTCTTTTAGTATTATTTCCTGCTTCAATTGAAAATCTGCTTTAAAAAACAAAGTGTAGAAAGGATGATGCCGGAAGAGAGGAGAAATTTTTTTTATTTATTTCTACACTTTTTTTATTGATATAAAAAAATAGCAAAAGCAATAAAAATGATCTTAGCATTCTGGACGTGACTTCTTTACTGTATGACTAGCTCACTGTACCTGTCTCTTACTCTGCAGACATTGAGTCACAAAACCAATGTCTGGGATCATGAGCGCCCCCTGTTATGAGGCAAGAAAACTTCCAGCCTCACCTTGAATCTGTTCTCTGCAGTTTATGATCACTTCTCAGCACACGTAACACATTACACACACAATCGGCGACAAAAAACACTGTATATTATTTGCATAAGCTAAATAATGGAAAATCAGTTCATATATGAAATATTTTTTAACCGTTTCACTCCTATCTGATGACATACAGATAGGAGGAACATGTTCCCATAGAACGGCAGCCAGCACAGTTAGCGAGAGGTCGATCAGTCCAAGGTGAGGTTCAGCTCGATGCTACATCACCAGCTTTGCTTCTGAGCATTTGACTAGAAAATTACAAACATTCAGCAATGTTAAAGAAAAAGTAATCAAAACTGGTTAAGCTAAATGAAAAATTAATCTTTATAGTACAAACCATACTGAAAATAGCAATAAAAATGATCTTATCATTATATATTATTTTTTTATGATGACACATGAGGCCCAGACTCATCTGCCTCCTCTGACCGCACATCACTGAGGTCTATAAATATTATAACTGACTGTACGTAATGTGTTGACACAAAAATATCTATACCTCACTACTGGCTTCTGAATTGAAGAAACACTGATCTAAATCTGCAAAAGACCAATTCAGTCTTTTGATTCTTGGATTGGTAACTGGTTAAACTGAACTGGACTATTACTACTTGTGTGGTATCTTTATCAGCAAATGGACATTTTTGAATGAATTTAATCATCAACTTATTTGGAAATGTTTGTGGTCAATGTAAGACTGAAACAGTTATATGATGGAAGTTTATCCTGTGTATATTGTAAATCATTTTTCCAGCTACAACACAAATCACCTTTTTCACAATTTTTCTGTCTGAGTTAAATCAACCCTGATCCTCCTTGAGTCAGGGAGGATCAGGGTTGATTTAACCTTGTTGCAAACATTCAGCAACGTTAAAGAAAAAGTGATCAAAACTGGTTAAGCTAAATGAAAAATTAGCTTGACTCAAAGATAAAAGACAAAGTATTTTGTCTTCTGATAAAAGACTGAAAGTCTTTTATCAGAAGACTGAGTCTTCTGATAAAAAGTCATTTACTTTGATTATTGATACCCTCATTTTAACATTAAACATCATATATGTTACACTATGCTGCAGCATGTTAAGTAAATGTATTAACTAACATTAAGATAAATATTTATGAATATTCATTAGCTCGACCTTATTAATTTACTTGTGAGTGTAAATGGGGAACTGTACAGTTTGTTTGTTCTCAGAACTATAACCAGTACACAGTTTAATATTTTAGTGTCTTTCAGAACATTTCTAATGTTTATCATCTTTCTAACCAGTGTCTTCCTCCCTCTTATTTTTTTGTTTTTCAGCTGCTGCTCAGCACTTTGACCCAAAGCTGATTGTAGAATATTGCAGTGAAACTGTCAAGAAGTGGCTTCATTAAATGCCACTGTGAGGAAGGCATCACAAGGAACTAAAGTGATGCCAACCAGAATCAAATTTGTGTTACCCTAACACATACTGTTTCCCTGGTTCATACAGTACAAGGCTTAACCTCATTGATGCTGTTCTTCCATGGACAATAGACTGTTCTGACAGTGATAAGGCAGTCAAATATATTTACAGATCTATGCCTGTTTTCGTAAATAAAATGTTATATTAATGTCAAGTTGACATTTTTAAGCTTGTGTTCACACTTTCTGGAAATATGTTAATTTAAGATAATTATTAACTAGATAATACCCATCATCTGCCAATAAAGTTGTGTGTTTAGCACCAGAGCTTTCAGACCAAAAAATTGACATGAATCAACATTGATTAATTAGCTTTCATTCAATATAAATCAACCCAAATGTGCATGTAGATCCACAATCAGATGATGGTTGAATCAATGTTGATTCAACCATCAGCTCTGGTTGAAATCCTATCGTTGATTCAACATGTAAGTTACCGACCACTTTCAACTTTATTTCAGGCTTCAATGTCAGGCTTCAACATAGATTTAATATTTCTGCCTGACATTGTTTCAGTGTTGTTTCAGTCATATTATGCTATCTGGGCAGTCACTTTAAAAATGTTCCAGTGCTTGCCTGAGGTTGTTGTGGTGAGCCTTAGTGAAATAAAATAAAAATCTACTTTTCTACAGATTCAAGCCTTTTTAAAACCAAGAGGTGAGAAAATGTTCTTCATTACAATCCATCACTGGTAAATGATCTGAGCAGGAGTGGACGCTCCACAGTGCTGAGTGCTTTCAGAAAACAGGCTGAGCCACGAGGTGTTGTGTACTCACTGTAGGAACATCCAAACACCTCCACTCTCAGGCCCATCCACCCGCTGGGATTCCAGTCAAGAGGAACAAAACGCAGGAAACGTGTCTTCACCGGGTGGGACAGCTTGTTCTGGACAACCGTCTCTGAATTCACATTCCCGTCAAACCTCTGCAGGAAGGGGGAGGATAGAGTAGAATTAATAGAGAATAAGCCACCAATGGTCTACTTAGATATGGTGAGCACAGTAAAAGTCTCAGAAGGGTGAAGAAATTTATATCTCCTGAGCATTCTAAACAGAAGCAGCATGGAAATCTAAATCCTTCTTCAGTCAAAACAAAATAAATAAATAAAACATAATAATGACAGGGACCAAGGCAAGACCAATGTCTGACTCTGCTTCTTGAATAAACTATTTGATGTAAAGTGATAAGAATGATGGTGTGCTGGTGAAATGTGAGAATATTCGTTCTAACAGCACCATGAGAGGTGGAGGAGAAATGACCACTGAGGCAGCCTGAGGCAAAATAAGGGCTCTCATATTGTGTTTTTCTCCCTGCAGAGCTAAAAGCAAAGACCTCTGAGTACAACTATGAGATGTCATTCTTCTTTTGCTTTTTTCCACCCCTCACTGTCTTCCAGTCTCCACCAGATAATGCCAGAGGACATAAACAGTGAAACACAGTGAAAGATGGAGGCTAAAACAGAGACAAACAGCCTCTCCTCTAAAATGACTGATTACCAGCTTCACCATAACCAATTTCTGGGCAGGTGACATATCAAATCAATAAGCACGAGAAAGAACCAAGATGATAGATCTTTGACAGAGTGGCTCCAGGCTTTTAAGAATAGTTCAACACAGTCAGACATGAAAAATCCTTCAGCTTGCTTTTGGCAACGAGAACACAACGGGAAGGAACCGGAATGACTGTGGGACTCTTGTGGAGCGCTGTGGAACAGAGGCATCATTAAATGGACCAGAACCCAGCTTCTTACTGGATAATCAACGCAGCAGCAGAGTGCTGTCGCTGATTTATGCCACTGCTTTTACTATTTTCAGCCATGGACTGAGTGGAGCCTGGTGGCAGAGTCTTAAAACAGGAAGAGCTGGCATTATTACAACATATGCTATAAGTCACATCAGCACAGGAGGGATTAACTAATGCCACTGGGCTTTACTTATGTGGTTAATGTGTGTGCATTACCTCAGTTCTGCTGTGGAATGTTTCTGAAGGAAATGAACCAGGTCCAAGAGCATGTTAAGATGTTCAGTGTGAAGGATGGAAAGTCAACATCAGTGTTTTGATGAAAACAGTCTGCTCTGGAAGTTACGCTCAGCTGCAGTTTCAGCATTAATTTTAGTTAACTGCTATTGGATATTTAAAAACTTGCAATTAAACCACTAAAAGTAAAAACTACATATTTAAAATGGAAAGTTGAAGGAAAAGATGCATTCTTAGCAATAATTCATGAGTGAAATTTTGGTGAGGCAGGAAAAGAATGAGGGTGATTGTCTGTGTGAGGACGTACTGCAGAACCAACCCCATTGAATCAATTGGTTGCAATGCCTCCTCAGCATGTAGTCAAATTCTACAGAGTAATGCTAATGACCTAATTATTTGATTCAGTTTTGTTGAAAAACAGGCATGTGTAGAAGTTCCTGGATACTGGCCCTGGAGGGCTGGAGTTTGGCATCTCTGGACCACTGGAGGTACTAAGACTGTACAACATGAGGATGAATGAAATATGGAGTAAACCTTAAGGTTTAACATGTATACTTACTCCTTCACAGGTGATTCAAATGGCTGAATTGCCTACGTCTGTAGAGACCTTCTAATGAACCAGTTATTGGGGACTCACAGGACACTAGCGCTTAATAACTATATTTATCAGGATGAGCCTCCTGTGTTGTCCAGAGGAGGTTAGCAAGGATGATGAAATTCAGTCCAGACGTTGGACAGTGGTGTTTGTTTCTTCAACGTGCTGTCAAAAGTCTGAGGGACAATTTCTCTCAGTCTTTTCTAGTGGTGTGTATTTTGTCCTGGAAGAAAAAGTACATGGAGCTAAATTGGGGCCATAAAGTTTGTTCAAAAGAAACAAAAACTTTAAACTAAAAAAATAAACAGAGATCTGAAACTGAAAATCACCCTTGAATCTGAAGAGTAATTTTTTTCATTTTTATTTTGTTTTCCAGTTTCAAATATTGTATTTTTTTTCTGAACTTAGGATTTTAGGGACCCAATTTAGCTCCACAAAAGTAGACCAAAACTTTCTCCTTGTGGGAGTGGGTGTGGGCATCAGAGCCACTGAGTGCTCACATTAATGCAAAACATAGTACTCACACCAAGATTAGGAATGTATGGACCTTACTAAATACATATAAGTATTGCATTGAGGCTTTTGTAGTTGTAATATTACACACACTGGTATTCTGTTCATAGTTACAATTCATGGTTGTGTGCTGTTTTCTCGTAAGAATATTTTTCATAGCATGAAATGTTGTCATTTGAAAATCATATTTATGCAATGTCATATATGAAAATAGTAATGAGCGTGTAGCTGTTTCATAACATTTAGCTGAACAGAGAGTCTCCCTGTTTACATTGACTTGCTGCAGATTACAGAAATTCTGGTCTCAGAATTACAGTGCATAAAAATGGTGATTTATAAGAACAAATTACAACTGTCAGACCAGACTAAGTTTTAATTAGTATTTAGATATGTTGCTGAACAAATTAACTTTCAATTTCACTACAATGAATCAGTCATATCAATTTGCACAGCAGGCCATTTTACACAGAGGAGTGGTACCGTCATTAAAATCACACAGATCCTCTTTCAGGAGAAGAGAAAAAAAAAACAAAGTGTAGGATTTTACTGTTGAAGAGACTTCAAGAGGAGAGACTGAGAAAAATCAAATTTTCCAACAAGAGTAATCGTGATGAAATCAAGTGAAAACAATCATAAACATTAAGGTAGAAAAATACCTGAAAATAGTGATGCAATTTATCTTGACAGTCATTGAGTGGTAGTTGGGATCATTAACATATCTAACATTAAAAACTAAGAAATTGTCCCACAATGTTCCTTTAACATTATAGTAACATGAGAACCCCCATTTGGTGCCTAAGCACTTGCACAAGATCAATTAAAAACACATGCTATACATTTAACAATATACGTATTTTGCATATCCACGTATTGAGAAAAAGCTCATCTAAATGATAGAAACAATATTTTCTACCTCAACATCACTCAGCTTCAACACTAAACAGCTTGATGAATAAAAACGTAATTGGATGCTAATGAGGCTAACGAGGCATACCCTGTAAAACATGCAGCAATCCAACATGTGCAACATGGCCAATGCACACAAAGCAATGCTCTGCCGTTTTCAACAATACTAGAATCACCAGGCTGCATGCAAAACTCACTGGACCAGCAACAAAAAAAGATGCTATTTGGTGGTCATAATCCATGTTAGAGTAAATATTTCCACTCAGGTAGTGTAATCTATTGTTCTTGTGTCACACTGATGTGATTTCTCACTATTTTCAACTTGTGTGTCTTCATGGATGTCGCCTACAGCAGGGTCACAGTTTTGCAAATATAATTTTGTAGCAATACTTGGAATATGTTCGCACCACTCTTTACATACATCACTGTAAAGATGTGTATAAAGCCATACTAAACAAAAATACTATGGCAGTGCTAAAAATTAATAGAGAAGAAAAAATAACAAAATTTAGGCACATTTATTTATTAAGGGGAAATAAATCCCACATCAAGAGACTATTCTCTTCAAAATCATCCAACCAATTTGCTCAATTACTCTGTCTCTAAGTGAAACAATATATAGACTTTATACACATACAGACAAGTATTGAAGTATTCATTTCTGCTCATTCTGATGGTTTCATTTCAAGCTATGTTTAGAATTAGGATGTTACATCAGACCAATAAAAGAATCATTTTACCACAGAAATGTGGGCTGTAATCTTCCAGTTAAACATGGGGTGAAGGGTGCTGAGTGGTAAAGCACAACCCAAATATGGAGACCTTGGTCCTGTCGCAAGATAGATTCCTGGTCGGACGATGTTTGCTGCATTTCTTCCCCCTCTCTAATTACCCATTTTTCTATCTGGCACCTTCTAAATAAAAGCCACTAGAGACAAAAAAGCCTTTGAAAAACAGGGGGCTAAGATGAACAGAAGACAGAGTGTTTCTCAAGGGGGGGTGTTCAGAGGACAGCATGGGGGGGCTTGCTCAAAGGTAAACTTTACATCTTATATGCACACCAATACTAGTTTTTAGACTTTGAGCTACTGGCAAAAAACTGAGATGTGTAACATTAAGACATGCATGGCTGTAACCGTATCGATGGTAACTTTTCTTCTCTTCAGTGTTGCTATTAGGTTCTTGGTGCAGCTCCGCATTCTTAACTTCACCGCACAATAAGTTCAGTGTTCAGCGTTACAGTGACTAGTGGCCTTGCTGTGATACATCGGTGTCTGGTTTTTAAATATTTTATGTTCAATTGAGGGTTCTTATGTTTTGGCAGTGCTGTAGTCAGGTCAAAGCAGCAGCTTATATCAAAATATATTTTAACCCTCTCAGACTAAAATTACTTGCAAAGACTGGCTAAGTTGTTGCAAATCTGCAACACCTGCCTGGAGAGGGTTAATGTTTGTCTGGACGCTGCATGCTTCCATGGAAGGACGATGGAATATCGCTCTTATAAACATATTTTGCCAAAATTACAATACCTTCACTCTGTATCCCTCAAAAAAATGAACCCATTTAAATTAAGAAATCCATCCATGCGTGATACCATGATTTACAGAATTACCATTGGTGTGTAAGTGAACAGGTGTTCTCTTTGTAAGTTTCCTCATTCATAATATTGTGGTTCTTATACATTAAGCATGCACCGATTGCAGTTTTCTGGCTAACTGCTGATTACTGATCTTGAAAAAGCCTGACCTGTGGATTCCGATTTTGCCCAATATCATTTTTTTGTCTGAAATGTTGCTAAATATAGTAAGACAGTTGCTGAGTTTTCGACAGTGACAATAGTTAACTGCGAATGTGCAGACATGACCTGGTGAGGGGTCAGTCAGTCAAACCTCTCACTGGAGAACAGAAGAGCACAGTGATTCATTATTAAACCTTTGCTGAGGTAGATGAGATCAATGGCTTCACATTTAAGTAACGGCTGATCACCAAGATCTGAAATTAAAGAAATGGGCTGCCTGATGTATGTGTGAAAATTGTATTTTCCTCTGGGATCAATAAGGTGTTTTTGAACTGAAATTTATATAAATAATTTTTTTTTCAATCTCACAAATTATTTCTTACTTGTCCAGTTAGGACCATTTATGCACCACAAAGGAGATTACAATAAAACAGAAGAACTGCCTGAGCAGTGCAGTAGGATACCAGGAACTGGTAGTGACTTCCACTTAGTTTAATTCACTAATGATGATGCTCCATCAGAGCAGAGCTTTAAAAAGGATCTCAGCCTTGGCTTGCCGCCTACTAACCAGGTGCTGCTGGTGTTTAACTGGGGGGTGACTTTTTTTTTTTTTTTTACACCTTTCCCGTTAGGATATCAGGGATTAGGAAGGCCAATGATGGCGAGAAACTGAAATAAATGTGAAATGTTTATTAATTTAGGGTAAGGATGATCATGCGAAAAGTGAGGGATCCTCCTAAAACTACACAAGAAAGTAGTTTTAGGAGGTTATCAATTATAGCTGCTAGATATGGGGTGGATGGTAAACATTTGACAGTCAACATGTAAATAATTCAGGGTAGCCTTGAGAAAAAATGCTGTGATATGATGAAACTCCACATTTTTGGCATCAATTTAGAATTCAATGTTGAAGGAAGATAAATGTGGAATTTGACACCACAAATAGGTAAGAACAGACTGTGAAAAAGTATGCTTTGGGATTGTTTCCCTGCTAAGAGACAAGGACTCTTTTCAGGAGTCGGTGATTGTGTGTGTGCATGCGTGCATCTATGTGTGCATGCGTCTGTGTGGTGGGAATGGTCCTCAAAGAGAACCAGAAATATGGCTCATTGATTTGGTTTTATTGCTTAATAACGGCATAAAAAGCATTTCTAAGGTAACAACAGATTATCTTAAGTTGAAGTACAATAAGATAATGAAGTGGCTTGGCCACAAACCAATTCTTAATAATACAGAAAACTTTTAAAGTTAAAGCCAAATGTATAAATATATAATAAAATCTTAAATTTTTTTCTCAAGGTCAGAGGTTTGGATATTTTTCCATTTGTGGTCAGTAAGGGCATTTACTGACCACTAATGGTCAGTAAAGTCAAAAGTTACACACATTTACATTTTATTTAGTAGAATTTCTTTTTGCATATATCACATGGGTGAACTGTTTATTGCAAGAACCAATGGGAAAATTCCATAGTTTGTTCCACAGATAAAGTTCAACAATCTGGGAAGATTGATCTCCTCAAATTTCATACTTGGTTCTTGGTTCTACTTGGAACTACAAGTAGATTTTGGTTGACGTACGTGGGAAATCAAGTTAGAGAATGTGGCTGCAACAATTCTGGACCTGGAGCAAGAAGGACTGTGAAATTTAAAATAACAAGGTTCACAGTATTGAACCAGATGTGATGTGAGATTTTCTGTTTATTGTTTTTTGACCAACTAAAATGAATGAAAGTATTTTTCTTTGTGACACATGTGAAAGGTCTAGACTAGGGCAAATAGAAACAGGAATAGCCATCTCACCAATATTTCACAGAAATGCGGTGACATGCACAGTTACAAGAGCAGATACACCCAAGGTAGATTCAAACATGGTGATAAACCAGAGTTGGATAGGAAGAAGTCTGTGGCTTGATTTACTAACACTTGGAGCACTTCAGGGATTTTCAGGAATGAATCAGTGTTACAGAGGAACCACAGAAGTAACCAGGAAGATAAAGGTGGGAGACTCTTCAAAGAAATATGTCACTAATTGTCATTACTGATGACACTTTTAGTTAGAAAATATTTTTTAAATGATTAATTTTGTTTTGTCAAGTTGTTTTAGATAACCTTTTTTGAGATATTGTAAAAGTTAAAATTTCTGACATTTGACTTTAAAGCCAAGCTGTAGAGTTCAATACATTGGTTGATCAGAGGGCCCATGTTTTCGGGGCCAATAATAATCTGTGGTAATTGGACAGAACAGTTGCAGAGATAAGCAGTACTTTGGCAAATGCCACACTTTATTTTAACTTGGGCAACTATCTTCAGCTGGGAACCAAAAGTCTTCCACAATCTGATGCAGCTCTCCATGAAGAGGAGCTAAGTGTCCTGTTAATATTAAGCAGCTTCTAGCTCCTTAAGATCTATATGTGATTCTTGTGAATCCAGGCGGTGCAGAAGTTTGTGTGTCTGGTTAGTCAGTCACCATTACCCAAATGAGCTGCCCTCTGTGGGCCAGTTCAGTTGGAATGCAGATTTTTTGTCATAACTGGCTATTTTTGAAATGGGAAGCTATTTCTGTCTTTTTTTTTTTTTTTTTTTTTTTACAGTATGGCATGATGCCAAGAATTCTTTCTGAAACTCAAAAAAAAGTTTTTATGGATATTGACACTGCACATTGCACATAACAAGACTCATAGGGAGTCCATTATACTAAACTCAAGAAAAGCAAGGTATTCCAAAATACCTTTTACATAGTTCCCTACATTCTGCCTGGGCTACATTCTTGTTATTTGATCATCGTTATTAAACTCACGGCATCTGGATCTGAGCCACATGCCCTCTAATTGACTCTGGACTGCACTCACTCACTCAATAACAACACTCAGATGTACGTCATCTTGAGTTATTTGTATTCTAAAGAAATCCCACCTCAGGAGCCCCTCAGGTCACTCTGACGTCTGTGTGGAAAATGTTGCAGCAGAGTGCATGCCATGTGTCCCAAGAGGGAGATCCAGTTTAGTATGTGAAGAAAGGCCTGGGGGTCCAGAAGATGTTCCAAAGGGCAATAGCAGCAGGTTTGGCCCCTATCCACCAAAACAGCCTCACCCTACAGTGACTTCATTATTTCTATTTATGTTGCTGTCACTGTGGAACAGTTCCTCCCTGTTAATTAAGACTCTTTATGCTTCATCTCCCGTGATGAGCTCCCTTGTGTCAGTTTTCCTCTTTTTCTGCATAGAGAACAAGCAGATACGTTTATTTTAATCAATTCACTGGGGGACAAAATTTGCTCCTGGCACTGAAGATGCTACAGTATGTTCTAGAAGGTTAGTGGGAAGTTAAACAGCCCGAGGCATCACCACGTTAAGGGAATGTTACAAAAGCAGAACCACGCTGGGAGAGGAAACTCTGGAGTGATCCCTGGTTGTCAGTCAGCTGAACGTCTCAATTGACAGTCTCATACTTTTCTTCAGCCTAAGCATATAGCAGAAACTTATTCTGTTTTTCTCATAATGTTTAGCTTACAGCTGTTTTATTTGTTATTTACTTTTATTTCACTTTGAAAAAATATTCACATGCTTTGAAGTTTTCAAATTTTTGGCACTATTGAACACAAACTGACATATTTCTTTGGAATGTGATGAGACAAAGCAACATAAAATAGTTAAAATTATTGAAGTGGAAAGAATTTTCTGTAAAATGCAAAAGATGTCGTTCTTAAATGTGATGACAAAATGATGACACCTTGAGGAGGTTGTCAACATATTTCCTTTTCACTCGATGAAAAGAAGATATGTGCCCAGTAACTCATTAACGGATAATATTGTGTTTTACATCTGTATGTAGACAAAGAAGTAATCACAGAGCATACGCCTTAATTTGGCCAGATCTTTATGGAATCTTGCTGGATACATATTTAAAAGTCTAATAGTGGGACTGATTGAACTTCTATCAGGTGCCTAATGCAAAAAGATGAGATATTTGAACATTATGTAGACAGAGTTGCCAGAAATGGCCTTTCATTAAAGAGATCCATAAGAAAAACAAGTCTTTTTATGTACCACATTTAGAACCCAGTGCCAGTTAGAAATGGTAGAAAGCAGCAAATAGTAACAAAAGTAACTGTGTTTTCATTCAGATATTGAAGTACTTTCTTTACACTTTTATACAACTTGTTTAATGATCTTAGATTCTGTGGCTCCACTGAAAACTAACTAGTTGAGGCTATGCGGGCTGCCAGGTGCCAACACAGGCAAGCTGAGTGAAAATGACCCTTCAATCTTTAATACATGCTATGTTGTTTCTGGCCAGTTTGAACTTACAAGTTTATCTTTTTTGCATGAAATAGTGAGTCACATGAAACCTTCTGGGTCTCCCATCAATCAACCTCGTTTTTTTAAAGAGATCTTCAATACCCCAAATTCTAAATTCCAGTTTGGAAAATTGGATAGTACCAGTAAACTTTAAACATGCCACCGTGACACCACAGATTAAGAAGCCTGCTCTGCATTTGTTCATACTTATCATTTTAAGCCAATCCATAAGCTCCCTTTTCTTTCTAAAATCTTGAAAAAGAATTACATACTGTCAATTAAAATCATTCTTACATGGAAACGGCATCTTTGAAGTGTTCTAGTTTTAAGAATTGTCACAGTACAGAGTCAGCACTATGAAGGGTTTTAAATTATTTATTTGTAGGAACAGTTTTTTCTTTCGTGACTGGGGCTCACACACTTGACAACTGAACTCTTAAATGGCTGCCAGTTACTTTCATTTTTAAAATGAAAGTAATCTAATTTAAAATAAATTTATCCATTTTAGAACGTTCAATTACAGAATTCCAGTGAATAAAAAAGATGCCTGACTTTAGACTCCCTGAGTGTGAAAATTCTGACCACACTATGTCACCAGCTTCCAACCATTTCACCAAAGATACTCTTTAACTTGTTCACTATCACTGTTACTGGTGTATAAAAAAGCCTATCGTAAATAAACAACCAGGGCTCAGCCTGGTGGAGGTGCAAGTAAAGCCTGGTTAAAGGGGAAGGGCTATCTGTGGAAAGCTACCAGGGAAACCTGTGGCTGTATTCTAAAAAATATTGCCAAAACAAAATGACAAAAAAGGAATCTTTTTTGTAAATTTCTATTCATTCATACATTCTATTCATTCTGCACTTGCACTGTCACATCATCTGCACTTTACCATAATTGGACCTGCTGCTTCTTCTTTGGTGTGGTTGAGTGCCTTTAGTTAATTTTAGTTGTATATATTATTATTATTGTGTGTTTGTTTATTTAATATTGTATATTTTGACTTTTTGCACGGGAGTTGCAATAGAAATTTTGTTGAATCCTGTTCAATGACAATAAATGCTATTCTATTCTATTCTCTATTCTATTCTATTCATCCATCATGTGTTATTTCGTGTTGTATTTTCCCTTTCAATGACTTGGTCCAGAATGGAGTCATACAGTCACAGCAACTTTTGATGAGGAAAGTCGATACACTATTAAAGACCTGACAGGACGTCACCATGATCTGCAGGCACGCATTCATGGACAAGCATTCTCTTGTTAACATAATGTGTCAGAGTGATGGATAGAAGAACTAAGACATGTGACTGGCATAGCACTGTGTTGTCAACCAAGAGATTAACTGGTGTCAGTCCTTGTGGCTACCGACACTATGACCACAATAAAACATCAGGATGTCTCCCCACCATATCCCCCTCATTAGCACCAAATACATACATGATTTGTCCTCTGCAGTAATGACGCCGATTATGACACAGCACCACTTGTCATTAGTCAATGCATCCCACTCGTAGCTCGAAATGCGGCACTCTTTGCTCTGGTATTAAAGGCGGGCTGCAAGATAAATTTGTTTAATTTATGCCAGGCTTTGTGGGACAGTGCAAAGTGCAAGGATAGGTAACACATGATTGTGTAATGATACTAAAGGAGCATTGTCAACATAAGCTCAGTCTTAGTGGACAGCAACCTAATTGTGGCCTTTCATTTACTGTCTGGTACCTGGCATGCAAAGAGGTGACAGGTACTGGCAAACATCTCTCAATCAAGTGATTGTCCCAATAAATGTTTATTGTCTTTAGTCCTATTGTGTTTCATTATTATTTTACAGAAAATTGTTTGGTCATTTTATTTGGAGATGATAACTGACTATCATGCTGTGGATGTGCTGGGTTGTAGATGGGAGCTTGGAACGATTTTACTTGCCGGTTTTAATTTTGTTATAATTTTGACCTGAATTAGTTCCAGCGTTGGTTCAAGAAATTTGAATGCAGCCTAAGCTAAGTATGGGAATCTTTTTTCCCATACTTACCTTCAAGTCTGATAGAGCTGATATGAACTTGAAAGCAATGTAAAATTAAGTCTTAAACTCTGGATGAGAAACTGGTCCTTTAGGTTTCTCAGGGGCAGTTACTTTTTCAGGTTGGTTTGGATAGCTTTTGTTATCCTTGAAATATAAAATTAGAATTTGAAACCTACAAGTTATGTTTATGAAAAGGCAAAAAGCAGCATTTGAAAAACATGCACTTTCTAACAACTGCATGTTTTCTTTCAGATTCAGTTTTATTAAATTAGACTATATAATAGTCTTCATGATCAAATCTAGCAGCCCTGCATCAGATGAGGATCTTGCCAAAAAACAACTGAATGAAAAACAGTGGTGTGACTAATCCTTCAAAAACCCATTGACATGTTCCAACAATCCTACTCATAATGGCTAATTCTGTCAGAATAGACTTTTGGAATAATGGTGCTTATTGATGACAGGCAAACCCTTCTTTTCACCAACATCAGGTGTTTATCAGATACAGTGACCAAAAGGTTGCTCAAATTTCCTGTAAGCTGTGCAGCACTAGTCCATTCAGGAGCACCATTATCACTGTGTTAGAAGGATAAAGGAAATTAACAGCATAAAATCACTCTTTGGTGCTCATGCAAACACATTTTAATCCTTGTTAGATCCCCATCTACCTGAATTGTTAACATGCAGGCAAATTAATGTTTAAATATTCCCCTCAAAAACGAGAATTTGTTTCACACATTTATTCACCACTGCATTAAAAAGAGATTTTTAAATAAGGCTTTGTTAACATAATGAAGGATAATATGAACTCCCTGCTGAAACACATCCCCCTTCCTAACTATGAATATATGCAAAGACCATACAGTTAATGAACTCTGAAGGATATTGAAAATATCATAGGGGATTTTAGGTTAAAGCACCGTTTATAACTAGAGCACTGATATTTTAAAAAAAAAAGAACTTAAGTTGTACAGCACTATTAAAAATCAAACAGTAAAACATCCTGGTGCATACTATGCATGTTCCCATTCAGACAAAACTACATTCAGCTGTGTTTTCTAAAGATATTCCTTTCAAAATGAACCGTGGTTAAAATGTATTATTATATTAACTCTGTTCCGGATTTAACAGACAAAACAAGCAAGTAAGTTGCTTGTGAAACAATAATTTTAATAGCTCAACACAAGATCAGTGCGACAGCTTTGATCACACATGTAGTTGAAGCTCACCAAAGAAAGCTACAACTGAGGGAAAAAACAACTTCAAATCAAACCTTTACCCTGCATAAAATGATTTCTTTCAAGTAAAGTTGAAACCAGATTTTACATATAAATAGAGCTGGCTATTTTACTTTCTGATATTACATCACCTTAAACTTTTTATCTTTTAGATTAGTGTTATCACATGTCACATAAAGGCAGTTACATTGTAGGCCTTCTATCACCTGGAAAACATTTCTAGGATTAGAGGATTAGTCTCCACAAGATCTACACTTAACAAAAATACAAACATTTCATGTTAAATATTGTTGCCATATGAAGTTAACAACTGTAAATGAGCATTTGCTGACATTACAAAAGAAATATTTATCTTGATTTGTGTATAGTTTTTATCCAATTTCCTGTCACTGAGCATTTATTGTTTTGTTATATCCAGTGCATGGGTGGGACATGTCCAGTGGTGATCAGACAAAATGAGCAACAACTGGGCAATCCTTGGACTGGAGAAAATAAAAGGCCACCCCAAAATGTCAAATTTTTTCACAAGTCACAATGCCTCAAATGTCTCAAGTCATGCGGGAGCATGATGTTGGGTGCAGTAGCTGCACACCTCAATGTCCCAAAAACAATGCCTCAATGTCGGCACATAGACCTTTTAAGAGTTTGTTTCCAACAGTCTGCAAACCAACCTCATCCTCGTCGGCCACTGTGACCACTCCAGTACAGGATCGCCACATCTGGCTCGTCCATCTGCAGAATCGGCTAAGACCAGCAAAACGCACAGCTAATGAGACTATTGGTCTGCACAACAGATGCATCACAACTCAAATTGTCCGCTTGGCAAATTCCTCAATCTGACCCCTATCATGTTCAAAGGTCTGTCAATCCACTACAAATGGCCATACCACGATGTTATCAATGCCGATGTGAAGATCAGTAATTACTGAAAATACATTTCGACTTTCTCTATATATTGCGTAATCCAAATGTTCATAAAACACATTCATATATTTGACATGGGGCATTTATATTTTTGTTAAGTGTAGAAAAACTCATTAAATAAGTTAGTCGCATTGATTATTGTAACAGCGTCTTCACAGGCCTGTCCAACAAATCAATCAAACAGCTGCAACTGATCCAGAAGCTGCTGCTCCTGTTCTCACTAAAACCAGAAAGATAGAGACATAACACCAGTTTTAAAGTCCCTCCACTGGCTCCCTGTAGCTCAAAGAATAGATTTTAAAATACTGTTGTTAGTTTACAAATCACTGAATGGTTTAGCACCACAATACATCAAAGATCTGCTGTTGTTGTATCAACCTTCCAGACTCTCAGGTCTTCTGGTTCTGGTCTGCTCTGCATCCCCAGAACCAGAACCAAGAGAGGAGAAGCAGCTTTCAGCATCTATGGACCAAAAATTTGGAACAAACTTCCAGAAAACTGTAAAACAGCGGAAACCCTGACTTCCTTCAAATCTCAAGTAAAAACGCACCTGTTTAGAGTTGCATTTGAAATGTAATATGTATGGATTTGATTTTGTGGATATGTATGTAGTTTTTTTTTTTTTTTTTTTTCCTGTTGTGGGCAACGGGGCCCGGCGAATACCCGTGGTTAAACGGACGGCGGAGTCCGGCGGTAACAGGCGCTCAAATTCCGTGTCAAAGGGAAGGGGGAAGAAAGGAAAAAAGGAGGGAAGGGGAAAAAGAAGGAAAAAGGGGAAGAAAAGGAAAAGGGAAAAAAAAACTTGGTATTTTATTCTATGTTGCATGCCTTTGTGTTTTGTGTTTATGATGTAAAGCACTTTGAAATGCCTTGTAGCTGAAATGTGCTATACAAATAAAATTTGATTGATTGATTGATTGATCTATGCGTTTATTGTTACTCGCATTGATTACTGCAACAGTCTCTTCACAGGACTGCCTAAAAAATTTATCCTCCAACTGCAGATGATCCAGAACGCTGTTGCTCACTAAAGCCAGGAAGATAGAGCACATCAACCAAGCTCTAAAATCTTTCCACTGGATCCCTGAAGATCAGAGAATAGACTTTAAAATACTGTATTTACTTTATATATCACTGGATAGCTTAGCACCAGAAGCCATTGCAGTGCTAAGCCTCCCGGTTCTGGTCTCCCCAGGTAGAACTATGCCACTATTATTATCATTACTAAGAATAATACTGCTAATAATGTTATTAATATTATTAATAATATTTTTGTTAGCAATAGTAGTGTATCAGTATTATTGCTGTCATTATGAAGAACGAACTCAAATCAACATAAACCTAACTTGTCTAAGAGACTCAACAGATATTGAAAATTAATTGCAATGACTTATTTAATTAGTGCTTTAAGGCATAATCATTATAATTGTAAAGCAGCATTTTTCAAAACACTTCATGTGGGTTGTTTGGTGCTTCTGGTGTCTCATTGGTTCCCTTCTGCTTGGTTGCTGACAGTGAGCTGTTACCTTTGAGCTTTAGTCGACTGTGAGGTGGAATCTGTCAAAAGGTCTTAGTGTGAGCCGAACTCAGGCCAGGTCAGGGGCTGCACACAAACTGACTTATAACACTGCCAGCCATCCTTCAAGTGAATGTAAAAACATTGACTTACTACAGGAAATATGAAGGCTGCTCAGACCTGATTTAAATGTATGCCTTTCTTTGGTTGCTGAACCACTTGGATGAGTGCACAATAAATGACATGAAGTCCATCTCTCTCATGAAGTCAGTTACAAAGAGCAACAGCTCCAGGTCACACCACTAATGTGTAAACATATTGCCTCATTTTGTCTTTGCATAAGAGTTTTAATACATTTTCACACAATTATGAGAAATGTCAACTAGTTCTTTACTTTTCACCAAAATTTAAAAAGATCTATCATCTCATAATAAAATATCCAATATTACTCTTTCAAAGAGATTGCCTTTACTTGCTGAACACTGTAAGATACATTGAGCTTGCAAATGTCTTCCCAAAGGGAAACATTCAGAGTTGCTTTCTGCAGTTATCTCAATATTAAAGGTATTTATTATCAAAGTAAGTAGCCAGAAGTGGATTTTCTTTTCAGAAAATATACAATTATTTGATAAAACACCAAGATTCAAAAGGATTTCACTAAAAAAATGTTTCTTAGAATAATTTTATGGGAAGAAATACATAATGCAAATTTGCTTAAGTTATGGCTCTGTCAGTATTGACAAACCAGAGCCCAGACAGAGGCAGTGTTATAGTTACATAAATTTTTCAGATCATCAATATGAATCTGAGAAACCAAAGTGAAGCAAAAGGCTGAAAAAAGTGGCAATCGTATTGATCATATTCAGAAATTGAATTTGAATTTAAATTGTTTTAAGTTCATCATTTGATTAATTTCTGCACATCTTTGAACTTTTAAATGCCGCTCAATTATGTGGCGTGTTCCTTATGTCACGCCGCAGGCATGGAGCTGGGATATGAAACTACAAAATCAAGACTTTATATGGCAAAAAATAATCTTTAGTAAAGTAGTATGTAATTTTTCTGAGGATCTTTGCTCAGACAGACGCTTGCTGTTAGGCTAAGCGAACTTTAGCTTGCTTCCACTCTATTTTTATATGAGTCACTTATATTTCATTAGAAAATGTATTTATTTGGTTGCATTTAACTTGGACTGAATCACCTTGACATTGTTCCTATTTTTCAAGGCATAAGACCTATGTTCCAATGGTCAACGGTCTTAGATTAAAACAGCACACTGTGGTGCATTCAGGGTCCTCTCACACAATTGTCTGGTAAGAGTAACATACACTAAAATGAAGTAATGATTTTCACCTGAGTCACTGCTGTTTGGAGCAGATCTTGATCATAGTCTGCGGTTTGTAAAGTTTTTAAGAAGTACTTCAAAAAGTCTGTGACTGCAAGCCAAGAGTTATTGTTAGCATAATTATGAATGAAGAAATTAGTCTCTTTTCATTACACAATAGAAGTATAAGTGATTTATAGGATCTGCACTGGCCTGCAGTGATGTTGGTAATTGTTGGTGGGGGAAATAAAGCTTGCAATAGAACTTTTAATTCACACCTAAGTGGTTGATGATTTAGATTATTTTCCTAAAAAATTCTCAATCTTACATATGGCAAGGAAATTATGTAACGTAAGTAGAAGCCTTTTTTTGATTCAATTGTGGGTTATAGTATATTTTTTTCATATATGGGTCAACTGGTCCAAATAGGGGGAAAAAAAACAACAAAATCAACGGAAAATGGGCATAATTAAAAACTTTTTTTTCTTTTCTGTAAAATAAGTAGTGTGCTATCTTGGCATTTTTATGATTATTGACATACTTAATAATATGTAATATGTAGTAATAAACTAAGAGGGAAATGTAAAGTACAGAAAAACATGTACCGGTACTTTAAATTAACATGTAAAGTACAACTACAGAAGGAAAGTAGTTTTACATACAATAATAACAGCCAGTAATGTGGGAATAAATTGTCAAATCCATTAGAGGCACCATACTTTGGTAATTAAAACTAATAATAAAGTTATTTTTAAAGCAGTGCAGATTTGACAATGTAGATTTCTAGTTTTTCTTTTGTTTTCATTTGTTTTGCTTAAATTGAAGTTTTGTGATCAAATATAAATTTTGCATCCAATCAATAGCTTGACATGATTACCAGTAACTTTTTCCAGATCTGTTCCAAGATTATTAGGAGGAAAAAAAAACAAAGTTGTTCCTTACTGAGCAACTTCATCTCTAAATTTAGCAGGTGATAACAACTCACACATCAAGTCCTGTTTTAGCAGAACTCAAGCTACTTATTACTGTCACTGTCCCGCACGTGTGATGTCCTTCCCCTTATTCAGGAACACCTCTCTGTGCTTCCTTCTATTCTGACAGGGAGCCGCACAAACGCACCAACACTTCCTGCAGTGTTGCCCTTGTGGTGCCACAGAGCAGTGTGGACCGATGTGACACAGTCTGTCACTGTCTGGCTGAGTTACCATCACACTTGTAAATAGAGCCCAGATTGCTTCACAGATTTGTATTGTGTGGCTCTCTTAGACAATGCTACAGCTGAAGAACACAATTAATAGATTATTTTAAAAAATGCTGTGATAAAAGGATGATGAAAATATTTTTTAGGACCGGCATTCTTTAAAGAAATATAGTGCCTTTTCTGACAGGCTTATGCTATATCTTATAAAAACCTCACAGCTGTCAACTCCAAAGCTTTTTTCTGAATATTTTGAGGACGGAAGCTATATATTTACCTTTGGTTCACCCTTGACCTGTGACAACTTTATGTTTTCCAAGCAAACATGTTTACTCTTAAAGGTATAGCTGATCATAGCAGTTTTTAGTCTTACTATGATTATGGAAAAAACTCCAGCCTGGGTGTACGTGAGAACTTTCTTATTTTAGCCTCCTGCTTTCTGATTTTTACATTTTAATGCATTTCAGGTAATCTATTTTTAAATAGGTGAGGAAAATAAATAATTCAAACCAGACCAGAACTACACATATTGTTCTATCTCTGTGCTTTTTTAATTTCAGAACAATGAAAAAAAAATACTGTGAAGCAGTGACATGCCAGTAGGCAACTACAATTCTGCTAATTGGACTGCCAAGTAGAAAAACACTCTGAATCACAATTTAACATCCTGTTGGCAGCCTTTGACATAATTGGGGCAAACACAATAAAGAATTAATGACATGTGCCAACATAAGGCTATTTTCTTAGCCTCTGCATCCATGAACAGGCTGCTTGGAGTTTACATGGAGGACAAAAAGAGGCAGCATAATAATTGTGTTGACAGCAGACACTTCCCACACCTTGAACAGTGTTGGAAAAAGTGAGAGGATGTTATCTGACACTGGCCCACCCTGCTGTCAATACTGCAGGGGGCCCAAGGAGCACAAAAACAAATGCAATATCTTGCAACACAAGACCAAGTGTAATTTTTGGCCTATTCTTCGACACCATCGAATCAGGTAACATGTCCTACCACAGTTGACAGATAAACAAATGGTCACAACTCTACTTTGCTTCCAATGAATTAGCAAACATATTCAGAGAAAATTAAAAAATAGAGTTTTAATCTGCATTCAACATCAAATATGTGGGGACTTGGATTTTGTGTTGCTTGTATGTTACTTTTAGTCCTCTTGTGTGTTTTCCAATTTATTGGTTAATTGATTCCACCATAGTCTTCTTGATAGTACCGGCTGCGCCTCATTCTTTGACAATGTTCCGTAGGTATTTAGTCTTTCGTTTACTTATCCTGAGTTACAGTCATTTGAGTTGCCAGAGCTATCTGTTCTCTAGCTTATTTTTGTTCAAGATCCCACTGGAAGTATTAAAATTGTGAGTTTCCTCACCATTCCCGGTTGTCTGCATGGTGACATTCTTCTCAACTCAACTTGCAAAATTATGACAAAATCCAGTATCAATGCTAAGTCTGATCCAAACAAATAGAACCCACGTACGCACAGGGAGAACATGCAAACTCCGTGCAGAAAGACCCCGGACCGGGAATCGAACCCAGGACCTTCTTGCTGCAAGGCAACAGCGCTACCCACTAGCTGTGCAGCCCACCTTGAAAAACCTCTGTGACAATTTCTATATTCTCTGTCTATTAATGTCTTCACAGGCTCCTGCCAACATTAAATCTTTCGCTTGTGTTGCTTTTAGGATACTTTAATGAAGATTTCCACTTTAACCTCACACACAAATGTGTCTTTTATGGGGTTACCATAAGTTCCTAACTTGCATGCACTATTCACTGGTTTGTGTTGGGCTAACCTATATAACCCTAATAAAGAGTTGTGGTTGTTACCTGACAAGGTGAAGTCTGAGCAGTATGAATACTTCTTCAAGGTACTGTATAATACCTCCAGTGTTGAATATCATTATTTTTCTCCTTTTCTACAGTAATAATTCGGCATGCTTGAAATATGTTATTTACCTTCTCAAAGGAATTAGACCTGTGTGCTGAGATTAGCTCAGCAGTGAAGGCATGCGTAGTTCGAGTACCGGATCCCTGCAAACCCCAGCTTGACATTTCCTCATTTCTATTTCACTATAGATTATACAAACAGTTAGTGACCTTTTGAGCCCAGCTCCCTTCGCTCCCTGCTCCCAGAGTTTATGTTAATTTATTTTAATCAACTCTGCAGCTCCACAAGTACTGAACACACGCACAAGTGCTACTGACCTTTTTTTACTAACACTCGACAAAGTAGCAGAGGCATTTTATCTAAACATTAACCTCGTCCATCAACAGCAAAAAGCCCGGAATCAGTCTCTGACTGTTTAACCAGTCCCAAGAAAAAAAACAGCATTTATTTTGGGTATCTTCAGTTTGAAAAACCAAATTGGCAACTCATCTCAACTGGAATGTCAGAGTGTGGACTCACCTCCAATCCATCTTCATGCCTATACTGCTTCCAGATGCGACCTGTGTCGCTGTAGAGCAGTAGGTAACTGCTGACCCAGTCCGAGCTGTCGTAGCGTCCCTGTGTAGCCACAGCTGTCACCTCCATCTGCTCCCTGAGGTCCACTTGGAGCCAGGGGTCTTGGTCTGTCACCATTGGAGACCAACCTCCTGCTTCTGGAGTAAGAAAGAACACACAGTTAGCATTGTATGTTGTGTTTGAATGAAGGGAATGTGGGGAAATCAACAGATCAATGAAATTGTCGACTGGTCGATTTACCGGTCGACAATTAGAAAATTCCACCATTATATTCAGTTTGTTTTTCACTAAAATTGCAGTGTGTATTTTCTATAAATTTTTATTTTTTTTGTTTTGTTTTTACATCTTTGTTAAAACTGTCACTGTGTCCTAACAATATATTGTGAGTCAGAAAAAGCTGAGCTCTGCCTACTCCCTGTGGCCCTACTGCCATTTGCAGTGCTAAAACCATCTCCACTGTACATGCTCCCACATATTAATGTGTATTTGGTTTTAAAATAGGCAGTTCTAAGAGTTTATAGAGGATCTCTGAAATTATTGCAGATTTTAGCTGTTTGTGCGCATCTGTGATCTCTAACCCTAACAAATAAGGGCTCCACTGTCGTTGATTTAGAATTACAAAAAATATTTATATATGCTATATGCAGTAATAATGAGCAAGCTGTGTGGCGTTTTCTAAGAATTTAACATCCCCCATAATAATCAAGGGAGGCAAAAAGTTAAGCATTCTCTTTCTGTCTCCTGTTCAACTCATTGTACAATCACAGTGGACATGGAGATGGAAAGGAAAGAGAAAAGGAAGAAAAGTGGTCAGGGAGCGATTTAACAGAGAGAAATAGATCAGAGGAGGAAAGAAAATACAAGAAGTATTCACAGTGCATATAAAGTATACCACGAACGGTGTCACTAAAAGCACACAGTACTAATAACAGCAGCCCAAGTCAGTGTTTTTCTCTGAACATCTTTGTAAACAGAGTATCTTAAGGCTCTGGATGTTGTAATGCGACTCTGCAGTATCTCATGGACATCGGGGGCAGTTCCCCTGGATTGGCAGACTGGGGTGGTGGTCGGTCCACCTGTTTAAAAAGGGGGATCGGAGGGTGTGCTCCAGTTATAGAGTGATCACACTTTTAAGCCTCCCTGGCAAGGTCTATTCGGGGGTACTGGAGAGGATGGTCCGTCGGATAGTCGAACCTCAGATTTTGGAAGAGCAGTGTGGTTTTCGTCCTGGTCGTGCAACACTGGACCAGCTCTACACCCTCAGCAGGGTCCTGGAGGGTGCATGGGAGTTCGCCCAACCAGTCTACATGTGCTTTGTGGACTTGGAGAAGGCGTTCAACCGTGTCCCTCGGGGTGCCCTGTGGGGGGTTCTCCAGGAGTATGGGGTACCGGGCCCTTTAATATGGGCTGTCAGGTCCCTGTATGACCGGTGTCAGAGTCTGGTCCGCATTGCCGGCAGTAAGTCGGGCTCGTTCCCGGTGAGGGTTGGACTCCGCCAGGGCTGCCCTTTGTCACCGATTCTGTTCATTACTTTTATGGACAGAATTTCTAGGCGCAGCCAGGGTGTTGAGGGGATCCGTTTTAGTGGCCTTAGGATTGCATCTCTGCTTTTTGTGGATGATGTGGTCCTATTGGCTTCATCGGGACGTGATCTGCAGCTCTCGCTGGAGCGGTTCGCAGCCGAGTGTGAAGCGGCCGGGATGAGGATCAGTGCCTCTAAGTCCGAGACCATGGTCTTGAGTCCGAAAAGGGTAGAGTGCCTTCTCCGGGTCGAGGGAGACGTCCTGCCCCAAGTGGAGGAATTCAAGTATCTCGGGATCTTGTTCACGAATGAGGGAAGAAGGATTGGTGCAGTGTCCGCCGTGAAGCGGGCGCTGTACCGGTCCGTCGTGGTGAAGAGAGAGCTGAGTCAAAAAGCGAAGCTCTCGATTTACCGGTCGAGCTACGTTCCTACCCTCATCTATGGTCATGAGCTTTGGGTAATGACCGAAAGAACGAGATCGCGGATACAAGCGGCCAAAATGGGTTTTCTCCGTTGGGTGGCTGGGCTCTCCCTGAGAGACAGGGTGAGAAGCTCGGTCATCCGGGAGGGACTCAGAGTAGAGCCGCTGCTCCTTCACATTGAGAGGAGCCAGTTGAGGTGGCTCGGGCATCTGGTTAGGATGCCTCCTGGACGCCTCCCTGGTGAGGTGTTTCGGGCACGTTCCACCAGGAGGAAGCCCCAGGGAAGACCCAGGACACGCTGGAGGGACTATGTCTCTCGGCTGGCCTGGGAACACCTCGGGATTTCCCCGGAGGAGCTGGAGGAAGTGGCTGGGGAGAGGGAAGTCTGGGCCTCCCTTTTTAAGCTGCTATCCCCGCAACCCGACCCTGGATAAGAGGGAGAAGATGGATGGATGGATGGATGGATGGATGGATGGATGGATGGATGGATGGATGGATGGATGGATGGATGGATGGATGGATGGATGGATGGATGGATGGATGGATGGATGGATGGATGGATGGATGGATGGATGGATGGATGGATGGATGGATGGATGGATGGATGGATGGATGGATGGATGGATGGATGGATGGATGGATGGATGGATGGATGGATGGATGGATGATGGATGGATGGATGGATGGATGGATGGATGGATGGATGGATGGATGGATGGATGGATGGATGGATGGATGGATGGATGGATGATGGATGGATGGATGGATGGATGGATGGATGGATGATGGATGGATGGATCTTCTTAAACACACTTTATTTCAGGCACTTGAACATCACAAACCACTGCCACCTGCTCCTGCTTTTACCCGAACTCTCCAGTTAACACAGTTACTTGTCACAAAAATTGCTAGACAGAGAATAACTCCACACATCCAAACAATGAAGAAAACAGTGTTGGTTTGGTTAAGAGTCCCCAAAAAACACAAACACTAGCATAAGATGAAGCAAATGAATACAGCAGCACTATCTGAAATTGTTGAGGTAACATCTCACTCAAAATCTGGGTACAAAAAAAAGTGTGCAGAGTTGGTGATGGCAGGAATAGCAACTCTTCAACAGCAGACAGTAGCAGTTTGAACAATGAAAATAACCACAATTTACTGGACAGGACGGTCTTTAGTTTTTTAACTGCTTAAGGAATAATGATTCACTTTACAGTTCAATTCATTTTTTATGCACAAATTTAGAACACATATTTTTCAAAGGCCCCTTACAAAAAAATAGTAAATTCAGTCACAAACATTCCATGTCATGTAGTAATGCATGTTGTAGAATCAGTTTCCCTCAGACTGGCATGACCTGGCCTGGTATGTCAAAGGAAACGTTTCCTCAGTGTTTTGAGGAATTCCATGAGCTCTTATAATGTCTGTCACTGAGACACCTTTGTGACATTTTACTCAGTTAATAAAATGACTGTTTGACTGCACCCAAAGGGATGCTAAATAAAGAATGGTTTTGTGAACCGTGGAGCATTTCCCTATTGTAGAACAATATTTAACAGAATTTGTCACTTTTGGCAATTTCCCTGAAATCATTTGAACTGACGCTCACTGAAGCTGTTCTGGGCCCCTCAACTACGTAAATCCTACATAAAGCAGTGAGATTTCCATCTGGTGTCCTGATGTGAGGAAAACAAAGAGGATGTTTCACTCTGATGAAACCATATGTACGATTGCTTTTGCAAAAGACAATACTGTTAGAACAGATGAATATATACCATTTTTCTTTATGTTATTTCCTTAATAATGAAAATCACACATCTGCCTTTTATGAATGAGGCCCACATGGATCGACAAATGCAGAAACTACAATGAAACGACAAAGGACACAACACAATGACATAAAGCCACAAGCATGCTGCTAAAACCTCAGCAAGTAAATTTATTATAACTTCCACTTATTATAAATTCTGTTTTAGGAAAACTTATGTTGTAACTTTTTGCTGTTGTGTTGTAGCTTTTGTGTTTTGTTGACCTTATCTGGACTACCATAAATAAGAGTGAAATTTGGTTTAATTTTTAATTGTGTTTTGCCTTTCAACCACAGACTGCCACATATACAGCACTGTCCAAAGATAAAACCTTCAGTAACCTTCAGAACTACTGATCAAAACCTAAATGAAATTACCATCATGTCTACTTCTGGTTATAATGACAAACGTTTGAATTATATTGGAATTATAATGCATCTAAAATTCTGATGGTTTGAGATGGCTTAGTTTGATATATGAAAGCGAATTTTTAACAGATTATAAGGTATTACTGTTTACATTGATAAATCAATTCAATACTGATGTATAGATCACTAAATTATCTGACAATTATTTTAATAATCAATGAATCGCTAACTGGAGAATGAAGACTTAAAAAGGACATTCTGTTGAAAGAACAAAGTCAGGACAGTAATTAAACCAAAACTATAGTATATGAATACAATATACATTTTACCCTTAAGACAAAATAACTTTTTGTTCTCCTCAAGTGGAATAGTTTTAGTTTCACCTGGTTCTAATTCTTCAAAAACAAAAATGATAATAAAATCCTAATATGCACCTTTTGCTATCTATTTATTAATACTTGAAAATAAAAAGTCTGTGGGTGTTTTAACTTAAAAGAGTGGAAGACACATTTAAATAAATGCAAGAGAATCCCAGTTTGTATGATTATCAAATGAGACTAGCAGTAGTACATGGGAGAGGTAGTCAACCTGGACAGGTGGCCACTCCACCTGTCCAGGTTGACTGTGGTCTCATGATCCAGAGACGTAAAACTGTCTCTGGATCATAATATAAGCCAGGGGTGGGCACTCCTGGTCCTCGAGGGCCGGTCTCCTGCAATCTTTAGATGTATCTCTAATTCAACACACCTGAGTCAAATAATGAGGTCATTAGCAGAACTCTGGAGAACTTGACTGCTTGTAGGAGGTGATTCAGCTATTGGATTCAGGTGTGTTGGACCAGGGAGACATCTAAGAGTTTCAGCACACCGGCCCTCGAGGACCAAGGGTGCCCACCCCTGATATAAGCAGCATTGTTGTTTGACCTCACAAAGAGGAGGCTGGTTGTGTTATAGGAACCAAGCCTGGTTGAGCCTCACAGAGTTCCAGAAGCACACTATCAGTTCAAGACTAGTCAGGTGATAATTTATGTTGTTTTTGCTTTTGGACTCATATGGCTTTGTTGTTTTATGTTTAGTGCTGATGCCTAATCCTAAATAATGAACTGAGCTGAGTTGTGTGAGTGTATGTGCATGTCTGTGTATGTGTGTGTGCTTTCAGTCTGTCCATGCTGATCTCTGATTCTTACCGTTCCAGTAATCTCTGAGCAGCTCTGAGCATGTACAGATCATGAAAAAATTTACATTTATCCATGTTTTCTAATGAAAACAGCCCTTAACTGGGCAGCAAAAATAATCAGAAAAACTGAGTCATCAAATAGTTTGTTTGCAAGTGAACACATGTTTAATATATACTGGGCAAATGCTTTTTACCTGCACAGATACACTTCAATTAAAGAAATTTAGAACAAACAAATAGGTCAGAGAAATGAACAAAAATCTGATAGAGCACATAATGTAGCCTCCGAATTCCTCAAACAATGTTGCTAAAAGACACCAGAATAAATTTAGCATAGGCAGATATTTCTCAGGGTACTGTATTTTTGTTTGTTTGTTTTTTGTTTTTTTCTAAATCAGTGTGCACTCACCATCTCTCCTGTTGAGCTTGGCATAGAAGGCAGAATAACTGGCCGAGGACTGAGATGAGCTCTGAAACGATGAGTGTGGTAATGCTGATGCGAGTGGACCATTGCAATTATCTGGAAAACAAAACATAAACACTGCATTTCAGAACCTGTTATTTTCAGATGTGAGCGGTTTGAATATTGTTGCATATGCAACTTGCCAAACTGGGATTTGCTCTGCGGAGAGTAATTATGGAAAATGTTCCAGGCGTTGTTACACATTAGTTCAAAGTGTTCCTCTACCTGTCAGTGGAGGAGTTTAAATGCAGAAAACAAGGAAAATAACAGCTTTGTTTTGCTCCTCTGTTCCCAGTCGCCTGCAAGTCTGTTAACCCCTGCAGTTCCTCCCAGACTGCAGCACAAACATCCTGCCTCTTCTACTGTAATGTGTGTACTTAATCCAAGATTGTAAGATTACATCACATCCAACCAGCAGCAGATTAGGAGTACTGTGATCTAAAGCCGACACTTTTATTGCGCTCTGATCCTTCTAGCCTATAGCAACCTTCTCCAGTGTGTTTGAGCGGCATTAAGGCCTGGGTCTGAGATCATAATGAAAACTGGCAGCAGCCTGATTACAATTATCCCTCAGCTTTCTCAATCAGTCGTGTAGCTGAGTGAGGGGCAGCCCTTTGTTTTTGGGTGTCACTCTGCTTGGAGCTCAGACGGATTCTGGGCACATCTGGAGCTGCGATTGGACATCCATCTGGCCGACAAGAGCTCAGCAGAAGTGACAGCGTGATCTGGAGTGCTTTTAGAATGTCTCGCTGTAAATCAGCCGACCTGACTTGACTCCTCTCACGACAGAGATTTTTCTAATCCTGATTTCAAGTGACTAAAGTGGATCATGCCGTTTTTTCCTCTTCTCAAATTATGACTGAAGATGAAGTGCAGTTGCACGTGTTCATGTGGAAAAAGAAAGTGCTGGCACGGCACCTTAACAGACCACAGCATGCACCAGGTTATTATTCAGGAACGGCTTTCTTAATCTATAAAAAGTCTCCTTGATCCAATGTTTGCTTCTCACACATTCTCATTCATTTCTCCCACCTTTCAGTCTGCAGCCATCTTTTTAAGTTTTTCTTCCCTTTGAAGTGAGCTTTCTTTCAGTCAGACATCAGACATTGTCGAGCTTTGACAGCTTTAAGGTGCAGAACTCAAGCAACAACATTCTCATGTTCTACTATGGGTTAAAAACAGTGTGTACGTGGAGTAAGTTAACAGACTCTGTTGTTATCACAGATTTGTTCCCAAGCCTAAGGCCAGCTTATGACAGTCAGGATGACTTATGGATGCAGGATGATTTGTCTGTAGAGCGATCCAAAGCCTGTGGGACCACTCAAAATCCTCTGAAGCTGACTCTAGATCTGTGCTCTGATCTTGGGGGATTTTTTTTGTTTCTTTTTGCTTAATGAAGACACATGTTCATATCCGGGTGGACAAATATAATACATGGACAGAGGTTGAGGAGGGAGAACACTTCACTGCTCTTGAAATCTGAAACGTGTCAGCTGTAGTCAGGCAACTGATCGGTTTCCTGCTGAAGATGTTTGCTCACTCTTCTGGCTCAGGGAAAACAATGTTTCAAAGGAATGGCAAAACTGGGGAAGCTTGTCTGGAATTACACTTGGAATGTTTCAATATGAGCACAGAACATCTAAAACTAGCTCATTTTGTGGCCCCCAGGTTTCAGATGTTTGGTTTATGAAAGATAATGAAAGGCAAGAACAGAAACACCATAATTTCATTAAGCCTGACAAAACTCATCACTATATATAATGTCCCCTATTCGTTCACTATTATTAAAACTATTTCTAAGAATTTATATATTTTTTCTTTTCCATATTATGTTTAATTCATTTTAAAGAAGAGGTTTGTTGGAAAAGAATGTGATCATGAGGGGGAAAAAAGAAAACATAATCTGTCTCTCTGGGACTCAGAGTATTTATGTCTTGTTTCTTTTGTTTAATCAAACTTCTGATTACGTATTTTATTGTAATCTGGATTCAGACATTTATTCCGCTTTGGCATAGTTATTTATCATCTCAGAAGACGATGAGATAAAACACCGATGGAGGAATTCACCAAGCAGCACTCTCCATTTGTATTTATTCATTTTGCTATTCGCTTTTTTTGTTGCACATAAGTGTTCCTGCTTTCTTCAAGTCCAGCAGATGGAAACAATTCCCTGTTATTTCACTAATCACCTTGTGTTCTTTTTTGAGCTATGAAATAGCACTGATAGAAATGGTTTTTAAAATAGTTTGATTTTCCCATTTGTATCTTGGCAAAAAACAAAACCCTTCTTCATCCCTTAGAATTTTCTTGTTTTCTCACTTTTTTCTTTCATTTTTGTGACTTTGCTTTTAAACAGCATTGACTTTAATGTTGTGCAAAGATTGAATTCTTAAAAGCCTGATTTTTTTTAAGTCTTCAAATCTTTTATATTTTAAATCAAATAGAAAAATGTATGTCGTTTTGCTTTTTGCTACGATTGTCTCCCATTGAGAATGTACATTTAGTACAAGCTACCGTAATTTGATTTCTAACTCTTGTAAGACTACTTGTTAGAACTTATTTTTAAGGGATTCAAAATTTTGAAAATGTATGAATGGTTCTTAAGTTGGTGAGGACGAATGTTAATGCTACATTCACTCAGAATGGTCAAACTGTGGAATAATTATACACAGCCTATACAAATATGATGTCATGTAGATGTATTGTGTAAAAACACTTGTTTGATTAAAAAAGGGTTTTTTGTCAATTACACTGTGCTCACTATGTGTACTCCTTGCCCCTCCACATTGTTCCCATGTTTCACCCCATCAGGACCAAACCAGTTTCCCAATACAGACACAGCTTCTTTAAAACAAAAATTATAATAATATTTGGAATCTTTTTTTGCGAGACATATCTGAGGATATTCCAGTAACAACAACAATAAAATAATAATAATAATAATAATAATACAATTTTATGGTTTTATTCTTAATTTTAAAAAAGCCAAGAAAAATGGTTTCTAATTTATATAAGACAATTAGCATAACTTCTTTTTTTCCCTCTCTTTTTTTATTTAGACCTCACAAGATTAGTTCTTTTGTTCTCATCATGCCATCATGATTATGACAATTCTGACATTATGTTAAAGTGCAAGTAAAGTGAAGAGGAGAAGAGCCTTTTCCAAAGAACCTCTCTGTTTAATCTAATGAAAATGTTCCCAGAGTTGGAGAAATCTCATTGACCCATTGCCTAAATGTTTATTTCCTCCCCTTTCCCACTCAGGGTTTGGCTCAGAGAGGATAGAATTTAACCAACTGACTGACAATTCCAGATATGAAAAATCCTCAACTGATTTATCCAGTTGGTAACCAACAACTGGTCATCAGTTGCTAGTTATCAACAACTGATAACCAGCATTACATTTTGTTAAACCTACCTATAGTCCAGCTTATTCCATGTCATTATTTTAGTGTTTTATTTTCAAAATAGTGCAAAATAGAATTAGTCTACTTAAATCAGATTTAAGTAGACTAATTCTAGAGAGATTTTTCTAAATAAATCATTCTAGTATATAATTTTAAAGCACAGACATAAGACACAGAAAAAAAATGAATTGTGTACCTCTGCACTTCTGATATTTATAGAGCAGTGTGTGTGCTTGAATAGGGGTGTGTTTGTGGGTATATTTTTGGTTATCTGCCATGATAACACCAGATCTCAACGGCACAGAGCAATAAGCTTGAAACATCACTCGGCTACACAAGCAATCCTTGATAATAGGATCAATTCCTGCTCACTGTTGGATTTTCTGACAATAGAAAAACATTAAACATTTCAAAGATTATCCTTCATGTCAGTAAAAAGCTTTTCACCGTTTGCTGCTTTCATTTTAGAAATGAAACAAGGTTTCTGCCATTATTTCCCAAATCAATGATTGCATTATGTTTAGATCCAGAAAGAATCCAGGGTCCTTATTGTGTTCTTCTTTATCATTTAATCGATACCAGTCACATGGAATGAAAATCTGTAATTAACTTTGTACAAATTATCTTCAAGGACAGATTGTAGAGAGAGAGGAAAGCCTGGAGTGACAGGTTTCACTTTGGGCTGAAATAAGAAGAGAAGCATCCTGTTTCTTATCTGCCAGACTTAGACTTCCTCCCAACAGACAAAGTGATGTTGCATTACGTTGAGTCAACAAAGTAATTTTTGTATGACATATACAGTGGCGCGAATAGTGGGTATGCACTGTATGCATAGGGGCGCTGCACTTGAAGGGGTACAAAAACGATGTGGGAAATTTTTGACATGCTCGCATACACCTCAGAAAGTATGTAGTTGCACTCCTGCCCATAGGTGAATATTTTAGGCACCATAGTCAGAAAGATTCTTCTACATCGTTTTCACTTGGACATCAAAACAGTTGAAAATGAAAAAAAAAAAAAAAAAAACATGCCGAAGGGATTGTTCTAAAAATAGAACAAGTAATAGTTGTAGCCAAAAGGCAGTGTTAGAATGAGCAGTCTGCCCTGATCCTCTTCAGTGGAAGGATGAAACCCATCTAAAGTTACTGCTGCCCAATTAGAGTTGAGCTCTCGGTGGTAGCTTTGAGGAAGCCCAACAGGGGAAGACAGCAGCTGGGGTCGATCACAAGTCAGCTAGTTAGCAAAAGATCACAGCTTCTAATCATGCAAACAAAGTCTCTTAGGCTGCCAACAATTAACACTGTAAGCTCCAAACAAATTCCCCGTTAATTTAACCAATCAGTGCATTTCAGCCTTCTATAAAGTATTCAACTTATTTAATGAAGCCCAAAATGCTGCATTCAATACAATTTCTAATATGTTTAACTTAGAAATTGTCTCAAATTGGCTGTTCTTTTAAGTACTAGTAGTTTGTGGTGTTTGGTTTAAACATTTAATTGAAATATTTGTTCAATCACTGGTTGTGCTATGATGGCCTGATGCATTTGCTTGAACTTGCATTTGTCATGATATATGAAATGCAGGGAGCCAGAGCAGGGAAAAAGCAAAAAGAAAATCACAGGAACCCAGGAAAAAATCTAACACTGAACAATAACTAGACCTAGAAACATAATTAAATACAGGCAACAAAAAATAATATACACAAAAAGAAACATAGTAAACTAGAATTACTAAGGCAGAACTTATCTAAATTAAAACAGAAACAAGACTGACTTAAAACAAAGAAATTAAGGAAATCCCAAGATTAAACTCCTGGAGTCATGAAGATGGTTTTGAGAAATGTGAGACTTTTGTGACATTAGTGGTTTGACCTTGGGACTCGCCCAGGAAGTCCATATTTTCTAGTCTCTTTCTTGTTGTTGAATTAGGAGCTCTGTTATTGAGGAAGATGATGCCAGCTGTGTGTTAGATGTTTTTAGAGCCCTTCACTGACCTCCTGGATGACTTGCTAATTCACTCCTGGAGTATTTTTGGAAAAGTGGACAAAACAGAATTCCATCAACAACTGGTCTGAGAGCAACTCTAAAGAACATTTAAAGTGCAGGAGACCTCCCTTAGAGGTCTAAAGGCTCTCTTTAGTTAAATGTTTTCTTTCTTTGTGGATGATGGTTCTCAATGTGGATTGGTGGAATCCATGTGGGGTACCCCAAAGTTCAATCCAAGGACCCCTCTTATTCAATATTGACTCGGACTTGAACCTTGCGAGCCACATAAAGATGATTACAAAGTCGGCCTTCTATCACCTGAAGAACATCTCCAGGATTAGAGGACTAATGTCTCAGCCAGATCTAGAGAAACTCATCCATGCGTTTATCTTTAGTTGCATTGATTATTGTAACAGCGTCTTCACAGGCCTGTCCAACAAATCAATCAAACAGCTGCAGCTGATCCAGAAGCTGCTGCTCCTGTTCTCACTAAAATCAGGCTCACTGAAGCTCAAAGAATAGACTTTAAAAAACTGTTAGTTTACAAATCACTGAACGGTTTAGCACCGCAATACATTAAAGATCTGCTGTTGTTGTATCAACCTTCCAGACTCTCAGGTTCTGGTTCTGGTTCTGCTCTGCATCCCCAGAACCAGAACCAAGAGAGGAGAAGCAGCTTTCAGCATCTATGCACCAAAAATTTGGAACAAATTTCCAGAAAACTGTAAAACAGCAGAAACCCTGACTTCCTTTAAATCTCATCTAAAAAAAACTCAGCAGACTCAGCAGAATTACACCATATGTCAAGAACATGAATGTGTTTCTTCTGCAACTAACATATTCTGTTGAATAACATTAGAAACCAATTATACCCAGACATTTCTTACATTTACAATATTTGTGATACTGTCTTTTAAACCCAGTATTTAGTTTCACCTTCCGTTTTACATAGTTTTAAAAGAAACAATATATTTAAAATATATTGTTGTATATTTAAAATATATTTTAAAAATCCCTTCTCACCCACCGCTGGTGGTTCTTATCCTCTGAGCAGTATATCACCCGAGAGGGCAGGGTTCAAATCCAATCTGGGTCCTTAGGCAAGACCCTTCAAGCTACTGCCTACCTCATACCATGAGAGATACTAAGTTGCGTAACATGCCGGCTCAGACGTCGCCCGGCCAAACAAGGTCTGCGTCAGGTGATGGGGAACCAGAGCACCTTGATGACAAATGGGCTACTGGAACAAGACGGAAATGGGCGAGAGATGAAAATGTGGATCTGTTGGAATGCTACCACTCAAGTAACCCTAGTGAGAGAGGTTACATGCAACGACTGGGGAAGGAATGGTTACTTCGACATCCCCAGTCAACACTAAGCGCCAAACAACTAGTAGCTCAGTGTTCCAACATCCGCAAACGGCAACTGCTATCACAACTTGAGATTGACGAGATACAACACAAATGCTACGGCAAAAGGGAGGAACCCGGATGTCAAAACTGTGGGGACTTAACTACAAGTCCCCACCCAGTGAGGGGATACACGGCCCCAATGAGCGAAACAGAGCTGAACGAGACAGCTGCTGACCTGAGAGAGAGAATCATGATCCGAATGACAACCAGGCCTCCTCGGCGCCAATTACAACGGCTGAGTGAAGTACCATCAGAAAGTCTCATTGAGAATGTGAATGCAGCATTGAGAACGATCCCTACCAACACCATAACAGAAACCAATGAGCTGATCTACAACTCAGCATCAGTGATCCTTGAGATACTTGGCTATAAGAGCAACCATGAGACTCAATACCCACCATGGAAAAGACGGTTAGAGGCTAAAATCAAGGTAACAAGGAGGGAAGTGAGCCAACTGTCAGAGCTCCACAAGGGTACAATGAAAAGACCAGTACCCAGAAAGTACAGACAGATGCCCATACCTGAAGCACTTGAAACTGCCAAACAGAGGCTCCAAGCCTTGGCCAGCCGCCTAAAGAGATACACAAGGGAGAATGAATCCAGAAGGATTAACCGGCTCTTCTCCACTCAACCAGCTAAGGTGTACTCTCAATGGCAGGGTAATAACAACAGAGCAGACCCACCAAGGCTGGAGACTGAACAATACTGGAAAGGCATATGGGAAAGGGGGCGTCCCACAACAGCAATGCACAGTGGTTGATCTCTCTACGAGAGGACCACAGCAACCTCCCTGAACAAGCCCCGGTAACCATCACTGTGACAGATGTTCAAGAAAGAGTCTCAGGTATGAAAAACTGGACAGCACCAGGGCCTGACATGATCCATGCCTGCTGGCTAAAGAAACTCACTGCTCTCCATGAGCGACTGGCAGGCCAAATGAACCAGCTGCTGCAAAGTGGGACTCACCCTGAATGGTTAACTGAAGGGCGAACAATCCTAATCCAGAAGGATCCATCAAAGGGTCCAGTCCCACCCAACTACCGACCATAACCTGCCTCTCCACAACCTGGAAGCTCATGTCAGGCATCATAGCGGCCAAGATAAGCAAACACATGGATAAACACATGAGCATGGCACAGAAAGGTATCGGTGTAAACAGCAGAGGAGCCAAACACCAACTCCTCGTAGACCGCACAGTTGCCAGAGACTGCAAAACCCGACACACCAACCTGTGCATGGCTTGGATTGATTACAAGAAAGCCTATGACTCAATGCCGCATACTTGGATCATTGAATGCCTAGAGATGTATAACATCAACAGGAATGTGAAAATACTTTTAGTCACACCTATTGTTCTCTTTGTTGTTACTGTTACTATACTTTTACATTGAATGTAGGTCTCTTCAGTTACATGCGTCTTCTTCAAATATTATATTTGTGCAAACGATACACATGATTTTCTTCAGCATTTGAAGGCTTAAAATATGAAGCATATTGTCTATTTCACCGCTGTTAGAATTGTCTCTCATGTGAGCTTCCCTCTTTGCTGCCATGCTTTTGCCTCACTGTTCAAAATAAAAGTTGTGGATTCTTCTGGAGTGTTTTGTTTATCTGTATCTTTCTTTATCTCCATTGCTGAATTAAGATGGGAGCTGCTATTACTGCAATCCACATGTCAAAACAAAGTTCTGCTTTTACTGAGTTCTGCTCTTCAAGACAGTTTGAAAATGACCCTCAAAACAAACAGCAACAAACTTTTATTTTAAAGTCTCAAACTGTGGTAAAAAGAAAGAATAGTAAGCCATACAAAGCATCTGAAAACTTGAAGTACACTGAGCTTCAGAGAGCGAAAAATTTGTTGAACACAACTTTCAATATGTAAATGCACCCTATATATTGAGAGCATGTCAAAGACAGATCTTTACAAAGTGAACATCATATTTCATATTTTGTGTGATATTCTTCATAAGGAATATTCCCAGCTGACCTGAAAAATCTAACTGAAATACCAACATACCTGTGTCTCCATTAACACTAAGTGCTAATGGAGACACCTATTATTAAAGCCGAGGCACGCCACTTTGAACTTAGTTTAAAGTTTAAATGTGTTGTTGTTTGAGAGCTGCGCCAGAGCCTAGGAGCCTAGCCTCTGTTGGAAGAGGGTGCAGAAGTTAATCAACACAGAGACCACAGAGTCAATAATATCAAAGGGTACAGAGATAGTATCTGGTATCAGAGTAGCCTCAGACCTCTGTGTGGTATTGACAAAGCTTCATATGATACCCTGCTTGGACTAACAGGCTATGCAGCTTGGTGACCTCTGCTTAGCGATAGTCCAAGTGGAGCAGAGGTATCAGTTCACAATTAGCTCTGAACGTCGGCGGAATTCAGGAAGTGCACATCAATACAAATGATTGAGAAACATGGTGCACTTTACTGTAGCACTTTATTTCTCTGAAGTTAGAAACTAATCTGAAGGGACCTGCCAGCATTTACAGCCAGCCTGCAGTGTAATTTGTCGATGTCTTTGATGATGATAAAAAAGTGAATTATTTAGCCCTCGTTCAGGAAGCCGCTGAAATAGAAAGCAGGTTTATTTTCCTCTGGAACACTGAATCACTTGGAGATTCTTAAAGTTTTACAGCTCAGTGCAGACAAGACAGACAAAGAGAGACTAAGCAATAATGACTGATTAAAGAAACAGCATTACAAGCTTAGATGTTCCACCTTTGGGCAGTTCTTTCAGGTGGGGATTGTAACATCTAAAACAATATCCATATATAGGAGAATGCTCCACGTTTAATACCTTTAATATCAATAAAAGAACTGCCTTAAATCAACTCAGTAATGTCTCTGTTAGAACCCAAAAGATTAAAAATGATTTAGATTTTTTTTTGTGTATGAAATTCATCGATTCTTGTAATTTAACTGGGTAAAACAATTACATTGTTGTATCATTTACGAAGTTTAACTTTGTTCATTTTAGCTGCGATTGGACATTAGCTTATTTTAGCCAACTCTGGCAAACTAACATCATATGATGTTGATTAATGTGCACAGACACAGGAGCTTCTAGTGGAACTTTGCCACAGTTTAGGAGCTCACAATTGTTACCCTTGGTGTGAAATAAGATCAAAAGCCAAAATTAGTTTAGATGCTTTCACTATCTGCTCCACCTGTATCTAAGGGTGGATCAGAAAATTGCCTAAAATATTTCTTGGTAAGATATGATTTTTTATATTTTAATTTATGTTTAATTTGGTATAGTTGCAGCAAGAAGGTCCTGGGTTCGATTCTCAGTCCAGGGTCTTTCTGCATGGAGTTTGACTTTTATCCCTGTGCATGCGTGGGTTCTCCCCGGGTACTCTGGCTTCCTCTCACAGTACAAAAACATGACTGTCAGGTTAATTGGTCTTTCTAAATTCTCCCTAGGTGTGTGTGTGTGCATGGTAGTTTGTCCTGTCTGTCTGTGATGCCCTGTGACCTGACTCTCATCGAGAATGTTAGCTGGAGATAGGCACCGGCTCCTCCTGACCCCACCAGAGACAAGGGTGTAAGAAAATGGATGGATGTTTACTCTGTTTATGCCTAGTATTGCACACTTCTTATTTAACTACACAAATTTTAGACTTTCCGATCCAACATAAAACACTATGCAATTTATGCTGCAAGATCCTGTCCATGAAGTCATTTTTAACATCTCTAGTTTTTACAATTAAACTTCATAACTTCACTTTTTTCTATTTCAGGTTCTGCTGAATCCTTCTGTCTTTACATCTACTCTGTGTTTTAGCAGCCAGCTGCCTCTGAGACTAGCGGAACTCTGCCACTATTCTCTTTAATATTGACTATTGTGGTCTGTGCTGATTAACTTCTCAACCATTCTTCACCTACCTCTCTGGGATCTGTAAAAGCATTTAAATGATTTTACAAGCAGTAACAGAAGCCATGTAGTTCTGGAGTCATGGTATCAGAATGAACATAAATTACATATTTCTTTTTTTTTTTTTTTTTAAATCTAGGTATACATGGATAGGATGTATAATTACTCAATCGATATTGCTGTTGTTCTCTCTCCTGTCTTGATTAAGTCTCAATTTGCATTTAGTCGTGCAGTCAACATTATTTGACATGGTAATAATGATCTGCATACATAAAGGTGTCTGACTGAAATTCTAAGCAGGTCAGGTTGATCTCTGCCAACACTTACAAAATTCTAGTTCTTTGGTGCTGTAGAAATGAGTCACTTTCAGATTCATTGTATTGATCGAAGTGGTTAAGATAATGATTTTCTTCTTAAATTACACAAAGATAGAGTAAAAAAAAATAAAAAATCATGATTTATTAATTAACTTTGATTAATCACATTTCTGGTTCAGTTTCACATCAAGGTTAAGAATGATAAGAAAAGAAATGTCTTCAATAGAAGCTGCTTGGCAACACAAAGAAGGATTTAAAAAGGCAATACATTATGTCTGGTTCTGAAAGCAAGTTAAGAATCGATGAAAAATTCAAATTAGAAGTAAATTGGTGAAAGCGATTCTAATTGCTTTCACCATCCTGATGAATGGAAAATCCATCGGAATGGAAAATGTATTTAGGCCTTTCCTTAGAGTTTGGGACTCCACAGAAAGCAAAGCAACTTCTAAAGAGTGGTTGGCCTATCAAAAGTATTCCAGGTGAACTGTGATGACAATTCCTTTAGTCCACAAACAATCCAGATCTATATCTGTAGAACAGCAGGCCATTAGCCTTCAAGATTTAACGACAAGAACAGACTGGGAGTTCTGCTGCCCAGTGATGGTCTTTGTGTTCATCTGACCCAATGAACACAAAGACCAACTCATATTTTCCAATTTTCCAAAAATATCTTGATGGTCCCCATAAATATGTGGAAAATATTCTCCAGATCAACATGAGAAACATAAATTTTAGAAAGTATACATTGCTTGTATTTCAGAAAACAAGCAATATACCACCAATTTGGTGATACTGGTGGCCTGCCCCCCCTGCAGATGTTTGGCCTTAATTTTGTGACCATGAGCTCAAGAACACTTAAGTGTTATTGCAAGACAACTCCAACACTTGATGGCAACTGGTGCCATAGTGAGTGGTTTGATTTGAAGGATTACATTTCTCACAGTGCATTTAGTATTGCACCTGTGCAAAAGGCTCATCAGTCTTCTAGTAATCCTTCTTCAAATCAAACCACTAACTTTAGACTAACTCTGGTTAGTCTACTGCTAACCAGAGAAGCAGCCATCTTTAAACTCTGTCTCCAGACTTTGACCCAGTCAGTGAACTCATCAGCGGGGGTGGACGCCCAGGGCACCAAACAGGCTAAGACCACCTCCAAATGGCAGGAGGGGCTCCGTGGTTTGGCTTGTGCTCTGAATCATGCTCTTACAAAGAGCATGACTCAGCATAGATCAAAAAATCAGCTACTGTGGTATTCTGCTCTGCAGTGAAAGGTTTGACTGACCGACCCTCCACCAGGTCATGTCTGCAGATAACATAGTGGCTGAATTGTTAACAACTCAGTCACTTTCTTGTTATATTTAGCAACATTTTAGACAAAGAAAATGGTAGAATATTCTTTGTATATTCTACATTCTCATATTTGGGAGTGGGAACAGGAGTGGGCTGGGGCCAAATACATTTTCATGGCATCGTATATTTCATTGACAACTGCCAACACAGCTTGATGTATTTCTTATTTTAGAAAATCTGGGAATAAAAACCCTTGTAACATTTTAAGATTTTTTTATGATTTTCTCATTATCATGATTTCAATCTGGAGAGACTCAAATGGGGAGAAGGGAAGACAATTAGAAGAGTTTATTGACATACAAAATTAAAAGTCTTTGACACTCGGGACCCGGGTGAGGACATCGGTTATCGCAAAATTCTGTGTGATAAGCTAGGATGAGCATTCCCAATGCTGATAGGAACGTCATCCCCCAAAAAGGAGGCCGAGGCCAGGGAATAGAAGATGGGAAAGTGGTAAAGGAGAGGAGTTGCGCTGACTTGGCTTGTGAAGTTAAAACAGAGAATGAAGGAGCTGATGTGACGGTGATATGGTAGGATGAGCCTTCCAGATGCTGCTCGGAACGTCATCCCCCAAAATAAGGCAATGGCCTGGGGGATTAAGATGGAAAAGTGGAAGAACTGACTTGCAGTTGCACTGACGTGAGATTGAGATTAGAAGTGGGTGATGTAGACCAATAGCTGGAAAGACTGAACGAAGGCTGAGAGAGACAACTTACCAGCAAAGCTGTTAAAATGACCAGGGCTGTAACGACTAGAGATGATAAAATGCCAATGATGACATGAGGGGACTGGGGTGGTTCGGCTTAATGATTCGGGCTCGACAGCTTATTGCAGACAGCGACAATGAGGGTTCGCTTGCAGAAATGACCCCTCGGGAAAGAGGTTACAGCAATGAAACAGATTCCATAAAATATCTCGCAATCTAGGGATGGGTTGCGTAGACCAGGGAATGACAGGATGGCCTGTGGAATAGAACCATGCAGATTTTGGACAATCTTGGATGAGAGATGAAACTTAGAAGCACCAGATGGGACATGAGCTTGAAATATTATAAAACAAGACGGTTTGTTTGTGGTGGAGAATGGCTCTGTCTCTGGACATTTAACAGGGGGGGCACAATGAATCTACGTAGCTGGACATAAAGTATGCAACTACATCGGTAACCAACATGCTACTTGTTACAAGCTTAAGATGCTGTATTATTAGCTAGTCATCTTTTAGCTAGCATTACCTGAATTCAACAGCTTGCTCGACTCAGTCTGTTAGTTTGTAGGAAAAACTGCGCAAAGTTATTTGCGTTTGCTGTTTGTTGCCATGATTTTAATGCATGCTTGCGCAGCTCGCACAGCAGTAGCAGGCTCCATCACTGCAGCACAGGTGTAGACCCAATGCAAGCGTCATGGCGTTCATGTTGCTAAGGCAGCTCGGAAAAACGGGCTATGGCGTGCTAACAAGAGATTGAACCGTTTTAACTGCTAGAAAGTGAAAGAAGACATGTATATGGGAAGAGCGGGAGCCCATATGTATCAATTTGATACAGGAATAACAGTGTTGGCCGTTTTAAAATCTCGAATCACGGAGATATTCAAAGACTAAAGAAAACGCTGTGCCAGCAGGACTGGCCTTTCGAAAGGCTTTCTGTTGTTTTTATACCTTCTTTTCACAATGTGAAAGCTGGCAGAAACGTTTCAGCTCCAGCAGACATTTTTTTAAATCATCATAGCATGATGAATCTGCATTTTTTGGGTAAAATTATAGACGCTGTGGAACTCACAGCTGAGGGATTTATGTATTTTATGTTTTCTCCTACATATTATGTATTTTAATTAATTAATTTTTTTTAAATTTAGTTATTTAAGTGCCCAAAGGTCTATATTACCAATATCATCATTATTGTTTAGATTAATAATGAAATAACAAACAGCTTCCAGTCCAAGGGGGGCACGACTGACTGTGGGTAAGCTAAGAAAAGGGAAAGTTTTGTCAGAGACCTGATAAAATAGCAATGCCAGACCATTCACGTCTTCTGTTTTGCTTGGTGCTGCACATCAGGATGAAGCATGAAACAGCAATCAGCCACTATGCAATGAAACTGGAAAAACTCCTATGAGCCAAACACAGAAACATGTTCTTTTAAATTGAGGCTAAACCACCTTCTATTGAAAGTTGCCTCAATAATTGTAAATACTCAAAATGAAAATTCATGAGGAACGATGATTGGATAATGGCCCTTGAAAAGTGACAATTTGTCACGTTACTATTTATTAATTTATGTAAGTGTTCATTCAGTTAAAAGCCCTGAAGCATTGAAACGCAGCCTGAATGGCGCATATGAATAGGACATGCTAGATCGGGAAGGGGGTGGACTAATTGAACACTCCATTTCCTAATGAATGAAACATGAATGAGACATGTGAAGGTAGTCCAGGGGCGGGCAACTCTAGGTTCTCGGGCTGGTCTCCTGCAACTTTTAGATGTATCTCTACTTCAACACACCTGAGTCAAATAATGAGGTAATTAGCAGGACTCTGGAGAACTTGAACTTTGGAGGTGATTGAACGATTTGATTCAGCTGTGTTGGAGCAGGAAAACATCCAAGAGTTGCAGGTCACCGGCCCTCAAGGACCAGGATTGCCCACCTCTGAGGTAGTCTTATCCCTGAAGTCCAGGTGGGTGTGGTGTGAGGAATCTGATGGGAGGCCCTGATGAGCAGGCTGACAGTTGCCATACGGCAGTGAGAGAAGCTGTTGACGAGGCTGAACCAGAGTGGGGAACAGGTGCAAAGGTGATGCAATGAATGGCGATGGTGAAATGGAGAGATGATGACCTGGGAGGGAGCGGCAACATAGATCAGTGAGGCGAGACCTTGGCAGGCCCAGCCAGGACCTGAGGCGAAGAAAGGCCGCCCGGAGATGAAGACAGTGGGTTTATGCCAGAGATGGACCGTTAAGTAGATGGTGAAGGAGATGATGATGGATTCTAGTCAGGCAAGAGAGCAGCGGGAGAAGCTGTTTGGAATGATCGAGGCCAGGAGAATTTCTCTTGCAACTCGGGAGCGTCTGAGGAGAAGCGAAGGGGGCGAGGATGCGGCTAAACGGCTTTTATGACTGAAGTTAGAGGTGGAAGGATGAGGAATCACAAAGAAAAGGATATGGTGAGATAGCTGGCTGAAAAGCTGAGGCATGCTCTGCTGGACAGCAGAAGATGCCATGGATGGAGGTCCTTATCAGCTGGGACTTGGACGGTGAATGGACCTGACGCGTTTTGAACGACGGTGATGAGCAGGATGCACCAGTTGGCTGATGCAGGTTGGCTAGGAAGAGTCTTCCAGTTTGAATTTGCGCCTAGGCTTCATTGCATATCCAACCCACCCAGCAAAGCAGTGTCTCTGACTCATTTTTTGACTGTGGCAAAAAGATGACATGAATGAAAGAGGAAAGAATGACACCCCAGTCAAAACAAGGTGTCATTTTGGACAATTAAGTGTTCTATGAGAAGAAACATCTCTGGTGGCCAGTAAGCTGCAAACCGTTTTCCCTCAGGTCTACCATGACATGAAGCTGGTTTCAACAGCCTGTGTTGCATGTGATGTTGGTAGCTCAGCCGAAGCGCAACATTCCAAAGCATTATTAGTAATCTTTGGGAAATTGGTCATTTTAGCTTCTCTTTCACCAATTTCTGTTAGCAGATTTTCATTATCATCATCAGAAATATGGCGTCATGTTACAGGGTTCACCAAGGAGACAAGACCTGTAGACCAGGGAACAAATGTAAGAATGAGGGGGAGCAATACGGGATATTTACCTTCTTTCATCACACTCAGAAACTCATTTACCAGCTATGTATCGCCATGATGCGCTCTGCCACCCGTTTGTTCAGACCGGGATATATAAAATGTATTCTGCAGTTCGTCCATAAAGTTATACTTACACTGTAGGCCCGCCGTGTTCAGTCTATCTGCTCACCTATATAAATACTCCTACAGTGCTCTTCCTGCCGTTCACTTTGAACTATCAGCTCCGTAAGGAGAAAAAGTGCCGCACTCCATCGCGTCAGTCATTTTAAGGATGCTTATTGGTCCCCGCAAAACGATGAAAACACTGGCATTATCATCAATCAATAAAATATCCACAGGCCAAACTTGCAAATTGGACATTATGCTGCTAACACTTAGCTTTCGTCAACAACTCAGAGGCAGAAGTGAGAGCTCTGCACAACGCAAGTAATAACCTGGCGGGAACACTGTGCACTAAATAATAAACCTTAAATTAACAAAGCTTCAAGACAGGTAAATTTTCGTCTAGAAATTTTAATAATCAAGGCACTCGACTCATTTGAGGAATCGGTTCAGCCCTAGATAGCACATTAACTTCATTTCAAATGAAAGTATCTCAGTAGTGTCATCACTGCATTTACACCTTCTACATTCATACCAACTACCTTTAATATAAATTAACTGTAGTATTCATGCACGTCAGGTACTTATTAAAATGTTAATGCTATCACAATATGAAAGATGTAAACAAAGCTTTGGTGTAGTTAAGTTGCTAGCTAATGGGAGTGTCAAGAAAATCACTGAATGCATTTCACTAATCACCATCAGATAGATGCTCTGATGCCAGGTGACAATGTGAGGAAAATCCTGTGCATTAATACATCCTACAACTGAACATTTTGACTTGTCTGCTTGCAACTTTCTTATAACTGAACATATTTTTTCTCTGCTTCCAAAAAGAAAAAATGTAAAAACACAGCCAGATAATTATATCTAAAACATACAGTACGGTTATTTCCTTAAGGAAGCAAGTTAAAGCTAGCATACAGAGCTAACATAAGCGGAATGCTCAATCCTGCTATCAAACCAATGCCCAGAATGTTGTTATTGACACACAAAATTCATGTCTGAAATGTGCTGTTCTGTCATTTTAGCAATTTACCAGTTTGCTGTGTGCCTGGTTTCAGTAGAGAGAAGTGACCCTCAAACAAAGTTTTTCAGAAAATGCCTCTCAATACTGGTGGATGTTGCATGAAACACTTGCCCTTAAAAGCTTCATACAAACAAATGAGGGTTTCCAAACGTATTGTTGTGAGACAAAAAATTATCACAAATTACAAAACTGATTTGTCTGGAAGTCATGATCTTATTTAGCTGTTCCACAGCAATTATGGTGATATAATAGACAAGAAGACATTACAGCTAATACAGAAAAATTAACAGACTGAGAAATACAACCCAAAATGAATCTTAAGACATCTGCAGCACCATGAAGAAATACATTTATGTTTTTTCCACTCCTAGACACTCAAAGTACACAAAAAATGTGTCTAAGGGCTAAGAAAGTGGATTTTGCATATGTCTCTTATAAAATATATGTGCAGAACAGAATTCATCTTTCAAGAAATCAACAGGCAAACACAAACACATTAAACATGACACTATTCTGCTCATTTGAGCTAATTTCTAGTCAAATTATGTCAATATGAAATGATTAATAGGATTATTAATTAAAGTTGTCATTACTATGAACCCAGTAAACATAAATAAATAAATGGTAATCTTATGTAATTGTATGCTATTTATTTGTCGTAACATTTCATAACGTGTCAGCCTTAATCAGTTAGACTGAACTTTATTGCAGAGTGGTAAGAGCAGCTATGAGTGATGCAGCACACTGCTGACTTGGGAATATAAAATGGCTTGTAAATACCTGAGTGGAAAGATCTGCAAGAATAAAACTGCAGTGGTCATTAACTGTGCAGTTGTGGGAGCAGCGCTGCTGAATTAGACACAGAGTTAAACACTGAGACAAATCACAAATTGTGCTTCGGTCAAGTCTGCATAGCAAAATCAGTTACATATTGTTAAGTGCATCCAATGAGTTTTCATGGTTAGAGACCCCTTCTCTGGGTTCTCCTCTGCTTGTGTCTTAAACCATAATCTGGATGAGGTAAACTGGGAAATTGTTTATTTCTTTAATTGGTCATCAAAGTTAATACTTTTTTTGTAGGTTTTCAGGATGCATTGCTGATGTCACATTGATACTCATCACAGGTATCATCACTGGTAGTGATGAGCCGTGTTTCTCATAGATGAAGGTTTCCTACCCAACACAAGACAAAGCTTTAACATTAGTGCAGGACAGTTGAAAGTGAATGGGACTAACATACAAACAACATATCCCGAGTAAAACAACTTGAAAGATGAAAAAAATCAGATTACTTAATATGTTGAAACCAAAATCCCTTTTCTTAATGTATCCAGTCTGTCAATAATTGTCCACATGTGATTGTAATTGTGACAGTTGTAAAGATGATCTACTGTTTTTTGCATTAACGATTTTAGCTGATGTAGTTAATTATTATTTAATTAGCTACACCAGCTAAAATTGTCCAAGCCTGGTCAGTACTGTCTCAGTGATCCAGTGATTTCAAATATTTAAACCATGATCATAGTTTAATCTTTGTAAAAAAAATTTGAAATTTAGAATTTTTCCAAAATTTCATAGTCTCATCCAAGGTCTAGGCTGGTTACCACTACAGAGGTATGCTGGATTTGGAAAAACTCCCTCAATTTCCAAGCCATTCCTGGTATTTTAACCTTTTAACACAATGCTAGATAACAAGGGAAGAGTGTTTGTTTTTAACCTTTGCAAACAGGAAGTACCCCGATCTTACCACTCCTCTCTATGTTACTGCATGCTGCCAGTAGGTGCTACAATTCTCTCTTGCTTCCCCAACCAGGTGATATTAAAGTTTCTGTCAGGTGGTCATTTGACAAGCTAACAGTGAATAATCAGCAGACAAAAGGTTTTACCCAATCAGATAGCCTGAATAGTAAGCATCTCAGCAGACTTCTGCTATCACTCTTTAAAAATTATATCTCCAATAAGAGATATTCCTTGCAACAGGACTGTTCAGCTTAATTTAGCAGCTGTTAGTAATAACACAATAGTCCTGTTATGATTAAAACATATACCTGTAGTTTGAACTTTTTCATCTCAGCAAACAGATTTCATCAGTCTGTGGTCCATATTTATCATACAGTGAGAATCTCATATAAGCTTAGTTTCAATCAGTCTTTACACAGGATGCATTCACACTGTTATAGTCTGCTTTAATTGAATTTTAGTTTGTTTTTTAAGAAAGTTGGGACTGGCTGAAAGTTTCCTCAAACTGATGCAGAACAAATCAATCTGGTATGAAGTGGACTACAGTTTTGATTGACAGTGAAAAAGAGAACCATACCAGTTGAAAATGGAACAAATGTAGCAATTTTATTCCCCAAGGGAACCAAGTCTACCCGATGTAAAAACATTTTGAGCAGCTCCCTGGAATGAATCATATCTAAATATAACACTAAGAAATTTTCGATTCATTTAAACTAACAATACAGTACAATGTACAATACAGTACTCAATAGTATTCTCTTAATGTATAACTGTCACAGTTGTACATGGATTAAGAACCACTGTTCCCACAAAAGTTAGCTATTTTGCTATTTGTCAGAACATCATGCTGATTACTGATTACGAAACTGAAGTCTCATAGTTTGTAACTGGGAAAAAACCATCCATCCATAAATTTGTCCAATTTGTCCTTGCAGAGTTGCGCGGGTCCTGGTGTCCAGTGGTCTTGAGATGAGAGGCGGAGTAGGCCCTGGACAGATTAAGCATTAGAATGTTGTAATTGTATGGATGTCAAAATCGTTGATAATTTGAGAGCTGATCTTAAGGTTATATAGCTGTGATATTTGCAAAAATGATCTAATCCAAAACATAAATCGCATCTTCCTGATCTCCTCCATTTGGTTGTGAAGTTGAACTTCAGATCAACCAGGAAAAAAATGATTCAGCAGGTCTCTTTATTTGAATATGATCTAAATCACAAGTAAACAGTGTTTACTGCTGAGTGTACATGATAAACATTGGTAAGTGAGGTTCTTCTAATTATTTAAGGTACATTTGGTAGTCCAAAATATACTAAGCTAAGAATAAAGACTGAAACAGGATAGTGAATAATTTGGTCACACACTTGTATTAAAATATGCAACAACTGCCTTTTTTGCAATGCCTCTGCATCCCTTATTCCAAGAAGTCCTAACTATTTCTCAGTGCAATCAGTAGCAGCATCCTTTGACCCCTGCTGTATGTTCAGCATCTGTTCCAACCATTAAACACGTAACCTTTTCAACATTTATGGTGATGTAAAAAAATCCCTTCCTTATTGTGTAGGTGACCTTCATGTTACATCTGCCTGTGGTTTGTCACGATCAGAGCTCTGCATCAGCTGGCTGGACGAGCTACGTTAAAATAGGAAAGAAGCATCTATCCCAAAATGTTTCTTTAAAAAGAATGTTAATCTGTCAGCTGAAAGCACAAAGAAACCTAAACAGAACTGCATTTAGACACAGAGCATGGATAAAGAACTGCTGTGGAGTTTTAAGCTCGCTTTACAAATATCTGGTTGTTTTAATTATGTGATGAAACGCTTCTTACAGCACTGGGCTTAACATATGTGCACAACAACCTTTTTGATTAAATGCAGGATTTGGTTTTAACAAGGAGCGCAAAACCTAGGATGATTAGCTAATCTCAGAAACCTGGATTTTTCTGATTATTGTCATCATTTTTATGCTATTTTATTATGCATTTCAAGACGTTTTAAGCATTTTAATCTAGTATTTTTATGTATGGTTATCTATGTGTGTGAACTCATAATTGTCTTGAGATTAATAAAGAGCCACAAAACAAAACCTAATAAAATATAAGGAGGAGATTCACCGACAGACCTTCACAGACTTCAAGAGATTGAAGCTGGTGAATACCTTCTTTTTGAGATGCAAGAAAATGTTCCATTTGTCCTGAGTAAACATGACACAGAATTAGTGAACAGATACTACAGAGTGACACTGTGCACACGTCTGTTCAGAAGGCCAAACTATATCTGAGCACAAACAGGCTGTTAGCACAGCTGAAGTTGCAGATGCTCTTGTAGTCCACAGTTAAAGCTGTGAAGTTCATTCATGCACTTCTGTTTCACGCCGTGATGCTGTGATTATGTGATCTCTGCGTGATTCCTGACTTCCACTGAATTAGAACTTAAGAAAAATGTTAAGTAATAAAGGAAGGCAATTTTTTTAATCTAAATATTTTGTGTCATTTATAATAATAACAATAAAAGTGATGATAAAAATAATGGTCGGCATGAAGCTGGACTCTCTGGTGACGGTGGCAGAGGCGAGGACACTGAACAAACTGCTGGACATCATGGACGATAGCAGCCACCCTCTACACGCCGTCATCAGCAGCCAGAGGAGCCTGTTCAGTGACAGACTGCTGCTTCCCAAGTGCCGGACCAATAGATTCAAGAACTCCTTTGTCCCCCACGCCTTCAGACTGTACAACTCCTCACTGGGGGGTCGGAGGTGACACAGGACAGAGGGAAGAAGGAGTAGTTTTTCTACAAATGTGAACTCCATATTTATCAGGCCAAACCATACAGTGCAATACCATATCAATGGTCAATCTATCCACCAAATTGCTATAATTTCCTTTTGTGTTGTATTTATATTCTTTGTTTTGTATTTAATTTGTATTTTTTTGTATTCTTTTGTGTATGCTTACTGTGTGCCACATTTTTGCTTGTGAGCTGCTGGTAACTATAATTTCCTGAGGGAGTCTTCCCAAGGGATCAATAAAGTCAAGTCTAAGTCTAAGTCTCTAAGTCTCTAAAACCAATTCCATTTTTCTATTAACCATTTAAGTCCAAAATTATTCATATACCTCTGAGATTTAAATTAATTGATCTTCATTTAGTCAAAACTCTGCTCTAGCAATAGATAAACAACAGTAAAGAAACATAAATGTTTAACATACACACTGTAAAACATTTGATGTGATTTAACTTGAAAATGAAAGTTCACCTTGTTGCCTTGAAAATCCTACTTTAAAAAATTGCTTTGGTTTTAAGTCAGAAATTAAAGTTTATGAAGTTGTCGAAACACTGTTCAGACAAGTTCATTAACCTTGAATTGAGTTTTAACTAACTGCTGTAATTTAAACCAAATGATTTTTTCACAATATTCCCTCACCTAGTCAAACAACGCACATTTCTCTATTATTTTCACATACATTTTCAAGTTATAATAAGTAATTACTTAAATTCTTGTTTTAAATTACTCAAACAAGATATTTGATCTCATCAAGAATTGTATTAAACACCACAAAGAATCCTCTGCACTAAAAATATTTAGTGCAGCCAGGACATTATCCTGTAGCTTTGCAAACTGTTAGTTGCATTAAAGTGAACATTTGTTTTAAAAACTCACATGAGTCATATCAATATAACACATTACTCATGTTGCAAAACAGGATACAAAAACATGTTACTAAGCAAATTGGGAAGTAGTTCCCACTGCTGTCTTTTTCTTCTTTCAGTTTTTTTAACATACTAACCTTATTCAACTCTTGGAGGTTTGACAAATTTTATAAACATGTACACGATTTAATGCTGTAAGTTTATCTTTCACAAACTCGCACATCTAGGTTCAAAATCTAAATTAATTTGACTTAAAGAGTAGAAGATAGTGGACACAACTAAATATGGCTCAATGTTTAACAGTGCAGTGGTATATGAAAATATTCAAGGCCTTCTCTGTAGTCAGCAAAAAAAAAAATTCCTGCCATTACACCAATTAAACCCATCTTATATTTTCTGACCAGATTTTTAAAGGACTTGCAAAAACCTAAAGTGTTCTAATGAGCTTCAAGGAGTTTGAAGTTGGAAAGCTTCTTTGATTTCATCATAATCTCATCCTCCCTCCACATTAAAGGTGAACAAAAAATATGCCCAGATGCAGATATGGTCAATTCAGACTTCAGGAATAAACACCAAAATTTGATTACTTTTTTGTTCAACTATGATCTGATTTGAACAAAAGCAAAAATGGAACTTGGATGTAAGCAAGTGCAGCACCAGGATATTCTATGGTGAAGACTTAAGGTTAGATAAACTGCACCCTCATCATCAAAGTGAAAATTAATACACAGACTACACCGCCACCAAAACACAGTGACAGGATCACAAGCATGCAAAATAGTTCCAATTTGAGAAGCTTTTGCCAGAGAATCAAATTTCACTGAAACTGCACATTTTATAATGTGTGTCAATTATTATGTTGGTGGCACCAAATAAAATCAATGAAAGAAAGTCACACATAGCTAAATATAAACAGGTTTTATAAACAGCACCAGATAACTGGCAGGTAATGAGGATTTAGTTTTAGATCCAGGTGAGATAAAAGAGATTTTGATCTCATAAACCCATGAATAAGGTCACCTGTTTGTTCATTCAGAATGTGAATTGAATTGACGAAAGAAAAGAACATTTCCAACCATATTGTTAGATTTTGAGTTTTGGATAGCAGCCATCAATATGAGCTCATAGTAAAGTAAACAACAAATACTTATGAACGCAATTGATATTGCAATATTTGTTAAATAAAAGATGTAATAGATAGATTTTTCCAACTGTTGTGTAGTCTTAGACTCAAAAGCTTTTAAAATGTATTTCAAGTAGATATATTATTGACAACAACATCTACATTTAAGGTCAGTTGGAGACTGAGGCCTGACATTTCCTCTGTCAGATTTTTTTCTGACAGAATATGTAAAATATATGTGATTATATAATAATCCTGACAGTCATAATTGCATAAAAAAACACAGCTTAACCTGCCGTACATACACCTCATTAAGCACAACCCCGCAGGAGTTCAGAAGCACAGCTCAGTCACAACCTTCAGACAACACAGCCATGTCGTGCTAAACACACAGTCAAAGCAATAATCCTAACAAGTAAAGCACAGGCCGGGCTCCACTCTTAATCACAGCTACAGCCGCCCTCAATCAGCCCAGCAGCAGGTGGTTATGGCCTAATAACACAGTGTAAAGAGCCACATTAAGTAGCTCTGCTTACAGATGCTGCCAGTTATCTTTAGGCAACAAAGACACAGAGATTGTTCAGATATCGGCCTGGGATTTGAGAGAATGAGGACGTAATATGTTTTAGAATTCACTGATTACATCCTAATCAATATCACATCATGCAATACCAACATGGAGCTCTAACCATAACATATAATTATATAAATGTAGACTGTGAAATCCAGCCAATCACAGAGTTCTCCCATCCAATTAGTATTTTCTCGTTTCCAGCTCTTGGTCTAATTTTTCTGTCACTATAAGTGCCCCCACACATTTTTGCCTGCATCTTATTGGCATAGTCAATACAAAGTGGGTGTTTATAATCCTTTCAAACCCTCTGCCAGTAACAGTGAAATAAATAGAGGAGGAAACTTACAGGCTATAAAGCTATTTGCAGCACACTCTATAGATTGGGAGCTGGTGCAGCGTCACTGTGTGACCAGTGGAGCTGGAAAGGGAAAGGCCTCTACTGGCGCCACATTCATCATGATAGATTTTTTTTCAGGTCCTAAGGGATGAGCCAGAAATTATTTCTCTAAATAGTCTGATATCATGTAGCTTAGTATTTTCTTTATTCCAATCAAAAAGCATGTTGTTGCGTATACTTGATCTTCAGAGGACCACGCAGGCTGTATTTTCACTTTCCCTCTGTGCAAAACAGCACAGGTAGACAGGAAGGTTATATAAAGGTGAATTACAAGATCTGAGTTCATCTACATTTTGACTTCGATTTATGCTGGGTTTATGTCTGCAGACTTTTGTTCAGTTTAAGCTAATTAGTTTTATTAATTGGATTTTTAGTAATTAAGAGTCATGATTAAATCAGTGACTCAAGGAAAAGGAAAAGGTGTAAGAAGATGGATCTTGTTGACAACAGTTTTTGCTAGGAAGGCGTGCGCATACACATATAATGACTATCTAGGCAGTCACAAAATGAGCTGGGTGGTTTGTCCAAATGTTAAGAATCTTTGAAGTCAACCTTTTCTAATTATTTTCTAAACCTTTAGGTTTTCTTCAACATTTTACTTTTACATAACCCCGATAGGCAATACAGCCTACATGGTCTAAAGGTGTAAAGACACACACTCCTTTGCCAATATGCTGCTGACGAAGACCTTTCATTAACAGCTAGGTCAGACTTACAATCTGGAAAAGAATCTTTGGCATATGATGGTTAAAAGACATTAAATAATAAGAAAAGTTTGTTATTAAGGTGCAGTTTATTGCACTGCTGCTTTGCAGCAAGAAGGTCGTGGTTTCGAATCCCAGCTTGTGGTGTACTTGCTTTGGGTATGCATTTTCTGTCCATCCATTTCTTCCTGGATACTCTGGCTCTTACTGATGCTTAAGAGTATGTATAAGAACTAAAAGACATACAAATATGAATATTAATGAGAAATGTCAGATACTATATTCTGAAAAAAAACAATAACATATAAACAATTTGTAGGAAAGGTGTGATGGAAGATGTTCACCATACTAAAATCTTAGCTTGGTTGTTGATTAACCAGCCCATGCTGAAGTTTTTGAAATTTTTTTATTGATGTGTTTGAAATCGGTTCTATCTCAGTGTATCAGTAACATATCTAAGTCTAAAGCCTTTATGCCTGGAATAAGGCACAAGGAAATGTATGTATTTTGGAAGACCTCCCAGTCCAGAGCTACTGACTTCCATCTATGTAGATATATGACGGTAAAGACCAATGATTGAGGGTTCAGTGTTGCAGAGTTTGCCCCAGTGTATAATAAGCTAGGCAGGTCACCAAAGTTGCCCCTCTGACAGGCTAACCTTAGTTTACTTTTTTAAATAAGGTTCCTTTAAATGCACCAGTAACAGTGATGACAAAAATGGGTTAAGAGTATATTTGGCAAATCGGTTGAAAGCGCAATGGCGACATGGTCTATACATGAACACAATGCGAGTCTAGGGTCAGGTATAATTTTTTTTAATCACTACTGAGTCTGACCACAGGGAGCATCTGCTACAGAGCTGACATTTACTAAACTACATTAAGGGCAATAGGCTGATGTGATCCACATGAACAGAGCAATGTGTGTTGTGTGCATTTACATCTCACGCAGTCTTAGATGAGCCTCACCACCAGTAAATCACAGACAGGTCTTTCTTTATCCAATCAGAAGATTTTTTGCAAATGCTACAATTGATTGGAAAAATAACAACCATTCACAACCAGCAAATCAAAATACTGCACCAAGCTGCAGAAGTAAAACAAAGCATAATTTAGGAAACACAAGAAAACGTCACACTTTAAAGTTGTATTATTAGCTAAGCATGCCGCACAAATACTTACTCATCATTGCCCGTTTTTGTTCATATTTCTTTTAATTCTTCTTACTTTTAAATGTGACTATTACTGAACTTGTTTTAAGATCCACTGGCTAATTACTTAAGATTAAATTGAAGTGCAAATTATTACTTACTTTAATTATATTTTTTATGTTTAACTTTTTGAAGACTCAATAGTTGGTGTTTAAGAACTGTGAATAACACATGAATTTTTTGTCATAATTTCACATTTTTTCATTTTTTAAAATTTTTAAGGCAAACCAAACCAGAGTTTGGAAGCCAGCTCAATTTCTTGCTGTTTCACAGCTTTTAAGTAAATATCAAAAGTTCCACAACATCTTGCTGAAGGTAGAGAACCATGATAAGAATGATTACTCTTCATCTCTATGCATCAGTATCTGTGGGAGTTTCCTCATTAATCTAAAAGGTGTTGCAGCTGTGAGTTGGCATATTGACCTATTAAACTGCATTAAACACACAACTGTCAGCAGAGTCAGCTGTGAAAATCAAGTGGCTCTGATGGAAAAACATCAGAGTCACCTGATGTTTGTTTTTGTTTTTCCACGCCAGAGCCAAGCTGAGGCTTGAGAAATTATCAAGCAGAAAGAAGTGCAAAGAAGTAAAGAATTTTCTAAAACATGCAAAACATTTAGCAGGCATACAAATGTAGCTAGCAGACACTGCTGGGTGATTGATTTATATTGTTGATGAACATCTGTAAACCAGATGTTTTTGCAGATGTAACACCTGAAAAATGAGGTAATATTTTCTGCTTAATCTAATAACCTGATTATTACAAAGTGTATCACACCATGGAAGATCACAGCAAAATATGTCCTTAGAAGGGACATACTAATATTTTCTGTATTAGAAAGCTGTCAACTCAGCCGTGCTGAAAGCGCTGAACCTGAGAGGTTGGCAGAATTTGTCCGGTAAACATCATCATGTCCTCTGCTGTTTGAGCATTCTTCACTTCAAACTTTGGTTTTGTACCACATGACAGTATCGATATGACATGACGAGGTTTTATATTTGGTCACTAGTAGAAATAATGAAAAGTAAAATCACTTAAACATCTATGAAAAAGACTCCATACTTTATGTCTACACTAAAACAAGCGGCAGCATTTCAATATCACCAGAACCACCAGAGATAATCACCCTTACTGCATGGTGCACAAGCATTAACAGTTGCAAAAGCTTACAGAGGTTAAGGAGAGTTAAAGATTTAAACATGTTGGATTTTACTGTAATTAAACTTTTAAAAACAATTGTGAGTTTTAGTAAAACGTAAGCAGCAAGAATTAAATACAGCTGGACAATAAATACCCTGACCTCAGTCCTATGTTTTAAAGTTTACCTTCAAAACTAGATAGTTTACCTTCAAAACTAGATCCAAAACAAAGACAAACCTAATGTCAATGTTTGTAGAATATATATGTTATGTCATAACCTTGTATTCATTTAGCTGAAAAACAACAAATCAAACTATGGAAAAGGCCTTGTCAATGTCTCAGATGAAAAAAGATTTTAAGTTAATAAAGATGCACAAACTCACAAAAGGCTACATTTCATCTTTCTCTGACCCAACAGAGAGTGTTTTTTTTTTTTTATCTGCAGAGCTCAAGGAGGAAGTCATGCAGGCCAAACAGGGTTTTACCACAGAGATCCCCAGCACTGATAACCGCAGTCAACCATGTGAACACCACACCACGGATGGAAAACTTCAGCATTGTATTTTTAAGGTTGCCTTAGTCATGTTGTGGATTAATTAAGATCACTGACATCAGATCAATCAGATTTTTTTATGAGCAACAGCCTAATTCGTAACATTCCAAGTCCCATATTCTCACATTTCCTTAAATTTTATTTTGACCTCTGGTTTCTTTTCTATACCTCTGAAACATTTTCATCAATTTTACTGATGAAAACGGTCATTCAAAGAATGACCGTTTGCAGTTCATCATAAAATGTTGAGAAAATCTGCTGTGCAGAATAATTTGGAACAGTGTATTTTGAGTTTTTTTATTTTTGGAAAAAATAATGTTCTCATGGGGAGTTTTGTTCAGTAAAATTGTATTTATACTGTAATAGTTCATGACTTGAAAATTATACTGACCATCATTTGCATTGACCATTTAAGAAAATCTGAGAAAATATCACTTGCATTGTAATTTGGGACATGGTGTGGACTAAAGCTGTGGTGATTCTACAGACTAGAGCTGAACCTAACTGAGCTTTCAACAGAGTTGGTCAATGTATGAATGCTGTTTACAGTCTGTTAGCTTACACAAACATATGTACATAAAGTTTTGAAGCACAAGTATTTACAAACATATGATAGAAGAAAAATAAAAAAATATAACATTTTTCTACAATAGCAAAAAATTTGAGAAGGTAAAATTTTATTTTTTTGTTTAATTTGAATGTTTTCTTGGCTGAATTCTCTCTTCGGATGTATGAGCTAACCTTTATTCTCATATTATGTTAAAGCATCTATCCTTTATGAATACTTCTTTCATTCTGTGGAAGAAACATTCTTGTCTCTCATTTTCCTTTCGTTTTTTTAAAAATCGGGTAGCTTGAAGATGGATGAACACCAAAGCGGTTGAGTGCTGGGTAGGTTATATTTAATTTACTTAGTTTTTTGTATGTTTTCGCATGAAAGTCGAACAGAATAAACACTGAATTAGTTGCTTACAACATTAGCACTCTGTGGACTACCAAGCTGGGGCGTAAAATTAATATGTCTCTTACCTTACATATGAACGCTTGTCCTTCAAAGTAACTGTACAATAAAATATCTGGAAATAATTTTAGAAAGTAGGCGCCACAAATTCTGGCACTGTTAGTTTCTGCACCTGTGTAGATTGTTGATCCACTTTCTCTTCTAATTTTGGTAAGTTTCTTAAAATTAACTCCCTTGTGACCAACTCCCTTCAAACACAAAAATAAATAATAATCTTTCTCTATATTAGAAAGTTTGGAATAACTGAACGCATCTCTGAATTTTGATGCTGGATCAACAAGAAGCTGCATTTACGTCTTGCCCTCCATTTGCATTGGGTGACATCGATGCTACGTCATCTGAAACCCAGCAATTAAAACAGAAAATTCATACAAGTAGCAATTTTGGCCATGTAATGTAATTACCATTAAAAAGCTAAGATATAGAAAAGTCAAGTTGACAAATAAATTTTGTAGGTACAAATGTGATGTCTCTTACTTGAAACATCACATATTCTTATTGTTGATGCTGTAATTTTTCAGTCTACAGTGAAGTTAAACAAAAAAAATAATCTATTTAATTTCTATTGTTCATCCAAATTGTATACAAATCAAAGCTGTGGAGTTAAAAAAAGAGCCATTTTTTTATTGAAAATATATCAGGATTTCAGCAAAGCCCATCATTTTTCAGCTGTGGCTTACGTTACATTCTGCTCTCACAATTTATCTATTTGTTTCCGTACAATTCACCAGAGGTCCCCATCTGAGAGCTTAGTTTTCAACCTTTCCTTCCCCCTGGATTCAAGGCTTTTACTGGTTCAATATTTTATACTTCAAACTTTATTTCTGCCCCCTGGCTCTGTAGATGTAACTAAAATCCTGCTAAATGTCGTTTCCAGTGTTTTTTCCCTGCCTTCTATATCTAAGAAAATGTTGACATGGGAAGAATTATTAAATGATTAAGGAGCAGAAAGTTAAACAAGATATTCACATTTCAAACACATGAAATGAAACAGCTCACCCCATGATCTGATGAGCCTACTGTGACGTGAACATGCATTTTAACATTCCCCATTTCAGGATTCACAGTCTCCCTCCGATGGCACGCTGCTTCCGGTTGGTTTTGTCTCTCAAAGGAACGGTGAGTGTGAGGAGAGGCAGCGCCACGCCACGCCGCTTTGCCTCATTTACCATCTGATAAATTCATCGGGCTCTGAAAGTGTACAGCTGCAGGAGTTCACTGAGTGGCTGTTTCACATTCATTAGTGAGTGAATCTGCAGCTGCATCGTCTCCATCTCACACACACATGCAAACCCACCTCACCGCTGTGCCTATGAAGCTGCATGCATGCTCTGCTTCAACACCTTCCTGGTCCTTCAGATGGAAAATAATTAGTAGTGAAGTATATGCTCACTGAGCTAACTTGAAGCATAAAAATTTAAATAAGTGTGTGTGTATGTGTGTGGTGGGGGGCTGCGTTGCCACCCCAGAAACCGATTCCATCTCATAAAAAATAGATGGCTGGTGAAGCGGTCTCCAGTGAGGAGATCACTGGAAGTGAGGCAGCATTCCTCCCACAGACTCACGCTGAAGAGTGTCACATCAGCCACTAATGAAAGGCTTTTTCTTTCTATTCTCCTGAATCAGGCCTCAAGAGGGCTGAGCACCGTGCCTTCACTGGCTTTATTAATGAAGGAGATTTGGAATTTTGCCAATAAATGTGTAATAAACAGGTTACAAATCCATAAATATGTTAAAATAACATGTAAACAGCAATATAAATAACCTACATTGTTCCACAGTTTGTTGCTTCAACTTTTTGTCACAATGTTTAGGCCCTCTTTTTGTTGATCAAGTAAACTGTCCACAAGATGAAAAAGAAATACATACTGGCATTATTAATTAAGCTGTTGACTGAGTGTCAACAGCTGACACTCAGTGACATTCTGTGGATAAACAGGCAGCTAGAGCTGTGGCAAAATGGATCCTCTGACCCCAATAGGCAGCTCATCGCCTTCTAACAGACAATACCAACTTCTCAGAACACAATCCACGACAATGCATGTGTCTTTTTACAAAAGGCACATAAATAAAACTGACCTTCTCAATTCCTGTCCTACATGGAACTGCTGCAAAAAATGAATGTGACTTCACGGGTCAAATCCTTTAGCATCTTTTATTACTGAGAGGAGATTGTGTAATAATCCTTAATAAATGTATTAGGGTCAAGGAAAAATATATTTTTGTATTTTTAAAACAGAAATGTCATACTCAATGTATCTAGATATTTCCTATGAATATTTATGTTCAATAGAAAATATTTTAGCTTCTGTAAAAAGATAGCAAATAAATAATTTGCTATCTTATCTTCAAATAGATAATCTGTTGAATTTGTTAATTATTGAATTATCCATTTGGTAATTTGATATCTATGGATAATTTCATATCTTAGCAAATTATCTGTTTGTGGAAGAAAATAGGTCGGACTTCACATTTATTTTATCAGTAATTTATGTCACCCGAACTTCCAAATTATTGCCACAAAAATAGTGATTTAGATTTTGTGTAAAAGACCATCGCTACATGAATACTATTGTTAAACAAAGAAAAAGATTATCAATATCTGAAAAGTGTGGCATGCATGTATATTAAATCATAGCTGAAAGTAATTTGTCTTAGGTCTTTACCAGCTTTGCACAACAACAGAACATGTTCATACTCCTAAATATTTTCATTCAACCAAGACTTTTGCTCAATGGAAAATGCAGCAATCAAACCAAACCCTGTAAGTGCTGAGAAGTTTTCTTTCACTTGTTTCTTCTTTTAGGGATTTATCACAAATAATGAATTCTAAGGGTATTACGCTAGAAGTTTAGGTGCTAGTTGTGCTTTTCTCTTTTGATATTCAAATGGTGAATTGAACAGAGCTCTATGAGAAGTTCAAGGTTATGATAATGTTTGGTCACTCATGTCCTCTAGAACACCTCTTAGCAGTGGTGGTTTATGGTATGGGTGACATGGGCAACTGTCCAAGGTGGAATCTTGGGGAGTATAATTGTGTCCTCCCTCCTTTCCGCCTGTCCTCTAATTGTTTTATCCCCTACAACTCCCTAACAACGGTGCCTACAAAAAACACCCATCCTCCTCGTCTTTGTGGACGGAGTTGGTGGGATTCCCACCAGAGAATCCCACCATTCTCTGGTGGGATGGTTCACCCACAGTCCCAAACAGGCCAGGATCGCCTCTGACTCCAAGGCCCTTACTGATCTGTTGGATGTTTAAAGCCTGAATGTGAGGTGACTTCTAGAAGCTTTTGGTTCCCTTTAGAATTGGTGAGGGGTGTCAGAGTAAAGGAGTTAATATCTTAGAAGAAAATAAATTAAAACCATCTCTTTAGAATTACACACTACTTGGTGTTTTTCGGACAAAATCCTTGTAGGTTTTAAGTTGCAATATTACCAAATATAGTGAAGCTCAAGAAATTTTTTTAAAGGAGGTGACATGAGAGTTATGAACTAGAGAGATGAAAATTTAGTTTGTTTTTGAAAAGATTATTTAAACCAAAACTACAAAATCATTTGACAAAGTTTGAAAAACTAAAGGCACTTGATTTTGGCAGTAATGAGAGGAAATCTTCACATAATGGATTAAATAAAGAGAATCTTTGTTAAGTTTCTCTCAAACACAAGGTGTAGATAAGTTCTCATTCTTACGAGGCCAGAGTTGTTTCAAATAGTATTTTTACATATGGATATTGTCATTTGATTTCACATAAACGCAACACAATCTAGATGAAAGTTTAAGATATTGCTGGGTCTGAATTATTGCCAAGCAGAGAGTTGATGAAACAGTATAAACTGAAACGGCATCAAACTACAGTAAAATCTAAAGCAGCACTGATAGATGCTCACATCCAACTGTTAAATATACTGCAGCAGGTTTTCCCCACATATCTCGCCTGGTACTATGGTCAACAGTACACGTGAGCTGTGGTTTTCTGCTGACAGAAAATTTTAAAATATGACGTGATGATTTTTGGTTTTGGAAGACATTATTGAGAATACTTAAACACCAGGAATCTTAAAAAAAAGGCAAACACACACAAATAAAAGAAATAAAACAGTTTTTCCCTTTAATTTCAGTTAAATCCTGATTAACTTTTAGTTAAATCCTAAAAAGTTAATCAACTGTGTAATGTTGGTCACATATAAGAATAGAATAAATTAAAATAAACATTTCTAAAATGGACAACAATGAATGTTGCTATGCTTCACTAAATATTATTGGTTTTTGCTTTAAGTTTTGTTGTTGTGTTTTCCTAAAATCTAGATTTGTTTAGTAATGTCTGCTTTGGTGAAGGTTTTTGATTACTGGTTGTGATTGGTTCGTATTTCTCCAAGCAAATGCAACATTTGGAAGGAGGAATACTTTGATTGGACAAACAGGAGCTTTCTGTGATTGACTGGCTGTGTGGTTCGTTCAGATACGCAAGAAGCCATGTTTAGCAAAAGTGTATTGGATGTGTATGAACGTGCCACACATTATTTTTGTTCACAAATATATATGAGCTTACCATAAATCTCTAAATGTCCAATTATAATTCTATAATTGATTTTAGAGGTCTGAATTGAGCTAGCATTTAGGCTTTTATAGCTGACGTGTGCATTGATGAAGTATTTTCCAAAAAGACAGTTAAATGTTGAGTGAAAGCTGTCAAGATGCATGACCAGAGTGTGAGGGAATCGCACAGTCTTGGGGACAGCACAATTAGTGCATCCAGTTCAATGCATATAAACCCATCTTTGCTAGAATAATAATCATCTTTAATTATAATGCCTTTTATATCTCCAATTGAAATCTGAAAGGGCTCATTCACACACTGATGACAGCAAGCTACTGGATTGTAGCCACAGCTGCCCTGGGTAGGCACACAGAAGTCTGGCTGCCATTTTGCATCAGCTCTTTTAACCAACATCGGCAGGCAAAGCAGGTGGAGGGTTTTGCCCAGGGACACAAATGACGAGGGCAGACTGACCGGGAATCTAACCAGCAATTTATTGTAGGGTGAACTCCTTCCGCCGTCACCGCTGTCTATTTGTGTATCGTTTATACACAACCCCTAATGACGTATGGAAAACTATGGAAAACAAATAAACAACAGATGCTTAGCCAGGCAAGCAAAGTCTGTTGACTACAAGTGATGGTATAGTACAAACATGAGTTCTGCTTTGTAACATATTATAGCAAAAATATAATAGACAAAGGATCAATTGTTTTTTTTTTTTTTTTTGGGATGGAGAACTTGTAGTACTACTGGTGCTTATCCTACAGAAAGACATCATGGTGGATAACACTGTTGCCAGGTTTCCTTCTCAAAAATTTGAGCCTATGATATAAATAATATAACTTTGTATTTTTAGGAGTTCACATAATCCTACCAGAAGAGACCGGATGTATAAAATGAATGAGAAGATGCATCAAAATATTCATTAGAGGGGGCTCATATTTATGCAACAAAACCTTGCACCTTTTTATTTGTTCACATTCCACCTTAAACATATTTGTTTTGGAGTTTTTTTCAGCTGAATCGTACAACGGAAATTGTATATTAAATTAAATGTCCATCCAAAATACCATTGTAATAGAACTGCATGCTTTAGTTGGTTCGGACCCGGAATCAAATGCAGGACTGCTGTACTGAGGCCTCATGACCACCGTACATCCTGCAGCCACTCCGTCTGCTGAGCCCCGCAGTGCTCCACTGCCTGGGTATTTTAATCTATATTCAAACATGATTTTCAAGCTCATCAGCAAACAGTTCATCAAATGGGATTAACAAAATCAGCAGCCACTATTTGAACATAAAATCAAAATTAAAACTCTGAAAGAAGGCTCCCATTAATAGCTGCTCCCACTTCCTGCTGGCACCATAAAAAGCAGCCTGGGCTGTGAAGAGCAAATCAACATCATGCAAGTTTAGTCTATCTCATTAAACACACTAATCAATGCTCACACAATACTGCGACAAACCCCAAGCATGACAGAATTTCTATGATGATGTGATACATCCCGATAGATCTCTCTGAGCGCCCTTCTCAGAAAAACACCAAAACCTTCTTTCAAAAATAATTTCACAAAAAGACAATTTAAGAATAGATGAAGACAAGTCCTTACAGGCCTGAACTGTAAGCCAATGGGAGGACTGAGTGGCACTGGGACATTGGAGGCAGATGTTTTCTGCCTCCAAACATGGGGTAGATCTAAAACAGAACCTACACTGGTTTTAGTCTAGAGACTGATGAGAAATTACAGTTGTCCATCAAGTAGTCTCAGTAATATTCAGTATAAAACAGTAGCAGCATGGTCATTAAAGGCCTCAGAAGCGGCTGTGCAGAACTCAATACATTTGAAAGAAAAGCATTTTCACCCCATGCAGTAATCACTTCTTATTGTTGCGGCTGCTGGAGAGCACCTCATGATTTGCTGTTGTCAAGATACATTTCAACACTGGTTAATAAGGTTGGATTGTATGGTCATTATGCAATAATTGAAAGAAAAGCGTTATTTTGATTTAATTGCAAATTACTCTTTTTGTGCAATTGGAGAAACCATGCCAATACAGCACCAATTAACTCCTGCTGCAGACTGACCCATTGAGCACTAAAATCCAATGACAGACCTGTCACCATCACATAAAAAAGTCAAAGGGCTGCCTCAGAGAGGAAATGGCTGCCACTGTCTGAGCCTCCCAACAGAGCAGCTGTGACACCGCTTCTATCACCTCCTTCTTCCTCCCAGCGGTAAATATGAGAGCAGCACTTTGACCTCCAGGAGTATCTCAGCGTTTCAACGCTGCACTGTATGTCAAGCCTGATCACTGCCAACATTTGAGAAGCACATGACTGTCAAGGATGAAGAATGTAGCTGTCAGCTCAGCTCTGCTCCTCACCTGAACATGACCAGCTTAAACACTGATGTCACACCCACCATATAGTTCAGGGAGGCAAACAGATCAAATGGTGGCAACTCCTCTGGTGGATTTACTGCTGCAAGCCCCTTTTAACATGACATGAAAGGGCAACAATGTAAGTTGAGTCAATTCTCCTTCATTCCTAAGCATTCACTGTTATCATTGAGAAAGCTCAGTTCAACGTGTTAGTCTTGTTAATGGGGCTCAAGGTAAATAATGTATTAAAAATATAAACATAATAGTTATCAGGGAAACCAATGGTCAAATGCTGGACACCACATTGTGCATTCTATAGAATGGCCATCAGAGGGGAGAAACATTTTTTTACATAAAAATTTACTTGTTTTCTTTATTCTTGTCAACATTCAGCCAAAAAGTGACTTTGTAACTCAAAGCTTATTATGGTTTCTCCAGTTCCATCACATCTAACCACACAAAGCATATGTATTATTTGTCTGAAGTGGTTTACAAAAACATAATGCAACGAGCCAATATTCTGCTTAAATTGTCATGGACTATATACAAAGAAAGATGATTACAATATTTAAATGAAAGAGAAATGCCATCCATTCATCCATTTTCTTCCGCTTATCAGGGGTCGGGTCGCGGGGGTAGCAGCTTCAGAAGGTAGGCCCTGACTTCCCTCTCCCCAGCCATTTCTTCCAGCTCTTCCAGGGGAATCCCAAGGCATTCCCAGGCCAGCCGAGAGACATAGTCCCTCCAGCGTGTCCTGGGTCTTCCCCGGGGTCTCCTCCCAGTGGGATGTGCCCAGGAGGTAAAAGCCTATTGTATCAATTATGATACAAAACAAATCCAAACAATGTTTCAAATCTGTTATTTGTATTGATGAAACCATGCAAAACGGAGAATATTTTGCCAATTATATTTAGTGTCAATCTTTACAGAGTTAATCTATCTAAACATATTCAAAATTTCAACTCAATCCAGTTTATTTTATTTGATATGGTAATTTTTCTGTGGTATTTTACATTGATTTGTGTACACATCAAGTCTGATCACCTCTGAGCCAACATTTGATGACTGTCAAGGACAAAGATCATCACAACTAGAGAATATTTTATATTCTGTAATTCAAAGCATTCAAATTGTTTGATATTTACAACTTAAGCCTCAAAAATCCAAAGCAACAACCCAACACAATAGTTTCACAAACATGTTGTCTAATGTTGTTATCCTTCCAATAGTGCTCATATGGAGAAAAGTGGTTGACAGAAAGTTTTTAGCCATAAAATTCACCCCAACATTTAAAAAAAAAGTCTAACCCATGAAAATAAAAGAATTGTAATAATACTGAAAAATTGAATTAACCTTTAGATTTCCCAAAAATATTATAGTTCTAATCATGCCATGTATGGCATTTAATGTACTATTGATACAAATAGGAAGATAGAATAGACATTCCCTCCGACTTGGAAGATATACCGGTGATTATTGGTTTCAACTGTGGTACTAAAAGAGAAACAGGGAGCATCCTTTCAACATGATCCTACCACTGCCATGTTTTTTTTTAATCAAGCTCCTTGAAAGTTCAGGTTAGTGAATAAAAACATTATGCTTTGCTGTTGAAAACTGCTTATTTTGGTAGGCTTGTGTTATGGTGTCTACCATGTTATACTACCCTATTCATAGGACATGGTAGGTTCTACATAGCCAAGACATAGATATCATGACGTGTCCATCTCCCATGCCCCATACAACACTTTTTACCTATCATTGCATATCGACAACCCATCATGAAATCTTTAGTTTCCAGTCCATCTCCTCAAACTCCTTTACAGCTTCCATCCTGGGCTGATAGAAAATAGTACTCTGTTCAAACATAAACATTATGACTTTAATCAAGAACTCAGACAGGGAATGATTACCTGAATAGTGAACGTGGAACTGGTGAACATAGAGCTGGTCCCAGATCAACCCCACCATTAACTGGTACAAGTCTCAACAATACAACAAATGAATTGATGGTGAAACAATACAATTCTAGTTTAGAACAGGGACAAAAATTAAATGACAGGTTTGGCATTGGAAGGCATTTTTCTTTTCAATGATTTAAGCATACCTTGGATGTTCTAGATTGCATGACGTTTTAGGCACAGTGGGGTTTCTGAGAAAGGACAAGTTCTGACAGGATTTGTTGTGAGTGGTTGTCATAAGCTTAGGTCTGTCACAATGACAAATTTGGCTGCATGATAATTTGTTATTGGGACAAACGATAGTTGTTTTAAGACCTTTTTAAGTAATATAATAGTGATGGTAAAATAATGCAAGAACACATACTCAAACATCAATAAACTTTAAATTCTAGTAAAACATTTAACACTGGAACTGGAAGAGATTTTAAACATCAGCGATAAATAAGCAACAGAAACAGCAAATGGAATGGACAATGGAGTCTCTGTAAACAAAATTGTCCTTCAAAAAATGGGCTGAATGAAATCAAAGCAGACTAAAGACTGAAGTCACCCAGTTTATGATATTATGTCAATAATTGATTTATTAATCATCCTGACAATCCTAAATAAACCACATAAAAGTAAAATAGAAAAAACAAGTGGAATTTCAGACAAAATCTGAGAATACTCCAGACCAAAGAGCAGTATTTATGTTGAAATAAATAACTCTGCACAGGACTAAAAATAAATTTGTTCCACTAACTGAAGTGAAACTTTTGGTCCATATTTGACCAGGAATTGTGAACATGCTGCTTTGAGCAGTTATCCTGTGGTGGCAAAAAATATAAAATAAAATAAATAAAAATTACTCTTGATTTTGAGTCTGGTAATGTTGGACATTATGATTCTGTCCAAAGCAACACCCTATATATAATACAAGCATAGCTCTCATCTCTGTTGACTGTTTTCCACTCAGCCATCTCTCTGGATCTGACGATCCAAAGCTGGACATTGTCATTTCCACATGATATGGCTGCGGGCAACACAATGTCTTATTTTATATTTAAGACACTCACTCTCATTACAGCCTCCTAGAAACATCTTGTAGAAGTACACACTCCAACATTTTTATAACATATTCAATATACTGTTGTCTTAAAAAAAATTATAAACAATATCACATCTGTGAACATTGTGTGATTTTGCTAACCAGCTGATGTCGATGCTGCATTTACCACTTTGAAAAAGGGTCTAAGGTGTGGCTGTCTGTGAAACTAAAAGTTGGAGTTTAGTTTAGCCCTTATTGTTAAATCACGCCGTTCTTTGATTTAACAGTAAAATAAAGAAAAAAGCAAACAAAGCCTCAGAAGTCTGATTTTAAAATGGGATGCCATTTTGAAAGATGATTACTTTGTGTGACTTAAGTTTCTGAAGGTTTGTGTTCCTCTGTATTTTAGGTACAAAACCAGCTCAATAAAAATGATTAATTAAAAAAATAAATCCTACTTCTCAATTAAATATGATCCTATATGTATTTCGAACAATAACTGCAAATTAGACTTCAAGCAACAGAAATATACCAACATAACATGCAAATAACCAGAGCAGGGACTGGTGCTTACTAAAAAAATGTGTTTGTTTGTTTTTAACATGTTAAATTTGCGTCCTCAGCAGGCAACACAGCGCAGACAGGCCTTAGCGCAGTTCAACAGCCCGCCCGCCAGCCCGTGTTGGGTGGCGGGCTGTGTTCAGTGGGATGCAGGCTGTCTGGAGATGATGCTCTCATGGAGCCGAACCTCGGCAGAACATCCAGCTGCGGCCACTCGGCACTTTGTTCAGCCCAAGGAGCAGCGAGCAGCGGAACAGAATGAAACCTGTTTGCTTGACCTTCATACATTCGCTACTGCTCATCAACTTTTAACATGTACAACAAAAACTAGAGATGACAACCAGCAGTGTCAGCCACGGTCACGGCGCCCCTCCAGCCGGGCGTGAAGCCCAGCCAGCCGCAGCATCGGCAGCTCCAGCCGCGTAGCCACGGCGCTGACAGGTGCCATACTCACAGTGAGACGCGGCTGATGCTCCGTTGAGGACACTCGAAGTGCAAAGAAGAACCGCAGGAAACAGAACATCCATCTTCCCGGCTGTGCTGCGCTGTTATCTATCCGAGAATCCGCAAACAGGGTCCTGCTTGTTCCTCCAGCTCGGAGGGATGGTGGGACTCTAGTGTGGAGAAGCAGACCTCTCCCACGATGGCACGCCCTCCCTCCTCCCTGTGAGGGAGGAGGGAGGGCTGTACCTCACCTCCCTGTGAGGTACAGCCCACGTCCCCCCACCCCCCACCCCCTGACTGCCTCCCCCGTCTGTGTCTGTTTCAGGGTTTATTGGCAGAACAAGAGAACCGGGCTGCCCAATCATTGCTGCTGTAAAAACAGAACAACGGCAAATATCCACAGAGAACAGCAGCGCTTCCTCTTGAGGCTGTGCGTTAAGACAACATACTGTGTGTAACAGCCTGGACATGAATTCCTTCATCCTGGCAAGCAGCACCTTAAAGTCAGGTTATTTCTTAATTCTTCAGGCTTTATTTAAAGATGAAACATTCGAACCATTTCTGGCTCTGGTATGACATTTGAATGGCTGAGAAAAGGTCAGTTAAACTGCTCAGATGTTGATCTGCTTTTACAGTAAACTGGCTCTCAACACAGCTCTGATAAAATGTTAAGAAGAAATAGATTTTTTAAAACTTCAACACATTTTATGAAACATAGTATGTCCTGTATACCCTGCCGTCAATACAAAGTTAACCAATTTAAAACTTCTGAAACTGCTATTTAAAGCATAATGTGGTTTCTTCATCTTCAACAAGTATATTTTGCAGTAAGAAAAAAACAACTATTTTTTCAGAAAGTGAATATTTTTCTTCTTTATCTCTGTTAGTGCTGTGCCAACTTGTTCTTTCTTGTAACCTGTTACATGTAGTTCATCTGATTCATTTAAAGTAGAGATGTCATAAGCAATTATTTTAGTCATTAAGTAATCTATTGATTTTCCTGACAATTAATTGAGTAATCAATTTTAAAATTTGATAGAGTAATATTACTAAGTACAGCAATATTAATATTGGATTTAGCAAATATTCTAGTTTTTTTGAATATGATATCCTGTAGGGTTAGGGTTAGGGGACAGATCTGTTTTATTATTTGACAGTGAAGCACCTGGTGATTTTAGTTTGAAGAACATGAATGAAACCTGTTCACTGTGTTTTGGGCTGGAAAAACAAAAATATACAGGCTCTCCTTGTTTCAACCAAAGACATTGTTATCACAAAAACTGAAGCAAAACCATTTACTACTATTGCTAACCTTCATCGTTTTAGTGACTCTCTGTTCTTAATTATGGGTTGTAACTATGGCAACATATCACAGCAGAAGCAAAATGTCGGAAAGGACCACTGGCATTTTTAGCAAAAAGCCACTTTTTATAAAAGGCACATTTTCAGTGAGCTAAGTTGCTGCCGGCAGCTGAGAAAACCTGTTACTGTCAACTTAGTCCTGGCAGAAAAAAAAAAAAGACTATGCAAAAGGGTTTTTAGCCATAAATATCCATTCCTCATGAAAGACATTGTAACATGCAATACATCAGCAATAAATTCATATCAGTTTAAGCATTTATGAGCTGAGAAAAAAAAAACTATTCATGTCTGTCTTTAAGGCTCAAAATACAAATAAATACAGTCTGACACTTACTGAGGATTTTTCTGTTTTTTATTGTATTATATATATATATATATATATATATATATATATATATATATATATATATATATATATATATATATATATATATATATATATATATATAAATAATACAATACATAAGACATCAGTATATCACCCGAGAGGGCAGGTTCGAATCCAGTCTGGGTCCTTAGGCAAGACCCTTCAAGCTACTGCCTACCTCATACCATGAGAGATACTAAGATGCGTAACATGCCGGCTCAGACATCGCCCGGCCAAACAATGTCTGCGTCAGATGCTGGGGAACCAGAGCACCTTGGTGACAAATGGGCTACTGGAACAAGACGGAAATGGGCAAGAGATGAAAATGTGGATCTGTTGGAATGCTACTACTCAAGTAACCCTAGTGAGAGAGGTTACATGCAAAGACTGGGGAAGGAATGGTTACTTCGACATCCCCAGTCACACACTAAGCGCTAAACAACTAGTAGCTCAGTGTTCCAACATCCGCAAACGGCAACTGCTATCACAACTTGAGATTGACAAGATACAAAACAAATGCTACGGCAAAAAGGAGGAACCTGGATGTCAAAACTGTGGGGACTTAACTACAAGTCCCCACCCAGTGAGGGGATACACGGCCCCAATGAGTGAAACAGAGCTGAACGAGACAGCTGCTGACCTAAGAGAGAGAATCATGACCCGAATGACAACCAGACCTCCTCGGCGCCAATTACAACGGCTGAGTGAAGTACCATCAGAAAGTCTCATTGAGAATGTGAATGCAGCATTGAGAACGATCCCTACCAACACCATAACAGAAACCAATGAGCTGATCTACAACTCAGCATCAGTGATCCTTGAGATACTTGGCTATAAGAGCAACCATGAGACCCAATACCCACCATGGAAAAGACGGTTAGAGGCTAAAATCAAGGTAACAAGGAGGGAAGTGAGCCAACTGTCAGAGCTCCACAAGGGTACAATGAAAAGACCAGTACCCAGTAAGTACAGTCAGATGCCCATACCTGAAGCACTTGAAACTGCCAAACAGAGGCTCCAAGCCTTGTCCAGCCGCCTAAAGAGATACACAAGGGAGAATGAATCCAGAAGGATTAACCGGCTATTCTCCACTCAACCAGCTAAGGTGTACTCTCAATGGCAGGGTAATAACAACAGAGCAGACCCACCAAGGCTGGAGACTGAACAATACTGGAAAGGCATATGGGAAAGGGAGGCGTCCCACAACAGCAATGCACAGTGGCTGATCACTCTACGAGAGGACCACAGCAACCTCCCTGAGCAAGCCCCGGTAACCATCACTGTGACAGATGTTCAAGAAAGAGTGTCAGGTATGAAAAACTGGACAGCACCAGGGCCTGACATGATCCATGCCTGCTGGCTAAAGAAACTCACTGCTCTCCATGAGCGACTGGCAGGCCAAATGAACCAGCTGCTGCAAAATGGGACTCACCCTGAATGGTTAACTGAAGGGCGAACAATCCTAATCCAGAAGGATCCATCAAAGGGTCCAGTCCCACCCAACTACCGACCAATAACCTGCCTCTCCACAACCTGGAAGCTCATGTCAGGCATCATAGCGGCCAAGATAAGCAACACATGGATAAACACATGAGCATGGCACAGAAAGGTATCGGTGTAAACAGCAGAGGAGCCAAACACCAACTCCTCGTAGACCGCACAGTTGCCAGAGACTGCAAAACCCGACACACCAACCTGTGCATGGCTTGGATTGATTACAAGAAAGCATATGACTCAATGCCGCATACTTGGATCATTGAATGCCTAGAGATGTATAACATCAACAGGATTCTGAGAGCCTTCATTGCAAACTCGATGAGGCTGTGGAAAACCACCCTTGAAGCCAACTGCAAACCACTTGCACAAGTGTCCATCAAATGTGGCATATACCAAGGAGATGCTCTGTCCCCGCTACTGTTCTGCATAGGCCTGAACCCCCTCAGCCAAATTATCAACAAGACTGGCTACGGATACCGACTCAAAAATGGGGCCAACATCAGTCACCTCCTCTACATGGATGACATCAAGCTGTACGCCAAGAGTGAGCGAGACATCGACTCACTGATCCACACCATCAGGATCTACAGCACTGACATTGGGATGTCATTCGGACTAGAGAAGTGTGGTCGGCTGATCACAAAGAGGGGGAAGGTGATCCGCACAGAAGGAGTCTCACTCCCACAAGGAACAATAGCAGACATAGAGGACAGTTACAAGTACCTAGGTATACCACAAGCAAATGGCAACCTCGATGAGGCCACAAGGAAAGGAGCCACAGCTAAATACCTCCAACGAATAAGGCAAGTCCTGAGAAGCCAGCTCAATGGCAAGAACAAAATCGTGCGATAAACAGCTATGCCCTGCCAGTAATCAGATACCCTTCTGGAATAATTAGCTGGCTAAAGAGGAGATAAAAGCCACAGATATTAAGACTAGAAAGCTACTAACCATGCATGGAGGGTTCCATCCCAAATCCAGCACCCTGAGACTGTACACGAGCTGCAAGGAAGGAGGGAGAGGACTAGTGAGTGTGAGAACCACTGTCCAGGACGAAAGAACTAAGATCCATAAATACATCAGGGACAAAGCCTCAACAGACAATGTGCTCAGTGAATGTCTCAGACAACAGGAAACGGAGGTTGAGGTGCCAGAGATACCATCATGGGAGGACAAGCCCCTACATGGGATGTACCACCGGCAAATAACCCAAGTAGCTGATATCAGTAAATCCTACCAATGGCTGGAAAAAGTTGGACTCAAGGACAGCACAGAGGCCCTCATCCTGGCCGCCCAGGAACAGGCCCTAAACACCAGAGCAATAGAGGCCCAGATCTACCACACCAGACAAGACCCAAGGTGTAGGTTGTGCAAGGAGGCCCCTGAGACAGTCCAGCACATCACAGCAGGGTGCAAGATACTGGCAGGGAAAGCGTACATGGAACGACATAACCAAGTGGCAGGCATAGTGTACAGAAACATCTGTGCAGAATATGGACTGGAAACCCCGAGATCAAAGTGGGAAACACCCCAAAGGTGGTGGAGAACGCCAGAGCTAAGATCCTGCGGGACTTCCAGATCCAGACAGACAGAATGGTAATGGCGAACCAACCAGACATTGTCGTAGTGGATAAACAACAGAGGAAAGCCGCTGTGGTAGATGTAGCAATACCAAGTGATTGCAACATCAGGAAAAAGGAGCACGAGAAACTGGAGAAATACCAGGGCCTCAGGGAAGAACTGGAGAGGGCCTGGAAGGTAAAGACCACAGTGGTGCCTGTGGTCATCGGGGCCCTCGGGGCAGTAACCCCCAAACTGGAGCAGTGGCTACAACAGATCCCAGGAACAACATCAGACATCTCAGTCCAGAAATGTGCAGTCCTTGGCACAGCCAAGATACTGCGCAGAACCCTCAAGCTCCCAGGCCTCTGGTAGAGGACCCGAGTTCAGAGGATAAGAACCACCCGCGGTGGGTGAGAAGGGAATTTTTTTTTTTTTTTATGTAATGTAAAATTCACTTTAAACAAAAGATTATTGAGATAAGTTTTAGCAATCATTTTGACATGCAGCTGAAATAAAAAGAACAATATAGAGCTAGGCAATATATAGGTAAAACCAGAAATCTTTACAATATAAATAAGTTTTCCTTCAACAACCCTCCCTTCAGTTTGCTGGAGTTTTGTCCCATTCCTGTCACATCTGGTGGACACAGAGAATAGCAGATTTGTTGGTATCCTCTCCCATACGCACCTTTTCTCCCGTGCTTACAAATTTTCTATGTATTGAGATCAGAGCTTTGTGATGGCCACTCCAAAAACATTCACTCTTGTTTTTGGAGCTTACTGTTTTAAAACCTTGTTCTTTTAAGCTGGTTTGTAATTAAGTTGGTGGCACATTTAATGACATTGCCCAATTGGACAACCCATCAGTTCCCAAGTCTTTCTCAATGCTGTCTTAGAATGTTGTGATGAGCCCTTATTTGCAGTTTCCCCCATTTTACTCTGGAGCCAATGCTAGTCATACTGGCCAAGTTTTAGTTTAGGATATGTTATCGAACACTAAGTTTAGTGAGTGCATTGAGAAACAGTGATCAGGCTTTTCACGTTGACTTTGTGGAACTGGCGTCTTTCTCACTGAATGCCTTTCTTGCTGCCTTTCCAAACAGGATTAATTTCTCTTTCTATTGAGAATCCCTTTAGCCAGCCTTTTTACAAGGTCTTTTGATTCTGGGACTTGATACACGCCATTGCAGTGGGCATTAGACCTTCCTATGCTGCTTTAACACGTTCACATGAGACCTTCATCCATCTGGTCCATACGGTGAACTTGACTTGTGAAATTCTTCCTACCATCTAAACTGATTGTTTTACGTTTATTTTTCTTGATGTCACTGAAGAAAGTGTTTCCTTTGATATTTTGTCTCAAACTACATTCACATATGTGCTTCCATTTAAATCAGATACTTTTATGGGAAATTCTGGATTGTAAGTGAACCAAAAGAATACATTGTCAAGTCTGCTTCCATGAAGTCATCACAACATGGCTCCTTTATTAACCCTTTAACAACATTTTTACCAGCATTCCTCTGAGAAGTAGCTCCTATAATGAGCTCAGCAGATTCTCATTTTCACTAAATATTTGCTAATTTCTGCGGGCTAGTCTGAAGGAATTGGGTAGGAAAGTCGGTGGGGGTGGGGTGCTGCTCTGTGAGGTGGGAGCTCTGACTCTTCTAATCTACAGCTCTGAGGAGGAGCTGCGCCTTAAAGGTGATGTTAGGTCCACGCTGGCATTTAGCACAGCTGAATGATTGCCATGGAGATCAAAAGAGTTCTCAAAGATTCATAAAAGAAACACATTAACACTCAAGGTATGTCTTTGACGAGGGAATAACATTATAACATGATGTCTAGCTCAAAAAAGTTGATTTTATATAATAGAGCATTTAAAAAGCTGAATTCTGTCATTTTCTGATATTTAGAGAACAGGAAATCTTTACTGTAGGTAAATCATTTTTTTTTTTATCTGGAACTAAAAATCTTTGATGGTGAGAGCTAAATTATCTGTGTGTTTTTACAAAGTGTGTTTGATAGGACCCTGCAGTGGAGGAGCACATAATTAATTAACTCAGCAGACAGATTTGAGAATCTTGGTCATTACTGCTCCATGCATGGATAAGTTGGTTTATCTTTTGCTTCCATAGCAACAAGAGTTTCACCCAACTTTATTTTTGCTGTGACAGTATGTATTCTTGGAGTTTTGTTTTTCTAAAGTCCTTCATTGTGCATGCCAGCTGTGTTGGCAGACTCCTCTCAGTCTGTTCTACCAGACTTGCCAAGATTTGCTGTGACAAGCCGTGTCAATGGCCAATTTGTGGTCACTAAGTCCTTTTTGGAGTGATGTCTGTGATTGCTCATACTGCCCAAATAATGTGCTGCTCTGTATGTTGTGTTTAACAGCTGACTGATGCACTGCCCTTTTTTGTCAGCTCTAAACCGATTGGTCAGAGGCCATCGGCTGAGTGTCCTGACTGAACAGCTGGTTCAACTTCAATTCTGAACATCTTCCTCTCTTTGCACTGAACACATTTGTGCTGCTGAAAAATCTAATCCTCTTCTTCTAAAAAACTTCACAACTAAACAGAGATTAACAGGGATTTATGGGAAAAAAATGGTGAAGCAGGCCACAAAATTCATAGCCTGAAAGCATTTCTGCTTACCGGTGAGGTTTAGATAAAACTACAGATTCAAATACTTTAAAGACCATAAAACACAGCTATGGAACATCAAATAAGAGCCATTTGTCTAAAAGAAATCATTCACATCATTATAAGTTATTCATAAATACAGAAAAAAAAACAAGATGATGTTTTAAACTTTAACATCTGGCGAGAATATTGTGGGTGATGTAAAACTATTTCACCATAATTATTCCTCCAGGTTTTTATGACTGGGGGAGTAAATTCATCTAACACACTCCCTTTACTACAATGTAAACATGATCACTTATTCTACCTGTACACCCACATTGCTGCTTCAGACTTGAAGCAGCAACATATACAGCAACACATACAGTCGAAAATGTTATGCCAAAATTCATTTGCATTTTCTGTTCACCAGTCAGTTTTAAAATTCTTTTCATTTTATAAAAAAAACTGGATCGTTTATGATTCATGAGACTCATGGTCTTTTCTTTTGGTATCTTTCAGAAAGAAAGTAAGACATTTTTTATAGATTTTTATTTTCTATAAAATTGTAGACATCAGTACAAATGTCTGTCCTTTTGTCGATTCTTGCTACACTGGAAAACAGAAGCTAACTTACACTGAATAAAAAGAAACATATACCTTTTTCTTACTGTCTGATGTTAAATCACACCCAATTCCCTTCTTTTTATATCAGAAAAAAAAATAGTTACAAATTGTTACAAATAGTTACATGTGTTCAATTCAAAATGTGTCATGAATTGTGAAAGAGTGAAAATGGTTCACGGGGTGAGAGGGAGACTAGAGACTAGAAATAGAATCTAACACTAAAGAATACCTGGAGCTAAGAAACTTAAATAAACTAGTGTAACAAGGAATAACTAAGAAAGAACTAGACAAAAAAAATAAAGATAGAATCACTAAGTGTAAACTATAGTAAAAATAGAAAAAAAATTCTATATCTACGACTCATATATATGTAATATACATAAACAAAGAAACACAATTAATAACAACAACCCAAAACAAACAAACAACCCAAGATTCTAACAGAAAGAATATTACAGAAAAGAAAGGAAAAGTGTTCTGATTTTACTTCAGTTAGGAAAAAATATATACTGCTCAAAAAAATAAAGGGAACACTCAAACAACACAATATAACTCCAAGTAAATCAAACTTCTGTCCACTTAGAAAGCAACACCGATTGACAATCAATATCACCTACTGTTGTGCAAATAGAGTAGACAACAGGTGGAAATTGTTTTCATATTTATTTCATTCATTCAGATCTACGATGTGTTATTTGAGTGTTCCCTTTATTTTTTTGAACAGTGTATATTCATTGTGTGTACATTTGTGATTTCAACTGCAAATTTAGATTTGTTGGTGAGTTAATCAAGTTTGCTGTTCTTTTTGTTTATTGGTCAATTGGGCTTATTGATTGGTTTAATATTTCTGTTTGATTCATTTGCTGATTGGATGGATGGATGGACAGACAACCTTTAAGTGTTCTGAACTTCAGCAGACATTTGCTTCGACTGCATGTTTTCACTAAGAGCTGTTAAGACATGTTGTAAAACTACTACAGCATTATACAGAGGAACATCATATCAGCAGAACACGCCCTTCAAGGCAAATGGAGAAATACATAACATATAGTCAGTTAAAATTAGATTTCACACTGTGTCATGAACAGGCAAACGCTAATAAGAGCAAGAAGACGAGACATATTTCCAAGCAGCTCAGTGGAATTCCATGTGTTGTTGAGCTGCTTTTCCCTCAGGCTGCGACACATATTGTTCCTTTGCTTTCAGTCGCTTTATTCCCTCTGCAATAGCTGAATTTAGATTTGGGCTGATAGCATATCCAGTCTGAGGCATTCCATGACTTTCTATTATATAAACAATCCCACCACAAAGTTTGGCTCATTCTGAAAGTTTACATCATTTCTGTTTTTAGCAGTTGTTTGAGTCATGCAGGTTAACTGAAAATAACCATTGGAGTTGTGTAGAAAGACCCAGATTCATCTGGAAACAGACCAGGTCAGGATCTAAAACCTGGACCTTCTTGTGATTGGAAGACACAGACAGTATCACAACCACCTTCCAGTTCTTTTAAATGTAATTTGATAATTGAATAAGATTTTTTTAATTACCTATGGTTGTTGTCTTTATTTATCTAATAGTACTGTTAAGTCCCATTCCTCTATTCCTGCTGTTAACGTCAGCCTGTGTGTCTCTGATAGGAGAGAAAAATGGCCTTTTCTCTCTACCTCTGCCATGGCCTTGTCTGGATTTCATGTTCTATAGAGGAAAGCAGCATGTACAACTTGCCTTACTGTCCTAGCAATCAAAAACATGTCCATAGCTCCAAGAGGGAAAAGCACACTAAACATCTCTGTTTAATTGTTGCCTTAAAGCAGCATCTTTGATCATTGGCAGGTGATCTTTTGCAAGAGGAGCATAGCAACAGCACAAATAACACTTCATAGCAAGACTACTGAACAGGCAAAATCTAATAGGAACAAATAGGTTAACGTCTGAAATTGACAGATGTTAACCTGTATAGTGCAAGAACATTTAAAAGTTTTGCAAAATGTAACTCAGATGTGTTATAAACGACTGCCAGTGCAATGTTTAAGATCCATGATCACTACTGTGATCACATACAGCTTCCTCACATCATCCCCTTCCATCACAGTGAAGCAGGAAGATGTAAAACCTGGGTTCTGTTGTCTGTAGCATTTCCAGTAGTAATAGTTTCATTAGCGCTGCTTGTCTTTGATGTTTTTCCCAGCTTCGGTAGATAAAGCTGTGCTGTTGGTGTTGGTCCGGAAACAGATGTTTATGTAATGCTCAGAACAGGGGACCCAGAATTTCAGCCAGACACAATAGAAAAGCAAATGGTTTATTGAGAATGAGTGTATGGGACAGACAACCACCAGAACCATGAGGACAGAGAAGCAGGCTCGATAAGAAAAGTCACTGACTTTCTCAAAGTGTTGTGGAGAACTGGGGAAAGTTCTTGCTTCCTCAGCAAAATAGTGGTGAAAAGTCATCTCAGGGGTTGGTTGAAGAGAACAGAAAAACTCTGCAAGATGGAGACTGATCCGGAGTGAATACGGTTGCAGGTTATGTGCCCAGAGGAAATCAGAATTTGGAGGTCAGAGGACAGAAACCGGTGATGGGCCAGACGCCACTGAAACCGAGCAAACAAGATGAAACCCCTTGTCGGTGCACGTATCAATTTAAAGACAACCACATGACCGATACAGTTCCTGTTTTGTTTGGATGTGACCACGCCAAATTGTATTGATGAGGGAGAAACTGTTTGTGGGTTTTGTTGGAGATACTTTGTGTTCTTTGCGTTGGTTTTTGACTTGTATTTGACTTCCGGCATGGATCAACCAAAGAAGATGTTTTCTCCTGTCTGGGATCATTTTGATATTGTAACGGAAAATAATTATTCCCTTCTCATTTCCACTTTTGATTATTTTTCTCCGGATTACTCAAATTCCTTTCTATTGGATATTTGAGTTAGTTAACATGTATTAACTTATTTATATTGTAGTTTAAAAATGTAGAATTTGATCCCAAGTTTTGTCTTATTTTAACCAGAGCACTTCACAATTCTGAGGTATCAACATTCCCGGCATGAGGGGGAGGAACTGGTTGATGCTCCCGTCTTTATTGAATTTACCTGCAATGACTTTCTAAATCCAGCAGATGTCACAAAGCAACACTCTCAGCACAGTGTCGACACAGTTTGGAAAATGTGCCACACACCCAGTGACGCCTCACCTGTCCATCACTAACAGGTCAGGCACATGAAGACAATCTCAGGCAGCCAAATCCAGGTGCAAAGCAGGACACAGCAGTCGAGAGGTAGAAACAGGGTCATGTCCAGAAATCAGAAGCCAGTGAAGTATCCGATGTGGGCTAAGCAAAACAAGGGAATCCAGGAGACAAGAAATGTGGTCGTGATCGTGGTCAGGCAAAGGAGGCGACGCTGGATATCTGGGTTTCAAAAATTTGGCACCATCTGTACCATAACTGCTGGTGAACAGGTAGATAAAATGAGTCTGGTTGTGCACCAGGCGAACCAGGTGAGCTTGATTGGAGAGATAAAAGCTGAGGAGGAAAACAAAGCAGGCAGATGGCCCAGAATCTGCTGGCCTTGGTCCAGTCGGACCTGCAGTATAGGCAGCATAGCCTTCTGAATTCAAAGAGCTTCGGGCACTGCCTTTCTCAGCAGCTGTACAGCATTTATTTTTAGCTCGCTAAAGTACCAATCACTTGTTAGAGCCATCTTAGTTTTGCTGTTCCAAATGACTCAAAGTTTTAAGGAGATAAAGATACAGTTTAAGTCCTTCGGAAGTTGTTTTCCGCTCTGGCTCTGGCTCTGCGATCTTCTTTCTTTCATGTGGAAAATTATCCAAAATAACCTCTTTTTTTAAATTACAGCCAACAGTGAAACACAATATGAACGCAATATGATAAACACAAACTCAAGTCAAGTTAGCCTTCCTGTGTTAATCTGTAGATTCTTGTATAGAATGGACCATTATGTCACCTCCATGGGAGAAAAATACACAAAAATATGTACATTTTTAAAATAATTGTGGGTTTTGGAGTACTACAAACAGCAATTCTTTAGATAATAGGAAAATACAGCATATTTTGGCCAACATGTTCAACTAATCCTGGGTGCCTTTAACGAAGGGTCACAGACCATTCACTAAATGTTCTTTCTTCTCCACCCAGGTCTGAGAAAATAGCTGCACCTTTCTCTTCCACTCTTCCACATTTAAAACACTCCTCTATGATCTAAAGGAAACATTTTATTCTATTCACACCAGAAGCAAAGGCTGAAATTTTGAGATGCTGATTGGCACTCAGACTGCATTACACTCAAAGTGAGCATTAGAGAACCCCCTGCAGTGCTGCCAGAAGGACTCTGCATGGTGTGCAGTTTACCACTTTTCAAAAAGAAACGCTAAAATGTCTGAACTAATCTAATCAGCAGAATTAAAATGAACTCACTCAAAGTTCCATTTGTTTTTCAAAAAGAATTAGAAAAAATTACTAGACAACCACCTCTGGAAGCTTTCTCATCTCATCTTCTAAATGCTACAGAACTGAATCATGCAGGAGTCGGAACTCCTTTTATCACAGGTTAACAGTAAGACATGGATTTGTAACTATAATCTTAAAAAATTAAAAGTATCTGACATAAAAGTGTGATGTTCAACACTGCGAGTATTAAAGGGTGCAAAACAATTCACTGCAAACATTTTAAAAATAGAAAGTATTGTATAAGCTTATTTAAAATGTATCTCCCTTTGTGTCATTTCTTGGACGTGTCTGGCAGCATCCTGTGACACACTGCAGCTTTAAAATGCAACTTTAAATTGGTTTAATATTCTTACATGAAGCATGGAATAAAACATAATTTGTCCTCCTCTGTAGCACAGAGATTAACAGTCTGCTGAAGGACATCACAGTAATACCGGTGGGAAATTTCTGAAAGCTGTTTTAATTTGCTTCTTGTGTTTCTCACAGAAAGAAATTTTATGATTTAAACAGGATAATAAAGGCTGCATAAATATTTGTAACGAGATGGTCCCTCAGACAGCTATCTAATGACAGCATTCATGCTTGAATTCAGGGGGAGATCTCTTTACAGCCAGGAAATGGAACTATAACTTACTTCCATCTGCTTTCTGCCTAGTTGGGCACTGATTGTGAAGGAGAACTTTTCCCTCAAGGACGTTATCTGCAGAGGTGCTCAGGCCTAAATGTGAGAGTTCTTTGCATCAGAAAAGTCCCGCTCATCCATCATCTGCGAGAATGAAACTCTCAGCTGTGCCTGTGTTTCCCAAATTAAATTCTCCACAGTGTCTGCATCAGAGGATGATTCGCTCTGTAGTTTGATAGCAAAGAGAAGATTCCAGAACAGCTGTCATCAGAAAGTTGTCACAGATTCAGGTGATTTGAAAACAGAAGCACAGACTTTGTCCAATGGGGCATTTAAGAAGTGAGGAGTGGACAAAGGCCTCAGAATGTCAATGCCACAAAAGAAATTAGATTTAGCTTAAATGTGCTTTAAATATTTTTATCCAACAGATAATATGCAAATGTACTTTTCAAATTATCTACAGCTGTCGTCATTGAAACAAGTGTTCCTATGTTCTCCTCATCTGAGTTGAAAGTCATGAAAGGATCAAAGCAGCTCACATTGCAAAAAGCTGCACACCAGCAAGCTCACAATAGGAAAAGAAAGCATTCTGATGACATTGTCAGCCACTTAATTTTAATTGCATGGATTATGAGATCATTTCTAAAGCCGATGTTTCTTATTTCTCTGTCGATCCTGTTCTTCTCTTTTTTCTCTCCTGAAAATATAATTCAGTTCTTTCATGCTTTTATTCTAATCATGCAGCTATTTCAGTTCACTCAAGAAATATGTTCTCATGGGGAACAAGAAAGTGGTAGTCATTACAGAGCAGAATCCACTGAGGTAGTCAGAACACTCTTTTATCCTCTCAAAAGCGAAGATGACATTACTTTAGAAAAATAAAGATATTGTTTTCACAAAAGTTTCCTCCTTTTCTGCTGTGACCTGATTAATCTTTTTACTTCATTCTCTGGCAGACATGGACACTAGGTTCAAACAGAGAGCCTTTGGAAAAGTTCAGATTTGCTCTCCTATTGTGAAATCAACTCAAGGGAAAATCAACTAATCAAACAATTGAACACACAGAAGGAAACAAGATACTGTGTTTAAAAAACCCTCAGCAGAGAGACATCCAGAGGCCTGTCGTTCTGTTCAACTAAAGAAAATAGGCAAAGAATAAAATACTACATCAGTCAGCTATTCCTGCAATGGGTTAGTGTTTCCACATCTCTCTGGACTGTGACCTCATAAATCACAGCAACACCTTATAACAAGCTGCATATGTTAAATCTAGGGTGGATTTTCACTTTCTGCATGAGTCTAAATATTGTTGCAGGCACAAAGCACCCTCCAGCTATCCAATTATTTCCAAAGACAAAACAAAAAAACAACAATTTTCTTTAGCAGCATCAACTGTTTGCTCTTCCAGATCTCAGTAATCATGTCACATCTGCACAGCTCCTTGACAGCAATTGGGCTCTCCAGGATGGAACAGCTGAATTAGACAGGAGCGTGAGCGGATCAGCATCTTCACGGCCTCCCTCTGCTGAGAGCACAGTGTGGAGCTGTCAGCTCACACTTTTTCTTCTGCAGCATAAAACAAACATTAAAACCACTATACTTCCACCTGATGCCTGTTCTACTCTTTCATCTCACAGACTCACAAAGTGTGAGGGCTTTCCTAACACACTGTGCACTCACACTTAATCACAATCCCATAGTTTCATTTGACATATTTAATAATAGATGAACCAACTGCAGTTATTATTTCTCTTTCATTCCTCATCTCTGTCTGCATTGACTTCCACTTTTCACACACAACCTTTAAAAGAAATCATATCCTGTAAAAATGGAATCAGTTTATTTGAGTCCCATGGAGTGCAGTCTGAATCACAGAACAGCAGTGAACTTACAGAGCTATTAATGGAGCCACAGCAAAACTCATTCTTAGCTTTAAGTTTTATTGGGTCAGTACATTTAAAGCAGATTAAACCAGTACCTGATATTATGATTTTGAGAATAAATGTATATTTTCTTTTTACAAATGGGGGAGAAAATTTGAAATTTGATGTAATTATTTGAAGTTCTGAGCACAGTACAGATTCATAAACTGAAGTAGTCCTTTAGTACCAATAAGGAGCTTCAGAGTAGATTTTAACTGCTGAGCCATTAGTGGTTAATAGTAAGTGTTTTGAGATGTTCTTATAATGGTCACAATCTCTTTGTATCTAGTTGTTCTGTCATGTTTTTTTTTTTTTTTTCTATCGAGAGCCATGACATGCAGAAAAAGCTCTGACTGAAACGCTAACCAGGAACATCTGCAATAAGTTCTGCAGCTTCTTCTTTTGTGCCAGATGAGTCAAACAGGGTTTATTTTTTATCCTTTTTTCTTTAAAAAAAATCATGATTGTTCCCCTATATCTACACATTCTCAGGATCTAATTTATAAAGTAAATAGCACTATTAATATTGTGATGGCAATCCCACGTGTATCAAGCCTGTCAGTAAGAATCAACAGCATTGGTTCATTTAAGGGGTGAATGAAGGCATTCTGAGGTTTTTTGCTCTCTCCTTTCTGGCAGTCTGTCACTAGAGAACAAAATCAAAATACAAACAAACTATAATAAAAAAAATTATAATGTGATAAATCTCTAAAGCTGCTAAAGATTAGATTTTTTTTGATAAAATGGTTTCATTTATTATAGCTTCAAATACCAACAAAAACTGTTTACAAACTTAAAAAAAATAAAAATAATCAGAGCCGTTTTTCTACTTATGTCTACAATGTTTTTGCTTTATATGTGTTGTTAATCTACATTAATGAACATTTAATTTCCTGTCACCAAGAGATTACAGTCAGTTTCAAATGATCACAAAATGTCTGGATGTGCCAAAGTTTTCTCCAACTACTCTTATCTCTTCTCTTATCTACTTGTATGTTGTTTTTAATATTTTTGTACAAGCACTTTGAATTGTCTCTGGCTGAAAGGTGCTATATAAGTAAAGTTGACTTGCCTTTCCATTTATCTGGTCATATTGGTAGCTTTGTGCCCTGCTTGCGACAAAGCAGGTACAGGTTTTTGCTCCGTGCTGCTGTCAGATGCAGGTGGAGGACTGCGCCATCGTAAGCTACTAATTACCAATCCTGTTCTCATGCAGGATTGGCTCCCTCTGCTGAGGTCTATGAAATGAAAACTTATCTTCTCTTTTGTGATTGGACTTTTATGTGACTTCCCCTCCAATCAGTGAGTAGGGAGGGCAGCTTTCTTTTAATCAGTCTTTTGTTTATCCTAGCTGACCTTCATATCTGTTCCTCCATAGCTTTTAAAAATGGGCCGAAATTTTCTGGTCCAGAGCTTTACTGGTGACCAGATGAGTGTGTGTTAAGTGTGTTTTTGTGTTTGCCCTGCTATGAACTCCCAGCTTTATCAGCCAACTTTAATTATCACATTCATAAACAATTTCACTTAGTTTTGTTTTTTATGGTTTTTCCCTTTTTAAAAAAAACGTACCGTAATTTTCGGACTATAAGCCGCTACTTTTTTAATAGGTTTTGAACCATGCGGCTAATAAAAAGGAGTGGCTATTCTGTGGATTTTTTTCCACCGGTAGGGGCGCTCTAACCGGAACTAGAATCAAAACTAAGATAAAATAAATGCAAAGAAGAATACGCTACTTCCTCTTTAGCAGATATAACTGGTAGAAGCAGATAGAAGGACGACAAATTTCCAATCCTATTATCTTCATCTTTTTATAACCCACACGAAAAAATTTGTATGATGCAAGTTTTAAGTTGAAGGCCATCGATGTCGCTATACAGAAAGGAAACCGCGCTGCTGCTCGGAAGCTAAGCGTCAATGAGTCTATGGTGAGACGCTAGAGAAGGCAGCGGGGAGAGCTTATGCAATGCCCGAAGTCGAGGAAAGCTTTCAGACAAAGGTTAGGAAAGGATCTATTTAGGTACATACATGTTCATTTACAATTCAAAATCGTTTTGTACCTGTAGTAAATATCTAATCTAAAAACATAAATATCTGTGGCTCGCAAAACTTTTTTTAATGAAGTGGATGCGGCTTGTATGTCTTTGTTTAATTTTTTTTTTAAATAGAGCGGATGCGGCTTATATGCAGGTGCGGCTTGTATGTCTTTTTTAATCTTTTTTTAAAAAATAGAGCGGATGCGGCTTATATGCAGGTGCGCTTTATAGTCCAGAAAATACGGTATATATACAGTGTTTTTACAAAAAAGGAAGTTAAGTTCAAATTGGTGCAAATACACATGGCAGAGACCTGGGGACTCATGCATAAAGTGTGCGTGAACACAAAATATATGCACAGCCATATTTTAAGTAGAAGTCTGTATGCATAGAAATAAGCGTGACTTGAAAGTTTGCATAAGTATACATAAACTTTTTACCTGCCATGAAAATGTGCGGCAGGCACGCAAACGTTTTTGTGGACAACTAACTACAAAGTGACAAATCTAAAAAAATAAATGGATGTAAAACCTCTCACAAATGTAAATAGTATATTTCCTGAGATTTGTTCATATAAAAATTGCAAGAAATGCAAGTTATCTGTGAGGTTTTTATTATTGTTAAGACGGTCAAGCTGTGTAGACAATCGCACATGTATATTAATAGCTGAGAAAAAAAGTGTAATTGTGGAATGTTTTAGAACTGATAGAGAACATCGCCAATAGAAGGATTCGGAGGTAGCATTTGATGACAGACCATATTGATCTGCTGGCACATGTTGATCATGGTTTATTAGCCCTCAGCTCTGTGAAGAACTTAAAGAAGGAGCCATGCATTCCCGTTTGAACTGGAGATGCTGACAAGTCAGACATTCGTCCTTCAGTCAAGCCACGCCAGCTTTGTGACTGTGCCTTCATGAATAGAAAGCATCTCCATTCTGTAAATGTACAACTTATGCACACTATTGACTTTGCAATGAGAGTCCTCACTGTAAAGTGCATTTGCAACTGCAAATGCTGTTCAAATTGACATTTGCATTTGGATCCCTTTATTTATTTATTTAATTAATTAATTAATTTATTTATTTATTTATTTTCTATTTGGATTTTTTCTGTAAAATAAATTATTTTTATTTTTTGTGAGGTGCCCTGAAAGCACCACTAAAATAAAATATATAAGAATTATTATTATAACAACTTATACAGAAACAAGCAAGGATTGTTTACATTGTTATTGGCAGTCTTCTGGGTATTTATTCTAATTTATATTAAGATGTATATATGGGTGGTGACAGGGCGGACTAGTATGGGGGTTCATAGACTACCACCTGTGCTCTTTTTCCCACAAATAAAGGAAAGGTCTGCAGGTACGTACTTGCGCATAGTTTTATACAATTTTATTGTGCACTGAACTTTTCCAAATTTTTAGTCAATTTTTAGTATTAGAACTGTTCACTCTTTTATACATGAGGCCGTGGAAATTCTGACTGTTACTGTAAACTTTCATTCGAGAGATGGCATGGTGGAAGGAACCTCCTCCATTGCAGCTGGTGTTTGCAAATAGAGCTCAGAGGCACCAACCTCAAACAAGAAATCCCAACAAGCTGTGTCCAGGATGTTTGGGGTCTGCAGTTAAGTTAGCTGCTCCTTTCCTGAATTTATTTCTGTGCATGTCCTGCATGGAGGGAGGCATCACCCTGATGAAGCTTTCAGCAGACCTGAATGCTTGCTGTAGAGCAGGGGTTCTCAGATCCAGGCCTGAGGGCTGCATTAGCAGGACTCTGGGGGTAATTCAGTAATTTCTCAGGAAAACCACCATCATCTCCACTTTCATTTGGAACAGAAGAAATATTAAATAGTGAACATTAAAAATGTAGTCCTTGACTGAGTCACCTGGCTGTGTTATACCCTAATAGTGAAAAGAATGCACTTCATGTAATTACCCACTTCTAACCAACATGAATGTAAAATATTCCCTTTTATCATTTTTGGTTTTTACCAATTAATTAATGTCTGAATTAATATCATACTTCTCATTGTCTTTATGTAAAATTGTCTGCAGTACTTATATGAAGTTTGCAACTGAAGAATAGCACAACTACGAGAAAATTAACTAAATCAATATTTCATATAAAGTAGGACAAAACAATTCTTGTTCATATTTAATAATTAGAATGTCTGAACTGTTTCTACCACTGCCTGTCATCTTAAAACTAAAGATCATGATAGCGGTTTTGTTATTCATACAGCATCATATTCACAAGTAGTTGTTGAAGAATGAGTCACTTCCTGAGGCACGTAATGGAGATGGTAAGAGGACGCAGGTGCTGCAACCATTTAGGGCCACAAGGCTTCATCCTGGCAGTGTAATATATTGCAAGCATGCTCCAGTTTTTAAGGGAGATTTGTCATAATATCACATTGGTCACATCCTTCCCCCAGTCATAGAAGCTTTTCCTTGCCCACTGGGTCATCCTGTCAAACACAGAGAAATGCACAGTGTGTCATACTTGGGCTTTCACCATCTTAGATTACTAAGAGAGAGAGAGAGGAAATGGAACGACCTTGGCTGAAAATCACAAAGCTGAACAAGCTAGAGCTGAGGTTCATCTGCTGCAATTAACTGTGTGGTTGAGTGGATGGCAGTGTTTGCTCACACAAAACCACGGTCTTCTTTTAAAGTGAAACCTAGGGAAAGCAAATATAATAAAGACTGTGGAACAGTGCTGAGTTCAGAGCTTTATTCACACTCAACACAAGGAAAAAATGAAGATCAATATGTTCTATTGAAAGAAAATGTGTGTTATTGCAACATGATTACATTTGTCTAGCTATAACACTAATTAGATAAATATTGAAATATGGAGGCAAACAATAGTGGCTAAATGTATTAAAATATAGACAAAAGAACAAATAATTTCATACTTTGAAAGTTTTATTGCTGTAAACCTCACACATTTTAATTGTGATACACAATTAAACAACTAAAATCATTTCAACACAGAGAGAACAATACAAGACAGTGTTAAACACACTTTTCCTTAAGCCAGTCTTTCTGTATTAAAAAATGTTTTTTATTGGCCTGACACAATATTCTAATCTTAAATGTTGTGTTTTTATTTGCTGTAAGCAGAGAGTAATTTATAACAACAGTTTCTCTAAACATCTAAAATATGTTTTTATTGCAGAAGGAATTCTAACATTGTTCTTAGCTGTTATTGTTACAAATGTATCAAGCTTGATGAGTCAAATATGTATTATTTTTGGTTTGTAAATTTGTTCTAAAAACTTTTTTGTTTTAAACTTGAACTGTATGGATGTTTGGAAAACTCGCAATACAATAAAAAACATGTTCTTCAAGTCTACGTTATAAAATAATTTAGAAAGGTGACAGCTGGAGATGGGCACCAGCAACTCCCGACCCAGTTAGGGAGAAGGGTGACCGGAAAATGGATGGATGGGATGGTTTTACTGCAGGCTGACTTCTTCAAAACAAATACATATAAAGAGAAGGTAGGGTTTTGAACAACCCTTTGAGGTTAATTTACAAGACCTGAAAATCACACCTCTACCTGTCATCTGCCTATCATGTAGCAACATTTGACCGTGCCACCCTGTCGCCTGCTAATTCATTTAGCCTACAAGCCCTGACAACTATTTTGTAAGAGCCACATTGCTGGAAAAATGTTAAAGAATAACTACTGTATATATATATATATATATATATATATATATATATATATATATATTTCCAGAGATCCTCTACCAGAGGCCTGGGAGCTTGAGGGTCCTGCGCAGTATCTTGGCTGTGCCAAGGACTGCTGTTACAACCCCCGCCCCCCCAAGACCAATAAGGGTAAAATCTGTCGCTGGTTGTAACACAAAAAACAAACAGTTGTCTGTAGCAAAATGTGGATAATTTATTTACAGTGCAGGTAAGTCAACTAAAACAAAGAACAGAACACAGGGAAGTATTTATCTTCAGGGTCTCCAAGGCCAAAATAACAAACAAAACACCCCCCCCCCCCCCCCCCCCCCCTGTCTAGTTAAGAAATTAAAAAGAACTTTCTAATGGTAAATAGAAGAAAAGAAAGTACAAAACCTGAACTCCCTGGCTAGCCATCAAAACAGGAGAAAAATAGTTGAACACAAATGGCAGAGAACCCCTACCAGAGAAGGTGACTGATGTTGGCCCCATTTTTGAGTCGGTATCCGTAGCCAGTCTTGTTGATACTTTGGCTGAGGCCTATGCAGAGGACTTTCAGGCATGAAAAATTGGACAGCAGCAGGGCCTGACATGATCCATGCCTACTGGCTAAAGAAACTCACTGCTCTCCATGAGCGACTGGCAGCCCAAATGAACCAGCTGCTACAAAGTGGGACTCGCCCTGAATGGTTAACTGAAGGGCGGACAATCCTAATCCAGAAGGATCCATCAAAGGGTCCAGTCCCACCCAACTACCGACCAATAACCTGCCTCTCCACAACCTGGAAGCTCATGTCAGGCATCATAGCGGCCAAGATAAGCAAACACATGGATAAACACATGAGCACGGCACAGAAGGGTATCGGTGTAAATACCAGAGGAGCCAAACACCAACTCCTCGTAGACCGCACAGTTGCCCAAGACTGCAAAACCCGACAAACCAACCTGTGCGTGGCTTGGATCGATTACAAGAAAGCCTATGACTCAATGCCGCATACTTGGATCAATGAATGCCTAGAGATGTATAACATCAACAGGATTCTGAGAGCCTTCATTGCAAACTCGATGAAGCTGTGGAAAACCACCCTTGAAGCCAACTGCAAACCACTTGCACAAGTGTCCATCAAATGTGGCATATACCAAGGAGATGCTCTGTCCCCGCTACTGTTCTGCATAGGCCTGAACCCCCTCAGCCAAATTATCAACAAGACTGGCTACGGATACCGACTCAAAAATGGGGCCAACATCAGTCACCTCCTCTACATGGATGACATCAAGCTGTATGCCAAGTGTGAGCGAGACATTGACTCACTGATCCACACCACCAGGATCTACAGCACTGACATTGGGATGTCATTCGGACTAGAGAAGTGTGGTCGGCTGATCACAAAGAGGGGGAAGGTGATCCGCACAGAAGGAGTCTCACTCCCACAAGGAACAATAGCAGACATAGAGGACAGTTACAAGTACCTAGGTATACCACAAGCAAATGGCAACCTCGATGAGGCCACAAGGAAAGGAGCCACAGCTAAATACCTACAACGAATAAGGCAAGTCCTGAGAAGCCAGCTCAATGGCAAGAACAAAATCCGTGCGATAAACAGCTATGCCCTGCCAGTAATCAGATACCCTGCTGGAATAATTAGCTGGCCAAAGGAGGAGATAAAAGCCACAGATATTAAGACTAGAAAGCTACTAACCATGCATGGAGGGTTCCATCCCAAATCCAGCACCCTGAGACTGTACACGAGCCGCAAGGAAGGAGGCAGAGGACTAGTGAGTGTGAAACCACTGTCCAGGACGAAACAACTAAGATCCATAATACATCAGGGACAAAGCCTCAACAGACAATGTGCTCAGTGAATGTCTCAGACAACAGGGAACGGAGGTTGAGGTGCCAGAGATACCATCATGGGAGGACAAGCCCCTACATGGGATGTACCACCAGCAAATAACCCAAGTGGCTGATATCAGTAAATCCTACCAATGGCTGGAAAAAGCTGGACTCAAGGACAGCACAGAGGCCCTCATCCTGGCCGCCCAGGAACAGTCCCTAAACACCAGAGCAATAGAGGCCCAGATCTACCACACCAGACAAGACCCAAGGTGTAGGTTGTGCAAGGAGGCCCCTGAGACAGTCCAGCACATCACAGCAGGGTGCAAGATACTGGCAGGGAAAGCATACATGGAGCGACATAACCAAGTGGCAGGCATAGTGTACAGAAACATCTGTGCAGAATATGGACTGGAAACCCCGAGATCAAAGTGGGAAACACCCCCAAAGGTGGTGGAGAACACCAGAGCTAAGATCCTGTGGGACTTCCAGATCCAGACAGACAAAATGGTAATGGCGAACCAACCAGACATTGTCGTAGTGGATAAACATCAGAGGAAAGCCGTTGTGGTAGATCTAGCAATACCAAGTGATTGCAACATCAGGAAAAAGGAGCATGAGAAACTGGAGAAATACCAGGGCCTCAGGGAAGAACTGGAGAAGGCCTGGAAGGTGAAGACCACAGTGGTGCCTGTGGTCATCGGGGCCCTCGGGGCAGTAACCCCCAAACTGGAGCAGTGGCTACAACAGATCCCAGGAACAACATCAGACATCTCAGTCCAGAAATGTGCAGTCCTTGGCACAGCCAAGATACTGCAGGACCCTCAAGCTCCCAGGCCTCTGGTAGAGGACCCGAGTTCAGAGGATAAGAACCACCCGCGGTGGGTGAGAAGGGAATTCTTTTTATTTATTTATATATATATATATATATATATATATATATCTGTTGCTTTACATTGATAAAGCCATTAAAGATAGTTAAATGGTAACCATGTCATGGTTTTACATTTTAAAGGCTGTGATTGAAACCAGTTACATTTTCAGAATAACCAACTCCAAATGTAATCAGTTCCCCCAGGAGGTTTGGAAATTTTCACCAAACTGCTCTGAGAAGCTTGTGAAAGTCAAATCAGGTTGTTGATTTATATAGGACATTTCAGCAAATGGGCTCTGATAACAATAAAGTGCTTTACACCTTTAAAGAATACGCCAATCAATTACAAAACAAGTAATACATAATATATATATTGTCAAAATCATCAACAATAATTATCAACAATTATACTTTATTGATAAGTATTTCCTTTTATAATAGAAGCATTTAAAAGTCTATTCTCTGATCTTCAGGGAGTCAGTGGAAGGTCTTCAGAAGTGGCTGATGTGCGCTACCTTCCTGGTTTTAGTCAGAACACCAGCAGCAGCGTTCTGGATCAGCTGCAACTGGATGATTTATGTTTTTAGGAAGATTTGTAAAGACATTGTTGCAGTGTCTTTACGAACGATCATAGATTAAAGGTAAAGATAAATTGAGACATTAGTCCTTAATCCTGGAAATGTTCTTCATGTGATAGATGGCCGACTATGTAATGTGGCTCTGAGGATTCAGGTCTGATCTATCACCACTCCCAGATCTATGTATGATATCTAGTTTCTAGCTGAAATAACTGAAGCTTTAAAATAATACCAACAGATCTGTTCAGTCTGGTAAAGTTTTGGCAAAACTCAAAGGAAACCCAAAACATTTGACATGTTTTAGAATAAATTTTGCCAAATACAAAAAATATTGTATGTAAACTTTTGAATAAAAATAATCTTTGGCAGTAAAAGTAATTCTGTTTGTCCTAACTGATCTAAAACTGGAAACATTTAGTTTGATTTCATCTCAGAAAAAAACAAAGTATTAAGTAGTGGATGAAAATATCTGATTCTAAAGCAGTAGCCAATTCAAGATAGAATATTAGAGTAAGTAGGGTTTACAAAACAATATTAAAGCAGAGACATATTTTTGTCTTTTAGCATCTTGCAAGTAAAAATTTTTTGGCATAACTGAAATGTTTATTATAATGTACATATTATTTTGTCTTTTTTACAAATCTAGTATTGGTGACAAGCATGTAATCTACTTGGGTTTTTTTTTTTTTTACGATTGCTAAAATGTTTAGAGTTTGGGGTCAAAAGACACATTTTTCATCTTAGAGGCACCAGAGAATTTGAAAATACTTTCTGCAGCCCTTGGAATGAGGAAGAGATCAATTACACTTTCAAATAGGTGCCAGCAGAAGAGTAGACTTTTTACAAAAGCTTCAATTTTCTTCCTCATTTGAACTTGACCTTCCACTTACATTTTTCTCATCTCTGCTTTCCATCAGGAAGAAAATCCACCATATGTAAAGAATTTCTAACTGTCTCTTAACTAAATCTGAAAACAAACATTTGTAGAATTGCACAAGAGTAAAATCAATCGATCAGGACTGTTGCAAACAGTTATCGAGATAAAATTTAACAATTTTAAGGACACATTTGGACAGACATTCCTACTCCTACATGTCAGGAGTCTCCTGACATGTAGAGATTGCATTTTTTATGAGCAACTGGAGGTTATGGGGTATGAAAGCTATCCACCTATCAGAAGCTTACTGTTTCAATTCTCAGCTTTTTAGTTCACATGTAAAAGTGACCTTGGCCTATATGCTGAAGAGGAAAATTGGTATCGGTGTGTGCAACATAAAAAATGAACTCAAGGCATAAAGAAATGTAGGTGAGTGTGTGAATGGGCTTTTTACTGGAAAATGTTGAGAGCTTTCAACATGATGAAAAAAGCACAGGTTAAAAGCAGTCTGTATGGTAGCAGTGAATCAAACAAAACATGTGTGAGATTCTCAAAGCTTGTAATGAAATAGAAAACTCAATATTGTAAAATGTCAGCTTTTATGTCAGGTAATTCATCCTTCCATCAATTTTCAATAACCACTTTGTCCTGTTCATGGTCAAAGGAGAACAGGAGCATGTCCCAGAAGTCACAAAGGGAGAGGTGGGGTGCAAGCAGGACAGATAGCCATTAGAGCAGTGCTAACACAAACAACCATTCTATGATAAAGCCAGGTTTGATTCGGTAACTACACTAAAATGCATGAGTTTTGAATATAAAAGTGTAAAGAAGACCTTAAAAAATTTAAAATAAAAGAAAATATTAATGTTTCTTTCCTTGGATACATTAGTGTTGCTGATGTATGGAAACAAGACTTTAACAAGAACCTATCAGGGCAACAGCCAGGCATCCAAGTACAAAGTAAATTATATAATGTGCTGTATAATATTGCTATAATTTATTAATGCACAACTCTGGAAATTTTCTAGTCTAACTTGAATATATAGGAGGGAACATAGCTGTATAACTGCGTGTGTGTCTGTGTATTATGATTAGAAGGAAACACATTTTCTGTCTTATTTCACTTTGTTTAGTAATGTTAGTAACTTGTCAAGGGACTGCAGTTGTAAATTAATTTTACGTTTGAAAATTTTTTTAAATCAATTTTCTTTACACTATACTACACTAAATGGCTTTGAGTGTCTTAAAATTGTATGTATTATTATTATTATTATATAAAAAAACAATATTTTTTGAAAGGGCAATATTTCTTTTTAGTCATTTCAGAAAGAGAAACTCATGTATTATATAGAATCGTATGTAGTGCTGTGATGAAAAGATCTTCATTACTGGAACTACTTTTACTTAAGTCACTGTAGAGCACTTTTTGCAGTTTATTAATAAGTACTTTTTTAACACTGCACTTTAAGCTTAGATTTGCACATCAATAACAATTTACACACAAGAAGTTTTAACTATATTTACTGAGTATTTTTAGTGATTAGCATGTAACCTTTTGTTCTGGGCTCTGCACAACTGCTCCTCATTAAGAAGTGAAGTGGTGGCCTGTGAAGGGAGAATTGTTACTCAGCACAATGAGCTATTGGTTTGTAAAACTTGACCAAATGTTTGTGCATAAAATGTTAAGTGCTGAGATGGAATGACTCACCTGTCTTTTCCAGGGTGTTAGCACAAATGCTTCCCTGGTGGTCTAGACACCATTTATGGCAGTCGTCGCCAATCTCTGGGATGCGGACCGGTACGGGTTCATGGACCAATTTGTACCGGGCCGCATAAGAAATAATGAAATATTTCCGTTATGTATATCTGAGTCTGGAGGATCTTTTATTTTGAAAATCCTTTAAGTGGGTTTTATCCGTTGCGGATTCTATCGGTTACGTCTTGTGCGTGACAACAGTTAGCCTGCAATTAGCAAAATGAGTAATAAACAGGTCAGATGTCTTTGGAAAGCTTCTTTGCGACGGGGAAAAGGTCCAGAGAAGAGACATGAGAATGGATTTTTTATGGTTCAGATTTTTCTCAATTTCTCTATATTAATTGGGAAAAGCATGGAGGGACACTTTCTCAATATCTATTTAATGTTAAGAATCATTCTTCTTTCAGCACATTGACTGTTGAGAAATTTATGTTTTTCAAAGTCACACTGGGCCTGACACAAAGGCAGCTCAAACCAAATACAAAAATTGTGAAAAGTACTTGTGTTTTAGTCTGCCTCAGACTTCCCTGTCAAACCAGGTTCAAACAGGTGTAATTTAAGGCTGGAAGCAGTGGCATGTCTTTTTGTACATTTGGAAGGGAGAGGGAAAGGTGGGTAAAGGCCAACAATAAAGAACCAAACACACAGTCAAAGTCTTGCACAAATCAATAGCAATGTCTTAATAAAGTATTTATTGCTTTGATAGCACCTATTATTGAGTTATGCTGTTTTCAAAAGCTTGGCTGTTAGAATACATTTCTGTCAAGGACTACAAAGGTCATGTATGGGGATGTTTACTCCCACAGAGGTAAAGGATTGGCTCTGAAAGTAGAATTACAGTACACACACAGAGAGAATATGTGACTGTGACGAGGAGTGGCAATATGTTCTGTTGCCATGGCTTTACAGGGAGAGAGTCTCAGTCTCATCACAACAGGAAATGGTCCATCAGGCTGACTCGCTGATGACAATTTTTCAGATGTACGATATTAAGACTTGATAAAGGAACGAAGGATCCTGTAATTATCTGCACTTTTGCAGACTTCTATGATAGTTTTAAATACTGACAGTACTGCTTTTCATTCTAATTTTCTCCATCTCTGTTTAAGGACAGGAGGGAGGTCATTGGAAGTGCACTTAGCCAGTGGCAGAGCTACATAAGCTTCACACAGAGGCTAATTCATAGTGCAGCCCTCCACTATCAAAGTGCTCAGCTGTGGATTTAATTGAGAGCTAAGCTCCCAACTGGGGATTCTTCACCACAGCCAGCTGACACTGGCATATCAAACATCCTCTTCATAACCAAAGCTCTCTTTCTGCTGAGACAAAACAAAAGCTCTTTCCTTACAATTACATTCTCTGTCATTCCCACTGTAATTATTCCCTATCGAATGCCTCAGAATGAGAAACTTCTTCAACCCTCAAACTGCTCTTTTAAGGACTCACACTACAGTGGGCTATTTTGTTTCCTTTATTTCAGTTAACTAAACTGTTTTAATGGTTCATATAAACACTATTATCTTTTAGTTACCATATATTTTAAATGCAGGATCCTAATTTATCCATCTTTTCCCGACACTGTTGCTGTAGAATTTGTTCTATTTGGAACTTAGAGCGTACTTCATATGTAATAAAATGTTGTTATGTTTCTGTCTGTATTCTCACTTGGTAGCAATTGATGAAGTAGCTAGATATGTCAGAATGTAATAATAATACATTTTATTAATAATGCCCATTATGTATCCAATTGAAATCTCAAAGAGCACATTCACCCACTGATTTGTCATATTATGTGTAATATGCATCTGTAGTCAGACTCCATTTCATGAGGTCATCCTCCTATTCTTTGAAAAAATTATCTTATCTTGTTTACAGTGTAAAAGCTGTTGCTGATTAATAGGCTTTTGCTGCACTACATTCATCTGAATCCAGTGTGCTAAAGCAGAGGTTTTACAAGGCTGTTCCTCAGCATGCATCTCCTCAGCGTACAAACTGTCCTTAGAGTCACACAGTCTCAGAGTTCCAGGATCTGACATGCCCAGTGGTTTCATTATCAGGAAGCTCTCTGTATGCTTTATTGTAAAAATTACATGATTCCTTAGAACATGTCAAACTACAATTGATCTCCTTGCAAATTAAATCATTTAGTTAATTGCAATGGCATTCACACTCCCGCGCCTCCTTTCACTCAAACTGGACACAGGCTCCCCTGTATAGATATTGACATCAATTTCCAGTGAGAAATTTGAGAAAAATTTGGAAAAATCAAGGTAATCGTCTAGAAAGTACCGCGTTAGCTCTGGTTTCGCAGCTCTATGTGAACCACAGGAATAATTTCTAGATGCTCTTTCAGATGTGCGTTGAGGGAGCAGAGACGATGATTTATCTTTGTGAAGAAAGAATTATGTGGGGTGTTTACATATCAACAAGCTTCCCAGTGTGTGGCTATGCCTTCCCTGTAAAGTCACGTGTTCCCGGTTGGCCGGAGTGTTTGGGGTTAACGAACCAGTGCTGACTGCAACTCAGCATGCAGGTTCCGCCTGGTGAGGAGCTTTGATGTGCTTCTCATAGTCACGATTCACACTATTTATATATATATTAAAAAATAAAAAAATTCCCTTCTCACCCACCGCGGGTGGTTCTTATCCTCTGAGCTCGGGTCCTCTACCAGAGGCCTGGGAGCTTGAGGGTTCTGCGCAGTATCTTGGCTGTGCCAAGGACTGCACATTTCTGGACTGAGATGTCTGATGTTGTTCCTGGGATCTGTTGTAGCCACTGCTCCAGTTTGGGGGTTACTGCCCCGAGGGCCCCGATGACCACAGGCACCACTGTGGTCTTCACCTTCCAGGCCCTCTCCAGTTCTTCCCTGAGGCCCTGGTATTTCTCCAGTTTCTCGTGCTCCTTTTTCCTGATGTTGCAATCGCTTGGTATTGCTACATCTACCACAACGGCTTTCCTCTGTTGTTTATCCACTATGACAATGTCTGGTTGGTTCGCCATTACCATTTTGTCTGTCTGGATCTGGAAGTCCCACAGGATCTTAGCTCTGGCGTTCTCCACCACCTTTGGGGGTGTTTCCCACTTTGATCTCGGGGTTTCCAGTCCATATTCTGCACAGATGTTTCTGTACACTATGCCTGCCACTTGGTTATGTCGCTCCATGTACGCTTTCCCTGCCAGTATCTTGCACCCTGCTGTGATGTGCTGGACTGTCTCAGGGGCCTCCTTGCACAACCTACACCTTGGGTCTTGTCTGGTGTGGTAGATCTGGGCCTCTATTGCTCTGGTGTTTAGGGCCTGTTCCTGGGCGGCCAGGATGAGGGCCTCTGTGCTGTCCTTGAGTCCAACTTTTTCCAGCCATTGGTAGGATTTACTGATATCAGCCACTTGGGTTATTTGCTGGTGGTACATCCCATGTAGGGGCTTGTCCTCCCATGATGGTATCTCTGGCACCTCAACCTCCGTTCCCTGTTGTCTGAGACATTCGCTGAGCACATTGTCTGTTGAGGCTTTGTCCCTGATGTATTTATGGATCTTAGTTATTTCGTCCTGGACAGTGGTTCTCACACTCACTAGTCCTCTGCCTCCTTCCTTGCGGCTCATGTACAGACTCAGGGTGCTGGATTTGGGATGGAACCCTCCATGCATGGTTAGTAGCTTTCTAGTCTTAATATCTGTGGCTTTTATCTCCTCCTTTGGCCAGCTAATTATTCCAGCAGGGTATCTGATTACTGGCAGGGCATAGCTGTTTATCGCACGGATTTTGTTCTTGCCATTGAGCTGGCTTCTCAGGACTTGCCTTATTCGTTGTAGGTATTTAGCTGTGGCTCCTTTCCTTGTGGCCTCATCGAGGTTGCCATTTGCTTGTGGTATACCTAGGTACTTGTAACTGTCCTCTATGTCTGCTATTGTTCCTTGTGGGAGTGAGACTCCTTCTGTGCGGATCACCTTCCCCCTCTTTGTGATCAGCCGACCACACTTCTCTAGTCCGAATGACATCCCAATGTCAGTGCTGTAGATCCTGGTGGTGTGGATCAGTGAGTCGATGTCTCGCTCACTCTTGGCATACAGCTTGATGTCATCCATGTAGAGGAGGTGACTGATGTTGGCCCCATTTTTGAGTCGGTATCCGTAGCCAGTCTTGTTGATAATTTGGCTGAGGGGGTTCAGGCCTATGCAGAACAGTAGCGGGGGACAGAGCATCTCCTTGGTATATGCCACATTTGATGGACACTTGTGCAAGTGGTTTGCAGTTGGCTTCAAGGGTGGTTTTCCACAGCTTCATCGAGTTTGCAATGAAGGCTCTCAGAATCCTGTTGATGTTATACATCTCTAGGCATTCAATGATCCAAGTATGCGGCATTGAGTCATAGGCTTTCTTGTAATCGATCCAAGCCATGCACAGGTTGGTGTGTCGGGTTTTGCAGTCTCGGGCAACTGTGCGGTCTATGAGGAGTTGGTGTTTGGCTCCTCTGGTATTTACACCGATACCCTTCTGTGCCGTGCTCATGTGTTTATCCATGTGTTTGCTTATCTTGGCCGCTATGATGCCTGACATGAGCTTCCAGGTTGTGGAGAGGCAGGTTATTGGTCGGTAGTTGGGTGGGACTGGACCCTTTGATGGATCCTTCTGGATTAGGATTGTCCGCCCTTCAGTTAACCATTCAGGGTGAGTCCCACTTTGTAGCAGCTGGTTCATTTGGGCTGCCAGTCGCTCATGGAGAGCCAGTAGGCATGGATCATGTCAGGCCCTGGTGCTGTCCAGTTTTTCATGCCTGAGACTCTTTCTTGAACATCTGTCACAGTGATGGTTACCGGGGCTTGCTCAGGGAGGTTGCTGTGGTCCTCTCGTAGAGAGATCAGCCACTGTGCATTGCTGTTGTGGGACGCCTCCTTTTCCCATATGCCTTTCCAGTATTGTTCAGTCTCCAGCCTTGGTGGGTCTGCTCTGTTGTTATTACCCTGTCATTGAGAGTACACCTTAGCTGGTTGAGTGGAGAAGAGCCGGTTAATCCTTCTGGATTCATTCTCCCTTGTGTATCTCTTTAGGCGGCTGGCCAAGGCTTGGAGCCTCTGTTTGGCAGTTTCAAGTGCTTCAGGTATGGGCATCTGACTGTACTTTCTGGGTACTGGTCTTTTCATTGTACCCTTGTGGAGCTCTGACAGTTGGCTCACTTCCCTCCTTGTTACCTTGATTTTAGCCTCTAACCGTCTTTTCCATGGTGGGTATTGAGTCTCATGGTTGCTCTTATAGCCAAGGATCACTGATGCTGAGTTGTAGATCAGCTCATTGGTTTCTGTTATGGTGTTGGTAGGGATCGTTCTCAATGCTGCATTCACATTCTCAATGAGACTTTCTGATGGTACTTCACTCAGCCGTTGTAATTGGCGCCGAGGAGGCCTGGTTGTCTTTCGGGTCATGATTCTCTCTCTCAGGTCAGCAGCTGTCTCGTTCAGCTCTGTTTCGCTCATTGGGGCCATGTATCCCCTCACTGGGTGGGGACTTGTAGTTAAGTCCCCACAGTTCTGACATCCGGGTTCCTCCCTTTTGCCGTAGCATTTGTGTTGTATCTCGTCAATCTCAAGTTGTGATAGCAGTTGCCGTTTGCGGATGTTGGAACACTGAGCTACTAGTTGTTTAGCGCTTAGTGTTGACTGGGGATGTCGAAGTAACCATTCCTTCCCCAGTCTTTGCATGTAACCTCTCTCACTAGGGTTACTTGAGTAGTAGCATTCCAACAGATCCACATTTTCATCTCTCGCCCATTTCCGTCTTGTTCCAGTAGCCCATTTGTCATCAAGGTGCTCTGGTTCCCCAACACCTGACGCAGACCTTGTTTGGCCGGGCGACGTCTGAGCCGGCATGTTACGCAACTTAGTATCTCTCATGGTATGAGGTAGGCAGTAGCTTGAAGGGTCTTGCCTAAGGACCCAGACTGGATTCGAACCCTGCCCTCTCGGGTGATATACTGATGCCTTATGTATTGAGCTATCCAGTCAGCTAATGGTTGCTTCGGACCATTCCGCCTGGAAGTCTTGAACTCAGACCCATCGGAACCGCAACTCATGTCTTTACGCAGTGCGCCAACCGAGCGCACTATATATATATATATATATATATATATATATATATATATATATATATATATATATATATAGCAGCATTAAATTAAATCTCCCGTTTGTTGCGCATTTCTGCACTGTGTAGCGGATTTAACTCATTGTGTAAGGCCGGTCCGAGACTGTTTTTTAGGCTGCTAAAAACATCAGCACTTCCCACAGCTTCTGTGTTAAATTTAGTGAAATCTGGGAGAAGGGGAGTAATTGAATTGGCCAACCTAAAAAGCAATCATTTATAACTGCAGTTTATTAATTTGTATTTGTGAACGAACAGAGCTCAAACTCAAAGATTAAACTCACAGCGTCACATTGTTGCTCTTGTAACAAAACAATCTAACTATGAACATTGTTCTTTGAACTTTTACAAAGTAAACTTGCCAGTTCCTTAAAAGCTTACATTAAAATGTTAAACAATTTCGAATATTTTAATCTATGTATGCTGAAACCATTAAATCAAATTTAGCAGCATTGATAATTTTAGTAAGCAGATGCTACATTTATATGTCTGTGTTACAATACTAGCATTTCTGGGGCCCCTTAAGCTCTGGGGCCTTATGTAGCAGCTGTCTTAATTTGGATTAAACAGAAATGCAAATAATTGACATTCATTTTAATTGGATTTTTTGATTTGTTGTTTTTAAGACTAGTTGTCGGTTTAAATAGCGTCTTGTTGGCAATGTTTTCCCATAACATATTATTGTCCAGTAATATTTTTAACATTTTCTGTTTACTTAACATCTTTTAATGCAAAACCAAGGTGGAGCGCCAGGTGGAGCGCCAGTGGAACTTCTCGGTGCTCCGACTACCGGGCCTGACACGTTTTCTCAGGGAAAAACTGCTTTCCTTCTCCTTTGGTTTTGTCATGATGTTTTTCCATTTGGTTTCCCACAAGAAGTAAAAAATGGCCTGTTGCAGCTCTAAAATCACTCTTTTGGGAGGAATGAAAACAGAACTGGTTAATAAAAACAGGTAAAATCACTGCTATGATTATTAAAATCTTGCCTTCTACCGCCAGCACTCTTAGACCCCAAAATCTTAATCGTTGATTTACTCTTCCTATTTTCTCCAGTTTACATCTTCTCCCCCAATACATTTTGCTCTTCCTGTGTTACCTGATCACCCATAAAGGCCGATCACCACCGATCACCGATCTTTACCGATCACCTGGATTGGCTGTTAATTTTTCGCTTTAGGATAAATGCTACTACGTGATCTGGCAAAATTAAAAAAAAAAAAAATTATCTGGTAATAAATTCACCTAATGTAGACATACAACATGCAAAATACTTACAGGCACAAAACAGCAGCTATCATGCTCTTCCGGAGGAGTGTTGGTCATTGTGCGCTGCTTTAACTGCTGTCTTGTCGCTCCGGATGTCTTGTTTTTCCTGATGTTAACCTCGATGTAGCCTGAATCTGTCAAGTGCTTTTTTTTAAATGTCATATAGATTGCATCAAGATGCATCATTGTGATGCATCTTGAAGTTCTTCAACCCTGAAGTAATTTTAACTGCAACACGCAAACTTCCCCATTCACTTTGAGAGCGTTATAGTTCCACACAACACTGTTTAAGATTTGTTGTGGCGTGCTTGCGCAGTGTGAAGGAAAGAGAAGATCAGTTACACACGCAGGCTGCAAAGTGAGAGACAGGTGATCAGTTTGTGTGATCGGCAACAAGAGGCCATGATTGGCGACCACCAATCGTACACATTTTCATGGAAATTGGCCGATAATGATCGGTGGCCGGTTGATCTAATCTACATACAATATTAAAATCATCCATATACAAGATTTACTACCTGCCCTCCGCTCTCTGGAATAGTTATACCTAAAATCTGTGGGTCCTTTCTCAAAATCTGTGCAAGCAACTCGATGCAGGTCACATGGAGAAGAACAGATAACCTGCTGGTGTTGTCTTGGTACAGCAGTCCCACAGGTGTTATTTTAACACGATCAAGAGTGCACCAATTTACACAGACACTTTCAGAGTGTTGAGTTGAACTGCTTAGGAGTTCAATTAACACTTCCAAATTTGTTGTGTAATCTATGAGAGAGGCTTTAGAGTTATCATCACTGACCAAGGTGTAGCCCTCCTCTCCGTGATGTATTCTGAAACAGTCCTCTAGCTTAAAATTCCTGACAATTCTCTGTAATAAAAGCGATGCCTTGTCCACCTTAATATCCTGTCTGATTCTTTTCCTCTCTTTTCTAATTAAAAGAAAATAAAAATAAAAAACATTACCAATGTTTTTTTTTTTTTGGGTTGGGCTGCAGTCCCTTTAAAAGTCATTTTTGTCCCCTGTCATTTTTGTCATTAAAGCCATTAATATTTAAGAGGTTAAAATTCTGTCCGTTAAAAGTCAGATTTGCTAAAAGCACTTGTTCCTCTCTCACTACAGTGCTCTCCTTCACCAAGATATAAGGGTTTTTTATTGAAATGATCATGCCATAATATTTATTTTCATTAGAGCTGTTCCACATAGATGGTCATGGCCACATGTCCTGTCACCGGGTGTAGGTTTTTAAAAATTGAAGTGCACATTCTTGTAATGAGGACCTGGGTTTTTGTGTTTTCAGAACTTAAAAAGGCTAAAACACTCCGGGCTCTAAATCTCGACTGTACACTTCTATCATTGATGGTTGAGAAGGAGAGTCATGAGTATGCAAATGTGTCATTTTAAAGGATTTAAACAATTAAAATCAAAATAAAACCAAGTAAAAAGGTGGGAGGTTGTTAAAAGCCAGGCTCAGAGACTACCCTGTGAACAGAGCTTTTCCTCAAACTCGCATGGTGGTGGAGGTCGGGCCGGAGAGAGCCATCTCTCCGTGTGCATTTCGTCACAATCGCCGCCTTCAATCGCATTTTCCCCCATCACTGGATCTTTCAATCTGGGGGGCTGCTTCTTTCCCCTCCGTGCCTTCTCAACCTTGTCTCCAGAGGAGTTGGCGGGAAGTTTGAATTATCTGGGCCAGCAGCATCAATTTGCTTGTTTACCTTTTCCATTTGTTCCGTTTCAATATGTTTGCAAATGACCTTGGACAATCTCTGAATAGATGGTCCTGATCACCATACAAGTTGCATTTACACCCGTTTATACATTCATGAAAGGTGTGTCCCACCTCCCTGCATTTTCTCACAAAATATTTTATCACCCTCTTCACCCAGATGACCATGTTCCATGTATTTGCAGCACAATTTTGACTGTCCTTGATAGTGAGTGTTGCTCTGTTCTCCCCTAGGACTATCATAGGTGATGGTTCAGACCCTGGAGGGACCTCCCATTGCTTAATGGGGACCGACCAAGCGCAGTTCCAGACACCATCCGCATCCTGCATCTACATCGCCTGGCCTTTCGCAGTGCAGTATCTACTTAGCCACATACAAATATCTTAAAGTGTAATTGAACATCCTGACAATCACCATTTTCGGGGAGTTGTCAGTTAGTTTCTCAACATCAAAATAGTGAGAACTGGGCCTTTGTGTTTTCAAAACATGTCCAACATTCCTTTAACAATGAACCAGAACAAAAACTTACATTAAATTTTCTATTGAACGGTAGGCTCAGAGTAGAATTCAGGTCATCTGGCTTAAATTTCAAAGTTAGCTTAACCAATTTTCTTGAAAAATCTAAACATAACATTTCCATGAACTTACGTTCTTTTTGTTTAAATAAAAAGCGAACATTGTGGTGCCTAAGCACAATCAGTTAAAGACTAAAACCTTTAGTAAAAGCAATAAATAACTAAAACTAAACAGAATAATGGAAGAAATATCTTCCACTAATCAGTGGTCAATATCTCAACCAGGGACAAATTTTATGAACCTCTTGAACTGTGGAAACAGCCAAGACACGCAGACTAATGGTGTCACACAGACTAATGGTATCACCATCCGACGGAGGTAATTCACACAGACAAAATAAATAGGGTTAGGTGATGGAGCAATGTCTAAACCTTTGAAATTCTTACAAAGTTCAGTTGAATTCATCATACAAATATGGAAAGAAAAAGCACAACTAAAATCTTTGAAAGCATTTATCTTCACCTGGACTGAAAAAAGGACAAGGGGAGCATAGCAGAGTATAAGCTGACTCTGGAGGGTCCTGTCTCTCTATAACGCATTTGACATAAACCCTGAGAATATCTCATGTGGAGCATTTAAGCTAAGGCTGGTTCACTTGTTAATGTAAATCTGTTATTTTCTCATTGACATTCAGACAGTAATTCTGATTGATAGGATGAAAAATAACTGAAGACAAGTCTCCAGCAAAGATGTGCAACATTTCCCTTTAAATACTTATATTGTATTTATTTATTATATACTTACATACAATATTTACACTTGGTTCTTGTTTCAAACTACTAGAACCAACAGAATGCTGTTCATCTTCAGCATTCTGTGTTAGATAACAAATAATGTTGATCATAGAATACCCTCACATTCTACTTTTTGGACTTCTCTTATAGAAAACAGTTTTGGACCTCTCAGTTGTAACTCTGACTAAATGCAAGAGCTCATTGACTGTAGTGTTCAGATGTGCATGACAATTCATGCAGCCAGACACTTACGAGTATCTATTATAAACTATCTATCCCCAGACCTCTTTACTTTAAACTTAACAATATCATCTTAATGCTCAAGACCTAACTATCAGAACTGCTTGATTGTGGTGATTAGTTTCAGCAAACCTATGGGACCATGTCAGCTTCATAGTCTACATCTGCAATGAAACTTTTTTTTTTTTCAAATCAATAAAATATTCATCCATCCATCTATCCATCATCTCCTGGGTTTCTTGCTTATAATTTATGAGGGTTGTGGAGGAATCGGATCTATGTCAAGGATTGATTGGGTGAGAGGTGAGGTAGACCATGGACAGGTCAGCAGTCCATCACAAGGCATAAAATTAATAAAATCCAATTGCTAGCTACCTTAATTTCCTCTGCCCAGCAAGCAAATAAATAAATAAAAAAATTAGAAAATTATTCCTTCATGACTTCATTTATTAATCTGTTTAATTTACTGTGAATAACAAGATTCAATCAAATTAAACTAAACTTTAAATTAAACAACTACCAGTTGCTGACCAAGTTGAAAAACTATGCCTGAACTGAAATATTCAGTCAAACTCTATAATATTCCAAGTAGACAAATGAAATCTGCATACAACCGGCAATCTAGACTCGAATGCTTTTCAAATCTGACATTGCAATTTTGACATATGGTACCTGAAGAAATTTTTTTTATTATTTTAAATGCCACAGATAAATGCAACAGGGAAATGAAAGCTGCGAAAGTGATGGTTCCTCAAGTATACAGGTCAGATGGGCAACTGTTAAAAAAATGATTGATGGAAGTAGCCATGAAGTTTCATATCTTCGTGGTGCCAGCTCAATGACTCATTTCACACATCTCTCAAGATGCTCTTGTTTTGTCATTTTCTTCCTCCATCAGCTTGAGTGTTTCCCCTGAAACAGATGCTTTTCTTATCCAAAGTCTGTCACTTTCATCAAGAAGGGCTTGCAAAGTGTTTATGAGTGGCCTTCACCATTTCCCATCATGCTTTCTGGGAGCAGATTTACCACAGGCATTGGCAGTGTTCAGAGTTCTACAACAATCCAGCAGCATGAAAGATATTTCTTGAGACTTCACTCAGTGTAATAATCCTGAACAGCTGCCCCTGGCAAAAGCTCCTGTCAGTAGCTCCACCTATCAGACATGCCAATGCCTGTGAAACTGCAGACGAGATGAGGAGTGAACTCTCATTAAAATGCAGTGAAGCAGCATTAATAAACCAACTCCGCAATATTCGCTGGCTGTATGGAAGAAGTTTTTTATAACCCAAGTCAGACAAGAATCAAGACAGTATCAACATGTTGTGAAATTGCAAATTCTCAGATTTTTTTTCTGCATTCATAGTTTGACATTCTTGCCACCAGTCAAAGAAGCCTGTTGTGGTATCGTGGCATTTCATTGTTTTAGTCACTTACCATAGAGAATGCTACAGATGTTATTTTGATGAGTTTTTTCTACAAATACATCAAACACTGCTGAATGGGACATTCAGCATACACACACAGGATTAGAGAGTGTGTATGCCTCTTTTGCTCTTTGCACATTGAAATTCTTGCAGATTCCTTGAATGATATCATAGCATTATGCAGAGGTAAACATATGGAAATGTGAAAATATGCAATTTCCAAACCGCCTTTGAAGAATTCATAGATTTTCTCTTGTTGGCATAAGTTCTCCAAGATTTTTTTTACAGGGATTGATGAAAAAAAATCTTCTGCATTTTAATACATGATATTTACAATCAAGTCACATAATCAGCTTTCTGTAATAACATTGCAATTATTTTTTGGTGGAGTAGAAAAGTAGTTGAAAGCCATGCTTTACCTCTGATGTATGTCTAAAATGAAGTTGAATTTTGAACAATGAAATTATACTGAAATGAAACATTAAAAATGTAGAATAAGTTTTGTTGTTTGTTTTTTCAGAGAGATGACAGTAAGTATACATTATTATTTTCCTTTCTGCCTTCCTTCCTGCCTTCTCTGACTGGCTGCTGTACACAAATTTTCAGCTGCTGTCATACATTGATCCTACGTTGCCTTGAATGTTTAAAAACAATCTGTGAGTCTAAGAATGAGAATTATGTGTCACATCTTTGAAGTATGTATTTTCATCTGCTCAGGTGTTCTATTTAGCTGTGACACCTCCCTTGGAAGAGGTATCAGCTGAGGTACTGCTGCTAATATCTTAATGTTGCCCTTCTATAGGTGATCCACCTGGCATTTTCTTACACAGCTTAAACTTGTCACATAGACACATCTTAGCTAAACATTTTCTTTAATTAACTGTTCAGTGTTTGCTTTCTTTCATCCTACATCCTAGTTTATCTGTTTAGACGTTTATTTCTCCCAGACAATGTTTCTAACGGAGCTAATCTAGCCATTAACTTCTTCCGTTTCTCAAACATAGGCAGTACTCGTGGATCAGTATTACTGTTTCTCTTTGCATGTATGCTCTTCTCAAACGTTCAGTCGGTTGTAGCAGATGGCCGATTATACTGAGCCACGTTCTGATTCTGTTGGAGGTTTCACTTGTTAAAAGGGAGCTTTTCCTCCCCAGTGTTGTTACATGCATGCTCAGTATGAGGGATTGCTGCAGGTCAATGCTTCTTTGACCTGAAATATTGTTTATTTCCTTTTAACTCTTCCTTCAGTTTCTTTTTAAAGTCTGTTTAGCTGTGAAACAACAGTTTGACCTCAGTCACATGAAATAAGTCTAGATTTTGCTATAATTGTTTCTTTTTCTTGGGATAGAAAGATGCTTAATCACTTTTAATCTTTTTAGTGCCATTGAGAGGCCGCTATCAGTTTCCTGCGGTAAGAGGCTCAGAGGAGGAACACCCTGTGGATGATTCACAGGTCCACTGCAGAAGCACAGCCAAGCTTCCACACCAAGCATAAAAAATCATAAAAAATTAAAGAAAAACAAAGTCAATTCAGTCACAATCACATACATACATACATGTCAACTGATCCCAGTTATCACACAAAGAAGTCAAGTTCAGTTTATTGTTAAGCAGGTATGGAAGATGGATGCATTTACCCATCTTGTGATGGCAAAACATCACATTTTGCTAAGACAAAATGTGATGTTAAAAACTTTTGCTGTGCTTTCTTCATTCTTTAACTCCCTAATTAAATAATTTTACTTTTAAGAATAGAATTTCTGTTCATCAGCTGTATTGCTGAATTTTTTTTATTGAACATAAAATTTACTCCAAATGCTGATGTTTAAAAGTGAAAATTATTATCTGGCCTCTTCTTCCAGCTCTGCTGTCCACTTTGTGTAAAATATTTTTAAAGTCATGACTTTGAGGAAATGCAACCACAAAACCCCCCTCAGATCTCAGTGTTCCAAGGCATTATACTGAGGCATAACACTTTAGATGTGAACACCTGATAGGGCAATCCGACACCATGCCAACTTTTGCTCCATGTCATGTGAAAAATAATGATGTTCAGCTTAGCACGGGGGTCATTACAGGATTAATGTGTGTCCAGGCTGCCTGAGGACATCTCTAATCTGATATATTACCATCTACAATCTGTTAATGTTGCAGAAAGCAAAATCTCATTTCCACAAGGCGTGGTTGTGACTGTAAATGTCTAAAAGTGTGATTTTGCCAACAAAATCTCTGTGCAGACAAATGACTTTAACCTAAGTGTGATTATCTAGAACCAAATCATCAATGATACCCATACGAGCTGTCTTCATTACAGCAAATGCATATTTGTTATAGAAAATTATCAGCAGTAAGACAATGAAACATTCAGTGAGTCAAGCACAGGTTGTTTGCAAAGCAGCATTTGCTCAACATGAGGCTTAATTTGAATTGCCGCTACAGGTTTGCTTTGAGCAGCACAGATTAACACTGCTGTTGGTAAAAATGTCAGAGCATCACAACTCTTTTTTGTTACTTATGATGCATTTCTGACATCCATCTGCAGGTCTGAATCAGATACTTTTCTCTATATAGCCTTAATTCTACTGTTCTTATTCACAAGCATGTTTGCTTTTCTCAGGTGTTTACACGTTCACAGAGAGGACCGCCAGCTACAATTTCAACATACACCCCAAAAGCACAAAACAAATCAAAGCCAAGTGTGAAACTGTGGGAAGTACACAAACAGGTTTGATCATTTCTGGTATAAAAAGAAATAAACAAAGAAGAAAAACCTGGACATGTTTGTTGTCATATGCAGCATGGAGTTAAAACTTGAAAATAATAGCAACTGATGATGGTAAAAATTGAAGAAATCCACATGTGCAAACAGATTAAACCACATCCATAAAATAGGCTGCATGTAATAAAGCGCAATAGCACATACGAACTTAATACACATAATGATAGTAATTTAATACTTAGAATAAATGTTTTTGTTCATAGTGAAAGTTTCAATGTGTTTCCTGTGCAAGTGTGCCACATTTGATTGTGGCCTGGAATCTCTTAAATACACTCTGTCTTTTAGTTTTTTTATTTATTTTTGGTGAATTCATTGGCTGTTTTAACATTCAAAGAATGAAGGTGAGCAAATACTTTTCTAGTCGACCCGTCTTGATTTGTTTCTCCAGAGGAATATATCGCAAAGCAAGATTATTTGGATAGATTGGCTTATTGGAACTAAAACTCCACCTGGAGATAACAGCTATATCACAGCAGATTTTTTTTCCTGTGTGGCCAGACTCTGCATTCACATGATATCTCGCATGTCATTTGATGCTTCTATAGTTTAGAGGACATTAGTTTTAAAATAAGAAATGAATTGAAATAAAAATACTTTAAAAAAATAGAAAGAAACATTGATGATTCGTAGAAAAGCTCCTCTCTTTGTAATTAGAGAGGAGCAAAAAAAATTCAGACTGAAAGAACCGATGCAAGAAATTGTCAGGTGTTGAAATGTTGTTTAGGCCATGGCAATAACCAACAAGCTTAATTCACATACATAAATCTGATCTGCTGAGTTGATTATAGTTTGCTAACCTTTTTCTCCATCTGCTTTTAGACAACTGACTTTGGTTTGTCAGTCCAGGTTCTCAGTATTCTGATCCCTGAGCCTCATTGTGCTTTTTGTCCTTAGACGTGACGCTCAAATAATGCTGGAAAACACAGAGCTAATTACCAAATGCTCCTGGTTTGTTGAAGAAGAGACAGAAGACATTTTAATCTCACTCTTTAGTCACAACAGTGTTCTTGGACAGAATTGGGAACACATCCAGTTCTTTGGATTGGGAGCAATCCCACACAAGGATGGTATCATGAGCTTTACTGTTCATAATACATGACTCATGGCTCTCATCTTTTGTCCCAACATAAATGGTTTTCCAGATGTCCTAAACCTTCAGAGGCAGGATTTATCAGAGAAATTGTCTTTCTCTTATTCAATAACCACATGCTACCACTAGCTCAGAAAATAAGATTAGTTACCATAACTACATGAACGATAGACAGCCCTATATTACAATCTCACCGGGTAATTGAACCCATACATGCACAGAACAGATGCTTAGAATAAATCAATGTGTGAATGTGCCAAAACTTTCTCCAGCTGAACAGAAACAAAACTGAAGTTATTATCTTTGGACCTAACGAGGAACAATCTAGAGTTACAGATCTAGAGAGAACGCGCAGCTTCAGTTATTACAACTGGAAACTACAGGTCAGGCTGAACTATGATCTTAACCTTCAGAGCCACATAAAAGACAGTTACAAAGACCACGTTCTATCACCTGAAGAACATTTCCAGGATTTCAGGAATAATGTCTCGCCAACATCTAGAGAAACTCTTCCCTTCCATGTGTTCATTGTTATACATGGAATAATAAACACATGTCCCATGTGTATTTTAAAAAAAAACTGTTTTTTTAGACACAAGTTTGGCTACAAAAACAGTCCTCCATTTGCAGCTGATCCAGAATGCATCTGGATCAGATGCATTCTGGTTAAGATTTGGGTAAGTGTCACATTTATTTATAACTGATTCTACAATTCTGTTTGGTGTTCTGATTAAAACCATAAAGACAGAGCACATCACTCAGTTTTAAGTCCTTCCACTGGCTCCCTGGAGATCATAGAATAGACTAAAATATTGTTGGTTCATAAATCACTGAATGGCTTGGCACCAGAATACATTAAAGATCTGCTGATGTTGGATCAATTATCTAGACCTCTCAAATCTTCCAGTTCTGGTTCTGCTCTGTATCCCCAGAATCAAACATAGAGAAGCAGCTTTCAGCTTCTATGAACAATAAATCTGGAAGAAACTTCTGCAAAACACCTGAAACACTGACTTCATTTAAAATTAAGGCTAAGATCCACCTGTTTAGAGTTCCTTTTGAACCATAATAAATTAAACATTGACCAATATCTTTGATGTGTTTTTATGGTTTTGATGATGACACTCAACAAAATATAATTTTTCTCACTGGTTTCTCAATTGTTGACTGTATGCTGCTTGTATGAGTTTTTTATCTTTGTGTTTTTATGGTGTAGTCTGTGAGAAAATTAATATTCATGTACGGCTGGGCCCACTGCGACCGTTTCTGCTTCTGGAGCCTCTGGAGGCTCCAGAAGCACCAGCAGCTTCAAATAACTGTTTGCTGCTTTGTAAGGCCATTTTAACAGCTGCTCTCTTAATCTGATGAATTTGTCTAACAGAAATCTTCCTCATTATGCCTTTATCTGTACAAACCATCTTTGTTCTGAATCATCCACAAATCTCTTCACAGTACGATGTTAACGCTTCAGTTTTCATTAAATATCTAATGTTTTCATATCTTGTCATATGGCATTACACTATTTGATGATTTTCGTCAGTTGAGATCTTTTCTCTTTTCCATATTGCTTGAAACCTGTGACCTGCTTAAAAATGTGGAACATCCTTCTTAAGTATTTTTCCTTTAATTGAGCTCACCAGAAAAACTAATCAACCAGCTCTGAAATTAATTATAGGGATTCAAACAGCCCTGACACACAATACCATTTATATTTTCAATAGCAAAAAAAAAATCTTTATAACACTTAAGTCCAATTTGCATAATAATTTGGAATACAGTGTGCAATAACTCTATGAAGAAAGTTACATGAGTTACAACATTTAATTTACTTCTATGATTAATAAAGTAGCATTGGAATGAAGTAAATTGAATTCTCCTGTCCCAGGCTTTCCTCCCAGACTTCGAATTCTTTGTTTGGCTCTTTCACAAATTCAAATATATAATTGTAGACTAAACCTTGTTATCAAAATTATTTGCAAAACAAACTTATTTGCGCATGTCAGAAATCTTTGCTTGCTATTCAAAGTTTTGCTTGTGATTCTCACATGATGTCCTTGGCAGAGCCTAAAATCAAAACCAAAGATTTCTGATGTGTGCAAATAAAAGATCATGTTTGCCCCTTCATTAATGACATGCTTTTATTGGACATAAGCAGTTTGATTATTACATACATTATATCTATTATGGTAGTTCAGGATGAGTTATTTTTAATTCTAAATGAATGTCCTTATTGGAGTACTATTCTCCTTCAAGATACATTTACCTAACACTAGAATAAATGCAATGTACATCATTCACCAAAGAAAATGAGAAAGTTGGACATATATCCATTATGGAAATGATAGGTTTTGGACGGGCGATGTGCCCCATTGCATACGTAATACTGAAGAAAGACTGCCATCATTAACAATACAGGGAAGCTTTTAGTTACCTTGCTTTGCTAGCAAAGTCATTAGATTGCAGCTAGCTCATAGCACAACAACAACAACATAATGTCTGATGATAAAAATACTGGATCAATAGATAAGAACAGCTTTTCCTCACCTGGCTGTCTCCTCCAGCTCAGTAGATATTAAGAGAAAGGCAGACTTAGAGAGTGCCCTATATCTTCCTCCGCCTGTCTTGTTATATTTCATTTCTGCTTAAACCGCGACTCCGTGCTGAAGGAGAAACGATACAACATTTAACATTTTCCGTTATCTGACAAGGAGCAAGCCGACTCCAGTTTTTTCACCAAAAAATTTGTTTTTTAATTCACCAAAAACTGTTTTGTAATTTGGAAGTGAGCCTCCTTATCTCACCGTGCGAAAGGCAAATGCGTCGTGCGGCAAATCTCCAGCCGGCAAGATGGCGGCATGAGTAGTCGTTCTTTACAAGCTCTTCCGAGATTGTTTTAATATGGAGCTATTATACCTACTTTAATACAGGGAAGCATTTTTTCTGAGACCTTTGTTAGATATTGTGTTTAAATAGACATTCTGAAAACTTCAAAGAATGGCTGCAAGTGGTAAGGGCAAATCGGTCAGCACAGAAAGTACACCAACTGTTGGCTAAAAGCCACAAGTCGACGGAAGACCATGGCTTCGCTGAAAACATCATAGCAACTTTAAAGTTGACGATAAATGAGAGAGCAGATGGTCTTCAAGCCAGCATAAATAATCTAAAAGATTCGGTGGATTATATCCATGCCGAAATGAAAGAAATGCAAGAAAAGATGACAGAAACCGTCAGGAGAGTGGAGAATCCAGAAAAAAGGGTTCTGTAAATGGAAAATAAGCTGCTCGAGCTTTCACGTTATAAAAGAAGATGGGACTTGCGGCTTTTAGGATTAAATGAAGAAGAAAGGGAAGATGTTGTAGCAAGGTAATTTCCATTTGCCAGAAGACAGCCAGAATGCAAAGGTAAACTACCTGACGTCATCGACAACGAACATCAACTGGGTCGCGATACAAGCACGGGACATCCTCGAGAAGTGATGATCCAGTTCTCCATGAGACACTACAGGGATACGGTATGGAAGGCAGCTAAGCAGTCATCTTTTCTGAAGTCAAGCAACCTGCGCTTTAAGGAGGACTTCTCCCCAGAGGACCGTCAGAGAAGAAACATGCTGTGGCCGCTGGTGAAAAAAAGCACGTGAAGAAGGGAAAACAGCCTTCTACATCGGTCCCAGAGCCTTTGTCATTGATAGAAGAGGAAAGAGAAAAGAACTTGAACCTGCTAATGACTAGAAGACATCTTGAGACAAAGATCTAATAGTTAAGTAATGACATTTCAATATCGTAAAAGCTCCATTCATTATTTAATTTCTTTGTCGGGAGAGTTTGTTAGATTTTCCTGCAACTTAATTTTCAGGGTTAGAAGCTACAACTCTTAGTAGCATTTCTTTGTTTAAAGTTATTTCACTCAATGCTCAAGGTTAAGAAACAACATTAAAGGAAAGGCAACATTTTTATACGTGACAGCTTCCTTTTATGCCTGTCCCGTCATGCACACAGAGGAGGCCAGTTGGTTGAATTTTCTGTAATAAATGGTCAACACAAATTAGCACAGTGAGCTTCTCTACTGGTCCACCAGTTCTCCGCGTATACAGTAGAGCGCTGAACAGACTGCGTCGCAAACAATTATTACAATCTGGCTTAACAACATATTTTTCTAACAGATGATCGTATAATGATATTTGATTACCAATACTTCTTTAAAATTAATTTAACACAATCTGGTCTATCTCTTATAAATAAAGAAAAAATAAATAAACATAGACAGCAGTCAAATTTAACTAATAAACTATTTAACAGTAACCTCTAACTGAAACAGGGAACAAACAAACTGACAGGCTGGTAAATACAGCAAACCGACAATATAATAGACAAACCGACAAACTCAACTGAAGAAAAACTGACAAACATAACTGACAACATAAATTACTAATAAATAATGTAACATAATAACCTGTAATAAATGGCCAACACAAATTAGCACAGCGAGCTTCTCTACTGGTCCACCAGTTCTCCGTGTACTGTAATAAAACTCCACGTCTTTGAGCACACCCACTATGACTGTTCAGAAAAGAACTGGATTTGGTGACTTACCACAGAAGAGCGCTGAACAGACTGAATGGAATTTACAGTTTATCTTCCTATTTATAGGCAACCAGTAGGGGGCGCCAAAAACCATTCATCACATGGTAATTACAAAACATATTTTAGCAAGAATTTCCTCTGTATCTATTACCCGTTACATATATAACATTTTTTAAAGCTGATTTCTGTTTTATTCAAGAAACTCATTCAACTGCAAATAATACCGAATTCTGGAAAAGTCAGTGGGGGGACGAACTATGGCTGGCACATGGCACTACTGATTCAGCAGGAGTGGCAATATTGCAAAACAACTTAAGTGGAGATGTATTATGCTCACTCTTAGATACATATGGACAATTTGTTTTATTAGTGATATCAATAAATTAAGAAATTCTTTTGTTGGGTTCTATATATTGGTATAATACCAAAGCAGAAAATATGCAACTTTATAATAGATTAAGTAACGGGGTGAATTACCTATGTAAAATATCATAACATGAATATTATTATTCATGTTATGATAATAATATTAGGGATCGGGGGATCAGCTGGGCGAGGTTCACCCTGGACAGGTCGCCAGTCTGTCGCAGGGCAACACAGAGAGACAAACAGGACAAACAACCATGCACGCACACACTCACACCTAGGGAGAATTTGGGAAGGCCAATTAACCTGACAGTCATGTTTTTGGACTGTGGGAGGAAGCCGGAGAACCCGGAGAGAACCCACGCATGCACAGGGAGAACATGCAAACGCCGTGCAGAAAGACCCCAGGCCGGGAATCAAACCTAGGACCTTCTTGCTGCAAGGACCTACCCACTGCTCCACTGTGCAGCCCTCATCACAAGCTTATTTTAATTGAAAAAACAAAATTAAACCAGTATGGAAAAATATAAAATTACAACTTACTGGAAACTCAACTTTTCACTGTTAGAAAATAAAACAGTAGAAACAAATATTAAACAAATAATTATTAAGTATTTGAACACAGCTTGTAGTCAGAAGGAATTTAGTAAAAATTGGAGTCTCCTCAAATATGAACTTCGGAAAATATTTGCTAAAAAAAAAAAAAAAGGAAAATAGAATCAGAAGTAATAAAAGAATGATCTCATTGAACAATGTTCTGCCAGAAAATATATCTGAAGAACAGATTAAACCATTTACAACGGAACCTGGACAATATTTATATTTCTAAAGCTAAAGGAGCGTACATCAGGTCGAGACAGAAATGATTAGAAGAAGGAGAAAAAAGCTCTTCTTATTTTTTTAGATTAGAAAAAAAACACCAAAAGTCTAATAGTATTATGAAACTTCAAATTAATAATAATATATTTGAAGATCCTGTTCAAATCTCTTCTTACAGTGAAACTTTTTTCAAAGAACTTTATCAATCAATGTTCTGATGAAACTATTACACAATTTATTAACTCTCTGAATAAAATGCAACACATTAGTAAAATTAATAAAGACCAATGTGATTCTTTGATCACACTTAAAGACATCAACACCTTTTCCAAAGCTTCTGGTTTGACTCTAAATCTAAACAAATGTGAAATACTTTCCATTAAATCTCATTTAAAAGGTACATTACTCAGCATTCCTATAAAAGACAAAGTGAAATATCTTGGAATCGCAATAATTAAAGATCAAAATATAAGATCAATAGAAAACTTTAACGCTATCATTAAATTGGTTGAACAAAGATTTAATCTGTGGCTCCAGCGAGATCTCTCTCTTTCAGGATGTTCATTATTGGTCAAAGCTGAAGGCATATCTAGATTCGTTTATCCAGCCCTTGCTCTTGATGTTTCCAAACAAATCACTAACATTAATAAAATAAATTTTAACTATATGGAAAAAAAATGCCATCTCATTAAGAAAAGTATTTTAATGAATAAAGTTGAAAAAGGTGGAATTGAAGCCCTAGACTTCATATCTTTAAACAATTCATTCAAAATTAAATATTTGAAAAGTCTTCTAAAAAAACCAAATTCTATATGAAATGCTATTTCCAAAATTGACAAAATTGGAGGTTTACCCTTTCTTCTCAGATGCAATTGCAGTATATCCAAAATACCCTTAAAATTATCTACGTTTCATAAACAAATGCTGTTAAGCTGGTTACTTTTGTATAAACACAATTTCTCTCCTCATAAATATTATATCTGGAATGATGAAGACATTAAATACAAAAATAAGACAATCTTTTTTAGAAAATGGTTTGATAGGGGGATATTTCTTGCAAGCCAGTTACTAAATCCAAATGGCCATTTATTGTCTTACTCTGACTTTATGTTACTTTTCCAACTTCCTGTTACTCCTAAAGAATATGCTGTGGTGTTTGATGCAATCCCTAGAAAGCTTTTATCATCTTTACCTCCAGGTCAAATTTACTCAATACCAAATTTTGATCCAAACTCCATTTATATTGATTATGATTGTCCTTTTATAAGTAAGAAAACAAACAACAAAATGTTAAGAAATATTCTATTAAGACATGTGGTTTTTTCACCAGATTGTGTATTTTATTGGTCCAACATTTTTGAAAATATAAATTGGAAGTGGACTTGGTTGCTCCTAAAAAAATACTTAGAAAACAATAAAGTAAAGTAAATTTCTTATAAAATAATTCAAAGTGTTTATCCTGTTAAAACACTTTTGAGAAAGAGAAATAAATGGGATTTGGACCCTATGTGTACTTTTTGTAAAAATAATGAAGAAACCTTTGTTCATCTCTTTTGGGATTGTAATTACACCAAAATATTCTGGAGAGATATGTCAATTTATTTTCATCAAATAAATTTAAATACAACTTTTACAGCTAAGGATGTTTTGTTTGGGATTGAGAAATGTAAACTTGTTAAAAAGAAATTATATGTTGTTAATTTTTTTCTTATTTATGGTAAATATTATATTCACATCTCCAAATATTTAGAACAAAAACCTAATTTCCAGATTTTATTATCTTCTATTAATATTTATATAGAATCTTTAAAAATTAACTCAAATGCTAAGGCCTTCAAATCATAACTTCCCTTAAGGAACTGAAACCCTCGAGCAATATTGTAAAACAATTGTTCTATGTTCTGTAAAGCCCTTTATTGTTGTATTTGTATTTGTTTGTAATCATGAGTGTTTTATGTTGTTCATGTATGTTCTCTTTTGCAATAAAAAATAAAAAAATGCGACACGGGCAAAACGTCAAAGGTAACAATGTGACCGGAGGGCTTATTGTGTTGTTTTTCTTGCAAAGTAATAATAATAATAATAATAATAATAATAATAATAATAATAATAATAATAATTGTAGTACATGTGTAAGAAAAAAATAAATAAATAAAAAATACCAAAAGGGCACTTGGGGTCATGGAGCAAAAGGGGCAGGTGCTCAATCCCCCTCTCTTGTCAAGAAAATCCGAGATCATCCCTCTTCCCCATGCTGGAGATTTTAGTTAAGAGTAACAACAAATAAAGGTACCTTTAAAATTAGTCACACAAGTGACATCTAGACCCAACAGTAGACCCAGACTGCAATAAAATAAATCTGATTGTGTGTGTTGCTTTTGTGTCCTGCAAACTTAGCTTTTAATTATACTTATTTTTTCTATCTAATCATAGTCAGAGAGAGATGAGACAGGAAGAGCAGGTTTCCTGAAAAAAGAGGAAGCAAGTTTCCAGCTTAGCTGAGACCAGTCCTTATTTGAAAGCATAAAAGTTTTACAGGTTGAAATCTAAACATTTTGAGTAATTAGATAAGATTTAAAGTAAAGTACTTATATTAATATTGGTTTACTTATAACAATACTTACTTACACTTGTGGAAAAACGTACAAGTAAAACAAGTAACTGTAACTTTGGTATCAAATAATAATAAAAGAGTACTAAGTTGTGGTTATGATAAAATTATAAATTAATGCTAAATCAAAGAAACTAAAAGGGTTATGAATGTGATGTTGTCATTCAATCAATCAATCAAATTTTATTTGTATAGCACATTTCAGCTACAAGGCATTTCAAAGTGCTTTACATCATAAACACAAAACACAAAGTCTGCAACACAGAATAAAATACCATTGAACTTGAAATGGTGTAAAACATGTAACTGCAATTAAAGATCACTGCTGATGTGTTGGAGGTGGATAATAGGTGAAAGGTTAGGGGTAAACTGGGCACAAACGGGAAAGCAGAGATGACCAATGCCTTATTAGGACATAGATTGTTGAACAACTTAAACGTGTCAGAGAAAGGACCTGGGAGGAACGTTGAGCAACCCTGAGACATTAGCCAAGACATCAGGACAAAAGGTCTGTAAGACCTCTAAGACCTTTTGTCCTGACGGATGAACAGATGATATGAGTTCATTTGTCCAAACAGTTACCCAATAAAGCAAGCACAGCAACAGTGTTAGCCAATGCAAATGCACCGAAAGCGAGTATAAACCCTATATGAGGGGAGAGCAAAAGAGGAATCTTTGGTTGGATCCTCCAGGCAGCTTCGAGACAAGATCGAGATGGACAAAGAACTCTGCAGCTGAAGAAGAGCCGGGGCTACAGAGCCGAAGACTGTCCTGCGCATGGGGACCAATCCATCAGCCCCACAACATGTGGCTTCAAATCGCACTTCTCTCACCAGCTGGGTTTAGACCCCAAAGACAAAGATGAAGACCAAGGAAAAGATAAAGACCCAAGTCCTGTGTGACCTCACCATCGATGCAGAGATGAAAGCTCATCAGACCAACAGAGATCCCTGCCTTCATTAATCAACCTCCTCCTCCTGCTACAACACCTTCTTCATCATCGAGCCAGTTCTGGGGTTCGAAACACCAAACTTTGTCCGTCTCTCTCAAAATGTTCCCTTTTTAGTTCTTAGTATCAGCGTTAGGGAAAGATAGGCGAGATGATTGATTTTACTTATTTGATTATTTCTGCTACTTAATTAAGCTGTACTGACCCTTGCAAAATTGCTTTACTAATAAAATATTTAGCATAAAGAAAATCTAAAACATGTTGTGGACATTCAATTAATGAGTCACCTCAAAGTTCTTTGAGAGTAGTAAAATAGCTGTGATGTTTGATTTTGGGGAAGAAAACTAGGAAATGTTTTATTCGTTGCTTTAGCCCAAATCTAAAACAACATCTTTGGGACTCGCCAGAGACACTAAAACCAACCTGATTCAGTAACAAGTGCAAGTTGTAAAAAAAGAGAAGGCGCGACCGTTAACAGATGTGCTGTGTGAAACTATTTGGCGGTAGGCTGCTCAGTCTGGCTAATTCACAGGGGAAAGAAGGGTGAGACATCTGGATGGAGGTCGTAGAAATCAGGCGAATTCCTTTCTCGATGACAGCTTAAACAGAGTTTACTTCAGTTCTGGATAGGTTAAATCCCAGCAGATTTAGGAAACTCAATTCACCCGTTAGATGGAGAGCTGGTAGCACATCTCCCCTCTCAGAAGAGGAAGTAGAGACTGAGAGAGTAGAGAGTGAAGGAAAGGGGGGCGGTGGTGGGGGTTGCGGCAACGACACTCTGCATGTGCCTGGCACTTCTATTTAACAGTTTATAGTTAGGCCTTCACTTTGTTTTGTAGCGTAAGTTAATTTATTTTTCCTTTTCAATTAATATGGTTTCATACAAGATAAGTTGTTTACTAAAGATATTCCATAGCCAAGGAATTGTACTGTGCCTTTAAGAGGAGCTGTCATTTTCTTCTTCTGTAGTTTTTTATTCGGGCCCCGAGACAGGTTCTGTTCTGTTACTGTAAGGTTGAATAAAAGTCTGGACTGCTACACTATTCCCTCTCAGTGTTCTGCTCTTTCTCCACCCACAACATCCTATTTTATGGCAACACAGATTTGCCTCACATCGTAGTGTTACAGTAGTGTTGCCTTGCTTTTGTCTTCTGGTGTGATGGAGGTGTGTGGGAAGACACATGACAAGAAAAGGATTTCTTTCATTAAATTTACTTACTTAAATCCAGGGGAACATCCTCTTTATATGACTGTAATTCTGGCTGGTATCGCATCGCTTTCTTATGGTTCAAGCCCATCATGGTGCATCACTGTCCTCTGCTTGGAATCTAGAATTTGTATAGTATAGGACCATGGCAGGCTGCAGTGCTTAGAGACCCTCTCCATTGTATCTGAAACTTAGGTCTTAGCCTTTTCTTATCTGCATCATCTTTGACAAACACCAGGTTTCCTACATTCTTGATGTGTTCTTTGCCCTGAAAGTCATGCACGTTTTTCTGCCACTTTGGTCCAGTGTGAGTATATATCTCTTGCCAAGTAATGTATTTCTTTTAGACTGTCTTCCCAATTGAAGAGGAAATTTGCAGCTTCCAGTGCATCATCCTTCAGTTTTGCAGGACAAGACTGAATATCTTGTGGTTGAAAGACTTCTCTGCCAAGATAAGCCTGTTGAGTGTGAGCCCTGTCACTGCAGTGCCATTAGCTCTAGTAACCTACTGGAGCTAATGGCACAAAACAACTGAGACAAACAGTCCTAATTAACTTAACATTTAAGTATCTACAATAAGGTCCTATTGAACCGTTCTACTTGCCTGTTGGAGGAAGGGTTGCAGGATGCAGTCCTCGTCTTGATGTTCTGTAAGAACTAACATTCAAAAATCAGAGACCCACAAAAAGTACAGTCTTAATCTGTATGTAACTCATGATGGGCTCCAAACCTGGCAATAAAGTAGAAAATTAGCTTATTTGCAGTCATTTTGGCACTTTGGTCAGGGACAGGAAAAACTCCAACCAATTTCGTAAACTGATCAATAATAACGAGAATGTATTTGCTCCCAGTGCCGGACATAGGGAATGTCCCAAGAATATCAATAAGTAAACCGTCCAGGGGTGCTCAAACATGGTAAATTTGCAGTTTTGCATATAGTACAGCGTGGGCACCCCAGCAGAAACAATGGTAGCTCACACACTCCACGGTTTTGGAGTGAATTATGGGATGATTCCAAGGCTTAGTGTGTCTAGGCAATAAAGGGCACAAGGGCCCTGTCTCAGCACTCACCACAATGACTGGAATAAACTAACCTGGTTCATACAAGGTTACCAGCCAGGCTTAGTTAAGCCTGGAGCCTCATCTGTTCAGTCAGAGCTCACACTGATCAGAAAATAATGAGTTGTATCCATGATTCCGTTTTATCTATTTCTTTCTTTTTTATCAACCTGCATTAAAATACCACTAATTAATTTTGATATTCAATCAAGTACTACTATTATTATAAAACTATAATGTTAGAAAATGCCATAATTAATTTTAAATGATCCATGCAGACTCTACTGTTACTACTCTACTGCAGACTACGGTTTGTGTTTCTGAAGAGTGCTGTTTGATTTTACAGAAAGGCCTTCGATAGACTATTGTAGTGTTGAGTGGATTATACAAAAGGACAATAAAACAAATGTATTAAAATTAAGACACACCATATGTGTTGTAACATACTTTTCATATGTTAATTTAACCTAAAATTACATTTACATTATAAATTAACTTTAGTTTTGGCACATAATTAAACAAATGGCCAGTTTAAAATCACACAACATTTAAAACCAGTACTTCTTTACATCACCTTTGGTCTCTATCACGGGTCCTACTAATACGATGCATTTTATAAACTCCAATGCAATTTATCTTTCAATTTCTATGTTTATGCATACTATTAAATAATGTCAAAATATATTAGCACTATATTATACAGCATTTCATAGTTGAAAACACATAAGCGCATGTTGCCCACCTGAGTGAACACTTGGACAAATTGTAGAAAAAAAAAAATAGTATTTTTTTTCCCACCTTATTTTTATGGCCTAAGAAAATCAAAAACACTGAAAAAAAATCTTCACCTACAGTATCATAATTCAGGCATGAAAGGGCAAATATGCCTTTATGAAATTTATTATAATAGATATAACAAATGTGCCAAATTTTCTGAAATCCTTTTTAAAAATGTAAACAAACCAGATTCTCTGAGGAGTTATTCCAACATCCATTCTGTAGTCTTCCACTTTCTCAGCCAAATTGTCAAAGACAGGTGTCTCCTCTGCAAGCACTTTCTGGACATACTGGAAACATTTCAAAATGTCGCAAAAGTATTCCATCTTATCAGATCCCACTTGAAAAATAAAAATTTTTATTTAAAATTTTGAAGAGGTGGTGGAACTCTGAAAACCAGTTGTTTTAAACTCTGACATGATTAAAAGGCCTGTACATTAAGGTTACAGCTTATTCTGGCCATCATAATCTGTGATCAGTGTGATCCTGGCAATTTGAGAGTTAAATATTATTTTAAGTGTGATATGACTTTAATGAAGAGGTAGCAGAAACATTAAAAATTGTGTTAAAAACTGCCAAAGCACTTAGAATCATTCCTTAATAATTTAACGATTTATTAAACGGCCACCGTCAGTTTACATATATTATTCATTCAGTGCAATGGTCTGTCAAAGATTTTTCAGAGTCAAATACGAAGTAATACATTATATTTTCTCCATCAGTGCAATGATAATATAGGAGCTGTGAAGTTTACAACCCCTGGAGTATAACTACTTACGCAGTTTACGTAAACACTCATCTTCTCACTGATATTCAATATAGAGGGTGCTCTATCACCCTCTGTAGTCACAAAAAACGATGGGTCACAGATTTTGCTGTAACACCTGTTTGGACCTCCTTTTGCCTTCAGAACTGCCTCAGTCCTTTGTGGCATAAATTCGACAAGGTATTGGAAACATTCCTCAGAGTCTGGTTCATATTGACATGATAGCATCACACAGGTCCTGCTAATTTGTTGGCTGCACATCCATGATGCAAATGTCCTGCTCCACCACTTCCCAACCGTTCTCTATTGGATTGAGATCTGGTGACTGTGGAGGCCATTCGAGTTCAGTGAACTCATCGTCATGTTCAAAGAACCATTCTGAGATGATTCACACTTTATGACATGATGGCCAGTTTATTAGGCACACCTAATAAACTGGCCATTCAGGTCAGTGAATGGCCAGTTTATTAGGTGATAAATTAGGTGAATGCATATCTCACTCATTCAGGTGAGTGAGATATGACTTAAGCTTGGCTCGATATAGCTGCATCTCATGAGCCCGGTTAGGTCTTTGTGAAACAGATAAAGCCAGGATGAACTGATGACACTAAGTCAAACCTATTTTTGTCCCATATCCTGGATTTCATAATCTAACTTTTGTGAAACAGCCTTCTGGCCTCAACACAGTTGCAGTCAGTTAGACATGGTTAGTATTTAGACATCGGAGCTGATTTGGGGCATAATCTGCTGCTTTGAAAATAATTTGCCACCTGTGAGAGATTCAGCCCCACACCTACAGGTTCTGTCTTTATTTACCTTCTATATATAAAATAGAAAATCTTCCTCACAAACATTTTTGCATGACCAGCCAAAAATAATAATGCTATGATGTCAGTTTTGGGGTATGATGCTGTTTGAGGGAGCAGGGGAACTGTTCCTATCCAGGATACCTCTTGTCTTGTTGATGAGTAGAGGAAAAGAATACAAAGAGGAAACAATAAAACTGTATTACTCAGCTCAGTGATAGCAAGCAAGAGAAAAATCAAAACCAAGCCCAACAAAAATAAAGGAAATGTCAATAAATTAATGAGCAAAATCACCAATAAGTGAAAGAAAATACTAAAAATATATCTTGACATCAAACAGGACTTCTTTGGAATTTAAAAGGACAGATAATTCTAGAGGTTTTTATGCTCCTTCTATGATTTCTCTCATGTTTTTTAGAATGTTTCCATAATGTATAAAATTGTTCATTTAATTAAAAAAAGAAAACTTCAAACATGTGTGTGTTTGTGTGTGGGTGTGCGTGTGGGTGTTATTTTCATATTTTCCATTTTTATAGAGAAAAAAGAAGCACCTTTACAGTATATTAGCAACTATTAATAATGTTGGAATTACTTCAGGCACATGCAGTGAAATGTTTTCACTAATCAAATGTTTCAACTTGTATTTTCAATTACAAAGAAAATTAACTGTTACAAGATAAGAGATTTCTTCCATGTCATCACTTTGTTGGCTATAAAAACCTCCCAAGACACCCCTTGGGAGTTTTTCAATAGTAATTAAGTGATAATTACTTCAATTATGTGAAAACTTCACTTTGTCTCTGAAGATGGCTTTTTCTTCTAAAGCAGAGTGATAACGTCATAAGATTTATTGTGAAAAACAGAAACTAATTATTGTCTGTCTAATTTCATACTGGGTTTGTGCTCAGTGCAGGCACTGCCTGTATGCCTTCCAAACAGCGCAGTAAAAATGTGGTTGACTTGAAGGTGGTGCTGTGGCTCTTGTTTCAATAAATAATTCTTTAAACACATCAGCTGGTCTTTAGTATTAAAAAAAGTTTTCATCCATCTGTTTCAACTATGTTGCTGACAATTCAAAGAAATGTGTAAATGTGTATGTCCGTGTGCACACTGGAGAGCGATAGAGACAGAGGCATAAATAATGCAAAGCTGTCAGCATTGTGTCTGCTCTGAATTCTTCAAATGCTTAGCCCAGTTTAAGAGTCAGCTTTGAGTAATATATAATTTATTGTATTACCATGCTTTTGTCCTGAACTCTGTTGAATACTCCTGTCACATTTTCAGGAAATGTTTTTGAAAGTTCGACCTGGTTGTCATACTCACCCTGACAGACTGTGTTTTGCATTTTGGCCACTGTGCTGTGAATACAAATACAAGCTGTTCCCTGGCTCCATGCCACTTATGCTAATATAATTAAATCTGAATACCAAATTGGAAATAATACACAGCCAAATGTGGAGTTGTCAAATTGTCTATTTTCAGCCTCATCAATATGAAATGCTTCAACCAGAGCCTTTAAATCATCTGGTACTTGTCATTTGCCCTGTAATCTTCCGCACAGCTGATCCTGTGGTCAATCTTATCCAACCTGTTGGATTTAGTCCTCATAATTACAGGCTTTCTGTCAGCATTGTTATCAAATTTTTGTTTTTCCATGCTGGAAAGAATGGAGCCAGACCAATGTCACGCTACGACCACATGGTGACTCCAGAATGAAAGGTTCAGCCTCTGATAAAGACAGCCACACAAAATGATCCAGATGTGATAGCCATAATATGGGTGGAGGGGTTTTAGATCTTTCACTCAGATTTAAATTAACTGGAAATCTGGAGCTTATTTAGTAATTATTAAATAAAAAGAATGAAAAACTCAATATGACATGAGTTAGCAGGTCAGGGAAATCTCCCAATTTTGCTTTTTAAATAGGTCAAGTCAAAGAAGAGCTTTAGATCAATCTGTGATATTTGATACAAGCTAGGGCTTAAAAGCATTGTTATCTTAAAAGGAGGGTCTGCAGGGGATGCAGCTGGTTTGATGGCAGCTGCAGGAAAGCTGTATTATGAGCAAGAAACTGATTTTTCAGGTGACAGTTGGGTGACCATGAGGGGAGCAAAAAGACAATGTCCAATGTCTCCTGAACATAAACACATTGTGTAGTGAGATTAATTATTTAGATATATTGTTTTAGCTGCATTCATCATAACTTAGAATTATGGAATACTTTCTCATGCAGGTACTGAAGTATAGTTATATTGATATTATTATTGAATTGTTGATATTGTTGAATTATTGAATCATTGATATTATTAATTGAATTGCTACATGTGCAAAAAGGCATGAAGTGGTTTGAATTTCAATATGTAATTCAATGTCCTTAATACAAATACTACAAAAAATACTTTCATCATTTTCTCAAAAGCAACAGTTTTATAGATATAATGTAATTGAATGCAAAACCATTTCAATTACACCAAATATCCATCTCTGATTAGAAATTAGTGCGCAATTTTTAATATCGCCAAAACACAAATTAACAAGAGACAAGGTGGTGTCAAGAAGAAACATCCAGTTAAGAAAAATACATGGGAATGTAATTATGTAATTTGTAGCATAATTACTAAACAAAATGACCAGAGAAGAAACAAGCCATTTATGTTTTGGTTGCTTTTCTGTGAAATAATAAAAATCTGGAGCAGGAAAAAATAAGCACTGAAAATATTCTGAACCCCTTCAAAACCAGTAAAGACTTCACATAGTAGGTTTTGTGTTTTTCAATGGTTGCTTTTTTGCAGTATACAATCCCACATTATGTATCAGGTGTCATCAAGTAAAATTCTGAAGAAAAGTCACATCCTCTCTGGAAGGAAGGTAAAGATGACCTGGATATTTAAAGTGGTCAGCAACCATACACACTTTGAATGTGACTATTGATAGCTAAAGAGACATTACATGGTTGGTAATCTGTTTAAAATCACATTTGAAATATTTAACATAATGGGAATAGAGTGTTTGTATCATATTGATCAAATATTATTATACAGCTAAGGAATTGAATAAAACTGTGTTGATAAGTTGCTTAGGCTAGTGTGCTTCAGGATATTCATTAGGTTAATTGTTTGTAACTGGTCAAATTTACCTTATGTGCAAAAGGATGCTTGACATTTCTCTATCAGTCCAATAACTATTTGTGGTAAGCATTTATGTAGATCGTAGGCAAGGCTTGGGAATTTATTTCAATAGCACAGTTTCACACAGAAAAGAATCCAAAGGCTTTGGTGGAAATTATAGGTGAGAAAAATAATAAATCCTAGGACTAAAAGCATTGTATAAATGAGTACATTTTAATATACAGACAATTAAATGAAGTTTAAGCCTGGCTTCCGATTGAAGTTTAATTTTACATAACTCCCACCATTGACTAGCCTTCAGTCTCACAATTCAAACTCCAGCAGTTCATTAGGTTAATTGTTTGATCAAAAGCTGTAAACAATGTGTATGGTCTTGATTTAAAGGAATGAACATTTTCAGCACATCTCAGCTCATAAGGGAGATTGGAGTCATTTAGTTCTTTACAGACAGCAACAACATTTTAAAATCTATTGTTTCATAACAACTGATGAAATACGACTAAATCACCAAGGGCCACAGGCATAAAAGAGTGCACAGTTTTCACACTAAAACTTGGCAAACAAAAAATTTAGATGTATAAACAAAAATTCAGATGTATAAAGCCGTGTGCACGCACATTGCCATGCACCTTTCCTTTATACATCAAAATTTGTGGAAAATAGCACACAGCTGCTGGTCCGCCGTGTCGCCTCCAGAAATACATATGTATAAAATTTGTATAAATGCCCTGAAATCTATCATAGCTGAAGCAATAACCATGGTTATGTCAGTACTTCTCAAATAGTGGGGCGCCCCACCCCCCAGAGGTGGTATGGCGAAGTGTCAGGGGGATCGCAAGAAGCAGGACTTCGTAATTGTCTTTATTCATGCTTAACTGATAAACTCCAGTCACGAGGTGGCAGCAGTGTTCAAATTAATCAACAGGCTGCCTGTTCAAGCCAGTAGAAGTAGCTACACAGCACCGTTGTAATCGGAGCAGAGGGGAAAAAAGCGGAGCGAAGGATACTATCAAGGATCTTTTGAAATATATCTATCATCATAGAGGAAAGATGCAGTTTGACAGTCAATGTTGATTAAATGTTACTGATTCACTTCATAAACTGATTTTGGAACTTATTTTGAAACTTAGTTAGATCAATGAAACAGCGGTTTTGATAATAAGGTCATAGAACGCTGGAGCCAGTAGATTGTACAGATTAAATATGAACAGATTTGAAATAATATTTCAGATGTATATAGCCGTAATAATATTTCAAATCTACTGAGGGAAGAGCACTAGGGGTCATAAAAAAATTATGACCTCTTGGGGAGGATGACAGAAGACAATTGAGAAACACTGGATTATATCAACTTCTAAGAAAAGTAAGTTATTTAGAAAATAAGGATGTTCTAAGCAGAGCATCATTTACACCCAAAATGTGCATTTTTGGGTACAAATGTATAAAGCGTGTGTATGCACAAAAATATGCACAAGTCGACATATATAAAAATTAACTTTGCGTCAAAGTTTGTGTAAATATACACACTTTTTTTCCTTGCGTGAAAATGTGCCGCAGCCAACCAAATGTCTTCTGTGAACAATATCAACTACAAACTGTCAAAACTGACAGTTTGTAGTTGTTGGGTCTTGTCTACCACACCAGACAAGACCCAAGGTGTAGGTTCTTGCTACAGTTAGTGTTATTTAGACCAACAAGCCACAAACACAATGTTGTTTTTTTTGGATTTTAATATTTTATTGTTTAAACGTAACCAATGAAACTGAACCGCATTTATCCCCTGGAAATAACATAACACTCATACAATATGAAGAAAATTCTTCCCATTTAATAATGTCAAGATTAAACGCTGTGACAACACCTCACAATGTGCCGGTTGAAGAGCTTAGCTGTGGGCAGGTAAAGGGCGGATAGTATCTGAGAAGTTGTGAATCGAATGAATGCATCTCCAAGGAATCTATTTGTAGAGAAAGTGTTCCCTCATTAAGCCCTCTCAGATCCCCTCATTAAAGCACAAGGCTGATAATATTCTCTATTGCTCTGTCAAGACGTGCAATTAAACTGAAAAAGCAGCAATGCTTTCATCTTCCTCTGGCATGTTCTGCTGGTGCAGACTGATGTATTTGTATCACAGAATGCTGCTGAGTTTCAAAAACAATGAATATTTCAAGATATTTACAATATACGAATATTTATGGAAATAAGCCATAGTGTTGGCCTGAATGATGGGAACCTTCAGTTTAACAAAGATAACTTTCAGTTGCTGTGTTGTCACTCACCAGTATTAGACTAATATTCTGACCACTTTATTACATGTTCATACCAATATATAAAAAAATATTTTAAAAATATGAAATGTCTGTGACATATAAATATCACAGACATTCCAGTTCAAGTAAAACTGAACTACTATATGAGTAGTTTATTTTGCTCCTTTGATCTAATGACTGGTTATGGCCAGAACGGACATTTTAGGGTAATACATGCTTCCTCTGCATGAAAGCAAGTTTCATATTGTTCTAGATTCTGAAAGCCTCAAAGTATTGTATGCATATCACTGAATACAGCTGTGGACAATGCTTGAGGTTCTTTATAAGACCCCTTCCACACAGAAGGGGTCTCACTCCCACAAGGAACAATAGCAGACATAGAGGACAGTTACAAGTACCTAGGTATACCACAAGCAAATGGCAAGCTCGATGAGGTCACAAGAAAAGGAGCCACAGCCAAATACCTCCAACAAATAAGGCAAGTCCTAAGAAGCCAGCTCAATGGCAAGAACAAAATCCGTGCGATAAACAGCTATGCCTTGCCAGTAATCAGACACCCTGAAGGAACAATTAGCTGGCCAAAGGAGGAGATAAAAGCCACAGATATTAAGACTAGAAAGCTACTAACCATGCATGGAGGGTTCCATCCCAATTCCAGCACCCTGAGACTGTACACGAGCCACAAGGACGGAGGCAGAGGACTAGTGAGAGTGAGAACCACTGTCCAGGACGAAAGAACTAAGATCCATAAATACATCAGGGACAAAGCCTCAACAGACAATGTGCTCAGTGAATGTCTCAACGTTTGTGAAAAACGGAGGTTGAGGTGCCAGAGATACCATCATGGGAGGACAAGCCCCTACATGGGATGTACCACCAGCAAATAACCCAAGTGGCTGATATCAGTAAATCCTACCAATGGCTGGAAAAAGCTGGACTCAAGGACAACACAGAGGCCCTCATCCTGGCCGCCCAGGAACAGGCCCTAAACACCAGAGTAATAGAGGCCCAGATCTACCACACCAGACAAGACCCAAGGTGTAGGTTGTGCAAGGAGGCCCCTGAGACAGTCCAGCACATCACAGCAGGGTGCAAGATACTGGCAGGGAAAGCGTACATGGAACGACATAACCAAGTGGCAGGCATAGTGTACAGAAACATCTGTGCAGAATATGGACTGGAAACCCCGAGATCAAAGTGGGAAACACCCCCAAAGGTGGGTGAGAACGCCAGAGCTAAGATCCTGTGGGACTTCCAGATCCAGACAGAGAAAATGATAAGGGCGAACCAACCAGACATTGTCGTAGTGGATAAACAACAGAGGAAAGCCGTTGTGGTAGATGTAGCAATACCAAGTGATTGCAACATCAGGAAAAAGGAGCATGAGAAACTGGAGAAATACCAGGGCCTCAGGGAAGAACTGGAGAGGGCCTGGAAGGTGAAGACCACAGTGGTGCCTGTGGTCATTGGGGCCCTCAGGGCAGTAACCCCCAAACTGGATCAATGACTACAACAGATCCCAGGAACAACATCAGACATCTCAGTCCAGAAATGTGCAGTCCTTGGCACAGCCAAGATACTGCAGGACCCTCAAACTCCCAGGCCTCTGGTAGAGGACTCGAGCTCAGAGGATAAGAACCACCCGCGGTGGGTGAGAAGGGAATTATATATATATATATATATATATATATATATATATATATATATATATATATATATATATATATATATATATATATATATATATATATATATATATATATATATATATATATATATATATTTAAATCAATCAGAGCTAGAATGAGGGTCTTAGAGTTATCAATCAAGAGTGTGTACATACACATACGAGCAGCATGTGTGTACATGCTGTCAGCTTCTCCCTGACAGCAGAGCCTGAAATGAATACTCAGGCAAGTTAGAGTCCATGTGACTGGATTGCTTGTTATTGTTGCATCAAAACTGAGGTGAAGTCTGCCGAGAGAAAAAAAAACACATCAACAGGTGATAGAAGAAGGAGGAAAGCTCAATAACAGATGTTTGTGAGTAATTTATCTCAGTTGCACTTTGACTCTGAAACAGTTATTGACTGGCATCTTCACAGAACTGCTCAACTCTTTCACAACCAAGCAGCTGCTACAGACAACTCTTAAATTGAGCCATTTTCTAAAAATTCAATGAGAAACCATCTTTAACATATGCATAGAAAGTTAAATGATGCATTTTCAAACAGAATTTGTTCCATTCAAGAAAGTTTTTGTCTTAAAACAGATGGATACATCTGTTCACCCCAGATGGGTTCATTACTCCTTCACATGTGGGTCAATTGTAAAAGCTTTAATTAACTGTAAGGTTTTGAGCAAAACTCTGAAAAGATGCTAATTGCTGATTAGGATTTAGGCTTAAGGGCATATAAAACAGTTGGAGTCATGTTGTAAATGAAAGCATAACTGACCATTTTATCTTCTTAAGTAGTGAATGGACTTACAATAGTCCTCACGGCTGATCTCCAGAGCCTCTTCGTAGGTAATGCCCTCCAGTCTTCCAGTCTTCATGGTCTTCCTGCATCTTCAAAGGTTCTGTCTTATGTCTCAAACATGTTTTAGCCCTGCAATAGAAAACAATACATGTGGCTGGATTAAAACATGTCTGTTCTTCAGTTAGTGAAGTGACTCACTGTTGACTATTCAGAACTTTTGTTCAAGGAAGAGTACGAATACTTTATGGTTATTATTGAGGATTTGACCTCTGTTGCTGGATTTGCTTAATTGACCGCTACAGGGCTTCGGTCAGAAAGCACGCTGGTCATCTGATGTTTTAAAGGGCTCTACTTTAAAACATCTGATGATGTATATGCACTGTAGTTTACAATGATGCATATATAATGAAGCAGTTCCTGAAATACAAAAATAAGAAATAAAGTTCTAACTTACCATTGTGATAAAGTAAATCTAAAAATCAACACAAGTAAGTAAATAGATCTAAACATCAACATTAATTCCCTCCATCATAAATGATGTTTAAATTTAAATGATGCAGAATAGTTCCTGGAATCAATCTCTAAGGTTGCGTTCACACTGCAGGCTGAAGTGACCCAAATTGGATTTTTTTGCCTGGGCAAACAACCTGAAAGTGTCCCGCATGCATGCGCAGCAGAGGGCGCAATAGCACCAGCATCCTCTGTTCTGCCAACTGCCATAAAAAGAGGAAGTGCTCAGTGTTTGTGGAAGTAAACATGGAGGCTGATGGTGGAGCTTAGTTTACACTTTTGAAGTTGTTGTCAGACTGGAGCAGCACATTAACAACTTAATCGTCATTGTTGTACATCATGGTTGTTGTTTTTCTTCCTGCCTGCATGTATCGGGATGCAGAATAGTGAAATTTGTTCAGTTTTAGTGACCTTCAGATCGGATGAATGTGACCTGGACGTTAGGTCACATTTGAATCAGATACGTATCCCATTCAAAAAGAATCAGACCTGTGTTGTTCAGGTTGCATTACGTCAAAAAAATTGGAATTGGGTCACTTCAGTGTGAACGCAGCCAAACTGCTTAAAGCTCAAGACTATCAATTAAATACTAAGCTAGTTTCTAATTATTTTTACCAGATTAACTGAAAAAAATAGACATTGAGAAACCAAAAAACACATACTAGAAGCCAAACAACACTGTCAGAAGTGATAATTAATATTCATCTATTTATGACACGTGACTAATATCACTATTCACATCATCAATGACTTCAGCGCTACTCTAAACAGTAAACAGATCAGTTGACGTCAAGAGGAAGAAAAGAAACCTCACAAAAAAGAGGTACTCAGTGTTTATAGAAGTAAAGATGGAGGCTATCAGTGGAGCTCAGTTTACACATTTGAAGCAATTCAAAATAAAAGTATGAACATGAAACATTGAACTACTTGAAGAAAGAATAACAGTGGCCCTCACATTTACTCGCAAATGTGTAAACCTAGAGATTCTTCAAGTCTCCGTCATGTCATTCTGTAGAACAGGAAGCTCGATAAGTCGAGCAACTGGTCTCATATAGACTTTGTCTTTAACCCTGACTTCTGCTGTTCTGACAGTTCCATCTGGTCTAGTAACAGTCTTGACAACTCTCCCAATGGGCCATTAAGCTCTCAGAAGTGATGGGTCAATGATTAGCACGGCAGAGTTCACAGTGGTGTTCTTCAATGATGTTTGCCACTTCTGACAGATCTGGAGGTTTGGCAAGTAGCTCTTTGTGAATTGAAGCCAAGACTGACCCACTAGTGCCTGACAATGTTGCCATGTAATGCCGCCCAAAACTTGCTGAAAGATGCTTGAAGTAATGGGGTCCAAATTGGCTACATGAGCTGACACATACCCCAGTGGCTTTGAATTTAAGATTCCCTCTAGTTTACTTCCACCAGAACATTGTAGAGAACATCTTCTGAAACTGATTGATAGCCGACTGAAACTTAAGAGTCCAGATTTAATCAAATGTATTTCCCATTCTCATGCTCCATCGAAGTGGGGAGAATTCAGTAGGTTGAATTTAAAGTTAATCTGGAATTCTGTCAGTTGATCTTTCAGTTGCAGTTCCATGCCAGCAAATGCCTCCATGAGATATTGGTCGGCACGTCGGGAGTTAGTACCACAGATAACTCCTCGGTAGACCTTGTCTGGAAACAACTCAATGAAGAGCAAGGAGGAAAGCATCCACATTCATAGAGTTCCGAAGCTCTAAGTGCACTGCTCGGGTTGTGAGGTACTTGAAAATAACACCCCAGTGCTTCTCTATCAGTCTACCAATCTTCATCATGTAAGGCCCGAAGCAGTCCACACCAGTTGAGTAAAAAGGTGGGCAGATATGCCTGTGACATTGCGGCGGCAGATTTGCCATATGAGCCACCATGCTTTGAGCCCTCCCAAGGATGACAGATGGAGCGGTTGAGTTGGTGGTGTTGGATTGTCTGTCGTACTACTAGTACTGTCCCTTTAATTCAGCATAGACTTGCTCTACGCCTGGGTGTAATAAATGTTCATATGTGTCTTTAATGAGACATATATGACCCAAGGCATCCGGCAGTATTACTGCCGGATGTCTTGGGTCAACCACAATTGGGTGGATCCCTACAATGCATCCCACTCTGGAGCAAGATTGAGCAGATTACTGTTGCTTTGTACAGGTTTCTGTGCTATAAAAGTGGTGGTTTCTCTTGGGAAGCTCTGTGCTTGAAATCTTCTCAGCACTTTTTCATTTTGTTGGCTAATGATCTGGCTATGAACCAATTCTGTTGCTTGTCGCATGACTTCCACTAGTTCCTTCCATGAGTTGTAGCATGTAGCATTATGGATGATGCTGTTGGGCTCTTTAGCTGTGAAGCAGCAGAAAGTGATACTTTTCAATTGTCACTGTTGCTGTTTGCTCTGGTTTCTTTGGCCAGTGTACAAGCCACATAAATGAAATAAGCCATTATTGATGTGATAGTAGCACATGGTTTTGACACTTGGATGGTGGATGTGTTACCAAGGTATGAATAGGAAGTTTGCTTTCGCGCTGGCTTTGTGTGTATAATTTCTGTTGACCCTACTGTAATGGTGTTTATTGTTTGCACCATTTCATTGTTTGGCCTGGTCAGTATGTGTCAGTTTGTGTAAAGACTGAAGTATGACAATCAGAATGGAATAAATTGATAATTGTGACTTAAAGAAGGGGCCTGGAGTGTATCAAAGCATGAGTCAGACAGTTGAGACAAACCAGCTGCTCGCGTTCTCACTAAAACCAGGAAGATAGGGCACATAACACCAGTTTTAAAGTCCCTCCACTGGCTCCCTGCAGCTCAAAGAATAGATTTTAAAATACTGTTGTCAGTTTATAAATCACTGAACTGTTTAGCACCACAATACATTAAAGATCTGCTGTTGTTGTATCAACCTTCCAGACCCCTCAGGTCTTCTGGTTCTTGACTGCTTTGTATCCCCAGAACCAGAACCAAGAGAGGAGAAGCAGCTTTCAGCATCTATGTACCAAAAATTTGGAACAAACTTCCAGAAAACTGTAAAACAGCGGAAACCCTGACTTCCTTTAAATTGCAACTAAAAACAAACCTGTTTAGAATTGTATTTGAAATGTAATATGGAACAATGTATTGTTTATTATATGTTGCATGACTTTGTGTTCTTGTGTTTATGATGTAAAGCACTTTGAAATGCCTTGCTGCTGAAATGTGCTATACAAATAAAATTTTATTTGATTTGATTTGATTCCCTAGATAACCCAGTGCAGCCCTCACACACCACTAGTTTTGTCGCACAACTAGTCGGGGTCGTCCCTATGGTCCAACTAGTCAGGGTCATCCCATTGCTCCAACTTGTCGGGGTCATCCCTTTTGTTCCAACTTGTCGGGGTCATCCGTTTGGTCCAAGGGTCCCTTTCCTTGGAGCAAAGCTGCTGAATTATCACTTTTGCACGGGCTGTGAAAGGCACCATAAACCCCAGAGGGTCATATTTAGTCAGTTTAGACAGTGATTCGATACTGATAGTCAAGGGTGTCAGCAGCACAGTTCCATCTCATGCCTAAGGTGGGTTCAAGTGGTTATGTACAGATATGGCTTAGACACTGTTCTGTAGCTGAAGATCTGGCGTCGGCACTTAGAAGGGCTATGACTGCTAGTTGATTGCTGGTAAAAATAATTAATGACTATGTCCACAAGACACTTCAATTTGTCTCATGTGAATTTGATTAAGAGTTGACATTGTTCTTTGTCATTTTTGTACAATACCGATTTATAGATTGATAGACAGATCTATATAAAACTATTACATATGTTCTTCTGCCTCATGTTATTATGACATTAACAGAGTAGCAGAATATTCTCCCCCACTTAAAGCACTGACTCAACATATCATGTGTGGAAACCAACTTCAACTTCAACTTACAGGTGTAACCTGGTTGAATTGTTCTTCTGTTATAATTACTCAAAATGTTTTTCTTTGGTTATTTGTATGGGTTCCTACCTGACTGAAAATCTCTGTCATTGTTTTAACTGTGTTACTTTAAGAACGGAAGCCCCTCGCCTTTTGTTTCTTCTTCTGTGGTATTGTCTTTAAAATGGTTGCATCCCTAAGACCCTCCCTTTTTGTCTTGTTGTCCTGTGGGAGAGGTGTGTACTATTTATTTTGTATCTAAATACATCTAGTTTATTTATAAAGTTATTAAGTTAATTTCTGTTATGTACTTTTGTTTATGTAAGGCTTGGAGCGGGCAGCCGGTAACACGGTTCTTTTCTATTTGTTATTCTTGTCAGGTATGTTGTATAGAAAGGTTTATTTTGCATGTTTAACTAGTTGTGAGATATGGTCCCGCCCTTTTGTCTTGTTGTCCTGTGGGAGAGGGCTTGGAGCAGGCAGCCTGTAACACAGTTCTTTTCTATTTGTTATTCTTGTCAGAATAAATCAAGGAATCATCCTTTTAAAGGCGTACCACGGCCTGATCCTTTAAAACCAGCACAACGCAGATCGGATCCAGTTACACAGGCATATGTAACACGACGGGTCAGGCTGAGCTGAACTAAGTCAGACTACATGCAAAATTTATTTCTACAAACAGTCAATTAATCCAGAGAAAGTAACACACAAAAAAACAAATGTAAGCTGTACTTCACTAGAAACTGTGATCATTAGATAAAGACTGATCATCAGCGCACTCTTTAAATCCCTCAGCAGCTTCTACAAACAAACACCCACACAAAGTGCATCAGGTTTCAGTGTTTTTGTTAACTCTGGCATGGTTGGGGTTCTCATATTGTTCAAATGAAAAACTAGTTCAAAAACATATGTTCAAAATATTGTAAACTGTAAAACTCTTAATACTGTGTTTATATTTTGGAACAGATTGATATGTTGAACTATGGATTCTAAACAGAATAGTGGTTTAGTGTTATTATTCTGGGCATATGCCTATGTTTAGGTAGCTTTGATTTGTTCGTTTCTTTCCATAAACACACAAAAAGACAGCCTTGGTGTCGCTTTGCAGAGAATAATTTTGCACTAATTTTGCTAAAAAATAATTCTTACTTAAGCTCTTGTTGCACAGACACTTTGCTTGCTTAGTATCCCTGGTTCACACAAATAACATTTAATACTGAATGAGCTGCAGCTGGTAAGCAGCAAGCATTCTTTCTGGTTAGACAATGGCTGGCTGTGGGCTATCTGTTGGGGCAATCCAGGACCCCCGGACACTGCTACAGATAAAGAGAGTGAGTCTGGTTAATGAAGCCCCACAGCAGTTTGGAGCAGACAAACCTGGCTCTGATGCTGAACTCTGCCCCTCCTTTCTGCTCTACGGCACATCCAGAACCACACCTTGCTAGTGCTCTTCTCTTTAATCTGGACTGCTAAAAGGTGATTGCGAGCAGCAATTACAAAATAGTGGCTAATTATGTAGCAGACAATTTGTCTTATGAAGGACAGAGATTTACTACTTGCATATAAATTTCCTAGACATACCAGACTGTAAGAGGACTATAATCTGATATTATTAAAATATATCTTTATTATTTAGATAATTCCCTTAGACAGTAACTATCACAAGAGAAATGGAGAAGAGTTGATTTTGAGTGTCACAATCGGAGGGAGTTTTTCTGATCTACATGCAAATGTTGAACATGGGTAATTTTTAGGTAACACTGACATAAACATAACACCTGTGATGAGCATGAAGAAGTCTTCATGAATGTTTATGACTGTTGTCATGGAATGTCATTTTAATTAATGTCATGTTTATTGCAAAGTTGACACTTTTAATAGACTTTTAATGCAAATTTTAACAGAGCTTTGCAATAAAAGGGCCATCATTATTGTCTGAATAATGCAAAGTTCACGCTTTAAATTTATAGTGCAACTTTGCATTGGTTTTGCATTAGTGTGTTAACTTTATCATTATTTACGAAATGATACTTCATGACAGCAGTTATAAAAACAATTTCAACATAACACCTGTCATGTTTTTGACAGTGTCATGTCGGTCTTATGTACACCCCTTCAAATAAAGTGTTACCAACTTGGGTAAGCAATATGCTTTTTTAAAAGTGTCACCATGTTTTGACAGTATGAGAGACATAATCCGTGAAAAAAAAAAAAACAATTTCCAGAAATACACAGCTGCCAATCAAACAACCAATAAGAGCCAGAAGGAGGGACTGAGTGCTGTCAATCACCTTCATTAGTCAAAGCATGAGTTAGATTATCAGCAGTCATAGGATAAACAGAAACAGGCAGTAATAAAGACATTAATGCACAGAACCCTGTTACCTTCCAAGGTAATCTTAACAAAAATTTTGTCACCACCGCACCACCACCAGACATCTGAATGAGACACAGGGTTAAAATCATTGTTTACAGAGAGAACAGTCCGGTGTTAAAAACATAATTTGTCATATATCAAGTTTAATCTCTGTAGTTTGCTGACATCATACTTGCCCAGGAGACTAAAACAATGACAATAGAACTAGGCGGAAAACATACCTGAATACCTATTCTCATTCTCTAAGTAGTGCTACAAGAATACATTTTATTTATGACATGAATTGTTCCCAGATGAAAACACAAAATGAAAACAAATAAAGATATGTTCGCTTGTCATTTTCATTAATGTGCAAGTCCGTTCTGCTCCTAAAGACACTACAGGGTTGTGACAATCTTCACCAGTTTTGAGACGGAAAAACTATTCGGTTTAACCCCCTTTGTAACCTGGACTTTGCCCTGTAGGACAGTGAGTGTCCCGAGTTCGCTTTCCAATTATTTTTGAAATGAAATGACCTTTTTGCAGTGTGTTAAATGTACCCAAGTTGACCTTTCCACTGCATCTGGGTTTTTAGTGGGAAAAAGTTTAATCCATTTGAAGAAAACATCAATTATTACTAAACAGTACTTTTGCTTCACTTTTATTCAATTATTTGAAGTCCATGTGTATTACTTGAAATGGATATTGTGGATCTGGAAATTTACCTCTATGCGGTCTTAGATTGCCCTGAGAGTTATGTGTAGCACATAGCAAACAGGCCCTACAAAATTTTTTTGAATTAGAAATAAATCCATAAGTAGTGTAATGTTGATGTATCCTACCATGCCCCCTGTTGAGACATGCGAAATGCCATGGCTCATTATTGCAGCCCATTTCTACAAATTTTTTGGTAATATATTTTTTGCTCCATTTTTTATTCATAAATCCTTTTCATTTTGAGGACTTAATTGTTGCATGTCTCTTAAAGTTTCTTTTCATAAGTTAGATTTTTCATCCACATGTAACACATATTTATCTCTCCCTCAGCTGCTTTTTTTGCTATTTTGTCTGCAAAAGCATTCCCTAGGGACATCGTATCTGTCCCTGCAGTGTGCGCCGCACATTTACAGATTGCTAGTTGTTTTGGTAGGTGCACAGCTTGTAGTAATTATTTTAATAATTCTGCATGTGTTACTGGTTTTCCTGTTGATGTTATCATACCCCTGTTCTGCGGGTACTGGGCAAAGGTGTGAACGGTTCCAAACGCGTATTGACTTTCGGTCTAAATAGTCACTTCTTTGTCTTTCATTAATTTACAAGCAGTGGTTAGTGCTATCAACTCTGCGGCCTATGCTGAGTGATGTGAGGGGAGTCTTTCAGCTTTTAGCACTTCTTTGTCGGTTACCACTGCATACCCGGTTTGAGTTTTTCCCTGTTCATTTTTTTTCTTGAGGAGCCATCTACAAAAAGTATTTCACCTTTATCTAATGGCAGATCTTTTAAATCATTTCTACTCTTTGCTGTTTGTTCTGCTAATTCCTGACAATCGTACCGTCATCTGGGACAGGTAATAGTGTTGCAGGATTTAAAACCATGCATCTTTCAATAGTCAGATGGGGTTGCGATAAAAGAGTGGACATACATGAAGATGTCTAGCAGGTGATAAAAATGTCATGTTTGTCTGCAGTAACAGTGCTGATACCGCATGTGGTACTTTTAATGTTAATGGGTGAAACAGAACTATAGGAGCACTAACTTCTACTGCCATAGAAGCAGAAACTACAGCTCTCACACAATGCAGTAAGGCGCATGCCACACTATCAAGTCTGGAAGAGAAATATGCTATTGGTCTCATTTTATCACCGTGCTGCTGGACTAGCACCAAGGTCATGAAATGACCTTTGCAATCCACCATCTGAACAAAAGGTTTTTTATAATCTGGTAACGCTATCGCAGCGCTTGACATGAGGGCTTGTTTTGTTTAGCTTCATCCGTCCACAGCAAAGAGGACATTTTGAGTTCTTTTCATACATCAATTTATTTAAAAGGACCGCAATTTCTGCATAATTAGGCACCCAATTTCAACAATAGTTAGTTAACCCCAAAAAGGACATCATTAGTTTTTTTATTTATGGTTTGGGAGCTTGGAGAATTGTTTTCCTATCATCCATGATTGTTCGTCCTCCTTCACTCAAGTTATGACCCAAATATTTCACTTGTTCTTTACACAGTTGATGTTTATTTTTGTTGACCTTATGACCTTCTTCAGCTAAATGTTGCAGAAGCGCTAAAGTCCCTTGCTTACAGGTTTCCTGTCTGGAGATGCTAACAAAACATCATCTATGTACAACAAAACTTGGCTCCCTCTTGGGGGTTGAAAAGTTGACATACTTGCACTCATTACTTGAGAGAAAATTGAAGGCTTTCACAGTAGCCCTGGTGCAGTCTGGTGTATGTGTATCTTTTCCCCTCAAAAGTGAAAGCAAACCAATATTGACTCTCCTTCTCTACTGGTATTGAGAAAAAGGCATTACTGATGTCTACAACTGTGAATACTTTTGCATCTGATCTCAGAGAATTCAACAATGTGTGTGGATCCGGTACACAGGGTGCCATCTGAATGACAGCAGTGTTTATTGCTTGTAAGTCTTGAGCCAGATGCCATCCATTAGATGGGTGTTGTTTTTTTCCGTGTTACACAGAGAATCTTCACACTGCACTATAACTCCTGCCAAAATTAGGTCTTTAATTACTGGTTTTATACCCTTTTGTGCATCTGTTTTCAAAGGGTATTGCTTCACTTTTGGACGAAATTCTGTTTTAGGTCTGATCTGCAATAGCAAGGCTCCTTTTATAAGGCCCACATCCGTGAATCCTTTAGACCACAATCTGACAGGAATGTCCTTCAGAAGAACTTCCTCTTCTTCTGTAAGCAACATCTGTCAGTGTTGTCTAGGGTGCAAATGCTGTCCCTTTTGCACCCACCCTGTCCAAAACAATGCTTTTCTAGTCAAACCTGTGGATGCACTAACTTCTAAGTTAGTAGAAGTAGTCACCCAATCACTGGCTGCTTCTCCTTCTTTCACAGTATTGCCCAACTGGTTCCATTGCTCATTTTCTTGTTTAAACAGAGACACGTGCAAAGGAGCCCACGTTCTGTTTAGGAATTTTAATTCCTCTGGGAGGGCAACTGCTGCCACAGAAGTATGTTTTGTGTCTGTGTACAGATAGGTCAGTTATCTTGGCTGGGGTGACCTTGTTAAGTCTGGCTTCATAGTTCCTATCAGGCCCAGGAACTGTTTTGAACCAAAGTGTGAAGTGCAGGTCATCAGGAGACATTTGATCCTGCATGTAATGCGTTTTTTAGCTGTCGTTTGTATGGACCGTTTTCAACATTATTTTCCACCAACCCACTATGCATTCTGAATGTAGTTGTCATTCTCACTCTATAATCAAATGACTCATCCTCTTTTTGTTTGATTTGGCTTATTTCAGTGTAGTTAGCTCGGCGTTGGTATCTTTGAATTGTTCTTGCTCCTAAAGCATTTACTCTGTTAATTCAAAGTCATCCTGTGCAAGAACAACAGGGGGATTTCCAGCTAACGGGTTCCAACCTCCTTGAACACGGTGCCAGTCACTGCGTAAAGCAGTCATCCACGCTTGTTGACAGTTTACATCTTTAGGAGATGTAATTCCTTCTAAAACTTCTGCCAGGGTCCACGTTCTGTATACCAGAATTTTGGCTGGTGCCCCATCAATTCCTACGTTAGGATTGGCCATCTGGATCATAGGATACAATCCAGTGGGACATGGCTAACTATCTCTCCCTGCTGGAGGACAACTTGGGGGAGGGAGAAAAAGTGCTGTAGGAGCAAAGCTCCCTGCACCAAGGTCTTACCCATTTGTTTTGACCACTCATACTTTCCTCCTTTTAACCAAGTACTAGGTCCTTTATGATGTTTCTCCTCATAATCTGGGGGCGAGGGCAGGTCAGGGTATAATTTAGTACTCTGTCCTCTTTGATTTTCCCCTTCTGTGTCATTACTAATCCCATTCCCATCAGTGATTCCCTCACCCTCTCCCGCTGCTTGCTGCTGCACTGGTGGCCTTCTCACACCCCCAGGCCCTGTCTCATAATCCTCTTTGCGATGGAACATTACGTTTTTTTCTTCTTTTTTTTAACATTTTTTTTTAGATTTATTCTCCCCATCTTCTCATTTTTGTGCTGCTTCAAACAAAAATTTTACATCATACCCTTCTTTGTACATTTTTTTTTTCAATTTGACTTTGTTTTTTGTTTTATTTTATCCTGCTGTAAAACTTATTTTTTGTGTGTTTAGACGACCGTCAAAACTATAATCTGTTATCCATTTATCTAAATGTTTTATTTTGTGCGGATCCTGATCTTTGACAAACTTCCAGTCGTTTGATTTTAGTTTGTTGGTTTAGTTTTACTTATCCCTTTCCCCATTTTTTAATTTATTATTTATTTTATTTTTATAAAATTTGGACCAGTTTTGTCAACTCTTCGGAAGCCATAAAAACTGGAGATAGGCCAGCAATTGAAAGAACCTGTTGTGGTAACCCTCACTTCAACTCTTTTGAGTTGAGAGTACTTGCCTGTGCATCCACGAGAGGTTTGCTGCTTACAACCCTACTGTTTTACATGAGATAAGGTCTCTGTGATGGACAGAGTTAAAACAGGAGGAGTCACATGATATATTTAGAAAAAATTGGGTTTTTATTTTCACCCAAAAATCATAAATGACAAAGGATAAACTGAGCTCATAAAAGAGGTCAAAGAAACAAAACTGAACTCAGGCAAAAGAATAGAATAGAATAGAATAGAATAGAATAGAATAGAATAGAATAGAATAGAATAGAATAGAATAGCATTTATTGTCATTGAACAGGATTCAACGAAATTTCTATTGCAACTCCCGTGCAAAAAGTCAAAAAATACAATATTAAATAAACAAATACACAATAATAATAATATATAACTAAAATTAACTAAAGGCACTCAACCACACCAAAGAAGAAGCAGCAGGTCCAATTATGGTAAAGTGCAGATGATGTGACAGTGCAAGTGCAGAACAATATGGCTGTGTGGGGGTTGGGGTGTGGGGGGGGGGTGTATGTGAGGTTATGATATGTGTGGGAGGGGGCGGCAGGGAGTAATGGCTCTGACGGCTGTGGGGAAGAAACTGTTTCTCAGTCTGTTTGTTGTAGTCCGTATATTCCTGTACCGCTTGCCTGATGGCAGCGGCACAAACAGTCTGTGGCCCGGGTGGCTTGAATCCATGGCTATGGATCCAGCTCTCTTCTTGACCCGGCCTATGTAAGTGTAAGCAAACTAGCCGCACAAACAAACATAACTGACCTAACAAAGAAATGACACACAGGGGTTTATATACTGGCTGATCAGACCAAGACACAATAGGGGTAACTAAAAAAGTGCAAATAACACAAAACAAATAGTACAGCTAAGTTTGGCCAAACTAAAGATCCAAAAATAAAAATCAAAATAAACTTTAAATACTAATGTTTACTTAAATACAAAACTTATCTAAATAAACTACCATATCCCCCTGCCAGCAGGAACTAGTGGTGTAATCCAATTAGCACTTAAGCTTACTGAGCCCTGGCCCCCATCTTTTGCTGACATCAGGGTGTGGCCATGGATTTGGCCATCACAGTCTTCAACCTTGCAGCACCGGGCTCCATACACCTTTACATGAAATGTTGCGCTTGGACTTTATCGTCCTACACGGATTTTGTGCACTACTTTTACCTGTTAAGAGTCTAGAATTTACAGGGTTTTCTGTGTACGCAATGACCCTCAGTCACTCGCCACTTTTAAAGAAGAATCACTCACCCCCTGTTGTCTTTTCTTGGAGTGTCGTCAACCTTCAGATCCCAGCAGGCAGGCCGAGCCCAACCCTTTAACAGGTTCTCTTGCTGTGCGCACGGTCTTACTGGGGTCCGCCACACCTGCCGGAATCCGCCGAAGGACCAAAAATATGTCAGGTTCAACACCTATTAAAATCAGATTAAACAAACACAGGAAAGACAAGAGAGTTAGATTCTTTCTTACTCGCGAGGAGAACAGACAGAGATGTGCTTTCAGTTACAATCTCCTACCACTCTGAAACCACATTTACCTGCTCCTCTCTTTTTATTGTTTCCAGGATCCCTAAACACAAGGACGCTGTAGCTCTGAAGGGAGAGGAAAACAATTCATCACATAGCTACAGCGCTAAATGCCATTTACTAACTAAGACACAAATTATCCTGCACTAGATAATCTCGTTCCAGGCACAAAGTTTAACAGAATATGTAGTGAATCTTCACAGTGACGGTTTTATTGCAATCCAACAACTCTGCTCTTGGTGAAGAGCTCTGCTCTGCAGGAAGACAGTGAAGGCCTCACTGCTTTCCGTCAGTGAGGCCTTCTGAAAAAGGAATCAGAGTAAATCAACAATACAGAAATATTCTTAAGTCTATAATGAGATAAAAGCATAAAAAGAAAGATAATATCATAAGATTACATGAGAATAACGAATATTTGATTAATAATATCACAATTTCTCCAACAGCCAGTGCAGAGTCACAGTTAACACATGCAGGGCAGTGGTTCCTGAGCACGAGTGATAAGAAGCAGTGTGTTAGGATGCTAAAATAGGCCAACAGGCCTCTCTAACTATGAGGATGGTTGGATCCTGGAGGTCAAGGTAAATTTGACCTCCTGTGTTCTGTAAGTTTCTTCATTTTTACAACTGCACTAAACACCGACTCTGAATGCCATTTGTCTACAACATATAAATAGCGTATTTCTAAAAAACACCTTCTAAAAACCTTTTGCAGAAACGTCAAACAATTTATTCATGAACATGTCCTATGAAACTTACAGAACATTAGAACATAACATTGAATGTAGTCAAATTAATATATTGACAATGTTAAATTTTAATAAAGATTTAGAATAACTAGAAAAACGGTAAATAGAAACAGAAAATAACCTATAGCTGTGACAGACCGCTCTTAGAGTGCAGGTGGAGTGAGCACAGGACCTTTTAGTGCTGGACTGTGATAAAAGTGTTACCCACATCTCTGTTAGTGTAATATCACTCCAGCATGACTGCAAGGGAATACTGAATGTTGCCAGACAGAAGAGCCAACCTATACATATGGGACAACAGATACACATATTTCCAGATTTGTATTCATCATTTTGTGTCATGCTGCATACAGTGATTTGCCATGGCTGTTTAGTAACATATCCCCAGGGTAGAAGCGTGTCTCTGCTCTGGATCCCAGTAAAATATTTTGCATCCACAGTCTGGAATAAGTTAAATGATTGTGAATATAATCATTCATGGTGCCCTGACAAATACATCTTGTTGATCCCCATAACTTCCAGCGAACTTAGCCACAAGGGTTTGCTATTTCATACTAGGTTAATAAAATTGGATAATTGACATGTTTTTGAAAACGTATCATCTCATAGTCTTTATTAAAACTATCAAATTAATAATAATGATAAGAATAACCTAAAACTTGGTCATGCAGGCAACTTGGTTGGAGTCAGCTGGAGATTCAAACTCTCTTGGAAACAGAGGAAAGAAATGAGAGAATGAGTAATCCACATTCATAAAGAGTGTGTCCATATAGAAAAAGTCTCAACAGCCTGATAAAGAAAGTTGGTTCTGTTCTGGGAATGACTGTGGAACTTTTGGAGACGATGATGCAAAGAAGGATTCTTCACAAAGAAAATTATGGAACCCTGACCATCCTCTTTATGAGAATATCTTGTGAAATCAGAGCATCTTCAGTCAGCGGTTTCTTCAGAGGCCTCTGACTTTCTACTTCCAAACTACGACCACAACTGCTGGTGTCTTGGCTTTTTATATCTTTGCGCACCTTTTTATTTAAGTGTTTATTGTATTTATCAGGGTTTTTTTTTATCCCACAAACTTTATTATGCATCAACATAGGATATGTTTTTAAGACTATTGAATGGCATTATTTGGAAAGTGATTGACCTTGGCTGATTAAGATTTTAAGTATCATGCAGTTGAGATTTTTTTTTTTTCTGGTTGGAAATTAGACAAGCATCTCTATATGGCGATAATATATAAGAATTACCAGTTTCAGAAAAAAAAGGCTAAGTCTATGTTTTTGTTTTATTTAAAAATAGATTGTTGAAAATGAGAAGAAGCATGGTAATAAAAATTAAAGTTTAGACTCCTTTATTGTCCATTAAACTTACATAAAATGGAAATTTATCTTTGGCAATGGCACAAGAAACACAACACAACACATATCAGAGTCGCCATAAAACTGCATGCACAATGAACAAACAAACAAGGTCTGTAAAATGAAATTTACAGTTATTTATATAATTTCCCTTTGGAATTAAGGTATTTTTTAAATCAAATTTAATTGAATTCACTTAAATCTGCCTGGGGTATGCATGGTTCTTCACTTAGCCATAGTTCATTTATAACTATTGGTCCACAAGCCACAAAATGATTTGGTCATCAGAGAATTTGAAGCAGTCATGCTAGGCTCATGGCAAGGCTGCAACCTAATCACACCCACACAATGCTGGGACTTCCCCAAATAATTTAATATAACACTTTTGGTGGCCTATCAAATGAAGAATGTGTCCTGCCTCTAATTAGTCTGCAATCAGAAGGTTTTCACCAAGCAACTGAAAGGAATCACTCTGAGACGATGTCAGACCTTTTTAAGAGAGGTCGGTTAGGGGAAAAAAACATAAAAAAACTGAACATTTTTTTATGGTCATGCAGGCAACTTGCTGGATGTTAAGAAATTAATTGTAGAAAATACAGACATAGCTTTTGCAGATTTACAACTATTTTGTTGACAGTTTTAATCCAGAAAAAGTGATATAAACCTCCCTTGCTCTTTTAGAAGTTTTTATTCAGTCACATTTCTGTTTTTAAACAAAAAAAATCAGGACAAAAATATCAGGGTATGTTTGTGGAAACTCTCCTCAAACACTAAGACAGTGTGAATGATCCAAGAACAAAGGTGCTCTATAAATAATGAATTCAGCTGTGGTTATGGATATGAAGTAGGGGCTTAAGTAGGGCTCTGAGTCTGGTGTTGACATGACAAATTTGCACAGTTCCTCTCTGGATTCCAGCCTTTGAGGAGGTTACCCATATTTCCTGCAAATCTGTAGTAAACATATCCAAGCTTCATGTAAAATCTCATAAAATCTTGAAGCACTTATGTTCTTCCAAGATGAAGTGATGCTTAAAGGTCTCAAGAAAGTTTATTTTCCATATTTTAACTTGGTTACTATGGAACTCATTTGTTACTTCTTTTTCTTAACTTCCCCTTGCTGTCACTCAGATGTACTAAAAAAACACACAAAAAAACCCCCAGCTGTGTACAGAAGCACAGCTGGTCTCTAAGCTGCCTCAATGAATCATCTTTATGAATTTAATTTACTTACTTGTTACTACTACTTTTTACAAATGATAATCTAATTGTTCTACTAGAGTTTAGCTGTTATGGCTGGAATCTTCTGTCATGGCCTTCCTTGCTAGACAAAGAAGCAGAGTGGAGCAGTTTTTTCCTTGACTGAGGAGAAAAAAAAGGCAGAAGGAAATTGTTTTGAACATTATTGTGAAAAGGCTGGCCTTGACTAGCCACCCCTAATTACATAAGCTTTGGTCTTTCTCCAGGGTTTTCCTAAACCTGATAAATCATGTGAATGTCTGTTTTATTCCACAGCACAGCAGTCATTGGTCATTTCTCCTGCAGGTCTTCAGTGCCCAGTTTTTCGATATTACTTTTCCTTCCACCTAATAATTCATAAGTTCCATCAATCCTGCAGGCCGATAATCTTGCTCTCTTGATCGTTTCCAAACGTACAGCCACTGAATCATAATCATTGACTCAGCTGACCTGAGCTGCTTGGAAATTTACAGTTGCTGATAAGTGTGACTCGTAAAAGAAAAAAAATATCAACAAAAAGTAAACAAAAAGGTGAACAAAAGCTGCAGTAATGACTATTAGTTCAGCACTCAGAGAAGAGTGGAGAGGACAGAATGTCTGCTCTAATCAGTGACCTCTTCACTTGCATTTCACTGGATCAATTTCGTATGGCACATATTTACTTCCATATACATGTCCTTTATGATGTTGTACGTTTTTGATACACTGGGAACTGTGCAGTTCCTCCAACCTTCTGTGACCCTCTGAATCGATGTCCTCCGGGCCTCACCATGACATTTTGTACATAGTAGAACATTTGGAATATTTTCCAATCCAAGACATGATTGAAGCTGCATTCTGTCTCCTATTTTTTTATATATATATTTGTTTATGTGTGAATATGTACATTATGGAAAATACCCTAAGAGTTGGACTGTGCCTTGTGGAATTCGCTGGATTGTGATTGCCTGGTCTGCCTGTCAGTCATGGTCGACAACAACTTATTAGAGCCTTAATTAGTTGGAACTTTCTAGAATGTGCCAAACGGTGTTTTTTGTTGTAGTAATTTTACCGTAGTTCAACAGCTTAGCAACTGTATAATCAAAAAAGAAGCTATAAGTGTGACTTTTGCTGATCATTTAGTTTGTTGCATCAAGAATTGTAAGCTGAGCGATAATAAAAGGACACCACATCTTTGACTGGATGCCTGCAGTTTTTTCAGATACAAATCACCGTGCACTTTAGTTCATACATCTACATGAATGTATGCATATGTGTATACATAAACGTGCACAAAGGGATCACTTTTTCGGAAATGATGATGGCAACATTCAATGGTTATCATGGTTGCCTGCAATTATTTTGCTATTTTAACATGTTGTCAATGTACTATAACTGTTCATCACATTAAAATAAGTTATTCCACTACATTGACATGAGTGATTGGGATGCAGTTTAATGCCTCATAATCATTAAATGCAGGTCAATAAACAAGGAGAGAAAATGGCCCAAACTTCGGTGGCAGGTGTTATCTCTTGCTAGCAATATTAAAGCTATTTTGCCTCTATAAAATCATCAACTCTCAATGTGATATGAGGAGTTCCTCTGAATAATATGTCCATGGTGAATAAGAGTTTTCCTAAAGAGAATAAAAGAAAAAGTGGGTTTATATTTTGCTTGCAAATGTAACTGGGTCAATGTTAATATTCATATAATTGTACAAAATGTGTTTCTTTAATGCATTTGTCCATTTATACCTGACGGTTCCTGTGTTCCCCTATGACTGTCATTTGGTCCTCCAAATCTGTCAGATTTTTTTCTTCTTTTGTTCAAGGTTTTCCAGGAAAATTATACGTAATAAATACATAGTTATTCATTTATTTTTCCTTCTTGTTATTTGCTCCAGTATGGATAATCACTCTTTATGATGGAGGTCTATTATTATTAGTAATTATTGTGCAAATATTGACACAATTATAAATGTAGGATTCAATATATGTAGAAGAATGTACAAGGACAAGGAAGAAAAATTGTTTTGTGTTCATTATATTAGAGTTGGAAGAGTAGTGAAATTAAATCATTCTCTCCATTTCTTTTCAGATACTATGTGACTGAATTCATATCTTTTAAAATTTCTTTATGTTATCTTAATATTTGCATTATTGTGAAAAATTGCTGTATATAGCACTAAGAAATGGATCTGCATCTTTGGAATAAAATATATAGCTACTAATACTACTACTACGTACTCCATGGAAAATGGATTTCTGAGTTCTTCAAACCAGCTTCTAGATTATATTGTTGTCGAGGACAATGCACAATCCAAAATGGAAAAATATAGTTTAAAGAAATGTTTTAATTCAGCTGTATATTTTTAACACTGTTAATTTTCTGCTTATCTGTATTGGAAAAGTCATATTGCTAACAAGAAGTCTAATAAATGTATGTAGTGTAAACCCATTAATATGTACAGTACAACCCAATGCACACCTACTTCCTGGAAAAAAAACATTCCAATATTTAGCTGGTGGTCTAGTTTTTCATAGATAACCAGGTGCATTACATTACTAACATGTTATGACTCATGTCATGCAACTCAATTTTACATTACAGCTTTTAAAATCTAACATTGACCAGGTTTTATAAGGTCAACTGGGTTGCACAAGGTTTAATCTTAAGTCCCACCATCATACTTTTTATGTGTCTATTTTAGTTGCACAGCATTTGCACCTTAAATTAGCATAACAATGTATTTTCAAGCAGAATATTATTTGTTTTGGGCTAGTTTATGGACTTTACTGTGTTTCTTCATACTTAACAGTGTGAAGAAGCTGTTCTTCACACTGTTGTTTGGAAACTGTTTAAAATGTTCTCTTCCTCTGAAATGTTGAGGGAGTCTGATTCCATGAGATGGCGTTGCATTTTCAGATGACTGTAAATCTAAGCAGTGTACCATTTATCACACAGCATCAGACCAGGTGATCACTCAGATAATACACTAAATGAAGAAATATGAGAGGATGAGAAAAGAATGACCTTCACAGGTCATAGTACCCAACGATAGATTATCTTCCTCCATTCATAGAAGGAACTTTTCATACATTGATTAAAATCAACATTTAACACAAAACTATGTGGAACTTTGATTGTAAACCACACAGAAGCTTCAGTTGTATTATTTTTAGTATGCATACACAAATAGGTCTCAGTGCTGCTGGCACAGAACGCATTTTAAAGCATTCTAATTATAAGCATGTAGCCTTGCTGAAAATTGCAGGTTCCTACACAGTATTATGCAAAGTCAGTGGGTGCTTCTTCTTTGGAGTTCTTTTTCTAAAGCATTAAATTGGTTTCACAAATCTTTGATTAGACAATCTTCCCCCTCTTCTATTATGTTTGCTGTCCATCAGTGATTACTTACATGCTGAGATAAAAGACTGGTCCAGGAACTGAGGCGAAGAGGCGAACAGACACGATAATGAAATGAAATGAGGCATGAACATTGTCTGTTGCTGTTATCACTTAAGAGTGTGAAGAAATGGTAGAGGACCTGAGAGACACAGATTCTGCAGAGATTTTTACACAGCACTCTGCTAGCTCTCAACAGAGTTCATCTGTATGCTAAAGAGGTTTCGAATGATTTGGATTCTAGGAGCTTGGGGAGGGAAAAACCAGCACCAGAAAGCATTTAGTCACTAAGCCTCAGATCTTTGAGGACATAAATGCTGCAAATGGTTTGCATTAAAGGCAGAAACGGGACCATGCTTGGTTGTAATTATGCCACAACACCAGACCTGTTCCAGTTGGCCTACATATTCACTTCAATCAATCAATCAATCAAATTTTATTTGTATAGCACATTTCAGCTACGAGGCATTTCAAAGTGCTTTACATCATAAACACAAAACACAAAGGCATGCAACATAGAATAAAATACCAAGTTTTTTTTTTTTTTTTTTCCCTCTTCTTTCCCTTTCTTCCCCTTTCCCTTTGACACGGAATTTAAGCGCCTGTTACCGCCGGACTCCGCCGTCCGTTGAACCACGGGTATTCGCCGGGCCCCGTTGCCCACAACAGGAAAAAAAAAAAAAATACATACATATCCACAAAATCAAATCCATACATATTACATTTCAAATGCAACTCTAAACAGGTGCGTTTTTACTAGAGATTTGAAGGAAGTCAGGGTTTCTGCTGTTTTACAGTTTTCTGGAAGTTTGTTCCAAATTTTTGGTCCATAGATGCTGAAAGCTGCTTCTCCTCTTTTGGTTCTGGTTCTGGGGATGCAGAGCAGACCAGAACCAGAGGACCTGAGAGTCTGGAAGGTTGATACAACAACAGCAGATCTTTGATGTATTGTGGTGCTAAACCGTTCAGTGATTTATAAACTAACAACAGTATTTTAAAGTCTATTCTTTGAGCTACAGGGAGCCAGTGGAGGCACTTTAAAACTGGTGTTATGTGCTCTATTTTCCTGGTTCTAGTGAGAACGCGAGCAGCAGCATTCTGGATCAGTTGCAGCTGTTTGATTGATTTGTTGGACAGGCCTGTGAAGACGCTGTTGCAATAATCAATGCAATTAAAGACAAACGCATGAATGAGTTTCTCTAGATCTGGCTGAGACATTAGTCCTCTAATCCTGGAGATGTTCTTCAGGTGATAGAAGGCCGATTTTGTTACTGCCTTTATGTGGCTCTGGAGGTTCAAGTCTGAGTCCATCACTACTCCCAGGTTTCGGGCCTGATCGCTAGGTTTTAGTTGTAATAACTGAAGCTGTGCATTGATTCTAGATCGTTCCTCTTTAGGTCCAAAAATAATGACTCCAGTTTTATTTTGTTCAGTTGGAGAAAGTTTTGGCACATCCACACATTTATCTGCTCTAAGCATTTATTTAGTGATTGGATGGGTTCAGAGTCACCTGGTGACATCGTAATGTAGAGCTGTGTGTCATCCGCATAGTTGTGGTAGCTAATATTATTTCCTGTTATGACCTGAGCTAGTGGGAGAATATAAATATTGAATAAGAGGGGTCCTAGGATCGAACCTTGGGGTACCCCACATGTGACCTTTGACCTCTTTGATGAGAAGTTTCCAATTGAAACAAAGAAATTCCTGTTCTTTATGTAGGATTCAAACCAGTCGAGCACCGAACCAGAGAGTCCAACCCAACTTTCAAGTCGATTCAGTAATATGTCAAAAGCTGCTCTGAGGTCCAACAGAACCAGCACCGTGGTTCTGCCACAGTCCGTATTTATATGAATATCATTGAATACTTTTACGAGGGCAGTCTCCGTGCTGTGGTGAGCACAAAAACCAGACTGGAAAGTGTCAAAGCAGTTGGTCATCATGAGGAAACTATTTAATTGTTTACACACAGTTTTTTCAATAACTTTGCTGATGAATGGGAGGTTTGAGATTGGCCTGTAATTCTGCAGTAGTGATTTGTCCAGGTTGTTCTTTTTTAACAGTGGTTTGATGACTGCTGTTTTCAAAGCCTGGGGGAAAACACCTGATGTAAGCGATGAGTTTACGATTTGGATCAGATCAGCAGCAATGACAGGCAGGACTTTCTTAAAGAAATGTGTGGGAAGGACATCCAGCTTAAGGGTGATGAGGAAGAGTAGATTTGATTAAATGTTTCTTCTGTGTTTTCTGTGAAAGAACGTTTTGTGACAGTAGCTGTTTGTCCAAGTGGATTAAAGAATAAAGAACCTTCAAAGATAACAGCGAAGTGATGCGACAGGGCGACTTCAGTTACAGAGACATTGGAAATATTCACACCCTTACTGATAACCAGGTCCAGTGTGTGTCCTTGAGTGTGTGTTGCCTGTTTAACATGTTGTGTTAAACCAAGATTTTCTAAAATATGAGAGAGCTTTTTTGCTCCTCTGTTTTCGGGTTTGTCCACATGAATGTTAAAATCACCAACAATTATTAAACAATCATAATCAATGCATATGAGAGAAAGAAGATCATTCAAGTCAGTAAAGAAATTTTCCACATATGCTGGAGTTTTGTATAAAGTTAGTGTCAAAGTTCGTTTGAAGCCTTTAACCTGAATTCCAAGATACTCAAAAGATGTGAAATGACCGAAAGAGATTTTACTACAGTTTATGGTATTTTTAAATATAGAAGCCACGCCTCCTCCTTTTTTATGTTTTCTATTCTCACTTAAAAAATTGTAGTCAGGAGGCGCTGATTCAATGAGTACAATTTGGTCATTATCGTCATTCAACCATGTTTCTGTCAGAAACATAACATTATACTCAGTGATGAAATCATTAATTAACAGCGCTTTAGCACAGAGTGATCTATTTAAAAGAGCTACTTTAAGTGGCTTAGAGGCCAGAAGATTTTCAGTCTGAGGTTCCTTTAGGCAGGGGATCACTCTGAGGTTTGAATTAGGACCGCTGTATTTCATATTTCTGGTTTTTGTAAATTTTCTTGTAGTGATCCGGACAGGTAATGTCCTGTTCTGCAGAACCCGGGGGCCAGACACATTCTGGATGGAGACAGGTGTAAAGATAATATTTGGTCCCCGGCCTCAGACCTCAGAAACGCAGAGTGATGGATCCTCTGGGAAGTCAGGGGCAGGTTGCTTAAATGTAGTGAGGTCTGCTACGTTAGTGCTAAGGAAATCACTAAACAAATCAGTGATTTCTTACATTTAAATATCCTCTTCCACTGAACTCTTTTTCTAATATTACACCCATCTTCCCAAAGCATTTACCACCTTCTAGTCAGTAGTTAAAGCACACGTATTCTGCTCCTTGATTCATCTGACCAGCTTATTTTGTGTCAAAGTGTTACTTTGACACAATTTCACAACTACAGTCTTGTGTTGCCAAAATGTGTACTGGTCAGACTGATAAGTAAATACATTTGGACATTTTGATTATGTTTATGTTTTTCAATCCAATATGTCAAAGAAGCTTTAGTAGTCTTACAGTGGAGTCATATTTGTATGACAAAAAGGCAAAAGTTGGGCAAAGAGTACACCAACCACTGTTTTACCAAATAACTTAAGAAATCATCACAATTTGTTCTAAATCTTTCATTTAGTTCAACCTGAATTCCTTTACTTACACCAAGCACATTTTTACAATAGTATGTACTGTTCCTGATAACTTAATTAAAATACAGGAAATCTGATTCAAAATAAAATTACTATGTGAAACAATAGCACTATTTTTTATGGTTGATTATTTGTGTTGTATTTGTTTCTGCCTTTGGGCCAGAATTCCCTTGAAGAAGAGCTTTTTATCCAGTGAAATAAAGGTTGAATAAAAAAATTACAATGATTTTCAATTTTCAATTCACTAGAAAACTAAGTTGCTTATTCAATAAAAGAATAGAGCTCATCCACCTCTTTTCACTGCTAATATTGCTGTCTGCAGAAATGCTCTACTCTAGGTCAAAACAACTAATCAGACCCATGAGGAAGATCTTAGAGCTTCCTATCAAACTTGGGTACTCACTGCTCAATGTGGTAATGGCAAAAAACAAGGGCAACACTTTATTTGACAGGGTGTGCATAAGACTGACATTACTCTGTCATAAACGTTACATAACATAAAACCTGATATGAACATGAATGTCTAAATATCATACAGTCTAATTTTGTAAAATATTGACACGTTTAATGCAAAGTAGCTTTAAAAGTTGCATTAAAAGTCCATTAGAAGTGTTGACTTTGTATTATTTGGTAAATAATGAGACTTTAATGCAAAGTTGGCACCTTTTATGTGCACTTTCAGTGCAACCTTTAGAGCAACTTTGCATTAAAAGTGTCATCATTTATCCAATAACATTCATGACCCCAGTTAGACTTTCATAAAGACTCCTTCATGTTCATAACAGATGTTATGTCATGTTTATGACACTGTCATGTCAGTATTATGCACACTCCATCAAGTAAAGTGTTACCAAAACAAGTTACCATCAGACGAAAATTGTTTATCCATGATAACTAGCCTTAGCATTCACAGCAAGCTCTGTTGTGGTGAACCAGCAGTTCAGTTGAGAGACTGGGGGAAACAATGAGAGACTGGGGAAAACAATGCCAGGAACTCTCCTCCATGAATAAATGTTTACATTTTTGACTGGTAAAGCTATGATGGGTCCTAGTATGAATAGTATTTTGCTGTTTATACACAACACAAATCAAAGCACCTACAAAATCAAGAGAATAAAAGAAATGCAAACTTCACTCCCCCTCATCTGGCCATTGTCATATAGCATTTATTTATTTTATCTTCATTTTGTGAAAGTATAATAGATGAGCAGAGTAGCAGTTAAAACAGTACAAAAGGAAGTTCCAGCAATCAAAACAAACAAAGTCTCAGGGCCAGTTCTGTCAGGCAGAATTAGGGCTTTTTTCAAGTAACTTCATTTTCATTGTATTGGAAACGTAACACGAATAACATGAACCTGGACATCCAGTTGATCGAGGCAAATGATTGCTTGTACTGAGTCGGATTCTGCATTGGTTTGTTTGCTATTAGCCAGAAGTTGTTTCTCTCCACTGGCATCACATACCTCCTCAGAAAAAGAGTAGTGAGCATCTGCATGGGGAACAAAGATTAAATCAAGTGACTTTGAACATGGCACTGTTGACAATTTCTTCAAGGAGTGGTACAAGAAAAGTCTTGTTAAAGAGACAATGACTATTCCGCTCCATCACATACACTGATGCCCTCAACTGTGTGACTCCCTAACAAAGACCTTATAGACAAAATAATTCTAACATTTTTTAGTTGCTCTAAAGTCAAAAGGGGCTCATGCCCATAACTTTATAAAAGAGACTTTTTGGCAAAGAAAATAGTCAAGCTCTCTGTGGTTGCTGCCATGCAAAAACTTGTTCATCAGCATATCAAAACACTAATAAACCTCATGAGTCTTGTGGCATTTATTAAAATAGAAGGATGGCAATATTGGCTTTTTTAAATGATAGAAATATTTATTTGTTTTTGGTGAGTTATTTATTTTTCATTATCACTTCAAAAACTATATAACAAAAAAGTGAAACAGGAAAGTATTTGTTTATTGTCTGCAGATTTAAAGACTTTACAACTAGATTTTGAAGAGCCTCTGGTTTACTTTTTCTGAGTGGTGAGGTTCAGCAGATCACCTGCGTCTCAGATGCCCACAGGTACTAATTCCCTGCAGTCTTATGAGATTCATGGTGAGTGAGGGAGGTCCAGCTCTGTTCTAACACCTGGGAAGCTGAGGAAATGTGGTTCATTTTACCTTTCCTTTCTAGTGTTGTAAAATGTTCATGAAGACAATAGAGTGAAAGTCTCAAGCCATCCACTCACCCTTTCTCCAGTAAGCATGGAGCCTCTAGCTCCAGTAAGCATGGAAGATTGTCACAGAGAAAGGAGTTCTCTCAGAGTTTGCAGAACAAAAACAAAGCAAGTAGAAAAGCTACATCCCTAAAAATATCCATGCAAGTGTGGGTATGGCATCAATCTGTCGTCTTGAATAAAGATTTTTTTTTTTATTCATTGAACAAAAATACTTTCAGTGCTGTTTCTGTCCAAGTAGCTGCAAAACTACTGTTGTTTGCCATGCAAAAATGGCAACATCAACAGCTGCAGGTGTCACAATTATGTATTCATTTATTTAACATATGTTTCATTTACCTGCAGCTCAAGTTTTCTCCCTAAATTGACTCACTAGCTGTCATGTCTGTTTAAAAACATAAATTTGCATTTGAAATTTTGAAGAGTTAATTTTTAAACATGTGACAATAATCTGTCAAGAATGTGTCACTCTGATACTATGAAAATAAATTTTAGTGTCACTTTGTTTGTCCTGCTGGACTGTGTTCTCTCATGCTGCCATGTTATTATTTTTAACCATAGTTGTATATTAGTTATGCATAATCTACTTCAAAGGGACCTTTGAATATCTGAACCTGCTGTTTACTTTTAAACTATACTCAGTGATTTGCACCCATGTTTGGACCACACCATAATTTAACATGCCAACTTTGTGTTTGGATAATAAAATATGTGCTACTTTTCTTACAAGAATTATAATTTAGTCCTTGGAAACTTCTCTCATGATTCATCAGTGGTGCAGAGATTCTAACATGATTTATTACTAGATAATACTAGGTGGATAATAAAGAGAGATGACAAAAAAACTTTATCAACTTCAAATCCATTTACTACTAATTGGAAAAAAGTAAGAGGAGAATTTCTAAACATAAAAAGGTCACTATAAGTATGTTTTTGTAGTGGTAAGATGAAAATCAAAGAACTAAATCTAATTCAGGTTTAAAGGCCATATAGTTTAATCACAATTTATATAATTTCAATCAAGTTGACAAAACAAGCTAATTTGATTCTCAGTCTATTCTTGCATAGCATCAAGATGAAAAGCCACCATGTGAAAAGTTAAGGGTGTACGTTAATGGATGGATACAATAAATATATTTGATCTGTTTTGTCACATAATGTGTTGAAGCATTTCCCCATTAGTTTATCATAGTCTTCAACCTCAAACACTGTATAAAATGACCAGCCTCTTTGCTTTTTGAATCACCACAATGCTTTCTACATATTCAAAATGATAGATGATATGTGGAGGGAGTCTTAACCCACCTCTTTTCAGGTAAATCTGGACCGCAGTAACTGTGGGCATGCAATGAGAGATAAGATTTGAAGTTGAGGTAAAAAATAGGGTGAAACATTTAAGGGAGGCAGCCTTGTCATAGAAGGCAGACAGAGGATTACAGTGTAGACTGTTCATCATGTTCAAAACTGGTGTAAGCAATGCAGTAAGTCAGGACAAAGTGAGCTCTGATTGCTATTTTTAAGACCTGTGGCTGAAAAATTTTTGGAGGCAAGGAAGCACAGATCATATTTTGATTTAAGTTTCATCTTTTATTGCTCATTGATATTAGGTAATCACCATTTCTCTATTGTCTGTTGTGTTTTTTCCTTTGAAATAACACCGTTAAATGAGAGGCTCATTTTATTTTTCTACCTCTGATAATGTCAGTAACAAATGGTGCTTGAAGAACATAATTTAAGTCAATGTCTCTTTTTCATATTCCCATAGCTAAATCACCTATTGATCAGTTCTTTGCAGTCGTAAGTTAACTGATGATGTATCAAAGAGACATTTGAAGTTCTCCAATAGATTTCAGAATTCTCTTGTTGTAGAAAATTAAGCAATCCATCTGCTCTGTCTGCATTATGTGGTGAATCTGCAAAACAATACGATTGATTAACTGTGTAATTATGGCTGCTTCTATCTCATTGCAATGACTCCTATTTGAAGCTTTGTAAAGATATTCTGTAAGTGAAAAACAATTTCCCTTTAGGAAAATCCCACTTCCTTAAAAAAACATGAAATTAAAAACAGCATTTCAGTAAACAGATTTAGATTTTGTTGGATAAGAACAAAATGACCTCCCAACCCCACTAGGGACAAGGAAGTATGAAAACGGACAGACGGACGCACAGACAGACAAGTGGCTGTAAAAATTCCAGTAAATGGTGATGCTGTGTTTTTCAGAAGTTGGCCTCAACACTCTGGTGTCAACTGAAGAAGCTATTAGCTGTTCAAGCGGACACCCCCATTCTTCCAAATTTGTGGGAACAGTTGGAGGAGGAGCATTTCCTGTTGAAGATGACTGCTCACAAGTGCACAAAGCAAACTCCAAAATGACATGCATGAGTGACTATGGTGTTGAGGAACTGACTTATTTGGTCAGAGTCCTAACCTTAACCCAATAGAACCACTTGGCTGTAATTTAAAGAAGAAACCATGGGGCTGATAGTCTCATCCAACTTCAATTTCTTACATCACAAATATGCTTCCAGAAAAATCTAGTAAAATTCTTTGAACACTATTCTTAAATGTTGAAGTTGTATCTGTTAGAGGTTAGTCATATAAATCATATTAATCCCTATGAATTACAGATATTTCATTCAAGTTACTTTGTGTGTGAATGCATACATGCAAATACATTTGGCAACATGGCATTTAAGGTAATTTTAGCTATGTTGCCTAAAATTGAAGAATTATTTATTTGTTGTATGACTATTGGTGTAAATATATTTGGGTTTTCAATATGTAGTCATATTTAATGAAGAGGTTATGTATCAGATTATAAGTAACCTTTAAGAAAAAACTTAAACTGATTTTCATTTTCAAGCCCACATTTAAGTATTAAAATTGAATAATTTTGTATTGGTCTGATGTCATATTCTAATTTTAAATTTCATGTTTCCATTCACTTTAAGCAGAAAAATGTATTTACTGAAATAAAGGCTTGTAAACAAAACTTAATTAACATTAGTCAATTATGTTAATTAAAATAGCTTAATGATGCAGTTACTGAAATGAATTCACATTTTAGTGATATTGAATGTGATTGCATTTCCAATGGTATAAAGAAACTGAGTTTAGGTTTTGGTTTTATTCAATGTCCAGGTTTTTAATAGCTGTAAACTGATATTTTTTAGTCCTTTTTTTTCTTTTAGTGGTGTAGAATATCAAACAAAGACATCTTTTGGATTTTTATTCTTGAACAAAACTCCAAACATCCCTGCACAACTTGTGTTGACTTGAATAAAAAATAAATAAATAAATAAAACACTGACATTGCAGTTGTTGAATTAAAGTAAATATAAATACAATAAATAGAAATAGAAAGTCAGAAAACAAAGATAAGAAGGAAAAACCCATATGAGGTAAGTATTTTTTCTGAATGTAAATCATGATATTGCCAGCCAATAGCAAGAGCTACTTGAGTGGCAATATCTTGCTGTGCTTCACTGAATCTCGACTGGTTTTACATTTGCTCCCCCATCATGTTCAATCACTGGCTCAGGGGGGAGAATTGACACTCTTCCCTTGCCATACTTGATGGATGCAATCAGATCTTATCATCAATCAGTCATACTGCACCATGAGAAGATGCTAGAAATAAGTAACTGGTTATGGAAAAATGGCAACACAAATAGCAAAACACAAACCCTGCCACCAAATCACATTATACAAGAAACAAAGGCAGAAAATGTAGTTATTAAAAATAACACTGTTATTAATGATGCATCAGACAATCAAATTTTATATGCTAAACAGTAAATGTTTTATTTACTGTCACATTTGACAAAGTCGTGATGTGTGCTGTTGTAACTTCTATTCAAACAAACAGAAGGCTTCAGAATTTGTGCTACAAATCAGAACATTATATATTAGCTTCCAAAGTGAAAAAGTAGAAATGTAATATAGCTTTTGAAAGGACAGCAACAGATGAGATATCTTTTGCGTTCTAGGCAGAATTAACAAACAAATCATCCAGATTTCAGGATGATGGAACCTCTTATTGTCTGAAGGGAGTAGGCTTTTTATTCCTTATTATCTTCATATTTCATCTTCAGATGCATTCACTTTCCTCGGTTTACTTATCTAAATGTGCTCCTTCTCAAGGGAATTTTCATCAGGCATGCAGTCTTACAGTTTTGTTGCAACAAAATATTTATTGTTAAAATCTCACATGTATCAGCAAATATTTCTTTCTGACTTTTATGCATGAACTCTTTTTCAAATATACGTATTTTTTACTTCAGGCAAACACCTAAAGTATTTGCACACTGAGATTTGTAAATTTTTCCAAAAAGTCCTAATATTGATATGATGTCAAAAGAACAATAACACAACAAGGATTTTATGTGGTTCTGACTTATTAAAATCCATCTATCCATTTTCCCAGTGGGATCGACAGGGGTGCTGGTGCATGTCTCCAGTAAACATTTTGGGTGAGAGGCAGGTCGCTGGTTCAACCCCAGCTATCAAAAAATGATATCTGGGATTGAACCACAAAAATGGCTTTATATTTTACAAGAAATATTTGCAGAAATACTCGCAGACCTTTTGCCTAAAAAGGCCAGTCACATGAACCTTTTCTGTGGACAGTAATAAACTACAAAGTTCCAAAACTCAAATAAATACACTGGAACTTGATTTCATTAAGTGTTATTTAATCTACAGAGCATCAAACCCAAGGTTTGTCATGATTTAAATCTTTTACTGTTTAAGCTTACGTGATGAAACCTAACCACATTCAGATAACACACAGACACAAAATACAAAATTTATTATTGACATAATCCATCTGTACGCATTTTGTGCATGTTATCTGTGGGGCACCTTTATTCTCTCTCAAAAAAAAAAGTTGAGACTAACTCAGAACTTCTGAAATAGTGGGGCATGGTGAAGTGTCAGAGGGCGAGGGAAGCAGGACTTTATAATTGACATGACGCCAGCTCCACCCCCATGAGGAAGTAGAGCTGTCCCCCAACAAGCAAACTATGGCAGAAAACCCAAGGTTTATTATGGCAGACGTAACAGACCTCAATGCGTTACCCAAGACATTTTTTGAGTCATTTTTGCCTTATAAACCAACACTCAGGCAAAACAGCGGGCAAGAAAATTCTCTAACGCAAGTAAAACCTCAGCGACTGTTCCTTCACATTGTTTCAGGAGGGACTGTAGCATTCGACTGTGAACCATCTGAGTCTCCTTAATGTCTTCAAGTGTGTGTTAAAAAAAACACACACATGTTGGCATTGGTGGCTTGCATGGGGGTCTTCTTATATTATATATAGTAATCACAGGTGAAAGTGCTGAAGGTGGAGACACTCAGGTGAGCTGAAGGTGGTGAGGTCTCTGGCTATTCTGTATTGTTCCATTCATTCCTCATCTGTCATTCAATGGGCCATTGGCCTGGAACAAACTGTAAAAATTAATAAAACAAAACTCATATGATCTTGAATACATTTTATCTGCCCCAAATAAATCAGCAAAAACAACTTTGGAAAACAATTTCACTTGCTCTGTTCAATACTCCTGTCCCTTACTGTCAATATTTGTCATGATGCCTCAAATGATTTAGTGACGTAGTTGTAACGGGTCAATATGGGGGGTATTCTTTTTGTAATATGCAGTGTCAACTTTATGAAGGCTTAAGTTTAAGATTAATTTTATCAAACCATAAAACACATAATCCCACCCAAGCTTTGCAGATTTAAGCAAGGCCTCAATATTTCCTTTAGAAAAATAAACTGATTTAGTTTTGCAGGCCTACTCTATAAAATTAACATGTAGAACTGTAAAACAGATAACCTAAACCCCATGAACAACAAAGCCACATTCTACCAGCTGTACTTTTTGGGTTTAAGTGCCTTCCCCAATGGTATGTCGGCATGTCCCCAATGGTATGTCGGCCTGTGGTGGTGGGAAGCTGAAAACGAACCCACAACATTCAGTTGTAAGATTAATCAATTTGCCATAGAGGCACATAAACCCAAAGCATACGGAGAACAGGAGAAATACAGCAGATTACAAGCAGCACTTGATAGCTCTGTCTGGCAGCATCTGTGAACATCTTCATTAATTTAGAATAAACATCAACTTTTGTAATTATGCACGTTTCCTCATACTCCCCTCAATTACTTATGACTGCACTACACTGCACTACATTTTGTATATATACAAAAATGCTAGTTTGTGTGCTCTTCTCCTGACTTGTTTTTTTAGCAGTTACAACATGTGTAACATAGGGGAAAGGGGCCCGGATTGTGGAAGAGGACGTGGCCGTAAAGTCAACTGGTAGACCTCTCAAATACTAAACAGTCTAGGGTTTCCCAATTAAAAATACTCAAGTAAGTCTGGCTTAAATGATGAAACGGAAGTAGTGTACAAAAATATTTAGTAATTCATTCTTTTTACAATATTAAAAATATACATTATTATTCTAATTCTAAAACCTGGTAGTGCACAAAGCACAGGACAGAAGCAATCTGAGCTTTAACAAAATAAAAGAATAATTGCAAACCAAGTTAATAATCATGCAAATTAACAGACTAATGTTAACGAAACAAAATAACACAAGAAAAAGAAAGAAATCCCAAGTTGCGCAAGCCCCGCCTTATGACGCGGTGCCCAATCAGCTAATTTAAAATAACTTTCGTTCTGGTTCTGTGGTGTCTGTGCTACTATTCCAGCTCTTTAGGACAACCTATTAGCCATTTAATAAACCTATAAGAATGTGCATGTAGGTGAGAGCATAAAATACAACAGCGACAATCTGCAATATCAAGGATAATGATAAGTTGTCTGTTGACCATAATAAAGCCATAAGGTAAAATGAAAAACTAGTACCTTAATCCCACACGGAATACATTTAGATGCTGCAGTGAACTGCTGAAATGCTCCCTACAGAACAATTAGAGATCGCATAAAATAATTAGCAGCAACGATCTGACATTTCACAGGACCAGCAACAGGTGACATCAAAAATCCATTTACCTTAACCATAGTCCAATCCTGGATCACAGAGCACAGCACCAGCCACGATCCAACTGTGCACAACAATTGATCTGACACACTTAACTTGGCGTTTGCACCAGGTGCCTATATACGTTAATGACCCCGGCTAACCAGTAATGAGATCATGTTGCATTCAAGGGCCTGAAACTGGTGGGAATTTACAACTTCAAATAGACGGCTAATACACCCGGTTACACATGCAAATGAGAAAATGGCAGCAAAGTCCTACTAGTACAGCTGAATTGTATCTCATGTACATCAGACTCACAATGACTGATTGCAAATTGGAGTTCAATGAGTTAGATGCATGATCTTCAATGAAAATATAAGACAATTAGTCTAAGACCATGCACACTCAGTTACTTCATCTGTTATATTTATAAAATTTTCATCTTAAAAGATTTTTTGCAATATGTTTTGTCATGTTGTGTGGTTGAGTTGGACCCAAATGCATAAAGGTAGAGGCAGCAGGTGATTTTTAAAATTTAATTGAAAAAAAAATTATGAGAGAAGCAACTTACAAAAACACATGAAGCCAGAGTCAAACAAATTAATCCATGACAAAAAGTCTGCCAGAAGACACGGGGAAAATGCCAGAAATAAGAGAAAGAAACAGGAGCAAGGAGTGACTGAGAATTTGGTGCTTAAGTACTGGGAAGTTGAATGCTGAACAAAGGCAGGCTGAAGACAGAGAGAAGTGACACAAGTGACAAGGGACATCATACCAGGGACTAGGAAACAAATACAATAAAATAACTGGATCTGACAAAAAAATAACAAGTAACAAAGAGAAGGACTAGACACAAGAAATAAATAATAATCAAGAAGGACCTGAAATAAAAATAGCAACAAGTTCCTGACACTGTTCAATGTTACAGCGGTTATGTCTTACCAAAATTGTAAATAAAAAAAGATTTTAACACATCACTAAATTGCTTTAACAATTTTCTTGTAAATTCATTGTAAAATTTGAAATGAATTTTGACTAAATTACAGAGAGTAAAATGCTTATCAGTGTAATCAAGTTCTATCAGTGAATTATTGCCCAGGTGCTGTAATAACATTTTATTAATAAGCAGTTTGTACATCATCACAAACAAAAGAAAGAAAAAAGTGCCAAAAGTCCCACACTTTAACAAAAATATATCTGAATGAACATTGGAGGGTGTTGGGAAAAATTAACTAGAAGACACTAAAGCTAAAATACTAAAGGGAATACTTCAATGAAATAAAACTCATTTGTATTAAAAATAAATCCATTGCATCAGTTGTAAGGTTTACTTTAAGTGCAGTGTGAATTTCTCTTTCCTACTATTTTTAAATAGGCATTTTCCCCCTGTGTTCATCATTGCTGATCTTCATCGGAAAAAAACACCATCCTAATCTCTGTGTTGAATTTTTTGTTGCACTGTAACTTTACCATACCATACCATACCAAATTTATTTATAAAGCACTTTAAAACAACAACAGCTGATACAAAGTGCTGTACATAAAATAGATAAAAACAAATAAAAACTCTTACAGTTTAGGGTTACAATGTGAAACTAGATCTCGCTGGAGTTGAAGGCCAAGTAAAATAGATGGGTTTTAAGACGAGCTTTAAAAGTGTACAGAGAAGGAGCCTCTCTGACCTGCAAAGGCAGGTCATTCCATAGCTTAGAACCCACGACAGAGAAAGCTCTGTCCCCTCTGAGCTTCCTTCTAGATCTTGGTACCTCCAAGAGCAACTGATCTGCAGACCTAAGAGACCGATAAGGTGTGTCAGGGTGAAGAAGCTCAGTGAGGTATGCCGGGGCAAGATTGTACAGCCAAGACAGGGGTTACATGCTCTCTCTTTCGAGTTCCTGTCAAAAGTCGTATTGCCGCATTCTGAACCAGTTGCAGACGTGAAAGCAGTGACTGCCTGACTCCCAGATATAGAGTCGCAATAGTCCAGTCGAGTCGAAATAAAACTTTGATTGCATTTGTCAGATTAGAATTAGATTTTTTAAAATCTGATATGTGCCTCTTATCAACTTCCAATTGAACTTGCTTCACCTTCTGACAGAGATGAGTAAATCTCTAAAATACAAATACTTGCAGAGGGATCTGGATTCCCCAAAAGAAAATTGAACCCATAAAAGCGTTGGAATCAGTGATATACTGAAATGACCTGTACTTTGTTGAACACCCACAGAGTTGTTATGGTCACTAGACAATGGCAGAATGAGACTCCAATTCTAATGGTTATGTTTCTACTGCAAAAAATATAAATGATGCTGATATGATGAGTTGTGTCCATTTCCCCAATTTTATCCCAAATACTCACAGCAAAGCCATTGTTTTACAAATTAGGAACACAAACTCTATTTATCATTTAACATTTTGATTTTAATCTTTGTCTGACTGTCAGCTATGTGTAGAGGGAAGGGAATGGGTGAAAGAGATCTATTCTGATACAGAAACTCAAACTATCCATTTTATGCTTGTTTAGACAGAAAAATTGTATTCGGAGCATAACACATAAACAAGCTGGGAGATGTAGGCCAGCATTCATGGTTGGGTTCTTTTATATGTGGTAAATGGAAAAAGGGAAAAAAGAAAAAGATGAAAAAACTTGTAGAAATGTTTATAAAGCTAAAAATATGTGTATATCATCGAGATTGGCTATATTAAGCTTAAACAAAATTTCAAAATAAAAGCCCTGACAATTTTTCCATCAAGTAAGTGCTCTTTTGACCATTATATGTCTGATTTAACCCAATCACTGTTACACATGGGATTAGATTGGCCATTTAAAATCAAGCTTAATGAAAATTTCAAAATAAAAGCCTTAAGATTTGTCTGTGCAGCAAGACAGTGCATTAACATGAGCACTAACATTAGCATTTCACTGTTCCCTACTAGTGCATGGCAGTGCACTAGTAGATCATGCTGATCTTTTTCACTCAGGTTAGGGCTCTGCCTTGCTAGCATTAGCCTTTTACCTTAAATGAGGTATGGGTTATTTCTCTGACTTATTACCCATGTTTGGTATAGTGAATGGAGTAAGTCAAGATCATGCTGGACCTACTAGTGCACTGCATTAATAGGTACAGCATGATCTTTTTCACTCAGGTTAGGGCTCTGCCTTGCACAGCAAGGCAGAGCATTAGAATTAGCCTTTTACCTTAAATGAGGTATGAGTTATTTCTCTGACTTATTACCCATGTTTGGTATAGTAAATGGAGTAAGTCAATTACAGAGAACATGCCAGTGATGCTCCACATGCTACTGACACTATTCATGCTAACATTAGCATTTTGGCTAATTTTAGCTCATACACTTATTTTAACATACTGAATGGTGCAAGTCCATGTTAGTGAACATTTTTGTGATTCTTCACATGATACTTTGTAAATATTTTTTAGCCAAGGTTAGCATTTAGCATTAGAACGCTGGGTCCAAACCGACGGGCAGACTTTGGCAGGCCCCCGTTAAATTTCTTCAGGGATTTTCTAGTGTTGAATTACAATTCTTTGGTAAGGTTTTCAAAATTGTAAAACAAATTATATATTTTTTTTCAATTAATTTTTCTCTTTCATTTTCACATAACTCTTTGTTTTTGGTTTGCTCTTTTTTCATTGTTTTCACTTTTGAAATTGTGATCCATCCTAAGTAACTAGGAGGCAGTGCTGCTTTGAGTAAAATGTAGCAGCACAGTCTTTTTCTGAGTCTGCTTTCCTAAACGCTTTACTTGCTGGGCTTTAGATTGAGAAACATTCTGATCTTTAACAAGCTACAAACCTTTCAGCTAAACACTGATTCAAAGATGTACACTGAATGCACACAGAAAGAAACAGGTATTATTACATCTCTCTGTACACAGTACATTGTGTAGCCACCAAGAAGTGCTCATGTTTCTTCTTTTTTATTTTCCTTCAGCTGCATTAGTCTTTAAGAAGTTGCCTTCTGTTGACAGTTTATTTCTGGTTTTAGTAAGAAGCTTTCACAAGCTATAAATACAGTAACTTATTTGTTTTGAGAGATATGACTTTGTAATCTAGACACATTCTGTAAATAAAGACACTTATTTGTTTATTTATGACACAGTAAAAAATGTATTGCTGCAAAAAGCAGTCCACTGGTTTTCATGCAGTGGGACAGATTGGCGTGCTATCATGAATCACTCACACAAGTCACTGAACACAAGCCACTGCTACTCAGCAGTAACAGCTGCAGAAGAAGTGTTAACAGGAAAGAATAAAAATAAATAAAATTAAGATATTTAAAATAAATAAAGATATTCAAGCCTATATTTGCAAAAGCGACAACACGGTTTGATTAAGTTTTAGTGATTTACTAAAAGTAATACTACTACTTTTTTGAATAACCCTAGAAGCTGCAGTATGTAACTTTTATTGAAAATATTTTTTTTCACATATTGAAGCTGTCACTATGTCTGGACAGTATGATGTGAGACAGATAATTTTTGAAAAAATTGAGCTCCTCCGCCTTCTCCCAGTGCTAATTAGAAATAACCAAACAGGGCCCAGAGGTGGGGCTTAGTGCTGACAGTTACAATCTCATTTGGCACCACTTGTCCCCCCCTGGTGTCTGCTAACTGCTACAGCTTCTTTCCATCAGCAGATCATGTTGTGAATGATCAAGCTTGTTAGCATGGCCACCGATGATGACAGATCCTTCTGTAATGGTAAGTTGTGTCGGGAGCGGTGCATTTCTTCAGAAGGTGGAGGAGATTAATCTTTTCACAGATTATGTGTCTTATAACATACTTTCTTGACAAAGCGACAGTTTTAATAAAGGTATGAAACATAATACATGGTACACCTTTGAATAAATGAGTTTTAATTTATTGCATCATATTCAAAAAGGTATCCATGCTTGAGCATTACTCAGAGAGGCAGCCAGGAGAACTGTGGAGAATCTGATGACAGGATAATATTTAAGCATTCACTCTACAGGTCATGCTTTAAAGCAGAGTGACAAGAAAAACACTCTGAAAACAACAACAACAACAACAAAAACACAAAAGCAAGTCTGGAACAAGCAATGATATGATCAGATCAGACCAGAACCACATTTCTGGCCTACCTGCAAAATGCTTTGTCGGATGGTCAAATAATTCTTCACATCATTCTGAACACAACAGCCTCACAGAAAAGCATAGTGATTGTGTCATCATGTTGTGGGGATGATTTTCTTCAGGAAGCTTGACAGAGTAGATCGGAAGAGTGATAGAGATAAATTTGTCTAACAGGTTTTCCTGGAAGAAAACCTGTTAGACAACAAAAGACTGAAGATTATGGCAGAGGTTCACCTTCCATTAGAAAAAAACACACAGCAGGAAAGTACCCAATCATAGACCCAATTCACTCCAATTCAGGATGTGTTCAATTCAGTTCAAATTTTATTTATTTTGCACATGAGCACATTCTAGTCGGAGCTGACCAAAGTGCTTCATATAGGACTACAGATAATATAAAAAATGAAATAAGAGGGAATAAAAAGATTTTTCATGGTGTATGTTAAAAACTTAATTCATATTCATACTTTATCTCAGTCCATTTTTAGGGGTTTGAGAATATTTGACCAATGAGTAAAAGTGTCAGCCAATGTTTAGTGGAAATACCTCAGCACCAGCTGAAAGCTGGTGCTTTCGGCTGGTGCTTTGAGCTTTCATTTTACAATGAAAGCTGGTTCTACGTGTTGATTCCCATTTAGCACTGTTTTTCCACACACATTTAGAGACCTGCTGTTTGTAGGTCTCGCATATTAAATCCCAATGAAATACACCGAAGTTCATTGTTATAATGAGATACAACATAAAAACGTCTGAGAATTATTAATACTTCTTCAGTTTAGCATAAGTGGTGACATAAGACAAAATAAAAATTGTTTAAGCACTGAGGGATCAGCATTTTCATTAAAACTGAGAACAGTAAGGAACAAAGTAAGGAACAAACTGAGACTGTTTCCATCAGTCTCAGTTTTGGTGTAGGGCTCCATTCCAAACCTGGGCAACCTGAAGCTAGAGAACTTTCCTTATTTTAAAATACAGTATTTTCATTTGTGTTTTTGTTTCTGATAGTTATCAAAATGAGCTGCAAAGAGAACCGTTTGGAAGATGCAGAGTACCAACAGGATACAATTTGTGAATGTATGCAGCTCAGCATGCCTCAATTAATGTGAAACCTTTTCCTGTCATTCACTGGAATTTGCTGAAGATTCACAAAACAGAATAATGTTTATTTTACAATATTACCTGACACCAGGTTAACTTGTAATCCTAAATGAAACTTTGTTTTTTTTTTTGCTGTAGGCTACAACAGAAAATACCATTGACTAGATGAAAAGAAACAGGGTTCTACATTTGAGAGATCAATAAGGGAACCTGATTTGTTTCATTATTTCCCCCATATTGCTTGAAAATATTGGTAGCAGGTCCAGTCCAGACACATATCAATGCTATTAGTGCTGCTAGTGTAACCTTGACCAGTTCATTGTACTTTTGTTGCATTTAAAGTTAAATTATCCTAGAGACTGTCAGAGAAGCTACGAGACTGAGAAGGACTGTTTTTTTCTTTCAATTAAATGACGTACTCCATGCAAATATGCATATTTATAGTATTGGCATGTTTTTCGTTCCTTCAGAAATGAGTGAACACCACTGGCCAACAACAAAGTAGATCGGAAGACCAATAGAGATAAATTTGTCTAACAGGTTTTCCTTAAAGAAAACCTGTTAGACAGCAAAAGATTGGGGTGGGATGTATTCTCTGAATTTGGAACAATTCATCTGTTCTCCAGAGTTTGGCAGTTTTAAAGGTCAATATCTCCTGAGTTCATTTAGGACTCCAGCTCCACTTTCACAGCTGATGGCAATTTCTTTACATAATAGACAGACAGCTGTGGGACTTTCACAGAGCTGCCATTTTGAGTGAGCTCTGATAACCCACATGATGGATTGTTGTATTGGTCAAGGATGAATGGACACTTTTCCACAGAGACCATCATCTGCCATAAGATGAACCCCCTGCAGTCTGGACACATTGTGCTGTCACATGCATGATTTTCTGCAAAATTCTAGATTCTAATTTTGTACCAGTAATTGAAAATTACCTGAAATCCTCTAAATGATGAAGATTGTTCTAAGCTTAAGCTGAACCAAATATAATACAACATAATTTTCTTTAACGGCAATTTTATCAGCCAGCCTCCTCACTGGATGTGGCTAACTGTATCCTGAAAAAGTAAAAGAAAACATAGCTGCAGGCTGTTTTTCTACAAACGCAGGAACATCTGTGGTGAGAAGCAATGATAAATGTATTATCTGACTGACAATTTTATTCTTCAGATTACAGATTTCAGATATAGACAAATACTATATCATTTTGGATTCCTGAGGAAGATCTTCATCGAAGTTGATTCTCAAACAGCTATTAGATGGGTGCGCTTAGGATTCATATTTCAAACTACAATGGAAAACTGACTACATATTATGATTTAGATAGTAGAATTTTAGTTAATATCTAAAAAAGAATTGATTGTTTTCAGAAAAGTCTATGATTTTTGTCTGACAGTAATGCTAAAACCTCAACCAGTTCAGTTAAATGGTTTACAGATAATGTACTGTAAGGGAGGTGAAATGGCAGGGGTGCTCAAACTTTTTGAGACCAAGATCTACTTTTTCTCTCACCAGCCGGCTGACATCTATCTCATGACACGAAGACATAAAAGTTGTAAATTAAACCCTTGACTCATTTTCTATAGTTATATCAAAAAGGATAAAGTGATAGAAAACCTATTGCGGTCTCTTCCTCAATGAGATTCTGACATTGGGAGCAGGTTACTGGTTTCTCAGTCAGAAGCTGGTTGAAAACCTGAGTCCAGCAAGTATCAGTTATAATAGATCTGGAATTTGATTTGATGACATCAATATGAGAAATTAAAGATTGATAGGAGGAAACAAAGAGCACTGTTAAAGTAAAAGCAAATCTTCTGAATTTGGGATAGAATTAATTTAATTTTACATAACTATCATGGTAGAAGCGATTTGTTTGTTAAAAGTTGATCAAATATATTTGTCCTATTTGATGTTTGTTGTGACGTTTGCTGCAAATGAACGAGGTAATTAGTCCAAGTTTGAATGTTCAGAAACTACAGTGGCTGTGAGGAACCACAGCAAAGATAAACAAAGGTGAAACAAACCCGAACAGGTGATCAACTCAGAACAACTTATCACAGTTGCATCAAATATGTTTATGATTAAGCCCGATAATACTTCGTTGCTGCTCGCTCTATCTGCCTCATTCATTAGATCTTTCATTACTTAATGATTGTGGCCTCTAGTTTTTTTTTTTTTGAGCCATGCACAAACAGAAAGTGTTGAAGGCACTTCCACTGTGAAACGTGATATAATAAGGTATTCATGCTTCACATACCGGAAATAGAAACAGTGTGCCTGCTGAGGGTTTTTCATTATTTGTATTGATTGGTTGTCATTGTAACAATAAAAATCAATTAGTTTCAGAATATCTTTTTTTTTTACTCTCATTCCTAATCAAATAGCTTTAGATTTTTTGCCAGTCAAGCAACAACTAACATATTTGTGCATGTGTGTGTGTGTATGCGTGTGTGTGTTTGTGTGTGGGAGGGCGGCGGGGTTGATGCCAAATGCGAGATGATCATTTTCAGTATCCCAAGGAAAAGTATAGCTTTTCTTGAGTAAATGGTAAATCAGAGCTGTCTTCACTAGTCCTAAGACACTTGCAGCTCATGTTAAGTTTCTACTTTGTCACTGATGCACACAGATTCTATTTTCACTGTCTGTCTTATGTCACTGTTTACATGGAAATTCTGTCATTTTCGACCAAACTGTTCCCACTGAAAGTAAACAGAATGTGTCAAAAAGAGGGAATAGCTTTGCTTTGAAAGAAGCATGTCAATAAAGCAGTGGAGAAACAGCCAATTGGGGAAACTGGGGCAGAACGTATTGAGTCTCAGAACTTTAAGCTCTGATAATAATAAAAAAAAAACTTTCAAATGACTTGGTTTGTTTTGCTGTTTTTTCTCTGTGAAATTAGTGTGTGATGATAGAGTCATCCAATTACTGAAGAAGTTTAAACCCAGGGTACCCAGAGTATATTTTAATGAACTGAGCTAATAAAAATACCACTGGCTGTTTGGGTGCAACCTCTATGTTGACCGTTATGGGATGCAGGCTCAAAATGCAAATTAATTTACAGCAGCTTCAAAAGAAGCTATGAAAAAGCCCTCTGGTGTTGTGGATCGGTATGCTTTTAAAGCTCTTCAAGCGGGGCTATATCTGAGTAGTTTGTCTTTGCCAAGAAGCTGGTCATGGCTGTGAGTGGGGTTGGCCCTTTTGGGGACAGATAATCGCCCCCCCTGGTATCATGCCTGATGCAGCTTGAGACCTTCTGTGGATAATACCGGTCCCTCTGCTCCACACTGATGTACTCTCTACACTTTTCGCCTGCTAGTGGCAAAGACGTTTGCTTAAATAGAAACTTTCAGATTTGTGGCTCTTAAGAAATGTGTAAGATCAAAAATAATATCTTGCATTATAATAATAGGTGAATTAAACCTACCACAACCATAATGTTTGTACTAAGCAGTTCACACCCTAGTGCATCAAAGTTCAGAGAGAAAGAATAACCCAGATGGCAAGGGAAGTTAATTCAATGTTGAATAATGGTCAACAAGGTTGAATTTATGGTTAAGGTCAATGAATGATCAACTATCAAACAATCTTCCAATTCCAGCCAACACTAACTAATGTTGAAAAGATGTAATTGAATCAATGTTGTTTTATGGTTGAATACTAATGATTGAAATGCCAGCGTCTCATCGAGTGTTTTTCAGTTCTGTTTCCCTGCATGTTTTGGGCATTCCCCTGTTTCACGACACATGATTTCAAGTGATGGTTGATCTTTTTTTTATTATTATTACTTAGCAAACCAATTAAAATGCCTCATCAAATGGAAACACCCAACTTTCATCCATGGCGGGACATCAACAAATCTAACTGTAAAGACATAAATAAAAGACCTACAATTCATTAGCAACACCTAGCACACCTCAGAACCTGTCTCCCCCCCACACTGGATCCCCACCAATTTGCATACAGGCAGAATAGGAGCACAGAGGATGCGGTCTCCATAGCGCTGCACTCTGTCCTTTCTCAGACAACAGGACAACAGGAACACTTATGTCAGAATGCTGTTCTTGGACTTTAGTTCAGCATTTAACACTGTCATTCCATCACAACTCATTGCCAAACTGACAGACCTCGGCATCAGTTCACTCATGTGCAACTGGTTGCTCGACTTCCTGACCAGTCGACCCCAGCACGTTCGGCTGGACAATCACTTCTCATCCACCATCATCATAAACACCGGAGTGCCACAAGGCTGTGTGATGAGTCCCTTCCTCTACTCTCTCTTCACCCACGATAGCAGACCTGTCCATGGCTCTAATGCCATCATCAAGTTTGCAGATGGCATCACGGTGATCGGCCTCATCAGAGACAACGATAAGGCCGCCTACAGGGAGGAGGTGGACCGTCTAGCTGAGTGGTGCGACAAGAACTACCTGCAGCTGAACACCGAGAAGACCAAGGAGCTCATCGTGGACTTCAGGAGGAACGCTGACCTGCACCCACCCATCCACATCAAGGGAATATCGGTGGAGCGTGTGAACAGTTTTAAGTTCCTGGGAGTCCACATCTCTGAGGACCTGACCTGGACGACCAACTGCTCCAAACTCGTCAAGAAGGCACACCAGCGCCTCTTCTTCATGAGGACCTTGAGGAAGAACCACCTGTCCTCAGAGATCCTCACCAACTTTTACCGCTGCACCATTGAGAGCATTCTCACTATCTGCATCACAGTTTGGTATGGGAACTGCTCTGTCTCCGACCGGAAGGCACTGCAGAGGGTGGTGAAAACTGCCCAGCACATCGCCAGTGCACCGCTCCCTGCCATCAATGACATCTACAGGAAGCGGTGTCTGAAAAGGGCCTGGAAAATTACCAAGGACTTCACTCACCCTGCACACACGCTCTTCTCTCTCCTTCCCTCTGGGAGGCGTTACAGAAGCCTATGGACCAGAACCACCAGGCACCAGAACAGCTTCTTCCCCACAGCTGTCACGCTCCTGAACGCCTCCTGACACAAACTATAAGGGCTGTACCCCCCCATTCCCAGACTGTTTCCCTCACATACACGATCTGCATATAATCTTTATATAATCTGTAAATCTAATTTGCCATTATTTATCCTGTATTATAAGACAACTAATATATATATACAATCCATTTTTCATATTCCTGTATATTCTGTATAATCCTGGTAATTTGTATGATATGTACATAGCTGTCATATTTATATTTGTACAAAACATTTATAGCACGTCAATATTCTCTGTTTATATCTTTGTACAACTGTTTATAAATATTTATATCCTGTATAGCACCTCTGGATAGATGCAAACTACATTTCGTTGCTTTGTACATGTGACAGTGCAATGACAATAAAGTTGAATTTTATTCTATTCTATTAGACAACACAATGGTTTTAAAAATATCAGTAATATCAACAAAAGTAAAAAAATAAAATCTATATTTTCACCTACAACTCAAGAAATGGAATAATCCAAATTTTACTAAATCACTCTGTCTGGAATTAAATGGCAGGTAAAGGGAATCACATACCTCTACCACATATTTGATGAGCGCAACCTTTTAACATTTCAACAGCTTATTAATAAAAACAACATTGACAGAAAACAGTTTCTTCAATGTAACCAATTAAAATAATCCATCAAAACAAAAGTAGACATCAATAATTCTCAGCTAGGACAACCAACACTGCTAGACATCATCAATAAAATCACACCATCCAAAAAACACTCAAAACTATAAACTATTATCTTCAACCAATAATGTACTTTAAATCTCGATCACTAAATGTGAAAAAGATCTTACCATCCATACAGATCATCAATTTTGGAATAATGTTTACCAACACCAACATACAATTAATACAATATAAAATAATCCATAGAACTTACCTCACACAGCACAGGATGCACATGATGGGACTTACAGAATCAGATATTTGCACTTAATACAACTTAATACAATTGATGCAAACTTAATACAACTGATGTGACCACCAGGCTCAGGCTCTGTCCACCAATACAAAACTTCTGGAAAGAAACAATCACCAAACTGTCTCAAATCTCTGGCCACAACATCCCACTATTCCCTTCTGTCTGCTTACTTTGTAATTTAGAACTGAACATAAACTCCAAACAGACCCAAACCCTGCTGCTTGTGGTCCTGACTATTGCCAAGAAAAAAATACTGCTAAGATGGAAAAATAGGAGGAAAAAAAGTACCTCACCATAGCTAATCTACTTACATATCAGATATCAATAATAAGCAACAGATAAACATTAGATCGAATATTTCAATAAAATATACTCAATATTTCTAGATGCTATTTCATTGCTGCTGAAATAGTACCACTGTGGAAGCAAAGACTTTTTGCTTATGGTTCCTTTCTGTACATTTTCTTACTTGTCTGTAAATATTATTACTGACTGTGTGTACATAATATGTTTACATAAAAACATCTACAAATCACAACAAGCAGTGGAACAGCTCACCTTTTTACACTTGTGATCTGTCCGAACCACACAGCTTCTTTGCTGCTGGCTTGGTTTCCACCAGCTTCTGAATTTCATTTTATTCTGAGAACTTTGGCAGAAAGTTTGGAGATATTACTTTTATATTATATGTGTTTATTGAAAAAATAACCACTGTTTTGTATCTATGCTGCAGGTTGATGGGTATGTGTGATCATATGTTAACTAACATTGTGATACATATTCATGAATATTCATTGCCATGTCCTTGTTAATTTAACTGAGTATACAATGGAACCATAGAGTTTGTTTTCAGATCTAGAACTAGTATGTTGTTTAATATTTCAGTGTGTACCAACATTTTTAAAATGTTTTTTTATCATATTTCTAATCGCCCCAAACCAGCGACTTCCTCTCTTTTATTTGTCTTTCAGTTGCTGCTTGGCAGTTTGACCCAAAGCTGATTGACAAAGACTGCAGTGAAACTATCAAGAAGTTGCTTCGTTATATACCAGAGTAGGAGAAAGGCATCAAGGAGCCAGTTTTTGAAGAAATGAAGAAATTATTGTCTAAATGTATCTGGGCCATAGGGCACGATTATTTTATGTGTGTAGACTTTCTTGTAGTGTTAATTTGTATTGTCCTATTTTTTTCAATTAGTATTATTATTTGTTCCAGAAAGTCCACATCATAGTGCTTAGCTTGGGCTAGCTTGTGCTATGTTAAGTGTGAAACTGTACTGTATATATTTTTTGATGAAAAATCAATAAAGTTTAAGTCATAAAAAAGAAATGCATGAAAAGGAACAGGGATTGTTGTATTTTTGGCATATTTCACACCTTTATTAAAAGTTTCCAATACTACTTGTTCTTAATGTGGAGGCCATTATAAAAACATAAATACATGTCTGCAGCCCTACTGGCTGCCTGAAGAGATGATGTCCATGAAGCTGCATGTGAGGAGGTGCTGAAACGGACATCTGATGATTTCAACATTTTCCAAGGTTACCCAATGGGGGGCTATATGTGTTGGATCAGTCTTGAAGGCAGAAAAGTCAGCAACATGTCCTTGAACTATGCCTTTACTCAGTCAATTTTAATGAGAAAGACTCATGAAATGTCCAACAATGAAAGGATTCTCAACCTGGGGAATCAGAAAGTGCAGGGCAGAGTCAGTGTGCTGTTTGAATTCTAATGTTAAAAATTACAGCTACTGTAAAAATAAAAAAAAAAGACAATGATGCAACTAAAAACTATGGCCCAGTTTGAAGACATCTCTAAACACACTTTACAGAGCAATGAAACAATATTCACCCTTTTACAGATTTGTTACAGCTTTGCTTTTTTCCTAATTTAGATTATTGCTGAATTATTATTGCGGGGTAATAAGTCATCTATCAGTTTTGATAGTGTCTCTGTTGTGTTCGTTGTCTTTGGTGCAAAAAACTAATTGAAAATCGATTTATTCACTGCATGTTTATATCTGTTAAGGTTGAGATGGAGCTTCACATGAAAACGCCCCTTCAAACCGTTCAGACTACGAACACAACAGAGACACAATCAAAACTGTCAGATGACTGATTACCCCGCAATAATAACTCAGAAATAGTCCAAATTAGGAAGTATTTTTATTTCTTTCCTACTTTCGAAATGTTTCTGTTTATATCATAGGCTTTTGATGCCTTTCTATCCTAAAGGAAAAGGTATAAAACTTCAGATGATTCACAAAGAGATATTAACATTCATGGGGAAACCTCACATAACCTTGTATTAAAGCAGAAAGTATGTCGGCCACCGTAAGAAGGGCTTCAATTATGCCGCATAACTGATCAGTACAGTATTGTGAGGGGACGCAATACTTTTGCAAGGGAACGCAAAAGTTTTGCAAGGGAACGCAAAAGTTTTGCAAGGTAATGCAAAAGTATTGTGAGAAAACGCAAAAGCTTTTGCAAGGGAACACAAAAGTTTTGCAAGGGAAAGCAAAAGTATTGCGAGGGAACGCAAAAGAAAAAAAAATCCCCATGTCTCCTAGGGGGCTCCTTAATATATTAAGATGTGTTAGGTGGCCACAATTTTGGATTAAGTGGTCTTTAACAGCTTGTAAAATGTGTTAACTGGTCCTCAGCCTGAAAAAGGTTTGAGAAACACTGATTTAGAGATGTATGCAAACTATGAGGGATTACAATTAGCTATTCAGTCATGCCCACATGCTCCCTCCTGCAGCCAGCGTTGAAAGGATTTCTCATCATGTTACTCCAATTCATTAAACACAGTTTGATATCTGCATGAAATAGAAATAAAGAGGAAGAAAATTAATAGGAAAACAGGTGACTTGCTGTTGGAAGGGGGTGGGTCTAAAGGTCTAAAGTCATGTCAATTGACCATTTGTCTGTGATGATACAAATGAAGTTAGATGCAGTTGGGAGCTTATATGGGGAAGTTATTCCATCTTGATGTTTCATGGCGAATGGCCTGATTTGAGGCTTGACCACGCCCACATGCTTTGACATAGGAAAATTCCTTTGATAACTTTTGACCTTCAATGCCTCAAGGCTGTGCTTACTGAGTTAGATGGAGCTTTCCAAGTAAAAAAAGTGATTTCCTGTTCTGAGGGAGTGGGGCTCTATGAGTATGATGACATAGGATCGTCAGGGATCCAACCAGGTTAGTGTTAGGGTTTGGTGCCAATTGACCTTTTTATGTGAAAGTTAATAGCGTTTTGTTTGTTTTGGCGAGTTCGCCAAGTTCACCGCTCTGCCACAACCACTGAACATATACAAAACTGTTCAATTTTTTCAATCACTTTTCAATCACCTAAGCCTTAACTCCATTCTGACCAAGAATGAAGCTGATAGGAGGAGTTTGTTTAAGTTTGATGTGAGTAAAAGCAAAAAAATAGCTAAAATTTTACCTTTGACCCAAAATACATTTTCTGGGGTACATCCAAGAGACTTTTTTCTTGATTTGGGGGGATCTACCTACTTGCTGAGTTTCAGATCTCTACAGCCTATGGTTTCCCCTGTCTCACGTGAGGGGGCGCTGTAGAGAAGTTTGGCCACGCCCATGTGCCATGCCCCAGAATCAGAAAATTTTCCTCAGAGGACAATTTTGGGTCAAGTCTGGAGAGTTTTTGAATATGATAAAGTCTCCAAAAGGCTGCATAAAGTGGCAAAAAAAAAGTGATAAATCTTGTGATTTCAATTAGCCCTGCACCAGCGTTTTGCTGCTTGGGCCTAAAAATAATCGAGAAATGTTTCGATTATAATAGGTCTTTGCTGCTCGGGAAATCTTGCAAGTTCAACAGGCTTTTGCCAGCGCTTCGCTGCTCTGGCCTAAATAGCTTTTTTGAGCATTATGTTGTCGCTTTCTCTCCACAGACTAAAAGCTACAGCAGTGTCACGCCACCAGTCTCACAGAAACACTCTGGTTTAGCAATTAGATTGGACAGAGGTTAAAGGTCTGTCTCTACTGAAGCAATAGGATCATAAATTTTAGCTGCATAAAATTAAAAATGATAGACAGCTATACAATGAGCAGACGCAAAAGAACATACAAATGCAGTGAATTGCAAAACTATTCACTGCTTTTAATGAAAAACCCGCAATGTTGGACACAGCAGGCTCCATTCCCACAGTCCACTGCATCAGTGGACTACTACTGTCACTACTTAGAAGTTTTGTAGTGGTTGCTTGGTTCTGCTGAACTAAAATCAGTAAAATGTGTCAACAGGGTGAAATATTTCATCAGACTATTGGCGTTGTTCTGCAGGCCTGATCACAGCCGGCAGGGTGACATGTTAAATTTACTGAAAATCACAGTCGGTGACCTGCACTGCCCTATAGAACTTGGTGCAAGACAAAAACTGAGAATAAACAAGGAACTGTTCTAAATTTCTTTCACATCTGACAAAATAGTTGAAAAATGAAGAACAGACCAAGACCTAAAACATGGTTGGGGGCTGACAAACAGCATGCTAAGTAAATCACATGGTTTAGTAGAAGGAAATACTATGTGATGAAGTTTGAATACAATATATTCGGGCTGTCCCCTGTAAAAGGGTGCAGCCCATACATATATTCTTTGTGTACAATTATTAGGTAAGTTTAGAAGTGTCATATTTGCAATAACAATCCCATTATTTACTGAATGACACTTATTTGTCAGTCAAAAACTCACAAAGACTTATTTATGTTCATGACAGGTGTTATGTTTATGACAGTGTTATGTGAGACTTATGCACACCCTTAAAGTAAAACATTGCCAAATACATTATGATCAATAGTGTCAAATGCTTTTGGTTAGTCTGTGAAGATTCCTAATACTTGTTTCTTGTTGTCTGTGCAATTCATGAATTCATGAATTTTAATGTCATTATTTTGTAAAATCAAGTTTCACTTTGACTAGATTTAATTTTGTTCTGTCAATAATAAACAAATTTTGTTGACTTTGTAAACAAATAAAAGTGTAAAACATCTCAGTGATGAATGCTTGGCTGCCCATAGTTCCCACAGTAGATGCTGATGGCCAGTCAATGGTCAAATACATTGTTTAATTATTGAGGCTTCGCAGGGAGAGCCAGTAATTCAAAGGAGCTCATCTTAACCTGCACAGAGAAGAGCAATGCTGTGCAGGTTAAGATAAAGATAAAAGAGACCCACTCAAAACCTCAAAGAAAGCATTGTACTAAAGGTCAGATCAGGTCAGACCAGGACTGTGGACTCACTAAAACTATCGAGAAAAAATAGCTATTATGGAGTCATCATCAAAGCATGACCAAACAATAGTGAATGGAGTCAAGGAGCCAAATATTAGTGTTAGTAACAACACAACAGCAGTATAAACAAGCTTTGAGAACAACCAATGCATAAACATTAGAAATCATATTTGGATCAGATTCCATGCAGTCTGAAACTATGAATGTGGCTTTGATACAAATTGCATTTGCTTAAATATGAAAGAAAAATAAACTGAATTTATTCAGACACATTGGGTTTACTCAGTTTACAAGACAACTTTGTAAAACACAGTTCCATAAAGATGTTTAGAAAGTAGCTCTACTATCATGAAATAAGATGGAGAAGGAAATTTAACACAAGATTCAAAGTCATGGTCATAAATCAGGAAATCTATCATCACATTACTGACATGAAAGTTTAGATTGATAGTTGTTTTTTCAGTGCACAAAAACAAAATGATTATAATCATCACTACTGTTATTTGACACAAAATTAAAAAGTACTGTTTTATGTATTGGTAATGTGCATACCATAATGCATGCTACCATGCATAGAGGCATCTATAGATGTACCTCGAGGTATCTGAATGTCAGATGAAACCAGACACACTTCTGACACACTCTTGAAAAATCAATTAACAAGCTCATATATAATTTAAAAGTATTGATTTGCACTGCAGCTATGTTGCTTGTTAAAACTAACCTGAGCTGCAACCCGCTGGGTAGAGTTTTTCCTATAAAATTGGTTGGCATGGCAATACTAAAGCACAATAGATAGAGCACCTCAAACTGCAACTGACCAGATTTGTGAAAAGCACTGTGTTTTTATGCAAGTAGATTTGTATTAAACATTTGCTTATTAACCCTTTATCTGTTATATGTCTGTGACATTCTTGGAGATGGTTCAGTATGTTAAATGTATTTTGATGACATGTTTGTTATTAAGCTGAATTTAAAAAATACCACTTTATTATCCTTTTCTGAGGTGTCATAGGTCAGAAAAGCACCACTTAACTGTATGATGTTGGAAATGAATACATGTCAACAGGCATTCTTGGGGAAAACACACAATCTGCCCATCTCCAGAAGACATTTCATTTCCATATGGTATTGCATTTATTAAGACAAAACAACGGCAACTTGGAATAGAGTATATGTTCCCACAGTCAGTTTTATTTAAGTAGCTTTTTCCCTTAATACAATCTTTACAATTGCTTTTTGAAGATTGTATCAAAACATGTAATACATGTTTTGTTAATGTTATCTCTGTCTGACATTAAACATTGTTTGATGTTTTGAAATCAAATAGTGACAGTTTGTGTTATTGACAAAAGCATTAAAAAAAACAAATTTATAAATTTAACATTTTTTTGCCTTGAAAACTTCCTTTATCATTCTTTATCTAAACTCAATGTTCCTCTGAGTTCTTGGACTTGATGGTCCCCCGCATTGCTCCAGATGTCCACTGAGTATCCATGAACAGAATCTCATGTTCCCTGACATCACTCCTCTGTTGGACAGATGAAATACTGATCCAGAAAAGGATTGACTGTGTATTTGTTATAGGAAAATATATAAACTAATCACAAACAGAAACATACATCGGAAGAAACAAAGCACTGCTGCTTTAATTACCATTCTCTTATTAAAAGAATATAAAACATTGTCTTGTCAGCATTATGTTTTTTTTTTTTTTGTAATTGCTGTTGCAAATTAGCTGTGTAAATGTGTTTTGCAAGTAATTTACAGCATGAATTCTATTTTAAAGTAATGGTGGTGGTATTGGAGAGACAAATAAACCCAATGAACTGTCTTTTTGTGGAGTTAATGTACTGTACATTTACCATAAATTCCAACTCTAAAACTTTAATATCTGTAAAGAAACATACAAAACATCTGTGCCACCTGCAGCTGCAGTGGGCTCCTGAACAAACCTCCACTGCACCATAAAATGCCTTTCAGCATGACATTGGGACTGTGCAACAGTAAATATACCTCCTTTCATCCACAAGACCATTTAGTAGGAGGACTGCAGTCTTACCAGGAAAATCTCACAGCATTGAAGTATAAAAAGGCTCGTCGTACAACAGAGAAAAATACATGCGTGCAGTTCAGGAGAGTACGAACCATTTTAAAATATGTGGGCATCATTTGCTTGAGTTGACAGACCTAAAAACAAAGCATACAAATGTTGATGAGTGCAGTGTCCTCAAAGATACACATTCAGTCTGCTGGGATCCAGGGCAGCCCTCCACGTGCCTGTAAGTGGATTTTCTGCAAGCTTCATTTTTGTGAGGATTGTTTATTGGCAGCACTCACCGTCTCAGCAGTTCCAGCTGTGATAGATGAGCCAGGTGGCACACTCCATTCTCCAGTTGAGGAGGAAGAGAGGGAGAGAATTGCTGCTCCATCATTTCTCATGACCTTCCATGCCTGATTATGCTCTTGTGGATCCTGACCTGCCATTACTCTAATGAAGCAGCTACGTCTGCATAAATGCACTTAATGATCACATTTCCTCATCAGTGTACAATGAAACACTGTATGCTTTTTCTATTTTTTGCACAACCATCTTCATCAGCCAATGGCTTTATCTTTGTTGTGTGACTATATGTGTGTGTGTTAACTGGCTGAGAGTGTGTGTAGAATCCCTGATGTGCTATCAGAAACACTGGCAGCAGCTACAAGATGTGATTAAGATGAAGAGCTAGAGAGAGGCGTGTTGGATGTCAGAGTGGTTGGATTTTTTGCAGATTCCCCCTGTGCTGCTGATGGTGGTTTGAAGCTGGTCTTTGAGATCAGATAACTGACTGGAAAAGAGAATCTGTCAATCATTCACAGCCACAAATGACACTCCAGTCTGCAGGACTCCCATACTTTGGAGGCCAAGACAATTTAGAGAACAGGAATTATTCCCTGGTGTACTTTCTTTACACTTTTCTTGAGGTATTGTAAATGTATTGATGGTTCTATCATGATATTAACAATTTATATATTAGGCTTTACATATGAACAAATCATGAATTACCATACTGTTAAAGCAAAAACATAAAATTAATCAAATGGCAGCAGTTGGAAAAAAAATAATAATAAAAAAATAAAATAAAAATAATAATAAAAAAATAAAATAAAAATAATAATAATAAATGAACTAAAAATAATCTTGCATATCACATATTTCACATTTTAGGACAATGGTCATCTCATATTTTATCCAACATTTATGTTATTGATAAGACGTGCCATAATTCTGCTCCAGAAAAAGCCAGATGCAATCAATCTGGATGTGAACAATGGCTGAAAAATTATGATTATGAACTGATAAAAGACATCTGTGTCAATGAAGTACATCACATCCCAATCCCTCCACTTCTGGCTCTGACTACACATCCAGACAGACTTTACTCCAGAAGTTGCAGTCAGTGTTCAACAAAAGTTAGTCACTATTAATTGTGCTTTCTTTTTATTAGCTTCCTTTGTCTTGTGATTTTGTGATACCATTGATTTAATCTCGAGCCATTATTACTTCCATAAATAGTGTCCCACTGTATGACATTGTTAGTATGAACAACCACACACACAAAAAATTTTTTAGCCAAAAATCAAAATTGAGCATCAAAACCTGCTGTGTGACCCACTTTGATTTCACATAGAATTGAAGCTTTAAGATGGTCCTTGAAAATGACCTTAGAATTTTTCATTCTTCATCAAAATGTCTATGTTGCTAAGCATAATCAGTCAATCAAGCAAACAATCAATCAAGTTTATTTGTTTAGTACATTTCAGCAGCAGGGCAGGTCAAAGTGTTTTACATAATAAAAGCAGAAAATTACAGAATTGTAAAGAAAACACCATAAAGTCAATAATTGATCAAACATATTTTCAAGAGTGCCATGACCAAAATCATACACATCACATATACTAGTCAATTCTCCAATTATTATGGTTCAAAAGCAACTCTAAAAAGGTACATTTTTACTCTTGATTTAAAGGCACTGTTTTGCAGTTTTCTGGAAGTTTGTTACAGTTACATAAACAAAGAAGCATTCAACTTCTATGTTTCTCATAGAAGCTGAGTCCTGCTTCTCCATGTTCGGTTCTGGTCTTAAAGCAGAGCAGACCAGAACCAGAAGACCTGACTGGTTTGGAAAGTTTATGCAACACCAGCAGAGCTTCAATGTATTATGGTATATTATACCATAATATTTTAAAGTCTATTCTCTGATCTCCAGGGAGCCAGTGGAAGGACACACATACTGTGTTCTTTTTAATTTATTTTTATGAAAGCCTTTTGCCCCTTACCATGCCCATACTTGTTATCAATAGCAACTTTAATGGAAACTGTGATCATGAACTGACTTCTTTATCCAAGAAAACAAATTGGCAGAGTTTGGAGAGTGGTTATTTAGTCAGTCAGTCAGTCAGTCAGTCAGTCAGTCAGTCAGATGGACGGACGGACAGACAGAGACAGATAGATAGATAGATAGATAGATAGATAGATAGATAGATAGATAGATAGATAGATAGATAGATAGATAGATAGATAGATAGATAGATAGATAGATAGATAGATAGATAGATAGATAGATAGATAGATAGATAGATAGATAGATAGATAGATAGATAGATAGATAGATAGATAGATAGATAGATAGATAGATAGATAGATAGATAGATAGATAGATAGATAGATAGATAGATAGATAGATAGATAGATAGATAGATAGATAGATAGATAGATAGATAGATAGATAGATAGATAGATAGATAGATAGGAATAGGATGGAGCTGGCGAGAAAGAGGAGGATTTCACCTATGTGGGAACATTTTGATTTCTTAAGCCCTAACAAGGTAAGGTGAACTAAACATTTGCAGATGCATTAGCTTTGCTTATGAGGAACTGTATTTGTCACTGTTTCTTATTTTATTTAAAGGTGAGGTGTTTATTGTGCATTCCGGGAGTCGGGGTACAATAATAACACAAGCATTAGTCTATTCACTACCCCCTCCCTAGTTCCACAAGCACTTTCACTGTCCTCTGCCTGATTAAGCCCATGCCATTTCTCTAGAGTCAGAGAAAAACATTATTATACAACATGCTATATCACATGACACTACTATTTTGGGAAAAATTACACACAGAGAATACATTCAAAAAATATTTTATAATACACATATGTAAAAACATAATTTAGAGAAATGATTTCATCCTACACCTTTTGTGACGTCATTCCCAAGAGCCATAATAGACAAAAATTCAATGCATCACACGTGTTAAGATACAACTGGCTGTGATTATACACCTGGCCAGTAGGTGGTTTTGTGTGCACATGAAGTTTCAAGAAATGAACCCTTTCCTGAACCAGTTGGCTCAAGTGGTTCAATGCCTCATGAGGCTTCATCTCACCATCACTAATTAATGGCTACTATTAAAGCTAACAAACAATTAAAGCTGACAAACAATGCAAAAGCCACACTTACCCAACATTGTTTAACCAACAATGGAAACAGATAAATTTGACATCATAACGCAAGCACCCTCGTGGCAGGTGGAGACCTGCTTATATGCAGCAGCCGGAATTGGCCTTAAAGTGGCAGCGTATCATTCATGCTGCTATACATAGCAGTCAACAAAACCTAGCTTCTATTTTCATATTCCACTTCTCCTTGTCAGCAATTTAATTCACATATTAGCTAAATATTTAGCTTGCCACTTAAATATTTAGTTTGCAGCTAAACATTTGTTAGAAAATTAAATATTTATTTAAGAGCTAAATATTTATTTTACAAACTAAATATTTAGCTTTCTAAGTAAATTTGTAATATAAAAGGTAAATATTTAGTCTGTAAACTAAATATTTAGCTGGTGATTTAAATATTGAGTTTGGATCTCAGATCAAACTGGATGTTTTGATACAAAAGACCACTTTTATTTTTTTACACATTTTACTGTACACTTATTTCAAGAACCTTGTTAATCTGACAGAAATATTTAGGTGTACATTTATAAAACTGTTGAAAGTTCTGATGATGATTATTTGATTTGGTCACATTGAATTTAATGTATCTCAATGGGGAACATTTGTGAGAAACATAAATACTTTCTTTAAAATACAAGAACCTTTATCTGACAGATAAAATTGTCTAAATTTTATGCTGCTGAAGAGAGATATCGCAGAGGAATGAATGTTTTACTGTTTGATTTTCCTTCTACTGGGTAATCTCACTTCAAAATGAATCTATCCAGTCGTGTGTTGGCTAATTTATTTAACTTTCAGTTCAGACTTAAGAACCCTTTGACTTTGAGTTCAGGCTTTTGTCATTGCACAGGTAATAGAATATTTCTGTGCCTTTGTCTCAGTTGTGATCTACATGTTTAGAGAAATAATTACATTCTGCAGACTGAGAAATGTTCCTATCTCCATCAGGTAAATCCTGGGAAAACATGAACATTTTCTTTGTTTTCAATGATAAGCATGACATGTTTGTGTAATGAATAACTAACAGGTGGCCAGAGCTATCTGATTTAGCTTTGTTCAGAGCTGCGATAGGCCAGATTTGGACACTGTTTGAAAAGGCCAATGATAAAGCAGGTTTGTGTGTGTCAGGTGACAAAGATAATTGCAAGAGGACATTGTCTTTGTGATAGTGTGATTTGACTGCCGAAGGAGGAACAGCTTATCCTGCTCTCTCTCTCGTCCTTACTGATAACTCTGCATGTGAATTATTTTTAAAGCGACAGTTTTTATAGTTATATTTACATGATTGACATCTTAGCTGGATTACTCCAAACCTAAGGACTGGGGGATTTTCTTACTTTTATTTTTACCTTACTTTTCTTTACCTCCAAGTTAAACCAGGGCAAAATGCCTCCGGCTGATCCCAAGGACATGAGCAGTATTTTACAACAACTTCAGTCTATAGAAATGAAGATTAAACTGCTGGAGGTGAACTTTGAGATCAATGCTACCTGTGGAAATGAAACAACTCTTCCTCAAATCAACGGAGAGGTCGTGCGCCCTGCATCGAGCAGCTTACTCTGGAACGCTCTGGGTGCCAAGCCGAAACGGGAGTCCTGCACTGCGGATCCGATGAGACGACTATCAGGGAGAACCCCGCACCTGGACAAATCAGCGTGGCCGGCTCTGAGCCGAAACCCATCTTCAACTACAACACCTGCTCCGCCAAAGAAAGACAAACAAGCAGCTGCAACCAAAACGCCTCCACCGACCCCACTCCCACAGACAAAGCAACCAGCAAGAACCTCAAAACATTCTGACTCTGTGGGAATCCCACTGAAAAACAGATTTTCTGCACTCCAGCCTGAGCCTCTGAGTGAAACTTTGTCTTCAAACATCAACAGTGAGGCAAGACCAACACATCCATCCCCCAAAGCTCCAAAGGACAAAGCGACCACCAGGAAAACAAAAGGTATCCCAAAAATGCTTATTGTTGGAGATGAGGCAGTAAAGGGAATCAGTGATGTTTGTAATCCCAGGAAAACAAGAGTGATGTATTTTCCTGGTGACACAGTATCTGATTTAACCAACAAACTGCTCTCCCTAACCACTGATCAGCCAGATATTCAGACTTTAGTTGTTCATGTTGGAGCCAACGATCTGGCAAAGCAAAAGTCTGAGATTCTGAAAAAGGACTTTAATATTCTTCTGAACACTATGGGAAAATTAAAAATGAAGTTATTTCTCCAGGTTGGAGAGCAGGCCGAGTAAAAACTGCTCTACCAGCTCAGTGACCTTCATTGATAACCTCTGGATCTATTGGCAGCGCTTTCACCTTTTTGGAAGAGGAGGACGCAATCTTAATAAACATGGGATAAAGCTACTCACTCCAAACCTTTTTTATTTCATCAACAAGGACATCAACAGGATCATCGCTTCAGAAGAACAAGCTCAAGGATGTCTGACTAGGATGGAGCCCGCCGCATATCAGGAGCAAGATATTCCAAAACAAGCTGATAAATTGACTGGAGATGGAGCGACTGCTTCCCTGCCTCCTTCCCCCTCCCTCTCTGCTTGTTCAATCATTCACAGGATTCAATAGATACCAATGAAGAAATGTCTTCCGGACCAGAGTTTCTTAAATTTACAGATGGAATGAATCAACAGGTTCGCTTCGGCACATCTCTCCTTAGCGCTCACTTAGCAGACCTCACTACATTTAAGCCATCAGCCCCTGACTTTCCAGAGGATCCATCACTCTGCATTTCTGAGGTCCGAGGCCGGGGACCAGATATTATCTTTACACCTGTCTTCCCCCAGAATGTGTCTGGCCCCCAGGAACTGCAGAACAGGACATTACCTGTCCGGATCACAACAAGAAAATTTACAAAGACCAGAAATATGAAATACAGCGGTCCTAATTCAAACCTCAGACTGATTCCCTGCCTAAGGAACCTCAGACTGAAAATCTTTTTGCCTCCAAGCCACTTAAAGTAGCTCTTTTAAATACCAGATCACTAAAGCTCTATTAATTAATGATTTCATCACTGAGTATAATGTTGATGTTATGTTTCTGACAGAAACATGGTTGAATGACGATAATGACCAAATTGTACCAATTGAATCAGCGCCTCCTAACTACAAATTTTTAACCCTCTCCAGGCAGATGTTGCAGATTTGCAACAGCTCAGTCAATCAATCAATCAAATTTTATTTGTATAGCACATTTCAGCAAGGCATTACAAAGTGCTTTACATCATAAACACAAGAACACAAAGTCATGCAACATATAATAGACAACACATTTTTACATATTACATTTCAAAAACAATTCTAAACCGGTGTTTAGAATTGCGATTTAAAAGAAGTCAGGGTTTCTGCTGTTTTACAGTTTTCTGGAAGTTTGTTCCAAATTTTTGGTGCATAGATGCTAAAAGCTGCTTCTCCTCTCAGAAGACCTGAGAGGTTGGGAAGGTTGATACAACAACAGCAGATCTTTGATGTATTGTGGTGCTAAACCGTTCAGTGATTTGTAAACTAACAACAGTATTTTAAAATCTATTCTTTGAGCTACAGGGAGCCAGTGGAGGGACTTTAAAACTGGTGATATGTGCGCTATCTTCCTGGTTTTAGTGAGAACGTGAGCAGCAGCATTCTGGATCAGCTGCAGCTGGAGGATTGATTTGTTGGACAGGCCTGTGAAGACGCTGTTACAATAATCAATGCGACTAAAGATAAACATATGGATGAGTTTCTCTACATCTGGCTGAGACATTATTCCTCTAATCCTGGAGATATTCTCATGATTAGAGGACTACTTAGCAACTTAGCAAGTCTTTGCAAGTAATTTGAGCCTGAGAGGATTAAGTGAGAATAGAAAACATAAAAAAAGGAGGAGGCGTGGCTTCTATATTTAAGAATTCCATGAATTGTAGTAAAATTTCTTTGAGTCATTTCACCTCTTTTGAGTATCTTGAAATTCAGGTTAAAGGCTACAAACGAACTTTGACACTAACTTTAAACAAAACTCCAACATACATGGAAAATTTCTTTACTGACTTGAATGATCTTCATATGCTCATATGCATTGATTATGATTGCTTAATAATTGTTGGTGATTTCAACATTCATGTGGACAAACCCCAAGACAGAGGGGCAAAAAAGCTTTTAATATTTTAGAAAATTCTGGTTTAACACAACATGTCAAACAAGCAACACACACTCAAGGACACACATTGGACCTGGTTATCAGGAAGAGTGTGAATATTTCCAATGTCTCTGTAACTGATGTCGCCCTGTCGGATCACTTTGCTGTTATCTTTGAAAGTTGTTTATTCTTTGACCCGCTTGGACAAACAACTATGTTTACAAAACGTTCTTTCACAGAAAACACAGCAGAAACAATTAATCAAATCTACTCTTCCTCATCACCCTTAAGCTGTAATGATGTAGATAAGTTGGTAGATGATTTTCAGTCTAAAGTTTCATATATCATTGATTCTATTGCTCCAATTAAAGTAAAGGTTGTGTCTGGTAGGAAGAAATCTCCATGGAGAAAAGCACAAACAGTTTGATCTGCAAGAGAACTCTGTCGCAGAGCAGAACCAAAATGGTGTAAAATTCAACTTCACGTTCATAATGACATCTATAAAGAAAGACTACGTAACTATCACTCAACAGTAAAACATGCAAGGGAGGCTTTCTTTGCAGATGTCATAAACAAAAACATCAATAATGCTCGAACTTTATTTGCAACAGTTGACAGGCTCACAAACCCTCCTGTGACGTTACCACCTGAATTTTAATCTAATGCTGCCTGGAACAAGTTTTCCAGGTTCTTTTCAGAGAAAATTCAAAAAATCTGAGGATTAATCTGTCATGGAGTGTGGTGGTGGAGGTGGTGAGGCAGGCGCTGGAGACCCAGATATGGTGAATAACAAAATATTTAATGAAAACAAGTCCACAAAAACACAGAGTCCGCGGCCAGGCAGCACGGCTGAGCGGAAGCCAGGGCTCAAACCGGTAGCAACTGGTCTTAAGGGCGGCACAAAACAAACGAGCGACAATCTGACAAAGGCAAAAGTACGACAACGACAAACAATGACAAGGACCCGACGAGGAACAAAGGACACAGGAGGGACTAAATACACTGAGGGTAATCAGGAGAACAAGACACACCTGGGAACAATCAAGGGGAAGACAGGACAACGAGGAGAACTCAGGACACAGAAACTCAGAATTAAACACAGAAAAACACAGAACCTGACAGTACCCCCCCCTTAAAGGGCGGCTACCAGACGCCCAAAAACAAAATCCAAAACCCAAAAACCAGGGTGGGCGGAGGGGCGACGGAAGGAGGGCCAGAGTCCAGAAAACAAAAAACTAACCACAAAAGGTGGGCGGAAACACAAGGAGGGGCCAAGAGTCCAAAACTAAACAGAAAGAGGGCAGAGGCGTCGAGGGGGGTCCGGTGGGCATCCTCGGCGCCCGTGGCAGACCCCACAGGGGAGGTCCGGAGGGCGTCCTCGGCGCCCGCGGCAGACTCCACAGGGGAGGTCCGGAGGGCGTCCTCGGTGCCAAGGAGCACTAGGGGACTCGGGAGGAGCACTAGGGGACTCGGGAGGAGCACTAGGGGACTCGGGAGGAGCACTAGGGGACTCGGGAGGAGCACTAGGGGACTCGGGAGGAGCACTAGGGGGCTCGGGAGGAACACTAGGGGGCTCGGGAGGAACACTAGGGGGCTCGGGAGGAACACTAGGGGGCTCGGGAGGAACACTAGGGGGCTCGGGAGGAACACTGGGAGGCTCGGGAGGAACACTGGGAGGCTCGGGAGGAGCACTGGGAGTCTCGGGAGGAGCACTAGGGATCTCGGAAGGAGCACTAGGGATCTCGGAAGGAGCACTAGGGATCTCGGAAGGAGCACTAGGGATAGAGGCTGCCGGGAGCAGCGGCAGGAGGAGCAGAGTCCACGGAGGCCGGAGCGGAATCCGGAGGAGCAGGAGCCGGAGCCGGAGCGGAATCCGGCGGAGCAGGAGCCGGAGCGGAATCCGGCGGAGCAGGAGCCGAAGCCGGAGCGGGGTCCGGCGGAGCAGGAGCCGAAGCCGGAGCGGGGTCCGGCGGAGCAGGAGCCGAAGCCGGAGCGGGATCCGGCGGAGCAGGAGCCGAAGCCGGAGCGGGATCCGGCGGAGCAGGAGCCGCAGCCGGAGCGGAGTCCGGCCGAGGAGGAACGGCAGCCGGAGCGGGGTCCGGCCGAGGAGGAACGGCAGCCGGAGCGGGGTCCGGCGGAGCAGGAACGGCAGCCGGAGCGGGGTCCGGCGGAGCAGGAACGGCAGCCGGAGTGGGGTCCGGCGAAGCGGCACGAGGAGCTGAGGATGGAGCTGGGGATGGGCTGCCGGAGCGGATGTCTGGCCTGGGAGGCAGAGGTTTAGCATCCCAGGCCGCAAAGGCTGTCCGGCGTATCTCCTCTGCCTCCCGCTGCAGCTCCACCAGCGCGGGGTGCGGGAGACGAGGAACCCAATAGTCCAATAGCAGGCCCAGGCGTATCGCGAACCCTGGCCGTCTCAGGGCGAACGTGGACGTGCTCTTTGACTCCTCATACTCCTGGATAGTACGGAGTAGCTCCTCTAAACCCTCTGGGTCCATGCTGAATTCAGCGAGCCTCACCGTATTCTTGGTCGGGTCCTTCTGTCATGGAGTGTGGTGGTGGAGGTGGTGAGGCAGGCGCTGGAGACCCAGATATGGTGAATAACGAAATATTTAATGAAAACAAGTCCACAAAAACTGTTGAGTTTGTGTTTTCTTGATCTGCACTCATCACAATGAACCACTCTTCTTTTTTTAGATAGCTGTGTTCTTTTATTGTGGAACGGTCAGGCACACAGAAAACTTTTCTTCGTCTAATTCTTTTTAGAACATATATATAAAATCTCGCTCTCACTGCCCCCAGTGGACAACAACAGTACAACATGCACATAAACAGAATGACAGGATATAGAACATAAAGCTGTACCTTACAAAGTAAAATCAGTAAACATGAACACATAACACAAGATAACTTAAAGACAGGTTAAGATGAGAACATGTTCCAACACCCCCCTTGTTCTCATCTTCTTTACCTTCAAATATTTGGTTTCCAAAAAACCATTCTTTAAATTTCAGCAGTTTTGCTTTTGATGCAGGTTTGGTTAAGATGTCAGCAAACATCTTTTCAGATGGACAGTACACCACACTGATTTTCCCTTCTCTCAGTGCATCGCGTATAAAATGATACTTCACATCAATGTGTTTGGATCGCTGTCTATTCACAGGGTTCTTACACAATGCAATGGCCCCTTGGTTATCACCATGAAGTGTTGTACAGTCGTATTTCTTGTTATCCATACCATTTAAGAGTTGACTCAAGTATAGACTTTCTTGTGTAGTAGCTGTTAACCCAATGTACTCAGCCTCACATGTGGAAAGAGCCACAATTGGTTGTTTCTTGGACTTCCAGGAAATGGCTGGACCCTGTGGCGTTAAACTGAAACAATAACTTGTGGTGCTGCGCCTGTCCTCTACTGAGGATCCCCAGTCAGAGTCACTGTAGGCTATAAGGTTCAAGTTGTCATTGTTTTTCTTGAAACTTAGTTCATAGTCACAAGTACCTTTTAGATATCTTAGAACATGTTTAGCATTCACTAAATCCTCTGTCATAGGTTTAGCTAATGTCTGTGAAAGTTTGCTCACGATCCAACTGATGTCTGGTCTGGTACAAGTCATGGCATAAATCAGACTACCTACTATCTCACGATAGTTTGTAGGATTCATTACTTTCGTTTCCTCAGACTCATGATTTTTCTTGTGATCAAGTTTTGGTTCGCATGGGGTGGATCTTGGTTTGCAGTCCAACATTCCATATTTTTCCAACATTTTTAGGATGTACTTCTTTTGGCTCATTTTTATTTCATCCTCTTTTTGTTCAAAATGTATGCCTAGAAAATGCGATATTTTGCCTAAATCCTTCATGCTAAACTTTGATTTCATTGTTTCTTTGAAACTGTCCAAAACTTCAATGCTGCTAGCAGCAATGATCAAGTCATCCACCCAGATGAGCACGATAACCGTGTCATTCTCTGTTTGTTTTCTGTACACACAATGATCAACTGGGTTCCTTTCAAAGTTGTTTTGTTCAAGATGATCATTTAAGAGTTTGTACCAATTTCTCCCTGATTGTTTTAATCCATACAGGGATTTCTTTAATTTATACACACATTTCTGTCCTGTTTCTGTTTGCTGTTCAAACCCCTCAGGCTGTTCCAAGTAAATTTCTTCCTCAATTGGTGCATGCAGATAAGCTGTTTTGACATCCATCTGATGTACTTTAAGGTTATTCTGAACTGCTATCTGCATCAATGCTCGGACTGATGTTATGTTAGCTGTTGGAGCAAAAGTTTCATGGTAGTCTATACCTTCTGTTTGGCTGTAGCCTTTTGCTACATACCGAGCTTTGAAAATCTCTTTTCCTTCATTTTCTTTGCGTGAATATACCCACTTCCCTCCAACTGTGTTTCTACCCTCTGGTAGGATGCTCAGTTCAAATGTTTTGTTTTCTTTAAGCGAGTCAATTTCGTCCCTCATTGCCAGGTATTTTCTGCCTGTGGTGATTCTGAGCCTCGCTGAATGTTTGAGGTATATCAAAAACGGCCCTATAACAATGATCAACAGTTATTTGTGGTTTTAGGATCTAATTGGTAGTCTTCCAGGTATTTTGGGAGTCTTTTCTCTCTTTCTGGATAACGATTGCTTCGCTTTGTTTGAGTTTGATCACTAACAATTTCAGACCCAGTGAGATAGTCTGAAAACTCTGCATTTTGAGTTTCCTGAAGACTAACTTCCTCTTGTTCACTTGGGGTGACATTTTGGGTTAAGGGTGTTACCTCATGTCTATCTGTCTGCATGAGGTATCTGTGGTCCTGGATCCCTAGATCCCAGGCATCTGTCTGTGTCTGTTGGTCAACACCATTTTCTTTTATGAACTTCACTAGCCTGTGTTTGGAAACTTTTCTCACCTGTGGGTGGTACACCAAATAAGCTGGGCTGTTTTTGCTGTACCCTAAAAACAGTCCCTTTTCACTTCTTGAGTCTAGTTTCTTGTGGTGGTTGTTGTACGCGTAGCACTCTGATCCAAATACCCACATGTTCGAAAGAATGGGCTTTCTTCCCGTCATCAAGAAATATGGGGTGTTTTTGGTTCTGTTACTATAACATCTGTTGCGAATGTATGCAGCACACTGAATAGCATATGGCCACAGTTCTTTAGGTAAGCCCTTTTCTGACAACATACACCTTCCCATTTCAAAGAGCGTTCTCCACTGCCTCTCTGCTTTTCCGTTTTGGTGTGGGGAGTACGGCGACGACGTTTCATGTCTAATGCCTTTATCTCTGAGTAGCGTTTGAAAATCATTACATGTGTATTCGGTACCATTGTCTGACCTAAAGCATTTAACATTACCATAGGGTGCACAGTCTGCCAGAAACTGCTTTGTTGCTTTAGTCACGTCACTTTTGTTTTTCAGAAAATAGACTGCAATGGATCCTGAGAAGTCATCAGTAAAGGAAATAGTATACCTGTGTCCTTCTAAACCTATAGGGTCAATAGGTCCTGATAGGTCAGTATGAACCAACTCTAGTGGCTTGCTCGTTTTAACATCTGACTCCTTGTTTCTGCTGTTGATAAATTTTCCTTCAGTACAGATGTTACACTCCATTTTACTGTTGTCAGTGACTTTCATTCCCTCTACCACATTTTGTAATTTCATAACATCATTCATGTTACAGTGTCCTAATATTTCATGCCATGTCTTCAAATCGCAAGCTAGCTTCACTTTATCCCTATTCATCATGTCATTTAAGTTTTCCTCAATGCATCCTTCATTATTGCTTTTCATCCTTAGGTAATACAGTTTCTCATGTGCCTCAATAGGGAAGACAATACCATCTCTACTCATCAGTTCATACTTCCCATCTGTGAATGTTACACTGGCTCCATGAGCTGTAGCTGACATCACAGAAAATATGCTCTGTGGGTAGGATGGGATGAGTAAAGCATTTTTCAGAGTAACTTTAACATACCTCCCTTTTGAGTTCAACAGTTCAATCTGTGCATCGCCACGCTTCAGTGCTACATTGTTCATCTTCTTTCCATCGGCCAGTTCCATGTAGTCTCTACCCGGATCAAAAGTTTTGTCAGTTCTTATGAACAACTCTTCATCAGTGATGATGTGTGATGTGGCTCCACAGTCCACCATTATTCCATTAAGCTTGATGTCAGGTAGAAGATTCTGGCTGACTTTGAATACCATGGTCTGGTCCTCCTCATGGTTGTCCTGCATGTCTGAAGACTGCTTGGCATCATCCTTCCGTTTCGATCTTCTTCTGCATGTCTCGTCACTATGGGTGTACTTCTGTGGTAGCTGCACCATTTTGGCGCGGTCTTTTGGCGGCAGTCTCTCGCCATGTGCCCGCGCTGGCCACAGTTGTAGCAGTTTACTGTCTCATGTCCACTTTCATTACATTACCTGACTTCGCTTTGCTTTCAAACTTTTCTGTTTCTTCATAGCTTCGAAGTCTGCTCTTAAACTGAGTGAACGTCAAGTCTTCACTGCTCTGTGTTGTGTGAACAACAAAAGGCTTGTATGATTCCGGGAGACCCTTCAGAATCATTGCTATTATTAGTCCGTCACTAATGACTTCTTTTGCATTTCTCAGAGACGTTATTGCTTTTTCAGCACGTAAAACATAGTCTGTCACAGTTTCGCCGGGTTCTTTTGATAGGGACGTGAGCTATTTGTAAAGGGCGATGATCCTGGGCTTACCCTGGCTGGCGTAATGGCCGCGCAATATCTGCAGAGCTTTCCTTCCATCGTCGGCGGCATCTCTCATCACCAACGACAGGCTCTTATCATCGAGGACCTGGATTAGTTGACACCCCTGCCGCGTTTTTCTCTTCGTCCGGGTCCGCGGTAGAAAGGATGGTGTCTTTTAAGCCCAGCGTTCTTAAGTAAGCTAGGAACTTTACCTCCCAAAGCTAGTAGTTGTTTTCGTCTCCGTTGAAAACTAGTCTGTCCCATGGTCTTCCCGTGCGGTGTCTGGGCCCATAACCTGTTGCGTTTGTGTTTTCTTGATCTGCACTCATCATCACAATGAACCACACTTCTTTTCTTAGATAGCTGTGTTCTTTTATTTGTGGAACGGTCAGGCACAGAGAAAACTTTTCTTCGTCTAATTCTTTTTAGAACATATATATAAAATCTCGCTCTCACTGCCCCCAGTGGACAACAACAGTACAACATGCACATAAACAGAATGACAGGATATAGAACATAAAGCTGTACCTTACAAAGTAAAATCAGTAAACATGAACACATAACACAAGATAACTTAAAGACAGGTTAAGATGAGAACATGTTCCAACAAACACAGAGTCCGCGGCCAGGCAGCACGGCTGAGCGGAAGCCAGGGCTCAAACCGGTAGCAACTGGTCTTAAGGGCGGCACAAAACAAACGAGCGACAATCTGACAAAGGCAAAGTACGACAACGACAAACAATGACAAGGACCCGACGAGGAACAAAGGACACAGGAGGGACTAAATACACTGAGGGTAATCAGGAGAACAAGACACACCTGGGAACAATCAAGGGGAAGACAGGACAACGAGGAGAACTCAGGACACAGAAACTCAGAATTAAACACAGAAAAACACAGAACCTGACATAATCTGCACATCAACTCTAAAGCCAGAACCATTGCTGTACCCAAACAAAACAAATACAGAAAAAATGACCCATTTTCAACTACTTAATTATAAAACCCTAGAAGAAATTATAAGTTAATTAAGTTCAAGCTCCTGCTGTCTGGATGTCCTACCCACACATTTCTTTAAGAAAGTCCTTCCTGTTATTGCTACTGATCTGATCCAAATAGTAACTCATCACTCACATCAGGCGTTTTCCCCCAGGCCTTGAAAACAGCAGTCATCAAACCACTGTTAAAAAAGAACAACCTGGACAAATCACTATTGCAGAATTACAGGCCAATCTCAAACCTCCCATTCATCAGCAAAGTTATTGAAAAAACTGTGTGTAATAGTTTCCTCATGATGAACAACTGCTTTGACACTTTCCAATCTGGTTTTTGTGCTCACCACAGCAAGGAGACTGGCCTTTTAAAAGTATTCAATGATATCCATATCAATATGAACTGTGGGAGAACCACAGTGCTGGTTCTGTTGGACCTCAGTGCAGCTTTTGACACTGTTGACCATGACATATTACTGAATCAACTGGAGAGTTGGGTTGGAGTCTCTGATTTGGTGCTCGACTAGCTTGGATCTTACATCTTACTTTGTTTCAATAGGAAACTTCTCATCAAAGAGGTCAAAGGTCACATGTGGGTAGGGTTAGGGTGAAAACCATTAGATCTCATCACGCACACACACAAAATCAACACAAAAAAATCTCCATTCAAATTTACTATTTGCATTTGAGTGAGGTATTCCCAGTACTTTATTTTTATATTGTGTGTGTTATGTTCTTTCTTTTATAAATATGGTTCACCTTCATCATTAAAGTAAAAAAAATGTAAATCATGAAAAAAATTTGGATTTGATAATTCTTGGTCTAATACTGAAAGGAATCAGATTATAGCTTATTTAGGTGAGTTTTGAAGTTTGTAGTTTATTGTCCACAAGAAAAAGTTTTTGTGGCTGTTGCACATTTTTACAAAAGGCAAGAAGTCTGCAAATATTTACGCAAACTTTCATGCCAAGCTCATTTTTATACATGCCAACTTGTGTGTAAAATATGCTGCTTCACATTTTCGTACAGTGGCATACAGAGGATGCCATTGCTATTGCTCTGCACACCACACTGACACAGCAAAGAAGTTATGCGAGGCTGCTCTTGCTGAACTTCAGCTCAACACCCTCCTTCTTTCCAGCTTGGGATTTCAGCATCACCATGATTCAGTTAAAGATCCAGAGTGATGTAATTGTACATGAGCAGTCTAAATGCAAAACGGCAGAATTCTGGAGTTTTACAAACATAAAAAAAACAACAACAATTAAAAGAGGGTAGGGCTGTGGTGATAATTTGAAGATGCAGAAACAGGAAAGCTACAGTTGTGCTGATGGCATTCCATGAGTCAGTCTGTCCCTAAAATATCTTTGTGTTTCTGTCAGTCTGTGTTTTTACACCTACCACTGCACAACCCAGCACCTTCACATGTCCACCTACACCTCCAGGATGTCCAGATCCTCTCCAGCACCAAAAAATGTACATTTACTGGTGTCCCATCATTTTCTGTCAGCATTAAGGTGTGAGCATTGAGGTGTGTGCAGAAAATGTTTGTTTTCCACTAAATATTCATGCATAAAATCATTTGTATGCTACATTAAACCACCATTATTTCCCTTGTTTTTGTATTTGTAAGTTTACCTGACATTCTACCAAAAAGTTTTATTAACCCTTTAGTTAATTTTCTGATGTCAAAATACAGGAAGCATAAAGAAAATATCCTAAGGCTGTTTTTATGTTTTGTCTTTTAGAGAATTGTTTTGCCCTAGCAGGCTTTATTTAACAGCAATTCAACAAAAAAAAGGGAAAATGCAGTTTCAAACTTATTTTTTGTCTTTATTTACATTGTTTTTTTTTTCCTGTTTCTGCTTCACATATTTAATTCAGTAATTTCTGATTTACCAATTGCTACCTAAACTCAAGTCAATGGTCGTTCATGTTATTAGGTATTCTTTATTGTCTATCATATTTTTAGAAATAATAAGTGTAGTTTTGAGGATACGCCTTTAATTCTCTGTCAAGTAATTTTCACACTATGTTTTGATATACTTCTTAGAACAGGGGTGTCAAACTCTAATCCTCGAGGGCCACTGTCCTGTAGTTTTTCGATGTGCCACAGGTACAAAACACAGGAATGAAATGGCTTAATTACCTCCTCCTTGTGTAGATCAGTTCTCCAGAGTCTTGCTAATGACCTAATTATTCTATTCAGGTGTGGTGCAGCAGAGGCACATCTAAAAGTTGCAGGACACTGGCCCTCAAGGACTGGATGTTGACACCCCTGCCTTAGAACATTGTTCTCAAATTCTAATCCTCAAGGACCAGAGTCCTGCAACTTTTAGATGTGTCCCTTGTCAGACATACTCAAACAAAGACCTAACTTGAATTAGAACTTACAAGTATTACTGGTGCCCTGCAACAGACTGGTGACTTGTAAGGGGGGGAAACCCCGCCTCCCACCCAGAATGTTAGCTGGAGATAGGCACCAGCACCCCTCCTGACCCCACTAGGGACAAAGGAGTTAGAAAAAGGATGAATGAAGTATAACTGGTTGTGTATATGAACACACACATACATGCATTCAAGGAAGGTAAGAAAAACAATCTAGCTCACAATACATATAAATGTTGGATGTTAGAGAATAAAATTCAAGAATTACTGCCCGAAGATCAGCTTTAAGCGCTGACTCTCTATAGATGCCACTTTACTCTTGATTCATTCAAGAGCACCAAACATCCTCTGCATGCCATCTGCTCTACTTGTCATCTTCCTGCCCACTGTGTTCACCACACTTTGCTCAGGAAAACACTTCCTCTCTGCTCAAGCTAGCTTACCTCTGCCTCCAGAATAATTTCTTCACTCACTCAAATGGTCACCTCCACTGAGATGGAAAATGCTCCAGAATGCTTTGGTGAAATGCTTTACACCACTGCATATAAAGCTTTGCATTCTAAATGGTAATTGAAGTCTGAATGTGGCTGCTGGCTCATGGAAATCCAATCCATAAATATCTCTACACTATCTATAGGCCATATGATATTTGGAGATTTACACGAATTGTATCTGTAGAAAATTATAATGCGACTAATAGTCAAATATTTAGTAGTAAATTTACTCAACAAGACATATTGCATTAAATCCTTGCAGAGTAACCCAAATGACAAGATTCTTTGTGGAGAAACTTTGTATTAATTTAACTAGAGTTAAACAGGCCTCCTTTCAGGCTTCAACTTTTGTTGTGATGCTTCAGCAGAACACTATATGCAGTACACTTTCAATCCTACTTCTGCATCACTGGCCCTCCATTGCTTTTTTATCAACTTATGATAATGTCATATACAGCAGCAAATGATCATTTTTATTAGTAATTGCTTTCCACAACTGTTTCAAATATCAAATCAAAAAATAAGTGCTAAATTGAATTACAAATGTAGTTAATCATTTCATTAAATTAGCCACTGTTTACTTTCATGTTTCCTGGAATTCATTGTGAAATATCATTCTATGTACTACATACTTCCAGTTCTACTTAGGTGATCCTCACAACTTAACTGTATGAATATCCTTCAGTGTTTCTCTCCAGTCTACGTTTAGAAACTGACAATAGTGGAAGCAAATGATGAAGAAACACAAAACATCTTTTTCAGCAGACCAAAGAGCAGTGTGACTGGTGGTGGATGAAGGTTCATTATGGGTTATGGATGCTCATGGATGAATAAGCTGAAAAGAGGAAGCTGTCAGCTTCTGTTTTGTCGGCCATATTTACCAGTTAATCCAGTGAGGGCACTCTGAGAGGTTATTAAGAACTCAGTGCAGTCATGTTCTTTCCTTGCTACTGTGAAACTTGCAATTACTAATCCAATTTAGCAGCAGAGGAGATATGTTCTGTTTCTCTGTTAATCTGGTTACAGCAGCTGTTTGGTCTCCTACTGACTTTGGTGGGCTTACTTAACACAACTACCAGCCGAGTTCCCACTGCACAACGATATGGGGATTCTCCTGATAAAGATTTTGTACTGAAGACATTCCCACTCACCATGTCTCAAGACTTCTGTGAGTTAATTTAATGGCTTTAGTCTGCTTTATTCAGAAAGGTATACTCTACTCAAGAATAGAGTTGATTGAAATATTGAATATAAGGAAAATGGGTCTGGAAGAGAAACAAAATCTTAAAACAGTTCTTTGACAGAGCTTTACTGTGTTTTGGATGCTTTAATTCCCCATCTTATGTTTTTATTTTATTTTATTTTTGCACAACATAAGATGTACTTCCATGCATTGTTGTACAGAGGAATGAAAACTCATGGTTTTGAGTATAACTGAATATATCTATATTCAACTAAATAAGTATCCTCTTACTAATCTTTAGGGATTTCAAAAGATTTTTCTGTTGGCGCATCTATTTGTGATTATTACCTAATCTTCAGGTAATATGTTAGTATCATATTGTTCTCCTAATAATTGCATTATTGGAAGGTGAACTGTTCATTCTAAACTGCATTGCCATGTTATCAGTCTATTAAAAAGACAGACACTGTATTCAATAGAGTGTAAGTCAAAGAATCTGGGTGTTGCTCAGAGAAAAAAAACAGTTGTCACAAAAATGGAGTAAATGTATTAACTTAAGTTCAGGTGCCACACCCAAACCACATCTCTAATTTTACAAATGGCCTATTTATACTCTGCTCACCCATTGATCCCATTCATTTCAGTCTGTTACACTTCAATGCGACGTAGCCATTCAGATCTACCCTTCTGATTCAGACGATAACCTTCAGTACTCCATCTGCTGCCAGATATTCTCCTCTTCCAGTATTTAGACAATCTCCAAGTTGCAAATGCCTGCGCTCTTTCATCTTCGATACTCAAGCTCCGTCTTGCATCTCATTAGCATCATTTCAACATCCGTCCGAGGTTCCTCCTTCACATCCAACAACATTCTAGTCCTGTGGCTGTAAACCACTAAGAGGCATCAGACATCAGGCTCATTCTTCCTCCGCCACCTTCCTTCAGTCAAACAACGCCAACACATTCACATCCCAGCGCTCCACCACCGGCGTCTCAACTCCTCGAGGCCTCAGGTTCCAGGTTGTTGCCTGCCTTCAAACACTAATCTTATGAAGCGCCACCTTAAAAGTCTGAACTGTTCAGACAAAATGGAAGAATAAACAAATCAAAATAAGCATAAAGTAAAAATCTTTTTTTAATTACACATTTTAAAACACCTTGAATTACTTTTCATCACCTTCCAAGAAGTCAGATCTGTTCACAAGGAGGTAAACATAAAAATCGAGAAAATCTCTTAGTGGTCAGGTGGTATTACACAGTGGATCTGTACAAAAATATGAAGCACACAGAAATAAATCCCATCCTTATTAACAACAAACAAAATTAGTTTTTACTTTTTGTTTACTGGATTATTATAACAATAGAAAAGTGTCCAGATGAGAGTGTTTAACTCACATTAAACACCATGTTTATCAAACCAAAGGTCAAAACTAATTTGTAAATATATATTTTTTTTTTAGTTAGAGTTGATTTGTTGAACTCCTGCTGATGAATTAAGAATGCAATTTTAAATATCACAAAGAAAATTATCTTTCTGGATTAATTTACTCCCTTTATTTTTTAATGAAAATATTTTGTGAACTAGGATGACATAGTATATATTTATTTTTCTTGTTCTTTAAAACGTAAATGTTCAGTTTAAGAATTTATTAATTTTTCCAGTACTTTGTTTGATGATAGTTAATATCATAAACATGTTTTTGATTAGTGCAAAAGTAATTCATTCAGAAGCATGTTTTTTTTTTCCCTTTCCCTTTCAAAAATAAACTAATTGTAAGAACTAAATTAAAACCAACCTATTATTATTATTGGAAATTCTATCAGTTACAAAATATTACCTAAACATGGTAAGTCATTTAGATATTGAAACTGATTTAACATCTTTTTGTGAGTAATTAGAAATGACCTTGTTCAAATCCCGCACAGTTGTAGGCGCCAGCCCTTTTCAACACTGAATGTTGACTAGTAATAAAGAGGATAACAAGGGGACATTCACTCTGACATTGGACCTGGCAGCTTGCAGCAGCATTTAAATGTCCAGGGTATCTACAGGGTATTTATAGTACAAAAATGGCCATTTGTGAAGGTTATTAGTAGTGCAATGTCATGATTATGTTAAAGCTGAGAATCATGGTTTTGCCCAAGGCACAAGCAACAATTTGGTGGCCGTGACAGAGAGGGTAACTGTGAAACCAAGTTTAAATTGTTCTGCGGGTGGATTGGGTTTTGCACTAAAACGTTCAATCTTCATTCTTCAGTGAGGGTAACATATTCCATAGCGTAGTCTGCATCAAAGTACCGTTTAAAGTAATCAAAGAGTTACAAGTGCTAATTGGACAAAAAAAAAAGATTGTTCAAGTATTCTCCTTGATTTTAAAGACTTTACAGATAAACTCCAACTGTTCTTAGAAGTATTATAGTTTTTATAATAAGCTATATAGCACACACAGAACACACACAAAATTTAAGTGTAACTTACACTTAAATTAAGTGTTAAATTTGTGTGTGTTTTGATAATTTCTTTAGTTAAATTATTAGATTTCACAGTTCATTTTTCAATTTGTTTACCGCTTGTTGGGCAAAAATTTATATCATCATGAATGTCAGGTATACTTGGTATTTCTAAATTCTCCCTAGGTGTGAGTGTGTGCATGCATGGTTGTTTGTCCTGTCTGTTTCTGTGTTTCCCTGGCAACCTGTCTGCCTCTTGCCCAGAACATTTGTTGGAGATAGGCTCTAGCACCTCCTGACCACAAGGGATGAGGGTGTAAAGAGATGGTTGTATGTATGTATGGATGGATGGATGGCACTCTCACTTCCAGTGATTTCTTTAGACGATGGTTTACTGTTTATGTTTAGGTTTCTCCCCCTTATCTATGGCAGGAGTCTTCAGCTCCACTCCTCTAGGGCTGGGTTCCTACAACTTTTAGATGTACTCTGCTTCAACACGTAAGAGTCAAATAATTAGGTAATTAGCTCTACATACTGAAGCGGTAAGTAATTTAAATCAAGTGACTGTCTCAAGATGTTCTTTATTTATAAACAATTAGTAAAACATGGCAAAAGACAATCATGGTGTGCTGTGGTGTCGCAGGAGCAACACCCATGTATGGAGGCCTTAATCCTCATGGTGAAGGTCATAGGTTGGATTCCCGGCCTGGCAACATTTGGCATATGTCTTCCCCCTCTCTCATTACCCTGTTTTTAGTCAAACTACTTTCAAATATAGGCCACAAGAGCCAACAAAACCTTTTTTTAAAAAAGATAATCAAATCAGGCTTTTATTGGTCTGTATCCTATACATATTTTCTGGAGACATTTTTACACTGTAATTTTTATGTAATTCCATGCATGCAGGCTCATAAGGCAACAGTGACTGCATCAGGATGGATGGTCACAGCAGAGCCTTATTGTCTGGGTTGTATTTTACTTTACTGTCATCTGCAAACTATGTCATCTGTCATATCTCTTGCAGGTAGGATGACATCAGATGTTTAACAGTGTGGAAAATTTTTGTTTGCTGATCAAAAACCCCCTACCGCAAACTGTAATAAGTTAAGCTGAATGTTATCTCCCACAGAAGAAACTCCATTGCAAGAAGCTCAAGTTTTCATCTGACTGTTAGAGCTGCGCTAATGGAAACACAAGCTTTCTTCCAGTAATGGAACTGCCAGGGAGTGTTGTGTATATGCAGAAAATATCTATAACTTTATCTGACATGTTTTTTTTTTTAATACAGTCCCATACTGTCAAAAAAAAAATTGACAGTACAGGACTCTGTTTTTAGATATCTCATTTAAGCAGATGCCTGCACATCTTGACTTACAGCAACATAACATACAACGAAGATCTCAAACATTTTGGCTTGAACGTAATAAATTCAGCATGGAAAAATGAATCAAATTAGATCAAATTTTGATGTCAAATATTTTGACATCAAAATATTCATGAATGCAATATATTAATTGTTTTATAAGAAAAAATAATTTATTTAAAAAAGTTCTTTAGTAAGAACAGTTGAAATACTTTGTTGTAAAACTTGTCTGGGTTCTAATTCCCACGAGTGTGTATCCATTACCATTGACTGAGTCTTCCAGTAAAACCTGTTTCTGGGAGAGATTTGATTTGAGCTAAACTGTTCAAATTTGCTGACATAGTGAAATTATGAATCATTATTAACTTGTTCAAAGCCAAAAGTAATTAAATACTGGGAAATATCAAAGGCTCTTTTTTTTAAAAAAAAGGAAGGACCTTTTTAATTTAAGGTAAAAATATGAATTTGTTGTGGTTATAGAATCAAATCAAAATCAAATCAAATTTTATTTGTATAACACATTTCAGCAAGGCATTTCAAAGTGCTTTACATCATAAACACAAAAACACAAAGTCATGCAACATATAATAGACAATGCATTGTTACATATTACATTTCAAATACAATTCTAAACAGGTGTGTTTTTAGTTGCGATTTAAAGGAAGTCAGGGTTTCCGCTGTTTTACAGTTTTCTGGAAGTTTGTTCCAAATTTTTGGTGCATAGATGCTGAAAGGCTTTTAGCCCACATGCAGAACATTTTCAGGAGACAGGATAAAAAATGAGTATGTTTTATTGAGCAAATAAACAGTTTTGAATGAGAGAATCTTTGGTGGTTTTGACTGGAGGACAAGGAGAAACAGAAACACTGGAAGAAGAGTAATGGAGAGGTGAGTGGGCATGTGAGGTTTTCCCACAAACCAGCCAGAGAGTATTGAGTAAAGTTCAAAATAAATTTTAATTTATTACAAAAAATCCACAAATAATTTCAAAATGATAAATCGGGCCCAAAACTGAGGTCAACATAACAAACTACAACTCAGGTAGCAACACAAAGAACTCAAACAAAAAACTGACCTACTAACAAGACATGAAGAGAACTTAAATAGGGGTGATCAAACCACTACTAAACACAAAAGGGATAATTAAACACACACAAAAAACACAAATAAATAAGAAACATTACTAAATCTTTAAATTAAATAAATATTAGAACTGAACTAACTTTCAAAAGAAAACATTAAAGAAATAATGAAACTAAACTAAAAAACCAAATTTCCCCCTCCCCTGGTGAGCAGATGGAATGGCCCACTGGGAAGTTGACCACCAGTGGGCATCAGCTGGAAATCATCTGTAGCTCCAGGGGAAACTGGTAAACTCAAACAAAAGAAATTTAGTGCATTTAACAAAAATTATAAAGAACTGACAAATAAAGTTAACTAAATGGGTGCACTACACATAGTTAACTAAATTGGTGAAATTAATGAAGACAAATTGAAAAAATAAAAATCTAAACTATTCAAACAAATATATAAAGTAATATTAAAGAAGAACAGAAAATAATTACTTTTATTCTGTGACAGCAGGGACAGCTGTCACAGGGCAGCAGAGCAGGGACAATAATGCTAGTGAAAATTCTAACTCTTACTGGTGATGAAGATGATGGTCGGCCAGGAGGGCGGGGGGGTTGGGGAGGGGGAATGAAGAGGTCCGGGGCTTGGTGTTGAGTGGGGCTTAGTCCAGATGAGCAGGATGAATTCTTGAGAACTGTGGAAGCTGCTGGTTGGATAGTAATGATACTGGAGGGCGGACAGGTAGTGGCGTGGGCATGAGGAAGAGGAGCTTAATGGACGTCAGTCACGGAGCAGGAACCAGGAAAAGGCAGTGGATCTTAAGATTCAGGAGAATAAACCAGAATGTCGCTTGAAGATGAACTCAGTTAACGCCGTGAGAACCTATGTGGTAGATATGGGGCATCTGAAGAGGGTGTGTAAGATGAAGCCCCGCTTCGATGCTTGTGTCGTCTTGCTGAAAACCACGTTACTGGCAACAAACTATGCCTCGTATTGTGTGCAAGTTTTTTAAATAAAAGCGTGATGAGCCATGCTGCCTCATGGGTTACTGTATTTGATCGAGCATCAGAGGAGTATTTGTCTTCAGCAGTGGCTGAAATAAATGGAAGAATGATGATTTTGATAATGGCACTCATCAAAATGTAATGTTTGTTACCGGTTTTCTCAATTATTGTTTATGGTATAGTTTATGACTTTATATTTTTACTTTATATTTTGCATTTTTATTGTGTAAAGCTCTTTGAAACTGCATTGTTGCTGAAATGTGCTACACAAATAAACTTGATTGAAAAGGAGCCAGCAAGAAGAAAGATGATCACGCACAATGATATTCATGAATAAAAATAATTACCCCCTTCACCTACAATCTCACCTTCTTGAAATTTCCACCATTTCTTTGTTCTGCAAAGATATATCAGTCTTGCACAGCAGAAACTTGTTTGTATGTAACTTTGTTTATTCTTTTTTTTTATTACACTTCATTGAATGAAATCAAAATAAATCTTGATTGTTTGTATTAGGGCCGGGTAATAAAACAATAACAATAGCTGCTGCAACAGTCTCCCTGACCTGAAAGAATGATTCAATTCTAAAATTGTAAAAACTATAGATAAAAATGATTCTTTTACTGAAATTCTCAGGTGATACCGTTGTTTTAATAAATGTCAACCTGTTCAAAAATCCAATCTCCCATTTTACTGCTGCATAATGTTAATTATTCTCACCACATAGTCCTCTATCAAACATAAAATATTCTCTCCTTACTTCAGACTACTATAAGACCTTCATTGGGGGATCCGATTTAAAAAAAAATGCATTGCTTTTTCTTTTATTTTAAGTTATTGCTTCCTTTCTCCATGAATTTGAGTACATCATATGTGCAATATACTGAGTTGTGGGAATGAAAAGGCTGACTGTAGTGTTTTCATCTGTGTTGTTTCAATCATGGTAAATGGATTTTCTAAATGCCAAAGTCGCTGCTTTATAGATTTGGCTTCCCTGAGAGAAGAGCAAACTCATTTAGCTGGAATATGGCCGAGTGCCTCTATATAACCAAGTACTTACAAAGCAAACTAAGAGGAAAGGCTGATTTTACCAAGTCATGTTGGGATGCTTCCATTGTCAACTTCCAATAGATCGCTTTTAATGCGTCGTGCTTAGAAAATGAATCTTTTTGGAAGAATCAATTGGGAAAAGATATATGGTTAGCAAATAGGTCAAACAAGTCAGGGGGTGTAGCAATATTAAAAAATAACTTCAAAGGTAAAGTTTTAGATGTTACATCTGATAATAAGGGTCATTGAATTTTCATAGTAGTTGAATTTCATTCTTACATCTTTTTGCTAAGCAATATTTATGGGTATAATTCTGATTCTTTAAATATTTTTTTTAAAGGAGCTGGAGGACACCATGTTTTTTCTTGGGACTGAGTTTCCATCAGCAAGGCTTATTTTAGGAAGGAGATTTTAATGTGTTTTTTTTTTCCACTCAACTGGATAGACATCCCTCTAGACTTAGAAATGGACAGAACTATCTTATGGACTTCTCTAAATGGCTACATTTGTTGGACATTTGGAGACATCATCATCCTACTGACGATGTCTTCATTGTCAGTTGGTTGGAAAGTGGCAGAATGTACCAAGTAACAAAAGCTTTTTAGCTCAATCTAGAATTGAGCTTATTTCAGAGGACATGGAGAGTCAAGTAACAGAAGAAAAAAAAATACACTTCAGTTTTAACTGATTGCAAAATCATTCATTTAAAAGCAAATCTTTCTACAAAGGAGAGTAGAAGAGTGAATAATGACTGGAAAGTCATTATTAAATAATATGGCACTTACATAATTCGTTCAAAAACTAATCAAACAGTACTGGACAATCGCTCAAAATAATAACCTTGGAAAATATTGGAAATTACTGAAGAATGAAATTAGAAGATCTAATCCAATTTAGCAAAAGAATAAACTGTGTAGAAAAAGAAAAGCTAGAGCAATTAATCAGATCTATCTCAGACATTACTACTAACATGTCAGATTATGAAGTTGTAACAACTACAGAAACATCAAGAAGACTTAGATGTCACACATAAAGAAAAAGCATGCAGTGCTTTTATGCGGTCTGGATTAAAATGCATTGAGGAGTGTGAAAAAAATAGTAAATTCTTTTTTAACATGGGAAAACAAAACTTTGACAGGAAATCATAATCCAAACTAAACATAAAAAATATGTAATAGAAGATTATTCAGTAAATTCAAAATATGTGTCATTTTATAAAAATGATAACTGCATAGATAGCACAGATGTACTTAGGGGTGCTGCAAGAAATTTTGGGGCCCATGACAAAAAAATCCAAATGGGTCCCCCTGTGCAGCTGCTGTAACCACATCTTTAAGGGCTTACAACAAGATCATTTCCATTATCTTAACATTGGCTCTAGCACAACTATGACTTCAAAACCTATAAAATTGTTCTATATGCAACAGTTTGCACACAGTACATGTGTCACTTTTAGAAGCAAGTTCAAAAGCAGACAAAAAACCTGCCAAAGGTCAAATTTAACTTTTTTTATTGCGAAAATTCAAAACAAAAAGTTCTCTACATTTTCTTGAAAGATAAATAAAACACTTAAATGTACACTCATAACTATGTAACTGTATAATCATATTGTTTACACTGTTCATTCACACAAAGGCAATTTTACATTTTACTAACATTTTAAAAGGACAGATGCATGGTAGCAAGTTATAGTAAAAAATGCTCATTTCTACCTTCAGTGATTAACAGACAATAAATTGGTGAAAAGCTCATTTTATGGCTTAACAGTTCTGATATTTTATATATGATTTAGCAGAAACAAAGTCCACATCATACAGTTTAAATTGACTTCAAAAGAGTGAATACAATATTATATTGTGTTTTGTAGCTAACATAACATTTATAACCGTACTATCAAATTAAAGCAAATTATATTAACATCATTCTATAGTACTGAAAACAGGTGATTTAAGAACAATATGAGGACAAAAGATAAACACTAGACCAAATAACTTCTGGAAACCTAAACTTTTCCCTCACTTATAACATCAGACAGCTATCAGGCTCTTGCTCAGCCTGACTCACTAAGACCCAGTACCGAGCTTTCTTACTAGCAAAGTTGTCAATCAGGTCCTAAAAGTTTACCTTTTTGGCCAGCTCACTTTCTATGGATAACATGGCAAAACTGCACGGCCTGTCTTGAGACATTGTGGGATGCGGGAGATCGACAGGCGGATTGGTGCAGCGTCCGCCGTGAAGCGGGCATCTGGTTAGGATGCCTCCTGGACGCCTCCCTGGTGAGGTGTTTCGGGCACGTCCCACTGGGAGGAGGCCCTGGGGAAGACCCAGGACACGCTGGAGGGACTACGTCTCTTGGTTGGCCTGGGAACACCTCGGGATTCCTCCGGAGGAGCTGGAGGAAGTGGCTGGGGAGAGGGAAGTCTGGGCCTCCCTTTTTAAGCTGCTACCCCCGCGACCCGACCTTGAATAAGCGGTAGAAGATGGATGGATGGATGGATGGATGGATGGATGGATGGATGGATGGATGGATGGATGGATGGATGGATGGATGGATGGATGGATGATGATGGATGGATGGATGGATGGATGGATGATGGATGGATGGATGGATGGATGGATGGATGGATGGATGGATGGATGGATGGATGGATGGATGGATGGATGGATGGATGGATGGATGGATGGAAGGAAGATTCTACATAGATATTATTCAGTTAAAAATACCATTCGGAGAGAAAATGCTCTCTCTAGGCCACTGACAAAAAGGCAATGCTCTGACATTGCCTTATTTTCAATGTGAGGGTAAAAGTATTGAACATCTATTTGTGGGGAGTTCACTGTAATATTTTGGTCAGATTTGCAAACCCCTGTTCAGAAGAAATAGGAAAAAAACATTGTTTTATCAAATTTACCAGTATTGCTCATCTTTAACAATTCAACATTTTCTTTAGATAAAATATATAGAGAAAATATAATCATAATCCAAGCAAAGAATTATGTCCTCAAGATGAAACGGAGTGTACACCCCCTCTTTTCATGTTAAAGAAACTGACTTAAAAACGAAAACTGCCTCTGTTGAAACACTTAACTTTAATAAAAAGAAACTTGTAAACATTAACTCTTTTTAAGAAATGTAACTTTAACTCATAAGCAGCACTCTCTTTTTTTTTTTTTACTTTTATTTTCATTTTGCTGTAATACACCCTTTATCATATGTATTTGAATTTGTAGTTGGCACTTGTTAATGAAATAGTATAAATGAACAGTTACACATTGTTTTATTTTACCAAAAAATCTGAAGATGAAAGAGAATCTTGACCTAAGATCATTATCCAAAACATGTAAATCCAAGAACACCGTTAGTTTCAGGGAAAGGTGCCAAAAGGGCCCAAAACCTGATTTAAATCTCACTGGAAAATCTGTTGAAAGGGCTGAAGGCCCTCAGAAACTTCAACATTTGCTACAGTATATTTGAAAGAATCAGACATTGTCAACGCCTGAGAATAGGTTTTTCATACATTGGAACCAGTTATCACCAACAAAGGCTTTTCTGCCAAGTGTTGAATACATTTTAGTGAGAGTGTAGAATACTTACTCCCTGTTCTGTTCCTTTCTACTGTATTACATATAAATTGTTTTATGGACTAATTTGTTTTGATTAATCTATGTGTTGTACAAGTATTATAGCCATTGTGGTAGATGTAGCAATATCAAGTGATTGCAACATCAGGAAAAAGGAGCACGAGAAACTGGAGAAATACCAGGGCCTCAGGGAGGAACTGGAGAGGGCCTGGAAGATGAAGACCACAGTGGTGCCTGTGGTCATTGGGGCTCTCGGGGCAGTAATCCCCAAACTGGATCAATGACTACAACAGATCCCAGGAACAACATCAGACATCTCAGTCCAGAGATGCGCAATCCTTGGCACAGCCAAGATACTGCAGGACCCTCAAGCTCCCAGGCCTCTGGTAGAGGACCCAAGCTCAGAGGATAAGGACCACCCGCGGTGGGTGAGAAGGGAATTTTATATATATATATATATTATATATATATATATATATATATATATATATATATATATATATATATATATATATATATATATATATATATATATATATATATATGTGTGTGTGTGTGTGTGTGTATGCCAAGTGCTGTAAGTTACACTTACAGCACATCATAAGTCTAAGTATTTTAATGAAGCCAGAGGAAGATTTCCAATAACAGCAGCACTTCCTATGTTTTAACTTTTCACTGTGTTAGAATCAAACATGCTTTCAGTGTGTCCAAAACATCCTGCAGCAGGTAGTTGTGTAATTTGAGCAGTGTTTCTCAAATTCATTGCAATGTATATTTTAGGTGATTCCTTCCTTAACACAGCTGTTTTAAATTGATGGCTAATTAACAGGCTTGCTGAACACCAGTCATCTGAATTTGGCACATTAAACCAGTGAAATACCTGAATCATCCAGGCTTTGAGCTTTGAGGACGAGGAAACATTGACGTATCTATATAACAGAAAGTCACAAAAATATATGTAATTTTTGCAGAAAGACTTCCAAAGAGAAGCTGCTCTTAACTGCAAGGGCAAATTAAATGTCATTTATGATGGTCTTTGCAACTCAGAGAAAGGCTTTCTACTCTAGAACTGACAGAAGAGCGAAATTAATCTGTTCTTTTCAGCTCTTACATGTCTTTTTTTTTAAAACAATGTTTTGTGAAATGGTATTTGTACAGTTATTGTCCTTTTATTGTTAATGATTTAACTTCTAAACCAGCTTTTTTTTTTTTTGGGGGGGGGGGGGGGGGGGGCGGAAGAGGGAAGCGCTGGGAGCATAATTCCACTGGTTTATACCTGATGCCTTGGTAATTCAATCACAAGAAGCTTGATCTTCGGGTGTCAGCTCATATTAAAATGCAGGCTCTCAAATAGCTCCAGCCACTGCTTGTGATTGAATGATACTTCCCCAAGCTATATGAAAATAAATTTGTTGCCTACATCACAGTCAGCAACGGGCAACAAACAAGTCTACTGGGCAATTGATCTTCCTGTCTGCCTGGGTCACATTAACACCTGCAATCTGACAAACATGTTAACATGTTACAAGAGAAAAGGGTATAGGGATAAATATGAACTTATAGAATTATAATTTTTGAATGTTCAGTGGGCAATCTTTTCCTGAACAAAGCTGCTGGCCCAATGAACGTAATATTACCTTTATCTATATTATACTATATATACTACAGTATACCATACCATACAATAATCTACTACATCAGAATAAATACAATACATAGAAGATGATGAAAGAGCACATTCAAGTTTATCCCCCTTAGGAATGTTCTGTTGAATAAGTTGACATATTCTAGTATCTTCAAGTACTTCTTCAATAACCGCTAAATGCATTTTGTATTAATGGTCATTACAATGCGGGAGGGGGTTTGGTAAATATACTGAAAATGTTGCTGAGTTGGCAAACAGTGGGACAACTGAGGTTTACTGTTCATGTGCAGATGTGATATGGTGCAGGTCTGTCAGCACCCCTCACCTCACAAAACTAAGCCCCCAGGGGAAACATTGTCTTCATATGACAGTAATGAAGCCTACAGCTTTGTCTTTTTCTGGCATGGAAATACAGAAGGCAGTTGGGATTCAGTATTCTGGCTTGTGTATTGAAACTACAGCTATCACTTTAGAAAACAGTCCAATCCAACAAAGTGAATATGAGCAGCACATTTTCAGGTGATGTGTCAGGTACAGTAGAATGTTGTTTGTCCTGTGGCCCAACAGGGCTGAATGAAGAAATTTGAGAGAATAGCTGCTGTCCAGGTGTTAAAGCAGTCATCAACATGCACATGGTGCTAAATAAAGCTCTGAATAACAGGGATTTTGTATTAAAGTCCATCAAAATACAACACTGGTGTAAAGGCCGTTGCTTTTCATGCCGTTTGCTTTTGCTTTTTTCTGTTTCTAAAAGCAACAATGATTTTCCATTTCTACATCTGTGTAGCAGAGAATAATAAATATAAGATTTTTTTTTCATTTTAGGATGAGTGGTCAGACTGCTCCTCTATTTAAAGACCTTTCAGAGAAAAAAATATTTGTGTAAGCTATGGTTGAATGCTTTATGGACATGAATGGTGAGGCGTTTCCATTTAGACCAAATGGGACCGATGGATCAAAGGTTTGGGCTCACTATTTTCATCTGTCTGCTGCTATTGAGCAATCCTTCACTGGTGTTTTTCCTCCGTTTTGATTAGGAACACGCTCCCCTCATCTATCCCTCAGCATGAAACAACTCAATTTTGGATGAAGATGTTGGGGTCTTAGTTTCATAAAGATACATGTAGATTCTAAAGTTTGGGATACACTTTAACTAAATGTGTAGATAGGCTCTGCTGTACTAGAATAATTTCTTTGTGAAGAGGTCTCACTTGAAAAGAGCACACAAAAAAAAAAATAAAAATGCTCTCATTTACAGTAAAATACTGGCAGCTGTGGTTGGCAGAACTGTACCGTCTTTGTACGATAAAATTCTGGCACCCAAAAATGCCAGTATTTTACCGTATTTTTTAAAATATGATAAATGTCTGGCAACCACAGCTACCAATATTTTACAATTTTTGCAAAATACGTGTGGTATATTGACATTTTTATTGTAACAAAAAACAACTTCATGCTAAATTACTGGTGGCTGTTACTTGAATTTTACCGTAAAAATTACAGTAAGGCATACAAGGAAATTACATACAAGTTTGTCGGCATTTCAATATGGAAAGGCAGAAAGAAAATAAGTCCAAATTAAACAAAGTACAGACTATAACTAATCCACTTAAAGAAACAATTCATATTTAAAATTATTTTAGAAAAAAATGTTTTCTGTCCAGTGTCCTCACTCACAGTACTACTGAGTTCTGAAAAAAAACAAAACAGAATGTCTCCATATCAGAGATAACCTATTACAGAAGAAAAACATGACTGCCGAAGGAGGAACAGCTTATCCTGCTCTCTCTCGTCCTTACTGATATCTCTGCCTGTGAATTATTATTTTTTTAATTTTAAGGCGACAGTTTTTATAGTTATATTTACATTATTGACATCTTAACTGGATTTTTCCAAACCTAAGGACTGGGGGATTTTCTTACTTTTATTTTCACCTTACTTTTCTTTACCTCCAAGTTAAACCAGGGCAAAATGCCTCCGGCTGACCCCAAGGACATGAGCAGTATTTTACAACGACTTCAGTTTATAGAAATGAAGATTAAACTACTGGAGGTGAACTTTGAGATCAACGCTACTTGTGGAAATGAAACAACTCTTCCTCAAATCAACGGAGAGGTTGTGCGCCCTGCACCGAGCAGCTCACCCTGGAATGCTCTGGGTGCCAAGCCAAAACGGGAGTCTCGCACTGCGGATCCGATGAGACGATTATCAGGGAGAACCCCGCACCTGGACGAATCAGCGTGGCCGGCTCTGAGCCGAAACCCACCTTCAACTTCAACACCTGCTCCGCCAAAGAAAGACAAACAAGCAGCTGCAACCAAAACGCTTCCACCGACCCCACTCCCACGGACAAAGCAACCAGCAAGAGCCTCAAAACATTCTGACTCTGTGGGAATCCCACTGAAAAACAGATTTTCTGCACTCCAGCCTGAGCCTCTGAGTGAAACTTCGCCTTCAAACATCAACAGTGAGGCAAGACCAACACATCAATCCCCCAAAGCTCCAAAGGACAAAGCGACCACCAGGAAAACTAAAGGTAACCCAAAAGTGCTTGTTGTTGGAGATGAGGCAGTAAAGGGAATCAGTGACGTTTGCAATCCAAGGAAAACAAGAGTGATGTATTTTCCTGGTGACACTGTATCTGATTTAACCAACAAACTGCTCTCTCTAACCACTGATCAGCCAGATATTCAGACTTTAGTTGTGCATGTTGGAGCCAACGATCTGGCAAAGCAAAAGTCTGAGATTCTAAAAAAGGACTTTAACATTCTTCTGGACACTATGGGAAAACTGAGAATGAAGTTATTTCTCAGTGGTCCAATTCCATCACCTCAATGGGGAGACGAAAAACACTCCAGGCTGCTCACGATCAACAAATGTCTGATTAAAACCTGCTCTACCAGCTCAGTGACCTTCATCGATAACCTCTGGATCTATTGGCAGCGCTTTCACCTTTTTGGAAGAGGAGGGCGCAATCTTAATAAACATGTGATAAAGCTACTTGCTGCAAACCTTTTTATTTCATCAGCAAGGACAGCAACAGGATCATCGCGTCAGAAGAACAGGCTCAAGGATGTCTGACTAGGATGGAACGCTCCCCGGATCAGGAGCACAATATTCCAAAACAAGCTGATAAATCGACTGGAGATGGAGCGACTGCTTCCCTCGCTCCTTCCCCCCTCCCTCTCTGCTCCTCCAAACATTCACAGGATCCAATGGATACCAATGAAGAAATGTCTTCCGGACCAGAGTTTCTTAAATTTACAGATGGAATGAATCAACAGGTTCGCCTCGGCACGTCTCTCCTTAGTACTCACGTAGCAGACCTCACTACATTTAAGCAACCTGCCCCTGACTTCCCAGAGGATCCATCACTCTGTGTTCCTGAGGTCTGAGGCCGGGGACCAGATATTATCTTTACACCCGTCTCCATCCAGAATGTGTCTGGCCCCCGGGTTCTGCAGAACAGGACATTACCTGTCCGGATCACTACAAGAAAATTTACAAAAACCAGAAATATGAAATACAGCGGTCCTAATTCAAACCTCAGAGTGATCCCCTGCCTAAAGGAACCTCAGACTGAAAATCTTTTGGCCTCCAAGCCACTTAAAGTAGCTCTTTTAAATATCAGATCACTTTGTGCTAAAGCTCTGTTAATTAATGATTTCATCACTGAGTATAATGTTGATGTTATGTTTCTGACAGAAACATGGTTGAATGACGATAATGACCAAATTGTACTCATTGAATCAGCGTCTCCTGACTACAATTTTTTAAGTGAGAATAGAAGACATAAAAAAGGAGGAGGCGTGGCTTCTATATTTAAAAATACCATAAACTGTAGTAAAATCTCTTTCGGTCATTTCACATCTTTTGAGTATCTTGGAATTCAGGTTAAAGGCTTCAAACGAACTTTGACACTAACTTTATACAAAACTCCAGCATATGTGGAAAATTTCTTTACTGACTTGACTGATCTTCTTTCTCTCATATGCATTGATTATGATTGTTTAATAATTGTTGGTGATTTTAACATTCATGTGGACAAACCCGAAAACAGAGGAGCAAAAAAGCTCTCTGATATTTTAGAAAATTTTGGTTTAACACAACATGTTAAACAAGCAACACACACTCAAGGACACACTGGACCTGGTTATCAGTAAGGGTGTGAATATTTCCAATGTCTCTGTAACTGATGTCGGCCTGTCGGATCACTTTGCTGTTATCTATGAAAGTTCTTTATTCTTTGACCCACTTGGACAAACAGCTACTGTCACAAAACGTTCTTTCACAGAAAACACAGCAGAAACATTTAATCAAATCTACTCTTCTTCCTCACCCTTAAACTGTAATGATGTAGATCAGTTGGTAGATGATTTTCAGTCTAAAGTTTCATATATCATTGATTCCATTGCCCCAATTAAAATAAAGGTTTTGACTAGTAGAAAGAAATCTCCATGGAGAAATGCACAAATAGTTCGGTCTGCAAGACAAGTCTGCCGCAGGGCAGAACGACAATGGCGTAAAACTCAACTTCAAGTTCATCACGACATCTACAAAGAAAAACTACGTAACTATCACTTAACACTAAAACATGGAAGGGAGGCTTTCTTTGCAGATGTCATAAACAAAAACATCAATAATGCTCGAACTTTATTTGCAACAGTTGACAGGCTCACAAACCCTCCTGTGACATTTCCACCGGAATTCCAATCTAATGTTGCCTGTAATACGTTTTCTGATTTCTTTTCAGAGAAAATCCAAAAAATCAGAGGATTAATCTGCACATCAACTTCAAAGCCAGAACCATTGCTGTACCAAAACAAAACAAATACAGAAAAAATGACCCATTTTCAACTACTTAATTATAAAACTCTACAAGAAATTATAAGTCAATTAAGTTCAAGCTCCTGCTGTCTGGATGTCCTTCCCACACATTTCTTTAAGAAAGTCCTGCCTGTTATTGCTACTGATCTGATCCAAATCGTAAACTCATCGCTTACATCAGGTGTTTTCCCCCAGGCTTTGAAAACAGCAGTCATCAAACCACTGTTAAAAAAGAACAACCTGGACAAATCACTATTGCAGAATTACAGGCCAATCTCAAACCTCCCATTCATCAGCAAAGTTATTGAAAAAACTGTGTGTAAACAATTAAATAGTTTCCTCATGATGACCAACTGCTTTGACACTTTCCAGTCTGGTTTTCGTGCTCACCACAGCACGGAGACTGCCCTCGTAAAAGTATTCAATGATATCCATATAAATACGGACTGTGGGAGAACCACGGTGCTGGTTCTGTTAGATCTCAGTGCAGCATTTGACACTGTCGACCATGACATATTACTGAATCGACTTGAAAGTTGGGTTGGACTCTCTGGTTCGGTGCTCGACTGATTTGAATCCTACATAAACAACAGGGATTTCTTTGTTTCAATTGGAAACTTCTCATCAAAGAGGTCAAAGGTCACATGTGGGGTATCCCAAGGTTCAATCCTAGGACCCCTCTTATTCAATATTTATATTCTCCCACTAGCTCAGGTCATAACAGGAAATAATATTAGCTACCACAACTATGCGGATGACACACAGCTCTACATTACGATGTCACCAGGTGACTCTAAACCCATCCAATCACTGAATAAATGCTTATAGCAGATAAATGTGTGGATGTGCCAAAACTTTCTCCAACTGAACAAAAACAAAACTGAAGTCATTATTTTTGGACCTAAAGAGGAACGATCTAGAGTCAATGCACAGCTTCAGTTATTACAACTAAAAACTAGCGATCAGGCCCGAAACCTGGGAGTAGTGATGGACTCGGACTTGAACCTCCAGAGCCACATAAAGACAGTAACAAAATCGGCCTTCTATCACCTGAAGAACATCTCCAGGATTAGAGGACTAATGTCTCAGCCAGATCTAGAGAAACTCATCCATGTGTTTATCTTTAGTCGCATTGATTATTGCAACAGCATCTTCACAGGCCTGTCCAACAAATCAATCAAACAGCTGCAACTGATCCAAAATGCTGCTGCTCGCGTTCTCACTAGAACCAGGAAAATAGAGCACATAACACCAGTTTTAAAGTCCCTCCACTGGCTCCCTGTAGCTCAAAGAATAGATTTTAAAATACTGTTGTTAGTTTACAAATCACTGAATGGTTTAGCACCACAATACATCAAAGATCTGCTGTTGTTGTATCAACCTTCCAGACCTCTCAGGTCTTCTGGTTCTGGTTCTGCTCTGCATCCCCAGAACCAGAACCAAAAGAGGAGAAACAACTTTCAGCATCTATGGACCAAAAATTTGGAACAAACTTCCAGAAAACTGTAAAACAGCGGAAACCCTGACTTCCTTCAAATCTCTAGTAAAAACGCACCTGTTTAGAGTTGCATTTGAAATGTAATATGTATGTGTAAAGCAGTGTATAGACATTCCAAAAGAGGGTGCTGTTGCGCTCGGTAATTACTGCACTATCGCAATTGTAACATGTTTGTCCTGCTGGGGACTCCGTAGTGCAGGGTATTTTTGTGCGCGAACCGCTGTATTCTTTACAGTGTGTTTATTGCTTGCAAGGGTGGATGAAATAAAAGCGCGAAAGTCTGAAGAGCCCTGTGTCTGATTCCGCCCCTGCACGGATCACACCCCGCCTTCACCATAAAACACAACGCAGAGCCTAGGGTGTCTTCCATCAGTTGCAGATTGCAGATTTAGGGTCGGAAAGCCTGGGTTACATCTTGGTGCCGTGACCCGGATTGTGGTTCTTCAAGACCAACAGGTTGGAGGGGAATTTTTGATTAAAAAAAAAAAAAAAAAAAGACTTTGTTCCGGTTGACTGTGTCTCCAGTTTAAATTTGAGCAGTATCACAGTGTATTCTTGAAAGCTTTATGTAAAATGTGTTTTGTTTTGTGATAATAGTGTAAAAAAAAAAAAAGAAATCCCAGCTAGCCATTTAAAGGGGTCGTTGTGATTCAGTAACACCTCCATTTTTTTCATATTTGTGGTGAGCAGTGTGTTGTATTTATTCGCTCTTATTTGATGCTCTTATTCATCTTATTTGATGCAAAGAACATTATTGTGTTAGCAACTTCTTTAGACATAGACAAAATCTGTTCAGTAAAGAAATAAAAAGGAAGGGCAAAAATGTGGCATAATTACTCAGTTGAGCCTCTGGGTCCAGGATCTCTCACAGGGTCCCAGCAAAATAACACTAGTGCCATTTCAGGCCACACACAACCACAGCCATGGGCACGTGAAGAGCAGTCTACTCCTCTTCCTCCCCATTTGTCCTTCTATAGTGACCAGTACCCCGTCCCGCCGCAACTGTCTCTTCCTCCTCCTCCTGCACCAGCCCACCTTGGTTGTCAAAACTATTACAGTGCATCCCAAAATGCAGCTGTGTTACCACAACAGCCCAGACCCACATTCCAGCCTTCTCAATTGGTTGCACCTAATTATCAGGGTGGCACCCAGGGGGAAGCACAAATGCAAATATCCACTGCAAACACCGGGGCCCCCAACCCGGCTTTAATTAGTTCCCAGTTTGGCTCATATGGAGCCCCCAACCACACTGGTCCCGAGTAAGCTGCTGTACCACAGCACATGCAGCCGCATGCTTTGGGGTTTAACACATATGACCACTCAGGAGCTGCCTCATACATTCCTCGGCCCCCACCGGCTGCCATGGCCTCGTACACATACCATCCTGACTCTCAGTTGGACTATGGGAGGACTACCATCAGCCCACGCCTCCCCCAAGCAACATATGGTGGTTTTCTACAGACGCACCAAGTAAAGAATGTGGCAGTTTTTACTGGTAATGCAGACAGTAAGATGCTGGTGGAAGACTGGATCCGCGATATGCAGTACCTGTTGGATGCCATTGACCTCCCTGTACATCTTCGCTTCTCCACAGTGGTTCGACACCTCAATGGAGAGGCCAGGAAGTTGGTTCTTAACCTTCCACACAGCGACCAGACCCCTGAGAAGGCATTTAATGAACTGAGGGCAGAATACAGTGATACTCAGGGCTCATTAGATCCCTTAGCTGACTTTTATGAGCGGAGCCAGAGATCATGCGAGTCAGCCTGCTCCTACGCCATAGCACTGGAGGCAACCTTGCGGGCTGTGGAAGAAAATCAGAGGGGTGGTAGGCCCTTTCCAGATCGAGATAGTAAACTGACTCGTCAGTTTTTAAGAGGGCTGATAGATGAACAGGTATATGCACGAATATCTCCTATGAAGCCCATGTTACTGAGTTTTCGAGAACTGCAGTCTGAGCTACGAAATATGGCAAGAGAAACAAAGAAGTTTCAGCCACAAAATAAAACAAAAAAGACATTTACTCAGGTGCAGATGACCTCAGAAAGCTCAGCTGTGAAGGTGGAAGGAAAACAATGCACTTCCGAGCTCTCTGAACTGACTGAGATCGTCAGAAAATTAGCCCTTAGCCAAGAAGAGCAAATGGCCAAACTGTCCAAACTGGAATCGAGTCTGAAATCCTCGAAGTTACCCCCAAACACGTTTCCCTCACCATTCCACGTTTCAAGTGTTACGTGTCATCGCTGTGGAAACCGAGGGCACATAGCTAGGTTCTGTCGAGCAGTACTTCCTGATTCCACCTCCTCCGGGACTCGCCTCGCTCAGTGGTCAACCTCAGCAGAGGAAGTCAGCATGCCCCCAGCTCAGGGTTTAAACGCTTAAAGCCCATGGTAGCAGGGGCAACCATGGGCAAGCAGGAAGCCCCACACCCAGATAATGAAGGCAATGCCAATAGAACAGAGGGAACTCCTCTGGTGGGCCCAAGAAATGAGGGAGAAGTAGAGATAAATGGCATTAAATGCAGGGCTCTTATCGACTCTGGATCTCAGATCACAAGCATCACCCATAGTTTCTGGCACAACCACCCAGACCTTCAAAAACAGAATCTGCAGCCATCCAAAATAACTATAGAAGGTGCTGCAGCTCAAAATGTGCCTTATTATGGTGTCTTGCAAGTCGAACTTAAGGTCTTTGGAGAGGACTGTATGACTGTCCCCACATTTGTTGTCCCTGATTCTGAATATCGCTCCTCAGTCCCGGTGCTCATCGGAACCAATGTCATCCGTGCATCTAAAAGTCGCCTACAAGCAGTTTATGGTGTTGAGTTCCTCCACAGGATAAAAGAGAGCCATCCAGAATGGCATTCTGCTGTGATGGAGGTTGAAAACGCAAAAGAAGATCAGATGCATGGTATGGTTGGCCCCGCTGTCTTCACTGGTCGGGCTATCTGTGTCCATAGCGGTAAAGAGGTGGATGTGAAGTGTAAGATTAAGGGAGGCCCTCTGAAAAAAACCTATACAGCACTGATTGAAAGCCCTTCTCCACTCCAGCTCCCCCAAGGCCTACTTGTGGCTAAAGTTCTCACACATGTAAAGAGGGGACATGCTCCAGTCAGAGTCATGAATGTGTCCCAGAAAAACATCACCATTAACCCCAACACTCAGCTTGCCACAGCCTTCTTGGTGGACAAAGTGGTGGAATCCTCTGACACAAAAGAAGATGAACATAAAGGTGAAGTGAAAGAAGAGCTGTGTCTGAGCCTGGGTCAAGTGGTGGCAAGTTTTGAGGTGGACCTGACTGGAGCAGCAGTGGAAAATGAAGACCAGCGTGCTCTCCTCAGAAAACTAGTGGAGAAAAATGGGGATGTCTTCTCCCAGAATTCCATGGATTATGGCCATACAAAGACTGTGAGGCATGAGATCCCTCTGGTAGACTCAAAGCCATTTCGTCTTCCATATCGTAAGATCCCCCCTTCTCAGTGGCAAGAGGTGAGGAACCTCCTGACAGAGATGGAAGCTGCAGGAGTTATCCGGCCAAGTAAAAGCCCATATGCATCACCAGTGGTGATTGTTACTAAGAAAGATGGGTCATTAAGGCTTTGTATTGACTACAGAAAACTGAATTCCTGTAGAACACGCGATGCATTTCCTCTGCCACGAATTGAAGAAGCATTGGAGGCACTGGGGCAAGCTAAATACTTCTCCACACTGGATCTTACATCAGGCTACTGGCAAGTGGAAGTGGCAGAGCATGATAAACACAAAACTGCATTCAGCACGCCCATGGGGCTTTTTGAGGCCAACAGAATGCCATTCGGGCTCCAGAATGCCCCGTCGACGTTTCAGAGGCTAATGACATGCTGTTTTGGCGACCTGAATTTCACTCATCTGCTCATTTATCTTGATGACCTCATAATATTTTCCAAAACATTTGAGGAGCATCTGGAACGCCTCCAGCTGGTTTTTGATCGACTGAAAGAACATGGTTTGAAGTTAAAACCCTCAAAATGTCAGTTGGTGAAGAAGGAGGTGCAATATCTGGGCCACATTGTGTCTGCAGAGGGATTCAAGACAGATCCAGAGAAAATCAGTAAGGTTAAGAACTGGAAAACGCCCACTAATCGTAAAGAGGTCCTGCAGTTTTTGGGATTTGCAGGCTACTACAGACGCTATGTGAAAGGTTATTCCACGCTGGCTGCTCCCTTGTACCGACTCACCTCTGGTGATCCTAGAAAGAAAAAGAGAAAGACACAAACACACTGATTCTGAGCGACCCTATCTGTGGACTGATGAGTGTGAAGAGGCATTTCAGCGTTTAAAGGATAGGTTGGTGGCATCGCCAATACTAGGCTATCCAGACTACAACCTACCTTTCGTGCTGCAGACCGATGCTTCGGGGGAGGGACTGGGTGCTGTGTTGGCTCAAGTCCAGAATGGGGTCGAGAGAGTCATAGCTTATGCCAGCAGAGGCTTAAGCCCACCTGAAACCAGATATCCAGCACACAAGCTGGAATTTCTGGCCCTAAAGTGGGCAGTCACAGACAAGTTCTATGACCATCTATATGGACGTTTTTTCTCTGTCTTGACTGATAATAACCCTCTCAAATATGTTATGACAACGGCCAAGCTTGACGCCACAGGGCAGAGATGGGTCTCCCAGCTATCGTCTTTTGAGTTTGACATCCAGTACAGAAGGGGACAGAACAATGCCAATGCTGATGCTCTTTCACGCATGTCCAACCAGGAAGTCACACAGATCTTGCAGTCATGCCCTCAACATGTCAAGGTCTCTAAATCAAACCTTCCAGGGCCCCAGTTTTTTCCAGAGCCTCAACATACATCCGAAACACTGTGGTTTCAAAGGTGCAAGATAGCTGTGTTTTCCCAGCAGTGAATCAGTTGTATTTGGATGTGGGAACAGATGCACTTCCAGCAATGACAACTCAACAAATCCGTGGAGAACAGAAAGCTGACCCCATTATTAGCCAAGTTCTGTACTTCAGAAATATTAACAAAAACCACCTCGAAGTGTGAGGATCAGCCTGGGCCGACATGGGAGCCTTCTCATAAAAGAGTGGAGGAGGTTGGTGATCAGAAATGGCATCCTATACAGAGTAATCACAGATGGGCAAAGAGGACGCATTGAGCAGCTCATCTTACCAGAAAAGCTGCGGGTGATGGCTAAAACTGCACTGCATGATGATTCAGGTCATTTAGGCTTTGAGAGAACTCTACAGCTGATAAGAGAGCGATTCTACTGGCCAAATATGTCCCTGGAAGTTAAATTGTGGTGCGAGCAGTGTGAAAGATGTTGTCTCAGGAAGACCCCCGCAAGCAGTATTGGAGCTCCCCTTGTCAGCATCCATAGCAATGCACCCATGGAGCTTGTGTGTGTGGACTTTCTCTGCCTGGAAAAATCAAAAGGGGGGATTGAAAATGTGCTTGTTGTAACAGATCACTTTTCTCGTTATGCACAAGCGTACCCCACCAAAGACCAAAAAGCACGCACTGTAGCCAAGGTTCTGTGGAAGAATTTCTTCTGCCGGTTCGGTTTTCCAGCAAAGCTCCATGCAGATCAAGGACGCAATTTTGAGAGTGCAATTGTAAAAGAACTCTGCAAGATCACTGGGATTACTAAGACCCACACCACCCCATATCACCCACAGGGCAATGGGACCACTGAAAGATTCAACAGGACTCTAATGAATATGCTGGGAACTCTGCCACCTCACCTAAAGCCGAGGTGGCATGAATATGTGGATGCCATGACCCATGCTTACAACTGCACAAGACATGACTCAACTGGATACACTCCTTACTATTTAATGTTTGGGAGACATCCCAGACTTCCAGTGGATCTGGTGTTTGGGACCTCAACTTCTGATAGCCAAGCTGGCTACAGTGACTATGTGCAGACACTACATGACTGCCTGCTGGAGGCTTATGCACAGGCTAATCACAGTTCTAGGATTGCCAAGGAACAACAAAAGAAGTACTATGATCAAAAAGCAAAGGATCAAGTGTTCAGCCCAGGGGACCGGGTGCTGGTCAAAATATGTCATGTGGAAGGACGGCAGAAGCTTGGAGACAAGTGGGAGACGCGTCCATATATTGTAGTGAAGAAACAGCCTGAAATACCAGTATACGTGGTACAACCGGAGGATGGTGGCCCAGAAAGAGTGGTTCACAGAAACCTTCTCACCCAGTGCATGTTTATCCCGGTAGAGGAGGTAGGCAAACCTACAGCTGAGGGGGAGGAATCAGATTTAGATCTAAAAGAGACCAGTTTAGAGGCAGACCTTCAACAGAATGCAGATGCAGTCAGCATGGAGGAAACTGGACCTTCTCTGTGGCTTGGAGAAATTAACCAAAAAGACAAACAAGCCAGCCACGAGGAAGGGGATAAAGCAGGAGAAAATGCACCCCATGGCAGTCTGGATTCAGCAGAGCAGTGGGATTCCAAGAAAAAACCCACCTAGGACCAGACGTCCTCCAAAGCTGTCGTATGAATCACAGGTCACAAAAACAGAAGAGGAGCAGCAGAGAAGATAGAGGAGGATGGAAGCTGTGGCAGAGGGAAAAGGCAAAGAGAACTCACAGGCACACATAGAACATCAAACAACACACAAACATCCATATCGTACAAGATAAATCTGAGAAATACACTTTATTGTTGATAAGACTGTTAAGGGTCCTTTCAGTTAATTGTTCTTATGTTCTGTTTAGTTTTATGGCAGAGACGCCATCAAATAAAGAAGGGGTAGATGTAAAGCAGTGTATAGACATTCCAAAAGAGGGTGCTGTTGCGCTCGGTAATTACTGCACTATCGCAATTGTAACATGTTTGTCCTGCTGGGGACTCCGTAGTGCAGGGTATTTTTGTGCGCGATCCGCTGTATTCTTTACAGTGTGTTTATTGCTTGCAAGGGTGGATGAAATAAAAGCGCGAAAGTCTGAAGAGCCCTGTGTCTGATTCCGCCCCTGCACGGATCACACCCCGCCTTCACCATAAAACACAACGCAGAGCCTAGGGTGTCTTCCATCAGTTGCAGATTGCAGATTTAGGGTCGGAAAGCCTGGGTTACATATGGATTTGATTTTGTGGATATGTATGAATTTTTTTTTTTTTTTTTTTTTTTCCTGTTATGGGCAACGGGCCCGGCGAATACCCGTGGTTAAACGGACGGCGGAGTCCGGCGGTAACAGGCGCTTAAATTCCGTGTCAAAGGGAAGGGGGAAGAAGGGGAAGGAAAAGGGAGAAAGGAGGAGAAAAAAAAATTAAAAAAAACTTGGTAATTTATTCTATGTTGCATGCCTTTGTTTTGTGTTTATGATGTAAAGCACTTTGAAATGCTTTGTAGCTGAAATGTGCTATACAAATAAAATTTGATTGATTGATTGATTGATAAAAACATTCTTGTTCAGGGTTGAGAATAGGCATTCTCGAGTGATTTTAGTACCTCGATTATTAAAATATATTGTGGAAATTTTATCAAAAGTTTTATCAAAGCTTCATTGAGTTATATTTTATTATTTGATGCACCGTGTTCCGGCCAGGTTATTGCTTGCGAACGCTCTCACTTCCGCCTGCGACGTTGACGAAAGCTACGTATTAGTAGCTTATTGCCCAGTTTTCAAGTTCTGCCTCGGAGAATTTTATTTATTGTTAATAACGTCTGGGTCTTTGTCATTTTTCGGGGCACTGATAAGCATTCTTAAAATAACTAGCGCTTGGAGTGCAGGAAAAAACAATGTTCCCACATGTAAGCTGTGATAGCTGGAGTTCCTGTAACCCAGCTATATTTGGGTAGTTTGTGTTATTTGTTTTGTTTGTATTGCTTTTACTTTGTGGGTACTACCCCTTTAAGAGCAAAGTACGGCAGTACTTTACGGCAGCATTCTGACTGCAGTTGCTAGGGCAACTCCCGGGCTTAGAAGTTTCAGAGCTGCTGCAGAACTGAGACGTGCCAGTCTCTGCCCAGCTTCTGCACATCGCCTGATTCCTTTATGCCTCATGTTTTCCTGCTAGGTGAGCATTATCAGAGATTTATAATGTTGTATGTGTTCTGATTTTATGTATTAAGTTGTCGCTAATGCGGTAATGTTTTAGAAACCAAACTCCTGTTTTACTGTGGGAATTGTGACTTAAAATGACTGTTAAGTTTGTCATGTTCCGGAAAATATAAAATGATTATTGTTGTACATAAGGTGCATGTTATTTTATAAAGTATATTCTTGATAAAGAATCTTAAATGCTATTTTAAAATGGAGCTCGCTAGTTGCTAGGGCAACTCCCGGGCTTAGAAGTTTCAGAGCTGCTGCAGAACTGAGACGTGCCAGTGTCTGTCCGGCTTCTGCACATCGCCTGATTCCTTTATGCCTCATGTTTTCCTGCTAGTGGTAGACACAACAATTAGGAAGGTGTTCGTGTTCCTGTGGAGGAAGAGAGGGAGGCCGCGAAGTTCCTGTGTCTGCAGACGCCGACCGCCATCTTCATTCTGGGTCGCCATCCCAGTCAGGACCACCTCTGGCATCCATCTTTGGCGTATGCAGCACACACATATAGAGCTCTATATGAACTTTTTTTTGTTTTGCTGGCCAGCTTCTTTTATTTTTCTTTTACCAAGGACCTTGAGAGTGTTCCACTCATGTTTGGAGTAAATGTTGTTTGTTTTGTTTATTTGTGAGATAAACTCAGAATGAGTTAATATGAGGTTGAATGCGTTTCAGTCCAGTAATTTTGTAATAAATCTAACTGGTTGATAGTAAACTGCTATCTGAACCCGAGTGAATTCTATTCTTGGTTACATTCCCACATATTTAATAGCCTAAAGTCTCTGTGGAAAGCCGGTTAGCGAGTTGCTAATATGTAAACTTAGGGCGGTTCCGGTTAGCGGCTTTAGTCGCGCCCATAAATGACGGAAAGCCTCATGGGGGCTTGGAATAAGGTGAATAGAAGCAGGTTTTTAAATGATTATTGACAGAACTAAAAGCAGTTCAATTGCCAGAAAAGTCTCTTGCCTGGAAAGTATTTTTGTTTAAGCTGCCTTAGAAGTTGTACTGTCTTTTACCAGTAAATATATATTGGGTAATTTGTTGCCTAAATCCATACTTTTACATACCAGCTTCAATTATCATGCTTAGTCATGGTTCATCTTCAAAATTTTTATTGATTTGCTAACAAGAAATGCATTGTCATCACCGATCTAACAAGATTGAAGAGAAACAAGGACATACACAGAAAGCAATAGAATTTGTTAAACATTGTGAGCTGTGTTAAAGTAAATAAAAGAGAAAAGTTCAAATACATGCCGAGAGTACAACTCCGTCATAAAGGTGAAAATATATCACAGATATCAAAAGAAAATAAAACCGGGAGATCATGGATAACATAGGAAATAGCGCCCCCCTTACTTCTGGAGTGATCCCATTTCCAAATAAGGTATGAGACTACCAACGGTCCATTCCCGCCCCTTTTTGTTTGCTGCAGCGAGGTCCTTCTCAAAGTGGAAGCTGACATGCAAAGAGCCCATAGTAGCTGCTCGTTATGTCTTCTAGCTTCCTCAGCAATGGTCAACTTCTTCTGCCAGCCAGAGCGTCAACTCCTGGTGCACATGGCACTGAGCGCCCTCTGATGGCAAAACTCGTCATACAATATAATATAGTATTTTTAGTTAGGGTGGTGATCATTTGTAAATGAGATAAGAGCTCTTTATGAGTATTCTGATCTGCTCATTAAAAGTGGGAATGTAATTAAGAACAGTGTTAAGTTTGGTAAAGGTGAAGGCTGCTGTTGTTTCAACTGGTGTGAAGTGGTGTGTCTCGGCAGTGATTAATCATGTGAGTCCTGGGGTCTCTCTGTAAACAGGGAGAAGGACACCTTGGGTTTGTGCTGATACAGGTACAGTGGAGGAAAAAGCTGCTTTGAGCAGGTGGGGAAAAATAGCTTTGGGCATGTTCCACCCCATGGGGTTTCTTTTCACAAGTGAGAGCCTGATTGGGTTCCAACTTCCTCACAGAAATGTCAAGCAGAGGACATTTGAAGAATTAATTTAAACACAAGTGCAGGGTGTATCCTTAGGGACCAAGGTGATGTAATTACATGTTTTCCCATTTTTCATATGCAGACATCAGGTATCCCTCTTAGTAAGCTTTGAGAATGGCAAACTCTTAAATCTTCCTTCAACTTACAGTAATAACAAAATCTCTCCCCAGGGGAAAACAGAAGGAGATAATTGTATTGGGTTTTTTGTTATTTTTGTGTAAGTCTATCCTAAAGTATATCTTCAGCCAGGTGTGATCAGTGCTGTTTATTTGTCCTATCTGTTAGGACAAATTACAGATACACACTGCAAGGTGGAGCTCTGCTATAGAAACACAGAAACAAATCTAGCTTTTCTAAAACAGCAGAAATCTGATACCACCAGGAGAGAAAACAAGATAATACCTTTCCAGAGCAACCTTAGGGGTTTGCTATGAAACTTGTTCCAGAGCAATGTTCCAGGAATATTGTTTGAAACAATGTTTTCCTTTATTTCTTAAATAAGCCTTGATACCTTTTTTTCTCCAACAAACCATTCATATAAATACAACATCTTTAGGATTGAAATGCAGTGTTGTATAAAATACTGAAATCTCAGAGTCAAGTAAAAGTAGGTACCTCTCCAAAATATGACTTTGGTAAAAGTCCAAGTCACTGACTGAAATGTTACTTGAGTTAAAGTCAAAGTATCTGAAACGTCTTGTACTTAAGTCTGGAAATTACTGTAAAAATGGATGCACTCAAGTAATGCAATGACAAGTATATGTAAAACATAAAACAAGGCAAATGCAGTTTGAATGACATTTTTTATATTTTGGTAAACTTGTCAAATACACTTAAAATAATGTACACAACCAAGTGCAGGCGAAATTAAACCTGCTAATAGATATACCTGCCCGCATCATTTAGTTAAGAAAATTAGGTGCTTTACCTATACCACAAGGTTAACTTAACCTGCTTTACAACTGAACCAGCTTCTTAAAATACCTTCCAGGACAGAAAATACAAAGTTTTTGTAAGCCTTAAGTTTTCCCTTTCAATTAGGTCAGGGCTGAAAATGAGAAAAATAAATAGTCAGTACAGAAAATGCGGCCAACATGAAGAAAAAAAAGCCGTTACGATTACTCTACTTCACAAACTATAGGTGCACACAACTGGTCATTATGCAAAAGAAAAAAAGAATTGGGAGGGAAATGCAGCTTATTTGGCATCTGAAGAGGGAGAGCTTTTTTGTAAACTTTGTGTTTTGGGAGAAGCAAAACAGGTGCATCCTATTGGTGGTGATGAAGCATGACTCTTTTTAGTGAACCTTGATGCCTTTTTGTCTTTGAAAGAACACTCTGTGAGATGTCTTTTCAGGGTTTGATGAAATATGCTGCAGCTGTCGGGTGTTGAAGCTAGGCTTGGTGGGGAACCTTTTTCTTTTCCACCAGATGGAGCCAGAGGTTGGCAGTTGTTGGAGGCTGTATCCTGCGCACCTGTGCGTAATCGGCATTATCACCGTCAGCATCAGAAGAGCGGGAGGTCGGTTTTCCAGCGCTTGAGTGTTAACCGCCAATCAAATCAAATTTTATTTGTATAGCACATTTCAGCAAGGGATTTCAAAGTGCTTTACATCATAAACACAAGAACACAAAGTCATGCAACATAGAATAAACAATACGTTGTTACATATTACATTTTAAATAAACAGGTGTGTTTCTGCTGTTTTACAGTTTTCTGGAAGTTTGTTCCAAATTTTTGGTGCATAGATGCTAAAAGCTGCTTCTCCTCTTTTGGGGATGCAAAGCAGACCAGAACCAGAAGACCTGAGGGTTCTGGAAGGTTGATACAACAACAGCAGATCTTTGATGTATTGTGGTGCTAAACCGTTCAGTGCTTTGTAAACTAACAACAGTATTTTAAAATCTATTCTTTGAGCTACAGGGAGCCAGTGGAAAGACTTTAAAACTGGTGTTATGTCTCTATCTTTCTGGTTTTAGTGAGAACGCGAGCAGCAGCGTTCTGGATTAGCTGCAGCTGTTTGATTGATTTGTTGGACAGGCCTGTGAAAACGCTGTTACAAGGGTACTCAGAGCCCCCTGAACCTGGTGTCAGTGTTTTTTCTACGTTTTTCAAGCAAACCTGAGATTATTCTGATATTTCTCCTCACAGGGTTTCCTCCCGTGGAGCTGTGGAGAAGTTCTTCCTGAGACCTTTTAAGTCTGACTCAAGAACCGCCGAGACTGGCCGAAACCTGCTCTCTACCTGCCCGCCCTCCAACAACAAATCCATCAGCCACCAACCATCTGATCCAGACCAGGCCCCTCCTCCAGTTAGTCACCCACTTCCCAGCGGAGACTTCTTCCTCACCAGTAAGCCCGTTCCTGAACCCTGTTGGTTATCCGTAATTATTACACTTACCACCTCTCTCCCTGTATTTAGCGCGGAGACGACCCTCACCCAAGGCCCCCCTGAGACACATTACAGACTCTCTATCTTAATTTTTTGATTCAACAAACTTTATTCATTTTACCAAATCGCATCTCCTGTTTGACCATCTGCATGTGGGTTAAGCGTGTAGCTTCTACCATGACAATAGCAGACACCCCAAATGAAGGATTTTGGCTTTACTGATGAACAGCCAGGTTTACTGAAATAAACCACAAGTTTCACCGTAAGGCCTGTTCCACAAACACAAAAAGACAGTGTACTGTAAGTTACTAACCTCAACCGATTCAAAAACTATACCGTATTTAATTGCAATAAAGCAAAAATCACAATTCCAATTTACCAATATTAGAAATATCCTAGTTACAAGATAAATGTACTTTGTGCCTCTGTCAAGGAGGCCGCTAATAACAAGATACATTTTATAACAGTGCTGCCACTTATCTTCCGTTCCTTCTGTTGCCAAGTTGCCACTGCTCAACATAGACAGCAAAAGTTCTCTCATCAAAATAAAAGAATTAATTTAAAAAAAAAAGTCAACTAACAAAATAAAGGCAACAAGTGCTAAAAAGGAACACATAAAATAAGGAGCTTAACCAGGGGTTATTTATATATTGTTAATATCAATACACAATATTCCCCTAAAATAACTATATATTCATGTAAAACAAATGGCCCCCCATAAAATATGAAAAACAAGAAGAAGTTTGCTCATGTTATTTCTCTGGTTACCTTCCTGGGTCACGTCTCTCTTTTCATCCTCAACCTCTGACGGCCCCCCCTGAATAGCTAATTCTCCTTCTCCTATTACAGTCAAACTTGTGATAACAATAGCAATGACAATCAGTAAGTTTGGCACATTTTGCTGCGTTCGCCTGAAAGTTTGACCTTTTTTCTCTCTGTTTCTCTGCACTTCCTGTCCCCTTGCAATTTGGTGCTTTATCCGTTTAAACTCGCTTCCCTCCAACTCCTGTCAGCTCAATTCGCTAAATTTGATAATCTTGATCAGAGGAGATGGAAGGATGGAAGGTACAACAGTATCCTCACATAGGCAGCCAGGGCTTGATGCTCCTGCAAAACCCAAAGGTACATTAAAGATAAAAACTTCCAGACCATGAGAGAGAGTCTTTCTCTGTGCTGCAGAGCACAGAGCATTACAGTAAGATTGCCTTCCATTATTTTTGGAAGTCACTTGGTGTCTCCTTTATAAATCTTGTGTATGCACAAGCTGACCAGCTGACTTGCATATGCTTGTAAAATTAGTCATACCTGTTGAACTTTTCTATATTTTGTCACATTACAATCACAAACATAAATATATTCTATTGGAATTTAATGTGAAAAACCAAGACAAAATGGTTGTCAAGTTCTTTTCTAATTTGTGCAGCTTCCTCACTTGAGAAGGGATGGATAAATTGATGTACACTTTCAGACAGGGTTTTACTCAAAGGACCAAGCAGTTTTCTTCATTTTATCCTGTGTGTGTCCTGACATACACATTCAGTGTATGTCAGGACATTTTCACAGGTAAAAACCTTAGAACAAACCCAAAAGAAAAAAGATAAATAATGACTTAACTGTCTGTAAATTTACACAAATTAATTTCACTCAAACTACAAAGAAAATAAACCATATAAACAATACTAAGCAACTCACTGTGAATCAAACCCACAAAGTAAATAAAGTTAAATGAACAAGTAACTAAACTTAAGTTCCTTAACCTTAAAATACATTTAAAATTCATCTTTACAATTACATAATATTTACATTTATTTAAATATACAAATATCTAACTTTTCTTTATTAATCATAAATATTTATTTCATAAATGTAAATAGATTTAAGTTGTTATTCTTCCTAATGTAATGTGTTGAAAATATAATTTTAGTGAGAGTAACTGTAAAGACAGGCTAGCCTTTATGCGTATGAAATATTGCATGAATATTTGGGAGTAGACTTTGCGACTAGGTAAACTTAGATAAAGATCCAAACTAAAACAACTGGTGACTCTCTAAACTTCCTTAAATTTCTAAGGAGGGTTTTCAGACAGGCGCAGGGAGTCTGTCTGTTATCAGGATAAGAAATTCTTAAGTCTCGATTCAAAAGTTCAGTAGAACATTAAAACTTTAAAAGTCTTCTACAAAGTACAACCAAAAGTATTAAGAGATTTCCTTAAGCACTAAACAATTAATTAGTTAATTTTAACCACACTATTTGCATGCATTTTATATTACTGAAACACAATAAAATTAGGAAACTACTTTACTTTTAAAATATTTCATAAAAGCTTTGTTTCACAGCAGAAGAGTCGAATTGCTTTGTTTAAGTCCGAGTGAGCAATTCCGCAAAAATGCATTTTTTGTCTTTTCTTTTCAACTCGTTGCAGGTATTTGTTTTACTATGTGTGGGACTTTTTGATAATCTGGGTGTGATGCGTATGTGACATTCTGTTTGCATTGAATTCTCTGGATAAAGCTCTAGATATCTGAAGTCCGTTTGTCGTATGATTGTTCTTCTTTCCCCTGTGCACGTGAAGACTCAAGAACCTGGGACAGAGGAAAATTGACGAGCAAAGTGAAGATATTCTCCTCTAAATCTTAACAAATGCTAAATTAATAAAAAGTTAAGCTTAACACCTAAATTACTATTCAACAACACAACAATCAGTTCAATTCTAAAAATCAATTAATCAACGCCGCTTCAGTTCAGCCGTGTTGTGGTTAATGATGCTAATTGCAGTTAAAGCTGGAAGTCCGACAGGAGGATCGTGGGTAACTTCGCAGTCCAATCTCAAACAATACAGCTCGTCTTTTACTGGCTGCCTCTCTGCCCGTCTATGAATTCATCCAGATCTGTGCGAGTCAAAGAGCCTCAAACTCTCGTCTTCTTTGTTTGGCTTTCTCTTCCGCTTTTTTTTCCATTGCATTTTTCGTCCCTCATTTAGGTCCGTGTGGAACACAGTGAGCGCATTTTTTTTCTTTTTCCTGATTTGACTTCACAATGGTACACAATTGTGAAGTTGAAAGAAAATTATTCATGATTCAATTTTTTTTTTTCAAATTAAAACCTGAAAAGTGCAGTGTGCAAAAATATTCAGGCCCCTGAGTCAATACTTTATGGAACCTCGTTTTGCTGAAGTTATGGCTGCTGGTCTTTAGGGTCTAGCAGCTCGCATCATCCAGTTTCCAAACTGCTCAAGCTGAGTCAGATTAGGTACACAGATTAGAAGCAGGTGGGAACCATGCTTGTGAACAGCAGTTTTCATATTGTTAGGGTTAACACCTGTTGAACATACATTAACAAAGACAGAAAAGACAAAAGAGTTAGATTTTTTCTTACTCACGAGGAGAACAGACAGAGATGTGCTTTCAGTTACAATCTCCTACTGCTCTGAAGCATATTTTGTCTGCTTCTGAGAAGAACAGACAGAGATGTGCTTTCAGTTACAATCTCATACCGCTCTGAAGCATATTTTGTCTGCTTCTCTCTTTTTATTGTTTTCAGGATCCCTAATCACCAGGATGCTGTAGCTCTAAAGGGAGGGGAAACAACTCATCACACAGCTACAGCGACAAATGTCATTCACTAACTAACACACAATTATTCTGCACTAGATAATCTCCTTCCAGGCACAAAGTTAAACAGAATATTTAGTCAATCTTCACAGTGACAGTTTTGTAGCAATCCAGCAACTCAAACGAAGCAGAGCTTTTCCCCAAGAGATAACACTGCAGAAAGACTGTTGTCTCTGCTTTTCGTCAGTGAGGCCTTCTGAGAAAGTAATCAGAGTAAATCAACAATACAGAAATATTCTTAATTATATAATAAGATTAACTAAAGGGAAAGCATAAAATAAAGATACATTATAAAGATCAATGAGAATAACAAATATTTGATTAATAATATCACAATTTCTCCAACACATATCTTTCCACATATTCTGGATTGGGATTAGGTTTGGACTTTGAGCCATTTGAACTCATGAATATATTTTTGTTTTAAACCATTCCATTGTACTCTGGCTTTATGTTTAGGCTGGTTGTTTTGCTGGAAGGTGAAGCTCTGCCCCAGTCTCAAGTCTTTTTCAGACTCCAACAGGCTTTCTTCCAAAATTGTCCATGCATCTTCTAAGTTCTAACTAGCTTTTCAGTTTCTGCTGAAGAGAATTACACCTAGAGCATGATAATCCTACCACCATATTTGACAGCGAGTATTGTGTGTTCAGAGTGATGTACACTTAGTTCTCTGTCACTCATAGCATTTTGCATTTGGATCAAAAAGTTCAATTTTAGGCTGCATAGATGTGCAGTTGGCAGCACTGTTGCCTTGCAGCAAGAAGGTCGTGGGTTCAATTCCCAGCCCGGGGTCTTTCTGCATGGAGTTTGCATGTGTGCATGCGTGGGTTCTCTCAAGGTGCTCCAGCTTCCTCCCACATTCCAAACATGACTGTTAGGTTAATTGGTCTCTCTAAATTCTCCTTAAGCGTGCGTGCGGGCGTGTGTGTGCATGCATGGTTGTTTGTCCTATCTTCTCTCTGTTGCCCTGCCACAGACTGGCACAACCTGTCCAGTGTGTACCCCGCCTCTCGCCTGAAATGTTCGCTCGAGATAGGCAAACCAGCACCCCACTAGGGACAAGGGTGGCCAGAAAATGGTTGGATGGACGTTCAATTTTGTTCTGGTCTAACAAAAACTTCTTCCTCCACGTTTGCTGTGTCCAACATGGCCTCTGGCAAACTGCTAGCAAGATTTCTTATGGCTTTCTTTTAACAATGGTTTTCTTCTTGCCACTCTTCCATAAAGTCACCTTTGTGCCACGAAGGCTCATAGTTGTCTTGTGGACAAATTCCCCACTCGGAGCTTTGGATCATTTGGTCCAGAGTCACCATGGGCCTCTTGACTGCATCTCTGATCTGAGTCCTCCTTGTTCAGCTTGGAAGATTAACTGGATGGGCTGGTCTTGTAGGTTTACAGTTGTGCCAGACTCTTTCCATTTCCATATGATGGATTGAACAGTGATATGTTCAAAACCTGTGAAATCGTCTTATAACCTAAGTTTGTTTTAAATTTCTCCACAGCTTCTCCCTGACCTTTGTGCTGTGTTGTTCCCAATATTCTCTGAACGTCTGAGGCATCACAGATCACCTGGATTTTTACTGACATTAGATCACACAGAGCTGGACTCTGGTTAGTCATTATCAGTTACCAGAAAACCTCTGAAGGAAACTGCACTCAATCAGTTCCTTTAGCTCACCACACTTTTCATTTTTTTATTTTTAAAAAATATTTTAAAAATATTTTCCTTCTACTTCACATTTGTATAACACTTTGTAATAAATTCCAATAAACTATATTGATGTATGCAGTTGTAATATGGCAAATATAAAAAAGTTCAAGAGGTATGAATACTTTTCCAAGTCACTGTATTTAAATACACCTTAACATCAATAAAGTTGCATTGATCATTTACTATTGACTGGAGGGCACAGCATGCGGGTGTAGACACACTTATAGTATAGTATAGTACATTATTAATAGAGCGTGTGTTAATTACCTGTGTTGACTGAATTTGTGCTTAATCATACATGCTCTTACTTACATGGAAAAGTGCAACATAGCACACCATACAGGGATGGAATTTTGGGGAGGGCTGGGAGTGCGGGATAGGACTTATGGGATCCGAGCCTCCATCACATCTGAGGAGAGCTACAGAAGGGAACTCTCCTGAGTATATCTGGATGGCGGATATATAGGTTGCCCCAGTCAGAATTCAGTCATTGTTGCTAAAACCTTTACAAGATCGATTGATTTAAGTTTTGTAGTTGATGTAAAATATTGAATAAAATGTTGTGCTATGCGGATGGCTTTATTTTCATTTTTAAGTTTAATTTTATGACACAAACATTTATAAATGGATCATTGCAAGTGCATTTTGGGTAAATGTTATCAGCAGACACTTAACAGATTGCAAACTAGGTGGAGCATTATTACAAATTAAGTTAATATGTATGGTGCTTTATATAAAGATAAAAGTGGAGCGGCAAAGTGAAAAGCAAAGAAAAAACAGAGCTAGAAATTAATTCATTTAGGTACTCTGTCAAGTGTTATTATTATCTTAGCATTGTGATGGTAGAAAATACCATTTGGACACAGATCAATTGTAAAATGATTCGTGTGGAACCGTTTGTGTACTGTTTGATTGTGATTCTGAAGACCGCTGTTCTAGAAAGGGGTTTAATGGACTATTTCATAAGTATTCTAATCAAGTCAAGCCATATTAGTTGTAAGGACTTGAACCTTGCGAGCCACATAAAGGCGATTACAAAGTCGGCTTTCTATCACCTGAAGAACATCTCCAGGATTAGAGGACTAATGTCTAAGCCAGATCTAGAGAAACTCATCCATGTATTTATCTTTAGTCGCATTGATTATTGTAACAGCGTCTTCACAGGCCTGTCCAACAAATCAATCCTCCAGCTGCAGCTGATCCAGAACGCTGTTGCCCGTGTTCTCACTAAAACCAGGAAGATAGACATAACACCAGTTTTAAAGTCCCTCCACTGGCTCCCTGTAGCTCAAAGAATAGATTTTAAAATACTGTTGTTAGTTTATAAATCACTGAACGGTTTAGCACCACAATACATCAAAGATCTGCTGTTGTTGTATCAACCTTCCAGAACCCTCAGGTCTTCTGGTTCTGGTCTGCTTTGCATTCCCAGAACCAGAACCAAGAGAGGAGAAGCAGCTTTCAGCATCTGTGCACCAAAAATTTGGAACAAATGTCCAGAAAACTGCAAAACAGCAGAAACCCTAACTTTCTTTAAATCTCAACTAAAAACACACCTGTTTAGAATTGTATTTGAAATGTAATATGTAACAATGTATTGTTTATTCCATGATGCTTCACTTTGTGTTTTTGTGTTTATGATGTAAAGCACTTTGAAATGCCTTGCTGCTGAAATGTGCTATACAAATAAAATTTGATTGATTGATTGAACATACTTTGGTGAACTATAATTCAGCTTAAAATAGACTTTACAATGTAAATTATCTTAACACTTCAAACAAGTATATTTACACTTCCACTTTGTCTCTATCCTGTTAAAAAATAGCGCTAACAGTTAAAAAAAGAAAAAGAAATAGTCCTGTCAAAACAAAAGTTGTTGATGTAAAATGCTATTCCTTGGAAGGTGGTGTACCTACTGCGGTGAACCTGTGAGTCCTCACTGCTACATATTCTGTTCCCTTCAGATAAATAGCGTTTCGTCCCATCCTGTCTCCTGCCCCTTTTTCACACAATGAAGAGAGAAATTATATGGACAAAAAAAAAAAGAAAACAAATAACTGAATAAAAGTAAATTATTATTTTGACTGAACACATCTGCCACCTGTTTCTAGTTCTCAGTTCCTCCTTGCTGGTTCCTCCCATTAAATCCCATTACCTCACTGTTGCATGATGCTGACTTTTTCATCCTGGTTCTTGTGTTTTTTGTTTCTGCTCTGCCTCCCTATGTTCTCTGTATTTTTTTTTTCTCCTCCTATTTTTATTAAAACTCCAAAATCAGCCCAACACTTTTGCTTGTTGCCTTTGGGTCCATCAACATGATACACACAATATCTTGAAACTGGTAAGTGATCTGTGTCTATTGCTGATACAGTGAAAATGCTTCCCCTCATCTCTCTAATTAATCTTTGTTTATATACATTTGAGCCTTGTTTTGCAGTTTGAATGCACAAGCAGAGCTTCTTCATTCATCATTCACTTCTTACAAATACGTGTCTTTGTTTACCTTCAAAGCATGATTGATGCTGTCCCCTGATAATTTCTCCCATCTCCGTGTAATTCTACCCTCTGCAGATGCACAAATAACTTTAACAGAACAAGCCTGCAAACTAAATGGTCTGTGTAGACTGTGGGAGCTTGGGACCATCATAGGCCCTACAACACAATCTCATTATAAACATCCCTCTGTTTATTCCCCAAGTTGAGGCAGCTATTATCAAGCATGTGGCACAGTGTCATCCTTATCCACACCAGAGATGAGCTTGTTTCTTTCCAGGCTGAAGCCATCCCCAAGTTATATACCGTACTAAGAACCCATGTGGCAAGCCATCACTCTTCATCTGTAGCAACCCAGAGCCAGACAGGAGTTTGAAATGGGTGTCGCTGTTACCAGTTTTGTCAATCATGACAGCCTCTGCAGCTAATGCAGCACAGATGGTGTGCTGGTCCCTGTCCCCGTTTGTCACTGCAAAAGAAGAGTGACGGAGTTCAAAGCCCTGTGAGGCGACACTCTCAGCTTGTTAAAAACTGCCATGTTTCAACCTAGTTTAAGTGGACTGTACTTTTGCAGTGCAAAACAACACTACAATTATAAGTACAAAGATATGTCAACTGCAGCAAAACATAACAGATCAAGACAACTGTTTGAAGTTTTTTTCAGATCCAGAATATATTTGTGAAGTAAAATTTTGTGCCTATTTTCTCAACATTTATCATTAAGCCAGTGTATAAGCTACTTTATTTCTGCTGGGTTCTACGTAGTTCTTTTTTTTTTTGTTCAAGATTCAACAGTGGTGTAGAGAAGACTGCATTTTTCCATAAATACATGGCTACATGGTTCTGGAAAAGTAATGTCAGGAAGCTGGAATTTGGGTTCTGTGTGGGGTTCGAGACTTGGGCATAGAATCCTGGTCTCTCAACTGCCACACCTACGGTCCACCGTTCCTCCAGGTTCCAGCCCAGCAGATCCTGATGGGGCTGACCCTCCGGATCTCTCTCTCATCCCTACTAAATATCACAATCTGGGAGTGGTTTTTAGTACTCTCTCTCCCACCTCATCGTCCTTACAATTGTACTATTGATTTACTTCCTGGAGTGCCCTTACCCACCACCTGACTTTTCAACATGTTCCATCCTGAGAGAGGTAATGGAAACTTGGCGCTTGGGGTTTTTTTTTGTGGGCAAAAAGGACGGGTCCCAGCATCCTTGCCTTGATTTCAGGGGTCTGAATCACATCACAATAAAAAATAAATATCTATTACCTCTTATCTCCTCAGCGCTCAAACCTGTTTATAGAGCAACCCACATTACCAAATTAGACCTCCGTAACGCCTACCACCTCGTACGTAGTAGAGAGGGAGATGAGTGGAAAACAAAATGTCCAATGGGGTTTTAAAAAACTCCGTCAGACATTTTGAATATTTTGTCGTGCCCTTCGGACTCTGTAATACTCCCACATTTTTCTGAGCACTGATTAACAACATTCTTCGTGATTTCCTGAATGTCTTTGTTTTTGTATATTTAGATGACATTCTCTTTTACTCCAAATCCCTTGCATAACATCAAAAACAGGTCCACCTGATTCTTCAGTGTCTCCTCAAGAATTGTCTTTATATAAAAGCAGAGAAGTGTGAATTTCATAAGACATCTATCTCATTTCTTGGTTACATCCTCAAGGGCAGACAGGTTCACACAGATCTGTTCTGAATTGTCCCCTACCTGAGACATGCAAATAACCTCAAAGGTTTTTAGGTTTCGCTAACTTGTATGGCCGCTTCATTAAACACCACAGTCAGACCGCAGTGAACTGCTCTCACTTCTACCAAAATTTCATTCTCATGGACTCCGGAAACCAATTCACCTTTTCTTGACCTCTTGCAAAGCCCCATTCTCATTCAACCTGATCAACATAAACAATTAATTCTCAAGGTCGATGCCACTGACCTTGAGTGGCATTGACTTAAGGTCGATGCCACTGCACCAACAGGGGTTGGTGCAGTTCTCTCACAATCATCCTCTGATAACAAGACTCATATTTGTGCCTTTTATTCCTGCAGACTGTCCTCTGCTGAGCACAACTGCCACGTGGGGGACTGAGAGCTTCTTGCCATAAAACTTGCCTTGGAGGAGTGGCCTCATTAATTGAAGGATGCAGAGTTTCCCATGTTGGTCTGGACTGATCATAAGAATCTCTCATACCTCTAATTCACATCTTAACCCCTGTCAGTCTTGCTGGTCTCTATTTTTCTCATGCTTTATCCTCTCCATCTCTTATGCCCCAGGTTCTAAGAATGTCACGCCAGATGCTCTTTCCCAACAATTCTCTCCAGATGACCAAGACAAAACCCCTAGCCTGTGCAACTGTCCAACCAGTTGCACAGTTGGAGGAGTTTCCTGGGACATAGAAGATTCCATAAAACAAGCCCATCTCACTGAACATGACCCTGGTATTGGTCCCTCAAAATAGAACTTTTATCCCCACCTCAGTTAGAGCTTGCCTCACACACTGGATCCACACAGTAAGTTCTCTGCCCACCCTGGAATAAGCCAAACTATTGCCCTGATTAACCGTCGTTTCTGGTGGACATCTCTCCATAAAAATGTCAAAGAGTATGTCCTAGCCTGTTCCGTAGCAAGGCCTCCCATAAGCCTCCTGCCAGTCTCCTTCAGCCATTAGCCATCCCTAAACGTCCCTGGTCTCACATTGCAATTTATTTCATCTTATTCCCCTCAGAAAACTACCCACTGCCTTCCAGACAATTCAGCTCCTAGTCAAGCATATTTTCAGACTCCATAGCATTCCCCAAGAGATTCTATCTGATCGTGGTCCCCAGTTCAAATCTCAAGACTGGAAACTACTCTTGATGCTCAAGTCACCAGATGCTCTGGTTACCATCGTCAATCAAATGAACAAAGAGAAAAAATAAACCAAGAATTAGAATCAAAACACAGATGCCTCACCTCATCTGAGTGTTGATGAGGTGAGGCAGACTGGAGCCAGTAGCTTCTGTGGGTTGAGTATGGACATAATTCACACGTTACTGGTTTGTCCCCATTTGAAGTTTCCCTTGGCTATCAACCTCCACTTTTTCTTACAGATGAAAAAGAAATCTCTGTTACCTCAGTCCACCATCACATACTCCGCTGAAAACACATCTGGTCCAGAACCATCGAAGCCTTACATCGCACCTCAGAACAGAACCGTCATTTAGCTGACTGCAGAAGAATTCTTGCTCCACAATATTCACCTGAACAGAAGGTCTGGTTATCAGTACGTAATGTGCTTCTCAAGTCCGTTTCCATAAAACTCGCCCCCAAATACATTGGCCTGTATGAGATTGATTTCATAATCAGTCCCACAGCAGTCGGACTTCGCCTTCACCCCTCTCTTCATCCCACATTCTACGTATCCCAGATCAAACCTGTCCAGACCAGCACGTTGTGCCCTCCTTCCAAGCCCCCGCCATCTGCCTGAGTTATTGAGGAGCAACCACCTTATGAGGTCCACCAGATCGTGGACTCCCGTGAAGGGGGTTGAGGTTGGCAGTACCTTGTCGAATGGGAGGGCTACAGTCTGGAGGAGCACATGTGGGTGCCCTGTTCTTTTATTTTGGATGATGATCTTATTTCTGACTGCCATGTTTCCCTGCCGTCCTGGTCTTCTGAGCCGCCAGGTGGCGACCGTTGAGGGCGGTGGGAGGGTCAGGAGGCTGGTGGAGCCTATGAGCCGTTGTGGAGAATGGACCTGGTATACATCCCGCACACCTGCGATTCTTCTGGGCTCATCAGCCAGAGGATAAGAGGAGTTGTTGCCAATCCCTCGACGCCCGAGTCTTAGCCCTTATGGTACTCTGAGCCCTCAGTGTTCAACCATTGTTACTCTTTGTGTGAAGGTTTGATTAGCTCTGCGATTGACCTCTACGTGTCCTTTCTTTTCAGGTTTCTTCTGAAGACGTTCCTGGATTAATCCCTTCAAATTCCTCTAGTCTCTACCTCCCGATCACATACCACAGCTGGCAACTTCCAACTCCACTCCTTAATGCCTGGGAATATGTCCGTCCTCCACCACCTGGTGGTTGTTCCTCTGGACAGTCTCAGGATCTCCCTGGCACCAACTCTTGGTTTCCCGATCTCCCCGACTGAAGACTCGCATTCATAATCATCTTTGTACAATAAACTTTATTATCTTTTATCATCTGCCTCCTGACTGTGTTCTACATGTGGGAAAAGAAACTACCCAAAAGCATGACAAATGATCCAGAACCATTTTCTGGAACAAAAGAAACGGATTCAGTAAACTGCTGATAAATGACACATTGAAAAAATATTTGACAGACATATTAAAAAGGACTGTTTTTTTATTATTTTATAAAGATGGCACACAGTTGTTTATTGTAATATTATGTAAACATAAATCTATAATACTAAGTAAATTCTACTACTTTTCTATAACCTGTGTACTTTCTTCTATTGTTACACCTAGGCTCCCACAAATCCAGATTCTTTTGATCAGGTCCAACTAGTGATGGATACTGGTGTTACTATTATAGGTTCTGTTTAGTAGCTAGTATTGTTTTGTACACTTGTTTTTTGCAAAATGAAATTGAAAATTTGATGAAAATATTATACAATATTAAGAAAAGGTGTTTTGGAGTTGAAAGAGCTGACTCTTCTTTGGAAGCCAAGCCAAAAGAACCAGCTCTCTTAAAAGTCAAACTACCCATCACCAGGTCCATCTCCAAAATCACTTATAAGAGTGTAGTATTCGTCGGACCATTGGCTTTCTGTGCAATTTGCTTGAAATAAGTTATCTTTTGTTCAGTATAGAGTTGAGAATGCAAACAGTGTTCAGCTGCAGCACAGAAACTAAAAGTGACACACACATACCTTTGCCTTGATGGTAATTTATTTTGAATTTAATAGTGTTTAAAATTCCAAGCATGAGGTGGAATAGACAGCATGTCTGCACAGTGGTTTATACAATAATGTGTTTTACTGTGGAACTCAATCAATCCACATTTCATACATACATTTCTGTGCTAATGTTATTATTTTGCAGTATAATATTGCTTTCCAAACCAACCATGGACTGGACAAAAAAAATTTAATAAAGGCACCAACAGCAGGTTTGTCCTCCAAAAGAGCCACCCAACTATGATTTACCTGTGTCCTTATTTTGTGTGGATCACACACAGGGAGACACACAACACTGTAAGCATTTCTTTTACCTGATCCAATTATCAGCAGTTAATATGAGTAATAGGAAAGTAAGTGCATTGATTAGCAAAGGTTTTTAAAAATATATCCTTTTAGGTAAATAACAGTAAATGTGGTAATAATGGTCAACAAAATGACCATTACATAACAAAGGAAGCACATTTTATCTTTCTGAATTATGTAGATAAAGAATCATGCCCAACAATTTATGTCAGTTATTACAATAAAAATTGGTAGTAAATTAACCCTAAAAAGACAATTATTTTGTGTAAAAATGTGTGGGTTTAAATTGTAAAGCTTTTGTTAGTTTTGATTCAGTTTTTCAAACATAATAAATAAATAAGAGGTAGGGATGATATTTTCTGTTGTTTGTTCCATTATGCTGAAGGATAAGCCTGAAAATAAGAACAAATCCAGCTGTTTCTATTTCACTTGCAGTATACTACAATAGATCACATGTAAGTATTGCTTTAAAATCCCAGGGACCCTAAAATTTAGCCCTAAGCTTTTGAAGTAAAATATAGCTCAATCAAAACAATAGCTGACCAGCTGTATTATGGAAGGCATTCTACTGGATGAATTAAGACCTACATTAGTGTTTGATGCAGCATCTTCTGAGACTGAAATATCGGTGAAGCTGAACAATCATCACATAAAACACATTCACAACTGATATAGGTTCTGCAGCTTAAGGATGGAATAAAACTATGCCTGCAGGTTTATTAGCAGAAACGTTCACACTTGAGAGAAGCTTATTATAATAACGAGCCAAGCAGTGATGTGATTTACATCAGGAGAGGCAACCCACAGCGAAGCTTCTCAGAAAAGCACAGCAGCTGTTTAAGACACAGAGCAGAGCTGGGCTGCACTCTGCTTTAAGATAAAAGGGAACAAAGTGCCCAACAGGCAGCTGTGTTTTTGATTAATGAAAGAATTATACTTCAGCAATCTGTGAAATAACTTATTCGGTTCATTAATAACACATGTGAATTAGTGACATGAAATGAAAGTGCTCCAGAAAATGAACATTTCTGCTATGAAACCAATAAAGCATAAATGGATAGTGTTTTACATTTTTAATGTTACAGCTCCATGGAAGAAACACATTCACATGACTTGTGAAAATCAGTCATGTGCTTCAGTGGACACAATCAAAAAAAAAAAAAAAACAAAGTGACTGTCAAAGCACTTCAGCACCACAGAGAATAGTCTGATTTGCCTATAATTTGGACCAAAAGTAGTCCAATGAAGGGCTTATCTGTGATTTGAGTTGGAAGAAGCTAGTAAGTCTAGAATTGGCACCAAAGGGCACAAGCAGCATCACTATAAGATTCATACCATTACTTGAACATTCAACATTCACCACTGAAAGGGGATGAATTTTTGATGGATTTGTACATTCATTGGACATTATGACATTTGAAACTTATTTACAATATATTTCATTTGATTTTTGGCGATAAAATTGTCAATGTATTTATTACTTTAAAGTGTCACTCCCATGATAAAACCACTTGCATGTCTTAAAAAGATGGAAGTCTGTGTGCACAGAAAGTTTTAAATAATAAATATTTACCATAGACTGCTATAAATTCCAAGGCATTGCAGTGTCACAGTACGTTTGTAGGAATTAGGTCAAATGCCAGTGCCATCTTGTGGCGTAATGATGGCAAGTCAAAACATAAACAGCTCAGGCAGGAAATGGGATGTTGTGATTCCAATAAAGAGTTCACCCATTTATCAGAGCATTTTTTTTACTTGTTTATTGCTTTTTGTGTTTTAAAAGAGGTACAAAGATAAGTAACTCACACAAGTATAAAAGACCAAGGAAAATCAACAATAACAAAAAAACAAACATGAACAACATAAGCCTTCAAGATGACAAACATGTAAATTGCAGTGAGATAATAACATTTAAGTTTGTTTTCTCAGGGGTGAGACTGTCCAATAATAGTCCACTAGGTGTCAGGTGAAATGGTTGCATTGTCCTTCCTGGAACAGAGCACATACACAGGAAAATAGAGAGTAATTTTTTCGGAGTTAACATTATTTTTCATCAAAAAGAGTCAATTTATACATTAGAGAGTGAAATCATTTCAGTTGGTCAATAGAATCGGAGTAAAAAATAGAGGAAATTATATCGGAGTAAAACAAGACCACGCCCACTGAAGTTCCTTAAGTTTCGTTTCTTCCGCCATCTTGGTCATCCCGCAGTGGAAACGGAGGCGAAGGTTAGCTATGTGCCAGGTAAGTCCCCAAACGGGTTTTAGATATATTTACGTGGATTTATATATATATATATATATATATATATATATATATATATATATATATATATATATATATATATATATATATATATATAAGACTAAAGGTGTGATAAGGTGCTGCTGTATGGTTGTGGGGGAAGGAGGGATGCAGCGAGGAATTAACATGGTTGGCTAACTAGTTAGCATGTGTACTTCAGCTATCTTAATTTAGCAGTTTACAGCAATGTAAGCAGAAAAAACATCAGTGCTGTCCAATGCTTCGTCCATTATTTATTTTCACAAGTCGAGGCTGTCGCTATTTTTAAGCTGAGAGACTGAGCTGTACTGTCGGAGCTAGCTCTGCTAGCATGTGGAGTCAGTATTCCGCCCAGAAAAAAGCGCGAGAAGGCTATGCTAGTAACTTCTCTTGAAATTACTAGCATAGTATTATTTTAGTGAATCCTAGGGTTGCAGCTCGTAGAGCAACGATAAAATAATAATAAAAAAAAACAGAATTCAAGTTGTGCTTTATATGCAAATTGTGTAAGTTGTCACGGTTGTCTTTGTTTTGACAACTTTAAAAACATTTGTCATTCACCTACTTTTAGGAGCATTATTACAATGCAGAGATGGAAGTGGGTATTTGGCTTGGAGACTGAAGTTTGTACAGAGGGAAGCTTCTAATGGACAAAAAATGTCCCCAGACTGTCACAAACCCAACAGGTATATGGATTTATATTTGTACCATTTCATCCTGCAACCAAACTGCACAATAAGTTCCCAAGCCTTATTTGAATCCTAACATGGAGTCTCACATATATATGTTTTTTAGGGGACCAACAACTGATAAGAGAGACTGTTTGAGAGAAGAAGACTATCTTCTGACAGATCGCTTGTCTCTTCATCAGCTGTGTGCTTCTCAGTGCAATCACTGATGAAGCACACAGCTGATGAAGAGACTGTTATGAGGAACATGAAACAGACTTTCAACTCTCGTCAGAAGATGATTCATGACCCAGCAAAGTCATCTAGTATCTTTTTGGACTTCCCAAGATTCCTGGACATAGGAGGATTGGTATGTTTATTTTCACTTCAGTTTAACCAACAAAGTTTAAATAAGAAAACTTAACAAAATGATTTTTAAACCTTCACTTCATCTATTCTCCAGGTTGAGCAAGATTTTATGTTGATGTTTGGGGAAGCCATCTCTGCAAAGTTCCCTGAGAAGTGCCACTGTCTACAAGCATAAAGTCCTCAAACAAAGCCGCAGTCTCACAGTCTGATGACCTTCAGAACCTCCTTTACAATGCTGAGGCACAACAGAAGTGGAAAATGGTAAGTTGCAATTACTTATAAAGAAAGTGTTTTATGTAACAGAATTTATTTGAATTGGTTCAATATAAGTGCACCTCCTCCTGCTGTTAGTTAGATTTGTAAGCTTTCTCTGGAAGTATTAACATGGTTGCAAATAAGAAGTTTTGGTAACATGTTTCTTTAACTTTTTCTTCTAGGATGGGACAGTGACATGTCATCCATTTTGATCCTGGTGTACCTCCTGCACAGTCACCTCCTGGATACAAGAGACCAGGGAATACTCTCAGCCAGACAAGCCAGTGAACATCTTGTGAAGTTTGTCAAGGTAAGGTTAGAGTAAAGGAAACATTTATGAAATTGGTCTTCAATTTCATTTCAAGTGACATTTAAGATATCCTGAAAAGTATTTGCCTTATCTATTAGAACCCTGTCTTCTTTGAAACCTAAGACTAATAATGTTTATTCTGTTTTTTGCCACAGACAAGAACCAGCATCAAGGAGCACCTTGAAGGCATCACAGAGAGCTGTCAACCATACCTGCTTGCAGTAAGGACTCAGAGGAGCGTGATTTGATGAGCTTTTTAAAGCTCACTTTATGTTTGGCACTTCATTTGATCGTGATCTGGTCAATGTGTACAAGAGACGGACCTCATGTTATTTATGTAGAAGAGCTTTACTGTTCCAGAGCTTTTCATTTCGAGTGTCATACAGTCATGAAGACGCAAATGTTTAAATTGTTCCATGCTGTTTTCTGTGAACAATAAAAAATGGCTGTCCAAATTCTGATTTCTGGTCTATGCATTGTACTCTTACAAACAGCTGTGTGTTATAGCTGTAAAACAATTGCTTCGTCAGTGAAATAGTTACATTTGGTAATACTTTAGAATTTAATTAAATGTTTAACTGCACAATATGGAATAAAATGAAATTAGGACTAAAATTTTATACTATATGGAATAAAATGTTATTCTATTTTATGTAAAATTCATTTTTAATTAGATTAAAATTTATCTCTACTTAGAATAGAATGCAATGCTTTTTGGAGTAAATTATATTCTACTTGGAGTTAAAATACGGTAGAGTATTTTTTCTTTTAAACAACTTGGAGTAAATTCTCTTGGCATTGATTAAAATTTTTGCACTAAATTGTGTTGATTTTAATCTGTAATTTCAACTCTTCCATGAGAGTAAATTTTACTCTATTTAGACTGGGACCAAATGTTGTCTTTTTTTAGAGTAAAATTTTTTTCAAATTGTGTAAAATTTACTCTGGAAATTTTACTGTGTGTCATCAGTGGTTCAGTTTTGAACATTTTTCATACAATTGAGTACACTTGGAGTAGACATGAAGTCAACAGACTTTTCAGCCACTATAAAAATAAAATTAACCCAATTACATTAACTACAAATATTTACACTTTTCAGAAGTAGCAAAAAAAAAAATGCACATCTTTTGGAAAACAGAATTCATAAAAGTGAATTCTTCCAGGGCAAGAGAACTCAACAAAAAAGACAAGTGGGTTTTCAGCTTGGTCAAGCAATAGATTTCTAGAAGTTGGCTATTCTGCATTTTGCATGTACAAAACAATTATAAATTCTTGGTAATTCCTAAGATACATAGGACAAGAATTCAGTTTAGTACCTGTGATGTGTGAAATTTTATCTAAAACTTCCAAGAATTTTGAATCTCAGGACACTCAGAGGCAGTGAATCAAAGTGCCTTCATCCCACATTTTGAACATGTATCTGGAATATCAAAATCAAATTGATTTAGTAATGTTGGAGTAACGTATGTTATTGTGACCAATATGGCCCCACACTCCATCTTGGGTACAAGGGGGAGCAAACAACTCAAAAACGCAAACAGTGAAGCAATGTATTTTATTACAACAGAGTCACTTTAAAACCGTCCTGTTTTCTCCATAAAATCCGGGGTTCAATAATTGTCCTTAGATAAAAGTCAATTACAAGCCACATGTTGGCTTTCTCTTGTGATGCCGTTTCTGGTGGCACTCCCTTTCTGATCTGCAGCCGACCGCGCGAGCAACGCTCTAGCACTGCACCGGTCCACTCCTCGGCGTGCCACGCCCTTCTTCAGCCCGAGCCAGCCAAAACAACAGAGCAGGAGAGCGCCAGCAGACAACGGCAGACGTAATTTCTGCCAATACTCTGATCAAAATGGGACGATACTAACATGCGCGGGTATAGGTTTCCTCTGCCCTGATTCTTTATATTGGGCTGTCTGTCCCTCGCTCCACAGCATCTCGGTCTCTGTAGCTTACTGTAGCTTACCTCCTTCCATCCAGGCTTCTTTTATTTTGGCTTCAATCAGCCCTGCTGCACCTGTATCGGTGGCCAATTAGTCCACTCTGCACGAAAAGAAGTAAAAGTAATTTAAGCTGCAAGCGGCATCGTATGGCCCTTGCAGCCAAGCGCCGCTCCAGCCTATTGGCCACCACGGGGTACTAGCAACCGTCGCCCGACACCAGCCACCACAGAAGCTCTCATGCAGTTTTCAGCACCTCTGCCCGCACCGCGGAAGCTGTTGCACAGTTTGTAGCAACGCAGCCCATGTGCCAACGCAGAAGTTGTTGCGCAGTTTCCGCGCCCGTCCACCAGGCAGTACGCATTGATGCGTTCGGCACCGCTCCTTGACGACGCACAAAAAATGTTGTGCAGATTGGTGGATTTAGCGAGGAGATATAGCTGGTGTATTAACCTATGGGGCGCAGTGGATTCAAATTACATTTCAATGCTGTTGGGCTCTTTAGCGGTCAACAAAGGTCATACATATCCAGTTTGGCGCCAGTCGGATGATCCATGTGTGATTTAGAGTCGATCCTATGCACATGGCGAAGGACTGCAGTTCGCCATTTCTGCACCCCAATGCGGTTTGGTCAGCAGCCAGCCTTCACAGAGTTCATCATCTTATCATTTTAAGTCAGTTTTCACATGATGAAACCCATATAAATGATAGATTAACAGTAAAATATACAGCAGAAAAAAACAGGTAGCTTCCTCTCAGAAGTGGGCGGGGCTAGGGTGATGTCATCAACTGACCATGGAAATGTGTTCAGGACTGTCCTATAGAGAGACAAGTGTGAGGCAGCTGTGATCTTGCAATTGGAAGTTATTTAATCTTTGTTTCTTGCCAAATAGTTAAAGTTTCACACTAAGCCACGCCCAAATGCTTTGATGTTAACTACCACTGAAATGCAATGCAACTTTGACCTAATCCTAAAATGAGTCAGGAAAATGGTAAAGGGTAAGATGTACCAGTTTAATAAACCATACTGGTCAGAAATAAACCAAGGGCAATGCACATTAACAGAGCACAGTTAACTTTCACCACATTAGAAAAATAGCACAGGCTGAATCCCACCCATTAATTAGGTACTGTATTAATCACAGCAAGTGCTACACTCGAAAAAGTGATGCACGGAGCTGTTAATTCAAGCTAATAACTACTATTGAATACATTGTAAAATAATTGACTTGATGGTGAAAGTCAATTTTTTTGCATTCTGAGGTGTCAATTTTGTTTCAGACTGAATTAATCACACTTCCGAAGGAAAGAAAGCAAATATATTGATTTCTCTCAAAACATACTGACAGGAAATGATGTAATAATTTGAATCTGAGTCACGTGAGAAGAAGTTGTGGAAAAGTACTTGGAGAGCATCGTCCTTTTCGGCAAGGGGAAGAAAGAATGATTAACGTCCTAGCATTTAATCGAAGAATAAAACTGCGGTAAGTACTAACCTAAGCTGATGTCTTAACAAGCCCACAATTGTATTAATGCAAAAGACTGAGTTAATGTCACCTGGTTAGCAAGCTGAAGGTCCCGCCTAAATATGGGTATCCCAGTAAACGCTTTCTTTTTCGCCGGGTTAAATGTGGTGTCATTTCTGAACTTACACGTATTTCTCGAGAAATATCACTATGTGTACATTGTTCGGTTGTAGCTGGAATTAATCAAGGTAGGCATAATTCGTTACCAATCAATCGCTTCCACCACGGTTAGCTCGGCTACACCGTGAACTTGACTAGCTCAGCATATTAAGCCATGTTAGCAATTAGTGTGTCTAGTGTGTTTATACCAACCATTTAAAAAAAGAAAAACATGTGCCACCTATGAGTACATTAATGTGTAGTAGCTCATAGGAAATCATTTGTGCACCTGTCACTGCACCAAAGATACTTTGAGACTATAGGAACCAAAACAGGAGCCATCCAGTCTGTCTTCATATTTAAAGAGGGACTACCAGTGGCCTCTGGCAGATGTACTAGAATGGCTTTACATTTTCACTGCTTTGAATTAGTCTGGATTCAATATTGACCAGGCGCACACTGTAAAAGCACTGTTTATGGTAGAGCTAGGAATTGAGTTGCTAGATTAGTCTACACATTGCATAATAACCATTTTGATTGTCCCTAAAGGGTGCTGATGCAGATTTCAGAAGGGAGTGTATCCTCAAAGCTCTCATCATCTACCTGGGAGAACGTGTTGAGGACCTTATAAAGGAATACAAGGTACGTCCAGATATTTTCTGTCACAATGATGATTCAACTTTATTCATCACAGGAGACCACCTTTGCCATTATACAGTATATAGTGATTAATGAGGTGTGCCAGACTGCAGTTGTTCAGTTGCATATTTCCTATATTTTGCCTCAGGTCTCCCAGAAAGGTCAAGCCGAGCAGGAGCTGGAGAGGACCATCATGGCAGACTTCATCTTCAGAGAGAATTCAAGCCTTCTACAGCAGCCTCAAGACGTTGGGATTGTCATTGATGGTGTGGAAGTCCTCAATGAGTTGCCTTCTGTTGCAGCCAGAGTTGTAATGCTCTTTGGACTTTGCTATGCTCTTATCATGGAGTATCCACAGGGTTTCAGGTTCACCTTTGAGGCCCTTCAGAAGATCCTGATGGAGCTTGGTTCCAACAAGATGACTTCCAAGATTCGCAAACTCAGTGGTGAACTCAAAACTGCACAGTGGTGTATATTTGTGTGTGCTTAATGTGTGCATGTAGTTACCACTGGCTTCTATTTAAGAGGTAGACCACCTCAGCAGCACTTTGTTATACAGGCTCAGAGGGGTCACTTTAATGGACTGCTTTTGTTGGAATTTTACTTCTTTGATGATGTTTAGAGATGCAACATTCCTTCATGTGTTTGAACAGTACAACAGTGGATGCTTTCCATCCATTTAATTTAGCTTGGTAAGCCATATTGTCTTTATTTCATTGCTCTGAGCAACAATGACATGTTTATATTTGTTTGTCTGAACATGCCACTTTTTTTTCTCCTTTTTTACTTGTGAGGAATGAATGACTGAAAAAATGTTGCTGGAGTGTATTAAGTGTGATGTGAGTGATGCAAATAGTTTTTTAAACCAAATTTCTGAAATATAAAAAAAAAAGACTTTCATGGTGAAAATGAATTAACTGGTGCTAATGCCTGAATATTACTTTGGTGCAATGTATATATATTTGATTGGTTCAATGTAAATATTTTACTTTGGTTCCAAAACTGAAATGTAAATAATTTAACTTGGATAAAGGTGAAGAATTAATATTGTCCCTACCCATAGGGTAGGGACAATAATATGGTTTGAATCAAAATTAAATAGCCATGTTGTACCAAACAACTTTATTTACATTCTGTGAAGTCAAATATTTTAGATGCAACAAATGGACATCAAATTTTTTACTTTAAGCAAGGCCACATTTTTTCCAGTGCAGCTTTTAAACGAACGGATATAACTGCTCCAACTCCGGTCCAACAGTCCGTTTCGGCTCATGAGCATGGCTCGGGTCTGCAGCTCCAAAACCCAAGCAAGACGTTGAGCGTGGTCCGGTTCTGTGGCTCCATAAACCATGCAAAATGTTCAGGAAAAGTTAGCAGCTCCAACTGGTATATCAAAAATAATTTACAGTCCACAGCGGAATACGCCGAACCTCGACCATGAACGGGCCGGCCAACTGACAGTACGTAGGTGCTTACAGGCACAGCTCCAGTACAATTCAGTCCATCACAACAAATAAAATTGCTTAAATTTGATTTTGCCCTTAACTGACCAGTAAGGTAGGGACAAGTGAAATTGATGCATTTGCTTAAGGTAGTAAACAACAGTAATTAACAAAACGCAACATTTACATTTTCCACGCCCATCCGCCCGTCAATCTGTTTGTGAAGTTGGAGTAACACTGAGCCCTTCTGGCGAAATACTGATATAGTTATTCATCATGTTTATCTGTCTTTGGAAAGCGCGTTGTTTCATTGGTGGAGTAAAACTGACCCCAAGTGGCGAATTACTGAAATTGTTTCTAAACAGTAACAAAACACTACATTTACTGCGTGTTTTAAGCCAACAAAAAATATCGGAGGGCTTATATATAACCTGAAAGGTTAGGGTTATCCTTTTGGAAAATGTCATGGCAGACGCTCTCGCAACGTTTCCACGCCCGTCCACCCGTCGATCTGTTTGTCAAGTTGGAGTAACACTGAGCCCTTCTGGCGAAATACTGATATAGTTATTCATCATGTTTATCCGTCTTTGGAAAACAGGTTGTTTCATTGATGGAGTAAACTGACCCCAAGTGGCGAATTACTGAAATGATTTCTAAACAGTGACTGCTGATCAATTGATGTCCTTTCTATTATTTCAAACCAAAATCAATGAATATTTGTACTGTAACCCACAAAACAAAATTATTTAAAAAAGCGAAAACTTATAATAATGTATATTTAAATAATTAATATATGTTAACCTGCATGACCTATATTTCATTGGCTGCTGTGGTGTTAGCTGGGCTAAGGTGATGTCATCAAGTGACCATGTAAATGTGTCCAGGACTGTTCTGCAGAGAGACATAGGAAATGTGATGCAGCTGTAATCTTGCATTTGCAAGTTATTGAATGCTGATGCTTCACGGCGAATAGTCAAAGTTGGCCACGTCGCCACGCCCACCTGCTCCATCGAAGCTGGTCGGGGTTGGAATCCTCAACACACCAACATGTCTTCTTTCTCTGTGCACAGTTTCATGTTGATGAGGTCAAGGGGTCAGATAGCGACCTTTCACAGTATAACATGACACTTCCTATTCTCAGCGGCGTGGCCTAAGTAATGTAATCATTTGACCATAAGGTGTTGTAGGATACCCGATAATGATCAATCACAGTAACTTTGGTGCCTCTGTGAGTTTCTGTGTAGGAGATATAACAATTTATGTTGCCCTTGTGACCCCCTTCAGCATGCTCAAAAACTCACCGTTTTGATAACTTTAGATGGGACATGCCTTATGAACAGAGTGACCGAGTTTGAAGCCGATCAATCGAAATAATAATAAGAAATAGTACAAAAACAACAGGCCTTCGCAGCGCTTAGCTGCTCGGGCCTAATAAGAAACAATACGAAAACAATAGGCCTTCGCAGCGCTTAGCTGCTCGGGCCTAATAATAATAAGAAACAGCAAGAAAACAATAGGCCTTCACAGCGCTTAGCTGCTCGGGCCTAAAAAGAAAAACACAATAATTTTCCCCTGTGCAACATTATCAACATATGTTCTTATTAGCCCTTTGTATTGGATTACTTTAAATTGAGTGTTCATAAATTGTGTCTGAGCTTTCAGACAGAACTTCTGCCATTCCTCTATTGATGTATTGCAATTCAAATCTTCATTTCCATTCTTTTGTTTTCTGAGGATGTTTGGGAACTGACTTAGATGATATTGTAAAAGCGGGATACTAGACCCTTTTTCAAATGATAATTTATTACCCAGTCTTCCAAAAAGAGAGAGTTAAGTAGTGTTAGAGACTTTTGACCCAAAGCAAAACTTCTGATTTGAAGAGACTTAAAAAAATATTTAGTTGGAATTTCAAATTTCCATTTCAAATCATCAAAACTCATCACAATGTTATTAATCAAATAAATCGGAAACTTTGCATATACCTTTAGCATGACATGGTAAAGGTATATTAAATGGGACATCCCATTTAACTTTATAGGATGTCCTATAAAGTTAAATGTCATATTGCCCCAAATGGGGGAAAATTGGGATAGAGATGGTACTTCATTTTTGAATTTATGTACACCAAACCTTACTCAAGTAGTATTTTTAACAAACAGGTTTAAAGTGCTTTTCAATAGTTTTTTTTCCTTGAATATAGGTATGCATGTAGGGATAAGGGCGTGGTATTCATATTCTTATCTGCAATTTTGGAGGAAGAAGCTAAATGGAGTGATGAAGTTTTCCCTCACTCAGCTCCTTCAGCCTAGCTAGAAGCAATTAGCAAACACCTAGTGGACTGTGCGTCTGCTGAGCTCATTATACTTCTTACTGTTAAGAATGTTGTTTATTGTGAAGAAATGCTGTGATGGTTTCCTAAAGGTGGCATTTCATAAAGAGCAGGAGTTTTTTTAGTGACAGAGGCCCAATTTCAAGGTATTGAATTCTGATGTGACATTTCTTTGAAGTTGCATTTGATATGTAGCATTTCTATAACAACTGAAGGTAAAATAGTTTCTTGATTGTTATATAAAATGGCATAAAGTGCATGGAAAATATATAATACTACATCTTTAAAGTTCATGAATGAATTGTTGAATAATCCTTAAAATGAAAAGCCTTAAGCATCATTGTTAGCAGGGAGACAGTCTGTGATAAGCAGACATTAGACAGACAAAAGTATCCCCTTCAACCTGAGCAGTGGTTAGCTCCAGTCCATGAGACATGACTCAGTTATAGAATTGTTTGCACAGTAAAAACAGTTGCTGATGGAGAGGCAAGATGTAGAGCATTAGGTCAATTTGAACCATAATTTTGAGAAATTATGCTTCAAGACAAATAAGACACAAGGTAGTTTCCATTTAATGATTCTGTCACTTAAGGTGCATTATGGAGAACTAGAGTTACAAAAAGAACATCAACATGTTTCTCTTAGACAAAAATTTAGAATTTGATTTTGCCTTGAGTAAATACCTTGAAAATACTTGTGTATCTGTGTTTAGGGCAACTGTGGTTGTGTGGCAGAGTCGTCGTCTTGCAATCAGAAGGTTGTAGGTTTGATTCCAGCTTACTCCTGCCACATGTCAATGTGCCTCTGGGCAAGGCACTTAACCCCAAATTGCCTACCGGTCTGCGTATCGGTGTATGAATGTGTGTGTGAATGGGTGAATGTGACTAGTGTAAAGCGTTTTGAGTGGTCAAAATGACTGGAAAAGCGCTATATAAGTTCAGTCCATTTACCATTTAGGTGGAAGGTCTTTTTCAGCCCACAAAATGCAATTAGTTTTATTCACAAGGGTATAGGGGAATGTAAATGCAACACTCTCACACTGACACACACAATTCAAATCAGTACTCAGCCTCATGAAAACCTTTCCTGGACAAGATAGAGGATGGAGGCTCAATGTCCTCAGTCATCTTGCACACTATGGACACATCATAGCAGGGTGCAAGATACTGGCAGGGAAAGCGTACATGGAGCGACATAACCAAGTGGCAGGCATAGTGTACAGAAACATCTGTGCAGAATATGGATTGGAAACCCCGAGATCAAAGTGGGAAACACCCCCAAAGGTGGTGGAGAACGCCAGAGCTAAGATCCTGTGGGACTTCCAGATCCAGACAGACAAAATGGTAATGGCGAACCAACCAGACATTGTCGTAGTGGATAAACAACAGAGGAAAGCCGTTGTGGTAGATGTAGCAAAACCAAGTGATTGCAACATCAGGAAAAAGGAGCATGAGAAACTGGAGAAATACCAGGGCCTCAGGGAAGAACTGGAGAGGGCCTGGAAGGTGAAGACCACAGTGGTGCCTGTGGTCATCGGGGCCCTCGGGGCAGTAACCCCCAAACTGGAGCAATGGCTACAACAGATCCCAGGAACAACATCAGACATCTCAGTCCAGAAATGTGCAGTTCTTGGCACAGCCAAGATACTGCAGAACCCTCAAACTCCCAGGCCTCTGGTAGAGGACCCGAGCTCAGAGGATAAGAACCACCCGCGGTGGGTGAGAAGGGAATTTTTTTATATATAGAAGGAGTCTATATATATTAATGATTCAGTGAAAACTCTGCCTGATCAATCTTTCTGCACAGTTGGAACATCCTTTCACCCAATATGAAATAATTATTCCAGGCTTTGAATAAAAAATAATAAACATTCCTTAACAGTCAAACTTCCTTAACCAAGTTTAGCGCTATTCAGCCAACCAGCATTGCCAGCATTACAAAATTATCGGATGTGTGATGCCAGATGAGAACTATGTATTAATGTCAGAACTGAAAAATAGATTCAGAATAATTTTTTGAAGGGTTATTAATTTCCATTTAATTCGAAATTTAAAGACACTTCTTCAAAAGGATGTTTTGTCTTTGCATTGTGTGACATCTTTTTAAGACAGCCTGAGGTATTGTTAGTGATGTCACAAGTATGCACAACTGCTCATCTGTTGAGAACATGGCCTTACATGTTTTATCTCCCCAATAGGTTGCTTAGTAATGTTTGGCGTTATTTAGACTGTGCTTTGATAGTACAGCAACCATTAAACTTTACAAGGTTGGTGAAGTGTTTTTGGTGGTTTTTTTTTTTTACTGTCCTGATGATTGTCTGCTGCCTCCTCTCCACCTTTGAACACATCAGAGGATGAACCTGAAGGGGAAAAAGTGAGTGTAAATAAACATCTGGAGTTTCTAGTAAAAGATCTTCCAGTACCATACAAAATGACACTGGACCTCCCGCGTTCAAATATAAAACCCTACTTAGCTACAGCTGGAACACAAAGGAGAAAGAATCACTCATTTTTCCTCATTTAGAGATGGGTCCAGCATCACCGATGTGTCACCTCATGCGTCAAACCCATAGACAAAACGCTGAGTCAGTGCATGTTTTGCTTTCAGCAAGTCACCTGACCGAGACAGGAACTATTTAAAAATGACACTGGCACGCCAAACTGTGTTTATAAGGAAGCGAATCCGTCAACAGGATACATTTACCAAAAGAATTCTTGATATTTTACAGTACAGCATCAACTATGGAGCAGCCTCAAGGCAAACGAAAGGTTTCGTAGTTTGGTACCATTTTGATTTTACATCAGAAAATAAGGTATTAGTTCTCGCTTGGTTGTTGTTTCATCCGGTTCTTTTCATTTTCTACTTGATCTCTCTGAATCTTAGTTTACTTTTTTTGAAATAAGAATTTTAAAGTAGCACAATAGTACATAAGTTAACTTTTAGGCTAAGATAAACTTAGATACAGATCCAAACTGGGACAGCTGGTGACTCTCTGAACGCAGAGGAGTAGACAGAAAACAGGCCTAGACTCCTTGGATCTCTTTAGATAGGGAGCCTGTCTGCCAGGCAATTAACAAATTCCTGAGCATGGTTCAAAAGTTCACTAGGATCTTAAACTTTTTATAAATAATTTTATTCTATATTAGAATTAACTATATTTCTTTAAGCATGTTTTTAATTAGTTACTTATTAGATCCAAACTTATAGTCATTATTTAGCATTACATTTTGTGCAAGCTTGGTTAAAAACACCAACTAGTTTCTTGTTAAAACATTTTGAGGCAGAGATAATACTGCAGCTGCAATCATATATCAAACTGGACAGCGGCTGGTACGAGAAGAACTGGGGGTTTTCATGGGTCTCAGAGGTAATAAAATTAACATTAATACAGCCCACACAAAGGAAAAGAACACACCTCCTAATGCATATATTTAAATGAGGAGAATACGCATTCTATAAATGATTTGTTTTACAGCAGAAGTTCGAATCTCTTTATGCTGAGTGAGAGTTTCCCGGAGGATGCATCTTTTGTTTTGTCTTTTTGCTCAGTTCTTTGTCTCTGTTTTGTCATGTCTTGGACTTTTTGATAATTAGGTGAGATGCTTGTTGTAACATTCTGAACTGCATTGAATTTCTCTGGATAAAACTCTGAATATCTGAAGTCTGACATCGTATGATTGCTCTTTTCTCTCTGCACACTTACACAGACACAGGAATTCGGGACAAAGAATTAATTAACGAGCTAAATCAAGTTATTCCTCTTTTTAATTCTTAATCTGCAGAACATAATATGAAAGTGTTAAGTGTTGCATATGTTTGACATAACTGTCTTATTTAAATAAATCCACCTCCTTAATGCTGAGGCATTATAAGGACAGGCATCAGAAGGAAGTCCCGGATCCACCTAGAATAAACTCAGGTATACAGCCATTCTTCAAATTACTCAGTGACTTTATAGAAATTATTTTTTATAAATGTATTGTTTGCTTCATTTTTTATACAGCAGGAGAAGTTATGACAAAAAAGTGTAACAGACAAGTTTCAAAATGTTTTTGAATAAAAATTTCTGAAAAAACAAAACAAAAAAAAAAAACAGTCCACAAGCATCCTCATTCCAAACACATTCACTTAAATTTTCATTTTATGGTACATCTTCACATTATTTAATGACTGTATCTAAGAATATCAAATATACTTTGACTTTAACTGAAGATATTAAATAATACAATAACATACAGTAAAATTGAATGACTTAAATCTTATAGTATAGACTAGGTCATCAAATCAGTCTAAATACGATGCCTGTAGGAATTTTTAAGTTCCTGCAGGTGTCAGTATTCATTGACTCAGTATCGACACAGTATCAATACAGTTAGGCTATGGGTCGAAATGCTTCATGACGCCTCATTTACCCTTCACTACTGCATCACACTAACTTTCATAAAGCCACTAAAACTCTGCAGGACCCAAGTTGCCCGAGACTGGAGGCCGGGAGATCAGCTCCAAGCTCTACTCATTAAGATGCACAGTGGAACCAGCTGTGTCTGCTTAAGCTACAGTAGCTAAGCAGCACCCTGAAATGGAGAAACACTCATGCAGTCACGTAACTTTGCCTTAAGTAATTATTATAATAACTCAAAGCCAAAACTTGACTCCTATTAAAGCACAACAAAGCAGGCGTATCACTCAATATTTACTACTAAGACTTTACTTTCTTCTTGAACTAAAGCAGCTTTCACTTCATTTACTTGAATACTTTGTATTTTTAACTGTGTACCTGCTTTTCCACCAGTAATTTTCAGTTGGACTTTTTTGGTCTTTGAGGTCAAAATATTTGTTACTTTTCACCTTGATTTAGTCATAAGTACAACTGCTTGTAGTGCCAATCAATAAAATGTAGACAGGAAGAAGCCCGTACAAGCCCAGGAGTGTGTGTCTGAGAATGTGTGAAGGTCTTACCCACATCTGCAGCCAGATTAATTCCCAGCCTGAGATAACATCAACTACTCTGTCATTGTGCTGCCTTCTCTAATTCTCACATTCTGGATGCTAATCAATGCTTCATAATTTGGTGCTGCACATGTGAAAGAAATCTGAGGGAATTTCAGAGGTATCAATTTAACACAGAATTTTATGGTTAATTAATAACAACTTATCTGGTACAATTACCATAACTTCACAGAAAGCCAACCTTTGAAGTATTTAAATACACAGAATATCCTTTAGTCCATGTGTCAGTGGGTTCAATTTATTTTGATTCAAGAGCTGATGTAAAAGATTTTGTGTATCCAAGAGATTAGATTTGTTGATCCCAGAACATCTATAAAGTTGGTCCATCAGATCTACAGGGATGGCTTCTGTTAGCATGTGTGGACTCCTTCCAAATGAAGTGTAAAAAGATCAGATTAGTTCACTGACATGCTTCATTCACATTCAATTATTCTATCCCTTGAATTAAATTATCACCGCTTGTCCAGATAGATGTCTTGCTTAGGTGGAAAGGTGTGACTAGTTGCTGATGTAGTCATCTCTTCCACTGTCTGCCAGGAATTTATCTTATGCCACATCTTTTTTTTTTAATTCAAGAAAAAAAAAACATGCCTTCACCTTTGGTTTTGACAATATTTTCTCAATGATCATGGTTGTGGGATTTCTTTCATAATTAAACCTACATATTGAAGCCTATCTACTAAGGAGATGGCATTTGACTTTTGTCATTTTCTGCCACAAGGCACCATAAAGATTAACATTTGAGCAGCTGTGCTTTTGTGAGAAAGTCATGGAGTGGAACCATTTGTTGCCAACTGAAGAGACATTTCACTGCCTCAGGCAACTCATATGCTAGATCTTCAAAAACTCATTTTCAATCTATAGATTTCTATGTTGAAAACTATCCTGCTAAGAAGAACTGAATCACCGGTGAAAGGATAAATCTATCTGATACATAATATGTTTAAAATTATTTTTTAATTATTTGGTTTTGCAAGACTCCTACTTTATTTCCAGCATACTCTCAGAAAGAGAAAAAACTCTAGCAGATATAATCCAAGGTCTTTCTGAGTACTCTCTAAATTCTCCTTAGGTGTGTAGGCGTGCGTGCATATGTATGTGTGTGTGTGGTTGTTTTTCCTCTTTCTCTGTGTTGCCCTGCAAAGCAGTGGCAAGGGTGACCCCCCACCTCTCAACTATTGACTACTGTGATAGGCACCCACTAAGGATAAGCATGTAAAGGTAATGGATGGATGGAGATGTGGCTTAGTTACAAATCACATTGTGAATAGACCTGCTTCAGATAAGGGTGAAGATAATAGAGTATTTTTTACCAAAGGCAACATAGCTTCCTCGGCAATGCACGTGATTCTTTGCAGAGGTGACAACTACTAAAGAGGCTGTGTGGTTGGAACATACCACTGGAGTAAATGGGGAAGGTGGACTGTTCTACTGCTTTTAGATGTTTTCTTTCCATCCATCCATCCATCCATCCATCCATCCATCCATCCATCCATCCATCCATCCATCCATCCATCCATCCATCCATCCATCCATCCATCCATCCATCCATCCATCCATCCATCCATCCATCCATCCATCCATCCATCCATCCATCCATTTCCATCCATCCATTTTCTTCCATGTATCCGGTGTGGGTAGCAAGGGGTAGCAGCTTAAGAAAGGAGGTAGAGACTTCTCTCTCCCCACCCACTTGTTCCAGCTCTTCCAGATGAATCCCAAGGCCCCTGGGTCTTCCCCAGGGTCTCCTCCCGGTGGGACGTGCCTGGAACACCTCATTAGGGAGGCTTCCAGGAGGCATTCTGACTAGATGCCCGAGCCATCTCAACTGGCTTCTCTTGATGTGAAAGAGCGGTGGCTCTGCTCTGAGCCCTTCCCAGATGACGAAGTTTCTCACCCTATCTTAGAGGGAGAGCCCAGACACCCTACGGAGAAAACCCATTTCGGCCTCTTGTATCCATGATCTTGTTCTTTTTGTCATGACCCAAAGCTCATGGCCATAGATGAGACGCTGCGCCTGTCGACCTCCAGCTCCCTTCTTCCCTCATTCGTAAACAAGATCCCAAGATACTTAAATTCCTCCACTTGGGGCAGGACACCTCCCCACCCCTGACCCAGAGAAGGCACTCTACCCTTTTCCAGCTCAAGACCATGGCCTCGGATTTGGAGGCACCGATCCTCATCCCGGCTGCTTCATACTCGGCTGCGAGCCAATCACGACCGGATGAAGCCAACAGGACCACATCATCCGCAACAAGCAGAGATGCAATCCTAAGGCCACCAAAACGGATCCCCTCAACACCCTGGCTGCACCTTGACATTCTTTCCATGAAAGTAGTGAACAGAATCAGTGACAAAGGGTAGCCCTGGTGGAGTCCATCTCTCACCAGAAACGAGCCCAGCAATGCGGACCAGATTCTGACACCGGACATACAGAGACCTGACAGCTTAAATCAAAGGGCCCTGTACCCCATACTCCTGAAGAATTTCCCACAGGGCCCCCCGAGGGAAATGGTTGAATGCCTTCTTCAAGTCCACAAAATACATGTAGACTGGTTGGGTGAACTCCCACGCACCCTCCAGGACCTTGCTGACCAGGACGAAAACCACACTACGCTTCCTGAATCTGAGGTTCAACTATCCGATGGATCCTCCTCTCCAGGACCCCTGAATAGACCTTGCCAGGGAGGCTTCAGATCGCCAGCCCACAACCTCCCAAGTCGAGGCCAGCAACATACTCATTCTTAATACATTTATTTGGATCTGATGATTCTTTCCTCTGTAAAATATTTTTTGTGTGGTCTAGATGTATGTTGCACAGAAAACAAATACTGCTTAAAACAGAACAATTCGTACTTTTTCCTTGTGTTGGAATTATGTTTATCAGCAACACAGTGGGAGACATATAAAATGATAGATATATATGGGGTTGAAAAGTTATGCAGTCAAAAATTTGTGTCAATTTTTTACTGCATAAAAGTCAAAAATCTGTTCCAGAGACAACAACTTGTAAGGTTGTGTTAACAATATAATATATATTGTATGAATATTTTTATCATCAAAGTTAATTTGATGCAAGACTGTTACCTGGTTGGGATCAGATGGGAAAACTGGAATATGCGCTGTTGTTTTGTTGGGCTCGCACAAACTTTGGAAAAAAGTATTAAAAGGGGACAACACATAAATGAAGAATAACAAAACAAAAACATACATACATTTAGAATATTTTAAGTGAAGTAATTTTCTTCATCCCATCTATACATATCTACATCCTTATGTATTTTTTTCAGCACCATTTTGTTGAAAAATTTATTTATTTAATATTATCTAAAGTGGCAGTCCATCACAATTCCTCTGTCATACATATTGCATATTGAGAGCAGTTAAAATAGTAAGAAGTTGGCATTTGGAAAAAATATCAAAAATTGTGAAATGGAAAGTGAACAGTTAAAAGGCATGCTTTGCTTGTTCAATTTGCACATACATTTCAGAGAGTTGGATTGAATGTACTGATGAAAAATTCACAAACATATAGCCTGTAACTCCATTTGTGTCTGTCTTTTAATGCTGCAGCTGCTGGCTGGCTGCTGCTGTCTCTTTGACTGAGAATGTCACCATGCGTGGTTGAGCACAGAAGCATGCTGCCGAGTGAAGAATGAAACCTCTGCTCTTTGAAAGCATTAGATTTACTTTGGAATCAGACTTTTGAAAAGCTTTCAGCACAGCATTACTTTTTAAAGTAGAAAAAGTACTCTTCCTAACAATCACAACAGAAAAGTACACTACAAGCTAGTTTAGTTTTCCTTTTTTGTTAAAAACATCTCAGCAAATGATGGAAATGGTTGCGTATCTGTATGCCACGACATAATAGTATTAAATTATTCCAGTATGCAAATTAAAACTGAGTTTATATCTGAGTTTCTGACTGGAAACAAACAAAAATACTGACTTTGATTGTCAAATATGTTCTATCTTTTGTATCCTAGAAAATCCTGTATCCTGATATAGTTTTTTCTTCTGCACTGTAATGAAGGCAGAAAAATTTCTCCGATTTAGCATGAAACTTCAGCATCACTTTTCAAAAGGCACAGAACAATACGGGGTCTATGACCGAGCAGCACTTGAAGTGAAAAGAAGCAAGATTTAGCAAACTGAAGAATAACTTGGGCAGACAAAGATATATTGAAATGTCTCCTCTGCAGCAGGGCAGTGACACAGCAAATTTTTTGTTGTGTAAGCATAAAGAATAAGTTCTTTATGCTTTATGTTAAAGAATGAGTTCTTTATGCTTACATAAAGAAGAAGCATAAAGTAAGGATATGTGTTCTCCTCACAGTGCATTTCAGGGTGTCATCAAAAGATATTCAAAAGGAATCTTTAAAAAAATCTTCTGGGATTTTTGTGCATATCAAATACAATTTTCCAGCAATTATTTGAGTTATTTTTATCCTTGATATCTTCACATCTAATTCCAACATTTGGCTTCAGTGCAGTATGCTGTGAACTTTTTGTTAACAAGGCTTTAATAAAGGTGTAGAAAGACACGACCTGAGCCTCTCTCCCACTGCAGAGCAGAAATGGCTGCAGGAATAACCGTACCTGCTTCATGTCTGCACCTTGTGTGTCATTATAGAGTCACTGTAAATAAAAAGATATTTTTTTCTTATTTCTTTTGTACCGGTACTTTTAAGCTAAACAGAATTATGCTGATGGTCCTGTTTTTTGTACGTCTATAAAAAATAACTGGGTTCAGTCACAAATAAGCATGAAAGAATAAATTGATAGCATCATAGACATGATAGAAAAAACACTGAAAAGTCTGGTGTACAAAAGTGCACAGCTCCCACTTCTCTGAGTGCAATCAGTTTCCTTCAGAAGTTTTCTGATGTTTGCTAATGACTATACAGAGTCCAGATGTGTGTGATGTAATGTCAGTAGAAATTCAGCTGTGGTGTGACGCCTCAGAGGTTCAACAGCATCATGACGCCCAAAGAACACAGCAGACAGGTCAGGGACTAGCTGTGGAAAAGTTTAAAGGACAATTAGGATTTCACAAGCTTTGAACATTTCACTGTTCAATCCATCATCTGAAAATGGAAAGAGATTGGCCAAAATGTAAATTGAATTAAACATTGTAGTACTGCACTTTTAGCTGCTGTATAAAAACAAGATCACACTTTCCATCTAATAGGTCAGGGCTCTGCAACCTGGGTCTCTGGATACACAAGTTGCTCTTTGGTTCGCTTATTATATCAAATAACGAAATATTGCTATGTTTTTTTTTTATTTGTTTCATTCTTTTTTTTTTGGTGTTGCCATGAAAAAAACACTGAGTAACTTGGCCCTGGTCGTAAATTTGGTTTAGAACCAGTCTCCAAACCTAACTCCTTATTTCTATGAATATTTTGGTAATACTCTTTACAATACCAGAATTTTCACTTAAAATAAATATTTTATAAATATTTTGCTAATACTTTTTACAATACTAGAATTTTCAATTAACTTTTATATTTTTGGCTGTCTGAGGACACACTGATTAATAAATCAGGTTTAATTAAATTATGATTAGTTGCTCAGTACTTGAACAGTTTACCAAATATTTCTTACACTTGCTTAATTAAACATGTTTAAGGTATGCTACTCTCATTGGAGTACAATTTTGGATTGGTCTATGGATCACTTTTTAAAAACAAAAAACCCTGCCATAAAATATTGTCTATCACTGCAGTGGCCGTCCCACCCCATGGTGGGCGTCCCTTATTTTAAATAAGGAACTGTGTTCCAATTGTAATAAGTGGTTCATGGCCTTCAGAGGTCATCAGAAAGCTGCAAATGCCATTAAAAGTTGTTTAAAAGTTCTGAATGAGTGTGGGGAAGCTATACCCCACTTTGTCTCCCACTTCCTGGATAAGCTGCCGCCTGTGACGTTCAACAGCCTGGATGTCTCCAACTTACGCAACAAGATGGAACGTTTACATTGTGAGGTTTGTGCCTTCAAGCATACAGTGTCACGCCAAGTGGATGTTGAGGAGAAGTTGCGTGACGTTACCACTGCCATCGACCACAGAGACATTTGATGCCCTGCGGTGGAAGATCCAGCAGTGTGGATATGCCTACAGCCAATGTGACATGACATTGGCTGTGGAAGTCTCTGAGGAGGTGGCGGCATGCATGGATTCTGTTCCAACAAACTGTGTTACCACTGATAATGTGGCTGTAGCTTACGCCGATTATTCCAGGACTATTGGTGAGTCTGTTGTGGTGAGTGGTAACTGGAACTGCACTGTAGATGCGTCTATGAGTTCACTCACATGGAACTTGGCGGTGAAAAAAGGGCGGCATATGAGAACAGAGAGCCATCCAGCTCCATTAAAACTCCAAGCTAAACCTGAGCGTAAAAGACCAGCACCTATTATCAATACTGGTGCTCAAAGCACCAAAAAAGTGGTAAGAACAAAGCTTGTAACTGTCTTTGCAACTATATTTCTTTCAGATCTTGATGATGAGACACGCTTGTTAAGATAGTTAAGAACTATCTTAAAGGAAAATTTGGGCACAATGTAGAGTGCTGGTGTTCTGTTTATCTGTGCTACCCGTAAATCCGTCCTACCTGGTGGTAATGTGCATACGCACATCGATGCTACATGACATAGTGCTTACTCAGCACATTTCTTATAAATACATTCTACCTGTGGAAGTATTGTTACTTGTGTTTTATTTTATCTAAAATTGTGGTAACTTTATTTAATTTATTTTATACCTGGCTTTCATGAAGCTGCTGTATTACTTTATGTTTTTAGTTTACATGACAGGCAGCTTGTAAACATATTTATAAATGGCTTTAGTTTGCCGCTGCAAAGTTGTTACTACTGTAAACAAGTCATTGTTTGGCGGTTAATCAGGACAAAATATGTTGTTTTGTGGGCTATTTTTCTCTATATTTTGAAATATTTCAGTTTAATTATACTCTTTTTTTATTATTAAACTTTGCTAAATAGATGTTGGTAGCGAAGTGGGATCAAAGCTGTGTAATAGCCGTGTAATATTAATCATATCCTATTATTTCAGGAGCACAGTGATCTGCGCAGTTCAGTGGACACATCAATGTATGTGTAACCTGGTTGTATTTCTATGTTGTTATAGTTACACAAAATGTCTTTTTTTGGTAATTTGTATTTTTCCTTGCCTGACTGAAACACCTCTTAAAAACTCTGTTATTGTTTTAACCATCGTAAGCCCCTTCTTTTTATTTCTTCTTCTGTGGTATTGTCTTCAAATTATTTGCCCCCTTCAGACCCTCCCCTTTTTTCATGTTGTCCTGTGGGAGAGATGTGTGTGCTGTTTATTTTTCGTCTAAATACATCCAGTTAATTGATATATTTATAGAGCTATGAAGTAAATTTTTGTTATGTACGTTTGTTTTGTGTAGGACTTGGAGCGGGTGGCTTATAACACGGTTTTCTGTATGATGTTCTCTTCAGGTATGTTGTAAAAAAAGGTTTATTTTGCTTATTTAAAAGTTGTCAGACATGGTCTCCCCCAGCCCTTTTTTTGTCATGTTGTCCTGCGGTAGAGGACTTGGAGCAGGCAGCCTATGACATGGTTGTTTTCTGTTTGTTCTTGTCAGAATATATCAAGAAACCATCCTTTTTAAAAACAAACTGTGCCAGAGCCTGATTACTCAATAAAACCAGCACAACACAGAAAGGATCCGGTTACATGCACTGCATCTGATAACAGACATATTAATGCGCAAAACAGAGTTGCGGTGATTTGTATTTGTCTGTGTTTAATTTAAATAAAAATTGTATCTAAAGTATTTCTTCACAGGTAGGATATTTTGCTAAAAGGATTACTGCATATATCTATAGCTTTTCATTCAAAAAGCTACAGAATACTTGGATGAAGAAAGTGATCTTGTGGTTTCGTTATGTATATAAGGTTTTTAGTGCTAAGCTAACTCCAAAGCTTCCACTTCAGTCCTGTCACTCAACTAATGTTATCCAATATAGACCTGTCACAATAAACAATAAATCAATTAATCGCACAATAAATTAAAACTATCAACCTCATTTCAATTATCGGCTATATCGTTTCTTCCAGTCTTTTTCTCTTACTGTTGATGACACTGAATGAAAAAAGGCTGAACTCCGGTGCTCTCCACTAACCCTCCCTTCCTTATTTCTTTATGTCTTCGATTGTCTGCCCATTATCAAAACCTGAAAGACACATTAGCCGACAGAAATCCTAGGTATAACAGTTCAATCGAACCGAGTGGTGTCCAACAATGGACACAAAATAAAAAGTCCAGTTCATTAATTTTGAAACCAGGCATTAATCAATTCCTTGATACAATCTACCTGCAATGCATGGGCTGGTGTCAGTCCTGACTGAATGAAAATCATTATAACCTATTTATGTCACGTTGACAAAGAACAGCTGAAAAGTTACCGGGTTTTCTGGTAGAAATTTTGCTCCAACTCTTCCCCTAGTTGTTTATATTTTCTTTGCACGAAATGTTGAATAAACATTCATGTTTCCACATATCATCTCCGATGTCTACTGGACTTCAGGTTGCACCGTGTCAACTGTTCAGGATTCCCTCCGTGTTTCCCCTCAGAAAGCAGGAGGAGAATCCGCGCTTTCTGATTGGCTACCGGTGACATTCAACAGGCTGCGTTAAGCTCCCAGTCTGGATAAATCCTTAATTTAGATCGGAGCGGCCACGACGATACACCGTAACACACAACACAAGTGACAATCTCACATCGATAATGTTCTAAGCTTGTCGTTCGGGGTAAAAAAATCCTGTAGTTTGAACTATTGCATCAGGCAGTAGGATGTGCCCGTCTTCTCTATTAAAATCTAATGATTACTGAAGGGCAATATAATATACAGACTTTATAATCTGCAGTCTTTTGGTTAAATGCAGTATTCATTTCCACTTTGGCTTTATGTTATTTAGTGTTTATTCAAGTGCATTTATTGTTAATGGAGACTGAGAATTTATTTTATTTTTGTTTTTGGTTGTTTTATTTATTTTGTGTATCAGTCCCAGTGTTAAGTGTTCTTTTGAAAGTAAAGTGTATCTATCTTTGGCAGAAAATCGCATGTATTATTACGTAATTTCCATTAAATCAGGTCTTCAAACAATATTATCATTTATCGCAATAATTTTTTTAGACAATTAATCGCCCAGCAAAATCTGTTATCGTGACAGGCCTAATCCAATATATTTAACATTAACACAACCCACTATAGTTTTCTCTATGTAAATATGACGGTAGCAATTTTGGAAGCATAGCACTGACAGATAGACTTAGCTATCTATTTGAGCTACGGTAGGAAAATCTGACGAGGTAGCACGGATAGTCAGAACACCGCCGTGTTGTCACTGGGAACACCAGACTTAATTCTTTTAAAGTCAAGGTGGAGTGTGAGAACATTGCAGAAGTGTATAACCCAGAGCGGTGGCCATAAGGTTTGGTTGTGCACCGTTACTATGAGCCACGGAATAAACCTACAACATCTAAAGGACTTGGGGTGACCACTTCCAGTGATGCCAGAGGGTTGGATGGAACGCATCCAGTGAATTCTTCATAGATCAATTAATGCATGTTATTTCTTACATCTGCCAGTGGCTGCATGTCAGTAATACAGCTGGACATTTGGTTGTGAATACACTGCTGCAAAAATGTGATATGCTTTGCTTACAAGAAACTTTTTATCAAAACAGAATTTGGGAAGTTTGAACTGTATTAATGACTGTTTCTGTGGCGCCGGTGAATCTACTGTGGATTTTTCTATGGTTATGGTGAGGGGTCGAATGGCAGGAGTAGCCATTCTATGGAACAAAAAGCTGGGTCCAGTTAGAATTGTCAACAGAACTGGTGTTGAGTGGTTTATTGCTGTACATTTAAAAGTTGAAAGGGTTGCTCTGGGTTTATGACCCATGGCCAGTTGCCTGATTCCTTGTTATCTGTTACCCTTGTGTCGGTAATTAAAGATAACACTAGCAAGGTTGGTTAGCCTTAATAACTACAGACCAATAGATTTATTTATTCTGATATCAAGTGGTCAGTAATGCATTTCTGATGTAGGACCACTTTTTTTTAGTAACAAGTAATCTAGTGCGTTGCTATTTCAAGTCCAATATTCAGACTACTGTTAATTATCAAAATCACTTTGGGTTACTGTGGGTTATTATTTTCTTTTGTAATTATGTGACAGTATCAGGAGCGACAGAAGCATAAACAATGGGAGGAAAAGGGAGTTGTATTTTGTTTGTGAAAAAACAGGAACTATTTTGAATTTTGCTCACCAAGTCCGTTTATTATAAGCAGCTTTGGGCTTGTTTTTTTTCTAAAGTCGTTTGCAGATTCAATGAGTGATGGGTTGTGGTTTTTGGGCTTGGAAATAAGCAGACATAAATCCCAGAATCTGTCTTGACATCCAGGTAGTTTTAGTCATACTCTCCCTGTGTCATGAGGTGGTGTAGTGGAGATGGTGAGGCAGACGCTGGAGACCCAGTTATGTTGAATGGTGTAATTTAATATAAAAATAAGTCCACAAAACACAGTCAACCGCGGCCAGGCAGCACGGTTGAGCTGAATCCAGGGCTCAGACCGGTAGCAACCAGTCTTACAGGCGGAAAAAACAAATGACTGCAGACAAAAACCAAAAGTACGACGAAATACGACAAGGACCCGACAAGGAACAAATGACACAGGAGGGACTAAATACACTGAGGGTAATCAGGGAAACAAGACACACCTGGGAACAATCAAGGGGAAGACAGGACAACGAGGAGACTCAGGACACAGAAACTCAAATAAACACAACAGAAAAACACGGAACATGACACACTGTCTATCATTTCCCGGAAGATCCGTCCCGCTTTCTCTTTGTTAATGTCAAGCTGTGAATTTCGTTGAGCTTCGCGTTACACTCCAGAAAACTGCAAACATCGAGACTGATATGAACAGCGCAATAAAAGTGAAAACAGCCACAAATTTATGGGTCCATAAAGTTGTGCAACTAAATGGCATTATAATTATTAATATTAAGATAAGTGTCACAAATCTGTGCAGCGGGACATCCGAGTTGCACTGCGACAGCAAACACAGGGCTAAGACTCGGAACCTAAACTTTGGGGCCAGGGGTGGCTTTTAAAATTGTATTTATAGTTTTCCAGACAACACTGGAACACAGAAAAAACAAATTACTAGAGTTTTTTTTGTACTACTGTAACCATTAAACTTCTCCTTCAGTTCAACCTTATAAGAGGAGACACATTGTTGACGTTATAAAATAACTTCCAATTAAGCATTGGCAAAGATGTGATAACATGTGATATGATATAATCTGTTAAATTTCCACACGTAAGTCGCTCCGGAGTGTAAGTCGCACACCCGGCCAAACTAAGAAAAAAACTGCGACTTATAGTTCGGAAAATACAATAGTTGTTTCGATGAGTATTCACTTCATTACACTTCGAGGCTTTGGAAGAATTTTTTATTTAGACAAGCATAATTTTCTATAAAAGTACAGTGTGTTGTACATTTCTAAGCCTTCCTGCAGCTTATCAACAGTTACATTGTTTCCAAAGGAGGTTTTGATGCAGAAGACATGCTGTTGCTATCAGAAGTTTGCAGCTCAAACCCAGAATTAGCTCCAAGACAGCAGTGTACAGTATGAGCCCTCCTCTGTCAGCATAAATCTTAAACCATTAATAAAGGTTCACAAAGTGGTATTTCACATTAGATTATGTACACAACATAACTGTGTAGTGCAGCACGAGTAAAACTATGAAGCCCAGTAAAACTTTTCTTCCACCATGCTTACCTACAGAGAACAAGTTCATGATCGACAAATTGAATATTCTGTAGCGTGCCTTTAGCATGGTGCACCATCAGTGAGGACTTACCTCTTACAGACGAGCAGCATCACAGTAATGGGTCACTGTTTGATGTAAGAAAACTGACAACAACTCTGACTTCAACTCAGACATCTCATCTTTGCTGCAGAGACAATGCAATCCACAATAAGCAGATGCTGAAGAGCCAGTGGCAAATCTGTTCCTTCCATTGACTTAACAATAATCAATGCTCTAAGAATCTACAAAAAAATCACTGAACAAGAAGGGCTGATGGACTTTCAGGAGCTGAATGATAATCTTTGGGACACCAGAGTATACAGTATGTGTTCATGACAGAAACAACTGCCATGTCAAAGGACTCATATTTAGATATTTAGAGAAATATCTTAATGACAACATGTGGTAAGGGAATGTTAATCATGTCCTTTACCACTTATCTTCACCGATGTTAAACGGATGTCTGGGAACTGTTGTGTTTATCATTTTCAAATCAAATACAGCAAAGTTTCAGTCAACTAGGGCTCTGTCCACTAAAGGTTAGATTTAAGACTAGACATGAAGAAGTATTTTTGCTGGAGAGCAAATATAGACTACAGTATTTCCATTTTGTGATTCATTCGTACTGTTTATTTATTTTTGAGCAAGCTCATAAAAGACGTGGACACCACGAAAGCTTGTCTCATAGAAGAAGCTACTGAGATGAAACTGATTTGCTGAACTTGTCTCATTCAGTCTTCCATGAAGTTTATAACACTGAACAAAGCAGTAAATAAGAACAGTATAATGTAATCGCTTGACGTTTTGTGGAGTTTATGTTCTGCTTAATCCCTAATAAATCCCTCTAATGTAGGGGTGCTCAATATATCGATTGCAATCTACCAGTCATTGCAAAGATAGTATGAGTTTAACATATGACCTTAGAAAAATAGCTCTCAGCCTATCATTCATCCCGTCACTTGACTGATGTATCACCACCTTACCAGTCGGTGGTGATAATGTTTGCCAATGTTGTGGAAATAAGAAGTTTATTAAAAAACCTTGCAAGATGAGAACAGCAATACAGAGTCAAAAGTGTCTGTCAAGTCTGCTCTGACCAACAGTGGATCTGGCTTCCTTTTATAGGTATTGGACAGAGAAGAGAGACTTGATTGAACTAGAGGTGTGAATCCCTGATTGTGATGGATCAGGGATTCTGTGGAGCCCTATTGTTAAGACAAATGCCTTAACAATAGGCATTTGTCTATTGTTAAGGATAGGGAGTTATTCTTTCATGCTAAAGAGGGCAGATAAATTCTACTTTGGGGAAGTAACACTTCAATAGTCTCCGGGATCAAGGAGCTCTCCCCTGCTGTTATATAATACTGCAGAGGTCTTGAGAGCAGCTTGACCAATATATGTATGCTAGTAGTTTACATAGTGGATTTAGACTTTGTATTTCTAAAGTTTTTTGAATGTTTGCATAGTTAATATGCATGTGTGGTATCTGCATGTGCAGCCCATCTAGTTTTCGAAAGGGATTTCAATGTTTCAATGTGCTTATTTGCATTAGGCTGCAGTCCATCTGTCACCACCTTTCACCTTGCTTTCGTCTTAGAGCAGAAGTTAAATAAGTTTTGCGCAAACTGGAAAAATTCAGCTGTCTCATACCAATACTTAACACTATTAACACCAACCAAATTCAGGGTATGTGCAGCATATGGAACACATTCTACTAGTAAGAAGAGTAAAATTCTCATTTGGAAATAAGAAACTGAATGATAAAGGTCAAAACCTTGTAAGATGAGAACAGCAATACAGAGTCTAAGGAGTCTGTTAAGTCTTCAGTTGTGGCGCACCCAGTGTAAAAGAGTTACAAATGTGCTGTTTTAAAATTTTTATTTCTAATTTATGTTATATTGACAATTTGTGAATTTTATCTTATTCAGTTATTTTGATTTGTTGGTTTTGCATGCAGGGGTCACCTTTCTGCACTCTGCCTCTCCGTCTCCTGGGCTTCCGTAGTTGTTCCAGCCCTAGCTCCTCTGCTTCCCCTTTTTCCCTGACAGCGTTGTTTCGTGCGGCTGAGGGGCTGAATTGCAAGGAGAGGGAGTTGGAGAGGAAATTCATTTGTTTTCTTCTCCCCCAGAATAAAAAGATTTGATTGAAATCTGGTTGAAGTTCTTTGATGACAATCGTTACACCAGCACAAAAGCTAATTCTGATACTAAAATGTTCCTAATGGTTATTGCGTGTAGTGTTTGTTTTGATTTAAACAAATACTTATAATTTTGGTGTGAGTGTTAAGCTCCTTATTTGTTGTGTTCCTGTTTAGAGGCTCCTTATTTGTTGTGTTCCTGTTTAGAGGTGGTTGCCTTTAGTTTGTTAGCTGACTTCCGGTTTTAGAATTTAATACTTTTATTTTCAGTGTTTCCCCCACAAAACTTGTTAAACCCAGTGGTTGGGTCACTGAGGCGGTCCATACATATTGTCACTTCCAAGAAACAATTGACATGATGCCGGCTCTGCCCCCAAACAGATGTGAAGCAATCCTACCCCAATCATTTCAGGGCATTTGTCAGCAACTGACCAATCGGCAGTCGTAATTTGTCAGAAAGTCCACATCCCTTATCTAGATTTTCCAAAAATAGGTGCTTGCCTTCAGATCCAACAGGCTGAACTCAGTACAACTGGACTCCATTGAAGATGTAGCATTAGCTCAAAGAATGATCAAAGGAACCATGATCAGGGAACCAAGTCAATTTTGAGCTTCATGGCAAAAGTTATGAATAATTTCATCGTTTACTGATTTTAATAAATTTGCAAATATTAAAATAATGTCCACATTTTCAAAATGGGGTATTTAAGTGTGGAAGTTTGGGAAGAGGTTAATTTAATATTATTTAAAATCTCTCAGCAGCATACATGTTGTGGATCGGTGGAGGTTGGAGGTGTTCCTTCAGCTTTCTCCTCCAGGGGGCGTCGTGAGGCACTGAGAGGGGCTTGACTGGTTGGTCCTCCCGCTCACCTGTGACCACTTACCTCATTGGGAGGAGTACTTCTGAGGATCACACCGACACTCCAGTGCCAGAGTGTTAGCTCACCTATGGTAGATCCAGTCATAGACTGACCTCAGACCAACCTGATCTGTTCCTAACCTCTCCTTGTACTCAGCATCAGGTCCTGTCTCTGTGGTGCTCCTGGCATTTCTGTTCTCCCTGTTTCTCCCGTGGTCAAAAGTTCCTCCGAGGCCGTGTGGCCTGATTCTCTGTTTGCTCCAAGGAACCAGTCTCACCTGTTTGCCAATCTCCGATCCACCGCATACCTACACCTCTTCACTCTGCTCTGTGCTCTAGCACGTAAGGTCGAATACTCAGAAGGTTCACTCCACGCTTCACCCTGTTTCACCGCTGTATTCCTTCCCAGGAGAAAACCCCTCCCCTCCCTTGGTCCTTTTCCAGTTGTCCCCTACTGAGTGACCCATCCCGGAGTTCCCTCCTGCTATTCACATTCTCACTTTGTTTGTAATAAATCTCACGGCACTTTCATCCGTCTCAAGAGTGTATGTTCTGCGCATGTGGGTTTACTGTATACTCAAACATGACAATACCAAAATGTGAAAAGTGAAGTGTTGTGAATACTTTCCAGACAAATCTCAATTGAACTTTCAGATTCAATTGACATTTGATGAATTTTCCTGATTTTTGTTCCCATTTAATTTATTACAAGACTTTTGTGTAATATTCACACAAAGTAGCAGCATATTTAATTTGTGGTATTTCAAAAGCCCAAGTAAAATTTTGCTGTACTATATTCAGAGAACAATTTTGTAATAATAAAAAAAATTAAAAGCTTATCTCTTCATCTTTCTATAAATGTTCAAAAGTGCAAAATGGAATGAGGCTACAATTAGCTGTGTCAAAAGTGTGAGCTGTACCAGTTATGCTTTGCAAGTGACTTAACAGCTGAATGGCCTCATTATGTTCTTGCCATTACCATCCTTAGGATATACCGTAGGTTACTTTTTTAGTTTTTGACCGCAATTAGTCCCTTATGTACAAAAAAGTCCCTTATGTACAGGTGATCTATACACACTATATAGATCACCTGTACATAAGGGACTTTTTTGTATGTTGCTTTGCTAAACAAAATAGTTTACAACTGACACACATTAATGACCCTCAGTGAAGAAGAGTTCACTAGTTTGGATTATAAAATATAAATTCAATCTTGTTTTTTTGCTCAGCATAATAACTCAAAGGTGTGCCGTCTCTCTTCCACAGATTGTAAATTCTGTATCTACTTTATAGTTCCTCTGACAATGCTGCAAATTTACGAGGAGATTGGACTTGTGAGAGCAGAGGACTATCTTCCTCTGTCAGCTCTGTTTCCTACTTGTCCCAAGGAAGCCATTACTCTGTACTCACTCCAGCTATAGGGAGAGTCCTGATATGAATGAAGCTCCCTTTGCTAGGAAGCAACATGATGAAATATGGTTGAGGTGGTCTCTGAAGGTGAAGGCCTGGTTTTTAAATGTATTGTTTTTATCCGCTAAGGAGCCTGCTAATTTACATTGTCTGTCTGCATAATTACTACAAGGCTAATTATGCAAACCCAGGCATAAAATAAGTGGTTATCAAACAGCCAGAGAAAATTGAGGAGATCTAATGATAGGGTGAATTATGGAATAAATTGTTCTCAGTTTGTGTAAACAACCCAGAATAACAGATTCAGCCAAGCAGTATAAACTGTCTAACACATGAGGCAGCCACCGGTGTCTAGCAACTGCCTGTCTGTTCCCGTCACTGGCGGTCTCCAGTCTATTTTTCCAAGTAAAGAGGATGGAGACTCACTTTAGTTGTTCATGTGAACATAGGCTGCCTCTACTGTGAAAAAATTTGAATTTGAGCTGTTGTCAAACTTCCTATGACAGTTGCCATAAGCTGCCATGGCTGCCATGACCTGCCAGTGCCCTGCTGCAACCTGGCATAGGCTGCCACAGGAAGCAGCCAGTTTGCTGTTTACGCCAACAGAGGGAGGCGTAAACAGCAAACTGTTTACGCCTGTTTAAACAGGTCTCTTATTTTGACAAATAAGGCTGAGGTGATTTATCTTTGCTCTGACTGTCTAATACTATTAGCGGCTGGCAGCAGATTTAATCATTCTCTTATGGATAAAGCTACTAGTACATTTTCCAACACTGCACATTTTCCAGAAATGGAAATGTTATTAAAAAGCTGCAAAGCTGGTATATTGTGAAAATTGGAAAAAGGAGCTCTCAGTTTCAATGTCTAAGGGCTACATATCTCAGATTACAATGAGAAAGGTATATGATCAAAGCTAAAACTCCAATAACCTCCAAAACTCCGCAAGCCGGGAAGCTCATATATCATACTGCAAACAGAACCTGCACAGAGCACTGAAAGGAAAATGACCTGAGCACCCAGAACATAATTGTATTTCAACAAAAACAATAACATCTAATCTTCCTTGAATGCAGTCAGGCAATTTTTTTATTTCTGCATATGAATGGAAGTGTGTTTTCACTGGAACTATTTTACAGAATGTGAAAAACTTGAAATCCTTCATGGCTCAGAGAAAATGTATAAATGGCAGTTCTGATTTACAAGAATTCAAGGAAAAAGAGAAACTGAAAAATACACTGAACAAACCTTGTTTTATTGTTATTACAGAATTTAGCCTTTAAACAAAATGATTAACCAGAAGACACTTGTATTCATATTTTAGCACTGAAAAACTGAGGTTCCACTAGTCAATATTTATATTTGGGTCAAATAAGATAAAGAAGCATAATTACTCAGTTGCTACCCTTTGTACAACCTCTACAGTGTCTATGGTCATCGTGTTTCCTCTTTTATTTCTGAAGACAATTCCTAAACATACTTTGACTGATAATTTAAAGAAACACAGCATAATAAAAGTGCTGTGAAAAATGACTTCCACCTGAGTTTTTGTTATACTAAAATATTTTAGAACAATCATTTTACTACCAGTGTTAACCCTGACAATTATAATAGGCTGTTTATAACTGTATGAATGAAGAAAACATTGAACCAAACTCACTTGTTAAAACATAATTTTATTGTAATATGCAGGTCTATTTATCACCTGATCTATAGTCAATAAATTGATTACAGAATAACTCAAAAACAGCATGGAATCAATCAATCAATCAAATTTTATTTGTATAGCACATTTCAGCTACAAGGCATTTCAAAGTGCTTTACATCATAAACACAAAACACAAAGGCATGCAACATAGAATAAAATATCAAGGTTTTTTTTTTTCCCTCTTCTTTCCCTTTCTTCCCCCTTCCCTTTGACACGGAATTTAAGCGCCTGTTACCGCCGGACTCCGCCGTCCGTTTAACCACGGGTATTCGCCGGGCCCCGTTGCCCACAACAGGAAAAAAAAAAAATAAAATTACATACATATCCACAAAATCTAATTCATACATATTACATTTCAAATGCAACTCTAAACAGGTGCGTTTTTACTTGAGATTTGAAGGAAGTCAGGGTTTCCGCTGTTTTACAGTTTTCTGGAAGTTTGTTCCAAAAAAAGTAGGCTAAAAGACTTTAAAAAGCAACACATCATGCTAATGTAAAAAAAAAATAGCTGCGAAGAATTATTGACATCCATCTGTCTGGAAGTTGAAAATCATATCTGCGACTTTGGGATTTCAGCAAACCACTGTGGGTGCTGTGCTGCACTAATGTTAAAAACAAATAGACTGGGCAAAAATGGTACCCATATAAAAATTCCAAGTGAAAAAAAATTGACTTGAAATTAAATTTCAAATCAACCAAAAATGAGCACCAACAACCATTTTACATTTCCTCGAATGTTTTCTGAGAAACCAAATTTTTTGAAGAAAATATTATTTGCTAATGAAGAAAAAATTGTAATAGTAATAATAAAGTCATAACAAAATTAACCAATTATGAGTAGAAATACTCTGGCATCAGTGTGCTGTCCAGAATTTGTCTACCAAGCCAACTTTCGGTGAAGCAGAGGGTGGCAGATATGCAGATTGTATTGTTCTGAGAACAACTACACAATGCACCAAACCATGTCAAATACTTTCTCCACTTAGTCAGAATAGTTTCTGACTAAGCTTTTGTGTCCCCATGTTAAAAATTCTACAGACACAAAATGAAAGAGCCACTAAAGCCACATTAGCAGCATTGAATTAAATCTTGCGTTTGATGAGCATCTCTGTGCGCAGTGCAGTGGATTTAACTCATTATGCAGGTTCGGCCCAAGGCTGTATGAGCCCTTGAGTAGAATTTTACTTATAGGGGCCTCTCTTGCTGCTAAAACATCAGCACCTGTAACAGCTTCTGTGTTAGATTTAGTGAAATCTGGGAAAGGGGGAGTGGTTTAAATGGCCAATCTAAAAGGCAATAAGTTATAATCACAGATTACTAATTTGTATTTATGAACAAACAGAACTCAAACTCAAAGATATAGCATCAGATTGTTGCTATGGTAACAAAGCAGTTTAACTATGAATATTGTTCTTTCAACTTTTAAAACTTGCCAGCTCCTTAAAATCTACATGTTAAACAAATTAAAATCTTTTGTTTTATGTATACTGAAACCATTATATCAAATTTAGCAGCATTGATAATCTCAACAAACAAATGTTACATTCATGTATCTCTGGTGTGCGTTAAAATATTAGCATTTGTGAGGCCCCTGAAGCCCTGGGGGTTTATGGAGTCTCTGACTTAATTTGGATTAAATAGAAGTGGAAATAATTTATATTCATTTTAATTGTATTTTTAATGTGTTGTTTTTAAGACTAGATGTGGGCTTAAATAGCGTTTCACTGGAGATGTTTTTCTGTAACATATAATTATCCTGTAATATTTTTACATTTCCTCTCTACTTAACATCTGTGAATACAAAAACAAGGTGGTTCACCGGTGTGCCACCTCACTGTCCTGACCACCAGCTGAGCAAGTTTTCTGGGGGAAACCTTGTACTACCTGATGCTTTCTGTAGTATTGCAGCAAAGTACCATACAAGTACAAAAAAAAAACATAAATTTGAGCATGGGAATCACCAAGATGGCCATTTTTGTGTTCTCTTCTGAACCTTCTTCCCTCATGTTTCATCTTTTGCCAGGTATGCTTGGAATTTCTCCAAACATTGTTTTACATTGGTCACAGATAGTGAAACTATAATTTAGTCATAGTCCTAAAAGAAATGTTGTGTTTCAATTAGACTTGTTGTAAACAAATATTTTAGCAATCGAGTAATCTATCGATTATTCTTATGAGTAATTGAGTAATCAGATAAACAAAAATTGATAAAATATTGTTAAATCTTGCATAGCAGCAGTTATACAATATCAGTCCAATTTTTAATTGATGAATTCTCACCTTGTCCCATGCCTGTTAAGCTTTAGGTTTGAGAATAGGGGAAATGTTGCCTGGAGGTGGCCAGTCATTTTAAGGGTGCTTTATCATTAATCAGTTAAATCCCCACGGGCAGAACAGAAAAATTGGACGTTATGCCCCTAACACTTAGCTTTCGTCAACATCTCAGAGCCAGAAGTGAGAGCTCCGCGCAATACATGTAATAACCCGGGCTGCAACATGGTGCGCTAAATAAATTAAACATAAATTAACGAAGCTTTGAGGCAAATACATTTTCCTTGAGGAATTTTGATAATCAAGGTTCCCGAACCATTCGAGGAATCGTTTCAGCCCTAAAGGTAAGCTTATGAAACCAAAGTTTTACCTTGAATATTTTCCTCCAGAGTTTAATGCTCACCAGAATAGTTATCTACAGAATATTTGCCTGCAAGTTTGAAAATGTCACAATATCAGTGTCACCTGAAGTGAAACAGCTGTATTTGTGCAATTGAAAACATGTTTTCAGTGAACCTTGTATACAGTGAAAGGTGAATGCTATAACGCGATTCTCCTTTCACAGCTTCGCTGCTTCGCAGATTTTTTTGTAATTTTTTTTTTCACAGTGCATCGTGTTCTACGTCCTGATTGGCTTCTTCTCTAAGCACCATAACGTGCCAATAACGTTACGGTATTTAAATAGGCGTAATACAGCTTGGCAAGTTTTGCCAAATTTTTTTGCACAGAAGAAAAAAGAGCAACAACAACTACCGATAACTATGTCCTTCTCTTGAAAAAACACACCTGGACTACAAGCTTCAGAAGAAAAAGACACTGCAGAGTGGAGTCAGACCGCAGCGTCACAGTCAGAGGCACAGTGAAATACACGAGCCACAATTTATTATTATTTTACTGTAGTTATTTGTAAGAAAGCGTACTATTTATTGTTAAAACAATGCTTGGGCCTGAAAACAGGTTTTGTTGTTTGGTTTCAGTGTTGAGTAATTATGCTGTATATTAATTGTAAAATGAAGGTAACTACTTCACAGATTTTGCCTATCACAGGTTCTTTTTGGAACGCAACCCCTGCAAAAAACAAGTGTTTACTGTATTCCGCTTCTTGTCCAATGCCCAAAGGATATAGGCATCAACCTCCTCTGATATTGGATGGATAAGAGGTACAAGACATTAAACAGATGGATGGAAAACATATTTCTATGTACAGCTGCAGGAATTACATTTCTGCCTTACAATGAAAGCATGTATTATTTTGTTTAATCTGTACTCTGTGCTGTTTCTAACAAAAGTTCTCTCTGACAGAACACAACAATGAAACATGGTAAAATTCAACATAGTAAACTTGACTTAAATTTTCAGATACAAAACACATTCAAATTTTAAACAGAAGTTACTGATTATAGGAACAACATTTAGACAGAGAAAATTAATTAATTAGCAACTAATATGAGCAAAAATATTAAAAATATGTCACCAATTTCACAAAATTCTTCAAGCAATAATTTTTATTGTGTTGCTGCTTTGTTCATCCTCCACTGATGGTCAGCTGTGATTGTTGCCATTCATCATTTTCCACCTGCCTGAGTCTGCACCACATTCATCACTTCCCGCCTACCTCTGCAAAGCTGGGCAGCAGAATTACAAAACCTGAGTGGGAAACAGAAAATCACAGTGAATGAGTTTCAGGGGAAGCACGTCTAACCCGTATTGGCCTGAAATGACACACAAGCCCCTGTCACGTTAAAGTGGTAAGTGACCTTCAGAATAGAAACACTAAAACATTACTGATGTGATTTGACGGTCTGATGATGAATACTGACAGATGAGCACTGGGGTGCTGAAGCCTTCACAAGCACTCAGATCATTAAGGTGTGACCACCAGCAGCATTTTTGTTGCCATAAAAGCTTTGATGAATTTGTTACACTGTAACATGTAGAGACTAGAGGCCTGTCCTATGACGGTTGGTCAGGTTTAGTAGTGGGTTCTCAGGGTCACAATGTTGGATTGTTTCACAACACATATATCAATATTGGTAACATGAACACTTTATAGAGCAAATTAAAATTAACTTCAATTTCCAACTGGTCACCTTCACAAAATCAATTCAGCTGTGGACAGTCGAAATGCAGAGATGACTTGTCAGACAACCTTTCTGTGAAATATTGTTTAACTGGTTACAAGTTTTCAGTTGTCCTTTTGACCGATTGTCAAAAGGTGCTCCACTGTGCCTGCAAGTATGTTGCATGTTTATGTTAATTAGGTGAATTTATTACTAGATTTTTTTTTCATTTTCCCAGATCACATAGCAGCATTTATATCAAACACAAAAAAATCAACAACCAATTAAGGTGATTGGCAAAGATCGGTGATCGGCAGAGATCAGCCTCTTGGGTGATCGGAATCGGCAGCAAAAAAACCCTGATCTACATGGGACCGTCTTGTTGCAGAGAAAAAGCTCAGGACTCTCATTAATTTGTTATCTGAGTTGAAAATTTTTTAAAGTAGAGTGTTCGTTTTTGTGGTGCATCTGTATCTTATTTTGAAGGTGTAAAACGTTACTGTAGCATTTGGGTCGAGATGAGGGGAATAGAGCTTTTGAGTCTTAGGTCTGGTTCACACAGCACAATTTAAGATTTGTCGGACGATTTTTCCAAACCTCTGTGACCACACATATGACACGAACCAATAAAAGTACAAGTTCGATCAGTTCATGTGTCCAGCCATGTCTCCAGGCAGGAGCAACACACCACACACGAACCGATTCCACTCATGAACATTCTGATTTCAGAAGAAAATCCAGTAAAACTCCAACTTACCATATGTGAATTTAGAATAAATAAACACGGATGAAGATGTAGAAATTATAGTGACAGCTTGTGGGCTCATTTTGAGCGAGCTCGTGTCAGTGTCAAGCCCTGACTGAACGGATAGCCTTATTGTTAGAACTATATTATGTTGAAAAGTTACCGGGTTTATCAACTGCAGTACCAATTTTGCTCCAGTTCCTTTCATAATTTCTGTTGATATTCCTTGTACGAAATTCTGAATAAACATTCATGCTGTTTCCATATATCATTTGTCACCGCACTTTCTGATTGGCTACCAGTCACATTCAATGGGTTGCCTTTTGACTTCAAGTCAGGGAAAACCCTTCACACTGCGATAAAAGGGTTGAGACAATCAAACATGTTGAATATGCCTAATTTTAGATCGCAGCAATCCGACGTGCTACATAACACACCACACTGCTGCTAACCAGGATGATTGGTTAGCAGCAATCTTAGAACTCGGAACGTTCTAAGACTGTCGTAAGGGAAAAATTGGGACAAAAAAATTTAAACTGTGCCATGTGATCTAGGCTTTAGCGGGCACACCACCAACATGCAGAAGCGTTTATGGTTCACCCAGCCCGCCCGGGCAGCAGTAAAATTGCCACACCTTGACCAGTCCGCAGTGATAAAGGTACCACTGTACTACAGGATTCTAACATTGAAACCAAGTCTATTCATCAGTCACAGGGAACCAGAGACTGCTATTGTCAAAGCCTTAGTGAGTTTGTCTTTCAGTTGTTAATATGTCCAGAAGTCGAGGTTATTGCCCAGTAACCTACACACCAGAGTAATGGTACACTCAGCCTTGTACTCTGTGAAACCTTTTCTTTGCATGAGCTTAAGGCCTTTGAAAATAGATGAAGCGCTAAGGTTGCTGCAGACAAACCCAACGCCATCCTCTGGCAACTTCTGAGAGAACACAGCGGAGTAATGTGACACTCTCCTCTTGCTCCTGGAAGACTCCCGGATATGCTGAGGCATTTCATCTGTTACTTTGTAACCAATAACATCTCCCTGTAGTCATTCCTGTCCTTCTGCATGGGCTTCATACTTTACTCATTCCTCATGTCCATCTGTCCTTATCAACAGTAATTAATGGATTTTTGCATCTGTGAGCTAGCCTTGTTTTTCCACTTTTGTTCAGATATTAACTTCAGAGGTGCTGTGTTGTGTTCAGTTGTTGATCTATCCATCAGTCTACTAAAAGCTGCATTTCTATCATATAAGGGTCAGCTAAACAACAAGGACTTCTGATGAAAAAGAGATGCTTCGTATTATACACTGACTTCACAGGACTTTATTTTTCTATGACAGTCTGGTGAGCATCCTCTTCATGGGAGTTTCAAAGAAAAAGAGAACCTTCTTCAGATTTGCTGTAATACAGTGATACGACCCGTCGAGGGGTGGTCAGGGCATAATATGAAGGATCCCCCCTCTTCACATCCCAAGCAGCAAAAACACACACCAAGTTAAACATTTTGTAATGTCATTTATGTTAAAAAAGATATGTCTTTGATTGATGTTACAATTGTAGCGTATGTCTTCAGAGTGAGCTAAACACTGAAAACAACAAACAAAAGGAAATTATCTGAATAATAATCAGCTTACCTAATTGAAAATAAATAACCTGTCAGCTTATACACATCAACTGTTCTGAAGTCCCACAGGCCAAAAAGACCCAGTAGGACTCCTTCAGCCTGAGCGCATCCCTCACTGAAGGTGTCTACCAACAGGATCTAGAGTTGCACTGACAATCTTGCAGCCACAGCTCCGATAAGCCACCTCGACAATGGAGGCACGGAACATGGTCCACTCAGACTCAATATCCCCTACCTCCCTCTGAACATGTTCAAAGTTCTGCCGGAGATGGGAGTTAAAGCTCCCTCTCATAGGAGACTGTCAGATGTTCCCAGCAGGCCCTCCCAGCACATTTGGACCTGGAAGGTCTGACCAGCATCCTCCCCCACCACCGGAGTCAACTCACCACCAGGTCACTACCTGGTGGTGAGTTGACTCCGGTGGTGGGGGAGGAACTGTCAACTGTCAGTTGACAGTTCCGCACCTCTCTTCACCTGAGTGTCCAATTCATGTGGCCGCAGTTCTGATGAAACAATGGATCCTGTGTTCTGGGTCCTGTCTGGTAGGTGACATAGCTGTTTCTAAAGTTTTAACTGTCTGATGAACAGAGGAAAAGGAGGCAACCCATTTTGTTCAAGGCAGTAATACTACAACTGTTCGGATCTTGGGTCGATTTGGAGTTTTGATTATTGCATTCTAGTTTGATCATTCTCTTTCTTTGTCTTTGGTTAGATCAGTCTTATTTCTGTTTTTCTTTAGTTCAGTCCTTCTTAGTTTTTCAAGTTATGGTTGTTTCTTATCTAAAGTTATTCCCTGTGACTATAGTTTAATTATGTTTCTCAGCTGTAGTTACTCTTTAGTGTTAGATTAATTTTCTTGTCTGTTGTGCCACTCTGTCTCTGTCCTCAGCCTGCAACCCGTTAGCTCATCAGGCCAGGTCTTTTTTTACCACCATTCACCCTTACTGCTCACACTCCTCACTGGTTCCATCCATCCATCCATCCATCCATCCATCCATCCATCCATCCATCCATCCATCCATCCATCCATCCATCCATCATCCATCCATCCATCCATCCATCCATCCATCCATCCATCCATCCATCCATCCATCCATCCATCCCATCCATCCATCATCCATCCATCCATCCATCCATCCATCCATCCATCCATCCATCCATCCATCCATCCATCCATCCATCCATCCATCCATCCATCCATCCATCATCCATCCATCCATCCATCATCTCTTCACCCTTATCCCTATTGGGGTCGGGAGTTGCTGGTGCCTATCTCCAGCTGTGTTCCGAATGAGAGGCGGGGTATACCCTGGACAGGTCGCCAGTCTGTCGCCCTCTTTGATTCACTCTATTAAATCCCATTATATCTTGGTTACTTGCCAATTGATTTTCAACTTGCTTTTTTTTCTTGGTTCATGTTATTTTTCTGTAGTGGCTCCCTCCATTCCTTGTGATTTTTGTATGTTTGACGTTTTCCAACAGAAGAACAATCGATATGATCCATGCATACAACAAACATCTCGTGAAAACAATACACAAATAGCCTCACACCATGATTCCACTACTGTGATGTTTGGCATTTGGAACAAAACCCTTTGGCGCCTAACATGGTTCTTGTCATTGTGGTCAAATAGTTTAATCTTTTTCTGATCTGCCCATGTAACCTGAAAAAAACTAACCCCCCATTTATATCTTAGTTGTCAGTGCTTCAAGAAATGGTGCCCTAAAAATTTCTAACAAATTAATAAAGTTCATAAATTGACTTTGAGGTCATTGCCATAAACAAACCAAATGGGTTTGTGAATGTGCAAGTGATGATGGGACAGACATGGTGAAGCTCACATTCTGTAATTGTATTTTAAAAAGGGCAGGCTGTCGATAAATGAAGGCCGTAGGCCTCCCTGAAGAGTGGTCGACTCAAGCTGGCCTTCTCCCTCAGGGCTTCTCCTATAAACTGTGAAGGTGCCCCATATTCTGAGGGAAGCATTAGAACCCTACAGTTATTACCTTACTAAAAACTGGAGCCGTCCTTGAAGTCATCGGCTTGTTCTGCATTCTCCCTCCCTGTAAACCTGCTCCTGATTTCTCGTACTGTTAATGTTGAAATATTTGTAACTGAATATTTGTTTATTCACTGTAATATTTATGCTGTAGCTGTAGAATAACATATTACCACATTTATCCTTCTTCTATCAGACGGTAGATTTACCAGTAATACAATTAAAAGAATGATCTGATTGACATCAAGACAGACGGCAGGATTGACCATGAGAGAAAAGAGCAGCTTTTGACTGCAGTTTGGTTTGGAAATTGTTGAGAAAAAGAGATATTCTTAAGAATGTGCTCAAATATAAAAAAAAACTACTGATTAGACTAGTTTTAATAAAATCGTGCTCATTATATCTAAGATAAATGTTCTATGTATTGATTAAACTACGAGTTTAAATCTAACCTAAACTGAGGCCTACTCAAAACAATCATGATTCGTCTAATATTTAAACATAGAGCGTATGTTTAAATATTAAAGCGTATGTTTCTGTATGAAACATACATACAGAAGTGTATGTATGTTTTATACAGAAGCATATGTATGTTTCATACATACGCTGATTAAAACCAGTAAAATTAAACTAAAATTTACAACGAAATCTAATGTCTGAAAATTTCTACAAATTCTGATGGCACACAAATATGTTTATATTATGAGATTCTGTGAGCACATATTGCAAGAACAGATGGTCTCCCTCTCTGTGAATACTCTATCTGTTAATAACTTGTTTTGTGGTTGTCAGATTGATTAATTTATTTCACAGAGACCTTTCTGCAGCAAGAGGAATATGTTAGTGTAAATAATTCTTTCTAAATAATAAAATTTTTATATTTCTTGAAATTCTGGATGTCAGAAATTCTTTCAGTCAGAATTTTGAGTAGCAGTAGTAAAAGTTACAATTCAAGAGAATTGTAACATTCCCATCAAAACTGTGAGGCACTTGGGGTGTCATGTGGTACACTGGTTAGAGTGGGCACCTTGTACACAGAGGCTACAGAGATCAACATGGTCATCCTGAGTTGTGCTCCCTGGTTCCTCTGCTGCCTGTCTTCACCCCCTTCTCTCTGTCCTCTTCCCATTAGATTATTGTAAAATAAATGCTCTTCTTAAGTTGTCACAGGATGTACAACCTCTGCTGGGTTTTCACCAAACACTATATGTGTGCACCCACAGAAATGGCTCATGGCAGAGTTAAGTTCTATGTATTTACATCTATTTGATGTAAATACATCTATTTAATTTTTCATTTAAAACCCCATTTCATTTAAAACATGGGGTTATATATATATAGCAGTAGTAATACTGGATAGCTCAATACATAAGGCATCAGTATATCACCCGAGAGGGCGGGTCTGGGTCCTTAGGCAAAACCCTTCAAGCTACTGCCTACCTCATACCATGAGAGATACTAAGTTGCATAACATGCCGGCTCAGACGTCGCCCGGCCAAACAAGGTCTGCGTCAGGTGTTGGGGAACCAGAGCACCTTGATGACAAATGGGCTACTGGAACAAGACGGAAATGGGCGAGAGATGAAAATGTGGATCTGTTGGAATGCTACTACTCAAGTAACCCCAACCAGAGAGGCTACATGCAAAGACTGGGGAAGGAATGGTTACTTCGACATCCCCAGTCAACACTAAGTGCTAAACAACTAGTAGCTCAGTGTTCCAACATCCGCAAACGGCAACTGCTATCACAACTTGAGATTGACGAGATACAACACAAATGCTACCGCAAAAGGTAGGAACCCGGATGTCAGAACTGTGGGGACTTAACTACAAGTCCCCACCCAGTGAGGGGATGTGGATCCCTTCACCCAGTGAGGGGATACACGGCCCCAATGAACGAGACAGCTGCTGACCTGAGAGACAACCAGACCTCCCCTCCCTATAGTCTGAGCTCGGGTCCTCTACCAGAGGCCTGGGAACCACCCGCGGTGGGTGAGAAGAGAATTTTTATATATATAAATTCCACCGCGGGTGGTTCTTATCTACCAGAGGCCTGGGAGCTTGAGGGTTCTGCGCAGTATCTTGGCTGTGCCAAGGACTGCACATTTCTGGACTGAGATGTCTGATGTTGTTCCTGTTGCTCCAGATGTTGCTCCAGTTTGGGGGTTACTGCCCCGAGGGCCCTGATGACCACAGGCACCACTGTGGTCTTCACCTTCCAGGCCCTCTCCAGTTCTTCCCTGAGGCCCTGGTATTTCTCCAGTTTCTCGTGCTCCTTTTTCCTGATGTTGCAATCGCTTGGTATTGCTACATCTACCACAATGTCTTTCCTCTGTTGTTTATCCACTACGACAATGTCTGGTTGGTTCGCCATTACCATTTTGTCTGTGTGGATCTGGAAGTCCCACAGGATCTTAGCTCTGGCGTTCTCCACCACCTTTGGTGTTTCCCACTTTGATCTCGGGGTTTCCAGTCCATATTCTGCACAGATGTTTCTGTACACTATGCCTGCCACTTGGTTATGTCGTTCCATGTATGCTTTCCCTGCCAGTATCTTGCACCCTGCTGTGATGTGCTGGACTGTCTCAGGGGCCTCCTTGCACAACCTACACCTTGGGTCTTGTCTGGTGTGGTAGATCTGGGCCTCTGTTGCTCTGGTGTTTAGGGCCTGTTCCTGGGCGGCCAGGATGAGGGCCTCTGTGCTGTCCTTGAGTCCAGCTTTTTCCAGCCATTGATAGGATTTACTGATATCAGCCACTTGGGTTATTTGCTGGTGGTACATCCCATGTAGGGGCTTGTCCTCCCATGATGGTATCTGGCACCTCAACCTCTGTTCCCTGTTGTTTGAGACATTCACTGAGCACATTGTCTGTTGAGGCTTTGTCTCTGATGTATTTATGGATCTTAGTTGTTTCATCCTGGACAGTGGTTCTCACACTCACTAGTCCTCTGCCTCCTTCCTTGCGGCTTGTGTACAGTCTCAGGGTGCTGGAATTGGAATGGAACCCTCCATGCATGGTTAGTAGCTTTCTAGTCTTAATATCTGTGGCTTTTATCTCCTCCTTTGGCCAGCTAATTATTCCAGCAGGGTATCTGATTACTGGCAGGGCATAGCTGTTTATCGCACAGATTTTGTTCTTGCCATTGATCTGGCTTCTCAGGACTTGCCTTATTCGTTGTAGGTATTTAGCTGTGGCTCCTTTCCTTGTGGCCTTATCGAGGTTGCCATTTGCTTGTGGTATACCTAGGTGCTTGTAACTGTCCTCTATGTCTGCTATTGTTCCTTGTGGGAGTGAGACTCCTTCTGTGCGGATCACCTTCCCCCTCTTTGTGATCGGCCGACCACACTTCTCTAGTCCGAATGACATCCCAATGTCAGTGCTGTAGATCCTGGTGGTGTGGATCAGTGAGTCGATGTCTCGCTCACTCTTGGCGTACAGCTTGATGTCATCCATGTAGAGAAGGTGACTGATATTGGCCCCATTTTTCAGTCGGTATCTGTAGCCTGTCTTGTTGATAATTTGGCTGAGGGGGTTCAGGCCTATGCAGAACAGTAGCGGGGACAGATCATCTCCTTGGTATATGCCACATTTGATGGACACTTGTGCAAGTGGTTTGCAGTTGGCTTCAAGGGTGGTTCTCCACAACCTCATCGAGTTTGCAATGAAGGCTCTCAGAGTCCTGTTGATGTTATACATCTATAAGCATTCAATGATCCAAGTATGCGGCATTGAGTCATAGGCTTTCTTGTAATCAATCCAAGCCATGCACAGGTTGGTGTGTCTGGTTTTGCAGTCTCGGGCAACTGTGTGGTCTATGAGGAGTTGATGTTTGGCTCCTCTACTATTTACACCGATACCCTTCTGTGCTCATGTGTTTTCCCCATGTGTTTGCTTATCTTGGCCGCTAAAATTACAGAATGCAACCTTCAGCCGGTTGATTAAAAAATTAAGTAAAGAATGAAAGTTAATTATGTGCTTATTTAATAAATTAGTGCTAAAGAAAAAAAAATTGGAATTTGGTTTGAAATCTTAACTTAGTGACCTAGATGTCATGGATTTAATACCAACATTTTTATTTCAGTCATTAAAGCCTTTATTCTGGATTACGTATTTCATAGGTAATTTTTTCCAAGTCAGATCTCACATCTTTGAGGAGATCTGACGAGGAAAAAATTACCTATGAACATTTCTGGATCAGATATGAACAATCTAATTTGTTTCAATAGAATTGTTATAAACTAAATTGATTTGAGAACAATGAGGCAATGTCCTTAGTGATGTTTAGATCTAAAAAAAATATTGTAAAAGATTGTTATTCTTTTTAAATCTGATGTAGAGTCATAAAACACTCACTGTTCTTTGCCTTTGACAGTATCAGGCAGCACTTCTGGGTCTACTGAGCATAAAATAAAAACACTTGCACAACTCATCACAATAAAAAAAGGACATTAAGAACCACACAATAGTGTGAAATGCGAAAGGCTTAACGTGAAACCTCACTGCTTCGCAGATTTTTTTATGCAATTTTTTTTTTCACAGAGCATTGTGTTCTGCGTTCTGATTGGCTAAACAGTCTCGGTGCTTCTTCTCTAAACACTAAGTTTGGCAAATTTTGGCAAATATTTTTGCCTAGAAGAAAAAAGAGCAACAACTACCAATAACTATATTCTTCTCTCGAAAAAACACACCGGCACCAGAGGCTTCAGAAGAAAAGACTGTGGTGCAGCCTTTTCTTTCGACACTGCAGAGCGGAGGAGTCAGGCCGCAGGGTCACAGTCAGAGGTACGCGAGGTACGCATATTGTCCAATTTGTCCAGTGTACTTTGTATTGATGATTAAAATTATTATTTTACTGTAGTTATTTTTAAGAAAGCATTATATTTGTTAATATAACGCTTATAATATATTACACACCTGACAACTGGTGTTGCTGTTTCCATATGGAGTATTAAATTATGTTGTATAATAATTGTAAAAAAATAAAGGTAACTACTTCATGGATTTTGCCTATCACGGACTCTTTTTGGAACGTATCCCTACGAAAAACGAGGGTTCACTGTCATGCATAAATACATGAAAGAAAACGTAACTGAAAGCTGTAAACTGGAACCTTTCAGGCTGTCTACACTTATTGTTGTGAATTAATAATGCAGTAAAATAAACTGCAGTGGATTACTGAGCCTAGAAGGACTTTTCAGACATTTTTTTTCAGTTAGCAGGTACATGATGTATAGAAACCTTTCCCTCAAAGATTCTGTCTTATTTTCTTTCTTCTAATTTCTTGACATTTTGTTTCCAATGGTACCTAATTTAGCATCAAGAATAAATTAGTAGGTTTGTGCTTTCAGTAATTTTGGATTTTGGATGAGTGTGCATATTCAACTAAAATCAGTGTTAAAGATCATCAAACCACTCTCACACCAACCATCAGTTTTCCTGCACAATCAACACCAAAGTCATGCACTTTTAAAATGTAGCATGTGAATTAGTTTGATATCATATACAGAGACTGGGACCAGACGCAGCAACAGAAATATTTTCCTATAAAGCATGAAACTGAGAATTAGTCACTGTAATTGACCTTTGAATTATTCACTGTCTTGCACATTTGTACCATATTCTGGCAAGATCGAATGAAGAAGTTCAAAACAAGCATTCACAGCAGATGCTGCACCAATTCGCCTGTCAATCTCCTGCTCCCTTCTTGCCTAATTTGTGAACAAGATCCCAAGATTCTTAAACTTTTCCACTTGAGGCAGAACCCCCTGCCGGCCCCCCATGACCCAGAGAAGGCACTTTACCTTTTTCCAGCTTAAGACCATGGCCTAAGATTTGGAGGCACTGATTCCCCTCCCGGCCGCTTCAAACTCGGCTGCAAACCGCTCCAGCAAGAGCTGCAAATCACGACCTGATGAAGCCAACAGGACCACATCATTCGCAAAAAGCAGAGAAGTGATCCCAAGCCCACCAAAATGGATTCCCCTAACACCTTGGCTGCATGTAGAAATTCTTTCCGTGAAAGTAACGAACAGAATCGGTGACAAAGGGCATCCCTGGTGGAGTCCAACTCTCACTTGAAACAAACCCAACATACTGCCGGCAATGCGGTGACACCGGTCATACAGGGACCTGAAGGGGCCATATCAAAAGGCCTGGTATCCCATACTCCAGAGAACCCCCCACAGGGTTCCCCGAGGGACACAGTTGAACACTTTCTCCAAGTCCACAAAAGGCATGTAGACCGGTTGGGCGAACTCTCACGCACCCTCCAGGACCCTGCTGAGGGTGTAGAGCTGGTCCAGTATTCCACGACCAGGACGAAAACCACACTGCTGTTCCTGAATTCGAGGTTCGACTATTTATCTGCCCCTTGATATCCATGTAATATTGCAGATTCGTGTCAGCCAACACAACCCTACAACATCCAGAGCCTTAAGGAAGCCAGGATGAAACTCTTCCACTACTGGGGCCCTGCCATTGAGGAGCTTTTTATCCACCTCAGCGACCTCGTCCCCAGAGATTGAAGAGCCTGACCCAGAGTCCCCAGGCTCAGCTTCCTCCATGGAAAGCATGTTGGTGGGATTGAGGAGGTCTTTGAAGTATTCTGCCCACCAGTCCACAACGTCCTGAGTCGAGGTCAACAGCACACCTCGACTCAATAAAGAAGTTCAAAACAAGCAAACAGGAGAGGAGAGGAGACTAACTATGGATCTCCAAAGAGGAGACCCATAGCCTGGCCAAACTCCATGGGTAAAAGCCCAGCCACCAGGTGCTCACCATTGTGCCCCCTCCATGGCTGGCTCCAGAGTGGGGCCATGGTGACCCACGTCCAGGGGAGGGAACACCAAATCCAAAGTTTTCATCCATCAAGGAGGTCATCAGCCTGTGAGGGACCGCTTTGTCTGGTCCCTCACCTAGAACCTGTCTTCCTTGGGTGACCCTACCAGGGGCATAAAGCCCCAGACAGCTTAGCTCTTGTAGTCATTGGGACACTCAATCCCCTCCACCATAATGAGGTGGCAGCCTAATTGGAGGTGAGCACTGTCATACATGGCAAACAAACGAAAAAGAAATAAAGCACTAATACAAGAACAGTGAATTGGAGCCCTAAAAGTAACACCTGTCTAACTGTAAGTAGAAAAAAATGTTGTTTTTTTTTTAAGTTTGCATAATTTAGTAATATTCATGTCAGTTAAAGTTTTTTTTCTGAATACCGTCATGCTGTCTGGGTGTTTTGTCATGTATCATGTGTATTCAGTCTTGTAGTGTCTTGTATTCATAGTCTTTGCTGTATTAGTCTTCTGTTCTCCTGTTGTCCTCCATGTACTATATCTTCAGGTCATTTTCTGCACATTTGCAAATTTTGTTCATGCTTAATTTACTTTAGAATTCTTGCTTCTATTGTCCTGCTTGCTCTTTCCATGTTCTGTCTTCTCTTGTCTCTGTTTTTTGTCCAGCATTATTTCATAGTTTAATTTCTCACCCTGGTTATTATGCTCTGTATTTATGACGTTCTCTTCTGGTCATGTTCTTTAAGTCAGTTTCTGTTCCTCTCTGTCTTTTGTCCCATCAAATTTGCTCATGTCTCAACTCTGTTTTGTTATTGCTTGGTTATTTTTCTGTCTTGCTCCATGCTTTGGAGCAAGACAGTTCAAATCACTACCCTAGTTAGGTTTTGCTATGCATCTTACGTTTGTGTTTTATTGTTCAGCTAGTTGGATTTTACTGCATTATATTTTTTCTGTGTCTCCCTAGTTAGTTTCTGTCATACCTATCACCTGTTGTGCTAAAGTATATATTTAATGTTCTTCTAAGGAACATAAAATAATTATCTAATGTCATGCAGTAATTTTGATCACTCAAAATATAACATACGCTAGCATAAAATAGCTATATGCTACATAGCACTGTGCTATGTTCCATAGTGCTATATAGCATTATGCTATATAGCATAATTTATGCCAAATAGCATTAGCTAGCATAATTTGATCCAATTATACAAGGGATATATGTTTTAGTAATAATATCCTCAAATTTCACAAATGCTGTTATCGGGTAGTATTTCTAATTCTGTGTGCATTTTTGTGGTTCTGTGTTTCAATAGCCCTTCTTTCACCATTTCTTTAAGCCTTTTTTATTATCTCTTGCAGCTACTTCAAAACTAAATGTCTGTTGGCCTCAGCATTAAACCCGTAAACATTCAGATTCTGTCGCCTCCTCTTGGTGCGATCCCTTGGCTTTTGTTAAAAACTAGAGGAGTAACTTCACTTGGCTCCTTAATTTTCCTCTAGTTTTCCCAAATCCAGGTCTCGCAGGTGCAGTGGGAATCATAGAGAAACAACCACACGACATCAGACATCTAGAACTTTATCCAGAGAATTCAATGCATAAAAATGTTACAATAGGATTACACCCAGATCATCAAGAACTCCAACACATGACAACACATATAGTTACCTGCAATGAGTTGAAAAAGAACGACAAAACAGAAATGCATTTCTGGGAGTTGCTCACTCTAGCACACAGCATTTCGATCTTCTGCTGTGAAACAAAGCTTTTTATAAGAATGTGTATTCCCTTCATTTAATAAAGGGAGGTGTGTCTTCCCTTGCAGGGCTGTTTTAATGTTAATTTTATTACCCTGCTTGAGACCTGCTCGTACCAGCCGACTCCTTTTACATTCCAGACGAAAATTTATGACCTGCAGCTAGACGCAATGGCCCTCCTTTGTAATTTATGTTAGTTCAGATCTTGTTGGATAGTTTTTGTTTTAGTTTGGATCTTTATCTAAATTTGCCTTAACATAAAGTGTACTCCAAATGTTCATGCTGCATCTAATATGCACAAACCTTGTTTAGCAGTTCCACAGAAATGCAGTGATGACATAGTCAAGAAAAACATTAAAGCGAATAAAGAAAAATTAACAAACTGAACGAAATATAACCCAAAAATATTATAAAGATATTTATGCAGCACAGCCAGAATATATCTAAACATTTTGCAGTCTTAGACGTTTATGTACAAAAATTTATTTAAGGGCAACTCGAACTTGAATTCAAGTTCGAGTTGACTTAGGCCTTTTCACACTGAGACAAACACATTAATTTATGGTTACAAAAACTTTTTTGTTAACTTAAATGTTTACAAAAAATGTGCATTTATCTGAAACACCTATTCTGGTCCTGTATCTCTGCCACAGAATGACACAAAAAACACTCAATGTGATGCCATGTTTATTATAAGACTGGGGCACGAGCAGCTTGGCTTTCCTGTGCCATTAGACTTGAAAAAAATTCTCGCTTTCATTGGAAGTTACATAAGTGGAGGAGAACATTCATTAATTTGCTTAGAAAGTGTGGAAAATATAAGTTTGGTTATGAGCTAACTACTCATTAGTTAGCTCATAACGAATCCACCTTGTTTGTTTCTCACAGCAATTTTGTAGTCTAAATTCTATGGAGCCTTCCAGGGAACATGGGGAATTTTTTTTCTTTTGTGTTCCCTCACAAAACATTTGTGTTACCTCGCAATCTCATCCGTCCGTGTATCAATCAACTCCAAGCCATTTCTTTGTTCTGTCACAATTATTGATTTATTCCATTTTGATTATTATGCTCCAAACTTTGCAAGGACCGACATCGCTTCATCACACACACAAAGTCAGCAGGCCAGTAAACTTTCCATTCATACCTTAGGACAGTCACGCCTGCATCGATACACCCACCAACCAGGTATCAAAGCCATGTGCTCCTGTCATATAAATAATTACTTACTTCATTCATATGGCTCTTACTGATCCTCAGTGAAAACATATTTATTATTATTAACTCTTTGGTGCAAAACACTGATTGAAAATTTATTTATTTACTGCATGTTTAAGATGAAGATGGAACGGCACTGAAAGCAGCTCTTTAAACCATTCAGACCACGAACACAACAGAGACACAATCAAAACTATCGCATCCAATTAGGATGTATTTTTATTTCTTTCCTATTTACAGAATGTTTCTGTTTACATCATAGGTTTTTGGTGCCTTTCTATCCTAAAGAAAAATACATAAAACATTTTACAAGGAGATACTAACATATCTGGTATGCATGTACATGGTACCTCACATAACATTATATTAAAGCAGAAAGTACAGCAGCCACCGTAAGAAAGGCTTACAGTATTCAATAATGTTTCATAACTGATCAGTACAGTATTGTGAGGGAATGCAAAAGTTTTGAGAGGGTACGTAAAAGAAAAAAATTTCCCCATGTCCCTTAAGAGGCTCCGTAAAGTTCAGTTATGCCAAAGGTACAAGTAAATTAGTCAAAATTTTCAATTCCAGCGTGTATTAAACCATATATCCATACATCATCCCTGGGATAAGAGCTATTTCAAAGTTTCTGGTTCAATTCTATTTTCATCTGGAATGTTTCAGCAACCTCAAAAGGGATTTTCCAAAAGACTTTGTCTGATTCAGGGTTAGTTCGTTTTCTCTCCTAAAACCACAGCAAAGCAGTGAGTGCCAAAGCTTATTTTAAACATGAATGTTGTGTTAACAACGTCCTGGCCATTAGTTTGATAGCTTTGTGTTGCCATTTTTGCTTTGGTGAACACGTGACCCAAATACATTCAGTGACGTCCCCATTAGCTAACTTCTTAATTTTGTTGAAAGCTTTGTTTACTTCATTCATATTGTGGATCGCAATAATATTATAATAAGTATGAGGACTATAAGTAACTGATTTACTGATTTAATCCACCACTACAGGGTTTTCCGTCAGTCTATTATAAGCCTGGCAGCCCACCAGGCTTTACTCGCACCCCTACAAAGCCCAAGCCTTCCTCGTTTTTGTTTTCATAAAAAAGAGAAAAAAAAAAAAGTTGCTTTTTTTTTTTTTGGTTGATGTATTAAACTGGCACAAAGCCTGGAGCGCGCAAAGTCACAACATCGGCAGAGTGTGCTTTGGCTGCCTTGTTAACTGTCGCAGTTTGATCTCTGAAGTTTACCGCGGTATGGATCACATGCACCTCCTTTCACTCAAACTTGATTAGCCTAATATTTTGTTATTCTTTTTCTTGGATGTGATATTTGAAATGAACAATATCAACTTATTTTATATTTTTTTCAAGGGCCAAACCATTTTTTAATATAATTATGCTTTAATCTAGGTAGGAAAGGGGTTAGAATTTCTTATCTAGAAACATCAATTGAAATTGAAATCCCTCTAGGATTCAGGTTTTTCTGTTCCAGTCTTATGTTTGCTTATATTATGGGCTAAAAGGGTTTAGAGGGTATGGCATAGATAGTTCTACAGGAGAATAAGAAATGCCAGATCTTACAGTTAGATTTGATTTTACTCATTCCCAAAGAAGAAAGTTGACTTTTTTCTGTATTACACAGCACAACCCCCAGGACAGGTAGTACAAAAAATATACCATCTTTTTTTCCAATGACATGGGTAACCCTAATCAGGCCATGTGGAAGTCCTCTGTGGTTGACAATAATAAAACATTAGAGCCAGATCCAGAAACAGCAATTCTATTTCATGCCTGATCGCTCACGTCTTGGAGAAAATCTACAGAGTGCCCTTCTCTGTGTAGAAGTGTTCATAATTCCTAAAGATAATGTGGTGAAAAAACTCATATAACAAGGTTTCAGATGTGGCTTTTAAGGTCTTAGTGACCTTTCAGGAAGAGATCAATCAATCAATCAATCAATCAAATTTTATTTGTATAGCACATTTCAGCTACAAGGCATTTCAAAGTGCTTTACATCATAAACACAAAACACAAAGCCATGCAACATAGAATAAAATACCAAGGGATTTTTTTTCTCTCTTATATATATATAAGATATATATATAAGAAATTTCAACATGCACTGGGTGAGAGTTCAGTTGAAGTGGCTCCAGATATGCCACTGGGTTTTTCTATATCCACAAACATCAGACAAATGTAGCAGAATGATCTAACTTTGTCTGCCTTGTTGCTGAAGGCTAAGGGGGAGGCCTGGCACAAATAAAGAGCAGTATATACTGCAAGATGTCATTTTATACCATCAACATGGCCGGTTTAAGCATTTAGTTGTCCCTAAGAAGGCTCGTGAGACAGTGCTGACTTTGGGACACTCTATTCCCTGGGCTGGACACCTGGGGAAGTATAAGACATTTTTCTGGCCTGGTTTAAGATCAGATGTTGCTCTATTTTGCAGAAGCTGCCCTGAGTGTCAGAAAACCTCAATTAGAGTACCTACCAAAGCACCACTTTAACCCCTCCCCATTATTGACACACCTTTTCTATGTCTTGGGATGGACATACTTGGCCCTGTGGAAAAAAGTAAATCTGGAAATCGCTTTATGCTGGTTATTACAGACTATGCGACCAGATATCCTGAGGTTTTTTCATTAAAGACTGTTAAAGCAAAACATGTGGCTTCCTCACTGATTCAACTTTTCTCCAGAGTTGGATTTCCACAGGAAACTTGAACTGATCAAGGCACTAACTTTATGTCCACACTGTTGAAACAGGTCTGCTGTTGGGCATCAGGAGCATGAGGACGACATCATATCACCCACAGACGGATATGAGCGGTTTAACCAAACCCTCAAACAAATGCTTTGTTAATGATACATGGTCTGATTGGGGTCAGTGGTTGCCATATCTCCTTTTTGCCTACAGGGAGGTTCCTCAGGCTTCCACAGGTTTCTCCCCATTTGAGCTCCTTTATGGCCATGATGTGAGAGGCCCTTTGACCCTGCAGAAAGACGCATGGGAGGGAGATCAAAGTAAAGAGGATCCTGTTAACATTATTTCATTTGTCCTCCATGTGAGGGATAAACTGCAGCAGATGAGTGAGTTGGCTCAGAGTCACATGGCAGCTGGTTTGATAAAAAAGCTCGCCACAGAAGTTTTGTTCCTGGTCAGAAGATTTTGGTAATGTTTCTAACTTCTGACAGCAAGATGCTGGCAAAGTGGCAGGGACCTTTTGAAATACTGAAAAACTGGACCTATTACCTACCAAGTCTCCACACCAGGTTTCCAGTGAGGGAGTCGAGTGCTCCATGTTAACCTTCTCAAGGAGTGAGTTTCACGGAAGGAGAGTGAAACAGAGGTGTTGCTAATTCACAGAGTGGATGAGGAGGAAGACGTTAATGACCATTTGCTCTCAGTAACATCCTCTGTGCTGGACCTAAGCCATCTCACCAGTGAGAAACAGTCTCGGGTAACACCTCTTATTACATCTGACATATTTCAGGAGGGCCTAGGTCGCAACACTCTGATGGAGCACAGCATTGTTCTAAAACCAGAGGCTGTTATAAAACATCTGAGTTACAGGATACCAGAACGCTTCCGGGTGGAGCTGAAGGAGGAGCTGGACCTCATGCTGTCTCTAGGAATCATTCAACCTTCAGCAAGTGAATGGTGCAACCCAGTTGTTTTGGTTCCAAAGAAGGATGGCAAGATAAGATTTTGCATCGACTTCAGGTACCTCAACTCCATTTCAAAATTTGACTCTTACCCAATGCCACGTATTGATGACCTCAATACATGGGGGAAGCAAGATATTTAACAACTATTGATCTGTCTAAAGACTACTGGCAAGTGCCTCTCACCAAACAGTCCCAGGAGCTGACAGCATTCCGCACCCTCTAGGGATTGTTCAAGTTCACAGTCCTTCCATTTGTTCTGCACAGGCCCCTAGCAACATTTCAAAGTCTAATGGATCAGGTACTCTGTGGGCTCTCAACATTCACCTGTGCATACCTCGATTATGTTGTGGTTTTCAGTGAAACTTGGGAAGAGCATGATGACCATCTGGAGGAGGTCCTGTATTGGCTGTGTTATGCAGGCCTTACCATTAATCCAGCAAAGTGTGCTCTTGCTAGGACAGAAATACAGTACCTGAGGTTCACCATTGGAGGTGGCACTCTTAAACCTCAAGTTGACAAAATTAATGCGATAACATCATGTCCGCTCCCACAAACCAGGAAACAGGTACGGTCTTTTCTTGGCATGGCTGCATTCTACCAGAGATTCATACCCAATTTCTCAGGTAGCGCAGTATCCCTAACAGGCATGACGGGTTCCAGAAGTCCCGCAAAAATTCAGTGGACAGCAGATGCCATTGCAGCTTTTAAGGACATTAGCCAATCCCTGAGTAAGAATCCAGTTTTGCACTTTTTACAAAAGACTTTTTGTTGCAGACTGATGATGCTGCTATAAAGTTTAAATGTTAATTGGAATGCACCACTAGTTACTTCAGTTCTGGATAGGGTAAATCCCAGCAGAACTGGTAGATTTTTTTGTTTAGATAAGTTTTGTATTTAAATAAACATTAGTATTTAAAGTTTATTTTGATTTTCATTTTGGGTCTTTAGTTTAGCCAAACTTAGCTGTACTGTTTGTTTTTGTGTTATTTGTATTCTTTTATTTACCCATATTGTTTTTTGGTCTGATCAACCAGAATATAACCTCCTGTGTGTCATTTCTTTGTTAGGTCAGTTATGTTTGTTTGTGCAGCTAATTTGTTAACTAGCTGCACAAACAGTTCAGTTTTGTTTCTTTGACCTCTTTTGTGAGCTCAGTTTATCTTTTGTCATTTATGATTTTTGGGTTAAAATAATTTTAAAAAAGCTATTTTTCTAAATATATCCTGTGACTCCTCCTGTTTTAACTCGGTCCATCACAGGAGCAAATGACCCCCATCTAGAACCCCTTGCCTGCAGGTCTGGGTCTGGTGCATTTTTGCTGAGTATGTTTTTGTCTTCATTGATTGGAAGTCAGGTTATCCAAACTGGTAAACATAAAATGTTAATGAAGTAATACATAATACTGACCACTGAACAACTTTTTATAAAATATATCAACATATAAACACACGGAAAGTAATGTAAAGTAGAAAATATTTATGTAGGCCTATTTAGTGTTAATCTATTAGTATGATTTGTTCTTTAACTGGCCACTTATTTTGGCTAATGCTATTATTTATTAAATATCCAAACGCAACATCCGAAGCAATAATAACAATCAAACTAAAATCAACTGAAATCACAGTGACAAACTGAATCAATCAGTAAAATGTTCTGTACCATATCAGCCTCAGGAGATGATTGAGAATGAAGAGACGCTTATTTCTGGTTCTTTAGGTTGTGACGGGTGTGCAGTTCCTCTCCTGATCCATTCTGTCCAGCACACTGCTCCACAACAGACACATTTTTTATTTTTTTTGTCGATCAATGTACATGGTATCCATCCTCACGGAAATTGTTCAGCTTATAATGTGCGTCTTTTCACTCACGTCTGTATTTTTTAAAGCCTTTTTTCTTCTAAGGACATGGAATCAGATAGAGGACGTTTAAAAAAGACGCCGGTTGACAGCAGCTCACCGCGGCTGAGTCGTGTTCGTCTCTAGACAACCGTGACGGTCACCGTCGGTCCGTAGAGTTCAGAGGTCCTTCAGTTCCCGCCACGACAGTGTAGCTGAGCTTAATATTTCTTTTTTATTTTGGCCATTATTGTTAAACTTAGTGTTGATGTGTTTATTATATTCATGTCTATCGGACAGTTATGTATCGGTTCAATACGAGACGCACATTTAACGGCCAAATATGGGACGACTCTGTATTTACAGGATGGGTGGCAATCCTATTCAGGGGTCCTGAGATACGCCACTGGGCTACTTCAGTTTTCTGATGGAGCTGCTGTTTTGCGTCTACAGTGTGAAACCCTGGAACTACATATTAGCTTGTGATGTTATTTTTCATTTGGTTTAAAAACAAACTAATAATAAATTTTATACATGGCTGGGCTGCATAGTGAGGCAGTTGGTAGCACTGTTGCCTTGCAGCAAGACGATTCCCAGCCTGGGGTCTTTCTGCATAGAGTTTGCATGTTCTCCTGTGCATTCATCTGTTTTCTCTCTTCCTCCCACAGTCCAAAAACATGACTGTCAGGTTAATTGTTTTTTTTAAATTCTCTAGTGCATGGTTGTTTGTCCTGTCTGCTTCTGTGTTGCCCTCTGATGAACTGGTGATCTGTCCAGGGTGTACCCTGCCTCTCGCCCAAAACGTTCACTGGAGATAGACAACCAGCAACCCTCCCTATCTCTCTAGGGATAAGGGAGTACAGAAAATGGATGCATGGCTATTGGTGTATATCTTTTGACTGCATTGCCTAAATCCAAAAGGTTGTATTTATATTTATATGCATACTGAAATAATCAACTGCTCTCAGTCTTTATCATTATGTTTGGCCCAGCAAAGGCTTTCTATACGATAAAATGACATACAGTTAGGGCCAGAAATATTTGGACAGTAACACAATATTTGTGAGTTGGGCTCTGCATGCCACCGCATTGGATTTGAAATGAAACCTCTACAACAGAATTCAAGTGCAGATTGTAACGTTTAATTTAAAGGGTTGAACAAAAATATCTGATAGAAAATGTAGGAATTGTACACATTTGTTTACAAACACTCCACATTTTAGGAGCTCAAAAGTAATTGGACATAAACATAACCCAAACAAAAAAGTTTTTTCTCAATATTTTGTTGCGAATCATTTGGAGGCAATCACTGCCTTAAGTCTGGAACCCATGGACATCACCAAACGCTGGATTTCCTCCTTCTTAATGCTTTGCCAGGCCTTTACAGCCGCAGCGTCTTCAGGTCTTGCTTGTTAGTGGGTCTTTCCGTCTGAAGTCTGGATTTGAGCAAGTGAAATGCATGCTCAATTGGGTTAAGATCTGGTGATTGACTTGGCCATTGCAGAATATTCCACCTTTTTGCTCTCATGAACTCCTGGGTAGCTTTGGCTGTATGCTTGGGGTCATTATCCATCTGTACTGTGAAGCGCCGTCCAATCAACTTTGCAGCATTTGGCTGAATCTGGGCTGACAGTATATCCCGGTACACTTCAGAATTCATCCGGCTACTCTTGTCTGCTGTTATGTCATCAATAAACACAAGTCACCCAGTGCCATTAAAAGCCATGCATGCCCATGCCATCACGTTGCCTCCACCATGTTTTACAGAGGATGTGGTGTGCCTTGGATCATGTGCCGTTCCCTTTCTTCTCCAAACTTTTTTCTTCCCATCATTCTGGTACAGGTTGATCTTTGTCTCATCTGTCCATAGAATACTTTTCCAGAACTGGGCTGGCTTCTTGAGGTGTTTTTGGGCAAATTTAACTCTGGCCTGTCTATTTTTGGAATTGATGAATGATTTGCATCTACATGTGAACCCTTTGTATTTGCTTTCATGGAGTCTTCTCTTTACTGTTGACTTAGAGACAGATACACCTACTTCTCTGAGAGTGTTCTGGACCTCAGTTGATGTTGTGAACGGGTTCTTCTTCACCAAAGAAAGTATGCGGTGATAATCCACCACCGTTGTCTTCCGTGGACGCCCAGGCCTTTTTGAGTTCCCAAGCTCACCAGTCAATTCCTTTTTCCTCAGAATGTACCAGACTGTTGATTTTGCTACTCCAAGCATGTCTGCCATCTCTCTGATGGATTTTTCCTTTTTTTTCAGTCTCAGGATGTTCTGCTTCACGTCAATTGAGAGCTCCTTTGACCGCATGTTGTCTGGTCACAGCAACAGCTTCCAAATGCAAAACCACACACCTGGAAACAACCCCAGACCTTTTAACTACTTACTTGATTACAGGTTAACGAGGGAAAGGCCTTTTGAGTTAATTGCAGCCTTTAGAGTCCATTGTCCAATTACTTTTGGTCCCTTGAAAAAGAGGAGGCTCTGCATTACAGAGCTATGATTCCTAAATCCTTTCTCCGATTTGGATGTGGAACTCTCATATTGCAGCTGGGAGTGTGCACTTTCAGCCCATACTATATATAAATTGTATTTCTGAACATATTTTTGTCAACAGCTAAAATAACAAAACCTGTGTCACTGTCCAAATATTTCTGGCCCTAACTGTATCTGAGCTTATTTTAGTCCATCAGAACCAGGCCCTCGAGGTTTTCCAATACTGAGTGTTATTGCAAACATCAGCAGAGTTGATCATAACTGCTACTGCTCATATCCTGCTCACAATAATGAGGACCAGTGCGTATGATCTAAAAGCTCACTGCCTGGGGTAGAGCCGAACAGCACATTAACCGGTAAGTGCGCAAAGTGCCAAGTGTAAAAGCGCCAATAGAAGAAGTTAGCTTCTAGGTGCAGTTAATCACGTCTGCTGACTCATAAACGTTTAAATAAATCAGTGGAAGTGAGAGATGAAGGTGCTCATTACTTCACATCCCAAATGAGAAATTCCTTAAGGAAAAATATGAAACAAACTTTGTTCATTGTTGGTAAAGCAATGAAAACAGTCCTGCAAAGAGGGGGGAATGAAAGGTGTTGTTGCCGCGACACTGCCCCCGCCCCTTCCTTCACGCTCTACTCCCTCAGTCACTACTTCCTCTTCTGAGATGGGAGATGTGCTACCAGCTCTCCATCTAACGGGTCAATTGAGTTTCCTAAATCTGCTGGGATTTACCCTATCCAGAACTGAAATAAACTCTGTTTAAGCTGGTTTTGAGAAGAGATTCACCTGGTCACTGACGACCTACATCCAGATGTCTCACCCTTCTTCCCCCTGTGAATTAGCCAGACTGAGCAGCCTACCACCAACTAGTTTCACAGAGCACATCTGTTGACAGTCGCTCCTCTTTTTTTACAACTTGCACTTGTTATTGAATCAGGTTGGTTTTAGTGACTCGGGCGAGTCCCAAGGATGTTGTTTTAGATTTGGGCTAAAGCAACCTATAAAACATTACCTAGTTTTCTTCCCCAGAATCAAACATCACAGCTATTTTACTACCATCAAAGAACTTTGAGGTGACTCAAAGCTCGTCACCAGCCGTCCACCAACATTATCAATCATCAGTTACTTGGCATCAGATTGCAAACTAGGTGGAGCATTTTTTTCGGTCTTTGGCTCTTTATATTTGCATAATCAAAGCAAAACGAAAAGGAAAACAGAACAAGGAAAAGCCAAGTTATAAAAACTGAGCACATATTTTGTTTGTCATCTTGGAGACAAACCCAACTTTTTTTTGCAGCGATTCAGACCTGCCAAAACTTATAGCACAGCAATTTTAATGTTGTCACTCAGCGTCTGTCATGTTGTGTCGATGACTTGTAAGCACCCACTGAACAGCTTCTGGTTTAAACAAATTATCAAAGTGGAACAGCCAAAGCTTAACAAGGACATCTTTCTAAGCCCATATATCAAAGCTAATGCACCAAATGGGCACCATACTTTCCTGCCCCTGACATTTGTGAAGTGGTTTAGACATAGATCTTCACAAAATAATCCATTTTGTCTCATCAGCTAAACTTTTCAGGGCAATTTAAATTCTGTCCATAAGTTGGCCTATAAGTTTTGACATCCAAATAAGATGCATTACATTCCCAAAAGTATTGGGTCAGTTGCCTTCACACACATCGAGTTTAAAGATATTTTGCTCTTGATACAAAGGCTTTAATATGGTTTGTAGCTACAGTAGTCTTTGGTGTATTTCTCAATTCAAATCATACAAAGAAGACCTTCCTCTTGGTCAAATCATCAACCATCATGGTTCTTCCTTTTACTGCTGTGGCAATGACACACAGCTTCATGTAAATGCCACAGCTGCAATCCTGCCTTCTTCACCACCAGTATAGAATTCAGAGAAAAAATGTGTGTCTTTTGAGGCAATGACATGCATTGAGGGAAATTTTGAGCATGTGTTTCTCACAAAAGGAGGGATGTGGTCAGATGAGATTCTGTCTCTAACCACCACTTATTGGGGCAGTGAACAGGGTGCGTCTTTCAACTGTTCAACTTTTGGAACTAGAGTGACTCCCAGTGGACAGGTTTGTGTACTACAGCTCCTAAAGACATGCAGCAACTCAGCAAAGAGTTGCTTGAAAGACACATTTACCATAAACCAAGTAAAAGAAGGAATGAATAACTTTATTTAAAACAGTCACTCAAACCAGGTTAAATGCAACAATTTGGTAGAATAAACAAAAATAGAGCCCAAAATTCAAAACAGATTGTATCAAAGGGTTCACAAAGACCACATGTGTCTACAGTTCGACAGGAAGTTAAAAAAGGTATGCTGCTGAAGGTCGTCTTTTAGATGCATTTGGCAGAGATTTGGAACCGATCTTCTTGGAGAAGTTAGGGGTCTTCTTAGCACTCTTTGACGTCTTCTTGGAGCCAGTGGACACTGTGGTGGGGGGAGACTTTAGGACCCCAAACTTTGGTTTTTGCTGCGGGTCAAAGGGCACCCGAGACAAACCTTCTGGACTTAGGAGTAAGCTGCGATCAGTCTTCTTGAACTCTAAAAGACAAAAAACAAAACTAACAGTAAAGAAAAACATCCTGTGACTTTCACATTTCAGCTCAATTTCAACTTAGACTACAAGATTCCCACTGCCCAGCAAAATTAATCTACAGACTAAGCAGGAAAATGTCAATGAGCTCAACTTGATGCTATACTCTTCAACTGCATGCAATTCAAAGGTTCACAAAATTAAAGAAAAGACTAAAATAACACTTAATTCTTAATTAAATATTCTCACTGAAAAACTTTATTATTAAGTTAACAAGGTGGAATTAATTAAGAAAATAATTGTCAATGTTAATCAAAATTATTGCACCATAGAGATCTGGATTTGGATTCATAGTCAATATGATGGGAAATTAACATGGCAGGTTGATTCAACAGCAAGTTTACAAGAGGGTCAATATTGTGCGCCTCCATGTGTCTGTATAACTTCCCAATGATGCCTGGGCAAGTTCTTGATGAGATGGAGGATGTTCTCCTGAGGGATTTCTTCCCAGACCTGGATTAGATCATCAGTAAGCTCCTGAACTAACTGATGATGTAACATCAATGTCATCATCACACTGCTGACACACTTCAGCCACATGAGGCACCCAGGGACCTCTGCACAATGTGTCTGAGGATTTCATCCCGGTACCTTATAGCAGTGACTTTCAATCACTGTGCCGTGGCATACTAGTCTGCCACGAGAGATTATCAAGTGTATTGTGGGAAATTACCCAATTCCACGTAATTATTTCTTAAAATAAAGTCTTGGTCAGTTACTATTGCTGAGTGTCTTTTGTAAGACAGACGGGCAGAGTAATATGATACTCTTTCATGCCAGTGGGTAGCTAATTGCTGTGTTTCTTACTATAAAACAAACAATGGAGTACGTTTTGAAAAGAAAAAGTGTTAACTCCGAACTTGGCCCAGGGCAAAGTTGTTGAATACAGGGGTTGGGGAAGAGTACATTGAAGCAACAAACTCTATAAATGGCTTCCATTTAGTGTAAAATTTGTTCAAGCTTCCAGGTTTTGCATATCTAATTTTTTTCCTTTTCAAAAAGGACATAACCTCATTTATCTACTTAGTGCTAGATGGAGCACAACATGAGCGACTCCAATGACATCATATTAGACCGCACATATGTAAAACCGAAATAATTAAAATGTACATTACAGTGGTGATAAACTAAATTTAAACAGAAAGGACAAGAACAGAAAAATTATCTGCTGGATAACTCTTTCATAGAGGTTGTCTTGCTAATTGCCCCTCATTTCCACCATACAAATGAAATGCATGTTTCATTTGCACAGCAACAGATGTGACTGATATGGAATAATATTGTTTTGTTTAGGTGTTCCCTATATTTTTTTGGAGCAGGGTACAAAACAAAACCTGTAATGGAGAATTTAGGACCGGCCTGTTGCATAGCAGACATTTTAACTAAACAAGCAGTAAAAACACACGTGGGTCTTGAGTCAAAAAAGGGTAAAGTGCCTTCTCTGGGTCGAGGGAGATGTCCTGCCCTTAGTGGAGGAGTTCAAGTATCTTGGGATCTTGTTCACAAATGAGGGAAGAACAGGTGGATTGGTGCAGCGTCCGCCGTGAAGCTGTACCGGTCCGTCGTGGTGAAGAGAGAGCTAAGTCAAAAAGCGAAGCTCTCGATTTACCGGTCGACCTAAGTTCCCACCCTCATCTTTGGTCATGAGCTTTGGGTAATGACCGAAAGAACGAGATCGCGGATACAAGCGGCCGAAATGGGTTTCATCCGTAGGGTGGCTGGGCTCTCCCTTAGAGATAGGGTGAGAAGCTCGGTCATCCGGGAGGGACTCAGAGTAGAGCCGCTGCTCCTCCACATCGAGAGGAGCCAGTTGAGGTGGCTCGGGCATCTGGTTAGGATGCCTCCTGGACGCCTCCCTGGTGAGGTGTTTCGGGCACGTCCCACTAGGACGAGGCCCCAGGGAAGACCCAGGACACGCTGGAGGGACTATGTCTCTCGGCTGGCCTGGGAACACCTTGGGATTCCCCCGGAGGAAGTGGCTGGGGAGAGAAAAGTCTGGGCCTCCCTTCTTAAGCTGCTACCCCCGCGACCCGACCCCGGATAAGCGGCAGAAGATGAATGGATGGGACTCGCTCTAATTTGTAAAGTCTCCAAAATATTAAATTTTTAATCAACTTCACAACAAGTGCTGTAAATTGACAAAAGTAACACAATATATGCCTAATACTTTTATATTCCAGAAAAATTCCCATCCCAGATAAATCCAATTTATACCAATACAAGCCAGTCATAGATTATATTTTATGACAGACAAATCACTCTGGTCAAAATGGAAGGTTATCACTCTGATCACTTACCAGATCAGAGAAATAGCTCTGATCTGGTAATAGATCAGAATCATCTTTCTACAGAGTTGCAGAAAAACCCTCCAGTTGTCTTTCTGTGCAGACAACTGCTGACATTTCCCATATTGAGCAAGTAACAGTGTTTCCACATCAGTCCTGGAACTCACTAGAACGCTGAAGGTTTGCTTTAGTATTACTTGGCCAACCAAGTAATACTTAGATAATGACCACTGCAACCAAGTAACACCTTCACAACATCTGCAATAGATGTCCTGATCTGTCTTCCTGGCATCAATACTTGGCCCTGTTCAACGCTTATATTTTCTTTTTTTATGCTTCAAAAAATAACACTGAGAACAAAATGTTGACCTGCTGCCTAAGAGTAACTGCAAAGAGTAACTCATTGTCACCGGTTATATTGTTATGCAACTTCTTACCAGCAGTTTTATTATTCTTCAGACCAAACGTGACTTTCTTTGACTCTGATGTGGAGGTCAGACGCCTCTGTGGAATCAAAGCACAGTTAGTATCTGTTCATCCCATGCATGTGACTGAACGACTGTCATTATAAACTCAATGTTTTCACATGTTCTCAGAAACTACACAGAAGCAGAAATTCGGTTCATCTTTTAAAACTTCAAATTATTTCTCTCTTACTTCAGGGATGAACAAAATGTTTATGATCATATTTTATCACAACAATTAAAGCATCACCAACACTGCTCTGAAAACTCATTTATATTGTATGGCGCTTTGATATTCATATGTTGCTGCTCTCAATGAGCTAACAGTGAAAAAAATAGCAAAAATAACTATTCCAATTTTGAGTTTCAGTTAACATCTTCTTGTATATTTTATATTTATCAAAAAATAAATAAAACTCAGGAGGAAAAATCGTTACTGTAAAAGCAAGTGATGATAATAGCACATCCCTACTTCCGGGTATTACTTCTGGCGCCCACCACAAGTAGGAATATTTCACTGTGTAATTGATAGCTTTTTGCTCATCTGTATTCATCACAGATGCTGTATTTCTCTTTTCTGTTACTGTAAAATATTACGCAAAATAGTGTTCAATAAGATGTTATATACTGCAACTTGAATAAAATGCAACTACATAGAGTATTTTGAGAAGTCTGGATTGCTTCATGTATATTTTTTGTCATGGGGTCCAAGATTCCTGGAGGCAGACCTGTCCCTGAGACACTATACTAAGTAGGTAAACAGATAAAAAAAACACCCTCCACTGTAAAAAGTGATGCAGTCTCATTTGTCACTTAGCTTTTCTTTACCTTCTTACTGGTAGTAGGTGTACCCGGGCTGCTGTTAGTCTTACAGTACAGCGCTGGTGGAACTGAAAATTCTCTCTGAAAGATGATAAAATCAGACCCTGAAATTTTCTTCTTATTTCTCTTTTTGAGGCTCTCGGGAGTCAATCGCTCACTGGCTACCTGGAAAAGAAAATTAAATGACTCATGTTTTGTTTTTTTTAATGACAGACTTTAACAAATCTTCTGTAAAACATAGAGTTTGTTCCACCAGCAGAGGATGTTTCCGCTCTAGCAGATTTGCTCTGGTCCAAATCAGTCAGTTTGCTAACCTGTAATGATTTCTGTTGATTCTGTTTCTTAGGGTTAGGGATACAGGCCAGTCTGTTTACTTGTCATGTGTCTATGAGATGATACGAGATTAATAACATATAATCACAAAGAAGTTTAAAAAACAAGAAAAACCCCTCAACCGAACAGGTAGTAGGTGATACTAAGGCTGTAATCGTATTACTGTTTCTCTATAATGATACATGTAAAATCATCTGAACATAGCGCTTCAAGCTTTTTCTTTGTTATTAGTTTCCTCTACCGGATCCCACAATGTAACACATACCTGACTAAGGTAAGCCGCTCAACATGGCTTACTGTACAGCTCAACACGCATGTTAGCTGTGTTGATCTGAGGTCACTATAAATAAACGGCAGCACAGCTGATCAGGAACTGAACCAAACATGTCCTCCACCTGGTGCAATTATTTACAACTACACAAAAGAAACCGCACCAAGGGCCAACCACAGTTCATTTTAAACTCTGGTTTAAAATTAACGGACAGTACTGAACACAGGGAAGACCAAGGAGGTCATTGTGGACTACAGAAGGTCCAGGAGGACGGGTCACACTCCCCTTCTCATAGATGGAGAAGAGGTGGAGCGTGTGGACAGCATCAAGTTCCTGGGCCTCCACATCACGTCTGACCTCTCCTGGAATACAAACACCTCCCACCTGGTGAAGAAAGCACAACAAAGGCTCTTCTTCCTCAGGAAACTGAGACGTGCTGGACTTTCTTCACGGCTGCTCGTGAACTTTTACAGGGCAACGATCGAGAGCATCCTCTGCCTCAACGTGACTGTGTGGTATGGTGGCTGCACAGCACTGGAGAGGAAACAACTGACACGGGTGGTGAGAACAGTACAAGGCATTGTGGGATGCCCCCTCCCGGACCTGCACTCTATTTACATGGGCCGGGTCAAGAAGAGAGCTGGATCCATAGCCATGGATTCCAGCCACCCGGGCCACAGACTGTTTGTGCCGCTGCCATCAGGCAAGCGGTTCAGGAATATACGGACTACAACAAACAGACTGAGAAACAGTTTCTTCCCCACAGCCGTCAGAGCCATTACTCCCTGCTGCCCCCTCCCACACATATCATAACCTCACATACACCCCCCACCAACCCACACACAGACATATTGTTCTGCACTTTGCACTGTCACATCATCTGCACTTTACCATAATTGGACCTGCTGCTTCTTCTTTGGTGTGGTTGAGTGCCTTTAGTTAATTTTAGTTGTATATATTATTATTATTATTATTATTATTATTATTATTGTGTGTTTGTTTATTTAATATTGTATATTTTGACTTTTTGCACGGGAGTTGCAATAGAAATTTCGTTGAATCCTGTTCAATGACAATAAATGCTATTCTATTCTATTCTATTCAGGTGTGAAACACACTTACTATTCTCTGAAAATAGAAAATTATTGCTTTTAACAATGGCTGACTCTAACTGGTTCATCAATGGTATCAATAATGGAAGACTTTAACTACATCAATCCTAACTCCACTCAATAACATTTTACCTATTTGTTTTATCTGGAGTTATATGAGACAATCTTCCGTTCCAGTAAAATGGTTGTTTCACAAAAACAGCCAGCTCAAAATCCCTGGAAAACCTCCAGTAACTGAATCAATTGGAACAGCTAGCAGACAGCTACCTAGTATCTGCTAGCCATCTTCTAGCTGTCCCAACAATTTTTTAGCTAGTTGTCTGCAAGCTGAAAACAGTGGTTCCTCTTAGGGGTGCATAAATTATAGTTTTCTGGGCGATCGGCGATTACCAATCTTTTAAAATGCCTAGCCTGCTGATCCCGATTTTGGCCAATACCACTTTCTTCTTTGTCTGAAATGATGCTCAATGTAGCAAGAAAGTTGCTGAATTGACAGCAGTGGGGCGACTATTGTTTACTGTAAACATGTAGACATGATGTCTACATGTTTACAATTAGACATTATGTCTAATTGTAAGACATGATGTCTTATAATTATTGTTACCGATATGTTAATTCTAACCTTTCGGAACATTAGGCTCCTACCCCTCCGACCCAAATCTGGAAAAGCAGAAGATGGATGGATAGACAAACATGTTTACAAAAAATACTTAGAAATACTCATTTAAATATTTATATTTATTAAATATTTTGAATGTATCCAATGAGAGTAAAGTGGAACCAAAGTCAATTTCCTTCTTTGTGTCCACAAATTCAAATTGATAAATACTTAATTGATCCCCAACAGAAATGAAATGCTGTTGGACCTCAACTTATACAAGATCAGCAAAACTTCTGCGACTGAGGACACTATTGTTGTATCAGATGCTGAGCAACATAAGAACAAACAAAAAGACTGACTAGAAATTTGATTGAATAGTTGACCTGTCAGGATGAACAAGAATAGAAAATCTGCTTCTGTATTCTGGTGAGTTATAAATGTCTACTTTTCTTCTCCCTCCTGGGTATAAATCAGCACATCATTGTCCCCTAGGAGGATGGAGTTAAATTTCCAAGGGATGCACCCCAGATTAGCTGACCTGATGACCTGGCCCTTTATTGTGAGCAGAGAGGTTCTGAGTAAGCAAAAACTGATTCTGATCTTATCAAGAATCCTTTTATGATTTCATATACTCACGTTGTTCACTTTGCTTTTCTTGGTCTTGTTCTTGTTCTTTGCTGCCAATATGCTGTTGACTGCTGCAGTTCCTTCCAACTCATCTGCCTCAAACTCAAATTCCACAGTGATCTTCCTCTTCCTGGTCTTCGCTGCAGAGCTGATCAGCTCAGCTTCCCCTGCTGACAGCTCTGGGTCTGCACCGCCGTCATCAGCTAACAGTTTCACGCATTTCATGCTTTTCTGCATGCATTGCATGTTTCCAGCTGTGATCTGAGGGCTGCCAGACCCCTTCCCTTCTTTGTGACGGTTCTTCCTGTTTGCTGCTGGTGGTGACTCAGCAATAGTGTCTTCCATCTTCTGACTCTTCTTCTTGGCTGAAGTAGCAGCATCTGTCGTCTTGAGTTTAGGTGTTAGATCGTCTCCTAATGCTTCATCACAGCCTGGTTGTTTGGCCTCTGTTGCTATGGTATCGTCATTCCTTTGCATGTCCCAGGCAGGTTGCTTGTTGCTCCTGCCAAGAGCTCCAGCAGTAATCTTGGCCGAGGCTTCATGAACTTCCCCTGCTGAAACGGACCTCTCCTTTTCAGCCTCTGTTTTCAGGATCTTCCTTTTCTCCTTGTTACCAGAGAGCACAGATGGTAATTCAAAGGACATGTCTGATGTAGCAGAGGTCAGCTGCTGCTCTCTGTCTGTCACCATGGATTCAGAGTCATTGGTGAGGGGGAGCGGCTGCAGCTGGACTTCTAATGGAGGCTCTGCAGTGGAACATGAACTCTGTTTTACTGAATCTTCTGAACGTAATGCAGATCTTGAGTCGGCATTGTGATCGTGTGGTTTCTTCTTTTTCTTCTTTTTATTAACAGATGCATCTACAGGTTCTATGTTGCTACTTTGCCTGTCAAGTGTTTTCTGTTTTTTTCCTGAAGAAGCAGAAACAGAATGGTTTTATGGCCTGAAGGTCCTGAAGTGAAGAACACTGCAATCTAAATAACATCACAATTAAAACTTGGGCTACTTGTTTCTTCATTTACCAACTCAAGATTCCTAGACCTCATGGTACCAGTATGCTTCAAATCTGCTCCTAGCTGTTCCATCATAAAAACCTCCTGATTAGGCTAGGGCGTTTTCCACTGGTAAATTGCTCTCTAACCAGTTAATGTGCAGTTCAACTCTACCCCGGGTAGAAGTGGGTGTGTGTGAGTGGTCCTCCCTAATGTGGGCAAAATGTGAGCAGCAGCTGTGATAAACTCTCTGCTAATCTTTGCAGTAACACTCAGCAAACACCCAGGTTGTGGTTCTGATTCAAATAAATCCAGATACTTAATTTTGTCTTATAGAAATTCAATGCTGGTCCAAACATAAGACCCAAGTCAGCTGTTTATTTCACTATACCAGGGGTCGGAAATCCAAAATGTTGAAAGAGCCATATTAGACAAAAAAAAAAAAAAAAAAAAAAAAAAAACTAATCTGTCTGGAGCTGCAAAAAATTAAAAACCTCGTATAAAACTTATAATGAAGGCAACTCGGGCTCTTTTAGAGTTTATATTAGCTATTTTAGACTATTATCAAAATGACGAAGTGCATACATTCATGAGCATTCATGACAAAATGTTTATTTTCCCTGCTGTGCATCCTGGAAGAAATTACTGTTGTATGATAATGCTTTAAGTTTACCTCCTGTTAAAATATGAATGTATTGTTTTGTTGCTTTGATGAAATTAAATAAATCCAATAAAGATTTTTTTGTCATTTGTATTATGAAGATTCAACAGGGAATCGCTCTTTGTAAATAATCACATTAAGTGTGTGATAGAAAAAAAAACAACAAAATGGAACATGCTTAACGTGCCCCTTATGTGGGCAACAAATGAAGTGCAAAAACGCAACCTGCAGTTATAAAATTAAACAGCAGCCTTTTGAAAAGGTGAAGTATATAAAATTTAATTAATACTGTTTAAATTTGATTTCTGTGCAAATGACATGCAAGTCAGAGCAGCATCCACTTCTCTTTTGACACACAACCAATGCAGCCATCCTCGGACCTGAGGATGTTAATAATAATGTTACAATAATATCGCCAAGTGTCGTATACTGACAAAAATCACAAGCCAATTTATAAAATCAACCACTTTGTTACTAAATATATATGCCTAAGACAGGATTGTGTTCTGACGTGTTTAATGTGACTTCTGTTTACGGACATCACTGGACAGCTTTTCAACATCGGGCATGTAAGATGTAACATTAATATTGACGCAGCAGATAATGTCGCGCCTTCCCTGGAAATGTCTTTCCACATAACTGTATTTTTTGGACAGTAAACAGCTGCTTTTCCCTCGCACTTTGAACTTTGCGGCTTATAGCCCGGTGCAGCTTAAATGTTTCCAGTTTTTTTTATTTGCAGGTGCAGCTTATAGTAAGGTGTGCTCTGAAGCCTGGAAATTATGTATTTTTGTTATTTGACAACTTCGCCTGCAGAGCGTAAACATTCAGGTAATCTTTCTGCATTGGCAATGAATGCAAATTATGCGGTCCAAAAATTGTAGAATCTCTCCTCTGCTATTTTCCACCTCACACCCGTCAGTTTGTTTACAACAGCCACCTACCCCTCCCAGCTGAAAGAAACGTGTCACAGGCAAATCTCTGTTGAAATGTTTACTTACTCTACACATTTTTATAGCATTGAAAAACATTAAGAATATTTGTGGCATGTTTGTCCTCCTATAGCACAGGTGTCAAACTCTGGCCCGTGGGCCACATTTGTCAGTTGTAATTATATTTGGCCTGCGAGGCAATTTCAAATTAATATTAGAGATTTATCAAACTGTGTGAAGAATTATGTCAGTTTCTGGAAAGCAAAGGGAAGGACATAGCAGAGCTCCGGGAGCAAACATTTCTGTGTTACCGTGCCTTTCTGTGTGACATCTCGAGCCACCTCAATTCGCTGAACTTGCAGCTGCAAGGGCGGGGACGCATCATCAGTGAGAGCCAAAACTTGTTTGGGTCTATGGACCCTTGGATCGTTGGACCTTTTGGGTCCAAAAGATTAATTTGTTCAACCTTGGCCCGTGGCTTTGTTCAATTTAAAATTTTGGCCCACTGAGTATTTGAGTTTCCTTTCCTACAGGAACCATATTAAACCAAAACACATATTTCCCACCCCCATTTTTTTTCCATTTTCAAACATTTTTCAAAAAGCTCCAGGGAGCCACGAGGGCAGTGCTAAAGAGCCACAGGTTGCCAACCCCCGCACTATACATATAAATATAATTACATTCTGGCGATTTGTTTTAAGTATGCAACCCTTTGGATTGAGGTGCAGTCAAAACAATATCCACACCTGAAATTACTAAAAAATAAAAGGAAAACTTAAATTCACATCACAAGTTAATTTTAGTAAGAGTAGTTTGGTGTTTACACTGTTGGCTAAACTGCAGCTCAGACAGAAAGCTGACCACAGCTGAACTGTTTCTCTCTTTATAGCTCTCTGTTCTTCAGAGAGATGAGCCTAGAGCAGCGCTGCTAATAATGGTCATTCTTCTCCAAAACTTAAAGTGTTCCTGTGCTGCTCCTGATTAAACTCATAATTACTCCTCTGTACCAAGCAGCTCTCTGATAAAAGACAGCAGCTGTCTGCTATCAGATGCCCTCTGATACAGGTCAGATGTGACATTAAAGGTCACATGCGGTCAGCTGTCAATCAAATCACATCAAATCACTGAAGGATACTTCAGTATACTTCTCAGTTTTCTGGTACTGTCCTTGACATAGGCACGGAAATCTGAGTAAGTTACAATGGGTTACCATAGAAACGTCTAGCTGCCCCAGTAATCAGGAATCTCTGAAATAGGTATGCTTAAAGAGAATGCATAAACATAATGTAACATATTGTGTACATTATTTTGTACACAAACTAATATGTACAAACTAAATCTCAAACTTGGTTGAGATTTAAAGGATATGCTACATTTCATGATATTTAAAGTAATTTTGGCTTTGAATGAGTATCTCCAATGATTTGGATTTACATCAGGAACCAAAACATCAAGACATCATTATGTGAGAGACATCGTAAACAGAGAAACTAACCCGTGTCAGCTTTGCTCTTCTTCCCTGCTGGTATCCCTTTCTCTTTAACATCCTCATTGCGAGCTGGTCGCTTCATCCTCTTCCTGCTCCCAAACATATCATCATCCTCATCTGTGGAAACCTCCTCTGGATACTCGTCCTGTGGAAATATGCCTGAGAGGGAAGTGAAATGTGAGATGGTGTTTGATGCAAACAGGATGTTTGCGTCAAACAATGCTCTGATTCGTACCTTCACTGAGATCACGCAGCCTGAATGGAAAAAAAAACAAATTTGATTCATCAAACATTAGCATTATTTGAACAAATACCTTTTAACAAGTTGACAAAACTTGAACACGGCCTGCTCTGGTTATACTCACACTTTGATGACTCTGTAGAGTTTGTGTCGGTTATGTCCAGGTGTGTTGCTGCGACTCGCCAGCTCAAACAACTTGTCTGCCAGAGCAGCATAGTTGAACTGAAACACACATTACAAACCATGCATCATAGCAACCACTAAGAAACCGAGATTAACAATAAGAGAAGGCGTTTGTTCACATCACTGAGGGCTGAGCCTGAATTATGGCCAGTTGAAGGGGACTTCAAGTTATTGTCAGTATCAAAAATGGAATAGGACTGGTGAACTGCAAGTACACTAAGAATGTATTACACATTATCCCTTCAGCAGTTATAAGACTCTAGAACCATCACTGCTCCCAACAAATTCAATAAGTGTTTACATTAAATTTGTTGGTCAAGATGGTCTAAGTGGACCATCTTGCACACTTCTATTGTCAAGGCGGCTCAATGGAGCTGTGGGCAAAGTTGTCAGTGCCTGTCATGGCAGCAACCTTCACACCTGCTGGTGGACACCTTTGGTGAGGGATGCCATCAGGCTGAAGGAGGAGTCCTATTGAGATTTTATGGTCTGTGGGACTCCAGAAACAACTGACAGGTACTGGCAATCCAAATGGCATGCAGCTTGCGTGGTTGCATTTTTTATATCCAAATGAGTAAATGAAAAAACCTAGACACAAAAAAACAATTTTCTTGAAATTGATATTTTGTAATTTTTTTCATATTACATTTAGGTTTTTTTTTATTTTTTTTTACTTCAATGGGCAAGATATTTCAAAGACATCCTCAATCCCACCAACATGCCTTCCATTGAGGAAGTAAAACCTTTGGGCCAAGTTCTCTAATCTCTGATGCTGAGATCACTGAGGTGGTGAAAGAGCTCCTTGGTGGCAAAGCGCCAGGGTGGATGAGATTCACCTGGAATTGCTTAAGGCTCTGGATGTTGTAGGGTTGTGTTGGTTGATGCAACTCTGCAATATTGCATGGACATCGGGGGCAGTTCCCATTGATTGGCAGACCTGGGTGGTGGTTTCCACATTTATAAAGGGGAACCGGAGGGTGTGCTGCAACTACAGAGGGTCACACCCTTAAGCCTCCCTGGTAAGGTCTATTCAAGAGTCCTGGAGAGGAGGTTCTGTTGGATAGTTGAACCTCAAATTCAGGAAAAGCAGTGTGGTTTTTGTCCTGGATGTGGAACACCGGTCCAGGTCTACACCCTCAGCAGGGCCCGAGAAGTTGCAGACCAGTCAGCCCAACAAGTCAGCATATGTTTTGTGGAGTTGAAAAAGGCGTTCAACTGTGTCCCTCAGGGAACCGTTTGATACACTGGACAACCAGTGTCAGAGTCTGATCCGCATTACCAGCAGTAAAGGTAGGTGGGAAGGAGCGTTATGTTTACATATCTTCAAGGAGATTGGAAATATGGAGCCCTTCCAAGGCAACACGGAAAAAGCCAATTCAGATCCAGAAAGTCTTAGGTCCCCAATTGTCCAAATTAGTTTGGTCGTTCCACTGAGCCAAAACTAGCAACTTCTCCAAGATCGATTCCATTTCGTTAGTGAGTTTTGGAGTCCTCAGCTGGGCTGAGAGTCTCAGCAAAATTCACATCCAACTTGCGTCTCTGTCCACACCAAAGTGGACAGATCAGCCAAATCTGTCACAAATTTGTCGATAAGCTAGTTATTTGCAAGTTCCAAACAGCAGAAATCCTGTTATCATGAATAAATCCAGGATGTATCCCGTTGGGTGAATCCCCGCAGGACAAGAGGTCGCTCCTGTGCCCAGTCTTCTCTTGATCAATTCCATTGAGAGAGTGGTTAACCAGATACATAATTTGTAGATTCGGTGGATGTACAATGAAAGGCTGCAAAAATACAGAAAATGACAGCACAAAAACAGAGCAGGCAGCCCAACCAGTCAGCATATGTTTTGTGGAGTTGAAAAAGGCGTCCGCTTTTTTCGCTTTTTCCAAGGAGGGACCAGAGGATAAAAGCGTCCGCCTTCACTGAGACCAAGAGAGGAAAACTTGTGTCAAGGAAAACAGGAAGTCGTGATCATTTCCAGTGAGAGTTTGACTTTGCAAAACTGCCCTTTGTCACTGACTCAGTTCATTACGTGTATGGGCAGAATTTGTAGGTGCACATGAGGAATCCTTTTTGGTGGCTTTATCATCTGCAAAAAGCAGTGCGCTGTACTGCAAAGCGCGCTGTACTGCTAAGTGTGCTGCAAAGTGCGCACTAATGTACTGAGAGAGCTGAGTTAAAAGAGAAAGCTCTCGAAACCCTCATGTATGGGTATGAGCTTTGGGTTATGATCGAAAAAAACTGATCACGGATAGACACGGCAGAAATGAGTTTTAGAGAGAAATGAACCAGTTGAGGTGGCTCGGGCATCTAGTTAGGATGCTTTCTGAATGCCTCCCTCGTGAGTTGGACCAAGTGGCTGGAGAAAGGGAAATCTGTGCCTCCCTAATTAGACTGCTATTCCTGCAACCCGACTCCGGATAAGCGGAAGACGGACGGATGGATGCATAGAATTTCATCTAATTTTATTTCAATTCAATTCATTTTTTTTTTTTACATGGCTGCAATTCACAACAAATGTAATCTGAAGTCACCTTCCAAAAACATTATTTCAATTCAATCAAATAACGTATTTTCCGCACCTAAACACCTTAAATTTTCTCAAAAGTCGACAGTGCGCCTTATAATCCGGTATCAAGAGGAAGACCTTGCCAAAAAAAAAATTTCCAGCCGACGTACTCATCAAAGTTAACTCGAAAGGATGAATGGATGAAGAAAAGATGAGTGAGTGGTTGAGAGAAATTTTTGTGAAGAGACCGGGTGGCTTTTTTCACATAGCTCCCTCCCTATTGATCTTCGACTCGATGCGCTCCCATATCACAGATGGTGTCAAAAAACAAGTGAAGCATACTAATTCAATACTTGCCGTCATTCCGGGTGGATTGACAAAAGAACTCCAGCCGCTAGATATTGGTGTCAATGGGGCATACAAATCTTGAATGCGAACTGTGTGGGAACAGTGGATGACAGAAGGCAAACACACGTTCACCAAGACGGGGAGACAGCGCCGGACGACATACACCACTATCTGCGTGGATCGTAAATGCCTGGGCTGATATATCTTTCTCAACTGTGGTCAGAACTTTCAGGAAGGTAGGAATTGTCACTGAACTGCCAGACTAAAGCAGTGACACTGACTTGATTAATGACGACTTTGACGAGACGGAGCCGGGCATGTTGGATGCCGTATTCACCCAGCTGTTTAATTCGGACACCGAAGAAGTAGAATTTGAGGGATTCGTGGATGAGGAATAAATTAATAGTGAGTTTTACATGTTTATTTTGTGTGTTTACAGCTGAACAAGGTTTGTCGTATTGTAAATATGAAAATTAATGTTTGAACAACATTGAGTTATTGATATATTTTTATTGCTTTGCACTATTGCGAGTGTTACAATATTGTGGTTGCACTAACGTTTAATTTTACAACAGTATCAGATTGTTTTTTACTTGTTTATTGAATTGAGAAAACGTTCCCCTCCACTATGTGATATAAATGTATTACAAAAATAGCACGTCACTGACTTTACCTTGGGGAAAATAATAAAACTGATGTCTATTCATTTTGGGAGTGAAAGGAGTTGTCAGAACGCTGGTTTGTAATCTATTAATAAAGTTTGACCTATCTGACTGTTTTGTTGATATTCCCTTTAGCGCAACTCTGTCTAATGAATGCATAACGTAACCCCAGCCTCTACTGTAGCGTTGATTCTATGCAACTTATAAAACGGTGCACCTTACATATGAGAAAAGTTTTAAAATAGGCCATTCATTGAAGGTGCGTCTTCAAAATATGGAAAATATGGTACATTCCAATTGATCCTAGTTGCCGAACAGTGTAGTATGATTAACTAATTATTCATAATAGATTAAAAGTAGCTATGGAAATTCAGCAGATCGCATCAAGTCATCGATTTATGACTTTTACTTATTTTGATCATTGTCTAATGTGACAGATATTATGTTTTATCACCCAGCCCTGTCAAGATAACTGGGTCTGCAAGTGTAATCTGCATGCCACTTAAGGAGCTTACTATTTCACCTTCAACAGTTAACACAAAAGGTTATTATATTCAGTCATTTTCATATTTCATATTTGAGTTTAATTTCTTTAACAAGTGTAGATTTTTGAGCACAAGTAAGATTTGTTTTTAGCTGCCTTCAGCCTGCCTGAATAGAAAACAGCTACAATAGTATCTCAGATTACATTGTAGAGTTTCGGATTTTTCAAGAAAAATGGACTTCTTATTTGTTCACGGAGGTGAATGGAAAACCTGTGTGCCTGCAGCAGGTTTCGGTGCTTAGGGAATACAACATTCGCCGCCACTATGAAAGACTTAGACTTAGACTTGTACTTTATTGATCCCTTGGGAAGACTCCCTCAGGAAATTAAAGTTACCAGCAGCTTACAGGCAAAAAAGTGGCACACAGTAAGCATACACAAAAGAATACAAAAAAGTACAAATTAAATACAAAGGTACACAGTAAATGTAATGAGAATAGAAATACAATACAAAGAATATAAATACAACACAAAGGAAAATATAGGAATTTGGTGGATAGATTGACCAGTGATATGGTATTGCACTATATGGTTTTGCCTGATAAATATGGAGTTCACATTTGTAGAAAACTACTCTTTCCCTCTGTCCTGTGTCACCTCCCACCCCCCAATGAGAAGTTGTACAGTCTGAAGGTGTGGGGGACAAAGGAGTTCTTAAATCTATTGGTCCGGCACTTGGGAAGCAGCAGTCTGTCACTGAACAGGCTCCTCTGGCTGCTGATGACGGCGTGTAGAGGGTGGCTGCTATCGTCCATGATGAAACTCAGCATGGTGAAAAATACAAGGACTTGCAAGGAGAACTGAGAAATCAGAAGATAAATGAAATGTTGACGGGTCTGAGGAAACCGCAATTTGTTTTCACCCGGAGTCGAGAGGCCAGTGATGCTGCGGTGAAAGCCAGCTATCTAATTGCTAGCCAAATAGCGTTAGCATCAAAGCCTTACTGTGAGGGAGAGTTCGTCAAGAACTGCATGCTGAAGGCTGCTCAAGTTGTGTGTCCTGAGAAGCAACAAGCTTTTGCCAATATTAGCTTGACTAGAAATACCATCGCGGACAGGATTTCGGAACTATCGGCAGATTTGGACAACCAGCTCAAACGCAAAACGGAGTAATTTCTGGCATTTTCTGTTGCAATTGATGAGAGTACTGATGTTGCAGATGTTGCTCAACTGGCCATATTTATTTGTGGAGTTGATGAGACGTTGACTGTCACAGAGGAGTTTCTAGAGTTGGTGCCCATGACCAACACCATGACATCTGAAGACATTTTCCTCTCTGTTGTTGGAGCGCTGGACCGAGTTGGGGTGGACCGGTCCCGCGCCATAAGCCTGGCTACTGATGGTGCGCCGTCAATGATTGGGAAAAAGACAGGTGGTGTGACAAAGTTCAGAGAGAAAGTACAAGCTGCAAATAAAAGGGTGAGGGGGGAGTTTTGGACATTTCAATGTATTTTGCATCAGGAAGCATTATGCTGCAAGTCGCTAAAAATGCACCATGTCATGGAGGTGGTTGTCCGAACTGTTAATTTCATCCGAGCCAGAGCTCTCAGTTATCGTCAGTTCGCTAAGTGAAATATTTCTCATGCATGCAATACATGTTATGTATGAAAGTTTTTCTATATGTATATATTTTATGCATCAACAAGAAAGGCGACAAATGTACTTAATCAAATGTCTGTTTAAAACACCTGACACTTGAAATTTTAAATGTGTGAAGCTCGCTACTTTGTTTATATTGCTTCCGAGATGTAGAAAATTGATTTTAAATAATTTCTTAATTTTTATCTGTTTGGTGTATTTTGTCATGAAGGACAGTGTTTGAAGTTCCAAAAACTGAATAAATGTTTTGCAAATTTGTACAATCACTGATAAGTTCTTACGCATAATGCACTTAAATAAATGTTTAACTGAGTAAAATTATTGTTGAAATTGTATATACTTTTCTTAAAAAGTCTGAAGTTATTCATAATATATTTTTGTAAAAGTGAAATTTGTTTAATATAAAAATCAACGAGACCACTTTCATTAGTTCTATTTAATCTTGCAATGAGTTAATTTGTGCGGCCCCTTGGGATCAGATTAAGCTGTATGCGACCCCTAAACCAGTTTAGTGTTTACTGGACAAACTGAGTAGAAAAAGTGTAAACAAACATTTCAACCCAATAGTATTGATCCAATACCATTTCTCACCTTTGTAGAGATAGTATCAATGTTTAGATCAATGCACCCAGTTCTAGTAGGCATTGCACAGTTTGCTGCCAAGACGTTATCAGAACTTTGTGACATAATTGTGATGCAGGATCCAAGCTGACTGCTTAAAGCTTTTCATGTCTTTCAATCCATACATTCATAGAACAAAAGGAATGATCTCTAAACATTATTGACATCTTAACTGGATTACTCCAAACCTAAGGACTGGGGGATTTTCTTACTTTTATTTTTACCTTACTTTTCTTTACCTCCAAGTTTAACCAGGGCAAAATGCCTCCGACTGACCCCAATAGAATAGAATACAATTCAACTTTATTAGGACATGAGCAGTATTTTACAACGACTTCAGTCTATAGAAATGAAGATTAAACTGCTGGAGGTGAACTTTGAGATCAACGCTCCCTGTGGAAATGAAACAACTCTTCCTCAAATCAACGGAGAGGTCGTGCGCCCTGCACCGAGCAGCTCACCCTGGAACGCTCTGGGTGCCAAGCCGAAACGGGAGTTTCGCACTGTGGATCCGATGAGACGACTATCAAGGAGAACCCCGCACCTGGATGAATCAGCGTGGCCGGCTCTGAGCCGAAACCCACCTTCAAATTCAACACCTGCTCCGCCAAAGAAAGACAAACAAGCAGCTGCAACCAAAACGCTTCCACCGACCCCACTCCCACAGACAAAGCAGCCAGCAAGAGCCTCAAAACATTCTGACTCTGTGGGAATCCCACTGAAAAACAGATTTTCTGCACTCCAGCCTGAGCCTCTGAGTGAAACTTTGCCTTCAAACATCAACAGTGAGGCAAGACCAACACATCCATCCCCCAAAGCTCCAAAGGACAAAGCGACCACCAGGAAAACAAAAGGTATGTCAAAAGGGCTTATTGTTGGAGATGAGGCAGTAAAGGGAATCAGTGATATTTGCAATCCCAGGAAAACAAGAGTGATGTATTTTCCTGGTTACAGAGTATCTGATTTAACCAACAAACTGCTCTCTCTAACCACTGATCAGCCATATATTGAGACTTTAGTTGTGCATGTTGGAGCCAACGATCTGGCAAAGCAAAAGTCTGAGATTCTGAAAAAGGACTTTAATATTCTTCTGAACACTATGGGAAAATTAAAAATGAAGTTATTTCTCAGTGGTCCAATTCCATCACCTCAATGAAAAACACTCCAGGCTGCTCACAATAAACAAATGGCTGATTAAAACCACCCATTTGTGACCTTCATCGATCACCTCTGGATCTAATGGCAGCGCTTTCACCGTTTTGGAAGAGGAGGACACAATCTTAATAAACATGGGATAAAGCTACTCACTGCAAACCTTTTTTATTTCATCAACAAGGACATCAACAGGATCATCGCGACAGAAGAACAAGCTCAAGGATGTCTGACTAGGATGGAGCCCGCCGCATATCAACAGCATGATATTCCAAAACAAGCCGATAAATCGACTGGAGACGGAGCGACTGCTTTCCTGCCTCCTTCCCCCCTCCCTCTCTGCTCCTCCAATCATTCACAGGATTCAATAGATACCAATGAAGAAATCTCTTCCGGACCAGAGTTTCTTAAATTTACAGATGGGATGAATCAACAGGTTCGCCTCGGCACGTCTCTCCTTAGCACTCACTTAGCAGACCTCACTACATTTAAGCCACCTGCCCCTGACTTTCCAGAGGATCCATCACTCTGCGTTTCTGAGGTCTGAGGCCGGGGACCAGATATTATTTTTACACCTGTCTCCATCCAGAATGTGTCTTGCCCCCGGGTACTGCAGAACAGGACATTAGCTGTCCGGATCACTATGAGAAAATTTACAAAAAACAGAAATATGAAATACAGCTGTCCTAATTCGAACCTCAGACTAATTCCCTGCCTAAAGGAACCTCAGACTGAAAATATTTTTGCCTCCAAGCCTCTTAAAGTAGCTCTTTTAAATACCAAATCACTCTGTGCTAAAGCTTTATTAATTAATGATTTCATCACTGAGTATAATGTTGATGTTATGTTTCTGACAGAAACATGGTTGAATGACGATAATGACCAAATTGTACCAATTGAATCAGCGCCTCCTAACTACAATCTTTATTATTTTTATTTCTAAATATTTGGGTGTTTGCAACAGCTATCTCAGTTTGATATAGCTAATAACTGATGTACACAGTTATATTTCAGTACTGAAATGAGGTTTATTGTACTAATAGAAAATGGGCAATATGCATAAAAACAAAATTTGACAGGTGCAAAAATTTGGGTACCCTTATCATTTAACTGATTTGAATACTCCTAACTACTTTCACTGACTTACTGAAACACAAAATTGGTTTGGCAACCTCATTAAGCTTTGAACTTCATAGCCAGGTGTATCCAATCATGAGAAAAGGTATTTAAGGTGGCCGATTGCAAGTTGTTCTCCAGTCTGGATCTCCTATAAAGAGTGGCATTATGGGCACATCAAAACAACTCTCAAATGATCTAAAAACAAAGATTGTTCAACACAGTTGTTTAGGGGAAGGATACAAAAAGTTATCACAGAGATTTAAACTGTCAGTTTCCACTGTGAGGAACGTAGTAAGGAAATGGAAGACCAAAAGGGCCAGTACATGTTAAACCCCGAAGTGGCAGGCCAAGAAAAATATCAGAGAGGCAGAGAAGAAGAATGGTGAGAACTGTGAAGGACAACCCACAGACCACCTCCAAAGACCTGCAGGATCATCTTGCTGCAGATGGTGTCACTTCAGCGCACTTTGCACAAAGAGAAGCTGTATGGGAGAGTGATGCGACGAAAGCCTTTTCTGCAAGCACGCCACAAACGGAGTCGCTTGAGGTATGCAAAAGCATATTTGGACAAGCCAGCTTCATTTTGGAATAAGGTCCTGTGGACCTTCGGACTATTTGTTTTGTCTCCTGATTTAAAAATTGGTGAGACTGTAGCCACCTTCCAACCTGATGGAACTTTTGCCATTCTGATGGATGCATTTATCAGATATGTTATTGGGCACACTAGTGTGTCTATATATGTTTTTAAAAATTGTATATCAAGCCCATTTACATCTTTGGCTTTCGAGGCCCTCATTGATTTAATTATTCTAGCAACTTCAAACTCTGTGATTTGCACTAAGTTAAACCTAGGTTGTCTGAGATCAGCAGACTGACAAGGTATATCTGACTGAGTGAACATCTGTGTTATTTCATTAACAGAATTAATAAAAAAGTTATTTAATTCAGTTGCTATTTCTTTTGAATTAGTCAGTAACGTATTATTCACTTTTATTTCCAGACTGTTATTGACCGTTTTATGTTCCTTACGTATCAGTTTGTTTATATTTTGCCATATGATTTTGCCATTTCAATTTTCACTTTTGATAACATCCAAAAAGAAATTTGCTTCGGCTTTATGCAATGCATTAGGTAAATCTTTGCCTGTCAATAGTCAATCCAGATTTTAAAGAGTTTTAAGCAAAATGTCTCTTTCATTGCAGCTTTTGACACTGTCGACCATGACATATTACTGAATCGACTGGAGAGTTGGGTTGGACTCTCCGGTTCGGTGCTCGACTGGTTTGAATCTTACATAAAGAACAGGGATTTCTTTGTTTCAATTGAAAACTTCTCATCAAAGAGGTCAAAGGTCACATGTGGGGTACCCCAAGGTTCAATCCTAGGACCCCTCTTATTCAATATTTATATTTTCCCACTAGTTCAGGTTATAACAGGAAATAATATTAGCCACCACAACTATGCGGATGATACTCAGCTCTACATTACGATGTCACCAGGTGACTCTGAACCCATCCAATCACTGAATAAATGCTTAGAACAGATAAATATGTGGATGTGCCAAAACTTTCTCCAGCTGAGCAAAAACAAAACTGAAGTCATTACTTTTGGACCTAAAGAGGAACAATCTAAAGTCAATGCACAGCTTCGGTTATTACAAGTAAAAACTAGCGATCAGGCCCGAAACCTCGGAGTAGTGATGGTCTCGGACTTGAACCTTGCGAGCCACATAAAGACGATTACAAAGTCGGCCTTCTATCACCTGAAGAACATCTCCAGGATTAGAGGACAAATGTCTCAGCCAGATCTAGAGAAACTCATCCATGCGTTTTTCTTTAGTCGCAAATCAATCAAACAGCTGCAGCTGACCCAGGATGCTGCTGTTCGCGTTCTCACTAAAACCAGGAATCTAGAGACATAACACCAGTTTTAAAGTCCCTCCACTGGCTCCCTGTAGCTCAAATAATAGATTTTAAAGTACTGTTGTTAGTTTACAAATCACTGAACGGTTTAGCACCACAATACATCAAAGACATGCTGTTGTTGTATCAACCTTCCAGACCTCTCAGGTCTTCTGGTTCTGGTCTGCTTTGCATCCCCAGAACCAGAACCAAAAGAGGAGAAGCAGCTTTCAGCATCTATGCACCAAACATTTGGAACAAACTTCCAGAAAACTGTAAAACAGCAGAAACCGTGACTTCCTTTAAATCTCAACTAAAAACACACCTGTTTAGAATTGTATTTGAAATGTAATATGTAACAATGTATTGTTTATACCATGATGCATGACTTTGTGTTCTTGTGTTTATGATGTAAAGCACTTTGAAATGCCTTGCTGCTGAAATGTGCTATATAAATAAAATTTGATTGATTGATTGATTGATTGATTGATTGATTGATTGATTGATTGATTGATTGATTGATTGATCAGACAGACATGTTTACCTGCAGAACCGGTCCAAAGTCTTCATCTGACAGCTCAGAGTCAGAGTCCTTCAAGTGAAGCAGCTCCTCATCAATTTCTTCTTCTGTTTTCAAATGACTCCCTACAAGCAAAGAATCCAGGTGCCACAGTGAACTTTAGTAAAACACCAGTCCAGGTTAGAGGTGGGTGCTGCTGTGTTAGGATGTACCTTTTAACAGCGTCCCCTGTCCGCTCTTACTGACTCCATTTCTTCTCTCCTCTTCTTTCTGTTCGTCATCATCCTCAGATTCCTGCCTTGAATCAGACTCCTGAGCTTTTTTCACCTCCTTCATAAGATCTTCCACGGCAAAAGGAGCCTGTTCAATGATGGTGCTGAATAGGCTTTTGCAAATTGCGCTGAAAAGCGCATGGCTGGAGAAACAACAAACAGGAAAACTGTCAGGAAAGGAGGACAAAGACTGAACACAGCTATTCTCTGGATGACACCTCACTTCCTGTTGCCTAAAGAGGCATGGCTTCCTTAGCACCAGACATGGTAAACTGACATACTACTGTGGTGCTGACAGCTATACAGCATCATGTCTAACTGAATTTAAAATGACTGATTGAGATATACAGTATATACCAAAAGTTTGGACACACCTTTTCATTCAATGAGTTTCCTTTATTTTTATGACTATTGACATTGTAGATTCACACTGAAGACATCAAACTATGAATTGACACGTGTGGGAATATGTACTAAACAAACAAGTGTAAAACACCTGAAAATACACATTATATTGTAGTTTCTTCAAAGTAGCAACATTTTGCTGTGATTATACGGATTTGCACACACTCTGTATTCTCTTGATGAGCTTCAAGAAGTAGTCACCTGAAATGGTTTTCACTTCACAGGTGTGCCCTGTCAGATTAATAAGTGGGCTTTCTTGCCTTATGAATAGTCATAAAAATAAAGGAAACCCATTGAATGAGAAGGTTGTGTCCAAACTCTTGGTCTGTAATGTATGCTGATGTATCTTCTCTGAGACATATCAGAGGCAATCTGATATACGAGAGACAATCAGCTCTGTCATATTCAGACAGAGCTGATCAGACCATATTCAGCTCTGTCTCAATATGATCTAATCTCAGAAGCTGTTTTCAGCTCTGCTGGGCAACATTCAAACTGCAGGTTGCTACTTCTTGCTCAGCAACAGGTTGGGTGGAAAATATATGCTAAGCAAAGGAAGCCAAGCAACTGTGATTGAATTCTTCATCCTAAGCACATAGAGGAAAACTTACTTCTTGGTTTTGGCTGCTTTCCTGCAGAACGGTTCTATAAAAATCAGGTTCTGATCAGCAGTGAGCTGCAAAAAGCAGAGTCTGATTAGCAAGACACATCCACAAGAGGCCAGTACCAATATAATTTCTCATAATTATAATCTAAATCTTTACTACATTCAACATTATGATCTCATTTTAAAAACATTACCGAATATCCAGGGTTTGTCTGCAGTTTTCAGTAATGTCCAAACAATTACTGAATTTAATTGTCTGGACATTACATTCCAGACAATATAATGTCTGGACATTACATTCCAGACAATAAAATGTCTGGACATTACATTCCAGACAATATAATCTCTGGAATGTTACATTCTAACACATTATTGTAACAATATTCATACCAGTCAGCCAGAAACAGGCTGACTGGTATGGATAGTTACATACCCCAGAGGGGTCCCTGTAATCTGTGGACTCACGTTTCTTTGCTGAATTTTTCATCAAAGTAGGAATTTTTCATCAAAGTAGGAGTCAAGTTTAAAACCTGCCACGTTAGCTCTGGCTATGCAGATTTATGTGAACCGCAGGTACTTAACCTGTTGCACTTTCAGAGGTATGCGTTGAGAATAATTTCTCTTTGTGAACGAATAATTATGTGCTGTGTTTACATCTCAACACATTGTCAGCACTTGGCTCTATGTCTGCGCTGATAAAGTTTATGTATGTGGTCCCAGTTGGCCAGTGCATTGGTGGTTAAGCGGTTCCGCCTGTGGAAGAGTTTTTGCATCATGCTGGTTTTAATTTACTTTCCGGTTACAGGATGCATCAAACCATATCAAATGCTTTGACTACTTAGTCAGCCTGGAGATCAGAAAAACAAAACTCGGGCAACCAAAACAGTCTCTGTGACCCTTATTAAAAACTCAACAGATACAAAATGGAAGAGCTACTAAAGTCACTGAAATGAAATCTCCTCGTAGGAGGCCTTGAGCAGAATTTCTTCCTGCTAAGAACATCATCACCATTTGCAGCATTTCAACCTGGAAATTCTGGGAGAATGGCCTAGTTTAATTGGCCAACCTAAAAAACAATCAGTAAAAATTGCACTTTACTGACAGAGCTCAAACTCAAATAAACTCACAGTAACAGACTTTAGCAATGGTAACAAAACTAACTATGAAGATTGTTATTTGAACTTTTACAAAGTAAATTTTCCAACTCCTTAAAATCTTAAATTTAAAAGTTAAACAATTTAAAATCTTTTTTGTTGCTAAATACCATTTAGCAGCATTGCTAATAGTTAGTCATGCTGCTAACATTTAGCAATAGTCCTAATGGTATTAAAACAGTTTTAAAATATTAGCATTTATGGGAGGGCTTCTGGAGCTCCTGACATAATTTGGATTAAACAGAAGTGTAAAAACTGATATAAATTTTAATTATATTTATTTTATTTGTTGTTTATAAGACTCTATAGTTGTGAGCATAAATAGCATTTTATCATAATGTATAATTACCCAGTAATATTTTTAAATTTCTTGTCAACTTCAATACAAAAACACTGTTGGCCGCCTTAGTGAACCAACCCCTGGGCTTAGCAATTTTCTGGGGGAAACCCCCTGATTGAATTTCATCATACCTCTCCAGCACCAACAGCAGCTAGTTCTGTCATGTAAAGGTCCAAGATGTGTAACAGCAATCCAGAGGGCGTCTCGCTGTCATTTTGCAGGAGATGACACTTCAGCAGTTCCAAAAACTTCCCAATCGCACTGAGAAAAGCAGTTATTTATTTTATGCACTGTTAGACTTCTTAAATGGAAGTTTTTTTTCCAGATCCTTACCTGCTTTCCCAGTTTCTCCTTCTTAGGACGTCAAACGATTGTCGGAACACAAATCGAACCAGCTGAAGAGGGAACATTAAACATTTAGAAATGTAAATGCTTCCATTTACAATGTTGCATATCTGTGCTGTACTGATAAAACAACTTAAGATGCAAAAATTTCAGCTAAGTTTTACTTGTTCTCAATTTCAAATCATTCTCTCACCACTTAGCTCAGCATTGTGAGCATTACTTCCACGTCAACTTTTAACATTAAGTTCTAAAACTGCCTAAAGTCTTCAACAGTACTTCCTACTTCATTGTCCATCTCTTACCAAGAAGTATTAGAAAACATAAGCCCATGTTTGTGGCCATATTTTAACAGAAAGTCTTGAGTGTTATAAACATATGTATGTTTGTCACAATTAATTGTTCAAACTAATGTCAAACGTGGCAAAAAAGTGGCAAAAAAATAAATAAAATAAAAAAATCAAGGGACTTTTCAACAGCATTATAAAAAAGAAAAGGATGAACTGGAGATTTGGAGTTTATTGAAGTGTGATGTGATGAAGGAATCTGATCCAAATATCATTTAAGTTTTGATCTTCATGACTTCAGTATAGCTCGAAAAAGGCTACACAGCTGAGATTATTATGGCACCCTAAAGAAAGTAAAGTATTGTTTGCATAAGATTTTTCAGATAAAAATAAAATAAAAATAAAAACACAAAGTGCTTTTGAAAAATGCATTTAAAACATAAGAAATGCACATAAAACATCTAATTAAATGAAAAGCTTGTCTGTACAAACGGAGCTACAAATGGGTTTATAGATGAGTTTTCAAATTATCAATGGAATCGGCATATTAAAAACAATGAGAGAACTCCACAATAAGGGAGCAACAGTCTGAAGTGGCCGATTCCTACAAGTATTTTTTATGTGGCATTAACAAAAACATTGATCAGCAGACCTCAGCGCTCTGCTGAGGTTTAAGCATGTCAGAAACATACTGGAGGGCCATAAAAGTTAAAACAAGGAGTTTAAATTGGAATCTAAAATTCACTGATAAACAGCAAAGAGAAGCTAATACAGGAATTATACAAGCAATGTGATGCTTTGCAGATTTGTTAAAACAGGTCAAAACACTGTTACAATAATCCGCCCAAGAGCAATGTTTCCTTTAATTTTTTATGTATCTGGGCATACACACAAGCATCCTGAGTACACTGAGGACCACTGTGGGCATCATCAGTGTGCACGGCGTGGCCACGCACAAGTATTACACCTGTTATAAATCTGGGATCATAGAAAGTTGCATGGCTTATTAAAAGAATCAGATTACATCAGCAATTTTCATTTGTTTGCTTTTAATTTAAGTGATTTGTCCAATTAAAATAAAAATAAAAACAAAAAACATTGCTGTTCATCAGATGCATAGTATAAGTAAGAGTCCTGCTTTAGTCAGGGTGAGAAATGAGACATTGAACCTTTCAGACATAACTTTTTGTTAATATTAAAATATTCACATTTTGCACAATGAAATGTTTTTCTGTAGCTTGTGATACAATATAAATTCTTGTAAATTATTTAATTACAGTTTTTTCACATCTGCCCTTCTCATTTCTCCAGTGGTTGGACACTTTGCCCAGGTTGATGGGTCAGTCTGCTTCTCGCTTTATGTACTTGAATTCAGCATATTGACTGTTAATGGCCTCCATAATCTGTGGGCGTAGGAGAATGGCTTCATACTTCTTTGCCAGTGTACAAATGTCTGCTTATCCATAGTCAAAACTCTGAACTCAACGCTTCAATATCAAATGCAGACCATTCCTTTAATTCATGCTCTGAAAAACAAGCATCAATGTGATCACAAAGCTTTCCAATAAAAAGAATAATTACAACGGTGATGGCCCCATTGCCTCCTTGACACGGTCACTCCACTGTACACTGTACTGTTCTTCCATTTGCACAAACTCCGACAGCCATTTGATCTTAGAAGAAGTGCATTTCTTTTTTTTTTTTACTTAGGCTTGGTGAGTGGATGTCCCTCTTAGACATGATAAGGTGTTAGCTTTCACGTCTCTTACCTCCGCCGCACTATTCTTACCTGAGCGCATATCACCAAGGCACGTACACAAAACAGCATGCAATGATTGGCTGCGTAGCGAAAGTGAACCGTATCATATCTTTAGCTGGACACCTGTCACTCACTGAGTTCGATCGCAAAGTAGTACAGAAAAAAATGTTATTGGTCCATAGTCAAAACTGATGTCTGAGCTCAATGTCCAGTTTACGTTGGACTTTATTTTATGCGCTACATATGCGCTACATTTTCTTGTGGCCTGAGAATATGCAAGCAGTGCGCGACTGCGCAGGTTAGAGGGAACATTGCCCAAGAGTATACAAGCCTTGAAAATCTTCCAATTCACATCTAGACACCATTGTTCTGAGTTCAGCAACATTTCTTAGATTACCAAAACATTTTTGAGCTTGGGATGATGATGAATAGACGTGGAGCTGTCAAAAATCATAATTAGATTTCTGAATCAGACTGAACAGAAGATCCTAGGAAACTGGTGTGCTTTCTGATTTCAGAAATCTTTTGATTAGCCACCATCAGTGTTTGTGTTGTTGGAGTTCAGTTGTAAGCAGTATATTTTTAACTAATTCTTAATCTCAAACAAGCAATCAGACATAACAATTTAAAAAATTCAGACGTCTAAAAAACAGGATAACTAAGTTGTCAGCATAGGAATGACAAGAGACATGATCAAAATAGCGTATAATCTGGGCCGGGGGTTACCAACAAGGTGCCTGCAGGAACCCAGTCGCCCGAGGGGACATTGACTATCAGAGCAAGTTCTAAAAATAGCCATTCTCATTAGAGAGCACACCTTAAAAAAATATTTATTTACAATGAAGTAATAACATTTATTTATGAAATTTAAAAAAAGGAAATGATAAAATGTTTAAAATAAATTGTTTTATATATAAAAATCTTTCCTATGGTTAAAGTTCAGAACTATGCTCAGACCCCGGCAGGATATTATAGTCGGACAGGAGCGTCTGCAGCTGTACAGGTGTACATACTCTCCGTTCCTTTAGATTTTCCCTTAATTAAAAAAAGAAAAGAATAATTTCTGTAATTTTTATTATTTAACCCTTTTTACGATTAACAAAATTGTGGAGAAAAAAGTATCTTTTCTGCAAAACATCTTGTACATAGCGCATATTTGAGTGAATCTCTGGAGGTGAGCACCCAAAGACTAAATCTTATTGGTCAGTTAACTTTTGTTTATTTGCTGGCTTCGCGCATTTTCTGTAAGATAAAAATGAATGACAGCATTTTGAATCTCTCGTAATTCTAACAGCAACGTTGGGATCCCGGCGGAGCTTTTTACCGTGTGCGGTTCTGGCAGGTTGTCGGTTTATGAGCTTCTTTGACGTTTCCCGAACTGGAGAGCTGATAACTCACCTGTCAGCTGATATCTGCTGCTCTTCCTGATCATTGCGCTAAGACTGTGGGTTAAACAATTTAATCTAGCCAAAAAAGTAAAAATTAAGCAAATATTGTTGCTTCACCTTCTCGTCCTCTGGACATCTGACACCACCTGAACCTGCAATCAACAACCTCGGTTCCATGTCTTTCTTAACATCGTCTGTGATCTAGATTTGTGCTGATTTTTGCACTTTGGAGAGGTGGTTGTGCTCTGGGGGGATTGTTTTGTGCTACCCCCCGATCTGTCAGACCTTTTTTTTTTTTTGTCAACAGTCCCATCAGCTTTTCAGTTTGCGAAAACGCAAACAAAACTAATAAACAGTTTTGTTTATCAGTTTCTGGTGACCTGCCAGAAAAATGCACACTGTAAGAAGCTCAGGCAGGATCTTCAATCTACGGGAGGTTCAAACTCAACTCATTCATTTTCAGCTTACAGAAAAGCGCCAAGCCATGAAATAAACAAAAACAAACTGACAAGATTTATGCTTTGGTGTGCCTCATTTCACCCCTCCCAGACTGACACAGCTGCGTGTACAACATCTTTTGACACCAAGGATCTTTTTTCTCCACAATTTTGCCAATAGTAAAGACGGTTAGAAAATAAAACCTAAAATAACAATTCTTTTCTTTTTTTTTATCTAAATGAAAATTTCAAGGTACTTAGTGCATACAGCTGTGCAGCTGCAGAAGTTACTGCACCAATCCATACTCTCAGTCATTTGTGGGCAATTAAGAGTGACAAAGAAGAGCTCCAAAAGGTAATCAAACTTAAAACATAATAGCAATTAACTATATCTGCCATGGTAAATCATTACTGATATTTAATTGTAAACGAACCAGCGCTAGTCACTCATCATGTCGGTTCAGCCCTGCTCTCCTCATAGACACGAGTTTATATTATATTGCTTTATCATTATTTTTAGTATAATTTTTCCGGTTACACGATGCATCAAATCGTATCAAATGCTTTGTCCACTTCGTCAGCCAGAGTAAATGCGCGCAACAATCAGAAAAACTCGAACAACAAACTTGAGCAGCCAGAATAGTTTCTGTGTCCCCTTATTAAAAAGTCAGACAGTAATTGAAGAGCTACTAAAGCCATATTAGCAGCATCTCTGCGTGCAGTGCAGCGGATTTAACTCATCAAGCAGGACCGATCCAAGGCTGCATAAGGCCTTGAGCAGAATTTAATCTAGGAGCCCCTCTTCCAGCTAAAAACATCAACACCTCTAACAGCTTCTCTTTTAGATTTAATCTGGGAGAAGGGGAGTAGTTTAATTGGCCAACCTAAAAAGCAGTAAGTTATAAATGCAGTTTACTAATTTGTATTTGTGAACAAACAGAGCTCAAACTCAAAGATTAAACTCACAGCATAAGATTGCTATGGCAACAAAAACAATCTAACTATAAATATTGTTCTTTGATCTTTTACAAAGTAAACTTACCAGTTTATTAACATCTTAAATTTAAATGTTAAACAATTTCAAATATTTTAATCTATGTATGCTGAAACCATTAAATCAAATTTAGCAACATTGAAAATGTCAATAAACAAATGTTACATTTATTGATTTGTGGTCCTGTATTAAAATATTAGCATTTATTGGCCCCCTGAATACCTGGGAGGCCTTATGGAGCTGCTGATTTAATTTGGATTAAACAGAAGTGCAAATAATTTATATTAATTTTTACTGTATTTTTTTGATTAGTTGTTTCTAAGACTAGGTGTGGGTTGAAATAGCGTTTCACTGAAAATGTTTTCCCGTAACATATAATTATCCATCAATACTTTTACTTTTCCTATCAACTTAACATCTTCTAATAAAAAAACACAGTGGACTGCCAGTGGGCCGCCTCGGTTCCCCGACCACTGGGAAACCTTAGCAAGTTTTCTGGGGGAAACCCTGATGTATTACTGTTATAAAGACTGAGCTAAAAAAAATGTACGTCTGTATCAAACAAGTAACCCTTTGTGTTACTCTGTACCTGTGAAGTAGCTCCCAGTTTCAAAAAGGTTGGTGACCCCTGATCTGGGCTGAAGAAGTCATATACAATAAAACCAGGATTGAGTCAATAACAAATTCCTGGGGTAAATCATATGACAGATTTGATGAGTCAGACATTATTTGATTGATGTAGACCCTGAAGGAGCTGTCTGAAAGGTAGGATGTGAACCATTGAAGGAAAACGCCAGTGAATCCACAGTAAGTTGATTTACCTAACTGTGGATTTACCTACAATTAGGTAAACTCTACTTATCAATATAACATAATCAACTGTGTCAAAAGCAGAGATAAAGCAAAACCCAAAAGCTTCTCCTTGGGTTCTGGAAGAGTGGTCAGTAAATGATCTCAGTTCTATTGCAAAGAGAACAAACCTGGTAGAACTTGTCCATCCGCAGCCGATCGATCCCAGTCCACTCTCGTTTCAGCGTCTGCAAGAAGCTCTCCAGGTACATGAGCTCTGCAGAGAAATAGACTGTTAGCCAGACAGGAGTTCTATGGTTCAACTGTCATCACTTTGAAATGGTGCACCAGAACTCACGTTTATCCAGATCATGGAAGTTGTGAATGAGGCTAGAGATCTGACTGGACAGCTCCTCCTTAGGAAGCAACAGTGAAAATGTACTAAATATGACTGGAGCAAATAAAACCATGAGCTAATGAACTAAAACCATTTGAATGATAGTATTAACTAGACTGAGATGATACATAGTGGTTTGAATCCATTGGGTCACTGGTAATAACTTGCAACGCTTCATTTACACACAAACTTATTCAAACAAAGAAAAATCAAGATTTTACATAAACATAAAAAATACACAAAACTATTTTCTTCTTCTGTTTCTGCTTTAGATCAATTAGATTTACGTCAATTATTCCTTTGTGCCAAGAGCCAGAAATATCACATTGAATAAAATGTCTTCAAGGTCAAATGTTTGCAGACATCAACATTACTCCACCTTTAAGCTATCAAAGAATGCCAGATTATGCCGTATTAGTTTTGTAAGCTTCTGATATCATTTGAGTTAAATGGGGGACCAGGTAGATGAATTTTAAGGCAACACCTCAAACACACCACCGCCTTGTGTGTAATCATGGCAAGCATCAGGACTGTGTTTCATCCATGGGTACAACTTCTGAAGCAGACACATTCATTGTTTATGCAGGTATTTACGGTACGGCGCTTTAAGAATGTCCAGTTCTTGTACCATTTATTGGAGAATGAAGCTGTGTCGCAGAGTTATGTGGATTAACCCCACAATAAAAACTAAAGAAAACACTCTTCAGCATATTGAAAAATGAATAAGCTTCTTATCTCAATAAGTTTCAAGATGAAACCTGAAAGGATGTGACTAGGAAATTAACCTGATACACATGCACACACACCTGTAGCAGAGCTTTGTCCTGCATCCACAGGCAGTAGAAGAGGCCCTTCCACAACTTGAGAAGTTCACCTCCTGTGAATCCGCCTGAAAAGCAGACACAGCATCACTTAACCCAGAGATCAGGACAGCTACAGGTCAGTCTGAATTTTGAGATTAACTCATGCCCTTCGAAATCTGTGACTCTTACTGAAAATAATCCTATCAAGTGTAGATCAAGGTGCCCAACTCTGTCCTCCAACTTTTAGATGCATCCCTGCTCAAACACACACCTGTATAAAATGTCGAACTCCTTCATAGTTAAGTTCTTCGGAGGCCTATTAAGCCATTCATTTGGTTCTGTAGGTTGAAGAAGCAGCTAAGAGTTTCAGGATAGTAGCTCTGATGGTCTGGACCAGGGCAAAGTCACACATTAGCTAGGCTAAAACTTGTTTTATCGTCAGGAAGAGCCCAAGTTATAATAATTGTTGCTAAAATCTGATCATTACCGTGTGAGAACTGCGGGGCCACTGTCTGTCTATAGCTCCCTCCATATGAGAGCCCCCGGGTACGTCCTTATGGAGAACGAGACCCGAAGGAGGGGGTGTCCAGCTTAGTTAGCCTACCTGCGGCTTTAAGTGAACGAGCGCTGATGTATTTCCGTAGTTTCTTCATCGCTTTGATTCGGACGGTCTTCTCATTGGAGGCTAACCTCTGGGCCAGTTGGATCTCCAGCTCCTGAACCGCTGCCATGCTCTCACGTGGATTCTACTCTCTCTTCACACGTTTTCTCTTGCGGCGCGAGACTATGACGTTTTTCTTCTTCTTCTTTTCTATTAAGGTGGATCACAAGCAATTTTGAGGTGTATACCGCCACCTCCTGTACATGGGTATGAGCAAAACTACTTTACAGCCATTAAATTCTGTTTTTTTAAATTTGATATTCTGAAGATAAATACATTTCCGTAATCTGTAAATATTACGGAAGTCAAAAATGCACCACAGTGTTTCCTTCCTATTTCCCAATATTCCTTTAAGACTCCTTTCCTCTCCTGTCTTTCTAACCATTCTTCTCAGTCTCTCCCTTTAATGCCACAATCTTTACATTTATCATTATTTCCCCCCAAAACTAAACATAAAATGTAATTTTGTATTTTATATATACTCCTTTCTTTTTTATCTTTTGGAAATAGAATCCAAACAAGGGCGGGGCGATGGCAGGATGTGGTGAATTAGGACATACTACGCACTCAAACCCTCCAACATTCACATATATACATTTGTCAATGATTAAGACACCTTACAATAATTCCGACCGTTTATTATTCTTTATGCATATTTTATAGTTTAATAATATTAATCAGCTATACTTCCCCAAGTCATTCCGTAATCCCTTTGTTTTTCTTTCATCTTTGACTGCAAGTTACTCAAGATACTTGAACAATTTACAATACATGGTTAAACATTACATATGAAAACATTCTTTAGCTAAAAAAGTGAAAATAAAGTGTTAATGTGGAAAATATCTGAAAAATTTCTAAACATTTGTTAGTAAAAGAAGTATCAGTGTAAATAGAATCTTTTTTTGGTCTCGGACACATGAAAACTGCTCTGTGTTTCGTGAACAGAAAACTATGTACGACCAAAAAAGCTTTATCTCAGTGAAATAAGTCAAAAATGCACCACAGTGTAATTTTCAGCAAAATCTTGAAATTTTCAGCTTTATAATCTTTGAAACAGCATAGAAATACTGAGAAGCAGTATATTTTGGTGGTTTGAAAAAATCCTGTGTTTCATGAACATGAAACTACGTATGACCAAAAAACTTTCTCTCAGTTAAAGAAGTCAAAAATGCACAAAAGTTTAAATTTCAGAAAAATCTTGAAATTTCATCTTTATAATCTTTAAAACGGCATGAAAATACTGAGAAGAAGTATATTTTCGTGGTATGAACAATTATTGTGTTTTTTCTAAAACAAAACTATCTAAGAACAAAAACGCTTTATCTCAGTGAAAGAAGTCAAAAAAGCAAAAATGTTTAAATTTCTGCAAAACCTTGAAATTTCAGCTTTATAATCTTTGCAACAGAATAGAAAAACTGAGAAGCAGTATATCTTGGTGGATTGAAAAATTCCTGTGTTTCAAGAACACAAAACTATGTATGACCAAAAAACCTTTATCTCAGTGAATTAAGTCAAAAATGCACCACTGTGTAATTTTCAGCAAAATCTTGTAATGTAAGCTTTATAATCTTTGAAACAGCTTATCAATACTGAGAAGTATATTTTTGTGGTTTTAACAATTCCTGTTTTATTAACATAAAACTTTCCAAGACCAAAAAAGCTTTATCACAGAGAAATAAGTCAAGAAAGCACCAATGTGTATTTTTCTGAAAATTCATGAAAGTTCAGCTTCATAATCTTTGAAAGAGCATAGAAGTACTGATAAGCAGTATATTTTAGTGTTTTGAACAATTCCAGTGTTGATCTCAGTGAAAGAAGTCAAAAATAAGACTAAGACGAAAAAAGCTTTCTCTCAGTGAAATAAGTCAAAAATGCACCACTGTGTAATTTTCTGCAAATTCATGAAAGTTCAGCTTATAATCTTTGAAACAGCATAGAAGTACTGAGAAGCAGTATTTTAGTGTTTTGAACAATTCCAGTGTTGATCTCAGTGAAAGAAGTCAAAAATAAGACTAAGACGAAAAAAGCTTTCTCTCAGTGAAATAAGTCAAAAATGCACCACTGTGTAATTTTCTGCAAATTCATGAAAGTTCAGCTTATAATCTTTGAAACAGCTTAGAAGTACTGAGAAGCATATATTTTAGTGTTTTGAACAATTCCAGTGTTGATCTCAGTGAAAGAAGTCAAAAATAAGACTAAGACGAAAAAAGCTTTCTCTCAGTGAAATAAGTCAAAATGGACCACTGTGTAATTTTCTGCAAATTCATGAAAGTTCAGCTTCATAATCTTTGAAACAGCTTAGAAGTACTGAGAATCAGTAAATTTTAGTGTTTTGAACAATTCCAGTGTTGATCTCAGTGAAAGAAGTCAAAAATACAGTAAGACGAAAAAAGCTTTCTCTCAGTGAAATAAGTCAAAAATGCACCACTCTGTAATTTCTGCAAATTCATGAAAGTTCAGCTTCATAATCTTTGAAACAGCTTAGAAGTTCTGAAGCAGTAATTTTAGTGTTTTGAACAATTCCATTGTTGATCTCAGTGAAAGAAGTCAAAAATAAGACTAAGACGAAAAAAGCTTTCTCTCAGTGAAATAAGTCAAAATGGACCACTGTGTAATTTTCTGCAAATTCATGAAAGTTCAGCTTCATAATCTTTGAAACAGCTTAGAAGTACTTAGAAGCAGTAAATTTTAGTGTTTTGAACAATTCCAGTGTTGATCTCAGTGAAAGAAGTCAAAATAAGACTAAGACGAAAAAAGCTTTCTCTCAGTGAAATAAGTCAAAAATGCACCACTGTGTAATTTTCTGCAAATTATGAAAGTTCAGCTTCATAATCTTTGAAACAGCTTAGAAGTACTGAGAAGCAGTATATTTTAGTGTTTTGAACAATTCCAGTGTTGATCTCAGTGAAAGAAGTCAAAAATAAGACTAAGACGAAAAAAGCTTTCTCTCAGTGAAATAAGTCAAAAATGCACCACTGTGTAATTTTTGCAAATTCATGAAAGTTCAGCTTCATAATCTTTGAAACAGCTTAGAAGTACTGAGAAGCAGTATATTTTAGTGTTTTGAACAATTCCAGTGTTGATCTCAGTGAAAGAAGTCAAAAATAACACTAGACGAAAAAAGCTTTCTCTCAGTGAAATAAGTCAAAAATGCACCACTGTGTAATTTTCTGCAAATTCATGAAAGTTCAGCTTTATAATCTTTGAAACAGCTTAGAAGTACTGAGAAGCAGTATATTTTAGTGTTTTGAACAATTCCAGTGTTGATCTCAGTGAAAGAAGTCAAAAATAAGACTAAGACGAAAAAAGCTTTCTCTCAGTGAAATAAGTCAAAAATGGACCACTGTGTAATTTTCTACAAATTCATGAAAGTTCAGCTTCATAATCTTTGAAACAGCTTAGAAGTACTGAGAAGCAGTAAATTTTAGTGTTTGAACAATTCAGTGTTGATCTCAGTGAAAGAAGTAAAAATAAGACTAAGACGAAAAAAGCTTTCTCTCAGTGAAATAAGTCAAAAATGCACCACTGTGTAATTCTGCAATTCATGAAAGTTCAGCTTCATAATCTTTGAAACAGCTTAGAAGTACTGAGAAGCAGTACATTTTAGTGTTTTGAACAATTCCAGTGTTGATCTCAGTAAAAAAAGTCAAAAATAAGACTAAGACGAAAAAAGCTTTCTCTCAGTGAAATAAGTCAAAAATGGACCACTGTGTAATTTTCTGCAAATTCATGAAAGTTCAGCTTTATAATCTTTGAAACAGCATAGAAGTACTGAGAAGCAGTATATTTTAGTGTTTTGAACAATTCCAGTGTTGATCTCAGTGAAAGAAGTCAAAAATAAGACTAAGACGAAAAAAGCTTTCTCTCAGTGAAATAAGTCAAAAATGCACCACTGTGTAATTTTCTGCAAATTCATGAAAGTTCAGCTTTATAATCTTTGAAACAGCATAGAAGTACTGAGAAGCAGTATATTTTAGTGTTTTGAACAATTCCAGTGTTGATCTCAGTGAAAGAAGTCAAAAATAAGACTAAGACGAAAAAGCTTTCTCTCAGTGAAATAAGTCAAAAATGCACCACTGTGTAATTTTCTGCAAATTCATGAAAGTTCAGCTTCATAATCTTTGAAACAGCTTAGAAGTACTGAGAAGCAGTATATTTTAGTGTTTTGAACAATTCCAGTGTTGATCTCAGTAAAAGAAGTCAAAAATAAGACTAAGACGAAAAAAGCTTTCTCTCAGTGAAATAAGTCAAAAATGCACCATTGTGTAATTTCTGCAAAGATTATGAAGTTCAGCTTCATAATCTTTGAAACAGCTTAGAAGTACTGAGAAGTATAATTTAGTGTTTTGAACAATTCCAGTGCTGATCTCAGTAAAAGAAGTCAAAAATAAGACTAAGACGAAAAAAGCTTTCTCAGTGAAATAAGTCAAAAATGCACCACTGTGTAATTTTCTGCAAATTCATGAAAGTTCAGCTTCATAATCTTTGAAACAGCTTAGAAGTACTGAGAAGCAGTATATTTTAGTGTTTTGAACAATTCCAGTGTTGATCTCAGTGAAAGAAGTCAAAAATAAGACTAAGACGAAAAAAGCTTTCTCTCAGTGAAATAAGTCAAAAAGACCACTGTGTAATTTTCTGCAAATTCATGAAAGTTCAGCTTTATAATCTTTGAAACAGCTTAGAAGTACTGAGAAGCAGTATATTTTAGTGTTTGAACAATTCCAGTGTTGATCTCAGTGAAAGAAGTCAAAAATAAGACTAAGACGAAAAAAATTTTCTCTCAGTGAAATAAGTCAAAAATGCACCACTGTGTAGTTTTCTGCAAATTCATGAAAGTTCAGCTTCATAATCTTTGAAACAGCTTAGAAGTACTGAGAAGCAGTATATTTTAGTGTTTTGAACAATTCCAGTGTGAGCTCAGTGAAAGAAGTCAAAAATAAGACTAAGACGAAAAAAGCTTTCTCTCAGTGAAATAAGTCAAAAATGCACCACTGTGTAATTTCTGCAAATTCATGAAAGTTCAGCTTCATAATCTTTGAAACAGCTTAGAAGTACTGAGAAGCAGTATATTTTAGTGTTTTGAACAATTCCAGTGTTGATCTCAGTGAAAGAAGTCAAAAATAGACTAAGACGAAAAAAGCTTTCTCTCAGTGAAATAAGTCAAAAATACACCACTGTGTAATTTTCTGCAAATTCATGAAAGTTCAGCTTCATAATCTTTGAAACAGCTTAGAAGTACTGACAAGCAGTATATTTTTGTTTTGAACAATTCAGTGTTGATCTCAGTAAAAGAAGTCAAAAATAAGACTAAGACGAAAAAAGCTTTCTCTCAGTGAAATAAGTCAAAAATGCACCACTGTGTAATTTTCTGCAAATTATGAAGTTCAGCTTCATAATCTTGAAACAGCTTAGAAGTACTGAGAAGCAGTATATTTTAGTGTTTTGAACAATTCCAGTGTTGATCTCAGTGAAAGAAGTCAAAAATAAGACTAAGACGAAAAAAGCTTTCTCTCAGTGAAATGTCAAAAATGCACCACTGTGTAATTTTCTGCAAATTCATGAAAGTTCAGCTTTATAATCTTTGAAACAGCATAGAAGTACTGAGAAGCAGTATATTTTAGTGTTTTGAACAATTCCAGTGTTGATCTCAGTGAAAGAAGTCAACAATAAGACTAAGACGAAAAAAGCTTTCTCTCAGTGAAATAAGTCAAAAATGGACCACTGTGTAATTTCTGCAAATTCATGAAAGTTCAGCTTCATAATCTTTGAAACAGCTTAGAAGTACTGACAAGCAGTATATTTTAGTGTTTTGAACAATTCCAGTGTTGATCTCAGTAAAGAAGTCAAAAATAAGACTAAGACGAAAAAAGCTTTCTCTCAGTGAAATAAGTCAAAAATGACCACTGTGTAATTTCTCAAATTCATGAAAGTTCAGCTTCATAATCTTTGAAACAGCATAGAAGTACTGAGAAGCAGTATATTTTAGTGTTTTGAACAATTCCAGTGTTGATCTCAGTAAAAGAAGTCAAAAATAAGACTAAGACGAAAAAAGCTTTCTCTCAGTGAAATAAGTCAAAAATGCACCACTGTGTAATTTTCTGCAAAGATTATGAAGTTCAGCTTCATAATCTTTGAAACAGCTTAGAAGTACTGAGAAGCAGTATATTTTAGTGTTTTGAACAATTCCAGTGTTGATCTCAGTGAAAGAAGTCAAAAATAAGACTAAGACGAAAAAAGCTTTCTCTCAGTGAAATAAGTCAAAAATGGACCACTGTGTAATTTTCTGCAAATTCATGAAAGTTCAGCTTCATAATCTTTGAAACAGCTTAGAAGTACTGAGAAGCAGTATATTTTAGTGTTTTGAACAATTCCAGTGTTGATCTCAGTGAAAGAAGTCAAAAATAAGACTAAGACGAAAAAAGCTTTCTCTCAGTGAAATATGTCAAAAATGGACCACTGTGTAATTTTCTGCAAATTCATGAAAGTTCAGCTTCATAATCTTTGAAACAGCTTAGAAGTACTGAGAAGCAGTATATTTTAGTGTTTTGAACAATTCCAGTGTTGATCTCAGTGAAAGAAGTCAAAAATAAGACTAAGACGAAAAAAGCTTTCTCTCAGTGAAATAAGTCAAAAATGCACCACTGTGTAATTTTCTGCAAATTCATGAAAGTTCAGCTTATAATCTTTGAAACAGCTTAGAAGTACTGAGAAGCAGTATATTTTAGTGTTTTGAACAATTCCAGTGTTGATCTCAGTGAAAGAAGTCAAAAAATAAGACTAAGACGAAAAAAATTTTCTCTCAGTGAAATAAGTCAAAATGGACCACTGTGTAATTTTCTGCAAATTCATGAAGTTCAGCTTCATAATCTTTGAAACAGCTTAGAAGTACTGAGAAGCAGTATATTTTAGTGTTTTGAACAATTCCAGTGTTGATCTCAGTAAAAGAAGTCAAAAATAAGACTAAGACGAAAAAAGCTTTCTCTCAGTGAAATAAGTCAAAAATGCACCACTGTGTAATTTTCTGCAAATTCATGAAAGTTCAGCTTCATAATCTTTGAAACAGCTTAGAAGTACTGAGAAGCAGTATATTTTAGTGTTTTGAACAATTCCAGTGTTGATCTCAGTGAAAGAAGTCAAAAATAAGACTAAGACGAAAAAAGCTTTCTCTCAGTGAAATAAGTCAAAAATGGAACTGTGTAATTTTCTGCAAATTCATGAAAGTTCAGCTTCATAATCTTTGAAACAGCTTAGAAGTACTGAGAAGCAGTATATTTTAGTGTTTTGAACAATTCCAGTGTTGATCTCAGTGAAAGAAGTAAAAAATAAGACTAAGACAAAAAAAGCTTTCTCTCAGTGAAATAAGTCAAAAATGGACCACTGTGTAATTTTCTGCAAATTCATGAAAGTTCAGCTTCATAATCTTTGAAACAGCTTAGAAGTACTGAGAAGCAGTATATTTTAGTGTTTTGAACAATTCCAGTGTTGATCTCAGTGAAAGAAGTCAAAAATAAGACTAAGACGAAAAAAAGCTTTCTCTCAGTGAAATAAGTCAAAAATGGACCACTGTGTAATTTTCTGCAAATTCATGAAAGTTCAGCTTCATAATCTTTGAAACAGCTTAGAAGTACTGAGAAGCAGTATATTTTAGTGTTTTGAACAATTCCAGTGTTGATCTCAGTAAAGAAGTCAAAAATAAGACTAAGACGAAAAAAGCTTTCTCTCAGTGAAATAAGTCAAAATGCACCACTGTGTAATTTTCTGCAAATTCATGAAAGTTCAGCTTCATAATCTTTGAAACAGCTTAGAAGTACTGAGAAGCAGTATATTTTAGTGTTTTGAACAATTCCAGTGTTGATCTCAGTGAAAGAAGTCAAAAATAAGACTAAGACGAAAAAAGCTTTCTCTCAGTGAAATAAGTCAAAAATGACCACTGTGTAATTTTCTGCAAATTCATGAAAGTTCAGCTTCATAATCTTTGAAAACAGCTTAGAAGTACTGAGAAGCAGTATATTTTAGTGTTTTGAACAATTCCAGTGTTGATCTCAGTAAAAGAAGTCAAAAATAAGACTAAGACGAAAAAAGCTTTCTCTCAGTGAAATAAGTCAAAAATGGACCACTGTGTAATTTTCTGCAAATTCATGAAAGTTCAGCTTCATAATCTTTGAAACAGCTTAGAAGTACTGAGAAGCAGTAAATTTTAGTGTTTTGAACAATTCCAGTGTTGATCTCAGTGAAAGAAGTCAAAAATACTAAGACGAAAAAAGCTTTCTCTCAGTGAAATAAAGTCAAAAATGACCACTGTGTAATATTCTGCAAATTCATGAAAGTTCAGCTTCATAATCTTTGAAACAGCTTAGAAGTACTGAGAAGCAGTAAATTTTAGTGTTTTGAACAATTCCAGTGTTGATCTCAGTGAAAGAAGTCAAAAATAAGACTAAGGACGAAAAAAGCTTTCTCTCAGTGAAATAAGTCAAAAATGGACCACTGTGTAATTTCTGCAAATTCATGAAAGTTCAGCTTCATAATCTTTGAAACAGCTTAGAAGTACTAGAAGCAGTAAATTTTAGTGTTTTGAACAATTCCAGTGTTGATCTCAGTGAAAGAAGTCAAAATAAGACTAAGACGAAAAAAGCTTTCTCTCAGTGAAATAAGTCAAAAATGGACCACTGTGTAATTTTCTGCAAATTATGAAAGTTCAGCTTCATAATCTTTGAAACAGCTTAGAAGTACTGAGAAGCAGTATATTTTAGTGTTTGAACAATTCCAGTGTTGATCTCAGTGAAAGAAGTCAAAAATAAGACTAAGACGAAAAAAGCTTTCTCTCAGTGAAATAAGTCAAAAATGCACCACTGTGTAATTTTCTGCAAATTCATGAAAGTTCAGCTTCATAATCTTTGAAACAGCTTAGAAGTACTGAGAAGCAGTATATTTTAGTGTTTTGAACAATTCCAGTGTTGATCTCAGTGAAAGAAGTCAAAAATAAGACTAAGACGAAAAAAGCTTTCTCTCAGTGAAATAAGTCAAAAATGCACCACTGTGTAATTTTCTGCAAATTCATGAAAGTTCAGCTTTATAATCTTTGAAACAGCTTAGAAGTACTGAGAAGCAGTATATTTTAGTGTTTTGAACAATTCCAGTGTTGATCTCAGTGAAAGAAGTCAAAAATAAGACTAAGACGAAAAAAGCTTTCTCTCAGTGAAATAAGTCAAAAATGGACCACTGTGTAATTTTCTCAAATTCATGAAAGTTCAGCTTCATAATCTTTGAAACAGCTTAGAAGTACTGAGAAGCAGTAAATTTTAGTGTTTTGAACAATTCCAGTGTTGATCTCAGTGAAAGAAGTCAAAAATAAGACTAAGACGAAAAAAGCTTTCTCTCAGTGAAATAAGTCAAAAATGCACCACTGTGTAATATTCTGCAAATTCATGAAAGTTCAGCTTCATAATCTTTGAAACAGCTTAGAAGTACTGAGAAGCAGTATATTTTAGTGTTTTGAACAATTCCAGTGTTGATCTCAGAAAAAGTCAAAAATAAGACTAAGACGAAAAAAGCTTTCTCTCAGTGAAATAAGTCAAAAATGGACCACTGTGTAATTTCTGCAAATTCATGAAAGTTCAGCTTCATAATCTTTGAAACAGCTTAGAAGTACTGAGAAGCAGTATATTTTAGTGTTTTGAACAATTCCAGTGTTGATCTCAGTGAAAGAAGTCAAAAATGACTAAGACGAAAAAAGCTTTCTCTCAGTGAAATAAGTCAAAAATGGACCACTGTGTAATTTTCTGCAAATTCATGAAAGTTCAGCTTCATAATCTTTGAAACAGCTTAGAAGTACTGAGAAGCAGTAAATTTTAGTGTTTTGAACAATTCCAGTGTTGATCTCAGTGAAAGAAGTCAAAAATAAGACTAAGACGAAAAAAGCTTTCTCTCAGTGAAATAAGTCAAAAATGGACCACTGTGTAATTTTCTGCAAATTTATGAAAGATCAGCTTCATAATCTTTGAAACAGCTTAGAAGTACTTAGAAGCAGTAAATTTAGTGTTTTGAACAATTCCAGTGTTGATCTCAGTGAAAGAAGTCAAAAAGTAAGACTAAGACGAAAAAAGCTTTCTCTCAGTGAAATAAGTCAAAAATGGACCACTGTGTAATTTTCTGCAAATTTATGAAAGTTCAGCTTCATAATCTTTGAAACAGCTTAGAAGTACTGAGAAGCAGTAAATTTTAGTGTTTTGAACAATTCCAGTGTTGATCTCAGTGAAAGAAGTCAAAAATAACACTAGACGAAAAAAGCTTTCTCTCAGTGAAATAAGTCAAAATGCACCACTGTGTAATTTTCTGCAAATTCATGAAAGTTCAGCTTTATAATCTTTGAAACAGCTTAGAAGTACTGAGAAGCAGTATATTTTAGTGTTTTGAACAATTCCAGTGTTGATCTCAGTGAAAGAAGTCAAAAATAAGACTAAGACGAAAAAAGCTTTCTCTCAGTGAAATAAGTCAAAAATGGACCACTGTGTAATTTTCTGCAAATTCATGAAAGTTCAGCTTCATAATCTTTGAAACAGCTTAGAAGTACTGAGAAGCAGTAAATTTTAGTGTTTTGAAACAATTCCAGTGTTGATCTCAGTGAAAGAAGTCAAAAATAAGACTAAGACGAAAAAAGCTTTCTCTCAGTGAAATAAGTCAAAAATGACCACTGTGTAATTTCTGCAAATTCATGAAAGTTCAGCTTCATAATCTTTGAAACAGCTTAGAAGTACTGAGAAGCAGTATTTTAGTGTTTTGAACAATTCCAGTGTTGATCTCAGTAAAAAGTCAAAAATAAGACTAAGACGAAAAAAGCTTTCTCTCAGTGAAATAAGTCAAAAATGGACCACTGTGTAATTTTCTGCAAATTCATGAAAGTTCAGCTTCATAATCTTTGAAACAGCTTAGAAGTACTGAGAATCAGTAAATTTTAGTGTTTTGAACAATTCCAGTGTTGATCTCAGTGAAAGAAGTCAAAAATGAGACTAAGACGAAAAAAGCTTTCTCTCAGTGAAATAAGTCAAAAATGACCACTCTGTAATATTCTGCAAATTCATGAAAGTTCAGCTTCATAATCTTTGAAACAGCTTAGAAGTTCTGGGAAGCAGTAAATTTTAGTGTTTTGAACAATTCCAATGTTGATCTCAGTGAAAGAAGTCAAAAATAAGACTAAGACGAAAAAAGCTTTCTCTCAGTGAAATAAGTCAAAAATGGACCACTGTGTAATTTTCTGCAAATTATGAAAGATCAGCTTCATAATCTTTGAAACAGCTTAGAAGTACTTAGAAGCAGTAAATGTTAGTGTTTTGAACAATTCCAGTGTTGATCTCAGTGAAAGAAGTCAAAATAAGACTAAGACGAAAAAAGCTTTCTCTCAGTGAAATAAGTCAAAAATGGACCACTGTGTAATTTTCTGCAAATTTATGAAAGTTCAGCTCATAATCTTTGAAACACCATAGAAGTACTGAGAAGCAGTAAATTTTAGTGTTTTGAACAATTCCAGTGTTGATCTCAGTGAAAGAAGTCAAAAATAAGACTAAGACGAAAAAAGCTTTCTCTCAGTGAAATAAGTCAAAAATGACCACTGTGTAATTTTCTGCAAATTCATGAAAGTTCAGCTTCATAATCTTTGAAACAGCTTAGAAGTACTGAGAAGCAGTATATTTTAGTGTTTTGAACAATTCCAGTGTTGATCTCAGTGAAAGAAGTCAAAAATAAGACTAAGACGAAAAAAGCTTTCTCTCAGTGAAATAAGTCAAAAATGCACCACTGTGTAATTTTCTGCAAATTCATGAAAGTTCAGCTTCATAATCTTTGAAACAGCTTAGAAGTACTGAGAAGCAGTATATTTTAGTGTTTTGAACAATTCCAGTGTTGATCTCAGTGAAAGAAGTCAAAATAAGACTAAGACGAAAAAAGCTTTCTCTCAGTGAAATAAGTCAAAAATGGACCACTGTGTAATTTTCTGCAAATTCATGAAAGTTCAGCTTCATAATCTTTGAAACAGCTTAGAAGTACTGAGAAGCAGTATATTTTAGTGTTTTGAACAATTCCAGTGTTGATCTCAGTGAAAGAAGTCAAAAATAAGACTAAGACGAAAAAAGCTTTCTCTCAGTGAAATAAGTCAAAAATGACCACTGTGTAATTTTCTGCAAATTCATGAAAGTTCAGCTTCATAATCTTTGAAACAGCTTAGAAGTACTGAGAAGCAGTATATTTTAGTGTTTTGAACAATTCCAGTGTTGATCTCAGTGAAAGAAGTCAAAAATAAGACTAAGACGAAAAAAGCTTTCTCTCAGTGAAATAAGTCAAAAATGCACCACTGTGTAATTTTCTGCAAATTCATGAAAGTTCAGCTTCATAATCTTTGAAACAGCTTAGAAGTACTGAGAAGCAGTATATTTTAGTGTTTTGAACAATTCCAGTGTTGATCTCAGTGAAAGAAGTCAAAAATAAGACTAAGACGAAAAAAGCTTTCTCTCAGTGAAATAAGTCAAAAATGCACCACTGTGTAATTTTCTGCAAATTCATGAAAGTTCAGCTTCATAATCTTTGAAACAGCTTAGAAGTACTGAGAAGCAGTATATTTTAGTGTTTTGAACAATTCCAGTGTTGATCTCAGTGAAAGAAGTCAAAAATAAGACTAAGACGAAAAAAGCTTTCTCTCAGTGAAATAAGTCAAAAATGGACCACTGTGTAATTTTCTGCAAATTCATGAAAGTTCAGCTTCATAATCTTTGAAACAGCTTAGAAGTACTGAGAAGCAGTATATTTTAGTGTTTTGAACAATTCCAGTGTTGATCTCAGTGAAAGAAGTCAAAAATAAGACTAAGACGAAAAAAGCTTTCTCTCAGTGAAATAAGTCAAAAATGGACCACTGTGTAATTTTCTGCAAATTCATGAAAGTTCAGCTTCATAATCTTTGAAACAGCTTAGAAGTACTGAGAAGCAGTATATTTTAGTGTTTTGAACAATTCCAGTGTTGATCTCAGTGAAAGAAGTCAAAAATAAGACTAAGACGAAAAAAGCTTTCTCTCAGTGAAATAAGTCAAAAATGGACCACTGTGTAATTTTCTGCAAATTCATGAAAGTTCAGCTTCATAATCTTTGAAACAGCTTAGAAGTACTGAGAAGCAGTATATTTTAGTGTTTTGAACAATTCCAGTGTTGATCTCAGTGAAAGAAGTCAAAAATAAGACTAAGACGAAAAAAAGCTTTCTCTCAGTGAAATAAGTCAAAAATGGACCACTGTGTAATTTTCTGCAAATTCATGAAAGTTCAGCTTCATAATCTTTGAAACAGCTTAGAAGTACTGAGAAGCAGTATTTTAGTGTTTTGAACAATTCCAGTGTTGATCTCAGTGAAAGAAGTCAAAAATAAGACTAAGACGAAAAAAGCTTTCTCTCAGTGAAATAAGTCAAAAATGGACCACTGTGTAATTTTCTGCAAATTCATGAAAGTTCAGCTTCATAATCTTTGAAACAGCTTAGAAGTACTGAGAAGCAGTATATTTTAGTGTTTGAACAATTCCAGTGTTGATCTCAGTGAAAGAAGTCAAAAATAAGACTAAGACGAAAAAAGCTTTCTCTCAGTGAAATAAGTCAAAAATGGACCACTGTGTAATTTTCTGCAAATTCATGAAAGTTCAGCTTCATAATCTTTGAAACAGCTTAGAAGTACTGAGAAGCAGTATATTTTAGTGTTTTGAACAATTCCAGTGTTGATCTCAGTGAAAGAAGTCAAAAATAAGACTAAGACGAAAAAAGCTTTCTCTCAGTGAAATAAGTCAAAAATGACCACTGTGTAATTTTCTGCAAATTCATGAAAGTTCAGCTTCATAATCTTTGAAACAGCTTAGAAGTACTGAAGCAGTATATTTTAGTGTTTTGAACAATTCCAGTGTTGATCTCAGTGAAAGAAGTCAAAAATAAGACTAAGACGAAAAAAGCTTCTCTCAGTGAAATAAGTCAAAAATGCACCACTGTGTAATTTTCTGCAAATTCATGAAAGTTCAGCTTCATAATCTTTGAAACAGCTTAGAAGTACTGAGAAGCAGTAAATTTTAGTGTTTTGAACAATTCCAGTGTTGATCTCAGTGAAAGAAGTCAAAAATAAGACTAAGACGAAAAAAGCTTTCTCTCAGTGAAATAAGTCAAAAATGGACCACTGTGTAATTTTCTGCAAATTCATGAAAGTTCAGCTTCATAATCTTTGAAACAGCATAGAAGTACTGAGAAGCAGTAAATTTTAGTGTTTTGAACAATTCCAGTGTTGATCTCAGTGAAAGAAGTCAAAAATAAGACTAAGACGAAAAAAGCTTTCTCTCAGTGAAATAAGTCAAAAATGGACCACTGTGTAATTTTCTGCAAATTCATGAAAGTTCAGCTTCATAATCTTTGAAACAGCTTAGAAGTACTGAGAAGCAGTATATTTTAGTGTTTTGAACAATTCCAGTGTTGATCTCAGTGAAAGAAGTCAAAATAAGACTAAGACGAAAAAAGCTTTCTCTCAGTGAAATAAGTCAAAATGCACCACTGTGTAATTTTCTGCAAATTCATGAAAGTTCAGCTTTCATAATCTTTGAAACAGCTTAGAAGTACTGAGAAGCAGTATATTTTAGTGTTTTGAACAATTCCAGTGTTGATCTCAGTGAAAGAAGTCAAAAATAAGACTAAGACGAAAAAAGCTTTCTCTCAGTGAAATAAGTCAAAAATGGACCACTGTGTAATTTTCTGCAAATTCATGAAAGTTCAGCTTCATAATCTTTGAAACAGCTTAGAAGTACTGAGAAGCAGTATATTTTAGTGTTTTGAACAATTCCAGTGTTGATCTCAGTGAAAGAAGTCAAAAATAAGACTAAGACGAAAAAAGCTTTCTCTCAGTGAAATAAGTCAAAAATGGACCACTGTGTAATTTTCTGCAAATTCATGAAAGTTCAGCTTCATAATCTTTGAAACAGCTTAGAAGTACTGAGAAGCAGTAATTTTAGTGTTTTGAACAATTCCAGTGTTGATCTCAGTGAAAGAAGTCAAAAATAAGACTAAGACGAAAAAAGCTTTCTCTCAGTGAAATAAGTCAAAAATGGACCACTGTGTAATTTTCTGCAAATTCATGAAAGTTCAGCTTCATAATCTTTGAAACAGCTAGAAGTACTGAGAAGCAGTATATTTTAGTGTTTGAACAATTCCAGTGTTGATCTCAGTGAAAGAAGTCAAAAATAAGACTAAGACGAAAAAAGCTTTCTCTCAGTGAAATAAGTCAAAAATGACCACTGTGTAATTTTCTGCAAATTCATGAAAGTTCAGCTTCATAATCTTTGAAACAGCTTAGAAGTACTGAGAAGCAGTATATTTTAGTGTTTGAACAATTCCAGTGTTGATCTCAGTGAAAGAAGTCAAAAATAAGACTAAGACGAAAAAAGCTTTCTCTCAGTGAAATAAGTCAAAAATGGACCACTGTGTAATTTTCTGCAAATTCATGAAAGTTCAGCTTCATAATCTTTGAAACAGCTTAGAAGTACTGAGAAGCAGTATTTTAGTGTTTTGAACAATTCCAGTGTTGATCTCAGTGAAAGAAGTCAAAAATAAGACTAAGACGAAAAAAGCTTTCTCTCAGTGAAATAAGTCAAAAATGGACCACTGTGTAATTTTCTGCAAATTCATGAAAGTTCAGCTTCATAATCTTTGAAACAGCTTAGAAGTACTGAGAAGCAGTAAATTTTAGTGTTTTGAACAATTCCAGTGTTGATCTCAGTGAAAGAAGTCAAAAATAAGACTAAGACGAAAAAAGCTTTCTCTCAGTGAAATAAGTCAAAAATGGACCACTGTGTAATTTCTGCAAATTCATGAAAGTTCAGCTTCATAATCTTTGAAACAGCTTAGAAGTACTGAGAAGCAGTATATTTTAGTGTTTTGAACAATTCCAGTGTTGATCTCAGTGAAAGAAGTCAAAAATAAGACTAAGACGAAAAAAGCTTTCTCTCAGTGAAATAAGTCAAAAATGGACCACTGTGTAATTTTCTGCAAATTCATGAAAGTTCAGCTTCATAATCTTTGAAACAGCTTAGAAGTACTGAGAAGCAGTATATTTTAGTGTTTTGAACAATTCCAGTGTTGATCTCAGTGAAAGAAGTCAAAAATAAGACTAAGACGAAAAAAGCTTTCTCTCAGTGAAATAAGTCAAAAATGGACCACTGTGTAATTTTCTGCAAATTCATGAAAGTTCAGCTTCATAATCTTTGAAACAGCTTAGAAGTACTGAGAAGCAGTATATTTTAGTGTTTTGAACAATTCCAGTGTTGATCTCAGTGAAAGAAGTCAAAAATAAGACTAAGACGAAAAAAGCTTTCTCTCAGTGAAATAAGTCAAAAATGGACCACTGTGTAATTTTCTGCAAATTCATGAAAGTTCAGCTTCATAATCTTTGAAACAGCTTAGAAGTACTGAGAAGCAGTATATTTTAGTGTTTTGAACAATTCCAGTGTTGATCTCAGTGAAAGAAGTCAAAAATAAGACTAAGACGAAAAAAGCTTTCTCTCAGTGAAATAAGTCAAAAATGGACCACTGTGTAATTTTCTGCAAATTCATGAAAGTTCAGCTTCATAATCTTTGAAACAGCTTAGAAGTACTGAGAAGCAGTATATTTTAGTGTTTTGAACAATTCCAGTGTTGATCTCAGTGAAAGAAGTCAAAAATAAGACTAAGACGAAAAAAGCTTTCTCTCAGTGAAATAAGTCAAAAATGGACCACTGTGTAATTTTCTGCAAATTCATGAAAGTTCAGCTTCATAATCTTTGAAACAGCTTAGAAGTACTGAGAAGCAGTAAATTTTAGTGTTTTGAACAATTCCAGTGTTGATCTCAGTGAAAGAAGTCAAAATAAGACTAAGACGAAAAAAGCTTTCTCTCAGTGAAATAAGTCAAAAATGGACCACTGTGTAATTTTCTGCAAATTCATGAAAGTTCAGCTTCATAATCTTTGAAACAGCTTAGAAGTACTGAGAAGCAGTATATTTTAGTGTTTTGAACAATTCCAGTGTTGATCTCAGTGAAAGAAGTCAAAAATAAGACTAAGACGAAAAAAGCTTTCTCTCAGTGAAATAAGTCAAAAATGGACCACTGTGTAATTTTCTGCAAATTCATGAAAGTTCAGCTTCATAATCTTTGAAACAGCTTAGAAGTACTGAGAAGCAGTATATTTTAGTGTTTTGAACAATTCCAGTGTTGATCTCAGTGAAAGAAGTCAAAAATAAGACTAAGACGAAAAAAGCTTTCTCTCAGTGAAATAAGTCAAAAATGGACCACTGTGTAATTTTCTGCAAATTCATGAAAGTTCAGCTTCATAATCTTTGAAAACAGCTTAGAAGTACTGAGAAGCAGTATATTTTAGTGTTTTGAACAATTCCAGTGTTGATCTCAGTGAAAGAAGTCAAAAATAAGACTAAGACGAAAAAAGCTTTCTCTCAGTGAAATAAGTCAAAAATGGACCACTGTGTAATTTTCTGCAAATTCATGAAAGTTCAGCTTCATAATCTTTGAAACAGCTTAGAAGTACTGAGAAGCAGTATATTTTAGTGTTTTGAACAATTCCAGTGTTGATCTCAGTGAAAGAAGTCAAAAATAAGACTAAGACGAAAAAAGCTTTCTCTCAGTGAAATAAGTCAAAAATGGACACTGTGTAATTTTCTGCAAATTCATGAAAGTTCAGCTTCATAATCTTTGAAACAGCTTAGAAGTACTGAGAAGCAGTATATTTTAGTGTTTTGAACAATTCCAGTGTTGATCTCAGTGAAAGACTAAGACGAAAAAAGCTTTCTCTCAGTGAAATAAGTCAAAAATGGACCACTGTGTAATTTTCTGCAAATTCATGAAGTTCAGCTTCATAATCTTTGAAACAGCTTAGAAGTACTGAGAAGCAGTAATTTTAGTGTTTTGAACAATTCCAGTGTTGATCTCAGTGAAAGAAGTCAAAAATAAGACTAAGACGAAAAAAGCTTTCTCTCAGTGAAATAAGTCAAAAATGGACCACTGTGTAATTTTCTGCAAATTCATGAAAGTTCAGCTTCATAATCTTTGAAACAGCTTAGAAGTACTGAGAAGCAGTAAATTTTAGTGTTTTGAACAATTCCAGTGTTGATCTCAGTGAAAGAAGTCAAAAATAAGACTAAGACGAAAAAAGCTTTCTCTCAGTGAAATAAGTCAAAAATGGACCACTGTGTAATTTTCTGCAAATTCATGAAAGTTCAGCTTCATAATCTTTGAAACAGCTTAGAAGTACTGAGAAGCAGTATATTTTAGTGTTTTGAACAATTCCAGTGTTGATCTCAGTGAAAGAAGTCAAAAATAAGACTAAGACGAAAAAAGCTTTCTCTCAGTGAAATAAGTCAAAAATGGACCACTGTGTAATTTTCTGCAAATTCATGAAAGTTCAGCTTCATAATCTTTGAAACAGCTTAGAAGTACTGAGAAGCAGTATATTTTAGTGTTTTGAACAATTCCAGTGTTGATCTCAGTGAAAGAAGTCAAAAATAAGACTAAGACGAAAAAAGCTTTCTCTCAGTGAAATAAGTCAAAAATGCACCACTGTGTAATTTTCTGCAAATTCATGAAAGTTCAGCTTCATAATCTTTGAAACAGCTTAGAAGTACTGAGAAGCAGTATATTTTAGTGTTTTTGAACAATTCCAGTGTTGATCTCAGTGAAAGAAGTCAAAAATAAGACTAAGACGAAAAAAGCTTTCTCTCAGTGAAATAAGTCAAAAATGGACCACTGTGTAATTTTCTGCAAATTCATGAAAGTTCAGCTTCATAATCTTTGAAACAGCTTAGAAGTACTGAGAAGCAGTATATTTTAGTGTTTTGAACAATTCCAGTGTTGATCTCAGTGAAAGAAGTCAAAAATAAGACTAAGACGAAAAAAAGCTTCTCTCAGTGAAATAAGTCAAAAATGGACCACTGTGTAATTTTCTGCAAATTCATGAAAGTTCAGCTTCATAATCTTTGAAACAGCTTAGAAGTACTGAGAAGCAGTAAATTTTAGTGTTTTGAACAATTCCAGTGTTGATCTCAGTGAAAGAAGTCAAAAATAAGACTAAGACGAAAAAAGCTTTCTCTCAGTGAAATAAGTCAAAAATGGACCACTGTGTAATTTTCTGCAAATTCATGAAAGTTCAGCTTCATAATCTTTGAAACAGCTTAGAAGTACTGAAGCAGTATATTTTAGTGTTTTGAACAATTCCAGTGTTGATCTCAGTGAAAGAAGTCAAAAATAAGACTAAGACGAAAAAAGCTTTCTCTCAGTGAAATAAGTCAAAAATGGACCACTGTGTAATTTTCTGCAAATTCATGAAAGTTCAGCTTCATAATCTTTGAAACAGCTTAGAAGTACTGAGAAGCAGTATATTTTAGTGTTTTGAACAATTCCAGTGTTGATCTCAGTGAAAGAAGTCAAAAATAAGACTAAGACGAAAAAAGCTTTCTCTCAGTGAAATAAGTCAAAAATGGACCACTGTGTAATTTTCTGCAAATTCATGAAAGTTCAGCTTCATAATCTTTGAAACAGCTTAGAAGTACTGAGAAGCAGTATATTTTAGTGTTTTGAACAATTCCAGTGTTGATCTCAGTGAAAGAAGTCAAAAATAAGACTAAGACGAAAAAAGCTTTCTCTCAGTGAAATAAGTCAAAAATGGACCACTGTGTAATTTTCTGCAAATTCATGAAAGTTCAGCTTCATAATCTTTGAAACAGCTTAGAAGTACTGAGAAGCAGTAAATTTTAGTGTTTTGAACAATTCCAGTGTTGATCTCAGTGAAAGAAGTCAAAAATAAGACTAAGACGAAAAAAGCTTTCTCTCAGTGAAATAAGTCAAAAATGGACCACTGTGTAATTTTCTGCAAATTCATGAAAGTTCAGCTTCATAATCTTTGAAACAGCTTAGAAGTACTGAGAAGCAGTATATTTTAGTGTTTGAACAATTCCAGTGTTGATCTCAGTGAAAGAAGTCAAAAAATAAGACTAAGACGAAAAAAGCTTTCTCTCAGTGAAATAAGTCAAAAATGGACCACTGTGTAATTTTCTGCAAATTCATGAAAGTTCAGCTTCATAATCTTTGAAACAGCTTAGAAGTACTGAGAAGCAGTATATTTTAGTGTTTTGAACAATTCCAGTGTTGATCTCAGTGAAAGAAGTCAAAAATAAGACTAAGACGAAAAAAAGCTTTCTCTCAGTGAAATAGTCAAAAATGGACCACTGTGTAATTTTCTGCAAATTCATGAAAGTTCAGCTTCATAATCTTTGAAACAGCTTAGAAGTACTGAGAAGCAGTATATTTTAGTGTTTTGAACAATTCCAGTGTTGATCTCAGTGAAAGAAGTCAAAAATAAGACTAAGACGAAAAAAGCTTTCTCTCAGTGAAATAAGTCAAAAATGGACCACTGTGTAATTTTCTGCAAATTCATGAAAGTTCAGCTTCATAATCTTTGAAACAGCTTAGAAGTACTGAGAAGCAGTATATTTTAGTGTTTTGAACAATTCCAGTGTTGATCTCAGTGAAAGAAGTCAAAAATAAGACTAAGACGAAAAAAGCTTTCTCTCAGTGAAATAAGTCAAAAATGGACCACTGTGTAATTTTCTGCAAATTCATGAAAGTTCAGCTTCATAATCTTTGAAACAGCTTAGAAGTACTGAGAAGCAGTATATTTAGTGTTTTGAACAATTCCAGTGTTGATCTCAGTGAAAGAAGTCAAAAATAAGACTAAGACGAAAAAAGCTTTCTCTCAGTGAAATAAGTCAAAAATGGACCACTGTGTAATTTTCTGCAAATTCATGAAAGTTCAGCTTCATAATCTTTGAAACAGCTTAGAAGTACTGAGAAGCAGTATATTTTAGTGTTTTGAACAATTCCAGTGTTGATCTCAGTGAAAGAAGTCAAAAATAAGACTAAGACGAAAAAAGCTTTCTCTCAGTGAAATAAGTCAAAAATGGACCACTGTGTAATTTTCTGCAAATTCATGAAAGTTCAGCTTATAATCTTTGAAACAGCTTAGAAGTACTGAGAAGCAGTATATTTTAGTGTTTTGAACAATTCAGTGTTGATCTCAGTGAAAGAAGTCAAAATAAGACTAAGACGAAAAAAGCTTTCTCTCAGTGAAATAAGTCAAAAATGGACCACTGTGTAATTTTCTGCAAATTCATGAAAGTTCAGCTTCATAATCTTTGAAACAGCTTAGAAGTACTGAGAAGCAGTATATTTTAGTGTTTGAACAATTCCAGTGTTGATCTCAGTGAAAGAAGTCAAAAATAAGACTAAGACGAAAAAAGCTTTCTCTCAGTGAAATAAGTCAAAAATGGACCACTGTGTAATTTTCTGCAAATTCATGAAAGTTCAGCTTCATAATCTTTGAAACAGCTTAGAAGTACTGAGAAGCAGTATATTTTAGTGTTTGAACAATTCCAGTGTTGATCTCAGTGAAAGAAGTCAAAAATAAGACTAAGACGAAAAAAGCTTTCTCTCAGTGAAATAAGTCAAAAATGGACCACTGTGTAATTTTCTGCAAATTCATGAAAGTTCAGCTTCATAATCTTTGAAACAGCTTAGAAGTACTGAGAAGCAGTATTAGTGTTTTGAACAATTCCAGTGTTGATCTCAGTGAAAGAAGTCAAAAATAAGACTAAGACGAAAAAAGCTTTCTCTCAGTGAAATAAGTCAAAAATGGACCACTGTGTAATTTTCTGCAAATTCATGAAAGTTCAGCTTCATAATCTTTGAAACAGCTTAGAAGTACTGAGAAGCAGTATATTTTAGTGTTTTGAACAATTCAGTGTTGATCTCAGTGAAAGAAGTCAAAAATAAGACTAAGACGAAAAAAGCTTTCTCTCAGTGAAATAAGTCAAAAATGCACCACTGTGTAATTTTCTGCAAATTCATGAAGTTCAGCTTCATAATCTTTGAAACAGCTTAGAAGTACTGAGAAGCAGTATATTTTAGTGTTTTGAACAATTCCAGTGTTGATCTCAGTGAAAGAAGTCAAAAATAAGACTAAGACGAAAAAAAGCTTTCTCTCAGTGAAATAAGTCAAAAATGGACCACTGTGTAATTTTCTGCAAATTCATGAAAGTTCAGCTTCATAATCTTTGAAACAGCTTAGAAGTACTGAGAAGCAGTATATTTTAGTGTTTGAACAATTCCAGTGTTGATCTCAGTGAAAGAAGTCAAAAAAGACTAAGACGAAAAAAGCTTTCTCTCAGTGAAATAAGTCAAAAATGGACCACTGTGTAATTTTCTGCAAATTCATGAAAGTTCAGCTTCATAATCTTTGAAACAGCTTAGAAGTACTGAGAAGCAGTATATTTTAGTGTTTTGAACAATTCCAGTGTTGATCTCAGTGAAAGAAGTCAAAAATAAGACTAAGACGAAAAAAGCTTTCTCTCAGTGAAATAAGTCAAAAATGGACCACTGTGTAATTTTCTGCAAATTCATGAAAGTTCAGCTTCATAATCTTTGAAACAGCTTAGAAGTACTGAGAAGCAGTATATTTTAGTGTTTTGAACAATTCCAGTGTTGATCTCAGTGAAAGAAGTCAAAAATAAGACTAAGACGAAAAAGCTTTCTCTCAGTGAAATAAGTCAAAAATGGACCACTGTGTAATTTTCTGCAAATTCATGAAAGTTCAGCTTCATAATCTTTGAAACAGCTTAGAAGTACTGAGAAGCAGTAAATTTTAGTGTTTTGAACAATTCCAGTGTTGATCTCAGTGAAAGAAGTCAAAAATAAGACTAAGACGAAAAAAGCTTTCTCTCAGTGAAATAAGTCAAAAATGGACCACTGTGTAATTTTCTGCAAATTCATGAAAGTTCAGCTTCATAATCTTTGAAACAGCTTAGAAGTACTGAGAAGCAGTAATTTTAGTGTTTTGAACAATTCCAGTGTTGATCTCAGTGAAAGAAGTCCAAAATAAGACTAAGACGAAAAAAGCTTTCTCTCAGTGAAATAAGTCAAAAATGGACCACTGTGTAATTTTCTGCAAATTCATGAAAGTTCAGCTTCATAATCTTTGAAACAGCTTAGAAGTACTGAGAAGCAGTAAATTTTAGTGTTTTGAACAATTCCAGTGTTGATCTCAGTGAAAGAAGTCAAAATAAGACTAAGACGAAAAAAGCTTTCTCTCAGTGAAATAAGTCAAAAATGGACCACTGTGTAATTTCTGCAAATTCATGAAAGTTCAGCTTCATAATCTTTGAAACAGCTTAGAAGTACTGAGAAGCAGTAAATTTTAGTGTTTTGAACAATTCCAGTGTGATCTCAGTGAAAGAAGTCAAAAATAAGACTAAGACGAAAAAAGCTTTCTCTCAGTGAAATAAGTCAAAAATGGACCACTGTGTAATTTTCTGCAAATTCATGAAAGTTCAGCTTCATAATCTTTGAAACAGCTTAGAAGTACTGAGAAGCAGTAAATTTTAGTGTTTGAACAATTCCAGTGTTGATCTCAGTGAAAGAAGTCAAAAATAAGACTAAGACGAAAAAAGCTTTCTCTCAGTGAAATAAGTCAAAAATGGACCACTGTGTAATTTTCTGCAAATTCATGAAAGTTCAGCTTCATAATCTTTGAAACAGCTTAGAAGTACTGAGAAGCAGTAAATTTTAGTGTTTGAACAATTCCAGTGTTGATCTCAGTGAAAAGAAGTCAAAATAAGACTAAGACGAAAAAAGCTTTCTCTCAGTGAAATAAGTCAAAAATGGACCACTGTGTAATTTCTGCAAATTCATGAAAGTTCAGCTTCATAATCTTTGAAACAGCTTAGAAGTACTGAGAAGCAGTAAATTTTAGTGTTTGAACAATTCCAGTGTTGATCTCAGTGAAAGAAGTCAAAAATAAGACTAAGACGAAAAAAGCTTTCTCTCAGTGAAATAAGTCAAAAATGGACCACTGTGTAATTTTCTGCAAATTCATGAAAGTTCAGCTTCATAATCTTTGAAACAGCTTAGAAGTACTGAGAAGCAGTAAATTTTAGTGTTTTGAACAATTCCAGTGTTGATCTCAGTGAAAGAAGTCAAAAATAAGACTAAGACGAAAAAAAGCTTTCTCTCAGTGAAATAAGTCAAAATGGACCACTGTGTAATTTTCTGCAAATTCATGAAAGTTCAGCTTCATAATCTTTGAAACAGCTTAGAAGTACTGAGAAGCAGATATTTTAGTGTTTTGAACAATTCCAGTGTTGATCTCAGTGAAAGAAGTCAAAAATAAGACTAAGACGAAAAAAGCTTTCTCTCAGTGAAATAAGTCAAAAATGGACCACTGTGTAATTTTCTGCAAATTCATGAAAGTTCAGCTTCATAATCTTTGAAACAGCTTAGAAGTACTGAGAAGCAGTAATTTTAGTGTTTTGAACAATTCCAGTGTTGATCTCAGTGAAAGAAGTCAAAAATAAGACTAAGACGAAAAAAGCTTTCTCTCAGTGAAATAAGTCAAAAATGGACCACTGTGTAATTTCTGCAAATTCATGAAAGTTCAGCTTCATAATCTTTGAAACAGCTTAGAAGTACTGAGAAGCAGTAAATTTTAGTGTTTGAACAATTCCAGTGTTGATCTCAGTGAAAGAAGTCAAAAATAAGACTAAGACGAAAAAAGCTTCTCTCAGTGAAATAAGTCAAAAATGGACCACTGTGTAATTTCTGCAAATTCATGAAAGTTCAGCTTCATAATCTTGAAACAGCTTAGAAGTACTGAGAAGCAGTAAATTTTAGTGTTTTGAACAATTCCAGTGTTGATCTCAGTGAAAGAAGTCAAAAATAAGACTAAGACGAAAAAAGCTTTCTCTCAGTGAAATAAGTCAAAAATGGACCACTGTGTAATTTTCTGCAAATTCATGAAAGTTCAGCTTCATAATCTTTGAAACAGCTTAGAAGTACTGAGAAGCAGTAAATTTAGTGTTTTGAACAATTCCAGTGTTGATCTCAGTGAAAGAAGTCAAAAATAAGACTAAGACGAAAAAAGCTTTCTCTCAGTGAAATAAGTCAAAAATGGACCACTGTGTAATTTCTGCAAATTCATGAAAGTTCAGCTTCATAATCTTTGAAACAGCTTAGAAGTACTGAGAAGCAGTAAATTTTAGTGTTTTGAACAATTCCAGTGTTGATCTCAGTGAAAGAAGTCAAAAATAAGACTAAGACGAAAAAAGCTTTCTCTCAGTGAAATAAGTCAAAAATGGACCACTGTGTAATTTCTGCAAATTCATGAAAGTTCAGCTTCATAATCTTTGAAACAGCTTAGAAGTACTGAGAAGCAGTAAATTTTAGTGTTTTGAACAATTCCAGTGTTGATCTCAGTGAAAGAAGTCAAAATAAGACTAAGACGAAAAAAAGCTTTCTCTCAGTGAAATAAGTCAAAAATGGACCACTGTGTAATTTTCTGCAAATTCATGAAAGTTCAGCTTCATAATCTTTGAAACAGCTTAGAAGTACTGAGAAGCAGTAAATTTTAGTGTTTGAACAATTCCAGTGTTGATCTCAGTGAAAGAAGTCAAAAATAAGACTAAGACGAAAAAAGCTTTCTCTCAGTGAAATAAGTCAAAAATGGACCACTGTGTAATTTTCTGCAAATTCATGAAAGTTCAGCTTCATAATCTTTGAAACAGCTTAGAAGTACCGAGAAGCAGTATATTTTAGTGTTTTGAACAATTCCAGTGTTGATCTCAGTGAAAGAAGTCAAAAAATAAGACTAAGACGAAAAAAGCTTTCTCAGTGAAATAAGTCAAAATGGACCACTGTGTAATTTTCTGCAAATTCATGAAAGTTCAGCTTCATAATCTTTGAAACAGCTTAGAAGTACTGAGAAGCAGTAAATTTTAGTGTTTTGAACAATTCCAGTGTTGATCTCAGTGAAAGAAGTCAAAAATAAGACTAAGACGAAAAAAGCTTTCTCTCAGTGAAATAAGTCAAAAATGGACCACTGTGTAATTTTCTGCAAATTCATGAAAAGTTCAGCTTCATAATCTTTGAAACAGCTTAGAAGTACTGAGAAGCAGTAATTTTAGTGTTTTGAACAATTCCAGTGTTGATCTCAGTGAAAGAAGTCAAAAATAAGACTAAGACGAAAAAAGCTTCTCTCAGTGAAATAAGTCAAAAATGGACCACTGTGTAATTTTCTGCAAATTCATGAAAGTTCAGCTTCATAATCTTTGAAACAGCTTAGAAGTACTGAGAAGCAGTATATTTTAGTGTTTTGAACAATTCCAGTGTTGATCTCAGTGAAAGAAGTCAAAATAAGACTAAGACGAAAAAAGCTTCTCTCAGTGAAATAAGTCAAAAATGGACCACTGTGTAATTTTCTGCAAATTCATGAAAGTTCAGCTTCATAATCTTTGAAACAGCTTAGAAGTACTGAGAAGCAGTATATTTTAGTGTTTGAACAATTCCAGTGTTGATCTCAGTGAAAGAAGTCAAAAATAAGACTAAGACGAAAAAAGCTTTCTCTCAGTGAAATAAGTCAAAAATGGACCACTGTGTAATTTTCTGCAAATTCATGAAAGTTCAGCTTCATAATCTTTGAAACAGCTTAGAAGTACTGAGAAGCAGTAAATTTTAGTGTTTTGAACAATTCCAGTGTTGATCTCAGTGAAAGAAGTCAAAATAAGACTAAGACGAAAAAGCTTTCTCTCAGTGAAATAAGTCAAAAATGCACCACTGTGTAATTTTCTGCAAAGTCATGAAAGTTCAGCTTCATAATCTTTGAAACAGCTTAGATGTTCTGAGAAGCAGTAAATTTTATTGCTTGAACAATTCCAGTGTTGATCTCAGTGAAAGAAGTCAAAAATAAGACTAAGACGAAAAAAGCTTTCTCTCAGTGAAATAAGTCAAAAATGGACCACTGTGTAATTTTCTGCAAATTCATGAAAGTTCAGCTTCATAATCTTTGAAACAGCTTAGAAGTACTGAGAAGCAGTAAATTTTAGTGTTTTGAACAATTCCAGTGTTGATCTCAGTGAAAGAAGTCAAAAATAAGACTAAGACGAAAAAAGCTTTCTCTCAGTGAAATAAGTCAAAAATGGACCACTGTGTAATTTTCTGCAAATTCATGAAAGTTCAGCTTCATAATCTTTGAAACAGCTTAGAAGTACTGAGAAGCAGTAAATTTAGTGTTTTGAACAATTCCAGTGTTGATCTCAGTGAAAGAAGTCCAAAATAAGACTAAGACGAAAAAGCTTTCTCTCAGTGAAATAAGTCAAAAATGGACCACTGTGTAATTTTCTGCAAATTCATGAAAGTTCAGCTTCATAATCTTTGAAAAACAGCTTAGAAGTACTGAGAAGCAGTAAATTTTAGTGTTTTGAACAATTCCAGTGTTGATCTCAGTGAAAGAAGTCAAAAATAAGACTAAGACGAAAAAAGCTTTCTCTCAGTGAAATAAGTCAAAAATGGACCACTGTGTAATTTTCTGCAAATTCATGAAAGTTCAGCTTCATAATCTTTGAAACAGCTTAGAAGTACTGAGAAGCAGTATATTTAGTGTTTTGAACAATTCCAGTGTTGATCTCAGTGAAAGAAGTCAAAAATAAGGACTAAGACGAAAAAAGCTTTCTCTCAGTGAAATAAGTCAAAAATGGACCACTGTGTAATTTTTCTGCAAATTCATGAAAGTTCAGCTTCATAATCTTTGAAACAGCTTTAGAAGTACTGAGAAGCAGTATATTTTAGTGTTTTGAACAATTCCAGTGTTGATCTCAGTGAAAGAAGTCCAAAATAAGACTAAGACGAAAAAAGCTTCTCTCAGTGAAATAAGTCAAAAATGGACCACTGTGTAATTTTCTGCAAAATTCATGAAAGTTCAGCTTCATAATCTTTGAAACAGCTTAGAAGTACGAGAAGCAGTAAATTTTAGTGTTTTGAACAATTCCAGTGTTGATCTCAGTGAAAGAAGTCAAAATAAGACTAAGACGAAAAAGCTTTCTCTCAGTGAAATAAGTCAAAAATGGACCACTGTGTAATTTTCTGCAAATTCATGAAAGTTCAGCTTCATAATCTTTGAAACAGCTTAGAAGTACTGAGAAGCAGTAATTTTAGTGTTTTGAACAATTCCAGTGTTGATCTCAGTGAAAGAAGTCAAAATAAGACTAAGACGAAAAAAGCTTTCTCTCAGTGAAATAAGTCAAAATGGACCACTGTGTAATTTTCTGCAAATTCATGAAAGTTCAGCTTCATAATCTTTGAAACAGCTTAGAAGTACTGAGAAGCAGTAAATTTTAGTGTTTGAACAATTCCAGTGTTGATCTCAGTGAAAGAAGTCAAAAATAAGACTAAGACGAAAAAAGCTTTCTCTCAGTGAAATAAGTCAAAAATGGACCACTGTGTAATTTTCTGCAAATTCATGAAAGTTCAGCTTCATAATCTTTGAAACAGCTTAGAAGTACTGAGAAGCAGTAATTTTAGTGTTTTGAACAATTCCAGTGTTGATCTCAGTGAAAGAAGTCAAAAATAAGACTAAGACGAAAAAAAGCTTTCTCTCAGTGAAATAAGTCAAAAATGGACCACTGTGTAATTTTCTGCAAATTCATGAAAGTTCAGCTCATAATCTTTGAAAAGCCTTAGAAGTACTGAGAAGAAGCAGTATATTTTAGTGTTTTGAACAATTCCAGTGTTGATCTCAGTGAAAGAAGTCAAAAATAAGACTAAGACGAAAAAAGCTTTCTCTCAGTGAAATAAGTCAAAAATGGACCACTGTGTAATTTTCTGCAAATTCATGAAAGTTCAGCTTCATAATCTTTGAAACAGCTTAGAAGTACTGAGAAGCAGTAAATTTTAGTGTTTGAACAATTCCAGTGTTGATCTCAGTGAAAGAAGTCAAAATAAGACTAAGACGAAAAAAAGCTTTCTCTCAGTGAAAATAAGTCAAAAATGGACCACTGTGTAATTTTCTGCAAATTCATGAAAGTTCAGCTTCATAATCTTTGAAACAGCTTAGAAGTACTGAGAAGCAGTAATTTTAGTGTTTTGAACAATTCCAGTGTTGATCTCAGTGAAAGAAGTCCAAAAATAAGACTTAAGACGAAAAAAGCTTTCTCTCAGTGAAATAAGTCCAAAAATGGACCACTGTGTAATTTCTGCAAATTCATGAAAGTTCAGCTTCATAATCTTTGAAAAGCTTAGAAGTACTGAGAGAAGCAGTATATTTTAGTGTTTTGAACAATTCCAGTGTTGATCTCAGTGAAAGAAGTCAAAAATAAGACTAGACGAAAAAAGCTTTCTCTCAGTGAAAATAAGTCAAAAATGGACCACTGTGTAATTTTCTGCAAATTCATGAAAGTTCAGCTTCATAATCTTTGAAACAGCTTAGAAGTACTGAGGAAGCAGTAATTTTAGTGTTTTGAACAATTCCAGTGTTGATCTCAGTGAAAGAAGTCAAAAATAAGACTAAGACGAAAAAAGCTTTCTCTCAGTGAAATAAGTCAAAAATGGACCACTGTGTAATTTTCTGCAAATTCATGAAAGTTCAGCTTCATAATCTTTGAAACAGCTTAGAAGTACTGAGAAGCAGTAAATTTTAGTGTTTGAACAATTCCAGTGTTGATCTCAGTGAAAGAAGTCAAAAATAAGACTAAGACGAAAAAAGCTTTCTCTCAGTGAAATAAGTCAAAATGGACCACTGTGTAATTTTCTGCAAATTTCATGAAAGTTCAGCTTCATAATCTTTGAAAACAGCTTAGAAGTACTGAGAAGCAGTAAATTTTAGTGTTTTGAACAATTCCAGTGTTTGATCTCAGTAAAAGAATGTCCAAAATAAGACTAAGACGAAAAAAAGCTTCTCTCAGTGAAATAGTCAAAAAATGGACCACTGTGTAATTTTCTGCAAATTCATGAAAGTTCAGCTTCATAATCTTTGAAACGCTTAGAAGTACTGAGAAGCAGTAAAATTTAGTGTTTTGAACAATTCCAGTGTTGATCTCAGTGAAAAGAAGTCAAAAATAAGGACTAAGACGAAAAAAAGCTTTCTCTCAGTGAAATAAGCAAAAATGGACCACTGTGTAATTTCTGCAATTCATGAAAGTTCAGCTTCATAATCTTTGAACAGCTTAGAAGTACTGAGAAGCAGTAAATTTTAGTGTTTTGAACAATTCCAGTGTTGATCTCAGTGAAAGAAGCCAAAAATAAGACTAAGACGAAAAAAGCTTTCTCTCAGTGAAATAAGTCAAAAATGGACCACTGTGTAATTTTCTGCAAATTCATGAAAGTTCAGCTTCATAATCTTTGAAACAGCTTAGAAGTACTGAGAAGCAGTAAATTTTAGTGTTTGGAAACATTCCAGTGTTGATCTCAGTGAAAGAAGTCAAAAATAAGAAAAGACGAAAAAAAAAGCTTTCTCTCAGTGAAATAAGTCAAAAATGGACCACTGTGTAATTTTCTGCAAATTCATGAAAGTTCAGCTTCATAATCTTTGAAACAGCTTAGAAGTACTGAGAAGCAGTATATTTTAGTGTTTTGAACAATTCCAGTGTTGATCTCAGTGAAAGAAGTCAAAAATAAGACTAAGACGAAAAAAGCTTTCTCTCAGTGAAATAAGTCAAAAATGGACCCACTGTGTAATTTTCTGCAAATTCATGAAAGTTCAGCTTCATAATCTTTGAAACAGCTTAGAAGTACTGGAAGCAGTATATTTTAGTGTTTTGAACAATTCCAGTGTTGATCTCAGTGAAAAGAAGTCAAAAATAAGACTAAGACGAAAAAAGCTTTCTCTCAGTGAAATAAGTCAAAAATGGACCACTGTGTAATT